>NC_063255.1:21561796-22761796 GCF_020740725.1 Corvus hawaiiensis
AAACAGTACTTTTACAAATGGTATTTATCTCTTTTTTTTCTCTTTCCTGTGTATGTCTATATTATACTTTTCCACCTGCCTTCAAAGGGAAGCTGATAAAAAGGATTTGCTTGGCCTTTTTGTTGCTGAAGGGTGAAGGGTGCCATTTTTGTGTAGTGCTGCAGGACAGATTCTGCAAGTGAAACTACCCCAGCAGGGGCAATCCTGCCCAGAGGGGACAACTCCAGGGACTGAAGCAGGTTTTCTTTTTATTCCTTTGCTCTCCTTTGTAGATTTGTTGTGCTGTGGGATCAGGTCCTTTGTGGCATGTAGGAGTGGGGTTTATGGAGCAATCAACTCCATCAGCAGTAGCGGCAATCACATAATGCTTCAGTCTTTTGTAATAGATTTTGTGTGTGTGACCTGAAAGTATGGCCGGGAGGGAAGGGGATGTGAAATGTTGTCTTTTTTTTTTTTAAAGTTGGAAAGAGTCTGTCTGAGTTCCTTTATGCTTTTCAGGCTCAAGGATGAGAGAGAGCGTGTGTACGTGTGCGCGTCTGTGCCCATACATTTTCTCAAGTGGGAAAAAACCCTGTTTGTGGTTCACACAGGAGGAATTTCTGATGGACACAACAGTGCTGAGCAGAAAGGCACATCCTGATCTCTAGCAAGTGAGGGGCACTTTGGCGGACACACGCACACAACACATACTCTCCGGGCGCTCTGCATAATACGTGCACAGCGCTGCCCTTTAATGAACGTAACCTATGGTGGCTGGGATGCAGCCGGCCAGACCTCACCATTAATAAACTGGGAACATTCTTCTCCTTTTTAGTCCCTTTCAATGCCAGCCCTGCGTTTTGATCTCCCTTGAATGCTGCTCCCCCTCATTTGGGGCTCCAATTCTGAGAAGATTTGACGCATTGTTTGAGGTCGCAGGATGTCGGATTGATTTCGGAGCTTTTGTATTGACTCCGGGCTCCTGAATGAAGCTGTCATGTGTGTCTGTGGTTGGCTAGCAGGCTGTCCGGCTGCAAGCTGTGCCTTCCTTTGTTGTTTAGGCCTCATTGAGCTGAGGGAAGAGGCTCATTTCAGGGTGATTTACCACCACCCAAACACCAGCTGTCTGTTGTACTGCCGCTTGCCTCCACCTTGGATTCAGTTCTTGTTTCCCTTCCTTTCCCCCCTTCTCTCCCACTCTACCACTGTAGGCACTTGGGTACTGGTTCTTCAAAATGTGTGGATCACCCTGACAGAACAGAGGATAAAACATAGCAAACACTGAATGTGTTGTTCTTCCTAATGGCATTTATGTAGCCATGGAGATTTTGAGAGTTCGCTGTTGCAGTGCTATACATAGACTCAAAGAATAATATCCCATGTTGAAAGGGACACACAAGGATCATCAAGTCCAACTCCTGGCCCTGCACAGGACAGCCCTAAGAATCACACTGTGTGCCTGAGAACTTTGTCCAAATGCTTTTTGGGCTGTGGCAGTCTTGGGGCCATTCCCTGGGGTGATTCCAGTGCCCGACCACCCTCTGAGTGCTTGTGCCAGCTCCCTGGGGAAGAAGCTGCTTACAGTATTTTCAATGGCTGTTGCTCAAAAGAGAGTAAGGCTGTTGAAAACTGAGTAGGTTAGAGCCCAGCTGGACCTGTCAGCCTCTGCAAGGTGCACGGCACAGTGCTAAGCGGAGCCCACATCTGGAGCTGAGCTTTCCAGCCACAAACTTGGAAGACAGGATCCTACGGTTAATCCCAGCCAGCAACTCCAGAGCACAGAGCCTGGCAGCTCCCTGGAGGCCAGCCGGTGCCATGTGCCTCGTGTCTGATTCCTTTAAGCAGGGCTGGCAGCTCCACACGGGATGGCTCTGGGCAACGCCGCAGTGATTTGTGTGTGCCCTGCGCCTCCCCCGGAGCCGCTGGCGTGAAGCGAGTTGTGACCGACCCTCATTTGACTTCTGGGTGATGCAGTTCAGTGTTTCTCGACCACAGGCTGTTAAAACTGGCAACTGCTCAGCTCCTGACACACGTGCAGCTGAGATAATTAAGCCTGTTACTATTATCACGGTTTTTCTTATTTTTCTGCAAACTTTGGGTAACTGCTGGAGCCCATGGTGCAAGGAGGTGCGTGAGGCCAGCCAGATTCCCTGTAAGAGGTGGGATAATAGGACATAAGTCAAGGAGCCTTCTTGCTCTTTGCCTTGGGAAGGGTGATGTCTGGTGGTGGATGTGAGCCAGCAGAAGGCAAAGTGAGCTTCCCTGTTGGAAAACCTTGTGCCTACCTGCTTCTAAACAACAGCACCTCATGTTATGAATAGGTCAGGAAACGTAGAAGTTATTCTTCGTGAATTAAGACCAAACATCTATAGTACCTGGTCAGGTGTGGCTCCTCTCTTTGTGATGTTCTCCTCTCCTTCCCCTGTGAGCATCAGGCACTGCTGGATGAAGGGAGGAGGGAAATATTAGGAGGCAACAACCACAGCAGGATAGCCCCAGCGAGGTGTTTTAATTTCTTAACAAAATCCTTGGGCACTAGAAACTGTAAAACAACATACAGATAAACAAACAAGAACTCACTAACCCTTAGCACCCTGGAGGGCTCTGTTTCAGATCACTGAATAAAAGCTGAAGCTGCACATGCATGTTTAATGTAACACAAGGCGTGTGCTGTGGAAAAGCGTGCTTTCCTCTAATCTGGTTCCAGACAGAAGCATCCAAACAGAAGCCCCTTTCCCTATCCCCACTGAACTGCTTGGTGTGTGTGAGGAAACCCCTGAATGACAAGGCCTCCATCTGCTCTTGAACAGAGTTGCGACTGGCTGCAAATGTTGTCCATATGCTTTTTTTTTTCCTTTTGCCTTTCAACTTAGCTGCCTAATGTTAGACACCTATCTGCAAATTAAGCATCTGCTCATAAGAAGCTTTCCTAAAATAAGGTGGAGATAGTAGCTCATTCATCCAATGCACATTAGGCGAGGAGCATCTGCAGCTGGGAAATGAGGTGGGATTATTTATCCAGTGCATTGCTTTCATTTGTTTTTTTTCTTAGGGAATGGAAGAGACCCTTCATTCTTGTATTGTCAGAGGAAAAGAAAAAACCCTCAGGTTTTGGGTTTGTATTTCCCTTGTGCTCTTGGTTTTCCAGGTTGTTATGGGCAACATCTTGTGAATTCTCTGTGTTAAATAAAACTGGTGATACTCCCATTTGGACAGGAGAACATGGCCATGGTTTCCCTTGAGCTCAGGTGGCATTAGAGCCATAGAAGGGTCTAAAAGTGGGAGGTTTTTTCCTTGGCTTGTGTTTAAAAAAAGAGTTGGATTATCTTTTCTATGTAATGACTTTGCAGAGGGCAGTGGGACAAGCTGATCATCAATGCAGTATATGTGGATGTAGTTTCCTAACCACAAGCATATGTTAATGCTATAGCCACCCCAAGGTACCCAGTGGCCTTTTGGGAAATGTGTGACTCTCTCCTAGGTCCTTTTATAGCTCCAACTTGTGTCATATACTGTGGGGTGTCTTGAAGTTGTTCTGTGGTAAGACAAAGGAGTGTCTCCCTGTGCCTCAGTTTCCTATCACTAACATAGTATTTTAATAAACTTGCTTTAACTTCTAGTTTAATCACTTATTTCTGGGAAATAATTTTTGACTTTAACAGATTACAGACTAGTTGTTGAAGGACTGTGGTAATGGCACAAGAGCAAAACACCTTTGACAGATGGCTGGGGATGCCAGTTGGAAGAAGTCTCCTGAAAACTTCAGTTTGACAGGTTGTAATATTTGCAGCCCAAATATGAGGCATTTTGGGTAGTTATCAGATTAGGTATCAGTACAGCCTTTTCAATGTCTTCATTTTTTCCCAGATTCTCTTTTGGAAGGAGTGAAAAATATAATTTCTACACATTAGCTGACCTTGCTGGGACTTGTGAGATGCTGAGCTCACCAAGTAAGAAATGTCCCCACACCTGGCAGGTTGCAGGCTCTCCCAAGGTGACCAAAAGTTTATCTGCTTGTTTGTAATTCCTGCCACCAAGGATCATCTCTCTGCTGTGCCCTGACATTGAGCAATGGCTGCAATTCCTTTTAATTGTGCCCTTTCCTTTCCTCATCATTTAGGGCAGAGCACTTCCACTTAGCTAAACTCGCTAACTGTATTTGGACCTCCTTTTCTATATAAAGTAATCCATCTAAAATCTTGTGACTGTTCATGGCTGCACATGAGCGGACTCTCCCTCTGTTTCCCAGCGAATGCCAAGAGTGTTTATTTTACAACTGTAGACAGCAAAAGTCTGAAAGTAGCCAATGTCTTTTTGTGCATGCCTATGGAAAAAAAAGTAATTGTGGTACATTTGTGGGGACTCCACTGGCTGGTTTTGACTCCATGCAGTTTAAATTCAAGCAGCATTTTGACCAAACCTGGAATCCCTAGTCCTTTCTTCCATGGTGATTTATCAAGATGTCCAGGTTTGACAAGGAACAAAAGTACTTTGGTGAAGAACCAAAGTGACTCAAATAATCCCCAGAAAACAACCCTGTTAATATGAGGAACCTTACTGTTTGGATCACAGTCAATCTGATGGGTTTTCAACAAAAATAAAGGTGTCTGAGCTCAGCTTCTCTCTCAAACTGTTGGTTACAGGTAAAAGGAGAGTGAATGGACTCTGTTTCTTAGCAAATCACTGTTGGTCTGAGCATCCATCCCTGGATGTGTCCAAGGCCAGGTTGCCTGGAGCTTGGAGCAACCCGTGTAGGGGAATATGTCCCTACTGGTGGCAGGGGGTGAAACTGGGTGATCTCTAAGGTCCCTTCCAACCCAAACATTCTGTGATTCTGTGTCATAGGCAGGCCAGGGTCTGTGCCAGCAGTGTTAGGTGAGGGTGGGCTCTTGGATGCCTGGCATGGGTTTACCAGGAGTGATGTGGACCCATTGTTCTTCTGAGAGTAAGTCACTGCTGGAGACTTTATTTCACCAAATCTGGGCTCATTAAAAGCAAGTAGGCATTAACTTGGTAAAAATGAACAGAAAAGGTAATGTATAAGCTTTTCCTCATGTCGCTGCAGTTTGATATTTGTACTGTCTGAGCCTTCTAGACTTGTTCCCGTTCATGCAAGTGTATGAAAAACATGGGTTAAAATAACGTGTTTCTTTTCAGCTTTTCTTTCCTACTGTCTTTTTCTACACACCTTGCTTTCCTTCTGGCTCAGTGTGACTTCCCTAATGCTGTGATATTATCCTTTGGGAAAGCCTTCTTGGCAGCTTGAGAGCTAACCTTCTGTGAAAGAGAACCTCCCAGAAATGCAGGAAGAGTCCACAGGCTTCCTTAATGCCCTTTCTTCCCCTGCTCCTGACCATAAATACAAGCCTCTTGGTCTTCAGTGATTTGGATTGTGCTGATGTTTTTCCTTCCTTGTCTCTTATAGGGAAAAGTCATTGGAGATGCAAAACTTCTTATGAGTTGTGGTTGCAGAAAAGGGAAAAATTCTCAAGCAAAAGACTCAGATCAGGTCAGTCAATATGTACCCTAACTGGTGAAATCTAAGAATATCTTAACATCTGGTGGATTTGATATGTGTTGTTGCGTATCAGAATTCCTGGACACAAACAGAGTCCTTGGCGTGATTGACAATGGTACAACATTAATGTTTTTGTGTTTGTTATTTGTAGAAAAACCCTCAAGCAAGATCAGGGATTCATTGCACTAGGAGAAGTTAATGCCCTAGCCTGGCTTAGTCCCATCTGGTTTATTTATTCATGAATTCTGTTTCTTTATAAAAAATCCACTCCAGGCAATGCCTTTCCTTAAAGAATATTGCATTTCCTTGCTGGCTAAATGCATGCAACCTTTGGTCTCCTACTGTAGCTGCCTGGATGGGTGGTAGTTCATTGCATGCTTTTGTTCTGAAGTGACACCATTACAAGGACATTCTTTATTGGGGTTCCTCATGACAGACATGTAAGAACTTGTTCACAAACCAATGGCGAGATTTCAATATTCATTACTTGGAATGAATGGCTCCTTATTCTAAAATTGGTCAATTTGACATTGGTGGGATTGCTGCTAGGGTTCAGTAATTGCAAGTGAGGTGGACTATGCTTGGAATAACAGCCAGCTGGTGGTCTCTTCCTTCCCAGTACACTTGGCACTTATTCAGATCAGCCAAGTTCATCCCTTTCAAAAGTTTTTAGTTCTTATGGCCTCCTGTCTTTGTAGCTAAAGTTTAATTTGAATCTGGAGATCATTCTTTCCAAAGATTAAACAAAATTTGATTTGAGACTTAACATTTTGTAAAATTAGGTCACCCAATATTAAAAGTGGCAGAGTGAAGCAGTTGATCTCAAATATCAAATAACTTTGCTCTCTGCTGTATCTCGTGGACAACCTGTGACCGGGTACAGACCTGAGGCAGATTCAAACAGTGTCCATGAAGTTCCAGAAACTCCTGATAGTGTCCTGAAGGGAAAAGAGATGAATTCTCAGGAAGAAAAGTCTTCTTTATCTTCAACAGGCATGTTCATCAACTTTAATTAATAATAGTGTCTCTAACCCTGATTTTGTTAATGTTTGAAATCTGAGAACAGATCTGTCTTATCTATAAACACATCCATCCATCTACCTATTCTGCAGTATTCTCTGTTGTGAGGAATGTCGGTCACACTTACAAGTTCTTTGTAGAATTGAGTCTTTCATTGATTTGCTTTGTTTTGCTTGAGTACTTTTATTACTCTTTTCAAAATAACAAATTAGTTGTCATGAGCTATATTGTCAGTTTATCATCAAGACAAGGATTCATATTATTTTTCTTTAAAAGGCTAGTTTCCCATTCTCTCAAATGAAAGCTTAATATTCTCATGTTGAGGTTCTAACACACCAGGGGAAAATTAATTTAGAAATAAACACTCTTACCAATCTTAGTCTTTTGTATTTTGATGTACTCTGGTTGAATCACTTTTAGTTTGCAAGGGGACCAGACCACTGTTAAACCACTGGTATAGATTAGAAAAAAAAAAAATGGAACATCTTGATTGCAGAGGGGTTTTACAAAGCATTATCTCTAACAAACCCTGGGTAGTAGACCGAAAACTCACAAATGGCAGTATTTTAATCAAAGTGTAGGCAATAGCTTTCAGAGGGGAAAAAAATATCCCATTCTCTTTGATGTTTTCTGGAACAGTGATAAAATATTTTTTGCATTCAGTTACTTTCTGTGATCTAACTTTTGGTGCCTGATGATGTGTCGACCATATCAGTACCTCTTTATTTGCTGTATCAACATAAACTATTGGGCAAGTTCTTGCTTCAGAGGCTGCAAAGCTCATTCGTCATGCCCCTGGCAGGGTCCTGTCTATATTTCAGGGGATAGGAGGTAGATGGAGAGGAAACTAGTACAGGAGGGTGGGAGGCAGTGTGGAACATTTGTCTGTGAATGCAGGACCTCAGCTCAGCTTATAAATTATCCTCTGGGCCTTGTAGATAAATAAACACAGACTTCTATGGTGACATCGGCTGGGAAAGGCAAACACTTGCCAATGATTGTGGGCTAATCCTTCAGGACACTAATTGCCAGAAAACCAAGGAAGCATTATTTTAGGCACAGCTTGTTTCACTTTGTGAAGGGGAAAAACAGTGCACTGGCTTTAGTTTTGTTTGCAGAGCTCTACCCCCAGCTCCTGCGTCCTGTCTCAGATTTTAAAGATTTACCTTCATTATTGTTATTGCTGTTGGGGGCGTTTTCTTTTTTTTCTTTCCTGTCCTTGCTTTGTGTTTCACTGTGCTGCGTCTCTAAAGTTTTGTGAATATGCAACTAAGTTTTCATTTGCATGAATGTACACATAAATAGCTATGTGGTTTTTATACCATTAGTTATTTAAAATTTTGGTTTTAAAGTCACCAACTACTTTTCGGCTGAAATTTTTGTGAAAGTTGATGCTTTGCAAAGAGTTTATTTTTCTTTTATTCCTTCAAGTCAATTTGGAAACTGGCAAAAAATCCTAAACACACTGCCCCACTAGGAAAAATCCCCAGCTAAACCAAACCATAACCTCACTGCCAAGGATTTAATTTACTGACATTTCTTACTACACCCTGGAGAAGATGAGACTGAAGGGAGACCTCACTGCAGTTACAACTTCCTTGTGAGGGGAAGAGGAGGGGCAGACACTGATTTCTTCACTCTTGTGACCAGACAGGACTTGAGGAAACAACATGAAGCTGAAACAGAGGAGGTTTAGGTTGGATATCAGAAGAAGGTTCTTCCCCCAGAGGGTGCTGGGCACTGCCCAGGCTCCCCAGGGAATGGTCACAGCCCCAAGGCTGCCAGAGCTCCAGGAGTGTTTGGACAACTCTCCCAGGGATGCACAGGGTGGGATTTTTTGGGGTGTCTGTGCAGGACTAAGAGTTGAACTCGATGATCTTAATGGGTCCCTTCTGGCTCAGAATATTCTGTGATTCTGTGATTCTCCAGGATGCCTCTAGAAGCAATGGCACTTCCTTGACCTGAGCTCTGCTTCCCTGCATTTGGCAGTCAAAGACACCAACTCCCTGCATGGTATTTTCCATGGTGAAAGTCATCAGCATGTAAAATCTGGACCTGTCAAGGGCAGAAGTCCAAACAGGCTCACATGGGGCTGGGTTTTCACACCAGGCACAAGGAACCCAACCTTCCAGTCGGATTTGCACCAGACCAGGAGAAGGACTGGTGGTGTGTGTTCTGTGGCCTCCCAGTCTAAGTCAAACCCTGCATGATGACGTGAAAGGGTAAAAAGCACAATAAAAATCCCACAAAAGCTTTGAAATCCTCAAAGAGCTGAGTGTAATGAAGAACTAAAGTAGCATCTCCTGTGGATGGTCTCGAGCAAGCCTTGGGTCAGTGAAGAAGGATAACTGAAAGGAGTCCCAAGATAAGACCACCTCTTGCCAGCAAAACCCCCATGTCCTTGCCTGCCTTTGGCGCTGTTGCCTGTTGTTTGTGTGTTTTGTGGGAGTAAAATTTATCCATGCTCTGAGGCCCAGAAGCAAGTCTCTGCACACAAGCATCCTGCTGTAATTGTAAGGTTCATATATGCCCTTCGGAGTGCTTATTAGTTTCCCATTAGTTTATGCCTCCCCCTAATGCTATAAAGTTATAATATTGCTTATTATTTGAGGGGCATTGTTGCTTAAGAATGGCAGTCCTGGACTAGGATTTCATTGTGCCAAGTAGCATGCTAACACAAAGAAGGAAAGATGTTTCCCAGGAAGCAATTTCATTTGTGTGCTTTCTGAGGAAAACAAAAATGTAATTTAAGAACAGGAGGGAAATGTGTGGGTGGGCAAATAATGTGCATTTTAGAGTTATGCATAAGGTTAAGAGCCAAAAGTAGCAGAGTGTTCCATATCCTCAGCACGTGCAGCTCTGCCCTCTGAAGGTTTAGTTTTACTTGCTTTCCATTGCTTCTCCCAAAAGGTGGGTGACTCGTCAGTGTTTAACTGCTCTTATCCTTTGATTTGCTGTTGTTGTTGTTGTTGTTCTAGAGGTCTTTTTTTCTTTTCTTTTCTTTTTTTTTTTTCCCGCCTATTTGCTTAACTTTTCTGGTGGTTCTTGTGAGATCAAGTGCTACTGAGAAGTCAGATCCCCTTTTTCTTCTGTGTGTTTAGTTTTGGTTTTAATACGACAAATGTATGCCTCCTCTGGAAATGGTATCCATGCTGCAGAGTAATTATTTAGTGAATGGTGGATCCAGTTCATATTGGCAAGGATCAGATTAATCATTATTAATCATGACCCCTCCGACAGTAACCTCATCCTTTGCCTAAGTGCTGCTCTTTATTAAGAAGTAAAAGCTATTAGAGAATGGCTGAGCCACTGCTTTCGTTGTACCAGCACGGGGCTCAGGACTTCTGGCAGGAGGCAGAGGAACTCAGTTCAAAGCTAAAAATAGATGCACATGGCCCATGTTCCAGAAATGAAATAGGCAGCTTCCCCTGTGGGCTGCTTCAGCCTCATCTGTGTGTCCTCCTTTCCCCTGAAGTCCAACAAGATTTTGACTCTTTCCAAAGTGTTAGGGATTAAATAATCTCTCTCAGACTTTTTTTTGTTTGTCTACTGATTTTTTTTTTCTTTTTAAACTGAAGTAGATTCCAGTATAATTGAATGCATATGCAGTCCTTGCAAGGATAAGATTTTAAGGTCCATTTTAAGATCGTGGTTGCAGCAGATTTCAACAGCTCGGAAGACTAACTAGGAGATTAGCTTCCTGGGACTCCAGTTGTACCAAGAAGAGCCTAAATCAAGCACCCTTTTTGAGGACTTACGCATTTCTTGAAGAAACACTGTGTTCTTGAGGTGAGGCATGCAGTGATGTTCATCTTGTCCAAAACAGTTATGAGCAGCCAAACTTTTCTCTCCAAGTCACTGGACTGGGGTTCGCAGATTTATATATATACACATGTATGTGTCAGAACAGATCTTTCTGTCACTAGAGATCTGCTGAGAGTAAGGAGTAGTTTAATTCCTAATTATTCTGGTTTCCCTAGCAGTTATAGGTTCTTTTTAAGAAGGTGAAACAGAGCTATCCATTGATGTTGTCATTGTTTCAGCAAAAGTGCAATGACTTTAGTGCTGGATTGAAACCAATCTCCACAACCTTCCCACCCCACAAAGTCCACCTTAATTACTTTTTAAAATGTTTTCACTGACTGTGTGGAATTCCAGGACAAAATCCTTTAGGAGAGAAAAGGAAAGAAAAACATCTTTTGTCTCCATCTAGCTCTTCATTACCCAGCTAGTAGCAGCAGAAAATTGGAGCAAACCTGCCACACTATTTTGATCTTTGCCAAAACTGTTGTGGGAATAACACTGTTCAATGGTTGAAGGAATTTACAGAAGAATAAAAGTAAAAGCAAAGATGAAGGGACCAATACAAATTCTGTGGTAAACTGCTGTCAAATTTTATGTGTTCAGGGCTACTGATAATTTCCCATCTTAAAAAAATAGGGTGGGAGTTTGTAGGGGAGGAGGGTAAAAAGTGTATAAATAAACCCACCTCTTTAAATAGCAAACTGGCCTGGCCTGAATTGTGCCAGAGCTAAGTTCCTTTGGCAGACAGCACTGTAATATCTGCTGAGGGTGTAGTTCAGAACTGAGACCAAAATTTGGAGAATCTGCCTTACCCTTGCTGTCTCTCTGTTGCATTCTTCCACTTGTTAGCAAGAAATTCACTGAGGCACAAAATGAAGGAGTGCAAAGGCTCCCGTGTTTCATCTGAGCAAATCTGGATTACACCCCTTCAGTTAATGTTTCTCTCTGCTAAAAGAAATAAGAGTAATAAAAATAAATGAAAGCATTGGCTAACTTGGAATTACATAGGTAGAATGAAGCAGGAAGAGAGAATTGGGGGAGTGAAGGTATGTTGTCTACTGTCCCTTGCGCCCAAGTTTATGGCAGAGTTTGAATCTCTGCTTAAAAAAAATCATTTAATTCTGCACAGGTTATAAAGGGCCTAAAAAGAAGTACAATTCAAAGAGAGAGGATATTACATGTCTGAGGTGTCTGGGCAGTAAAGTGCTCTTAAAAACAGTTTGTTGATTGAAGCAGGGTAGGAGATCATACAAAGAACTTGGAACTATCAGAAAGTGTCCCAGCATCCTCTGAGAACTCATAGAAGTGTTATATATAGCACCACTGATATAAACACGGCCCTTTTGGCACTAGTGCCTATTAAAAGCAATCCTTATACCTCTGTCATTATGCTCATCTAACCAATTAAATTTTTAATATTCAAAATACTCATATAATGCTTGTGCATCTTGTTCTTCCTGCCACGTCAGAGTGTTTCCCCCCCTGTGATACAAGTGTTGGACTTAGCAAGGTGGATCACCTTTGCTGATTCATTCACTTGCTGCTGGTGGTGCTCTAAGAGGAAAGAAGTTGCATTTGGTGAACCAAATTCTGCAGAAAATATAATGTCAGAAATGTTTTCTAAAAGCTGGAATCCTCTCAGTGGGATCTGTCTGGAGACAAGAGGAGTTTCAACAACAGATTCCCCAGATGCCTTTTCCCTGGACCTCCCAATTTCATACAGCAGTTGTGTCCTGGTAATTGCTGGATCTGGTGCCGAGCATCTGGTGGCTGGGAAAATTTTTTAGTTTCATTCATCTCTTGGGAGGGATTGAAGCAGCTGTAAAGTGGAAGCTGTGGGTATAAGTCCCCATTCTTCGGATTTGTGTATGTTTTGGAGGGATAATATTGTGAAAGTAACTTCCCAAATGTAAACCTCTGAACAAAAGAGATTGAGGTTATGGGTGTCCTTGGCAAGTTCAGCTCCAGTAGGTTTGGCTTGCAGTGGGTTACACCTTTCTTCACACAATGCCATTGGTAAGCTGACATTTCTAATGACCTTTTATAATCACTTATTTCCTTTTCTCACTCATTTTATGAATAGTCTTGTACTCACTTCAAGAGTTTTCTACCTTGTGGTATCCTCTTACTGTTCGTATTAATTTCAGAGTGGGTTGGGCTTCCTGTAAAATATAACACAGTGTAGACTGAAGTTCAATAGAACTTTTCCTTTCTACAGGAAAAGGGAGACCAAAACACTCATAGTGCCTTTTTTGCAGCAAAGGATTCAGCAGTGCAGTCAGCAAATTGCCTTTTTTCTTTTTCCTTTGAGGTACTTCTGAATGTGTGCATTAACACAGTGCCCTGCCCCTGTTCAGGACATAAAGATTGGGGCCCTGACCTTTTCTAGTGAGTGATGATCCCACGGCACTTCCCCTCCTGAGCTGGAGCTGGTGATGATGTTTTGTCCAGCCTCTCATTCAGGATATGTTTTCTGCCAACTTTACTTGACCCTCTGCCTTCAGTGGGACATATCGTTCTTGACTTCCTGCCCTAAATTGCTGTGTACTGCCACCTTGCATTGATGGGTTCTTTGTTCTACCTTGGAGGTAGGTTCATTTTGGTGGTAGATGAAGGGAAGCCATACTGTTTCAAAAAGCAATTTGAGGGCCCTCTGACTGAAAAGTGTTGCTCACATGAAAAGTATTATTGTTACCAATTGTCATCCTCAGCCTCAAATGCTGAATTTGAAAGGGTCATTTATACTCCTCAAAGGCAAACATGCACCAGTGTTTAAACTTTTTAACACCAGTGTGTTTAAAGAGAGCTAAAGCAGCTGAGGAAAATGCTGTCTCGTGGAACTTAGGCTCTGAAATCCCAGGGAACATTAATAACTATTCTGTTGTTTTCACTGATCTCTCTTCATGGATGGGGAGGGAAAGAGTGATCCCATACCTTCTGCCTTAGCAGCTTATCTGCTGTCCGGAGACAGTCAGGGCAGGATATGGACGGATGAGGAAAAGGCCTGGGTGAAGATTTGGACTTGTCCATTTGATGATGATATAGGAAGGACCATTTTCTTCATTATTCTTTGATATTCTGGCTGCCTTTCATGGAATCACAGAATCATAGAATGTTAAGGGGTTGGAATGGATCTTAGAAACCATCTAGACCCAGCCCTTCCCTGCCGTGGTCAGGGACACCTCCCACTAGACCAGGTTGCTCAGGGCCTTATCCAACCTGGCTTTGGGCACTGCCAGGGTTGGGACATCCACAACCACCCTGGGCAACCTGTGCCAGTGTCTCACCACCCTCACAGTAAAAATTTTCTTCTTAATACCTAACCTAAATTTCTCCTCTTACAACTTGTACCCTTTACTTCTTGTCCTATCACTTCAATTCCTGATGAGGAGTCCCTGTCTAGCTTCCCTCTAATCCCTCTTCACATACTGAAATGTTGCTATGAGGTCTCCACAAAATCTTCTCTTCTCCAGGCTGAACAACCCCACCTCTGCTGCCTTTCCCACTCTGTCCTGTTCCCATTTCCCCTTAGCAGATGCCAGCATGTGAAGACACCCTGGCAGGGTCAGACTCAGTCAACCACCTTTTAGATGACAGATGCCGCATGAATCCAGATCCCATCTCCTCTGAGGTTCATGCAAACTGAGCGGCCTGCTCAGAGCTGCTGAGAGCTCTGAGGTGCAAGGGAAGTGCAAAGGCTTCGTGGAGGGTGGCAGATGGAGGGAAGGACCTGCCCGTTGGTTGGAGTGATATGCTCGAAGCTTTGTGGAGCACTTCTCGCCTGTCTCAGTCAGCATGGGTGAAAAATGAAACCCAAGCAGGATGGTGGCAGGTTGCACCCTCCTTTTAGTGACATTTTACCAGTCAATGTCAAGACGATGAAATTCGGGTCCTATATTTCAGCAGGTCATCTGTCTGGAATTGTACCCAATATGTTTGTTCTGCATTCAGCAAATATTTGGTTCTACACTGGTTATACATGGAAAATGTATTCAGTTAAATTTTCCATCAGCTCAGGCTCTTGGGGAGCTTGTTCTGATGTTGGGTTGACCATGGTGACAGGAACTTTTTTCATTGCTCCATCTAAATAGGCCTTTGTTCCTTATATCCTTTTACTCCCTACTATATCCCGCTTCATGGGTTTCTTGGTTTTGCATATGAGTCTGGTTTGGTAAGTGACAGTAGATACATGTGTACGTCTGGTTTAAAGTCTCTTTATATAGGTCAAAATCAGTTTTTAAAACATTACCTCCTGGAAACCACTCAGAAAGCTCTGTCAAATAGAACTGTAACCAAAGTGGTCTTTGTAGAAGAAAAAAAAAATCCCTCGTGCAGGGGAGAATTCATTCAAGCTGTAGTTTGAAAGTGTTTAAAGCAGGTGGAAAAAGAAGAGGTTCAGTGCCTATGGAGTCAGCTCACCCTTCAGAGATGCTCAGTCTGTCACAGGTTTCCCACACAACCAGTTGTGATTTAATTCCTGCAGAACCTCAGCTCTCTTATAAAGAAAGCGGTGAAAGCAGCACTGAAATCCTTCATGTTAAAGACTGGGGAGTACTTGGATATTGGCGTGGGGTAGGGCTTGCCTGAGGTGGGTTAACTCTAGCTTGGAATATATAACAGCTCCTACTAGCCTCATGACAGAGGGGTATTTTATTCTTTTTCTTTTATGTTGTATCTTAAGAAGAAACAGACAAAATTGTGATCTAAAGTAGTGGGGAAAGAAAAAAAACCAACTCAAAAGCCATATGATTCGCTGCAGAACTAAATCCCCTTGGCAACTGGTCCCAGCCTGGAGAATATATTCACAGCTGGGTTATAAACCCTCAGAACCAGCCAACATAACCTTAACTAACACAACATTACTAAGGCACTGCTGTAATAGGATCATTCTGCTATGGCTCCTGGGCATGTTTTAAGTGTCATCAATTTAGTCTACAACTGGAGGCTGTTAAGTGCAAAACCATTTTAGCAACTGCATCTTACATGCAGGAATGATTGAATATTAATGGCTTTCCTTTTGTTGAGGAAAAACACAGAGAGGAAAGTGAAAATCCACAGGAAACCTCACTGTCTGTCCTCAAGTAGTGAAGTTCATTTTTGGAGGACAGCAGGATCAGCTAGCAGCTGAGTGTTGGAGTAGGAGGCCAGGAAATTGGCTCTCACTCTCCAGCACTGATCTTGTGTATAAACTTAGCCAAGTTATTTCACCTTAGTTTTCCTTCTCAGCTTTATCTCTCCAAGGAGGTGAGTTATTTGACAGAGTAGTTATTTCACTCCCTTGCTGGAACAAGTTAGACTCCACCAGCACAACACTGAGAGCAAATAGGAGTAAGCTATGAGGGATGTGGCTCAGTGTTTTGTCCCAACAAAGACACCCATCTTGGCTATTTTGGTAGTTGATGTTAAGCACTTTAAAAAGAGCTCAAAATGTTTTGCAGCTGAGTGGGAAATGTGTCTGCCTCACCTCAAAGCTGGGGTTGGAATAGATGATAAAATTAACTTTCCTAACCCTATGTGCTCCTCAGTATTCCCCAAGCTGCTCGATATTTTACCGTGTCATCGTGGGAAATCAAAAGTTTCCATTTGGATACAGATACTTGTGTTGTCTATAGTGCTGTGGGGCAAGACTTGTGTGAGTCTCCTGAGGCTCCTGACAAAGAGGTGGTAACCACTTTCCACGAACTTTGCATTACGTGGTGCTGAAAGGTCGGAGTTGTAGGACTCCTGTGGTTTGACCTCAGAAGACTGACTGAGTGAGGTGTTGTCAAGGCACCCATGTCTCCCTGCACTGACACTCTTGGGAATGGAGGGAGTGTTGAACACTGGCTATCTTCATAAGGAAATTAATTGAAATCTCTCTCAACATCCTCCCAGCATGTCAGTGGTTGTGCTTAGAAAACAAGTGAATGAATGAATATCATAATACCTGATGAATAACAGCCTGCAAAAGCTTTTGTATTCTCTTTTTATCATTATCAAATCATGCTGAAGAGGCTTCAAGGTGAAGAAACTCTCAAGCTGCACTTTCAAGAAGCTGCTAGGATGAAGACAGAGCATTTCAAAATCAATACTGAAGCTTGCGATCCAAAGAGCAAAAGGAGAGTCATTATAAGCTGCTTTACTTCTCATCTCTAATTCCCCATATTCATAACTTAAGCTCTGTCATTTGGATTTATTCTCTGTGGCCTGCAGTGACACCAGGAAAAGTCCTTCCTTTTAATTCTTTGGCAAAAAAATAGCAACGCTGCAGGGTAGGATCATATCCCCCCAGAAGTTTAGGGCTTAAATGTTTCACATTGGGCACCAGATTTTGCCATTTTCTGCCCCTTCCGATAGTCCCCCTCCTCCTTCCTCTACTGTTATACGTCAATCATCCTCTTTCCTAGAAGCTAGGATACAGTGTAATCCCAGAGAGAAGGGTACTAATACAGCCAATCCTGCACAAGACTATTGCTCTGTCCTTGCAGATGCCATCACTAAATCTAATGACAGGATTTTGCTGATAGGAGTGTTTCAGCTGGGCTGGAGAAAGCACTAGGGGCAGTAATCTAAGAACCCAGCTTTGCCATTGGTGGGAGATCTGTTCTATCTCCAGCCACTTCTCCTACTTTAACTGGCTTTCTAAGCTTCTCTTTCCTTTATTACCTCTTGGTTTGTTATACCTTGGCACTTATAGCATCATAAACATTTCCCTCACTGGTGATATTTTTAATTATGACCTGGAAATGAACCTTCAACCTGACTCAGCCAATGCAACTGAACAATTAACAACACATAAAAGTTTGGTGTTGAATTAAGTAATTATTTTTAAATAAGGAAGGGTTCCTGTTCAGGTTGTTATTTGGAGAAAATACTACAACCTCAAATGCTGTTCTCTTTAGAGGCCTTCAGAAGGGGTGCTAGGGTTTGTTGGGGTTTTCTTTGGTTTGGATCTCAGAAACGTGTTTAGAAGAGGCAACGCTACTCACCTTTGGAAAAATCCCAACACGTACGTTCAGGAGAAGCTGCTGAACCATGCTTGACTTCTGCAAAGTCCAAGCAGTCAGGGACAGGTTGTTGAAGCAGCACAGTCTTCCTACTCCTGTATTTGTTGAACCAGACTTGAGATCACATTATATTCTGCTGGCACATTTGGGATCGGCCTTTGGTGAGAACCCAGCACTTTGTCTCATCTGCTAATCCCTTAATAAACCCCACTATTACTTTTTCTAACTCCCCTCTGGACTTTGAATTACACTGCAGTGAACATAACACACATGAGTAAGGGCTTAAGGTCTTTCTCACTTGGGTGGTCCCATTAAAAAGACCAGGTTTGCTGTCTTGGCTCCAGAGCCATTCCAAACACCGTTGCTATTTTTCTTCCCCCAGCATTTCTTTCACCTGCCTTTTTTTCTTCTTTTTTTTTTCTTTTTTTCCATGCCAAATCCATTAATATGTGTTTTAACCAGTTAACTTTGGAACCAAAGTATTAACTGCATGAGAGGCAGGTTTATAAAATATGTAGTGGAGCAAGGAATATAAAATGCCCCCATTTTGTAGCAGAAAAAAATGTATAAAGTGCTGAGAGAAAATCGAGAAGGACCCAACTTAAATCTTTGAAAATCATTGCCAGTTCCTATGTGCTGTATTTATTTTGACTTGGAAGGCTCAATCCAGTCCAGATGAGGTCATTTGGTTGGGAGCACACGTGTCCCTGCAGAGCCAGGAGGCAGGGAAGCCTGCAGGATGCTCCGGCTCCAAGGTGTTGAGCTGCCAGGGAACAGCGGTGGGAGCAGGGCGGGCAGACCACCTGTGTGTTGATCCTGGCATCAGAGCATAACTCTGGGATGGAGGTGTTGTAATGTTTAAGTTGATTTCTTGTTGAGGCAGGCGGGACAGGGTAGCTTTTGTGTCCTCAGCTGTTCGCTGGATGGGGTAAGGAGAGGCAAAGCTTGACGTGCTCTAATAATCTGGGGACAGGTGAGTATATTTAGGTAGGGGCGTCTTCGGTTACTTTTTCGTATGACTTCATGCAACAGAGAGCCTGTTAATTTGTTTGCCCAGCTCTATCTTCAAGCTTGTCATGTTTAACCCTTGCCCTCTCAACACCTGGTACCTGCTCAGAACCATTTTACTTTCTCCTCCTTCTGCTCCTTCGTCTTCCCTTACTCCTCTCACCAACCAAGATCAGTATCTGGGCCATTTGTGTCTAGAAATGTCACTTTTTTCTCTTGGAGCTCCATCTCTGCTGCTCGCTGCTCCATCCCAGCAGGTGGGGAATGTCCTGTGTCCTCCCCAAGAAACCTTGTCTGTCCTGCTGCCCCTATCCCTACCTCCCTGCCAGCAGCCTGTTTGCCAACACTTTGCACGAGGAAGCTGCCTCTATAAAAATAAACTGTGCTGAAATCTGAGAGAGAAACCACGCCAACCTCACACTTCATTATTGGTAATGTCAGCCTATTTGATTTCCATTTGCAAACAGTAGCCTGCATATGTTCCTCACCATGTACCCCATCTCCCTGTGCCTTATTCTCTGAAAATTCAGGTTCCCCATGCATGTTACTAAGTCTGCTTTGTGGTTTGCTTGCTCTGGGCCACAGACACCCCTGCTTCACAATTGAAGTGTGGAAAAAGCCTGTTAAGTCACTGATTTAATCGCCTGGTTACTCACTGCTAACACAAGGTTGCCATCTGCAACAGGACTGAGCCTCTTCTCCCACCTCCTCTACCTTTATAAGATTTTACTCCTCACAGCTGGCTTTTATTGCTGATTTACAGCAGAAAAAGCCAGCAGAGGCAGACCTGTATTTCCTGTTTTTAACCCCAATGTGCACTGCCATATGGGCATTGCTTGGGGAGGGCTGGACATGCAGACAACACACTCCAGCACCTCCAGCATTGCCTGGCTGTTACGATGTCTGCCTGGGCTGAGGACTTAAGATGAAATTCGATTTTCCAGGAGATGTCTCTACTCAAAAACAGCAAAGAAAAAGGAAAATGGTGAAGGGGGAGAAGTAAGATAAACCAAGCCTTATATCAGTAGGGTAAAGACTGCATTGCTGCCCTCAAAACCCCAAAACCTCAGCTGCAAGTCCATGTCTTCATTTCATACAGGGATGAGCTCTCAGATGGGTCCTACCATGCTGGCAGCAACAAGGGGCCCCCAGGAAGGCTCAGGGAGGGAGGAATGTACCCAGAGCTTGAGGGGGAGCTGCCTGTATTGACTTTCACTCGATTTACTGGAGCAATTGAGTTTGTCAGTGAAATGTGAGAGGGGCTCAATCAGCTGTCACACTGAGACACTCCTGTCACTACTGTCAATAGCTTCGAGTTTCTGATCCTTTCTCAGATTAGCTCTGTGCCAGAACATCAAATGAAAAGCTGTTTGGGGCATGGGGAGGGGAGAAACTCTAAGCAGTTATATAGGAATCAGTTTACAGACTTCAAAGCACTTCCAGGTTTATTCTGATGGCCTATAGCAATGTGCTGGGATCTGTAATTCATTTGGAGTGTAATGTAGACTCTCCTCTTCAGCCCCATGTTCACTCATGGACTGGGAGACAGGGATGGGAGAAAAAGGAAGACATCTCTCCCAGTGAACCCAAATGGCATGCAAATGGCCTGCCTCCTCTAGAAGAACTGCTCTTTAGCTTGATGGATTAAGTTGCTTTTCTTACCTTTCATCCTGAAGGACTCCTCTACATTTCTCTCGGGACTAAATGGAGGCTTTTTCTGGTAGAGGTGGGTTACGTAAAGGCATCACTCCCAAGAACAGGACAGGAGTGAAAAGAAGTGGGACAGGTTTTCCATGCAGAAAAGATGAAAGGAGAGCGAGGGAGGTTTAGCCAGCCCATCTGAGCAGTTTTTAGCAGTCTTGAGCCTCCAGTGTGTGCCTTTCTTTTTCTATAATATGGCAAGAGATTGGTAGTCCATTAAGTTCTTCCAAGACCTTTTCCTTGAAGTTTTACTGGTTGGATCTGAGACACCCTTTATTGAAAATCTTTCCATCATGAAGTAAGACAATATGAATGAATGAATGAATGAATGAATGAATATGTCTCCATTTGTAGGAAGAATAAGCCATCAGGAGACTTCTTTAAAAAGTACTTCAAGAATTTGAGAACTCTCTTTCCTTTGTTCACACTGAAACAGTTTATGGCAAGGTGAACTCACCCATTTGCACAAAAGCCAAGAGGGTTACGTTAATCCTATTAGAAAAATAATCCAGCACCAAAAAATAATAACAGTAGGAGTGGAGAAGGAATCTTTTTTAGGCCAATTCACTGAGTAATTCCTGTGAATTTACTCTTTTCTTCTCAGGGTTGCAAAGTTAAATATTTTGCTGTCAATACATGAATTATAAAGATTACTATTTTCCTTTCACATTCCCAAAGAAATTAAAGAAGGGAAAAGCTACATTCTAACACTATTGCTAGAGGGTTTTGCCCTTTAGAGAATCCTTCTGGTTTTTGATAAATGCTGTCTCAGAATGAGGCGGTATCCATCGAAAAGGTTATCCATGCACAGCACCAATCTAGATTTTTTCCTTGAATGTAACTTCAAAATTTGCATTTTTTCCCTTGTAACTCAAATCCATTAACAGGTTTCTTTTGACTTCAAAATATCAAAAATTTCATCTGTTCCTCATTCAAGACCACCACTATCCTTCCCAAGTAAAAACTGCTACTACATTCCACTGCTTAATATTTAAGCAGCTCTGTCCAGAGCAAGTTATACGTCTCCTTCTCAAAAAAAAAAAAAAAAAAAAAACCAAATCAAAAGCAGCCCAGTTCAAAGCGTCATCTTTAATACCAGAGGGAACCCTGCTTGATTCTTTTGGTTTCATGAATGTGAAAAGGCCATAGAGAAGTATGGGAAAGGAATTAGAAAGGAAAAAAAAACCTCACCACATTCTTCTGATGGGGTATTTCAAAACGAATGCTGGATACATACCTTTCCTTGACCTTTTCCTTAGATTAGTGCTATAGGCAGCTGTTGTGCTTGTATTACACATTCCAGTGTAGGGACTGAATCTCCAGCAAGGTAGAGGGGGGAGTGTGTGTGTGTGTACACGTGCAAGTGTTTGTTACTCAACCTGTTAGCCAAAGGTCTTCCATGTTAGTTTTAGCTCTTTCTGGGTTTTTTTTCAGTTTCCGAGGGGAGGTTGGCTGTTTGTGCACTTTGTTTATGTTCTCAGGGTGACAGGAAACCCAAGAGCTTTTAGTGGATTCAGATATACTCTGGAAGAGGTGTGAATCTCCAGCCATTTGGGTTTAAAAGCTTTCATTAAGTCTGAGAATAGAGGAAGAAAATAAACATCTCTCTGCTTTCTAGCTGCAGAGGGATGAAAGTTTCTCGGTCTGTGGGCCCCCAGGATGGATGCCTACAGATGGAGAAATTAGAGGAGAGATAAAACAGGCTGGAATTGAGGGGGAAAAAAGTAATCTTAGACCTACTGCTCAAGTTGTATTTGGTCTTCGCTTTACTGAGTTGGCATTGAGCAGTTGGCCTTGGTAAAACCCTGATGGAGCAGAGCGAGCCCATCATGCACAGAACGGGCTTCATGGGAGGAATGATCTCTCTAACAAAGGCATGAAGGCGGCTCTAACGACTCCGGCTAATTGCATCCACCCCCGCAGAAAGGAACGCTGCCAGAGGATGCGCTCACCCTCTCCGTGCTTGACCCGCCTCACCTGGGAAGCCAGATGGGCGATAGCCACCGCGGGCAGATGCTGCCGGCAGCGTGGAGATGGGCACGTGTCTGCTCTGTGTCACCGCAGGAGGGGTTTAGTGTCACCCAGCCAAGGTCTGGCCAGTACAACTGGCTGTCTCATGGCACAGAGCAAGAGGCGTTATCATCCGGCCTAAAACTTCCCCTGCCTCTGCCCATCTGTGGGCTCCTTGGGGCAGGTGCTTCCCTCAGATCGCGTGTTTGTGCAGTGCCTAATTGCAGATGCGAGGGTAATATAAATAATAAGGTTAAAAGTCACTCTTCTTGAGGGGAGGTGAAAAGGGAACGGAAACGGAGCTGCTACTCAGCTTCCTGGCTTTTCCTGGAGTCAAAAAGAGAGTGCAAAGGGTATTGCAGGATATGTCGGAGTATTTAGTCTCGAATCATTTGCCATCCTGTTTTTATTCCCTTGCAGATATATTTCAAAGAAAGTGTTTAGATGGAGCTGATGACCTCTCTTATAGCTGAGGTTGCCTGTCACTTCCTATGATAAGTCCCTCATTTGATTGTTTGGGCTGTGGCAACCCCCAGTGTTTGAGCTGAAGCCTCTCCTTGTGCACGCCAGTCTCCCACTGAGTTTGTTTCAGAGGAGGGGGATTTTCAGTGCACTGCTAAAACTGTGCTGGCTTTTATCATTTGGGAAGAGGGTTCTTACTTTTTCATCTCTCAGTCTTTAAAAAGCTCATTCCAGGTAGGCCGTTGTACACCAGTCCTCAAAAGTGAGGGTAAGCTGTGAGATGAAGTGGTCCCACATGCTGGGCACTACCCAGGGTGCTGCCTCCACTCCTCCCTAGCACAAGCTTTTCCCGAGAAGCAGTGGCAGTCCAGCTGTCCTTATCCTGGAGAAAAGAAGGATCAGGAGAGAGCTCATTGCTCTCTGCCTGAAAGGCGGTGGTAGCCAGGTGGGGGTTGGGTTCTGCTCCCAGGGAACAAGTGACAAGGCAAGAAGAAATCACCTCAAGTTACACCAAGAGACCTTTAGGTCAGATATTAGAAAATAATTCTTCACTGAAATGGTAGCCCAGCCCTGGCACAGCTGCCAAGGGCAGTGGAGGGGTCCCCTATTCCTGGAGGGATTTAAAAACCATGTAGATGTGGCACTTGGGAATATGGGTTACTGGTGGCCTTGGCAGTGCTGGATTAACAGTTGGAGTCAATGATCTTAGAGATCTTTTCCAACTTAAATGATTCTGTGACTCTCTCTGCATAATGGGCTGTGTCAGCATGAGCTGAAAGTAAAGCTCAACCTTAAGAATTCTATGATCATTGCAGCAACAGCAATATCATGGAAAAAAACCCAAATTGGTAGGGAAGGCAGCAAGAGAGTTGCAATTTTAGGGCATGAGAGGACTTGAAGGCTTTGTGTGTTGCATGGTTGGTAGACACACCCACAGGTTGTAGCGATGTCCTTCCAGGGATGTGTTTAGGTTTTCTCTTATGTTCCAGTGATGTCAAGTGATGATAAAGCCCCATTGTGAAAGAATTTTCTGGAAGAGTAAATTATCCATTTGTCTTGTTGGTTTTTATTTTGTTGGTTTGTTTATTTGTTGGTTTTTATTGCGTATAGGATTACATGAAAGTTCTTGTGCTTTGCTCAGTACTCATATTGTTACTGTTGATTCATTATCAACAGATTGACAGAAGAGAAAGTCACTGACCCCGTGGACAGGTACAGTGATTCCAGAAATTATCAACGTCCAAACAGCAGCCTGAATATAGCCATTACTCAGGTTTTGAGGGCAGTAGTGGTGTTGTCTCTGATTCTGGTCCCATGTAAACACCATCTGGGTGTTACAGAATGTTAGTTGCTGGGCATTACAAATAAATAGTAATTTACTCAAAATAGAAATTACTATTTCTACAAGTCTCTCGACCTGTATTTCTCCTGACCTTGTGCAGTGGCATCTCAGTTGCACAAGGGCCCTTACTTTTCTTCTGTAACAACAATGAGGTTATTTGTTCCGTACTCATTTTCACTTTTCCTTATCTACCCTAGATGATGAGCCAAATTGTTTCCTACTTAAATCTGGTCTTTGCTGTCCCACTAAAAATCATTTTGAACTCTATTTCTCTCCAGCCTTGCTGAGTCATCCTGGAGCTTGGCTCTGAGTTCCTCATCTGATAAGAGGCAGTAGAGAAACTTCCTAATCTCAGAGACTGGTGCCAGGAGAAATCCATTAGCAATCATGATAAGAGATTCCAGTTATTCCAACAACTCAGGCCTTATAGCTATTAAAAACAAAGCTTGCAGTAGCATATTTACGTACATATGTGGTTTTGTCTATGAGATTTAAGACTTAAAGTGAACTAACTTAATTTTTTCTCTTGAATAATGTAGTTGTGCAATGAGTGTTAGAATTTTCCTTCACCAGTGTTTTACTTACTGCTGTGGAAAGGATGCTCACAGCAGAGCTTGAGTGAAGAAGGTATCTTGTACTAGAGAATCCATTTAGCTTTGTTTCCAGGCATTTCCTATTGGAGATGTGGACCTCTCTTCTTCTCTCACTTCCCTCCTTCTCTCCATCTCCAGTAGAAAATTATCCTTTTGTACCCACAACCATTTAAACAGTAATGAAAAAGGTGTTAGAGCACAGTTTCCATTTAGTTTCCACACTTAATATGTAGCAATGAAAATCTTTCCATTCTTGCTCTGCCACAGCTCCTAATTTTCCCTAGTCATTTTGGTTTGCCCAAGCATCAACATTTGAATCTTTACATCCTACATATGTTATTCACTTAGCACTCAGCTGGAGCCAGGGGTGGAAGAACAATTGGTTTGCATGGGCTAAATTTTTATTTGGGACCCTCATAGCCAATTCCTGTGATTTTTAAGAATGTTATGATATGAGGTGTGCAGTGGTTTGTATTTTTCTCCCCCCCCCCGCTTTTCTTTTTTCATTTTATTATTTCTGCATCAGTACCAGTGAGTGATGAGGCTTAAATTACAAAGTCCCTGAAACTCAGAAGGCACATAAATAGAATCTAATTTGCATGATTTTAATTCAGTGTTTTTAAGGAGCCTGACCCACAGTCCTCACACATTTTGAATTTAGCAGTATTAGCAACTCCTATTATAATGCTGCTGGTGGTGGCTCACATATAGTTATGATTTTTAATCCTAGATCATGTATGATTCATTACCAAATAACTCTCTCTTCTATGTCAGCAGCTTCAAGACACACTCCTTTTAAAAGCTGGGTCCTCTTCCTAAATCTGCACTACATATACTGACCCATTTCTTTGCTTCCTTCCAACACTCCCAAGACCAAAAGTTTAAAAACTAAACTTTTTGCTTAGTGGTTCTGATGACCCCACCTGATCTTTCATATTACATACAAATAAGGAGTTTGCACCATGTGGCTGTCTTTTCCTACAGAAAGAGAAAATTACATTTTCCATTCTTACATTGAAAAATAGCTATAAAAAAACCCCTTACACCAGTCTCTAAGACACTATTTGAAGTAAGAGTGACCTCAGAATTTTAAATTTTTTCATCCAGTAGCTCCAAATGTACTTCCCTGGTTTGAAAATTGTGCTGACATTTGAATTGAGGTAAGCACAAAAGGGTCTTTCAATTTTCCTGCAGGATTCTGAAATAGCAGAAAGTACTGGAGTTGCATTTTAAAGATGTTATCTTCAGCAGCAAGGCTGACAAATCATCACCTGATGCAGGCAAGGGGGCTGTAGATGCAATAAATTGAAAATTGATGGGAAACCCATTACATTTGTGAGAATTAACAGCAATTCATATGATTTCTAAAAAAAAAAATATATATCCCTGCCTGCTGAGCAGGCATCAGTCCCACCAAGCATGATGGAGCAGCCTCAAGCCAGGTGCTGACAAGACTTTCCTGATCTCCCTGTGACCCCCATTGCAGGAGGTGAGCTGGTAAGAGGAATTTGCAGGGTTGGGGGGAAGGTGAAGATGGTTTGATTATTTCTTCTTGCTTGGAAAATGTGTGTGGCTGCCAGGGCCAATGTGTTTTTGTGACACTCGACCTGCCTCTCTGGCACTGCTCCTTGTGGGCTACATACTCATCTTTTATCAGGAGCACGGTGGCATGGTGAGAGACATCCTCTTCACAGAAAGTCAGCTCAACATTGCTGCACAAGTATTTAGAGGGCTCAATTCCTTTTATCCCTCCTCTCTGAAGAACCCTTTGCTCAAATTTTCTTTTTTTTTTTTTCTCCCTTCTTTTCTAAAGGCTGAGAAATGCCTCAGGAATGCACTTGCTCTTTCTCCTTTCCCGGACTGGCTCTCCCAGTGATGTATTAATTAGCTGGAGCACTGCACACTAACGAGCAACTGCAGGCTGATCTCGTTAAACATTAATGCTTAACTAGAAAAGCAAGAGCTGTTAAAGATACGCCACTCAATGTCATCCATGTCTGAATGTAAAAGGAGTCAGCGGCTGAGCTGCTGGCACTTGTGTTTCCAGAGGGAGTGAGAAGGGACAAGTGGCAAACTTCTCTTTTCCAGAGCCAGCTGGGAGCACCTTGACCACAGAGGAGTTTCCATGTTTCTCTGACTTTAGCACAGATCCCAGCACTTTTCCAGGGAATAGCCCTCTGTCAGGGAGTTAGATGGGCAAGTGCTTGTGCCCATGCTGCTTTTTCAGCCTTTTCCATACCTTGTTTTTAGTGGTCAGGTCCCAAAACCAGCACAGGTTTGCTCCTTAGCCATTATTTAACCACAAGCAAATGGTTCAGGCTTGTGTTTTCAAACATGAAAGTTTCATGTCAGGTAGTTACACCTCAATGCAGTAATCCAAATTAGTGCTTGTCTTCATTATTATTGACTTTGCTGGATATTTTAAGCAACACCATTGGAAAATACTGACCTTATCACCACTTAGTTTCAGTTTACCCTTGGAGGAACTTGTTAGGGCAGCTCTTGATATCGTGAGGCTTTGACTTTTCTCGGGGAAAATATCTTGACTACCTCATGAGAAGCTTTCTGAGTGTTTATTTGTTCATTAACCAGCTGGAAATACTGCTGATGAAAGTGGAGCAAACCTGAACCTCCTGCCCAAGGAGCCCTGCTCCTCTCCAGGCACGTGCTGTTACAGCCCGGCTGTGCGCGAGCAGTTGCTGTGGGTTTCTGTGCTTCCATTTGCATAGGCAAAAATGGGATTTTTTAATGCTCCATCTTCATGACTGCTACGTGCAAACCAAATACGGAGTTCTGCATGAGTATCTAAGCTCAACTTACCATGCAGTTACCTGGCATAGCCAGAGTACAGGATGTGTTTCAGGATCTGTAGCAGATGCAGCAGCCTCCTGACTTACTCTCTGCCTCTACCTCCTCTCCAATATAATAACAAAGACACAGCAGCCAGTATTTTTCCTTACCATCCAGCTCTTTGCATTATGCAATTTGATTGCAATTGATAATTCATTAATCATTTCTTATCATAGTTAATATTTACCCAGCCTGCTACTGTGCAGGAAAGGTGATGGGAGGGGCAGGAGTAGGAAAGGGAGAGATACAGTCAGGGAAGCACAAAATGTGTGGGAACACCAGGTCTTGAGAAACAGGCCCTTTTCCCTTCCCTTCCCTTCCCTTCCCTTCCGTTCCCTTCTCTTTCCCCCACTCTCCTCTCCTCTCCTCTCCTCTCCTCTCCTCTCCTCTCCTCTCCTCTCCTCTCCTCTCCTCTCCTCTCCTCTCCTCTCCTCTCCTCTCCTCTCCTCTCCTCTCCTCTCCTCTCCTCTCCTCTCCTCTCCTCTCCTCTCCTCTCCTCTCCTCTCCTCTCCTCTCCTCTCCTCTCCTCTCCTCTCCTCTCCTCTCCTCTCCTCTCCTCTCCTCTCCTCTCCTCTCCTCTCCTCTCTTTTCCCAAGACAAACCCTCCTTAGATGATCATCATGGCAGCTGCAGCCATATGGAACAGGATTTTTGTGACTCTCTGAGTGATGCCCTTTTCTCCCTGAGGAAATGAAAGGGTTACTTCAGCCCTGCTGGGATTTTTTTGTTGTTGGGGATTTTTTTCAGTCTCCTAGCATGATGCTCCCTCAGACTGTGCTTAAAAGCCACTGTACTTGATTTCCTCCCTAATGGTGTTAAGACTGGAACTGGAGCTGCCGCTGCTGCCTGGTCCTCCTCCTGCCCATGTCTTCAGATGTTATGTCACAGCTCCTGGGGTTGCTTGCTGACTCCAGCCGGCCTCCCCAGGGGACAGAAAGCAGGTTCCCTTTCCCGTGGCAGCAGCAGTGCCCACATTTAAGAAGCTGTAGTGCTGAGCCGTGACTACATTAGTTCTGCTACATTAGAACAGCAGCAAAGAGCTTAATTTAATTCGCTGGCCTGTATACCAACACCTGAGGGCCACTAATTCACTGTCACGTATTCTCAGTGAAACCAGGCTCTTTGGTGTTCACATTTTTTTTTTACTAGAGGAGAGCCTTGCAAGGCAAATGCTCATTTTCTAGGGTTGGAGAGACACATCTCCTTCCAAAGATCATGGCAGCTCAGGATGACTCACTTTTGCCCATGTCCACAAGGGATGGAAGATCACACATCTCTTTTTTTATTTCTTTTTCTTTTTGAAATATATAAATTGATCCAAGTTCCGTCATTTTATGATTAGCAACATCCATTAAAAAGTTGATTCATGCTGATATGTGAGTGGCCCTAAAACATTTATTCACCACAGGCTGTATCTGGACATTATTCAAGGACTTTGAGCCTATTAGACTCTTCAGCCCTCCCTGTCTTCTCCAGTGATAGCATCAAGTCCCCCAGCAGCATTTGCTATGCAGTAACTTCCAAGAATCAAGCCTTGCCTGTGTTGTTTGCGCATGAAGACCCATTAGGCTAAATTAATCCCTAGGGTAAATGTACAGACTTCAACAGAATGTTATCAGGGATAAATTAGGCCTATTGATTTTTAATGAGGTTCTTACCTGAATAAAGAAAATAGAGTTTCTCTTCTGTTCTATTCTATTGTTCTGCTGCAAGCATCACCAGAAGCTCTTGCTTTGATCCTGAATTTTTAAACCTGGGAAGGATTAGAAAACATTTTTCTTTCTCCCTGCTAAGTGTGAGCAATGCCATTGTGCAGTGGAATACATTTCACAGAACTTACACGTCTCCAAGTATCCTTTTCTGAAAACCAAGTGAATAGATTGCCCAAAAAATTACAGGTTTCCCATATTTTAATGCTGACCTCCTCCTTCAGAAAACACCATCATCACAAGGGGTTTAGTCCATGCTAAGGATTTTCTAGAGAAATAATTTTGAGAAGTACAAAGTGATTTCTTTTTTCTTTACTGATCTGGCTGAGATAATTCATGTCTTGCTGTTTCAAATCAAGGATTTCTAGTGTCACCCCACTGTCTGAGCTCTCAGGTGGGTAATCTGGGAGTCACTCCATATCCCCAGTGGAGACACATCCACTGACCAGCTGAGAGACTTCTTGAGAACAGAAGGATGTTACAAATCCCATGCTGTTTCCTGTGAGGGTGATACATAGTTGACCCGAGGTATGGAGAGGCACAGCCAGGCATTTCTCTCAGCAGGTAGATTCTCTCTGTAATTGTCATTGGTGCCTCTGCTCTCCATGGGAGGACAGAGAAAGGGAATTCTTTAAAATTAAGTCTCTATGCCCAGAGGTTTGAAAAGAAAGCAGGGACCTCAGGTTGTGCCAAGACTTCTCTGGGAAGTCACTGTGTTGCTTAGGCAACATTCTTGAAATTATTGTTGTCTTAAATTACATATTAGGCAGAATTTTTTTCCCTGTGAAGGTGGTAAAGCCCTGGCAGATGTTGCCCAGAGCAGCTGTGGCTGCCCCATCCCTGGAAGTGCCCAGCGCCAGGTTGGACAGAGCTTGGAGCAAACTGGGATAGTGGAAGGTGTCCCTGCCTACAGCAGAATATTGGAACAAGATGGCTTTTAGGGTCCTCTCCAACTCAAACCATTCTGTGATTCTGAGAAATGACTCTTCAGTCAGGCTGTGGTTGATTTTAGTACAAGTGTCACTCCCCGAGCTGCTGCCCCTGCTGAGGTCTGGGTCTGCAGAGATGGGACCACTTCTGTGGTCCATCAGTGGCATTGGAAAACAAGTATGGCCTGTGTCATCACAACACTGAGGTGTCATGCATGGCTGCAGGGAGCACATGTGAGTATCCAGGTGCCCTTTTAGGTGACACTTCACTGTTTGTCCTCACATGACCAGAGATGTTTTTTATATTCTGCACTGCGTGGTTAAGGAAACTTTTCCATTACACCCAAATCTCTCTGAAGGCACAAAATACTGGTTAATTTGCATCCTTTGTAATGTTTAAATTAAACTTTTAGCTTTCAAAATGAAGAAGCATTTGTTCATTTCCTAAAAACTATTAGCTATCTGTTGGGAATGAACTTTGTTTAATAAATGGTTGGCTTGGCTTTAACCACTGATCTAAATGGCAACATGTCTGCAGACTCTCAAGTCATCAGTCTGTATTCCCAAATGTGCCCTGCTAGTGGAAGGAATATTTATGTTTACTCAGAAATGCCAACAGAGGTTGTCTCTGCCCTTTAAGCACACATGATGAAGACCAAGGGATTGAACACTGACAGTACTAACTTTGGGTCTAAATTGTACTTCTTGAATACTTTTTTTTTTACTCAACTATTATTTTTTTACTTTTTAATGTGTTTTCACTATATACATCATGTAGGAGGATATATGGGTCTTTTGCAGAAGCTGTATGGGATTTTGCCCCCTCCCCATTTGTGATCTCAGGTCTGTTCCTTTAACTTTTCTTTATCTTGGTAATCCCCATAATTCCTGCATTTCCCTGGGCTGTGGAAGAGATCTGCAATTCTCTAGTGCTTTGCATTGCAATTCCTTCTGTAGCATTTAGTAGCAAAAGGAAACCCAAAATGTTTAAATTGGAATTTTCCTTTGGAAAAGCAACCATATAGGAATATTCATGCACCGCCTGGCTCAGGCCCTTATTTAAGTAACACAAAACACCAGATGCAAACTCCTTACAGGCTTAAGTGTGGGATTTGGAAAGTGATTCTTCTTTTTCATGCACGTCTTCCTTCCCAGAAAACACCACAAAACCCTCCACCAAACCCCGTCATCGGCAGCAGAGATAAGGAATGTTCCAATGCAGAAACATACCCTAAAAAGGGAAAGGCCAATATTGACTTGCAGTGAAGCTTAAGCCCTTTAAACTCACCCCCTGGACAAGGAGAATCAATGTCTCTTGTAAAAAAAGTGCTGCTACTGTTATACAGCAGGCTGTTAAGCTATGCTAACAGTCATATATTTTCTATTCAAAACTGCACCACTGTGTATATAAACACGGGAAGGTTTTGTTGCTGTATATGTCCAGATTTTTGACATGCGTAGGTGGAGCCGCTGTAGGAAAGCCTATTCAGGAGCTGGGAGCAGCTGCCCTAATGGAAGATTATTGACTTTAGTTACATCAGGGGCTAAATATAGATTGGGCAGCAACGTACACAGGGCTGTGTTTGACAGCCAGGACAGAATGTGCTGCTCGACGGACAGACAGATGGACATTGCCCCTGTGCAGATGCTCCTTTTAGGTCAGGGAGCTCTCCTGGGCTGCCTCATCCGGTGCCGTCACTCCCATGGGCATCCTGCCACTGGCCAGCCAAGTCTGTGGATCTGGCTCCAAGGGGAGATGTGGAGTTGGTCTGGATTTGGACACATCTCCTGTAAGTGCCTATTGGCAGGGCTCCCCAGAATCATTGGGGTTGTGGTAAGGGACTGAGACCAGTAGTCAAAAAACTGCAAGGAATAGTTAAATATTTTAAATATTTAACTTAAATATTTTGCCCTGGCCTTCCTCTGATTTTATCCTTCATCTCTCTGTTCCACCCTTGATCCTGTCCAGTTCCACTTTTGTGCTGTTTAAAATTTAAGATGGGATCCCCCTCTCTGACCTCACAGCTCCCCAGAGTTTTGCTTTTGAAGGCAAAACCTGCACATCCAGCAAACATTCCTCAAAAGCCCTTTCCCAGACTGGACCAAAAAAAGAACATCCATGTGTGCCACATCTGTGCACTCAACAGGAGAGTCAGTCTCTCTGCAGCCTTCATGGAGAAGGAGCATGAAGAGATCATCTGTCACATCTCCTCTTGATTCTTTGGGGCTGGAAAAGCTAGAAAGGTGCCTGTTCTTTCTCTTGCTTGAATGAGGATGAAGCCTTTTGAGGAAATTGGATTTTAATAATTTTTTCGTCCCCGCCTCCAAGCCTTTACTGCTATTTTTAAGCTGGGAGAAGACTGGTATTGAAAGGGATGTGCTTATCCTGACAGGCTTTATAGAGGAGCATCACAGGGCTGCAGCATGGCTCAGCACAGAGGTGTTAAAGAACTCTGAAGACCTGGCAAGCCACGGGGATGCTGAAGGCAATGTCCAAAGTGCCCAGAAGTTCAGTCAGTCTTCTGTATTGTCCTTCCTGGGAGGGAAATCCCAAGACTCCTGTATCATAGGAAGTGACAGTTTTGAATGGAAGAGGGCTTGATAGTCCGAAAGCACCAGATTTGTGATTCTTTGGGAGAAAAGGAGCGTGCAATTTTCCCTCACTGCTGTTTGATCCTGCATATTTAAATCCAGCCAGTGTGCACAGACAGGACATGTGTGGTGTCCCAAGTGGTTTACGGCTGCACAAAACATTAAGGCCAGAGCTAGAGAGAATCCTCTACTCATATGTGTAAGGATCTACATGAACCAGTATTTTTTATGAAAAACCATTTAAAGGCTTTGGGGTCCTAAGAAATCCAACAGCAACACAAGGCAGGGATTGATCCAATTTTTAAGACTCTAATTGCCTTCTCCTTAATAATTTGTAAGAGATCTAGAATATCATACCTTTGTTTTCTCTCTTATCTCTAGTCCTTCCAAATTCACTGAGAATGCACACAATCCAGCAAACACAGGCTATGTGAGAAAGGACTGCACATATTATTCTACTTGGTAAACTCTCATTAGAGCCCCTTTTCAATGTTTTGATCATTACAGATTGTACATTTTTGATGCCTGATTTTGATAGATTATGGAGTAAAACTGCACACTCCCCTCCCGTTCAGTCTTTGGGCAATATTTTTTTTTTGTTTAGAGTGTGAGGAGTAAAGCAGAGTGAGTACATTGTCCCCCTAGATTTATAGTCCAGGAGATAGGTCACAATCCTTAGCCACTTTAAAAATGATCTATACTTCTGAGGCCTGGGGGACAAACATGGAATATATATTGTATTATGCCTGGAGCCACCCTGGGCTGTGAAGGTGGTGCTGATTTGAGCCAGTCATTAAGCAATGGCGTCTCACCATCAGGTATGGAGAGCATAAACTGCAGGGATGTCATCTCTGGGAGGGTGATACTGCTCCAACAACAGGGATCAATTGTTCCAAGCCCCAGGGGCACTGCTGATCCCTTCAGCAACATCCCTCCTCAATACAGACACTTTTACAAGGATAAGGAGACACATCTGGTTCTGTGTGTCTCCTCCAGCAGTGTTGCTAGTGGCTAATGTGATTTCAGTGCCATGGAGAGGGACTAGGAACTTCACCCATGCAAGATGCTGTGCCGTCCTTGGCTGTGGCCACAGCAGAGCATCACTGCCATTTCCACCACCACAGCTGGACCTGCAGCTAAGCCTCACAAATAAAGCCACTTCACTCCTTAATTTAATTTTTCTGTATGTGCACAGTCAGCTACAGTGAGACACACTTTGAAATGCCAAAACTGGAGTTGGAGCTGTTCAGTTCAGAGGAATAAATCCACCCTTCCTCTTCCTGCTCTGCCTCCAAGTGCTGAAGTCAGGCTTGGGGAATACCTTCTTCTCTGTATTCATATTACCAGGAGTGAGTGAGTGCTGTTTCATGATGGGAAGGTCCCTTTGTGTCCTCCAGTGCATGTTCAGTCCTCTGGGCATTGACAGCATCCACCATGCGGAACGTGGAGTACCCAGCATCTTCTGCTCCTGCTGAAGTATTTGGCCCTTGGAAGCATCAAGCCCCATCAGGACTGATCCTTGCATTTCCCAGCCTGGTATATTGTGGGAGCACCCAGACAACCTCTGGAGTAGCTTAGTTTCTTCATCTTGGATGCAAGGAAAACACTAGTTAGAACTGGAAATTGAGAGAAACAGAGATTAAATTTTGGATTTTGTTACTAGCAGTTGTTTGTTCCTCTTGTCAAGTGCCCTGGGACATGAGAAAGTATTGCCAAGGGTCCTTTCCTTGCTGAAGTTGTGCTTATCTTGTGATCTGTACTTCTTTCCCTATCTCTCTCATATTGCTCTTATCATCCTTTTATCAAAGGGCTTCAAAAGAGACCAGCAGAGCTCAGCTCTCGTATCCCCTTGAATTCCAGTGGAAGGGTTGCGTTTGGTTTTCTAGGAATGACAGAAAAGATTTAAGGCAGAAATAAACCACTACGGATTTTTTTTTTTTTTTCAGGTCTTCTAAGCCTTGTTTTCTGTATGCAGGGAGTGAGATTATTTGAAGGGCTCAGTATTGTATTTCCCTCCTGAAAAATGTGGTGAAGCACCCATTTTCCCTGGCAGTGGGTATGGATTCATGCAGGACACTCCCGAATATCCCATTCTCTTCTTTCTGTTTCAAAACCGAACCCTTGGGCGAGATTATCTAATGGAAGTCTCTTAACTTGCTTCAAGACACTTCACCACAACAATGACTGTGTAAACCTCATAGTTACATACTTCACTATGCCCGAAAACACACACACATCCTTTTTTCCTTTCCTCTTCCATATCCATTCACACACACTCCCCTAGCCCCAAGCCATGTGCCCTTCTGGAGGAGCAGAAGATAGAAGAAGCTGGTGGTGTCTGTTCTCCATCACCTCATCTTCTCTTTGTCTTTCTCCCCACCTCCTCAGATGACCCCACTGTTAAACTAGGCTGAATGGGACCAAGATGTCAGGGAAAAACAATACCTACAGCTGTCATCGTTTTCTTTCTACTTCTATACTCCATGTCAATCCCACCTTGTGCTTGCTTTAGGCATTTAGAGCTCACACGCCATAAGATGCCCTGCAAGTTTTTATCTCACCTTGCTCAGAAGGACATTTTATTGACTTTAGGCACTCATATCATAAGCAAAGCATTTGTAAAAATTAAGATATGATCTTGCTGCTGTGTTGTGGGTTACTCCACTTTGCTTTGAAGATTACATGCTGAAAATCATTCCCTGACAGTCACAAAACTAGTGCAGCTTGCAAGGGCTTCCCCAGACTTAAGCACTGGATGTTGTGCTGGAACACAGTTAAAGCTGGAATGAATTGAAGTGTGCACATTGTATTGAAATCTCTGTGGCCTGTGGCCTGATGCAATACTAATTTTGAGATATTCCAGATGCCCTTTAATGGTTAGAGCACTCTTAATGCCCTGCAGCTGCTGTATTTTGGAATAACTCTTGTTGCCAAATTCCTTCATGTGTAAAAGCAAGGGTGCTTATCTGGTGTAATGGGAAAAAAAACAAATATTGCCACTGAAAGTATGAACTGAAAGGATTTATGAATCACCATCTACTTTTACTTAAAGCTTGATCATTATCTTTTTCTCTTCTGTGTCCACAGACACATCTCTCCGTGCCATCTCTCTAAAGCAATCCATGCTCACATTCCTCCAACACACAGAATTAAATAAAAGCAGCAGACACCCTTAAAAGCTCCACAACTGGACGGTCCCACTTACAAATGTGTGGGCAGCCTTTGTGCCCATTTCCCATCATTTCCACTTTCCATCGCATTTGGCTTGCTTCAGAGAAAAGGTCTGCTGCCAGGATTTCTGCTGGCTGAAACAAGGGTGAAGTTCTGGCCTGATTAAAATCAATGGCAAAGCTCCCAGCAACGAGTAGGAGAGCAGACTGTGATTTGGAGTACTTGGAGGGTGTACACAAAGCAATCACACATAGCAATATAATTGTGGCCATTTGATGGATGCTAAAGTTAGAGATCCACAACCAGCAGATAAAAATAGCAGTAATTTCTGCTGATTCCTAGTCCTGTTAGCTACTGTTGAAAATCAATTCCCTTCCAGTCTTTCAGGATAGGTAAAAGCACACTGTTTCCCATAGTAAAACTTGAGAATTTTGTTGTCTTGGAATTAAATACTGCCCTCCTAAACACGCTGCTGTGTTGGCATCCTTAATATTTTCCACACGTACATACAAAACCTGTTAACATGTTAATGGATTTGTTTGCTTGTCAAGGAAAATTTTGCCCCCCTGCAATGACAGCTTCAAACTCACACTGCAAAAGGGCAGGGCAAGCAGTCACTCAATGGACAAGCACAACGCAGCTCTCCCAGCAATAAAGGCTTCGGATTTGAGACGGGTGCCTTGCCACTGTGATCTGCAGCACTGGTTTAATCATGTTAATGTGCTGTCTAATTATGGTAAACACTGCATATTATTCAAATTAAAAATGTATATTGCTGTTCACGTAGTCAGACTGCAGACGTTTTCACACATTAGTGTTTTCTAAGCTGAATGCCCTTTGGTCAGCAGCAGCGGCTGTGTGTTAGCCCATTAGCTAAAAAGGGAGGTGGGTGATCAAATAGAGTGGCCAGATGACTTGGACCATGTTTTTCTTGGCATGCACTTGGGAGTGAAACAGTTTCTCTGAAGCAAAGCTGTCACTGAAAAATCCTCTGCAAGGTGTGAATCTGAAATCAACCCTGCAGCCACTCCCATCAATATGAAACCGTGCCCAGTGTGGTCTTGGATGTGTGAGTTTGCCTGCCTTGGGTTGCATCCACCTTAAGAAAAGAGAGATTTTCAGAGTCAACAGCTTTGATGATTCAGGCTTTGTTGCCTCCCCTCATAATGAGCACCAGCTCTTGCTTTCCCAAAAGTTCACCTTGCTTGATGGGCATCAGTGGTAGGTGCCAAACTCATAGATGGGTTTCAGCAGAAGCAAAGGTCTCTTGTTGCAGTGAAAAGCAATCCCAGTCCTGGTTACTGGTCTGGCAAGCCTGCAATTACACATCCAGGATATCTAATTCGACACAGAAGTTTCTGAGATGGGCCCAAGGTGAAAAGTATTCCCCTAAATCTAGATGTGCAGCTCCTCCTTGCACGAGATTGTTGGGATTGTGTTGTGGTATTCTGAATCTAATGAAAGCATCAATAAATAAACTTGTGATTTAGTTAATGATAGGAAAGGAATTTAACACAAATAATAATAACAATAGTCGTAACAATCCCACCCATACTCCTGTTACTATTATTAATACTATTAGTAATAATGTCATGTTGGCTCTTGCTGTTATCAGATATCCAACATGGCTTCTCTCGTAAGAGTAGAATCATTCAAACTATTTCACATTACTGTGCACAGTAAAAAGGTTTACTTGGATATTTCAGTGCTTGCTACGTTTTCATACCACAGTTGTGGGCTACAGAAGAAGCTGCTGGGCAGAGTTAAAACATAAGATTACTTGATAGAATTGCTTAACAAGCAGGCAATCCATAAAAGCTTGGACAATGCAATCTGTGTCAGTAAAGATAAGTGTTTTACTGGCAGACTTATTTTTTTTTTCTGTTCAGAAATGGGGATTGTGCATGCACTTACACTTATGCAGTTAAACCTATAAAATTCTTTTTCCTTGTATTAGGTATTTATATTTTCCTTTGTGGAGGTTTCTTCTATTTTTTTTTTTCTAGGATGCAAGTGTGGATGCTTAGACTTGTATGCTTAGCATGGTCTTTTATTCTTTTGACTGCCTCCCCATTCTTCATTCACCAAGGCCCAAGATGGAAAATTACAGTGGAAATTTGGAATTTAACTATTTTAGGGGACAGCAAGAGCTCCTTGAGACAAATTGTATTATGATTCAACTGTCCCAGGTCATTTCTTTGTTTGTTTGCTTTTTCCTTTTCGATTTGTTTCAGTTTGTGGGAATTGTTCCCAGTCATCATTGCCTTGTAGAGCTGGAATAGATAGGAGGAGCTGGAGAAAGACAAATTTACAGGTTGTGAATGCCCCTTCTGCCCATGTCAGGGGGAGGGGGATGGAACTGGATCATCTCTAAGGTTCCTTCCAACCCAAGACACTCTATGGTTCGACAATTCTATGTACTAATGAATTCTGAGTTTTGCCTGAGTAGTTATGCTCTACTGATTTCAAAATGACTTTAACTGAGCATTTTGTATAGGTGAATGTGACAAAATGGCTCTTCTTGAGTTTATATGTTGGGAGCTCTGTCAGCAGTCATGTGTAAGTTATGATGCTTTGGCTGGATGAGGATACAGGTTTGTATAAAAAGAGCTTCAGGAAAAAAACTCTGTAGGTGCTTTTACATGATGGTTTGGTTTAGAAAACCCTCATCAGACCACATAACTCTCAAGAAGCCTATTGGCTGCTGTGTTTATGTTGTTCTTGAATTTTAAAGATAGTGATATTTATAAATTGATTATTTGATCTAACTTTGCAAATATATTTTTATAGATTTGACCACATGTAGTGGAGATGAAATTTAGGATTAAATGGCACAGGAAAAGGGATGGGTGGTGTTCTGATCTTCAGACAAGAAGACAAAATTTGCTGCCTAAGCAAATAAATTAAAGAGCCGTGATGAAATAATTTCATGCTGGATATAGCTTTTGTGCAGAGCAGAGGGAATGAAGTTGCTGGAGGCACTTTGCAGAACAAGTGAGATACAGCATCCTAGTGGATGTATGGTAAAGGGAGGTGAAGGGCATCAGTTCATCTGCTCCAACCCTGGGCTGTACAAGGCTCATCCCTTTGCTGTATTTCCCCAGGGAAAGGGAAAGGGGGCAGAGATCCTACCATGTGTCTCACGTACTTTGTTGCAGCCCAAGTCCAAATCATTGCATTCAGATCACTGGAATTTTAGAAAAAAGCATGAGTTCGGAGAGTTTTTTTATCTTTCCCACTTTTGATCATTGTCTTGGCAAACGACAACAAAACAGTCACAGAAGAGAAGTCTAAGGGATGCCAGCAGGATCACAGAATCACCCAATAAATGCCACCCACTAGATCAGGTTGCTCAGGGTCCCATCCAATCTGACACTAATGCATACCTCCATCAATTTGTCAGTCTCTGTCTCCATGCTCTCTTCCCCATCCCTTCCCTTCCTCAGTGCCACATCTGTGGTTGAACTGGTGCTGTGTGGCTGGGGTGCTGCTCAAGGGACCGTGCTGGGCTTTGTGCTGCCCAGGATCCTCTGGTCATTGATCAGGGCAGACAGTAATGGGTGCCCTCTGCTCCAGGAAGGAGCAGCTGCCTTGTTTGCCAAGGTCTGGGGCTGAGAATGGGGAGGACAGGCTGTAAATTTGACCCATCTCCTGGAGCAGGAGGCTGGATGTTTGGTCACACTTGAGTGCCTGGTGGAGTGCTGAGGTCCTGTTTGATCATGGAGCACTTTTTCCTCTGGACATGGCTAAGAGGTTTCCATTACCACATAAACAGGGCTCGTGGGAGTTGGGCCTTCCCTCTTCCCCCACCTCTGACCCAAGGTGTGGGGCCAGCTGGCTTAATCAACCCCAGGGGCCAGAGGACTGAGGACATCAGTGCTGCAAGAGGCACCTGAACATGAGCAAAAACCAAAACAGATTTCAAGTGCTATCAGTTTCTGTCTCATTTCCGAAATACCAGGGTGGCTCAGGGCATTTTGTTGGGCCTCATCTGTGACCTGAGATCATACGGCCATGGCCTCTCCATGTCCAAGGAGGAAAAGCTGATGGATTCATTCACTGAGGACCTCAAAGGGCTCCCAGCAGCAGAGACTGTAGCTGGTTGCACCCACTTGAAAACTTGCTGCAGTTGAGGATTTTATAATAACACTTAAAAAATCCCCAAGTCTCATCTTGATGCCTTTCTTGGTCTTAAAATCAAGAGTCATACATGGTTAGAAGGGGAAAAGAGATTTTATCTTGGTATTTATTTTAAGGATCCTTAGATGCAGACATCCAGGTCAAATGCACCCCAATGCACACTGCAATGCACACCCCCAAAAAGATCTGGTATAACGTTATAGGTCTTATTAATTAGCATGTCTATCAAAAATTCCCCAATGAGAGGCTCGAGTGAGCCCTCCCTCCCCAAGGAACACTCTCCTGGATGGTTCTGTCTTGGTTTACAGAATGTGTTCTGGAGAGGACCTTGGGGTCTGGGGCACACTGATCCCTAGCTATGAACCTTCTAAAGTGTTTAGTCTCTCAGCTTGACAAACAAGTCCAAGAATGTAGGCAATAAGCACTAGGAATACAGAAGTTGTAAAAGGTATAACAGGGGTATATAAGAAGAGGCAAAAAATCTTCATGGCATCAATCTCATAACTCAGTTGAGAAGATACATATCTAGGAGGTCTTTCACCCTTGGCATGACATTTGTCCATCCTTGGCTGCACATTTTTGGAAAGCAAAAGGAGAAGTGGGACCAAAAATGTGTTGGTCATGAGAGTTAAGCTTTGCTTCTTCCATGAGACTGCTTAGGATTGACTGTGACTCTTTTTGGAAGCAAACCCATTAAAATGGAGACACCAAGAAGTGGGGATGGCATGATTTGGGTTTGTACACACCTTGGCATGTGGACTTGAAAACCAGGGGAGATAATTAATCTGTAATGATGAACCTTGAGTGTGGTCCAAACACGAGCCACAGGGAATGTGGATGAGACCACTTGTCCTGCTTTGGCCCTGTCCCAGAGACCAACACTGCAACTAAAGTCAAACATACAAAAAACCAAAACAAAAAAAAGCCTGAAATATTAGCTTTGTGACGCTGGAAACTGATGGAATTTTATCGTGAAGGAAGGGGGAGAAAAACAAGGTTAGTGCAACCTTGCTCTGGTCAGATTTCTGGATGAACCAGTAGTTCACCCCTTCCTTGCGGTCCTTGTTAGAGAAAACTATCTCAGTGCATATGTTTTTATTATCTTGCCTCTGCGGGGATGTGAACGGTTTGATTTGGTTTCCAGAGTTGGTGTCTTTGCGCTTTTTGATTATTTTGTCTATATAAACCAGCCTGATTGGTATTGCAGCTTCCGAGAGTTTCTTCAGCACACTTTGTAAGCAAATTTCCCTTGCTCTGCTTATTGCTGCCAGGCTGTTCAGGAAAGAAAAAAGAAAAAAGAAATCAGAAAACAAATCACTAATATGGGGAGAAGAAAGCAGGAAAACAAACCCAAAATAAACATGGGAAATTCAGCGTAGACCATTAAGAATTTGGGAGAAAAAGCAATGTCCAAAGAGCAACCGGGGACATGGGGCAAGGACAAACAAATCTGGAAAAGACAGTGGGTTCAGAGAGGGCATGAGTGAGAGCCTGGGCATATTTTACACCCAAATACAAGGATGCAGGCAGAAGTGAGGACTGCAGCTGGCTCCACAAAGCATCCTGGCAGCACCCTGCAAGGGGTGGAGGGCTCTGTGGGGACCCTAGGGCAGGAGCTGGACGGGGCCAGGCACCCCACTCACTTTCTCTGAGGCTTTGCTCTTGTCTTGGGCCCTGTGTGCAGGAGGAGAGCAAAACCTCTCTATACAAGACAGCCCCTTAGACGTTGCCTCAGTCTCTGGAATAATAGATGGTGTTTTTACAACCTCTCAGAGGCCTGTTCCTGGGTAGACGGTGAAAGGCAATACCTCAGGACCACTGGGTTACGGGAGGTTGTAAAACTGCTCCTCCCCATATATATTTTTTTGACAATGCTTTCACTGGGGAGTGTTTCCTTCTTTTTTTTTTTAAGTTATTTTATTTTATTTTTATTTTATTGCAGTGGCAATCAGTCAGTCTTTTTTTTTTTTCCCCGTCTTCCCCCCTCTCTTCCTCCCCTTTTCACTTTGACCTATCAAACTGTAAGTCTTATTTCAAGCTGACATGAAGGCATTAAATGAGTGACTGGGCCACCAATTTAAGGGAATTGATGATCTTTGGGGCTTACACTCTCACGGGTCAAATGATAATGTTGCCCTTCAGGTTAAATTCATACATTACATAGGGAAAACCAGGAGCTCAAACACTACCCAGGGCCAGAAGGATGCAGACAAAGTTTGGTAGTAAACAATCATTTAAAAGCTGGTTTTGAAGAGGACAATGCAGAGATATATAATTTTTCATTTGTTTCTTTTTGATGTGCCTTTTTCTCCTCTAAATTTCTGTGCTACCCTGCAGGCAGCCATTCTCTGTGTTCTGTAAACTTTTAAGTAAAAATGTTTGTCCTAGAGGAGATAAAGATAGATATGGAGATAGAGATCCAGATGGAGTGAGATATAGAAATACAGATAGAGATGGAGATAGACCAGTATGGGCATAGATAGAGATATGATTATAAATAATAGAGCTACAGATAAATATCTAGTTGCATATATAGCTAAAGATACTTATATCCATTTTATTGTGTCCCATACCATGGGTACAACCAGAAGCCAAAGGCATGAGGTTCATGGGGCTTAGAGTTTGATTTATTGGCACAGCAGAGCAAGCCCTACAGCCAATGTCATTATACTAATTATTAATTGGATTTTATGCCTTCCCTCTTTATTATAGACTCCTTTCTGCCCCATCACATTCTCTCTGTGTAAATCTTTCCAATCCATTGCCATCTTCTCTTCCCTTTGCCTCATAGCCCTGCTGCTACATACCAATGACCAATTACACTTTGCTCAAAATCAAGTACCTAAAGCTACTGAATAAGTGGGAAGAAATTACTAGCCATCTCATTTTTTTTTTTTGGTCTGGTTTGCATTCTCTGTGGAATCATAAAAAAATCATTGGTAATGGACATTTATTCCCCTCTGTACCCATGACAAATGAGATTGACATTATGGGTCCTTAGCTGCTAGTGGTTACAAAATGGTTTAAAACCTACTGGGTCCATTCAGAGCAAAGCCTGCAGTTGCTTCTATGGTCATAGATTTTGATAAATATATTATTTTCTTTGGGGGAGATTCTAGCAATTCCACAGACTTAAAAAAAAACCCAAAACAAAGAAAACCAAAACCCACCTGAAATTCTGGCTCACAGATGTAAATGGGAATTATCTGTAGTATGAGTACATGGAAAGGAAAGAGAATTGATCATGATGTGTTTACATTCACTTCTCCATTTGCCAGTAGCTCAGAGGAATACTGGTCTGCTGGCCCAGGACAGTGAAACACGGCTTCTGCCATGGCTGCACAGAGCAGAGCCATGCATGTGGGATTTTGGGTTGATCCCTGTGGTTGTTTTTATGGGACAAGGATGAGGTGCACAGGGGAGACGGTGTTGGGGAGAGTTTGGCTGATCTCCAGGGGTGTTTTAGCTGGATTTACATCTGAATCTAAGTAAAAGATGGGGACTTAGTTGCATGCTTGGCCACATAAAAAGGGGACAACTCTCACCTCAGTGCAAAGATCTTAGGTCATGTCTGTCATCCAAGAAAACATTGAATTGCTTGGGCTTTAATGAAGGGATAGTACTTAGACAGATACTTAATAGATAGTATTCAAGTGGGAAAAAAAAGACATCTGTGGAAGCTATAAACCCATATTGCTTTCTAATATGTGGCTTGAGATCATTTGCAATGCCCTCACATTCAAGACCAGCAAGAGGTCTGGAAAGAGAACACCAGACAAGCACTGCTGCCCGAGACAGGCTGGGGAGGCTTCGTCTCTCACCGCAAAGTGTGTGCCTGTCATTTATCAGTCCTGCCTTCAGGACCCAGCAGGGACAAATTCCTCACACTGGCACCCCTGGGAGCTCATATCCCTGAAGCTGAGCCCACCATGAGATTGCTTGAAGGAGATGAGAGGCTGCCAGCCCTGGGCTCGGCTTCCAGGATTTTCTAGTGGCAACTCTCACTGGGAAGGTTTCATCAGGCAGTGGGGCAGCAAACGGCTACATCTCACTTTTCAGACCTAGAATTTTGCAATGTTTAAACTGGAAAGTCCATACTGTAAATGCAGGTGTAGATGAAGCAAAAAAAAGTTAAAGTAATTGGTAGATGAGACCACCCAATGTTTTGAGCCAGGACATGAACATGTCTATGACATTTTGGGGAGCTTTTCTTCCCCCCAGGCTTCTGAGTGATCTTTGTAGAATTCAGAAATCAAGAGCTAAGTATTTTCTCTGAAAACAATTCAGTTTCCCAGTCTTTGCATGTTCAGGCTGCAGATACCAATGAATTATTTGTGAAGGTCATGTTGAGTTTGTAGGACACCATTAACACTTGCCTTCAAGGGAAGCAAGCCTTCCGTCAGGAAATTTCTTTGAGAAATGGATTATTACTGCTATTATTTTCGTGGGATGTGTCATTCAGTGATGCTGGGTGAGTGCTGGGTTGGTAGGTTGGATGTTTGTGTTGGATATTTCACCTTTGGTAATTACCAGCTTTACATTAGGAGACCTTCAGTGCAGACACATCTGACAAGGAAATACGTCTGAAATTTCCCAACAGCACTTTATATTTTTTTCAAATAAATAAATGAGGGCTTCTCTTCCCCAGATCCTGTTGAGGTAGTCAGCAGCTTGCAGCAAGTAGATAGATTGCTACCTACAAAGAAATGACAAGTATCCTCCAGGCCCAGGAGAGGGAGATCACTTACAGCAAGGACACTGAAAGTTTATGAGCTACCAAGGAATAAATAGTCAGCACAGACTTCTCCCAGATGTAACTGATGTGATGGGTTTTTTGCCTCAATTTAACAATAAGGGAAAAAAATCATCTTGCTGATTATTATGTTTTGTTCTCCGTCTTATTAAGGTTTAAATGTAACTTCTTCTAAACACCAGTGAGTTGTTTATTTAACTTTGAATTATCATGTCACAGAAACTTACCTTTCATTTTCAGGCAGAGCCTCAAAACTCTTGATTAATATAATATGAAGAGTTTATACTATCTGTTTCTCCAGGAGAAACATATAACCAGGTTTCAAAGAAAAATTTTTCTGCTCCTGAGAAGACAGGTAGCATGGCTAAGAAAAATAGATGTTTTTTCTCTCTCTCTCTTTGCTCAGGCATTGGACTAGGGAGTGAGATATGTGGGCAGAAATCTCAACTCTGCCAGAGACTTTCTGGGTGATATTGGCTGGATTAAAAAGGCATAACTTTCCACATCCTGGAATCATACCTTAAATGAGAGAGTCATTCAAGGGCTTTCTTAAGAGAATTCTGGAAAGGCTGGTTTGTTCTCTATGGATGGATTCTGGAATCAGTTGACACTTGGATGTCTAAGTTAGATAAAACAAACCCTTCTCTCCATCCTTCTCTTCATAATTTTGTTCATCTCCCGATTCCCTCTGTTAAATGGGCATAACAATCTTTCCTTTTTACCCATCCTTCTGGAACTGCCTCAGGGCTTTGTTGTCTCAGCAAATGCTGCCCAGTGCAATGATGTGCTGATCCTGGTACAGGCCATGAGTTTTCACTTGCATTTCAGGTAATAATAATAACAACAACAACAAAAATAATAGTAGGAGCACTGGTAGTAATAATAATAATAATAATAAAAATAAAGTTTTAAGACATTAATGGGAGGTTGTTGCATGTAATATGTGTATACCAATCTCATCCATGGCAGGGAGTATGAGAGGACAGTGGAATGAGATGATCTTTAAGGTCCCTTTCAACCTGAGCCTTTCTGTGATTCTGTATTTTACACCTATATTAAAAATGTACTACATACCGCACTAAAATAGCACAGCCTGAACATCAGTTTCGACGAGTTTCATGCCTGAAATGAGAATTATAAAGTGAATGTGAACATCCAATGAAAATTTAGGCATTAGCATGGCATCCTGTGAGTATTTTAGAACTATGAAGACAGGATGCCTGCATGGATGTCCAAACATAAGGCACGGTGGCATGACACATAAAAATTAGGTATGTTTTTTGATTCTGATGCATAAGGTGTTATATCGGAGGTTATACTAACCTCCTTCTGCTGTTGGAAAGACAAACACAGTTTTGTTTTTACATGAAGTCCAAGATCTTCAAGCAAATGAAAGGCTCCAGAAAGTGTGAATTTAAGACAGCAAACTCATCCATAATGACAGCATAAGAAGCTAAAAGTTCTGCACAAACCTAAAGCTCAGACTTGAAAATGCAAAACACAAAGAAGAAAGCTTTCCACTCAGTTTTCCATGGCAAAGGGAGAATGGGGGACATGCAAAGCATTTGTTTTTAATTTGTTTGTTTGTTTTGGACTCGACCTAATCGAGGGTTTTCCTAACTGTTCCCTTCCTCCCCCGCCTCCCCAGACCTTCCAGACTCCCTTGTGCTTCTCTCGTCTTTCCTTTTATTTATTGGATTTTTGAAAAGAACCGAAGGGGGTCCCCAACATCCCATCGCCTTGGAGAGCTTGTTTCCCTACAGGGCTGCAGATGCTGGGCAAAAAGGGCTGAAACAGGCAGCAGCAAGGCAAGGAGAGTGTTATCAATCATTCAGCATGTTAAAAGAGAAGAAGGAGCAAGAAAAAGAGGGAGAGTGAAGGCGGGAAGCAGGGTGGGGGGAAAGAGCCTGGGCTGAATTGGAGGAATTTCCTCCCCCCGGTTGCTGAAGGGAGGTTTTTTGGACATCTGCCCAGACACATGCCGAGTCAAAGAAGCGGGATAAATTCTGGAAGAATGAATGGAGGGAGAGGAGGGGTCAGGAGGACAGAGGGGAGTGTGGGCTACGGGGGGCGATGGCAGCTACAGGGACAAAGGAGGTCTGTGGGGGAAGACTGCAACAACAGCAAGCATGTGTGGTTTTGTGTGTGTGTGTGTTTGTGAGGTTTTTTTTTCTTGTTGTGCCTGCTGGATGTTTCAAACATTCATTTCTTCTAGGGCACTGCATATAGCAGTGAGACCTCTTGGTTTTATGGTCAGAGGCAGCTTGTTGTCTCTTGGATCTTCTTCTGTATTGCCTGGAACAGAGCGGGTGCATGAACAAATGGAATCTATAACTAGTCAGGTTGCAACAACACTGGTAAACACATTTTGAAGAGCGAGGGCAACACAATTCTTCGAGCAAAACTCATGGTAGGCTCTCTCCATCTCCTGGTATCTCCAGGCAAGGTTGTGTCACCTGAAGTATGCATTGAGCCAGGCAATTTCTGAGTGTGATTCAGGGCATAGATGGGCAAATTGAGTGGTCAGCTTGGACAACTCAGATGAAAGGTCAGATAAATCATTCTCTGGAGCAGACCTGGGATGTGTAGGTCATGCTCTGGGCAGCTTGTTCCCATGCCTTCTCCACCCCCATGGCTTCAGGAGGTCACTCCCTTGGCTCTCTCAGTTTAGCTGTTCATCCAAAAAAACTCTGGAGAGCGGACGTGGATTAGGAGCCGCTCAGATCGCTCAGATGGAGAGACAGCCAGCAAAACTGGTCTGGCAGCAATCCCTGTCCAGAAGAGCCAGCTGGACATGGATTGGTAGCAGTAACTCCTTCCTCATGGCTGATTCAGCCAAAAAATTTTGTCTGTCCATCCTCTCAGATCTCTGCTGGCCTTAATAACTATGAATCTGAGAATGACTCTGAATTTGCTGAAGAGTCTGTGTGACATCTTGTGTACCCCAGGCAGACAGTCTTCAGGTATTTCTGTGAATGGTTTTCCAGTCAACGGCTCTGGTTATGAGCAGGTTTCATGAATCCCAACCAAAAGAGAATCACAGTCTTGTGCTCTCGAAGAAGCTTCTTGCTGTGGTTGAATCTTGCTCTGATTGTGCCACTCCTTTCTTGGATTATTTTGATAACTTTCTGATTTTTTTTCTTTTTTTAATTTTAAGAGTTCTCTGTTGTACTCATCCAGGATGACAAAATCTTATCCGGAGCTTGCATTATTAGGACCAGCTAAAGAAATGAGAGCTAAAGCCTGTGTCATCTCAGAGCCTGCACCCATAAAGCTCTTTTGTTTCAGCTGCTGATGAAAAACTTGCTACTCATGTGAGAGAGGACTTCGTATTTGAGCCAGGTCACTTTGCCATCATAATACATAATTATGCAACAGTAAATGAGACCTCCTAACGTGAAGAATTCATAGAATCATAAAATCATAGAATACCCTGAGCTGAAAGGGACTCACAGCAATTATCAAAGTCCAACTCCTGGCCCTGCACAGGACAACCCCCAGAGTCACAACCACGTGTCTGAGAGCATTGTCCAAATGCTTCTTGAACTCTGTAAGTCTTGGGGCTGTGACAGCTGCCCTGGGGAGGCTGTTCCAGGGCCAGACCACCCTCTGTGAGAGGAACCCTTTCCTGATGCTCAGCCTAAACATCCCTAGGTACGAGTTCATGCCATTCCCTTGGGTCCTGTCACTGGTAACCAGGTAAAGGAGTGTCTGCTCCTCCTCTTGTGAGGAAGCTGCAGACTACTGAATAGGCCTGGGCAACTCACCTGGATTCCACTGATTTTCCAATACAGAATCACAGAATCACAGAACGGTTTGGGTTGGAAGGGACCTTAAAGTTTCAACCTCTGCACTGTAGTCTAGGATGCCACCCACTAGGTGAAATTGCTCAGGGCCCCAGAGGTCTAAGCACATCCTCTCTATCATCACACTACTGTGACACAATAGCAGTGACACACTGTGCCAGAGAAACATAGATTTCTAAAACTATAAGTCTTTGGTGAGTGAATGGACTAATTAACTCACTGAAAGCCCACACTACCTGGAAGCTGCTTTTGACCACATCCCAAACTGAAGGTTGATCTGCTGTGATGGCTCTGGTCAGCATTTTGTCACCCATATGTTCATCACATTGTCTGCTCTCTTTTGGTCCAAAATATGCTCTGATCATCTGCTGCCAAGGCTCTTCCAGAGGCAGTAACCACTACAAGCTTGTTTAAGATAAAAATTCTCTCCTGATATTTTACCAAGTAGAAGACTCAAAAGTAAGCTTGATCCATTTGTTATAATCATTGTCATTTTCACCCTCTTGCTGTAACTGAAAATATTTATATTGGTACAAATTGTAGTTAAATTGGCTTGGTGGAAAATATCCTTCTTACCACCTCAAGAAGCAAATAAACAGAGAGGTATCCCCTGAGCAGTTTCAAATATAATATTTTGATCATTCACACAGAACAAACATTGGTATAATTCCTTCCTGGGCTAGTTGTTCTGGCCCCTAAGATAAGCTTGAAGGAGATAAGCATGAAAACGAAACATGAACAAATAGGACTTATGTCTAGAATAATCATTATAATTTTGTGTTGAGATGCCATGGCTTTAAAAGAAGCAGTGGATGGCAATACTTACATTACACTGCACTTAGCCTATATTGAAGCTTGCACAGGTATATTAATTCAGTTGTTTAATTCATCTTTGGTGTAAAAACCCATGCTTGCTAACAAGATACCAAATAAGTCCTTATTTTGCACAACTGAAATGCTGTTGACCTGCAAACACAAAATCAGAGCTTACAAAAAGTCTCCAGCTGTGCCACTGGGAATTTCGAGGACCCAGTCAAGCCAGACTTTGGCCATATGGGGATGGACAATGCTTAGTAAGGTTAAAAAACATAGACTAAGCTTTTAAATAATGTAAACCGGGCAAGTTGAAAGAATAGTTTTTTCTGCTCCCAAGAAACAAGAATGCTTAAGGCTAATCTGGTCCAATGGCTGGACTGCAAAACATGGGAGACTTACTTTTGGGAGTCAAAGAAATGGATAAAACGCTTAAGTGAAGATTTTGCACAGATGTTGGGACTTAAGAAGTTTCCAACTTGTATTGTTCAAGGCAGATCAGTCACGTTTCACACAGATATCATTAGGGAGCTTTTAGGAACATTGGCTTCATTTCTAAAAAGTCTATGAAAACTGTTCAGCCGGATCTCACAGGTTTTATTAATTCTGTGAGTAAAATCATGTTGGTGAGGGACAATTTGTGCTAGAACACAGTCAGGGATGCCACCAGCTAAGCAACCTGGTCTAGTGGCAAGTGTCCCTGCCCATGGCAGTGTGTTGGAACAAGATGAGATTTGAGGTTCCCTCCCAACGTGAGCCATTCTAGGAGTCTATGACTTGTCAATGTTAATGATGGACCATTCCTCCTTGATGTTGTGCTTGTTGCTCTCCTTAGAGGTGAGACTCAGAGTCTGGTTCCTTCTGCTGTCATGCTCCCAATGAGCTCAATTTTAAAAGGGGTTTATTTCTATTTTGAGTGGAGTAAGAGAAGGCTTGCTCCCTTGCTGTGGGAGGTGCTCGAGTTGAAAGAAGGGAAGCACTCTGTGGCTTGCACAGCTGTGCTGTACCACCTGCTGCAACCTGGGAGAGGATTTCAGCCTCCGGACTTGCAAACTTGGCTTCATATTCACTTCAACGCAGTACTTAAAAATAAAAGAGAAAATAGAGAAGAATGTTCAGAAAAGTCAACTTAGCTTTAAATAAATCACTTACATTAGCCACCAGTCTTCAAAATTTTAATGTACTTAGAACACACACTGTAGCGTTTATCATGTGCAACACTTGAAGGGCTGGTCTGTATAACCCAGCACAGATTTTATGCCAGGGCAACACCCCATGTTTTGCCAGTGTAATATAACAATAGTAAGTCATATGACAACTGGATTACACACAGTTCTGAGAATCAGGATGCCTTTAGAGGTAATTTTTTCCCTCATTCTTACATAACTGCAGTCTAGAAGCATTGTCACTTCAACATAATGCTATTCATATAGTAAAAGCAGTGCAACTTCTTCATGGTAACTAATCTTTAGCTATGTAAGTTTAAGGCAGACATGACCAACTGTTGTCCCAAGGCTATGTTAGTTTGCACAATGTGTTGTTTTTCTGGTGCCAGTTTTGCTGATCAGTGAATGTGTCCACCAAGGATATTGTGGGAGAGGTGTGTGTGTGTGTGTAAGGCACATGTAACTATGGGTGTGGATTGCATCTGGTTAAGGTTTACTATTCCATCACAGATCTATATATATCAACCTGGAGATAAAAGTAGCCCCTAACAAAGCAAAACTGGTCACCCTTTCAGACCATTGTCCCAATGTATCTTCTCTGTACAGTCCTTGAGTACTGGTGCTTGAGTGGACTCAGTGTTTCCAAACCAAAAAATGATGCTATAATCATAAATGAGGGTGTATATTCACTTTTCCCCTATGTTTTCATACGGGCTGGTTTTGTCTCACAAATTCAGTATCCAGCTCTGTCTAAATAGATATTACATTATGGATGACTCCCAGAATGGATCAAATCATATACACAATCCTGCTGGCTCTTTTTCTGTTGATGTTTCCTTCAGTGACTGAGACCCAACCCCATGTTTACCAGCTACTACTGATATTTAGTTCAGACATAAGTACTTGGTGTAAAGAATGGTCTGTCTTCTTTACCCAGCCAGGAGATTGACCTGTCAGCCCAGAGACTGGGGTTGACAGTGCCCTTTGTTGAGCTCTGATTACAACAGTGCTGGCAAAGCCACCGTTGTGTTTGGCACTTGTTGGTCTCTGATTTGCTCCACAGCGCTGTACACTGAAATGAAAAACATCTGGTCAGCTCACACGCTCTGTTTAGACTGGTTACACAAATGCATGAGATTATGCAACCCAGACCTGCGATCCTATTTCTCCCTCTTCTGAAGCATTTCATATTTTGTCTTTAATCACATCAGACAGCCAGCTGGCTGGTTTCCAGGTGGCCTTTCTCAGATGGCAAGCCTCGCTGCTTGACCGTCGGCACAGGTCAGCCTGCCACCACCTCACTGTTTTCCTTGGGTCTTCCCTGCTTCCCTTCCCATGAAACCCAGCAGTGGGAGCTTATGCTAACATACCATCTGTGGAAGTTGGTGGAGTTCTTGAAGTGCAAGGTGGTTGTTCAGGCAGTGTGTTGAGCTTGCTTGCTTCTCGTGTTCCTCCTGTCTGACAGTGTGGGCCTTCCAGCAGGCAGGGCAGAGCTGATAACCCCCAGCCCCCAGCTCGAGGCAAGGCTGCCTGTTCCCTAACACTGGCAGGAGATGATGCACCTGGGGGAAGGAGTACAGTGAACCATAACAGGAGTTCAAAACAGGATTTCTGATGGCTTTGTTCTTATTATCCTCTTTGATGACAAATGGCTCAAACATGCATTTCGCCAAGCTGCCTCTTCAGCTCCTGAGTTAGGAGGTTTCCTGAGCAGAGCATTTATGAAAAGCTCAACACTGGAAAATGGCAGTGCTATCCAACTGGCTCCCCACCAGGCTCACGGCAGCTGAAAATCAAGTTTAGTAGCTTAAGCTCAGTAAGTCCAGCTTTTAATTAAAACACATAATTTAATGTTAGAGACCTCATTCTCGAAGAAGGGTACCATTATAAATGCCCACATCTGACCTGGATTGCTGAAAATTGGCATATTGCCTCTATTACGTTAGAGATAGCAAACCCAATCTGACTTATCACTGTAACCATTTGCCAAGCAGACACAGGCACTGTCTTCATCCCAGATACAAAAATACGAACAAACGGTCATTGGAGTTGACTTATTTTACATGTAAGGTAATGCAACATCCCCAGTGTGACCACAGGAAGAGCTGTGGATTCTGAGCCCCCACACTGTCTCATCGAATCATGGCCAGGCTGCCTGCAAAAAGCTGAGTGGGGACAGGGGTAAGTGGGCTGTCCCAAACGCTGTCTCTAGAGGCTCCCCCAAAGTGCTGTCATCATCTATGGCATCTGATCAGAATTTCTCCTTCTTTGTATATGTGTGTTCCTGTGTTTGCACATAAATAAAAACCAGGTTAATGAGCAAAAACAATTAGTGCCCCTTTTCGCAGGAGCCCATGCTGGTTTTCTCCACTGCCCAGTTCACGCCTCCTTTATAAGTATTTCCTCTTTATCCTGCAGTAGACTTTGCTATAATCCTGGGCTTCACCAGCTGAGATTGAGGAATGGCTTCTTTAATTTGCTTGGAAGTGGTCCAGTCTTTGGAGTCTGGATAGCTCTGGTTCATATCTTAATAATTTTCATGCCTTTGCATGAATTTTTAAAATAGGAAATACCCCGGTGAGCCCCTGGACCTTACTCTCTTGGCTGGCAACTTCCCATCTCCATTAAGGCAGCCAGAGAGATCTCATTCTGCAAACCACAAGAACCTCCTCTTCCACTCAGGGAGAGGAGCCGGGGTTTTAGCTGGGAGGTGCGTGCACAGACGTGTGTGCACACGTGGAGGCACGCACTGCTTGATTCACTATTCCTCTCGTCCCCCTTTCACCTATTTGTGTCCTCTGAAGGATCAGGTTACCTTGCCAGTGGAAATATATGAGCTCGCTGTGTGATATAGCATAACTGCAACAGCAGATCATATAATTTTCCCCCGAAGGCTTGTTGCAGACTATGTCGAGTCATTTGTATTTATGACAGCTTGGGGGTGATTTAGTACGACCTCACTTTGATAAAAGCCATTTAGAGCTCATAAATATGGGTGACACACTGCCTTCTCGGCTGGGATTTTAAATGGAGAGCTGCATTTGCATTCCCATTGAGCTTTTATTGTTTAGGGGGTAAGGACGGCTATTGTAAGAGAGCTTCAGTGGATCGATGCTGCGTTTGTCCCCGCTGGGTCCCTCGTGGGCTGCTGAGGCGGCGCTCTGCAGCACCCGCACACAATCTCACCTGCGCAGGTGTCACGAACAGCCGCTCACACACACAGTCCATGCACAAACCGGAGACAGAGAGGTGAGAGGGGTTCTCTGCGTGCAATTCTGAGGCGTTTAATGGCAACACCCCAAAGGGAACAACAGAGGCAAGAAGAACATAAAACCAAAAGCCCGCGCCAGTTTTATCCTGAAAACTCCCAAAGGCGGGCAGAGCATCCAAAACCAATGGTCTGAGGGCTAGGGGGCAGAGGCAAGGTTGAATGGCATAACAGGGGCCAATGGGAAAAGGGATGGGGGGGAGAGGGCCAGTGAGCAGCAGGATCTAGACAAAGGGAGAACTTTCTAGCACAGTGTTGTAAGGAGAGCTCACTTTTAGGGCAACTTGGGGGGTGTAAAGTGGACTTAGCCACCACAGCAGATGGGAAGGCATGAGATAAAACAGGAAACAGAATGAGTGTGCAAAAAGCAAAAAGGCCCTTGAGGAACAAAGGATGATGCTGTGCTTAGAGTACCCCTAGCTTGAAGTGCCCATGGTGCCTTTTCCTCCCTACATCTCCTCCTGGGCATGGGGCAAGGTGAGGTTCTGCTCATCCCAAATGGGTCAGTCGGTGCAGGAAGGGGATTCTTCACTTTGGGGGCAACATGGATTTAGCATTGAATAATAATAATAATGATAATAATAATAATAATAATAATAATAATAATAATAATAAAGAAATCTTCTGTGCGCCAGAAGGGGTTTTTTTTTTTAGCTTGGGTCTTGCTGCAGTGTGCTGTAATTTTTATTTAATTTCAAGGAGCCATTTACCAAATATATTTATATTCTGTGCCCAGATTTATAAGGAAGTTGGCAATTTACGGACAACAAAAAAAGATACTTAAGCCAAACATAGAGTTGACAGATTTTATGCACTGTGCTTAAATTCATCATTGATGGAAGCAAGTAGGAAGATTGTTCTTGAATTTTATTTTTTTTCCATAATTTGTGGTGCCCAAAGGAATCTAAGCATCAGAACCCATTGAATTTCCCACAGAGATGAAGCCTTTTTTTAAAAAATAAGGAATCAAAAGATGAAGCAGTTCTCAGTAGTCACTGGCAGAGGCAGGACCTGAGCCTAGGTGGGTATCTTGACCATCAGGCCACCAAGCTATTGGCTCCCTGCAGCCATGAATTGTCCTGGTTTTCCTTTCCCTTACACTAGCAGTGTGGGTCAGTAGGAATACTGGAACCTGTTCTTGGTGGCTGGAGACTTATCTAACACATTCTTGGTTAGTCTTTAATGGTGTAATTACTCACTGGAGGTAGATGAGGACCACGATACTCCGTTTTGTATGTAAACATATCCTGTTCATTGCCTTGGTGCTTAGGGCTGAGGGTTACCAAATTAAACTCACCCAAGTCTGTTTAAGAGTAACCTATACGTACACCTTTTCAGAGCTTTATATGTGTAAATGCTTTATAATTTGGTTTAAAAGCCTGAACAATATCACTGCTGAAAATTACCTCTGAAATCTGTATAGAAAATGTATTTTACCACACACCTGTACATTTGAAATATATCAGAAAGATTTAAGCTGTTCAGCTTTTAAGCTCTTTTTAAGCTTTTTGGAGTGTTGTTTATGAATTATAGGGATTTTTTTGAACATTATTTTTATTTTTGATGTCTAACAGGATAAAGCTGTCACAAAAGCAAAATAAATCTTACCCACCTTTCAAATCAATCTTATGGTGCAATATATCATTAGAATGATGTACCCAATTATTTAATTTTATCCATAAACTAATCAATTAACCACGTTGGAATTATTGTTGTCCTCTGGGTTGGATAATGTTTACAGGTTGCACCTGTCAGTTCAGTTTGATGTTTACAGCAGCAAACCCAATGCTTCCCTTTAACCATTTTATTACTAAAAATTATTTGTGTTACAACCTGATTATCCTTTATATAGACTTAAGGAGTCTTCAGAATTGCTTGTGGGTGGTGGTGGACCAGCACTGCCCAGGCACTGATTCAGAGGTGGGGTTGAATATAAAGGAAGGTGCTGGGGCTGCAGCCTGGTTCTGCTTTAGCCTCTGCTGGCCCACGGACGCCATGTGGAACAGCCACACCTGTCCCCCCACTGCTCCCATCACTGGGGCTCCCACCTAAAACCCAGGCAACAGAATCCAGAGGAATTAAAAGGCAGTGTGCTTTTCATTAAGCAAATGAAAAGAAAATCACAGTCCCTGCCCTGAAGATTGTACACTGTAATCAATGGCAGCATTAATGGGAAACTTCAGTGCACTCTGAGGAACAGTAAAACATGCATGATGGGACCCTGAAGATGAGACAACCAGTAAACTACTTACTCTGCTTCAGCTTCATTAGCCATTAAAGCAGGGTAATGGCACTTACCTTACCTCAACAGAGATTAGTTAGTCATCACCAGCACAAAGTTATGGAGGGAAAAACGGAAAAAGAAAGAAAAAGAGACATCCTGCAGATTCTTGTCCTAGTGATGCTGGCAGCAGGTGAGGGTGGGACCCAGGTCGTGCCACATGGTTCTGGTGGCCAGGCTGGTTCTGGTGGGCAGGGATGCTCATGCATGGCCTCTTGACCTGCAAGAGCAGCATTCTTGGGTGTGTGCAAGTGCTGGGCTGCACTAGCACATGCCTTCAGTTGTGCTTTATGATCCCTTTGGGTCCCTCCAATGCAGGATATGCCGTGATTCTATGATTCTCAGCAGGAGGGAAAGGAAAGAATTGATTTGGCCACCCTGACCTTTCGCAATTGGGGCTCAAGTGTGGTGCAGCTCCCGAGTGAGCCTGCTCAGAGACCACTGATGGCCACCCTGCTCTGTCTAGAGCCCCACATGGCTGAAACCTCTCTTGTTGATCTGTGCCATGGGACCTCTCCATGGATGACAAAACAGAGGCAAGGAGCAGAGGTGACACTGCTGTGTGGGCAGGGTTGTGCAACACCTGTCCACACCATGCCTGGTGTCAGCCACTGCCATTTATTTTTATAAACATTTTTATTAAAGTAGGTCCTAGAGCAAACAGACCTCTCAGTGTGGCTTTCTTCATTAAATGAGCTGATTTGGTCTCTGCTGACTCAAAAAGCCAATCAACAAGCCCCCTGAATCTTTGATCCATTTTTCTACTTTGCTGTTTTCTAAAGACTCAATTTCCTCTCCTGTCATGCTTTTGAGAGGGGGAAAATACAGACTAGTCCCCCAGTTATAATACAATTATTTAGTGCAAGGGAATTTTTTTTTTTCACTTGAATAAATTAGTTGTTAATTAAAGCTTTTTGATGTAGTGCAAAAGGAGTTATATTTGATATCAACAGCTGTATACTGTTTGATTTATAGTCCTTTGGGGTGTTGGTTACAGCGATCCATTTCTCCCCCTTCCCCCACAAAACACACACATACACTCACTTCAAAGACCATTAACTGGTACTGTGTTTTCAATTAGAAGGAGAGTATTTTTGCTGTTGTTTTCACTTTTCTATGCATCACCTGAAAACAGGAAAGCAATGTTTCATCACCTTGGCCATTTTCCCCAGCCAGAAGTCCTGTACCAGTGGCAGTGAGGACAGTTGTGACACTGACGGGATAAAGACTCTGCTTAAGCTGATGGGTTGACCCTGGATGTGCTTCCCTAGCTTAGCACATTACAACTGCAAATAGGAGCCACTGGCAGAGGATTTCCTCTGATTTCCACTTCGATCAGGTTAAATTCCCACTGTGGAAAATGAGCCAAGCTTCCAGGTAATGCAGGAAGTGTTTGGAAGCTGTAAGATACCTCTGGGTGGAAGTATCACTGTAGTCTCCCATCTATGCAGAATTAGGGACCTGGGTGAATTTAAGCAGTTTGGGTTTGATTTCCGGATGGGAAATTAGAGAAAGCAATAGAAAATGTTGGTAAAGGCTCTGGGTGATATAAAATTTCTTCTAATCCTCTCCAAAGAGTAGATTAATCCACTGTACATTTGGGGCTCTCACTTGATTGATTTGCCTATGCCTAATTTCTCAGAAATTACTTGACAGTAATCTGCTTAGCTATGACTGTTTCACACCAGGGCAGAGACCATATGCCAGGGGTGTTTCCAGGAGGATGTGGCATCTCAGAGGATTGTCCCATAATCCCTTGTCTCCCCTTCCTCATCAATGAGGCAAAGAACAACCTCTAGGAAAGGACTGGTGGCTTTTGGCAGTTTAACGTGGCAGTCACACACAGGTTAAGGAGGAGATTTTCCATACATGGTGCTGTTTTCACTCAGTTCCCAGCACTGTGTTTTTTATCTCCAATGGAAGTGGCTGAGCAGAAATTCTTCATGCTGTTTTGTATTTGGACATCTGTGACTGGGAAATGGCAGTGGCACTTCCTGGTCTTGTAGAATAACACTTAGGGCACAATTTAGAGATGATCCAAGCTCAGCTGAGCAAAGTAATAGGATCAGCTTCCTGTGCAGACAGAGAGAGCCCTGCTTCTCCAAGAATCCCTATCCCAGGCAGGGTTGTCCTACTGCTGCCATTTAATTTGCTTTAATCTGATGGAGGGGGGGAATGGTTCTTAATTAATTGCCTTCTACTCCAGGCTCAAGAGGAAAACCTGCTTTGGAACAATTTAATGCAATCAAAATCTGCAGGTTGGGAGGCTGCTGGCAGAGTTCCCTGTTTGTGAGTAAATGAGTGCACATTCCCATCTCTCAAGGATGGGTGAGACATTTCTGAAAGAGTCGCTGGAGGTGTGGACTTTTGGTGAACATGAAGAACTGGAAAGTAGAGTGGTTTTGTCCTGTTCCCTGCTTTTCCCAAGGGAGCACGACTGTCACTGTGGCCTTGAATCTTATCCATAACTGTTGAGTGTGAATCAAATTTGAAGGAACCAGAGGATGGTGGAGAACATTGTGTTGAAGAGGATGGTTGGAGAGGAACAGAGCTGCCCATGACATCTACCTCCCTCTCTCCCTCTCTCTCTGAGAACTAGAATCATTTTTCCCTTCCTTCTCCCTCTTCAGTAGCGATGGAATTCCAAGTAGGCAGCAATTCCTGCCTACTTAACCCAGTTTCTGGAGTCCCACATGTATTCCATCATTATTAGTACTTTTCAGGTATGCTCATGTGAAGCTTTGTACAGCTGTAAATTGTGGAGTTTCCAGGAGGGGTTCTAGGCCACTGAGATTGGGAGCAGACTTGGGAAATGCCTTTTCATTTAGATGTGATGGTGATTACTTTCCATTTTTACTATTACATTACTTGTTCCAGTGACCTGTTCTGGGAAGAGCTTATTTATCTAAGGATCAATTTGATATTCTAGTTCTCAGGGCCATAAAAAAAAATGTTTTTCTGAATTGCTGAGAGACTTTCTACTTGTTCTACAACATGTTGTTTTAGAAGACCCTATAGAAATACACTCTTTCAAGTGCTTAAATTAATTCGATAGTGGAGGAAAAAAGGGATTGTTCATGAGGAGTTTGATTTACGTAGCAGTTATTTCACAACTTTTATCTATGTTCAGCTTTGAGTTTAGTTGAAGAGTGAACAAAGAGTGCTTCTTGAATGAGGAAATTAAAATTTTCAATATATATGGAAGAAAATACTTACTTTCAGTTGTGTGCATGCCATCCTGCCGGAAACCAGGATGGATATCTTATGGATATCTGAGTTTGTCTCATTTTTGCATTAATAATTGAGAACTTTGGACAAAAAATATCTGGCTTTAAGTTAAGAAAAAGCAGTATGTGCTCAAGAACTGGAATAACGTGTTTGCCAAGGATACAGGTTTGTGGAGCGATCAAAACTTATTTAAGTTTAAAAGGGTGAAAAAAGATAACCAGCATGAGAGGAGTGAAGGAAAAACAAGAAGGAAGAGTGTAAATGTCAGCAAGGAAGACAGCTTTAGCCCAAGGCAAGTGCCAGAGAGGACTTGACCATTAAGGGTCACTAAGGGGGCTGGTGAAAAAGTGTCAGTGTGGTGGGGAAAGTGGCAGGGGGGATCACAGAGAGGGCCAGGGAGGGGCAAACAGGACTGGGGAAGAGAAACCCTACAGCCAGAAGTAGGTCAAACTGTGCGAAACCATTTCTGCACAAAGCGTTGGATGGATTTACCTGAGGAGAATAACTTTGGGTCTATGTGCAGCATCCAGCTCTGGGGTCCCCAGCACAGGAAGAACATGGACCTGTTGGAGCAAGTCCAGAGGAGGCCACCAAGATGGTCAGAGGGTTGAGGCACCTCTGCAATCAGGAAAGGCTGAGAGAATTGGGATTGTTTAGCCTGGAGAAGAGGCTGACCTAGTTGTGGCCTGGCAGTACCTGAAGGTGTCCTGCAAGAAAGATGGAGAGAGACTATTTACGAGGGCTTGGAGTGGCAAGTAAAGGGTGAATGACTTCACACTGACAGAGAATAGGTTCAGACTGGATGTTAGGAAGACATTCTTGGCTGTGAGGGTGGTGAGGCCCTGGGACAGGCTGCCCAGAGAAGCTGTGGCTGCCCCATCCCTGGAAGTGTTCAAACTCAGGTTGCATGGGGCTCAGAGCACCTGGTATAGCAAAAGATGTCCCTGCTCACAGCAGGGGGTTGAACTGGATGATTTTTAAGGTTTCTTTCTACCCAGGCCACTCCTTGCTTTTCCCTTTCCCTAATAAACAGCAGAAGCAGTTGGTACAGGGACAGTGACAGGGCAGTGGCAGTTGGGTAAGTATTTGGGTAATTTAATACAACCCACTGTAATGTGATTTCACAGAGTTTTGGAGACCACCTTCTTTTCTTATCAATGAAGACCAGCAGTTTTACATTCCTAGCATTTTCCATTATCAAAGTTTCTCATAGGTTCTTTATTTCTGTAGCTTTTTTTAAAACAAGCAGTAATATCTCTATTGTTTGAAAAAGAACCTTTGAATTTTGGCAGGGACAAAAGCCCTGCAGCCGAAGACATGCCTTTCCCTGCTCCCATGAACTTCCCCTCTGTTCTGGCTGAGTTATGAGCTGTGTAAGGTCAACATTCCCCATTTCTGCCTTGTATTTCTCAGGAAAGTTTTGGCAGCAGGTCAGAATAATAACTGAACGCGAATCTTCCGCAGACCTGGGCCCAGAGTGCTGCCAAAGCAAAAATAGCAACAAGAGAAATCCCTCAGGGCTTGTGGGGCAGGTGGAATTGGTGCATCACCCCCTGCAATTTCCCACTAGCAGCAGTTGTAGCAAGTCCTGCCAACCCAAGCAGTGTGCACCTCCGGTGATCCTCGATGAGGGAAAGGATGGGTCCACTTTTGGACAGAGCTCACTGTGCTCGGGCTGTAGAATCAAACAGCAAAAGAGTTAGGAAGTGTTGGCTTCATCCCTGTGGGCCCAACTATGATGTTGGCTGGGGCACGTACATGTTAATCCCACGGTGACGTGTCATTCTTATCATGTGAGGGAGTGCTTCGTTCACGCTGCTGGAGAGACACTCACTCAAGCAGAAAATAAGTTCACACAAATAGCTGAGAAAGTGGTGAAATTCCTGGTTTTTGACACTTGCAGCGTAAACATATTTCTTATTGCAGTGGCCAGTGTAGTAAACACAGAGAAATTGTGTACATCTATATATATATATGTGTACACATGTTGGATGACAGACATCTGGATGGCCATGCAAGCATCACCGTGTGGGACATATGCATGCTTAGACTTATAAAAATAGAAAATTTGTTTTGCAGCAGTACAACGCAGAGCAGCAGCAGAATCCCAGCCTTTTTTTTCTTCTTTTCTTTTTCTTTTTTTGCTTTTTTCAGAGGGAAATCTAGTAAAAAATGCATATTTGCTGACAAACACACAAGAAAACTCCACATTTGCATACACACACGAGGTGCCAGTGCATTGGTGACGCTTGTCAAGCGGAGGCGGCTGCATGCATCTGCATTTGCTCCCATACAACCGTTTTATTTCCTTTTGAATAACAAGGGGGGTTCCCCCCCTCCCCGCCCCTTCCCCGGAGCTGTGTGTTCCGTTCCTGACAATGCACGGCCGCGTTGCTTGTTGGAGTGCCTGTCATTAAGCAATGCGCTGATTATTCTGGCAGCTCCGCTACTCAAGTCCCCATGGACAGAGTCAGACATGGAGAGAATTGAATTTCGCCAAGGATGGGACTAAAGGTCGTTCCATGCAGTGGACAGCTGTGTCTAGTCAAATCGAAACTATTGCTCCAAGTGTTACCAACAGAATAGCTGATAGCTCTGTTGTCAGTTCATTTACACTTGCATCCTGTTACAAATTAAACTGAAATTGTGGTGTGCTGAAGGAGCAGAAAGTCGGTTTTCTGCCAAGTGACAATTCCTTATATCACCAATTTACAAGTGCAGCCGCTATAGATCATTGCTAAGGGTTTTTCTGATTTCCAGAGATGAAGATTTAGGATTCTGATTTTCTGCCATGGGCAAAATTCCCATTAGCACCTGCTCTCATCTTCTAATCCCATAGGTTGAAAAGGAAATGCAAAGCTCTGGTAACTGGCCTCTTTTCTCAGCTCCGTTCACAAAGAATACCATAAAATACAGAATTGTTTCATGACTTTTCCCACTTTCCAAGCTTTATTTCTTTTCTCTTTTTTCTTTTTCCTTTCTTTTTCATTTTCTTTTTCTTTTTCCTTTTCCTTTTCCTTTTCTTCTTTACTTTTTCTTGTTTTTCTTTCTCTTTTTTATTTTTCTTCTTTTTTTCTTTCTTCCTTTTTCTTCTTCTTGTTATTCGCCTGTTTCTTTTCCTTTTCTTTTCACATGTCCTTTTTTTCTCTTTTTTCCCTTTATATTTGCTTTTTTTTCTCACCATTAGGATGTTTGAATTCAGACACAATGAAAGCTATGAAAAACTGTGATTCTGCTACAAACTCCTGCACTGAGGCAGGGTGTAGCAGCAAGAGAAGCTTAAGAGCACTGATAATATGCCAGTATTCATCTCAGCCCAGCCCCATGTCTTCCCCTGAAACACTCCTAAATCTCTCCATCAGCAAGACAGAAAAATGCCTTCTGAGCAGAAACACAGCCTCTCCCAGGATCCTCAATGGGTCCTAGCAACTAAGCTGAAAGCCTGGGACTTGACCACGTTTGGAATAAACTTGCCCAAAAACATCAATGCTAATTAGCTCATGTTATGAATGGATTAAGTGAGACACCAGCTGCAATGGGGCATTTTGATTTGGGTTGTGCCTGGGTAATTAGATGCACATAAGCTGGCTGGGGAGCTGTCAGTCAGCAAGCAGCAGCTCTCTTTGCTGTGCTAGGAAGAAGAGCTTTTCTGTGTCCCATCATCTGTTTTGCTGTGAGCCTTTGGGTGATGTACCAGTAATCAAGCACAGCGTTGAGCATGAACTGAAACCCTCCCCTGAGCCACAGACATGCAGCTCAGTGACTTCAGAAACTCGCTCCTCATGCAGCTGAGCAGCACTATTTTATTTATAATGCAAAATACTCCTCGTATGGTGGCTGTTAATGTAAATGCCATCCTTCCCTTTGATTTGTGCCTGCTTTCCCCTGATTTCTAAACTGTCATTGGTGCTTGGAACAGAGTTTGGGGGAAAACATGAAATTGCCGTGAAATGACCTAGAACAGTACTGACCATAGAAAAGTATGCAAAATTGAGTTTATAGATGAGTGAATACATGCAAATCATAGAGTCATAGAATGGCCTGTGTAGGGAGGGACATTAAAGCTCATCTTGTTCCAAACTCCCTGCCATGGGCAAGGACACCTCTCACTATCCCAGGTTGCTCCAAGGCCTGTCCATCCTGGCCTTGGAAACTTCCAGGGATGGGGCAGCCACAGCTTCTCTGGCAACCTGTGCCAGGGCCTCACCACTCTCACAGGGAACATTTCTTTTTCAATATCTAATTTTAACCTACTCTCTTCCTGGTGGTGTGATCTGTGGTCTAGCTGGACTAGTGGTTCTGGGCTCCCTTTCTAACTGGTGAAGAGAAACAGGTAACTCCAGGGAGATCCACCTATTTCAGACATCATCTGTTTGAAGGAGAGGATTCATGATGAAGAACCCCCAATGATTTGTTTAGATGAAGTTGTCTGGTTTTCAGACCTCTATTTTAATAGACAAAACAGGAGACAAATCCTGCTTTTCCTCCCAAATCTGAAGCTTCCATGAGAATAAAACATCTAGATAGCAACTTTCTCAAATGTGAAGAAAAGCAGAAAGTAAAAAGGTGGCTTGACTGCTCCTGACATGGAGCCTTTATCAGCTCCATAAATAAAGGACATATGCATGTAATGGCTGACTGCGTCTCAGATTGCAATACCAATGTTTAAAAGCCTGCTGACAGAGCATCTGCTTATTTCATTACTCCTCCAATGTCTTTGCAGGTAAGTCATGCATTATACAGTATCATCTCTAGCAATGCATGAACAGAGGGGACAGAATGGAAAAATTCTGGATAGTCCATCATTTTCCCTTGCCATCCAGGAGAGGGGAACATAATCATATATTCACTTAATAGGCAGAATTAGCAAAATAAAGTTATATTTTTAGTGAACTAGGATTTGCAGTTTTTTAAAAGAAATGAGAATGACTCTATCTTATTACTTTGTGATTTGGCTGCATGCACAGCAGAACAAAGATCATTTTCAGTAAACTCCCCCTCAGAAAACATGCTGAGGGGCTCAGTATTAGTCAGGTGAAAAAGGAAGTGTCGTGCTTGACTGGAAAACGTACAGTGGTGAGTTGAAAGAGCTTATGGCGAGCTTTGACACTGCTAGAGTATTTTGAGGAGCACAGGTACAAACTCAGCCTGGCCCTGACTGTAACCTAATCTGTCCTGTGTTATCACCAGTAGTGTGTCAGAGGGTTAGTGGTCCCACTCTATTAAATTTTCCCTTCAGAAGCAAAATTTGGTACTGAGTTTGTAAAATGTGAGAAGAAGAACAAATATCTCCCCAGACAGTTTTTTCAATCTACAAGTCCATGTTAACCTCATGCTGTGTCCCTCTGCTGCATATCCCAAACGCTTCCTCTGGTTGTTGTTGACTAAAAATATTGGATCTCAATGCCATTTTTTTCTTAGTAAGAGGTGATTTTCTCAGCCATGAATGCCTACTGGCCTGCATGTCTCTGTCTTGGCTCAGGTGAGTCCATAATCCAGCATTCCCAAGCACCCAGGCACGTAAACCTGAGGGTATCCTGTGGCTTTCCTTGCAATTCTGCCTCCTGCCCTGGCCATGTGCTTTTGAGCCAATATCCACATGAGTCTGCTGTGTTTGTTTGGGTATCTACTGGGTTGTTTACAGGAGAAGACCCAACCCAAAAGCAGTTTTGTCACTGAAGGAAGGGGCCTGAAGAGAGGATCCACAGTGCCATGTAATGCTGTGATGGCATATTATTGATCAGTAAGGCATATTGACCAATCTACTACTACCAATATATTTTAGTATCTTTGGTGGGTGTTTGGCTTTGCTTTTGGGTGTGTGTGTGTGGTTTTGTTTGTTTTGGTTTTTTTTTTTTTTTTTCTGTCAGAGACAGTGAAGAGCTTTTAGACTTCAAGATTCTTATGCAAAATGAGTTTCTGGGCCTCTGTCCATTTGATACACACACACAAAAAAAAATTTAGAAGCTGCTCCTCCATCCAGCAGAGCAATGGATGAAGATGACAAAGAGAGCCATGGAAGCATCTTTCACTTCTGGAGTACAGGAGAATCTAGGCAGAAAAATAGTTTTAGCTTTATAAGCTTTCCTAATAAGCATCCATCACTGAGGAAATGCCATAAGATATTTTCCACAAGTATTCATTAGCTGTTGGGTTTTTATAAGCTTGGTTAGACTTTGTACACTTTCTCCCACCATCCTGTCATGTTTGCCCTTGACAAATATTCCAGCAAACATGTTTGCATGCGGAACTGTTTGTGGAGGCTGTAAATACTGGAGAATATTCCTGAATAGTGCCTTTAATATTCCCACTGAAAACCTGCTTCCAGAGATTGTAATGTCCCTCTGTTCAGGAGACAAACACCACCATGTCATGCAGACATTTAGCAGCCTGTGAACTGGGAAAAGATCAGGAAGAGTTTTTAGAAAAGAATTTGAAATACGTATTCTTAGGCAAACAGCAATCTGCCAGTAGTTCACAAATCAACATGCTGAATATGTCAAATGCCTGTCTGTTCCCATTCTTGGGATTTAAGGTCATGAACAAGTTTTGAAAGCAAAACCAAATATTTTATTTGCTATTCTCCCCAGTTTCAATCTGTGGAAGAAAGGAGGTGTTTAAGAAAAAAATTTTAAAAATTTGTTCCCTTTAAAATAGCCTCCATAGCATTGCTTCTTATTGACTGATCTCTAAATAAGAGACCCTTGCTCTTGACTCCTGTTCAGATGAATTACTCCTAAGGCTTTTCTTTTTGTGACAGCAATGAATTGGTCAATGTTTGTATTAAGCTTTTCTAAGTGCACTATTAAATGGGAAAAACTTCAACAATAAACAGGCTGACTGACTCGATACATTGAAAAGAGAGGAAGGTGTGTATTTTTAGACAGAAGAATCATTACGGAAATTGTCCAATTGCCATGCATTTGGAGAAGGACCACATGGAAAATGCTACAAATAGGTACCAGACATTAGCTGCTGTTCAATAAATGAGACTGTGCTCTGGGGAAAAAAAAAAACCCAAACTCATCTCACCAATGCCTATCTTGTCCTAAGGCTTTCCTAGGATCTAAGTATTCCTGATAGTGTTGGAAGCAAAACCTTCAAGATTTCTTTAAAAATCCATTAAGTTCCTCTTTTCAGCATGACTGGCAAGCAAGTTTGGATAGTTTACCTTTCCCTTATATGAGAAAAATATATGGGCAATGAAAAATGGAAAGGGAAAGAATCCTCCTGGACCTTTGCATTGCTTTAGGTTTTCGATAACAAGACCAGTGTTGTTATTAAAAACTGAGTAAGGACAAATGAAATCCCAAGTTTTTCGCCTGTTTGCCACATCAGAGGCATACATGTGAAGGGTTGTTTCAGGAGAGGACAGATGGCATTTTCATGGTGTTCCTCTAAGTGGGTCTTAAGTTTTCCCTTCGGGTGGAAGTTCAACCCTCTGTGTTTTCAGTCCGACAGACATCAGGGCATGCTGGCAGTTCCAGGAGATAATTATAAGCTTTTGAAGTTGCCAGGGACATCCCCACATCCATGGAAAACCTTGTGATATTGAACTGAAGGTGAGATTAGGGGCCTGCAGTGGTCTCCCAGCTCCGGTGCCGACTGGCTCCAACCCTCAGCAAACCTGCACTTCTCTGAGCTGTGCAAATGAGATAGCAGTATCTGTCTCACAGGGGGTGTTAAGAAGCTTAATTCATTAGTGTTTACAAAGTGTTTCTAGATCCTCAGATGTAAGGCTCTATAAACAGGCAAAGTATTACTAACTGCCAGCTTACACCAAACTGTAAAGTGAAAATAAGGATAGTGGGACGAAAGAGGTGCTGAATTTTATGGTGACCTGAACTGGTCTAGTGGCTGCAGGTTAAACAGTTTAAAGTCTGATTTCATATTACTATCATCTGAGAAATCTCCATTCATTTCTACTGGTGTAATATTTGACCTCCTGTTTACTTTGGGGAAAACAGGAGTCTGCAAGTGGGGCCTCCTACAGTAAAGAATAAATCAGAGGCTTAAATCAAGTGATTGCTCCTGAATATGTACCACGAGGTTGCATTGCTTTAAATGGAATGAGTCTTGCTTTACAGAATGTGGCTTCAATGGTGCTGTTCAATTTAAACCAAAGTATGTCAGAAAATCTACCCTGTACCTCTTTATAGCCAAGGAGAACTTGGTTCCAAAGTTTAGAGCATTTCAAAGCATATAGGTGGATATTTTTTGTTTGTATAGTTTAGTTTCATGGGGGTTTGTCCTCTTCATACAGTCCTGGCAGGAAAAACAGACCATTTCATTCAGTTTTTCCCACTTTCTGAATTTCCTGCAATGCCACTGCAATGTCATGCTTGGGATCCTACTTAACTTCTTGCTGGCATTTTGGAAGGTATCAGGAATAGGAGCAAGCTGGCTAACTTGTGCTGTTTGTACTTATAAGTCGTGTTTATTCATATTCATTTTTCTGCAAAGCCTAATTTTTTAGGACCATGCTCTCTAAAATATTCCTTCAAAAATGATTCACAGTAATGGAAAGAAACTTACTTAGTGCTCTTTCACTCCTTAAAAAACACCACATTTTATGTTTTTCTGACTCAAACCACACTTTAAAAAGTAGTGGATACCCATTTCCCACTTGGCCTCCAAAGGGTGAAATCCTCATCTGGTACAAACTGGCACAGCTCTATTCAAATCAGACCAGCTACATTAATACTTTCCAGCTGAGGCTTCAGCCCTTAAAACGCCAGCAAGGAGAGAGAGTTTTGCACAGGATGGATTTTCGGGCTGGGTGGAAGGCTTTTCTGTGTAACTTAGCTATGTATCTAGGCTCAGAGCTGTGGGAAACTGTCTGTTTGACATCTGCAGCATACGCAGCAAATGCTTTGGCAGTTCGAGTTAATGCCTTTTGAATTCACAGGTTGTTTACTTTCAGCTTGAATGTGGATTTGCTTTCAGCCTCAGTGGGAAATCTAACACAAGAAGTAATAGGACCAGCCATCTGTCCAAAAAGCTATGAGAATTCGTGGTTTTGAACCAATAATGGACATCAGGGACAAGCTCACCCCACGTGTAATCTCTGGCAAATTATTGGCATGCTCCTTGGATTTCCGACCCGGGACCCAATCCCTCTGGTGCAGTGTGAGCGCACACAGACTTGGGAGAGGAAACCTGCAAAATGAGCATGGTCAACAACCCTTTCCAATGGTCGCTCCTACAAACAAGCATTTTTCCAGCTCTTTCTTCCTCTGCTCTGATTTACAACCCGTTTTGGCGAATAAACCATGCACCTGTGAAGCAGCGGCTCCATCGTCGCTGCAGCCCATGCTCCTTGGGGAGCAGCAAACAGCACGAGTCAATGGGAACCCCCAACTCCTGCCAACATTTCCTGCAAGTAAATATCAATCCATGTGTTAGTCACAGGCCAGAGAATGGTGTAATAACTCGATTGATTGGGTCACTTTTTCTAAAAAGCTGAGGGCCAGATTTCTCAACTGTTCAGCTCTCTTGAAAGAGTCCAGATTTTTTACTTTCAAGCCAAAAAGCTAAACCCATGTCTCTCTCCCACTGTGTAAACTCAGAAGCTGCACAAGAGCCAAGTTTTGAAAACAAGTATCAGGCATCCTGCAGCATTCAGCAGGACACAGTGGGCAGATTTTACTAAGAGCACAGCATGTGACAGGTAACGGAGCTGCTGCCCATTCATAGATGCAGATGTGAATGGGGTCTTGGGCCTGCTACATTAGTCTTGCTCACCCACAAGAAGTATCATCACCTTCAGGGAGAAGATACTTAGCCTCTATGTACTGTGTTGTCCAGAAGGCTGTGCCCTTGTTTTGGAAGCCTCTGTGGTTTAAAATCTTGGTCACAGCTTTTCCTCTGATTTTGTCCATTGCTTCTGTTGACCTGGATTAAATTATCCTTAAAAACAGGCTAAAAACATGAATCTTGGTCTCCAAACCACGTGGATGAGCTGAAGACCATTTCTTGAGTATTTAGTAAATAATAGGGAAGGCAGGGAAAAAGACAACAAGGAATCATTTGGGAAGAGCATCATTTGGTCTTTAACAGCAAAACATTCACTGCATTGTGAAGTGAATCTCTGTGCTTTAAACTTTCCTGAGAGGAATGGCTCAGGAGAACAGGATATCTGGCAACAACCTTAGAAGCACACTAGCCTGATTTCAATCTGCCCTACACACTGAGCTGCAGTAACTCAGATACCCTGGTGTAAATCCAGCCAGAGGTCAAACCCAGTCCTGCAGCAGCCCTGTTTGTCCAGAGGACTTCATCAAAAACACACTGCATTCATTCCAGCAGCACCAGGCTATTTTACCTCAGTTACACCTGGATTTCTGAAAACTGGAGGGCACGGGATCATGTTCAGACTGTTTTCTTTCGCTCTTCTCTGTCAAATCAGGGGTACTGCAGGTCGAGTGGGGAAATAAGAGTCTCTTCAAAGTCTTTTTTTTTCGGTTTATTGATTCAATAGTATTTAATGACTAATAACCACCCTAGACTAATAGGCTCATTTGAACCGGGAATGCTGTGATCTCTCATGTTATTTAATGGCAGAATAGCCAGTTTACAGATAAGTAGTCTGCTTAAGGTGGGAGAACTCAAGGCTTGTAGTCTTTTCTTAGGGAAACTAGCTTCTTTTTCTGCTCATTTTCAGCGATCGTTCTCTGAAAGTTTCCCATAGAATCACAGAAGCTTTTTTCTTTACTTCCCTTGTACCTGTGCAGTCATGAGAACAAGGATGGCTTGAAATTAAACCAGCACAGTTCGACCTTCAAATCAAAAACTTAGGTTTTTCTTGGAACTGGAGGCAGATGAGCCAAAACACTGCATAAAAGAAGAAGAAAGCAAGCTGGTTTTGTTGTATTTTTGGCATGGACAGTGGCTTTCAGAGATACTGGAAGTCATGCAAGAAGAGTATGTTCTTAAGAGACTTCTAGCCCTGCACTGAAGACTGAGGGCTTTAGATAAGCATCCGCGTGTGGGGATCTTTATCCAAAACAATCCACCCAAACTTTTGTAGTTCACCCATCACTAATACTGATTTCCTCCTCTGCATCTCTCTGTGCTGTTGCTCACACACACACAAGTTCTTCAGCGAATCCTAAAAGCTTTTCCTTGCCTGTAACAATTTAGTTGCCTCTTGGCCAAGATTTTCTCCTCCGTGAAGAAAAAGAATGTGATCGAAGTTCCCTGTGCTGCCCAAAGGATTTCATCTCCTCAGCCTCACTGCACACACCGGGATTGTTTTCCTCCCCCTTCTCCTTAGCCACATCTTCTCTGCATTTTGCACTATTGTTTCCTTTTTTTTTCATTCCTGGAAAAATCCAACATCTCCCCCCACTTCCCCTGGCAACATGGGTGACACAGAGGGAGAAACCAGCACAGTTTCAGCAAGAGTTTAGCCCCGCAGCTGGGACCTGAACTTTCAGCGGTGGAGTACAGCGCTGGGTCACTGCACTAAAGCAAGCCAGATTGATACAAAGTGCTTGCTCGCCCTGGGAAGGGAAGCATCAGAAGCCAGTTGATAAAAATCTTTAGTCACCCTCTATTGTGAGCTTATAGTGGCAAAGGCTGTTTTTCCTGGGAAAGATGACCATGGAATGTATATTTAGTGTCATGACCCCCAAAGTGATGCACTATTTGGTTGCTCTCTGCACTGAGGGGGGATATTGCAAAGGGCAGCGTGGGTTTTAGAGCTGTTGAAAATGGAAATGGAGCGTGTGGACTCAACATGCTGCACACGGTGTGAAGTTTTCAGCTGTGAAGACCTGAACGATCACGTCTGCCAAGAGTTAATGTGCTTAGGAAAAGGATGCTAAAATATTCCTTCCCACTCCAGTTTGCAACTGAGAACTTGCTAGCCTGTAATATCTTTTATTTATAGCACCTTTTGACTCAAAGGATCTGAAAGTGCCTCTCTCTGGGAGTCACTTCAATGATACCTGCAGGCAGAGGTGTTTCTCTGCAGATGACTCCAGCTGAGGTGTCAGGTCCTTCTTTGCCATGGACACATGTAAGGGACCCCCTCTGCCTTGCCAAATGCCAGCACTTAGCAGTAAGGGCTGGAGGGAAGAGCAGAAATCTGCCCCAAGTCTCAAGGATAGCAAACAGAGGAAACAGACATATAAACGTTATGGGAGAGAGTATTGAGATGAGCAGTGGCTGGCTTTGGAGGCAGACATTGGGAGGAAGCCTGGCCAATGCTGTATGATATCCTTATGCAAAGAACTTGGGACAGTGAAACCACAACTCAGAAGGGGCATTTGGTGGCTCCACCTGGATAATACTCCACTCAGCCCAGCCAGATCCAGCTCTGCTGTGAGGGCCTGGAGAAACTCCAGCCAGGACCCTACACAGGGTCCACATCCCAGTGGTAGAGGTGCTCCTGAGGGGACAGGCTGAGTTTAAATCCTCAAACTCACACATCCCTTTGTGAGTGCAGTCATGGCAGGACCTCTGCTTATTTTAAGTCCACTCCAGCGCCTGCCCATCAGCTGCTCCCCACGCAGCAGCTGTCAGTGGCTGGAGGACCAGCTCCTCCATGTGGCTCCCAGCAGCTCAAGGAGCGTCACCCAGTCCTCTGCTCCCCTCCCGTGCTATCCGTGAGGGCCAGGGAGGCAAAACTCAGACCCAGCTGATGGGTTACAATTCCAGCCCGCGATTTCTGCTTCATCCACAGCCGGGAGAGATTTTGCTGAGATACATACTAGGCAGCTGCTCAGGACACTGCTGTTTTGTCTGTACCACCCCAAGCATGCCGTCTGCCTGCCTGTCTGCCTCCAGCTCTGCCTCTGCGATCCCCATATCAAGACGGTTGCTCTGCTATTCCCTGAGGTGGCCAGAATGCATTCGGCAAGAACCAGCCTTTTTTTGGCATTTCTGCTGGGTCTCCTGAGGGATTTGCCACAGGGAGGGAGTGCCCATCTGTTTCAGCATCCCCTGAGTCCTGTGGCTTCCAAGGAGGCCTGATGTTTCTCAGTGGACAAAGCCATCCAGGCAGCCTCATGAAAAGCTCCAGGGACACCAGTGGCTGTGTATGGGGCTGTACGCTGCCCTGGGTCTCCAGCCAGGTTTTCAGATTAATACACTCATGCCTCCATGACAAAACCATCAGTTCATCTCTCCTCCCTCCATGTTCTTCCCAAGCCATCCTCAGAATAAGCATTATTATTTTTTTTTCTCCAAATCTCTTTCCTCCAGGCACCAGACAAGGTGTATTTGATAGCACTTTATCTCTGTCATGCATATGTCAGTGTCGGAAACTCTGGTTTAATAGGAGTCACATCACTGGCTTGAAGTTGGCTCTCTCGGGTCCTTTCCATGGAGAACATGTGTTTTGCCTCAGTCTATCTCTACTTTCCAACAAAAATTGACTCCTCCCTCCTCTGAGGAGGGGGCTGGGGTTAGCACAGAATCCCGGCGTGCAGAAGGGTTGTGTTGCCTGCTTTTAGCACATCTCTCACTCTCTCTTCCTCTTCCTCAGAGAAGAGAATATTTGTCTTGTGTGTGCATATGAGGGGTTTGATTTTCCTGTTCTTGGTCCATTGAGAATTACATCATGTATCGCATACATTGGTGCCCCTTCCACACGTGCTGCTTTGGATTTGGAAGTGGGAATGGGAGGGAGTCTCCCCAGAATCATGGAATCATAGAATATTCAGAGTTGGTAGGGACTCACCAGGATTATCGAGTCTGGCTCCAAGAATCCCACCATGTGCCTGAGAGTGGTGTCCAAATGCTCTGGCAGCCTTGGTGCCATGAGTGCCCTAGGAAGCCTGTTCTAGTGCCTGGCCACCCTCTGGGGAAGGAAACCTTTTCCTAATATCCAGCCTATACCTTCTCTGACACAGCTTCACACTGTTCCCTGAGGTTCTGTCACCAGAGGGAAGGTGGCAAGCATATGGACAAGCCTTGTCTCTTTGGAAAAGCTAAGAGGGAAACAGGGAAGAAAAAAAACTTAAGAGGAAAAAAAAAAAAAAAATAAATAAATATTTGTGAGGAGGGCATTTAAGAGGAGAGAAAAACAAATCAAAGCTGGTGCCAGGCTGGAACCAGCAGCTAGTTGCCAGCACAGCAGGCTGAGAAGTTGTTGGTGGAAGCTCTCAGTGCCATGTTTGGGTTGCTTAAAAAAAAATACAGTGTCCCTCCCTTGTTATTCTGCCTCTGCTTTCCTCCCGGCCCCACAAGCAGGAGGAGGGACTCGGCTGCCAAACGCAGGCTTGTGTTTGCAGCAATGCCAAGGATGCAAAGCATGTCCTGCCCTGTCACACGCGTGTGTGCACACGCCTGTGCGCCCACGAGCACCGCGCTTGGGCAGCTCCGAGCCGGAGCGGACCTGCCAGGAGCGCTGTGGGTGCAGGGGCTCCCCACTCCGGAGAGGTGCCAGGGCATTGGCAACCATGGCACGATCCTTTCTGCCGATGCGAGAGAAGGAGGTGGGAGGGCCGGGGATGGAGGAGAAAGGGAGGGTGGAAGGTTGTAACGCTTGGCTGGAAAAATTTAGAGGAGTACAAAGGAGAGCGCGATGAAAAGGGGTGGCGGCGGAGAGGGGGAAGGAGGCTGTGAACTGGCTGCTGTGGAGGTGGAAGGAGATTTATGTTTGCCGAGTGGTTTGGTTGGGAGCAGGCTGGGAGGGTGTGGGGTGCCGCAGGCAGGGCTGGGGGTGCTGCGGGGAGTCTGACAGCCCCGGCAGCGAAGCAGCGGGGCTTTATTTTCTTCCTTTCTTTCCTCCTCCCTCCACTGGGCGCTCGGAGGAGAAGGCAAGACAAAAAGCTGAACCGGTGCCAAGAAGGAGCTGCAGCGACTCGAAAATGGCACTCTGCGCCACACTAATATTTCGAAGCTGGGCTGTGCTGGAGAGCAGGGAAACGTGTCAGGAATGAGAATGGCTGGGAGCGTGGGGCCACTGGCCGGGCTCAGGAGTGTCCTCCCTCTTCCCTGCTTCCCCTTCGCCTTTTAAATGTGACCCTTTTCTCCTGCAACCTCCTGCCACCCCCAGTGATGTTTAGGAGCTCTGGGAAAGGGAGAGGACCTTTGCTGGGGACTTGGGGTGTAAAGGGGCTCATCCCCTCCTTCCATCTCTGTATCAGGGAGGGATTTTTTTTTTTTTTTTTTTTTTTCCTCCTAAGGAGGAAAATAAGACTCTCAGGGAGTTTTCTGATTGCTTCCCCGTTGCCCTTCCCCTCCTGGTCGCTGTCCTCCTCCTGCTCTCATTGTACCCGTAAGGCTGCTGTTGTGGGTCTGTATCGTGATGCAAGGTTACTTGTAGGACACGAGTCTCTACTGCAAGGTGCAGCGTTGCCTGCGTCGGTGTTTCCCTCCGCTTCTCATTTGCTGGGAGATGAGGCAACTTCCAAGCGGCTCCACGGCTCAGCTCAGCGCCTGGCGGATGCAGTGGCGCTGTTTGGGTTGCAAAAGCCCCTTCCTGCAAAAACCTGTCTGGATGAAACAAGCAAGCAAGCAAACAAACAAACAAACAAGCATGTTCAAGGGCTGAAACTGAATCAGTTCGTGATGTTGGTTCATTTGCAAAAAACGGGCTGGAGTTTTGTGGTGATTTCTGTCTGAAAGGGAAGGGTTTGCCCTGTGCTGATCCCCTTGTCCTTCCATTTGCAGGCAAGGAAAAAATACTTAAAAACCCAAACCAAACCAAACTAAACCACCTCTTTTTTTTAACAGAGTTTTGATGGGGTTTTTTTTAATATTTTAAAAATTATAACCTTGCAGTAGTTCAGTAATCAAAGTTAAATGCAAAGAAATTTTCCCCCCACTCCACTGATGTTCCTTTTTGGATCATTTTGGAATTTGTATTTGAAGTTTTAGGTTTCCATTACAGAAACTAGAGACTGGAGAAAGGGAAAACCCCAGTCTCTGGTTTTGAAAACAGGTCTAGATCCTGTTATAACAGCAGTTTTAGCCGTCACATAGTCAGCAGGTCAAGTTCAATGAGACCTTTCTAAAGCACGGGCAGAGCCTCATTAGCTTGCTGCATCTCAGAAGCTTGTGGATTATTGGGTTGTTAGCTTGGCCCGTTTTGTAGTCTCAGGCGTGGGATGATCCCTGTGACCTCTTTCTCACCTGAAAACCATGCCCTAGTACACATCCAAACCACTTCAAACCTCACCTTTGGTCTCAGACATGTAGACCTGGTTTGGGAGCACCTACCCCTGCCCAGGCAAGGCCTTTTGGAAATACTGTGATAAATAGGGGGGAGTTCAGGCAGACTTAAAGGTGTTGACTAGAATGCTCCCCTCACTCTCTTCTTCTCACAGCTCCTCACAGATCAATAGTCCTTCCTCTGTGGAGGATCAAATGCTCTGTCCCAAATTAACGCTGTTGGGAGTGGCACTCATTTCTGAGGGGATGCCAGCAGGTTTTGTATGGAGTAGGATGACTACAGCAGCTGATCCCTTGCTCTTCCTCACCTCTCAGCTGTGCTTTGTACCCTGTATTTGCTGCAGTTCAACTTGGGCTTGCGCAGAGAAGGTGCTGCCATTTCTTCTTGCTCTTTTCCATTGTTGCAACTGCAGGGTGTGCAGTGCTTGGCCCAGGGAACCTTGGTTTCTTCTTCACCATGGAAATATCAACAAGAAAGTTGGCCAAAGAACCTGGAGTGTGTTCTTGTACCTTCCACCCAATCCTCCCTGTTTTCTCTGAATAAAGGACATGAGTAAAACACATAGGTTTCTACAAACATATGTGCATGCTATTTGGTTTTTAGTTGTCTCTTTGGATGGCATGAGTTGAGCGTTTTAAATACCTTCCCCGCCCAGGGCACACACCATGCAGACCTTGCCTGAATTTCATAGAATCACAGAATCCTAGCATGGTTTGGGTTGAAATGAACCTCACAGTTGATGCAGTTCCACCCCCTGCCATGGGCAGGGACACCTCCTACTACACCAGATTGCTCCAAGCCCCATCCAGCCTGGGGCACTTCCAGGGATGGGGCAGCCACAGCTTCTCTGGGAAACCTGTGCCAGGGCCTCACCACCCTCACAGCCAAGAATTCCTTCCCAATATCTCACCTAACCCTGCCCTCTGGCAGTGGGAAGCCATTCCCTCTTGTCCTGTCACTTCATGTCCTTGCCGAAAGTCCCACTCCAGCTTTCCTGGAGCCTTTTTAGGTACGGGCAGATGCTCAAGATCTCCCTGGAATCCTCTCTCCTCCAGACTGAACAGTTCAGATGCTTCAGTCTTTTCTCACAGGTGAGATGTTCCAGAATTTTCCGGATGTTCTTGCTGACACTTTTGGCTGCAGCTACACCTGTTCCTCTGGGCAGAACCTCCTCTTTTTAACCTGAGACCTTTGAGGATGGGAATCTCAGGGATCTGTGGGATTCTAACCTGCAAGAGAAAGTGGCAGGAGTGGGGATTAAAACCTATCAACATGACCAGAGCAGACCCTGGTGTCTGTCCTGATCCACCACACACTGTTACAGACCATTGCTCATGCTCTTAGATCTGGAGCCAGCTTGTGTTTACTACTGATTTAAACTTCTTCAGTTTTCAAGTACCTAGTTACCAAACAACAATTCCCAACAGATTCATAGAGAGAATCCCAAAGACATGGACAGGTATTAATGTGGATTGACAGCATCCATGTGTGCATGGTAACAAAATAGTGTTTGTTATTCAAGAGGGTGAACTGGGAGCAACAAATGAAGAGACCTTCGCAAACCTTGCTATTTCAGTAGGCAGACCTCTTTCATTTCTTGAAATCTTGACCATAGGGGAGCTTGTGGATCTGGTCCATCTTGGGGCAAAAATTATGCTCTTGTACTTTCCAAATGCTCAAGTAAGCCATCTGGGCAGCTTGGTCATGCTTCCCGAGGAGGGAAGGCTTTGACAAGACAGCTGTTTGGTTTTTGTCTTTATTTCTCCCAGTGTGAAAGAAGCGTCTTTGGATGTATTCTCCAGAAACATGATGTCTAATGTGTCTCAAGTTGCTTCCTTCAAATCCTTCATCCTTTTAGCACTTTATAATGAGAAACACTGTCTGCTTGGAGTTGTTATGAGGTGACTTGTGTTGGGAAGGGTTAATCTAAAGGGCTCTCCTGAGGCTGTCTTCCACTCCTTCTGCGCACACTTTCCCCACTCCCAGTCTTATATTTTTGGACCTGTAACCTCACATTTCTGTAATCTAAATGTGCAAATACTTCGCAGTCATGGTCCAGTAGCTGGGTTAATCTCAGACCCCTGGAGTGGCAGATGGCTGATTTGTTGCTGATTCCAGTTACAGAGAATCGTGTCACCTATTATCTTTGCACAGGCTGATGCTTAAAAGGATGCCTTTGGCAAAATCAGTGAAAAGCAAAGCAAAGCAAAGCAAACACTCTCTGATCATCATCACCACGGGTGAAAATGTAAAATATTTCACCTTTGTGTGAAGGGCTGGAGAGGTGGACAAAGAGGAGAGGAGGTGGGAGGGCAAGAAAGGGAGAGGAAAACCTCATTTTCATACCAGAAGTACTGAAATGCAGTGCAGAGTAGGTTTGCTGTAGTCACGATGTTGAATCACAAGCACTTACTCTGTTTTAAATGGTTTTGCAATGTGGTAATCCTTGGCTTCAGCTCCCTACTTTAATTCTTATACAAAGCAGGTGGGTTGGCTTCTTGTGACACCTTCCTGCTCTCTCCACAAGCTTTTCTAACACAGGTTGTCAGAGGAATCCACGGCATCACTCCCTGAGGTCATGGCTCGTTGTGTGCCCCACAGCTGCTGGGGAAAGCTGTGGTGGCTCTTTGATGCCAACATGCTTACAAGGGGTGCTTGGGAGGGGAAGCCTGCACATCTGTGTGGGGTAAGGGGAGGCTTGGGGGGCCTTACAAAACACCGTGGGAATGAGGGTGGACCCCATCACTGGGTGCTCAGGGGGCCCCAGCTGGCAAGTGGAGGTGGTCATACTGGAACATGTAAGGAAATCAAAAGGGCAGAGGAAAACTCTGGATGCTTGTGACCATTTTCTACACAGTCATCCCTACAATCAAGGTTTTCTTTTTTCTCTTTGCTCTGGGAAACACCACAGAGTCAGATGAAGAATTTGGGAAGAGAGTGTGGATTCGCTGTGCAGAGTCCAGTGACGAAATCTGTGAACAAGGTAAGAACAAGGGGATATGGCTGTGATGATTTTTGTTTCCTCCTTTTCCATTTCCAAACACAATTTTGCAATGTTGGATGCAAAATTTAGGTATGTGTACCACAGAAACTGATAGTCCAAGCACTAAACAAATGAGTCTAGAACGTTAATTTGGGTATCTTTTGATGCATGCCATTATGATGGTTTGGGTTTTAGAACAGTTTTTATTGTATCCAAATGATCTACGTGTGAATGATTGTTACCAACCTCCTGACACCAGGACCTAATTAGGAAGCCAGAGCCTTAAATAGGCCATTTGCATAGTGAGCTTCCATATGTCTCCTTGCACAATTTATTTGCTCCACTCCATTGAGATATAATGAGAATGAAACTCTTAGAACTGCTTTTGACTCTGAGGCTCCTCTCTTCATCTCCTCTGCAGTTATAGTCCCTATTAAGAAGATAATATCTGTTTCCAGAAAAAAAAAAAAAAGCTAAGGGACTGCTACTTTCAGTCCAGATTGCCCAAGCTTCTCTGTTTCCAAGTTTCCAATGGAAATGGAGTGAGAAATGCCAAAAAAAACATGCAGACTAAGAAAAGTGGAATGCTGTCAAAGAAAGCAGAAAGTTTGGGGCAGGATGATCTTGAAGGAATATTACCTATCTTATCTACCTCATAACCCCGCTGAAAGCTGATGCTGTTGTATTTCAGTCAATGTATAGATGCAAAGTTAGGATTTCAGTGGATAGAAGCAATTTGAAGAGATCTGTATTGGTTCTGTTTGCCTTTCTTCCTGCTAGGATGTGAGGAAGGGGGAAAAGTTGGTGCAAAGTGGTCTGAGTTTCGTCGTAGTTTTGAATATTTATCTCAGTCTGTACCTACATCCTCCCTGGGACTCCTTGTCCATGTTTAAATGCAGGGTATGTTCTTCAAGTATACTTTCAGAATATATCCTTTATTTCCAAACACCTCCTGCATGCATGACTCCATCTTACACTTCATGTATCCTGCTTGATTCTTTTACTCTCATCATTCAGAAGTCAGCAAAACTTAAATGTATGATTAAGTGCCATTTTCTATCAGGATAAACTTTAAAAAATTCTTAAGGTTTGGGGTTTTTTTTCACCCCTAAATCTGGATCTTTTTTAGTTTCCCAGTGAAAGACAGCTCTCCTTGCAATGATTTTGTTTATGATAATTCATGTTCTCTTCCAGGAATTGTCATTGCCTTCCAGAAGGGAGGTTAGTGCTAGTCCCCTCGCAATGATAATTATAATTAGACCTGTCAGCCTTCACACAGTCTACGCTTATCACTTGCATTTAGGAGGATTTTTCCTGAAGCCTATTACCAGTTCTGCTTCTTAGGGAAAAATAGTCATGATTTTTTCTGCTAATCTTTGATGGCTCTCAGCTTTGAAAGCATGGAGAGGAGCAAAATGACTGCCAGTTACGGTTAAAGAAACTGTCTGTTGGTCCTGGTATAGAGCTCTGGAAAGCCAAAGAGTGGGCGGATAGTCTGGGAAATGCTGGGGGGTTTAATTTGGTTGTGACAACCCTTCAGGTGTGCTGGAGACACAAAACAGTGAATTTCCCAATGGTAATGCTCACAGAAACTACCTCTGCAGGCCTGCTAGACACGGGCTTCAGGTGGCAGGTGGCTGTTGGCACTGGTGCCTTCTCTCCTGCTGTTTTGGGCAGCGATCCCTGCCTGTGTTGAGAGGCTTGGAAGCAGGATGGCCAGAGAAGTGGCTGCAGTTGCTGCTGGAGGCAATGGCTGGCATCACATGGACCAGTTGCCACCAGTACAGTGGTGACCAGCTGGCCCAAGTCGTGGTGTTGAGTAGGATGTGGTTCAGTATTTTATTCGTCCCAGGATGTTTGAAAATTGTCCCCCCTTGTAGGAAATACATTGACCCATTTATTAGATTTCCCCCCATTTTCACTCCATAATAACCCCCCTTTCTTATGTTTTTTGTTTTTACTAACATGAAGACAAAAAGGTGTAAGTTTTACCATGTCATTAGACTAAATGAGTTATGTATCTTTAAGTCCCTCCTGTGCTATTACCATGCTTTTTGTAATGTACTCAGAGATTTGGGCTGTCTTGATTTTGGCAGAATCTGTGGATGATCAGCACTTTATAGCTTTTATAGCAGAGGAGATGGAGGAAGATTGGGAACTCTTATGTTCTCTTCAGTTTTATATTTACAGTGCACAGGGATATGATTTGCCTTTGTTTTATTTAAATTCACTGGGAACTAGAGATTTATTTATCAGGTGTCATTCCATGAAGGATGATAAATGCCATAAAGAGAAGACTTCATCTATTATACAAACAGATTTGAAGGCTTTGCTATTGCATTCCTCTGCCTGTTGAATGGACTAAAAATGCTTTTGGCTCAGCAGAGACAGAGTGATACTTAGCAGTAGCATCTTATGACCTTTTGATCAGCTGAGATCTCGGGCCATATTAGTGGACAGATTATGATGTGATGGAAAGAAGGCCAGGAATAGCCGTTTTATCATGAGATCCTTTCTGTGAATATCCTTCTTGGATGTATTCAGGTGGTTGATCACTAGGGCTAGGGCAATCACTTGGAAACAGGGGAGAGAAATGCTGGTACAGGCAATCCAAATACACTCAGGTTTGTCAAATGCAACTGGATATTACAGCTAATAGTTTCTTTCTAATATTCTCCTACCCTCCTGTTTCTATCAAGGTTGTGGGTGACCTTGCAATTTTTTTCTATCTCTAATAACCCCATTTTGGCAGAAAGAGCAACAAAAAATGAACCTTGAGTCCTTGGACCACAGGGAAGCTGCAGTCCCCGAATCAAAGGAATGCACATGGTGAATATGGATATCTGACTGTGAAGGGAAACTCACATGAAAATGTCTCTGTCATTTTAGAGATAATAACAGTAGTACTTAAACCTATTTCAACCCTTCCTAGGAAAAAGAAATAATGCAGGTTTCAAAAAATGCACCACCCTGATAGTATTTCTCATTTTACAGGGCCAAACAGAGAAAAGAACGACTTTTACATTATCTTACCTGCCTGCCTGTGCAGAATTACTCCTTAAACTTTGCTCTAGCTTTGAATTAGCCTCCTTTTCATCTTAATGGTCAAGAGGAATCTGCAGCCTCCTTGAAAATCAGACGTAAAGAATTGCTCGTTCACTGCTGACTCTGTACATCAATAGCAGTTGTGCCAAAGCTTGACCCAGGTGCTGTGGTCACTTTTGGAAGGAAAAGGGACAGACACGTTTGTGGAATGCCTCTGGGTCTGTCTGAGCATAATCACATGCCCAGGCAGCCCATGCTAGTTGTGGACTAGGCAGCATCACCCTGCACATGGTTAGCACAGAGGTGTCCGAGTTGCACACATTTTGCTTCCACCCAAAGCCAAACAAGCTCCTCGTTTCTCTGTCAGGAACAGGAAAGGCTGGCAGTGTGAGAATCCCAAACTGTCAGTGTAGTGGGGATGCTGATGCACCAGGTCTGGAGAACAATAGCCACCGCAGCCCTGTGGAAACTCTTTGAAAGTAAGGAGGTTATGGAGGTGGGAGAAGCGCACAGCAGGACACCGTCTCCTCTCATCTCCCCCAGCCTCTTCAATCAGGTGCCTGCTGGGCTTCCCACTCCTCCTGCCTTTTGCACTACATCACAGGATCATAAGGCATTATATTCTGCTGGCATGAAGGATTCTGCCATCCTCCTGGCGTTATAGCTTCCTGAGACAGGAAACCACCGTGGAACGTCGAAGCTGTGAGCCCACATGGTGCCTTTAGCTGCTTCTGCCAGGGCCACAAAGGTGTCCAAATGGGAGCTGGGCAGTAGCACCAACTCCTGACACAGGTCTGCACCATCTTTTCCTTGGGAAAAACCAGAAAAGGTGCTCGGCAGCCTTGGTGCTGTCCACAAAGAAAGTGCCATTGCTGAAATACAGCCAGCTCACCAGGATAAGGAGCTCCCTCCCCAGAGCCATCTGCAAACCATGAGTAGGTTGCTGCACAGGTGATTGTTAGAAGTGTCATGAGCTAAACCATTCAAAGGGATGTGTTCCTCTGAACAGCTCCCATATCAGAGTAAGAGTTTCTCATGTCAGCTTTGAAACCTTTTCACTGAGAAGGTTTTGTGGTGTGTGTGTAGTGAAGAGAGTGTAGGCATGAGATATTTCCTCTGCCTCCCTGCTCTGCCTTGAGTCCCTGTGGGGTGGTGGAGGGTGCCAAGATTTGGGTGACACAGGTTTGGGATTGCATTAATCCTGCTCTACTTTCTGCCAGATGGCCCTGCCTTCATAAAATCAATTCTTCTTGAAGTAAAGATCTTGCATTCAACTTCTTGTAGCTCAGAGAAATCCATGAAAACAGACTTGCTCTGCCTTTCTCAGGCCAGGACAGAAAGTTGCTATGGGACATCTAATGGCATCCCAGTTGTCATGCTTTAACCCAATCAGGCCCCTTGTAGCCCCTCACTCACTCCCCCACCAGCAGGATCAGGGAGAGAACTGGAAGGGTTAAAGCTGGAAAACTCATGGGTTGAGATAAAGGCAGTTTAATAAGGAAAGCAGAAGCCTTGCACACAAGCAAACCAAAGCAAGGCGTTAATTCCCTGCTTTCCATGGGCAGGCAGGTGTTCAGCCATCTCCGGAGAGCCAGAACCCATCACATGTAACAGTGGCTTGGGAAGACAAATGCCATCACTCCAAACATCCACCCTTCCTCCTTCTTCCCCCCACTTTATTCACCGAGCATGATGTCACATGGTCTGGAACATCCCTTTGGTCACTTGGGGTCACCTGCCCTGGCTGTGTCTCCTCCCAGCCTCCCAACCTCCCACAGCCCCTCCCCAGCCTGGCAGTTCAAGAACCAGGAAAGGCCTTGGCTCTGTGCAAGCCCTGCCCAGCAGTAACAAAAACATCTCTGTGTTATCAACCCTGTGCTCAGCACAAACCCGAAACACAGCCCTGTACCAACCTCTGGGAAGAAAATGAACCCTGCCCCAGACAAAACCATCACACCAATGTAGCATAGTTAGAGCATATGGCAAGTACTTGATGTGGGGTGCTTTTTGGGGGTAAGCAATTTAAAGTAGAAAACTTTGAAAATGTAGTATCAGGCAGACGTCAGTGATGTGCAATCAGATAAGGAGGACAGTGATTTTTTTATGAAGTTCATCTGTCCACGTAGAACTTTTTTTTTCACTTTAAACACACCACATCTGGTTCCTTGCAAATATTCTTAGATTGCAGACAGCAGTAAACACGCCTCCTCTTGAGTAAGAGTGATTTCATGAACCAGTAAAAGGATTATTGTCATAACCAAATTTACAGCCATACAATTCCCTTCTCTTGGCTGTAAAGAAGTAATCTTGATCAGGAAAAGAAATATGTCATAACAATAACTTAAGCAAGCTGAACAGTCTCTGGGAACATTCACGGGAACGTAACTGGGTATACTCAAGGTACTAAACCAGTTCTCAGCACACTTTTGGTCCAACTAGCAAGCTCCTAAATCATTCTTAAGCATGGATCAGTGTTCATCCCTGAGAGCTGTTTGCACTTAGCTGCTGTGTTAGGAAAGTTAAGACGCGGTTGTGAGCAGAGGTACAAACCTCTCTGTGCCAGTTGGCCTCCATGCCTGGGAATATTTCTGGGCACATTTGATTACTACTGGCTGAAGAGGCTCAGGCCCAACTGAGAAACTGGACTCCTTCACTCTAAACTCCATTTGTCAGCAGTGGGAGAGCAGAGCCACCATCAGAGGCTGATTCAGCCTCCCTTGATCCTGACCTGTCCAAACTGTAGACAGTTGCTAAGGCAGCTAAGCCTGCAGGGTTTAACATGCTGAGAGCAGAGGAAAGACTATATTATCTCCCAAAAGGCAACATATAGTACAGGTACATTTACTGCCTATTTACTAGTCACCTCCCCAGCCTCTTCAAGCTCAAGTAAAAAGATTATTAGTCATTGAGGTGTTCTTTCCTGGAACAGGGAGCGTCACCCATTATTTTAAATTTTTTCCTCACTTGCCATGGGGAGATTCCTTTTTCAGGAGTTTCATCCATAAGACAGGTGTTCTGTATAATTTGCATTCAACAGTTTGGTCCTTGATAGTTAAATATGTCCCTAGGATGCAATTGTAGACTTATACGTAATAAAGCAGCTCATGGAAGGATACAGCATTATGTCTTTCAAATGTAAACAAAGCCTTTGTTAGATATAGAAAGTTTTATTTTGGGTTCACCCAATCAAAATATATTTACACACATCTATAGATACAGGTATCTATTTTTTCTCACAGAGTTAAAACCTCATTGAAAAGAAATAACTCTGGCTCAGCTCCTGCAACCACAGTGTAATGTTTCATTATCTTTTCTTTCATTGAAATCTTCTCATGCACAAGGTATCTGATTTAATACTTGTTTAAACATATCAAACAAAACATTTTCCCATCAAGAATACCTCAAGTGTTTGGTCACAGTGCGGATGAAGTTATTGATTGGATTTGGCACATATTTGGAAACATGACCTTAATCTGCAGGTTCCAGGGAAAAAGGTATTTTCCCCAGGTGCTGCATAAGTCAGATAAGTAAATCATATTTTTGACATGTTAAAGATGTTCCATTTTAGACAAAGAAAGTGATATCCCAGTTGTGTCACTGAAACTCAATGTCCTGTGTTGCTTGTTAACAGCTGCACATTTGTTGTTTCAGTGTCCCAGTTTGCTCTCAAGTGAAAATGAACTGCTACATACCGAATAATCAATAGTTCTGCCAGCTCTGGAAATACAATATTGCTATTAATATTGATCCACACAACAGAAATCAAGGCATCAAAGTTTTCAGGCATTACTTGCCAGCACCCAGCGTTTTGCCTGCAGAGTAACTGCTTGAAAATCGCTATTCCCTAGGGACCAATGTTTTGTTCTCACCCTCATTCCCTGTGTCATAACGAGCACAAATATAAACACAAGGGGATCAGGGCACAGGTGACCAGCAGATAGGGTGCATATAGATTTATTTCAGCCTTCTGTGGTTTCTGGGTGCAGCAAACTAGATGCAAAGGGCACAGTAAAAACAATCTGCATCAGCCACAGTATCCATCTCTAAGGGCGCAGCACACAGCCTGGCCAGCCAAAATAATCAGTGTCCTGGAACTTGGGACCCTTTCTAGCGTCTAAAGGGGCTCCAGGAGAGCTGCAGAGGGACTTGGGACAAGGGATGGAGAGACAAGACATAGGGAATGCCTTCTCACTGCCAGACGGCAGGGTTAGATGGGATATTGGGAAAGAATTCCTGGCTGTGAGAGGCGAGGCCCTGGCACAGGTTTCCCAGAGAAGCTGTGGCTGCCCCATCCCTGGAAGTGTTCCCAGGCTTGGAACACCCTGGTCTAGTGAGAGTTGTCCCTGCCCATGGCAGAGAGGCTGGACTAAACTATCTTTAAGGTCGCTTTCAACTCAATCCATTCTGTGGTGCTATGGGAAGGGTGAGATGGTCCATGGATGGATGTCCTGAGGCCTCTGGCAGCCTTCTCCAAGCAGCAGGAGCACCACCAGCAGTGAGAGTTCATATGGTTTGCTTGCAGAGGTGATTTCAGGCTCAAGTTCTCAGGTGGGAATAAAATAGGTCCTGCAACATTGAGTATTGCTGGCAGCATCAAGAGTATCAAGAGCATCTGTTCACCTGCCCCCTCCAAGCTGCCAGCAATACCCAGTGTGGTGCTCCCCGTTCTCACGTGTGTTCACACACACCTCTGTGAGTTTGCTGGGTTTTGTCATATCTGTAATGACTTTGCAATGAAGCTGTGAATGAAAGTTTGGCGGATGGGTTTTACAATTGTCAGCCTTCCCAGAAGCAGCCCAGAATTTCATTAACTAAGGTGTAGGCATGATTTCTTATAAGCTCTTTTCAGATTCTATTGGATCCAGATAAGTTAAATCAGTATTTTATCTAGGTGCCACCAAAATTAGTTGTCACTGATGTCTTCATAAAGGAATACTATAGTTCTAGTCCCTTATGTTTGAGCAGCAGGTGCACTAGATGATGCTCCCATTTCTTTAATAAGTGCCTGTAGTTCAATAAGAATGATGAGAAGTAAGAAACCTGGATATGAATAGAGCACATCCTTGGTGAGGATAAGTGGGTGAAGTAAGAAATTTGAGAGGGAATGGTCACACCATGACACCATGGCTGTGTAAAGGTACAGGACATTGGTGGAAGGGTAAAAGCAGGAGCCTCAGATGGCTGGAAGGAGTCCATGAGAGGCCCTGACAGGGTAAGGGAGGAAAAAGAACTCTTTCCTTTCACACAACTTAGGAAAAGGCCATCAGGAGAAATTGTACCCTCTGGAATGCCTTTCTCCTCTCCTTGAGATGGTGGCCTGATCATGATTCAGTGTCATCATGACCTGCTGTGTTACCAGTTTAGTTCTCTCTTCTAGGTGACCTTTACCCACATTGTCCCGTGGCTCACAAGGAGCAAATTTATCAGCCTTATCCTTCATCAGAGAACTTCAGCCTATCTCCTGCATGAAAAGCCATTTAGCACCTGTGAGATGAAGCTCAAGACAACATCTTGGAAAGTCTGCATGAGGAATGAGATTTGTGTTATCTCTTACTGGGAGCAATCAAGGTCAGGATTGAGGAGCAGTCAGAGTTGCAGGGAAAATGAAAGCAAGGCTCTTTATCTACTGGCAATCCCTATGACCCGACTCCATATCAAAGATTACATTTCTACACTCTTTCAGAGACAAGAAACTAAAATTCAGACACTCAGTCAGGAGCAGGTATGACTTAGGGTTGCTACTTTTCAAGAACGTGGAGGTAGGGCTGAATTTGTCGTCAGCTGTAGCTGTGTAGTGTCAGCAAAAAGGGGTGATGCCATGGTTGCAAGGTTTCAAAACATTTCTCCCCACACTAATATCACCTCTTCTTTGTACAGCCTCAGCAGCTTACTTCAACTGCAACTGAAACCACAGGTTATGTCATTATATTGTTTTGCTCCCTTTGGATGGTGAATGTATGGCCATTTCTGTCCTTATCTCCTCTTTAAGATAAAATCCCCCAAAATGCCATCATTGAAGTTCAGAGGTCATTGGTGACTTTAAAATCCTCTCCAATAGCCTTGGATCAAACCCAAATGAAATAAAATTCCACGAGACAGTCAAGGGGTCAAGACACCAAAATAATGTGTCCAAGGCAAGCAGCTTGCTGGTTTCAGAGTGTTTCTGGCAGCCATCTGCTCATTTGAATTTGAGGATGTGATGCTTTTAGAAGTCAGAGAAAAAAAGCACACACTCAGGCCCACAGTCTTCAGATATTTTACTTGATAACAGGATTCGCTTTTTTTTGTGCCCATTTTCTTGCAACTTCGAGGATGTCCTGTTTTGCAATCATACTGTCAGCAGGTGTTTTCAGTGCTGAAATACCATGATGTGTAATTCTCCAGCTAAAAAAAAATATATATATATATATCTTTTTGAAACCTAGAAACATTTTCTCTTCCTTCCTCTTCATGAATGAGCAATAGAACAGACTGTGTTACTAAAACTCAATAGTCACTCATTTATTTACATGGTTAGTGATTGTCCGTTGTTAGCTAAAAAGACACAGTTTTTATCATTCTACTCCTATTTCAACTCTGTGGTCTCAGCCTTGTCCTGTGTAAAAAAGAAAATGATCCTTTTATGGATGGCGTTAACTGAGACACCAGCAACAAAACCACACTTAAGAGCTAAATTCCCCTTTTATTCTCAAAGGTGATCAGGATCAAAGCACCAAGAGTCCAGAGCTGAAGAGAGAAACTTGAACTCCTGGTGTATCCTTCCTGTGAACAAATAAAGACGTTATAGATTCCCTTGCTGCCAGTGTGACCCTTTTAATCAGCAGTATGGCCACAATTACGAAGATGATATTGTGGCAGTCCATAAAATCCCTGTCATGGCCAGAGCATATAAAGCAAATATATTATTGTTCTTGGCCCAAAGTGCTTGTGACAATAAAAGGTGAAGGTGGGAGTTGAAGAACCCTGCAGAGGCAGACAGGAGTGGGAAAAGACTCTGCAGAGCCCATTGCTACAGCCAGCTGTGGCCAGCTGTTGCTAGCGTTGGGTGCATCTCACTGGGAGAGGTTTGCAACAGGGCTGTGGACAAGGCTGGTGTAATGAGAGCCTTTTCCTTGCAGGAGTGACAGCCTTGGGGAGGAGATGAAGGTGTAAGAGCAGAAGATGTTTACTCTCTTACTTGGCACTTCCTTAGGGAAAACATTCTTTCTCGATTTAAAAAAAAAAAACAAACCCCAAAACTAAAGTGAATAAGGCATTCATAAACTAATGAAAGCTTCATTTTCATCTGTTATAATGGACTTCATTAAATTCTGGACATTCACCACATCACAATGTTTATCTGCAAAGCAGTATGTCCCCACGCCTGATGAAAAGGAACAGCAGGAGCACCTGAGCAAATTCAACCCACTTCTAGCACTTGGTGTCAGGATTTTAATGGCACACACATTACCTTGTTTTTTTTGTACAGCTTCATTTTGCTTTGTGTGACAATACTTAGTTTTGATGCCATGCTTTTCACGCAAAAATTTCAGCATCTCGGTAAGCAGGGCATAACATTATTCCTGTTTCAGAAAACAGAAAAAAAACCTGTGAGGTGATTCAGTTGTGGCCACAGAGCGGAGTAGACCTCAATTTTCTAAATCCTATCTCAGGAGTACATTGCATCTCCAACAGGAAGATTTAACCCTGAGTAGACAGTGTCACATGGGATGTCAATCAAAGGCTTGCACCAAACTGTGATGAAGAGAATGGACATCTCCCCTTTGGCTTCTTGTGGTACTAGGTTGCTCATCTCCAGACTCTTTTGCAGGGTCAAGAATCCTGAAGTGGTAACTGGAAGGAAAAATATTCAGATTGGTAGGTAAAGCAAATAACATGAGTCTGCCTGTGTTTTCTTTCCATTTTTGTCGCTGGCCATTGTCTTTCTGACCTTTCTAGTGGGATTTTCTGTAAGTCCTGTTTGGCATAGAGAAGCAAAGAGCTGACCTCTTCTCTGTACTTCCTGTTTGTTTTCTTCTGGTCTCAAATTTGCTTCAAGGGCAGTTTGGGTTCAGTCTTCTTCTGAGGCTCTGTAGGACGCACCAGGTCCTGTGCTCGTGTCTGGTGGCAGCAGCAGCAGTAGCAATTTGGGAGGCCCAGAGTTGTGAGGGCAAAACTAGAAGTCCCTGAATAAGCTAACTGTGACACTAGGTCACACCCATAATTAGCCAATTTCTTGCGGGGAAAAAAGCACCTGCTTGTTTAAAATGGTCCAGTTCTTCAGCTCTGTACTTCTGGGGCGGGTCCTTAAAGTCCCGGGGCAGGGATTTAATCCTGAAGCCATCCTTCTGGGCTCTGCGTTGGGAACCCATGGCATTCCCAAATTAGTTTGCTGTATCACAGGTGGCCACACTGCAGGCTTTGAGGAGCCACACTTTGGTACAGCCACACTTGCTGTTGAAGTGCTGTCATGTCCCTTCAAATCCTCTGGCTTGTCCTTTGCTATCACATGCCAGGTCATTTTGCAGTGAGGGCTTTTTTCTTTTCGAGAAAAACAGTAAGGTTTTTCAAGCAGCTGTCAAGCAGCTCCAGAAATCTCTGGGAGCCATGCTGCCAAATGTCCTCTCCCTTTGGCTTTGGGGTTCTCCCAGCATGGTGCTGCCTTTGATTTGCAACGAGAGGAGATGTGACAAATGAGCCTCTCTGGGCTCCCTCCTCCTTGGAAAAGAGCTGTAAACCTAAATGGGTTGTATCCCAGTGAAATCAGCCAGTGAACAAGTCAATCAAGTGAGTTCAGAAATATTCCTTCTGCTTCCAGGGAGAACTCAAAAATGCCTCCCTGATAATTGAAGAACCATCCCTTCACGTGGCTGCAGACCCACTGCCACCATGGTATTTCCAAAAGGCATCCTGTGGTCATGCAGCTCTCAACACAAAGAGAAAAGGAGGCAAGTGGGCGATAACATACTTCCTCCATGGCCTTGTCCACCCTACAGACACGTCTCCTGGCCAAGGAAAGAGCTTGTTATTCCTACACTCGGTTGTCCTCCAAAGGGCAGATCAATCAGCCAAGATTAGGCCTAGGGAGTGGAGGAATCTGTGGCTCGGCACCAAGGCAAGCTGCTTTTCTTGTGAAAGTTTAAAAAGACACCATTCCACAATTTCATATACCTTGAGATCCTGGCTGCTGCCTACAGATTAATGATTTTCTGAGGCTTTTGTAAAACACTGGGGAAAACTTGGATGCCTCTGGCTGAAATTTCCCTGTCCATGCAGGGCTGACCTGCAGGGAAGTGTTGGTTTTCCGGACAACAGGTCCTACAGTGAGGATACTTTGGAAAGAGACTCTAGCAAGTTTAGGCAGAAGAGCTTTCTGAGCACAGACACTCAGCCATTATCAACATTTTATCACCATGCCTGGCACTGTTCAAGGGCAGGGTGGATGGAACTCTGAGCAACCTGGTCTAGTGGAAGGTGTCCCTGCTCATGGCAGGAGGGTAGGACTGAGATGGTTTTAAAGGTCCCTTCAAGCCAAAACCATCTTGTGATTCCATGAAATAGTGTGATTAATAGGCCAGAGGTTGCTCACAGGAGCATTCCTCTGTGACAGAGAAAGCAATTTTACCTGTATTGAAACTAAAGGACCAAAACCACCCTTTGCTGACATCATCATGTGCAATTTTTACCCCTGCATTTAACTCACAATATTTTAGGAGCTACAAGCATAGGACTGCTTGATAGTGCCAGAGATGAACTTAAAAAGAACTGGGGTAACAAAGAGATTGAAATTATTTAGGTCAGACCCATTCTTCTCCATATTTCCCTTGCCTTGCTTAGTTTGTGCAAAGCTTCATTCTCTATCTCATAGCTGGTGGACAGAGCCAGCGAGGCACATCCAAAAATTTCTGTCTGCAGATACAGGCTTGATACACTCCAAAAGGACAAAAAGAGCAATCATCTAGATGTGAACTGAGCCAATTAAACGTCTGAGCAGAGTTTCGAAAGTGAACATGGGCGGCATCAGAAATTTTCCATCAGCTGTAATAATGCCAATTACTTTGCCAGTTGTTGATTCCACTGTGATTTGTTTAGTGCAGTCATGCTTCAGCCTCTTGCCTGGGCTGATGCACTTTGTTTATGCTGACTGTTCATTTGCAGAGCTTTTCTCTCTTTTTTTCCTGGTGTTTTCTCTTTTTCTTGGATCCGTCTCAGTGCCCACAATAGTCCTCTTCCCTCTGCCCCTCCAAGATGGGGCAGGGTATCCTGAAATGGTGACAAGTTTCTTGGGAGCAAGAGTTGCTGCTGTTGTTCCCAACTGCTTTGTAGATGCAGAGATCATCCTCTCCTTCTCCTTCTGGCACTGAGTTTAGAAAGCAAAAAACCTTCCCAAGAAGTCAAGGAGCTTCTCAAGGAGTGGGCTGTTGGTGATGGCAGCTCTGAAGCTGATTGCTCTTATCTCAGGGATAGAAAGAGGGACCTTGTGTCTCTCCTTGTGACAAAGGCACACAAGGACACGTCCACTCTCACAGTGAGTCTCCCTGGGAAGTTAGCTGGAGTTTTTCATTAGTGTTTACGTTCAAGTCCCTGGAAATTAATGGGTGTCCCCATAGCTGCTTTGCACAAGAGCTGTGAGTCTTTTCCTGCTAACTGGGGAAGAGCACTAATCATGGGCATTTAGGGAATGCATCTGCCTGACTGGCAACTTGAATGTAAAGTGCTGAAATATCTTCCAGGGATTTAAAAAGCTGGTTTAATTCCCTTTTCAGTCAGGTCCAGAATGGGGAGGGTGGAATGTCATTTCCTCTGTCCTCCTTCAAGAGATGCCAAGAGGTGGCTTGACCTCCAAGGTGAGTCATGTCTTTACTTCCTTTTCACCTTCCCATAGCAGCTATTGCCACCACCAGAATGCGACTGGTGGTGCATTTTGCACATACCAGCCTTGCTGCCATCTTTCCTAATATCCAATCTGAGCTTTCCCTGAGCACATCTTCACCAGGACGCAGCAGGACTTTTTTCTAACCATCCCTGGGGCAAGCAAAGGAGCCCCCAGAAACACGATCTGCCGCATGAAGTATCAGCTAGAGATGAGGCTATCAGCTCTATTCATACCCTGCTATCAGTTTCAGCTTTGCAGCTGGCTAATATATGTGACACACTTTGCTGCTCACAGCCTTCCTTGTCACCAGGAATTGTAAAAGATCCCCTGGACATGTCACAGTTCATATCAGCGACGAATAGACACAAAACAGACAAGCTGCTGGCTCACGTCAGAGAAATGTGGCAAAGGGAGTTTGGGGGAAAATGTTTAGTAACCCTAAACTGAGAAAATTAAGGCAGGCTTTGGCTCTAGGAGACGAACACATGGAGATGTGGTTCCTTTTTCCAGCAGTGTTGCTGCGATGGACCTCATGCCCAATTACCTGGCAGTTTACACAGTCAACAAAAACACTGCAAAATGAGAGTGGGGCTGAAATCTCCCCTTACACAGTCCAGAATTAAAATTTCTTGTCCACTCTGTATTCACAGAAGCACAGCTGCCATGGACACCAGCTGCAAGTCTTGTTTGCTTTGTGGGAAACCGAGACACACCAAAAAATAGGTTTTCCTTGTAACAAACGTATTTTGCAAAAAAGTTAAAAATACGTGAGAACATCTCCTACCTCCTGTCTCACCTGCAGGACAGCCTTGCATTCAAAGATAGTTTATGTGTGAATGTTTGTGCAGCAGCATGTAACTCAGCAGTCACTAAGTCCATACCGTATCCAGTTAATCCTCAACTAAAACAATCATAGAATAGAATCATAGAATCATTAAGGTGGGAAAAGACCTCCAAGATCACAAAATCCGACCTTTGATTGAACACCACTATGTCAACTAAACCATAGTTCCACTCCCAGTCATTTCTTGACCTTCAGGGATGGTGACTCTACCACCTCCCTGGGCAGCCTCTTCCAATATTTACCAACTCTCTTTGTGGAGAAATTTTTCCTGATGTCTAACCTGGATCTCCCCTGGTGCAGTTTGAGGCCATTTCCTCTTGTCTTCTTGCTTGTTCCTTGAGAGATCAGCCCCCCCTCCCGGGCACAACCTCCTTCCAGGTAATTGTAGAGAGCAAGAAGGTCTAAAAAAATCAAGTACTCTTTAAGATTTTGAGAGTACCCAAATACTTTCTTTTTCAGAATGCAGACAAATCAAGTTAAGGTTGAAAAGTCACTAACCTTTTTCTTTATTTTTCCCAGCCCTCTGTATTCCTATGGAGTACTATTGTAGGGTCATGACATACTTATTGTGTATGTGTTGCAGTATAATAACTCATCTGGAGATTTAAACTAGCAAAGGGATTATAAAACTAGAGGCTGCTCTGTTGGTATGGCCAGCTTGGTGTTTATTTTAAGGAAGGATCCATTGTCTCACTGTGTTGGAGAGCTGCCCTCAGAGCCTCAACAATTCTTGCCCTTTGTTTGAGGTCAGAGGCAGGCAGGTCTCTCTCCTGACTTTTTTATGGGATCATCTCCTGGGTTTTAGCAATATTTAGTAAAAGAAATAAAGCCAAATTTGTCATCAGCCTCATTAGGGAAACTTTACTGTTGAGTTACTAAATAAAATCTGGTGGGGTCCCACTGGATACCTTTTCTACCACAGCACAGGGTATTTAATGCAACCTTTATGGTGAGTGCAGCAGACTTCGGTTATGTTAAGCCCTTGGAGACTTTGGAGTGACTTCTTCTTTGGCCCAAACCAGCAGAATATAGTTTTGCACAAAAAGAATGGGAGAATAACAGCTGATATGACAGGAGAGAGAACAAGGTAGAGAAGAGGTTGCAAGAAGGTATGCTGTCTAAATCCAGCAAATGCCTCATTCACATTTCTGCATATGTATATCACCATCCATAAAAAGGGAAGATTAGTAATTCTCTATCTTGCAGAGAGCTAAGAAGCTAAATTAATTACTGTTTGTGGAGCTAATTGAGATTCCCAGATGAGTCCTGTTTGGAACATTCTAATTCTTCTTATTATTATTTCCATTGAGGTTTGCTTCCATGTAATTAGTTTGCTGTATCTGCAAACAGGTATGTTCTCTCAAGCTCTGTGGAGGCATTCCTCATGGGACTGGTCCATGCAGAACTGTGTGGCATGAGGAAGCACTGGCAATCAAGGCTGAGCTGTCTTCCAGCTGTTCTACCTCACCCCAAACCCATGTCCATCTCCTTGTATGGCTGTGCTCTTCAGAGAGTCACATTTCCTCAAGTGAACAGAAGCAGCTTAAGCAAACCAGCCTAATTACAAATTTATGCACCATTATAAATTACTATGGTAAATTATACTTGTGTGTGTGTGGTGGAATCAAGCCCAGAGGTGGATTATATCCGTTCCAAGGAGGGAAAAGGTTTTCCAGCAGCATTTAAGTGTGTCTAGGTTTGGCCATCAGTTTCTATTGCGTTGAAAATTAAATAAATTTTCACACAATATGTACCAGTCACCTATTGTTTTAGTTTATATTCACAAGTGTTGTTCTCTTCAGTAATTCCAAGTTAGCTCAATATTTTCAAAAGAGTCAATAAAAGCTGCAGTTGTCGTCACTGAAGATTCACTTGTCAAACACCTCTCCTACTTAAAAGTAGCACAAGAGTAGCAGAACAAAAAGACCTACTAAAATGGTGCCAGATTTAAAGCAAAACAATCCCTTAAGATTATGTAAGAGCTATAGGAAGTATGTTGCTTTATTTATGAATGTGGAACTTTGTCTATTCATTATTTCGTGAGTCTGGGTTGCTGTGTTTTGCTTTTCCTTTCCTTTCATAAAGAAGCAATAATTCACATTGAGACAGACAAAGGAGTGAGTTTTAAGGATCTTGAAATGCAAGAGGCAGTTTTGCCAGAGGTTTCATCTGAGAGAAGCTAAGTCAGTATGAGCTGGAAAGCTTGGGGAAGTAGACAGAAATAATCAAGTCAACATGTCAAAAAAGGCTGTTCAACTTAGACTGGAGCTGTGCTTGTTTACCTTTCTTGTGCACAAAGCTTAGAGGAGACAGGCTCAGTGCTAGGAAAATGGTTTTAAGCCAGCTGAAGTACTTTGTGGTGTTCACATCTCTTTTACAATGGGAACACAGAGGTGTAGGAATTTCTATTTACTCAACAAGTCAGTGAAACCCTCAGTCTGATACTGTGTCCAATATAATCAATTTTAATGTTGTGATTTTATGTTCCTGTAATCCTGGAGCAGTCCTTCAAAATCCATATTTTCAAAGGCAAATATATTTGGCCTAAAGGGAACTGGGAGAATCCTTTTTTTACATCCCTGAATGAATAAGAGGCTCTACTCCATTTTTAAGGACGTGTTCCTGGACTCCGAGACACCTGAATGTTTTCAGAGACCTGCCACTACCTCTGAAAAACTGAAAAAGTTTTGATTGCCAATTGCCATTGGTGTCTCCTTTGGTAGGAAACCTGTGGGTAGAGGGAGCGAGTTAATACAATAATTAGTCATTTAATCTTCTCTATGTCCATCTTGGACTTGCAAATAGTAGAAGTACATCCAGGGTGCTTTTGCTAAGTGTTTCACTGGCTTTCCCCATATTATCTAATACAGCACTGGAAAGAACTGAAATTTTAGACCTCCATTTGCAGGATTCTCCAGCGTTGCTATCAGCAACCTCCAAAACGGATCTATTCAGTTGGTCCTTTGATGTGCAATTAAACCCAGGGAAAAATAGCTTTGTGTAATGTATAAATAGAAAAGAGGAGAGATAAGGGTGGTGTTGAAGTTTCTGGCTGACAGCTTGGCATCCAAACATTAAAGGAGAATGCCACTACCACTGCTTAAGAAAAATGTCTGCTCCTCCCTAAATTCCAGCCCCCTGAAAATTAGCACTTTATTTACCTTGCAGCTACCTTTGTTCAGTTGGAAAGAAAAACAAAACAAAACAAGCACACCAAAAACCCCACAAAAGCCCTTTAAAAAATCCAAAACCAACATAAGGTCTTTGAGGCCAACTTAATTTGCCTTACTAGCAAAAATGAATTTCTTTTTAGAAGAAAATATTGTCTGCTTTCGAAGACAATGCTCTGATTAGATGTTTTTTCTCTTTATGTCCACAAAAGCAGCGTTCTTGCAGGAAGCCTTTAAGTTTACCCATTCTAATTGATGAATATTTGGTGTTTGAAATACTGACCTCTTGCATGCTGCAAAAATTGTAAGTACATGGCCTGGTCTTTGAGGGGTAAGGCATCCATGCACATTTTGATTAACCTGACAAAAGGGTGAGAAAATCCAGGTGGAAGCTAGAGTATTTGAATTAACTTCAGCAAGAAGTTCAAATTCAGGACAGTGAAGAAGTGTACGTGGAAAAAAACAAGGATGGCAAAGGAAGTGATTATTATTATCCTAGAATTACCTGTCTGAAAAACATGGACATCTAGTCCCAGATGGATCTCCAGGTTCCCTTTGCAGCCTAAACAGAGCATTGGGAATGGGAGAGAACCATGACCCCTAGGCATGCCAATCACTGTTAAGGCTATCAGCTCTGTGCTGTCGGAATGATGGTTCCTCAAAAGTTGAATCGAGACAATGTAAAGCTGGATGGGGCCTCTTCATTTGTCATATCCAGCTCACAGTGACTGTATCCCCTCTGTAAGGTCTATCTTAACCTTTGTTTGGTTTGTTGTTCCCAATGTTTCTTCCAGTCTACACCCTAATTTATTAATGCCCTCTCCTCTCCTGCTCTCAGTGTGCAAATGAGCCTAAGGAGTTTTCGCACCTCCCCATTGTTAAATCTCTTTTGTATCAGTAGACAGAAAGTATCTCTATCTTGTTGGACTCATACAAGACAAGTGAGGTCTTCCTGTCCGTGGAGGATCCCAGTGGCCATCTTCAGCGTGACTTCCAGCTGGTTGCGCTTCATCCTGCTGAATTGCTAAAAAACATTTGGAAACTCAAAGCATCCTCCCTGATAACATCAAAATAAAATCATAGAAAAATCTGTTCTGAAAGACCCACTCTCCTGGTTTTGGTTTAGTTTTCTGTTGGTTTTTTAGTTTGGTTTCTTTGTGTGAATTTGCCATGATTTTTTAAGGAGATTGTGCTGTGCATGGTTTTGTGGCTGCCAGAGGAAAAACGTGTGACAACATCTGCTTGCTTAGTTTTGTGGCTTCTCAAATCTAGATAAAAAAGGAGGTGTCACCTTTGCAACAATAACCTGAGAAGAGGAGGTTGATGTCTCTGGTGATAGAGAACGGTGTGAGTCAGGGCTTGGGGCTGAACTCATTTCTAGATACATATGCATAGTAGTAATAAATGAGCTACAGTCTATTATGGAGAGAGCATCAGATCTTCCAGCTGCTCCACTAGGATTTCAGGCCAGGATATTTTATGATGCCCTGGCCTCCTCCTTTAAGCAGATTATCACAGTGACACACTGACTGCTGTGCCCTGCCAGCACCCTCGGGCTTTGCTCCTGCTCCTCTCCTCATGGTGACCCTGCTGTCCATGTAGAGAGGAGGCTGGAGCTGAGAGGAGGTTTTGCTGTGGACTGGGAGTATCCCTGGATTTTGTCTTAGATAAATAATAAACAACAACAACAAAAAGTGTTTATGAGAATTGTTAGATTTATTATTATGAGTATTATTATTACTTACCATACCTCAGATATTAAACGTAGGGATTCAGTAAATAATGAAAACCATGTCAAGCACAGAGAAGGGCAATGTTAGTAGCTGGACTTCTTTCTTTTTGTTGGATCACCTGTCTGTGCACTGCAGAGAGCAGAGACACTGCATGGGCCGTCCCCTTCCTCTTCATCCCTGCACTCCATGCACAGTGCTGGCTCAGAATACACCCGTGCCAGGGGTACACACCTGTGCACCTTCCATGTCTGTTCTTTAAGCCTTCCTCCAGAGGCAACAAACACACAAACTGAAGACTCTGGTTTATCCTAGCAGGATTACAGACAATGTAGCACCACCTTCCCAGGTTGTCTTTGCTGGGTGCAGCCTTTTGAGCAAAAAAAATTCCCCTTGCTGCAAAAAATCCCTTGGTCCATGCTGCTGGAGGTGAGCCATCTCCCCAGGGCTCCCTCTCCAGAGTGTTTATTTTGTCCCACCACAAGCTCGCCAGTTCCTTGTTGCAGTGAATTTCACTTTCTTCTACTTTTTTAGAGGGGATAATAGTCCTTACAGGACTTTGAAGTGCATGTAAGTGTTGGGGTCACGGCTGATAATACAACTGTTACAAGGACAAAGGCAGTGAGAGTGCTAGAAAGGCATGGGTATATGCTTTCCTAGTGAGAACTGGTGATTTTTATCTAGGTTTTCGTAATTTTACCACAAAATCTGTGCAAAAAAAGAGTAGAGTGTTTCCAAAATAAGTGGTCCCACACTGGGACTAAATTCACCCAACAATTTTGGTTCCAAAATTAGAGAGTGGAATTCTGAAAAAGGTAAAAAATAAAAAAATAAGTTTTCTTATTGAAAGGCTTACACTGAGACAGATGGAGAGGAAAAGAAGGATGAAAGAGAGGAAACATAAATGAGAAGATAAAAAGAATTGGACTTTTTTTCCCCTAGAACATGAGGAAATGCACTTCCTGAGGTATTTTATGTAGATTTCAACCCCCCCCCCAAAAAAAAAAAAAAAAAAAAAAAAAAAAAAAACCAACTGCTCCTTCAGTTCTTTTCCTGGGTTCTGTCATTAGATCCAGTCTGGAATTGACATATGACCTGCAGCAAGTGACAATTTCTGTGTGACTTGGCTCACCCTTCTGCAAACCTAGGGGTTTAATGGGTTTTGTTCATTAAACCTGCCCAGCTCCTCTCCAAGCTGGGGGTGAGGGTGGCACTACATATATGCCAAGTCTGGATAGAAACTGTCAGTGCTGTCTGGTCTAATGAGACTTTTCTCCTAAAGAGGACATCAGTGTGCAACCCATCTGCTACTGTCATGTACACACAACTTGCCATATATGCTGCAAAATATTCTTAGAGGTGCGTTCCTTCACTCAGTTTTTTGTCAGCAGTCTTCTGAAGGTAGCAGAATTGTGTACCCTTAATGAAAGCTGATGGTGAAATAGTTCAAGAATTTTGGAAAATAGAAGACAGTTTCTTTGCATCAACGACAGGTGTCTAATTCATGCTCCTGCCTATTATATGATGCTTCAGGCAGGCAAACAGGGAAGTCATTGCCCCTGAAGAAGGAGCAACATGAGATGGGCTATTTGGGTATGAAATAGGTACTGGAGTCTGTCGCAGCAATGGAAAGCAGCAGTCATACATCACAGTATGACATAATTTTTCATCATCCTCTGCCAGCTGAGCTATGATTAACATGTTCGCAGGTTTGTCAATTGTCAGGTCATAAAACTGATCGTCAGAGCTGCACTAAAATGTGCAAGCCTTTGAAAACAGGCCAGGCTTTCAGGCTGATCCAGCACTGAATTTGCCTTCAAGTTTCAGTTCCCACAAATGGAGGGAGATGACGTGCAAGCGACACCCTTGTTCCCCACATGTCCTTACCATGTGCGGTGTGTCCATGCTGTGTCCACATTCACATCAAGCTGTCCTGTGTGCTCCTCTTCATCCAGACACCTTTCAGCTGAGGCCTCTAATGACATCTTATCTCAACAAGACAGAGATAGATGCACTTTGGGCTGTTCAGCTTTCCCAGCCTGTTTCTCAGTGTTGTTACTTTAGCACAAAACACAATGATGACGGTTACGTGTAATGGGATTAGATAACTAACCACTGACAAAACAATGGTTACTTGAACTAACAAGCATGAGAAAAAGAAAGAGAGCTGAGGAGCATGACCTAGAACAGGAGAGGAGTGAACAACAGATGCCTTTGCACAGTATTTTGCTGATGCTTGTAATGAAAGAATGCTCAGACATTTGAAGAGTAAGCCAAGACTTGCTCTGGTCAAGGGAGCCCCAAGGTGTTTGATTTACAAACAGCTAAAAGTGCTGCAAAACTTTGAAAGTGTATTTACAGCCTTTTTTCACCCTGACTGCTTGCTGGCACATATGGAATTACGAGGGAATGGTTTGGGTTGTTACTGTGGTTTTACCCTTTTACAGTTGTTCCATGCACCATTTTTTCCCCATTTTACGGGTCCCTAAAGATCCACAGGCCACCCCTTGAGAACCAACAGCCTGGAAAGACAAGGTGGAAAATTTGTGCTTTGGAGCACATTCATTAGAGTTCCTTGGTTCTACGGGAAAACCAGGAGGAGGAAAATCACGGACTTTGGTTTCATTGCAAAAAGAGCTGTCTTGCTGTGACAACAAAGGTTTTCTTCAAACAGAAGTAGGCAAGTCTGAAGTTGTTGTGCAGTGAGTTCACAGTGCTCACAGTGGAGAGTGTCGTGTGCTGCAAATGCACCCAGTGCCCTTCGAGGCAAAGACTGTGCAGCCAACAGGCTCAGTCCAACCCTCCCAACAAGACCAGTTGTACAGACTTGTCCATCACTCCCCAGTCTCCCCCCAAGGAATGGGAAGCAATAAGGTGCAAGGATGTAGCATTAGCAAGGTCACCCTTCCTCTGAGTTTTTGGTTTTTTTTCCAGAAGAATGGATTCATTGAAGGGGTAAACATGTTGTTAAAACCGTCCTGCTTGGCACCGAGCACCCATTCCTTCTGGCAAAGCTTGGTCCTCTGCACACTTTGTGTCTACTGTGCCATGTTATCCCCACACTTTCCATGAAAAAGTTGATCCTGAACCACTGAGGCAAGGTGTTTTTGATGAGGCTGAGTTACATGGTGACCACACAGCTGGGGAATGCAGGTATTTGGGACTCCTCTGGAAAGACCCTGCTGAAAGATCTCCAGGGTGTACTGTACTAAGCATAAGCCTACCACCCCCAGGGTTTGGAAGAGAGCAAATTCCTTCCAGGATTATAGGATTAAGAAGTTGAAAAGTGATTCAAATTCTTCATTAAACAGGGAAAAAAAAAAAAAGAGAGAGAGAGAGAGACGTGAGGGGAAGCTCTTCAATGCATGCATCACTCGACGTGTTTTCCTTGTAATTAAAGGAAGTTATTGAAAAATATTTGAGGGGATTAAATGCTCAGAGTATATGTGCCGATCAAATAACACAAGAGTTTGCATTCTTCTGAGTAATCAATGGAGTGACTTGAATGGGGAGGTTCAAAAGAGCACAGTTATTGTTAAAGTGCCATTGTAGTCGTATTCACCATACTGTACGGCAGATGGACAGGCCCAAGGGTTTCCCAGCGGGGAAACCTTCCTATAGCTGAAAAAAGCAAGGGTCTGGAACTCATATGTGGGTATTTCCACAGCAGTTGTCAAAATTTCAGGCAGGCTTTTCTTCACATTGTGCTCCCCAAGCTGAACACAGAAAAACATACTCCTAATTTCTTAATTTCACAATTTGAGGAAGGCTTCTTTTGGACTGAAACTATGTTTCTCTTTTGTTCAAGAAAATAAGACATATGTCCACAGACTATTTGGACAAGAAAGGTGTTCAAGGACTGAACCCAGGCCATAAGAAATGGGAGGGACTCCCATGGAAAACAGGGAACCATACTTACCATTATTCTTTCTTCTGTCTTCTGACAGCTTAATTGTTAGTGGTCATTATTTAGCCATTAATTAAGAGGTCATTATGTCCCAGACACCTGGTGTCTAGAATAGCCAATGTGTCCTGCAGCTTGTGCACAGCACCATGACCTCTTAATGGTTCAGTGCTGACAGTGGGCATAAGCATCAGTGGGCTAGAGAAGAAAGAGGTTCAGAGGGTGTTTTAAGACTGTGAGGATATAGGATCCTTTGTCAAGTTACATGAGAATGTTGGGAATCAAATTTCGATGAGTTACGAGTGTCCTGTTTCTTTTGGAGGAGGAATAACCTGCCTTTATATAGAATTTGGCCCCAAGGTTGTACTTCCACCTTTGCTCCTTCTCTGCCATTCTAGCCTCTGGACAAAATACCTCACCTTGTTAGCTTCCTTTGGATTTTATAAATGAGCAGATTAATGGCATCCCCTTCAATTCCTTGATTTAATTAAAAGTGCTTTGAGATCTTGATATGAAAGGTGCCATATAACTGTACAGAGAAAGACGATATTTATTCCTCTTTCATTGGCTCTTTATAAAGAGATTCTCACACAGTGGAGGGAAGAGCTCTCGCCTCAGCGCTCCTCTCCAGTGGGCAGAATTTTCTAAATTAGATCCCACACATCCCATTCTCTCCTGCGAAGACTATCAGGTCACAGTAGTACCAAAGGTGTGGTCATCTGGGGAGTGAAATATGAATCTGGTTCTGGTGCTGTCACCTCAAGATGTTTCCTCTCTGTGTATGACAGAATTCTTGACAGACCAGGCTCAGGAGGTCACTGAATCCATCCTCCTTAAGGCAGGGCCAGCTTTACCTCAAACTTATTTGTCTGATTTGCTCCTATGCATGTCCAGCAATGCTGAGTGCTTCAGCATCCTGCACCAACATGCAACTACCCTTACCTTTTACTTGTTTCCTTATATGTCTCATCTATATTTCCTCCACCTCAGTTTAATTACATAATTTCTTATGCTACCCACAGTGAACAGTCCCACTTTAGTTCCTTTCTCTATGCTTTGGCCACTTATATTAAATCAGTCTGGAATTTGATCCAGTCAGGAAATGAATCAATTTCAGACATCCCATTGTCCTCATGCTTTTACCTTGCCAGAATGTCCAAATCACGATGACTGCTTCTTAGCCAGTCACTTCAACCCTTTTTAGGCACTTAAAAGTAAACTTTCTTAGAGAAAGACTTAGCACACCGAGTACCCAAATTGAAGATAATGGATGCTCTGAGAGCAAGTCCTGTTTATTTTGGCATCTCTCAGTACAAATAAAAGTCTGATTATAGGTATCTGTGTAAGAAAGTAAAGACAGAAGGACTGCAGGTTTTTTTTCTTTTTAAAAATATTTTTCTTTTATTTTAAACTACTTTGGCAAATCAACCATACATCTTCTCACTTCCTCCTTCTAAAAGCTAACCAGACGGCATGTGCCAGCATCAAAATTTCCTACTGATGGTTTGTTTATCATTCAGTCACCTCAAGCATGTAGTGGAAAGTTTGAGCTGACCCTGGGGTATGGTATTTGTTAATATCTGAAAGCATGATTTGACCAAGTTGCCATTTAAAAAACTCACAGTCCAGTCAACTTTGTGTGATGTCACACAGTATCAGTAGGTGCTGAAATTCAGCAGAACTGAGTACAAAACGGGTTTTGGAGTCCTGTGTTTCATGCCCTAGGGGCTAATGAAGTGGGTATTTTTCTAACCTTACAATTTTGGTTAATAAAATAATGGATGAGGAATGGCTGAAAGAAGTTTTTTTTAATTTTTTTTATTTATTTTCTTTTGGCTCCACAGATGTGCTTAAGCAAACACAATCCCTGATCCTGCAAACAGCAGTTCCCTTGGCAAAATGGTTTGGGAAGGCTTTGGATAACTTTAGTTAAAAAACACACTTGCAAAAAAATAAGCTGTCAGAGAGTAAATATTTAACTTTTCCATTTGTTTTCTTCTTTGCATGGAGTGCACATGACAAACCTAATTCATAGCTGCTAATATTGTAGTTAATGTCAACAGAGTTATAGTTGGAAAGGAAATTATCCGTACTGTCATGATTTCACATCCTTTTTGTCATTCCTTCTCCGGACAAATTGGTTGTTCATGACGACAGACACCGAAACAGATTAACCTGCCAGGCAGCTCAGAGTGACACACAATGAAATGCAAGTTCTGGAGTTCTATATAAGAAAAATTACCCATGGAAAGTACCCACCACAATGAGAAAAGCAGAAAAACCTGTTGACCAGAAGTTAAAACCAGTACAAGTTACAATAAAGAGGCAAAGGTTTAACAGATTAAACCAATATAGTTCCTGGAGATTGGTTGTCTTGGGACGTGATAAGAGATTTTTGCAGAATATGGGATTTATTTAAACCTTTCTGGATATGAATGAGGTTATCCTGCCCCTCTGCCCCACTCAGGTGAGACCCCACCTTCAGAGCTACCTCCAGCCCTGGGGTCCCCAACACAGGAAGGATGTGGAGCTGCTGGAGAGAGGCTGGAGGAAGCACCAAGATGATCAGAGGGATGGAGGAGCTCTGCTGTGGGGAGAGGCTGAGAGAATTGGGATTGTTCAGCCTGCAGAAGAGAAGGTTTTGGGGTGACCCAGTTGCAGCCTTCCAATACCTGAAGGGAGCCAACAAGAAAGAAGGACACAGATAATTCACTGGAGTCTGGAGTGACAGGACAAGGGGTAGTGGCTTCACACTTTAGATTAGATACAAGGAAAAAATTCTTGGCTGTGAGAGTGGTGAGGAACTCTCATGGGTTGCCCACAGAAGCTGTGGTTCCCTCATCCCTGGAAGTGTCCAAGGCCAGGTTGGACGAGGCTTGGAGCAACCTGGGATAGTGGAAGGTGTCCCTGCCCATGGCAGCTGGTGGAATGTGGTGAGTTTTAAGGTTCCTCCCAACCCAAACCATTCTATGACTATGATTCTATGTTTCCATGATGCAGGGCTCTTGTGGTGTGTAATCTATAGGTGGTAAAGATAGATGAAGTCTCTCTCACTTACTTTTCTGATCTGTGATTCACAGAGAGACTCATTTCAGTGTCCTCTCAGCCTCCGCTTGGCCCACACAAACTGGGGTCCTGGTGGACATTGCCCTACATCTTGCAAGCATGGGCACTATAGAAAATGCACAAACTGTGCAAGCCAGGTGTCTGTTTTTCACTGTTTTTTGCACTGAAATGAGGCAGTGTTGAATTAAGCCAAGTGTAAAGTGTATGTGAAAACCATTAGGCAAAGGCTGCTTTAAACAATGAGACTTATCATGATAATAAGTGTTAGACTTGGTAGTCAGCAATAACAGGGTCAGCGCCTTAGAGAGCAGCTCATTGCAGAGTGTCAAGAAAAGGGAAAGTGATTAACTTGAGTTTCCAAGGGAAAATGAGCAGTCCACGAGTTCCATGCTAGATTGTCTGTAGTCATGTTAAGAGTCTTTGTCTCTCTTTCCCTCAGCAGCGGGAGCAAACTCCCTGCTTGGGTATGCCTTCCCCATTGCTAAATCCATTTACATTGGGAATTGCTGGAACAGAGAGGAAACCCAGTGATCTGAGCAGGCAAGAGACCCAGGATGTCCTGAGTTCTCGTGCTAAGGCTTGGCAAAAAAATTGGCTCCTGCCATTTCCTCTTCTCCCTGCAAAGAGTTTAATTCAGTAATTATTCTAAGAAACAAGATCTCTGCATGCTTGGCAAAAGGCCAGAGATTCATCCAAACTTGTGGGCTTACTTCACTGATGTTCGGGCCAATTGGTGCACTCAGGCTGCACAATGAGTTGCAGATGTAGTGATCTCATGTACTTCATTGGTGAAAAGAACAGAAATGTTTGCCCTGTAGTCGAATGTAAATGTAAAAAGATGGTTGCCTGCGACTGCAATCTGAACATCCCAAAACAGCATCACACCAACCCTCCCCCAATTTAATCCTTTTCTTTGTTGCCTCATCTCTCCCATCTGTGAAATGGAAACAATTCCACTTCACTTTGGCCTGCTTTGCCCCGAGGAACTGGAATGAGCTAGACCTTTCAAAAGGACTTTGAAGACAGATTATTGTTTTTCATTACTGTGTGCAACGCTTCTCACCATGAAGTGATATTTCAGAATAAAGGTACAATTCTGCTCTGCCAAGAAAGTAATGCTAACCTTCCACCAAAAACATCACTGCTTTGTTAGATAAAAATCAGCTGTGTTTGACAGAGTGATTTGTAACCTTTGCCAGTGCTATGTGGTTCTGCACGACCAGCTTGGACCTGGTGTATTTTATTTTTTTCCCTACTTTCTGGGGGGATTATGTGTTGTGACTTTGACCTGGGACATTTCCTTTCTTCAGGAGGATTAAGCTTCAGTTGTTTTTCTGCTAGCAGTGAGTATCATTTGCAGACTAAGAAATATGATTTCCTTCTTTTAAAATGGGTCAGACCCTTTTGGTTTTTTAACCACAAACAATGGAGTTCAGAGAAAAATCCAGAGGCATACGGGCTTGGGAGCCTTTGTGGCTTCAGATGTGAAACAGGCCTGTCTAATGCATTCAGTTCCTTGTCAGTTGTGGAAGAAATGTCTAAAGTTTCGTAATACCATATCAGTTGTGCAAAAAGCTTGTCCTTTTAAAGTAGGTGCTTAAATCTGCACTTGGTTTTAGTAAAGCTTAGTCTATTTTTATGCCTGATGAAGTTTCATTTTCTAGGAGTGGTGGAAGGAAGGTAAAGAATTCATTTAAGGGGGTTTTTTTAGATAGGAGACACGTAACTCCATTTCAGATGTCTGTGTCTCATTCAGGGCAATTAAGGACTTCATGTCATTTGATATTCTCTTTGAGAAGCACAGGAATTGGTTATGAGTTTCTACCCTTGTTAGATTTAAACTCTATTTCATTTTAACCCTGGGGAATTAGTCTGGGTTGAAGTGCATGCATGCATGAATTAAATCACAGCAACATTGCTATGTCTCTTTTTAGCGCAGAGCTCTCAAAGCTTTTAATCACGTGTTCATTTTTCAGACCTGCCCTGTGATATGGGTACAGTAGCTGTATCATTTGCAGAACTGCAAAATCCATGTGCAGTGAAGCACACCTCTTCCTTTCTTCTTCTGCAAGGGCTGATACCTTGAGCAGGCTGCTACCTCCACTGTGCAGCCTCCAGTTTGATGTGCTTTGTTTATAGCTCAAGCAGAGGGGTTTGAGTGAGGCTGTTGCCTAATAAAGGACATTTTTAGCTGGTTGAGCACTAGTAATTCCTGTTTAAATGCTTACAATCCCATTGATTTAATCTGGCACAGTTTCAGCAGGCTAGACGGGTGAATGTCTGCTGCTCAGAGTCATCAGTAGCCTTAGGGCTTTCTCCAGTGAGGTGTGAGATGTGGATTTGAGAGACAAAGAGCTTCAACTCTGCCTCATCTGTGTGATCCAGCCTTGTGTAAGAGGTGAAGGCTGTGTTTGCAAAGGGGACAACCTTGCTCAGTTCTCTAAATGAAAGGCTGAGATCCTACCAGGTAAAGATCCCGAGCTGAAGAGCTCAACTGCATCAGTCCTGAGTGGTGCATCAGCTATTTTTTTGTAGCACCTTCCTATGCCATAGGCACAAGAGAAAGCATAAAACAACCTCGGAAAGGGTGAATGACTCTGCAGAGCTCAGAACTGAAATTAATTGACATCACTCTCCCGTCGCTGGAAGGGACCTTAATGGGCCAGCTTGAGTCCCTCAGCAAAAGCTGCAGCCCTTTATATGACAGGGCTGGCTGTTAAAATCTGGAGAGACAAACAGCATGACAGCCGTGGTAGGTCACCTCCTGCAGAAAGGATAACAAAATATTTGTGTATCTTAGGCAGATGGAGGGACAAGCAGCAGAAGCACGTGGGGAAGCAGGTACGTTTGTAATTACCCGGAGAGGCAGCTCACCTTCACAGACCAGCAGAGCTGGCTTAATGTGGCAACAGCAGCTATTGCACCAGTTGAAGGAACAGCAAAGCTGCCACGGCAACGTCTTCTCCTCAGGGCAGAATTCTGGCCACCCAGACCAAATTTCTCCTGTGCTTTCCACTGGAAAAGTGCCCCTCCAGCTGGCTACCATAGACAAAATCCAGCCCATAAGCTGAAATAGAGTAAATATTAGTTAAACAGTTACAGCTCTTAAGATCTTGCAAGCAGTAGGAGCAGCTGTCAGGTTGGGAGACACCTCCTCCAGTGCATGGCATAGCCCAGCCACAGTGTGTCAAGGATGTTGATGGTGACACTGGCTGAAACCACAGCCTCAGGGAGTGGCTCTAGTGACCCAGTCCAAAATCATTTCCCACCCAGGTGACTTGGAGATGAGAAGAGCCACAGAGCACCAGAGATGGACAATTTTGCTACAGGTTTCTACCTGGTGAAGGCCTTCTCTCCCATGTAGTCCATGAAACACCATAGGAAAAAGGTTCAGCAAATTCCTTGGTGGAAGTTCAAAGAGTGAAGAAAAAGGCTTTGGATTTTTTTCCTCCCAAAGTCAGTGCTCAGCCTTTTTCTTTTTAATGAAGCCATCATGCTCTGCTCAGTTTCATGGGTTCCCCCGTTTTCAAACGATGTCTGTTTTCATTAATCATTAATTGCTTTGGCTGGAACACAGACCTTCAGTGTAGACACTCAGAAAAAGGAAGTGAGCAGAAAAAGGAAGTGATCTTTTCTCCTGTTTGATGCTGCCTCTCAAGGAACTGCAGGTATTGATTGATGCTTCTCGTGTTTCAGATATTCTCTGTGATGGGAAAAAAGTCATATTCCCCTAAAGTGTCAGTTGTGTTACATATCAGAAAATATATCTCTTTAATGAACTCAAAGCAGCACTTCTTTTTGTGTGTGTGTCTCTTTCTGTGTTGTCATATAAAAATAGATAGATGATATGCATCACATACTTTTTTCTCCTATGTGATTGAGTTATGGCAGTAAAAATTTTCCTTCCCCCTCCTCTCAATTCACACAATAAAGTATATCACATCTCTAGACACATGGGAACATAGTGGGTGACTGTACCTTAAGTGGTTGTTTCTTGTGTATCCATAAACATGAATAAATATGGTAGTCATGGCTGTCAATGATCTTTTGTTTCAACAAGTTGGCCATAATTAACCATTGTATAAACATAACTGAGAAAATTAATTTCCCTGAATGTCCCTGGACGTTTTGAATCCTTCAAATTGCAATTACTTAGCTTGTGGCTAATTTTATAAAAGATATAAAAGAGAGATACGCGTATTTTATACGGATCTTAATCTCAGTCCTTCAAAAGAGGTTGCCCAAAGATCAGGCTGCTTTTTTAATAATTTGGGAATAAGTTACTAATGTCTTTGCTAATCAATATGCAGTGTGAAGCACCACTCATTCCTTGAATAGAATAAAATATATGTTCTAAAGTTTTACTTGTGTAGATTTTAAGTCAGAATTTGCAAAAATATTATTCATATTTTCCAGGGAAAACTAGCTTTAAGCCAATGAAAAAATGGGAAAGAAGTATTTGGAAAATATTTTATAGAATGATTGACTTAACGAACCAGAGCAACAACTGGAAGAAAAAAGAGCAGACAATACTCCTGGAAATTCTGGGAGCCTGTATGATTTCAAAAGTGAAGCTTGTGCTGTGTCAGCACTGATTTCTTTATTTACCTTCAGAGACCACAATTTAAAAAAAAAAAAAAAGAAGACAGATGACCCCATACCTCAGATGTCTCATTTGAACAGTGGATGTAAAGATACATTTGTACTTTGTGATGTCCTTTGAGATTCTTTGGAAACTGTCCTACATGAAGAATAAATATTCCTCTAGCATATAGATATATATATATTTGTGTGTGGGAATAGGGAATGGATGCCCACATTGCTGTGGAACTGAGAGGAGAGGAATAATTTAGCTAAGGCAAAAAAAAAAAAAAAGATCCAGAATTCTGGGCAAAAAGTCATTGGATGTGATGGATGAAGGTTTATCTGCTCTTTATAGTGACAGATAAGTAATGAGGTTGAACTGCTGCGATATTGTCTGGAAATAGAATAGATGACATTTTTAATAGGCTCAAATTGACTCTTAATAGTTCAGACCATCTGCTGAAACTGTGGAATAATAAAACTAGTACTTTTATTATGACCTTCATCTAAGGAGCAGTAAATACTCTGGGAAAGTATGTGGACATTTCTAAATCTGTGTTTTGGTTGGACAGTTTGGATAAAAGAGTCTTGCACTGATTTTGAGGGTCAGGCTCTGGCCTGGTTATTATAAAAGCAAACCCAGGGAGATTCCAGCTCTGTCTTGCAGGTGCTTAACAATTTCATCATCCACTTAAGCCAGTTCCTTAAAAGCTAAATGTGCTAAAGTACATATAGGAAAAAATGCAATACTACTACTAATGATGATGATTATAATAATAATAATAATAATGCAATTACAATTAGTAGGAGTGGCACTGGGTAGAATCTGGCTCTGATCAGAGTTCTTAGGTCAGTGTATCCTCCAAGTGATGGGTGGGGACCATTTACAACAGCATAGTCTGCTCTAGACAGGCACAGTGATAACAAAATCTGTTAAATGGCCTAGTTCCTTGGGAGGGATATTCAGTTTGAAGCAGGAAAAACAATGCACACTCATTGCAGTAAGTATGAGTTGAAGAGAGATCTGCAAGGCAGAAGCAACAGAACTGAAGACCAGGAGAGATGTTTATATTCTGGGCTATCTCCTGTTCATGTCCATTATGAAATAGCTTAAAATTGGCAGGAAAGTTGTTGTTACTAGGTGTATTTGGAAGCTGATCATAGAAACATTATCTGCATTATACAATTAGCTTTATGTAGCATCTATATATAGCTGTGGAGGCTTTTTATATGGAGATGTTTTCAAAGATATTCTTTCACTTTGGCTGTATTAGACAGAGCTCATGAAAATAAAAACCTCGACTATCCTTTCTGGTTTTGTGCAGTGCAATGTGCAATAGGCTCCTCATCCATGATAGTATAAATAATGGCAATTGAATAAAGAGAATAAACACTTGTGCCAAATGGCTATTTCTAGCGTGTTTAGCGTTGTTCACCCCACCACTCTTTTTTTTTTATTTTTCAGTGATTGAGTAACTGCCCTCCTTACTCACCAGTTTCTATCTGCAAATGCAGGTATTTTTCTGAAATTTGGTGTGATTACTGATGTAGAGGTAAATTTAAGTGAACTCCAACCAGATTTATTTCAGAGGGTGATTGAAACTTGTTGGCAGTACATATTGTAATTTGTGTTAAAATATATGTTGTAATGCCATGGAGCCCATGTCAGAGACTGGATACCTTTTCTTTTGGGGGTAGTATAAAGAGAACAAAAAGGTGCTTCTTGGATATTGAAAACCAAGCACTGAAGATAAAATTTTTCTTCTCCAATGCATTCATGTCATCTTGCAGTAGAAGAGAAACAAGGTGTTACTGAAGGTGTCAAAGTGCTAATTGAAATCCAGTGCTTAAAAGACACTGCTATAATTCAGGTAAGAGGACATCTGCTCCCACTTATTCTCCAGACCTAAGTCAGGTACTTGCCTTCTCTGCCCTTTAGTTCCTCTGCTTCTAAGGATTTGTGGCAGCATTTATTTTAAGAGATGCTGAGACAATAATTTATTAATATTTGCAGTCTTCTTTTAGGTCCCTGGGAAGTTGGGGTATGCAAAGACATTGGTCTTATTAAAGCATGTCCTAGTTAAACCCAAAAATGAAGCAGAGCTTCTGCTAGGTGGGTGGAAGTTTGTACAAAGGTCTTAAATTTTGAAAGGGGGAAAAAGGCTGGACCACTCGGCCTTCAGGCTTGGCAATCTGAAACTGCATCAGCACTTCCAGAGAGAGTACAGCAATCTCTTCAAGATAACAAAGGGAAACAAAATAGTAACCAAGGGCAGATTGGAACCAGCGGTGTTTTTTCCAGTGATAGTGGTTAATCACTAAAACAAGGGGCCAATGGAAGTGAAGAATTCTTCATCTTTTTATGTCTTCAAGACTGAAGGCCTCTCTGGAGGAAATGCTTTAGACAAAAGTTATTTGGCTTAACAAAAGAGGAGCTGGGTAAAAATTAAAGCTCTATGACAAATAAAAGATAGATGATCTACTAGTCCCTCTACGTGTGTGATTCATTTCACACAGCTTTAGATGTCTGAAGTTAGATGCCTAAGCTTGAACTGGTCACCCTGGGTTCCCTTTTTAGTCAACAGTAAGAAATAGGTATCTCCAGGGAGTAATCCATTTTACCTGCCTTGGATGCCTGTTTGAGTGTGATGAAAATTGTCCTCTGGGGTACCTGTTCTTCCTCATTGACTATCAAGGAAGCCTATGGTGATTTGTTTACATTCCAGCATCTCATTTTCAGATTCCCTAGGAAAGACCTGTCTCTCTGTGGGACACCTAGGAGCTGTGGAACAGCAGCCCTTAATTTATAGGGCAGAGGCTTGTTTTGTGTAGTAGCACTTCTCTTGCATCCTTTATGAGTCAGTTGCTGGGTGAGTTGTACTCCTCTGCTGTTGAAGCATTCTGTTCTCGCATTTTGAAAGGATGACCTGAGAACTTCCCTCTCATTTCTTCGGGGGCACAGATGTAGGTAAGTGTGGGCCAAACACTGTGTTACTCTGGTATAAAGTCCCAGCAGTCTCACAGATTTTAGTGGAATTACCATGCTTTACATCTTAAGAATAAAAGCATAAATGAGCCATTTAGAAAGGATTAATCCAATTGCCACAGCAATTTGATTCTGTCTGTTCATCAGATCATAAAGGGCAGCTCTGGAAAGAATGCTATATATCACAGAGCATTTTTAAAGCAAAGACTCTTGAGAAAATCCATGTTGAGCATGTGGAGACAGTGTTAAAAACACTTTCATCTTTCATTTCTCCCTGTCCTGTAGTCTTCCTGGCACTACTCCAAATTCACTTCATCACTTGGTGTTACTTGGTTTAGACCTGTGCCTCTTGTGTATCCTGCTAATAGTGGATTCCTGTGTAGTGTATCCAAATTCCTCAAGTCTAGCCCTGTCACTCAAGATGATGAACCTGTCATCACACTGGAGGTGTGCTCTGAGCTGCTTGGAGCTCTGCTCAGCCCACATCTGAGGAGAGCAAGTGCAGTGATCAACACAGGGGCTTAACCATCCTAAACACCACCCCTTATCACGGGAAGGAGTGAGAGCCTCTGGCAGCCTCCACAGCACAGGGAAGTCTGTTCTCTTTCTGTGGACCACAGGGAGAAGATGTGTCCTTGATACTCCAGCCATGTCTGCAATGCAAGAGGGCCTCAGCTGGTGGTGTTGGCTAATCTTGGATCACATATTAGCTAGGAATCTTTGCAGTGCATCAGTGAGTAGATAGAGGATTCCCAAGGCAGAGTGATTTGATCACTCTATATAATTGCAGAGAAATCAGATATGTCCATACAGCAAGTCTCAGTCCCTGCCAGTTGTTCCTGTTTTCAGTCTACCTTCTCCTGGAGAGTTACTCGTAAGTGTCCACCAGCTGCTGCTGTCCACCTAAGCAATGGCAGAGCAAGCCTGGCATATCTCAGTGGTTTGGATTAATTTGTGTTTCAGAAGCTCTGTGAAGCAGAGGGGCTGTGTGGACATGTGTGGCTGCAGACACCATGCCCAGACTGGGTCTCTGCACCACCGATCCCAGGGACAGCAACATGCTGCCTCTGTCACTGTGTATTCACAGCCTGATGTGCAGAGCAGGGATGGTGCAACCAGATGGCACAAAAAGGATCGGGACTGTCATCATCAGGCAGCTCTTTTTTGAGTCCTTGCCCGTGCAATTTGTAGGCTCCCATGATACTGTAACATGGGCTGTTTAGCCATACCCGCGCTGCAGAGAAATCCGATCCCTTCCAATTATGGGGGACGTGATACTCTTGCCACATCCAGCTATTTCTGACATGGTGGTATGTGCATTGCCTCAGCCAGTGGTGAGGTTTCTGCCTGCTGCAGCAGCACTCCCAGGGTGCCCATGTTAATAGGATGGTTGAGGTGAGCGTTAACCTGCTGCTTCCCTCAGAGGCACAGACTTTGTGGGGTTTTCTGTGCAAAGGTTGCCTGGGGGAAATTCGCTGCACACTGACCTCCACCGTGGATGCAGAGGAAACTTTGCACTTTTGGAGCTCATGCATGCTTTCAGCTTGTAAAAATTCACTGTCCCATTAAGAAGATGTCCCTTAGTGCAGTTTTCTCTCCTGCGTGACACACTCCTGCTTATGCCAACAGGAGCTTCACTGGCATCACAGGTACAGAGAATTGCCTAGGGGGTCTCTCCAGCAGGAAATAAACAGCTACATTTTTAGGATGACCCATGAAGCCTTGGCTCTGAAGTGGCATTTGTTTTTCCCACTTTGCCAGAGGTCACTATGGTCTGATAGATTGTGTGCAGTGCAGAAATCTCTTTGTAACTATAAATGCTATAATGTAAAGGTTTTTGGGTTTGGTTTTTTCCCCCTGAAAAGCCTTTTTTTTGTTTGTTTTTTGTTTGTTTTTAAACTGGAATCATTCACGTTTCTAGTTACTGAGATTGTATCCTTCTTCTAACAAAAGGGAAAATTGGAAAAAGTTGATGAGATCCATTAGCTGCCTTGAGGATATGAAAAAATCAATACATTCAAGGAGCAGTTCAAGAAGTTGATATCTTTGAATCATAGAATCACTGGATTGTTTAGATTGACCCTTAAGATCATCAAGTTCAACCACAAACCTGACACTGCCTGGTCCCTGAGACTCACATCTGCACGTGTTGGAGCTACCAACATCTTCACAGAGATGTGCACCACCACTCAGACTTCCTCACCACTTCAGATGCTCTGTCATTGCTCACAGCTTCTCTGACTCAGGAGTACCAACTGTGGGGAACCTCTCCTAAGAGGTAATAATAGCCTTCATCCCATGATGGTCCATCTGTCTGTGAACTGCAGATATCTCAGGAGATACAGAGCATTTTCCATAGTCTTAGAGATGCTTAATACTCTCAGAGCTCTCAGCTGACTGCCTTATGTCCAAGGCCTCTTCTGCACCTGGGAGACAGAGCTGGGGCAGTGTCAGAGAATTTTATTTCACCACTAAATGAATGGGGTCATACTCAGAAAGTTAATATTTATTATAAGCATGTGAGGATCTAAGCCTTTTTGTGTTATTCATGATGAGAGCCTGAATGCAATAAAAACTGGCCTTCATTCACTCAGGAAAGCTTCCTAGATACTAATACTGAGTAAAGGAGCTGTTGATTTTTAACTCTTGAGGTTTATTAAACATTCAAACATAGGAACTGTTACGCCAGTCAAAGCCTTATAATTGTCTTATTACAAGTTTCCAATTACTGACTGTAGCCAACACCAGATGCTTCAAAGGAGCATGCAAGAAACCACACAGTAGACAATAACAGTAAACATAATTTGATCATCAGAAAAATAGCTTTTATCCTCTGTCTGTGCTCAGTGTTTGGCTTATACCCTGAGACAGTTTATATCTTATTACACTTATATATTTTAAAGTAACAGTGATTTTCAAAATAAGGTCGTGGAATGTGGGAGGTCTGAATGAGATTTCAGCATTATCCCTTCACAGGAAGGTTGACACAGACCAAACTATGTCGTCATTTTCATAATTTCCAAGAACACCTCCATTTCCACACCTAAATAGCACCAAAGACCTTAACACTTCTGAGGTTCCTGAGATCTAGGAACTAAAACTGTTACAAAAGGGCAAGGGAAGATTACATGAAAAATCAGATTTTTATCTTTAATAGGAGTAATTATTAAAAGAAGCAATTATGATAGAGAGAAGTTAAACCAGTGCAAGGGAACGCAATGTGCTGTTGTCTTTTTTGGATTGTGTACTCCAGGCACTTGGCAGTGCTTGTGTGTGAACTGACGGGTGTGCAATCAGTTTGGCTGTTTTCCCCACGCAGTCCCTTCGGTGTAAACCCTCCACTTATTTGCATGGATCCTTCACTCACCGCAGAGAGATGTGCACTAAAAACAGAAAGACAAAAATCCCCCAGGCAGCCACTTCAGATCATACTATTCTCTGTTATTATTTTAAAAAGAGGAACGCAGAAGTACAAACAGAAAGTCCTTGTTCTGTTCATCTTCCTGCAGACAACTCAAGAAGCTGCCTTTTGTGCTTCCTTTGCAAAGAGCGAGTTAGGAAATGAATGACATCTGAAGACAAGAGCTGGGTTGCTCACCCCAGATTTTGTCTGAAGGTCACCTTGCAATTCTCTGTGGTTCAGAGATGTTTTTATTATTCCTCTTTTAACCTTAGGGTTCTTTTGGTTTTTTTTTTTTTTCTTTCTTCTTACCACCCCCCGTTCCGCCCCCCCCCCCCCCCCTTAAGCTAAATGACAAGTTATGAAACTTTGTGGTTTTCTTGTTCTTAATGTGAGTATTGAAAAATGATAATACGCCGAGCGCATGTGACGGAACGCTCCCTCCTCCCGCTCCCAGCTCCCTCCCCGTCAGCTGCTGTGGCTCTTCATCGCATTTAACCGCTCCCAGCTTTCAGAATATATTGGTTTCCGTTCTCAGACCTTCTTTGTCTTCTCTTGCAGCTGTTTGTTTCGCAGTGTGGTCAGTGTTTGTGGAGTAGATCAAAACCCACTTCTAAACTCTCGTCTCCTCTCTTCCCCCTCCGTGCTCTGCAAGGTCACAGAGCTGCCAGGGATTCTGTGCTCACACTGGGAGGTACCAGTAGGGAGAAAGGGAAACCATTAATAAAGGGCGAGTGGAGCAAACTGCAGAGTGGCAGCAGGCTCTGGTCCTATACCCAGTCAGAGGGCAGGAGATTCAAACCAAGCCTTGAAGATCTTTTGATGTGTATTTGGGAAGGTGGTGGATAAATGGTGTGACATGATCAAAAGCACTTATTCGAAATGGGAGAGACAGAGCAAGGCTTCAAACCACTCTGTTTGGTTTGGGGGTTCCTTTGCCTGACTCTAATGAGCAGGTGTCCAGTTTGAGGGAGAAAAACATTCTTTCCATAAAGCCTGTGATATCATACTTTTGCTGTGAATGAACACTCAGGTACCACGTGTGAGGGGATACCACAGTCTTCTGTAGTGGTACACCAGAAAGGTAATATTTGTCTGTATATCACAGAATCACAGAATCATTTAGGTTGAAAAAAAAACCCCAAGACCATTGAGTCCAACCTTCAAATCCTATTCTGGGCAAGAAACTGCAAGTTCAAAATACAAAAAAACTACTGTAAAATAAGACTTTGCATGAAAGTAGTCATAGCTGGTCAAAACCCAGTTTGAGAGCCTAGGCTAAGCACAAAGTGTAGGCAAGCCTTAATTTAGAGTTTCTCAGATTAGATTTCTTCCCACTCCAGCATAGTGTGTGCACCTAGAGAAAGGACACGGCGCAGCAGCTACCAGGATAGTATCAAATAGAAAATGCTTCTGCGCCAGCGTGACTTGAGTGCAGTTTCCCTTGGAATATTCCACCGTAAATCCACCAGTCCCTACAGAGTACACTGGTGGAGAGTTAAATATCTGTTTCCTACACCCATTAGTTTCTGCATGAAACACAAGTGACTTTATAGATTTATTTTTTCTTCCTTTCCAGTGGAAACTCCTTAGTGCGAGTGGGCCTTATGCACTGCTTTTCAGGTGAGAAATGTGCTTGTAATCCTCCTTTGAAACTGGAGTTACTAAATATCCCATACAATTATTTATATATTTAATCTGAAGTACTGCTAGAGTGTTCTTCCTTTTTAAGAATGGTCTCTAAATGGTGTCTAGGAGTTCACACTCCAAGGCAGGAAATTTATATATGGAACAAAGCAGTAAGTGCTTCTTGTAGTTTATAAGGTGCTACAAACTCTAATAAAAATAGAAGAGAAATGTTAAATATTCATTACGCTATTACAACCCTCCTGGGAGATGGCAAAAGGCACCAAAATTATTTCATTCAGTAGTGTTTTGGATTTATGCATGCAGTCTATTGTTTCAACCATGTCAGAAGCTGTGTAGCAACTCTGGTTTATCTGCAGTAGTAACTTAATATTATAAATCTTTACAGGAAAGAAAGAAATATAAGTCCATATATGCTCATTTCAGGCCCTTGTAGGATTGGAAAAAAAAAAAATAAATGGAAAAAGCAAACAGAAGTTTAGAGGGAGAATAACAGCATAGGTATTTATAAAATACTGCCTCTCTTGGCCTTGGTCTATAGTTTCCACTTTCAGGCAGTACTGCTCCCTTCTGAATGTTTTATATTCTATATGATCTACAATAAAGAGTTGTGCTATCAAAAAACATGACACTATACATGCCAAGAGTCCAGGTACTCCCATTAGAGTAAGTGTGACAGCAAAAGACATGAAATATGGGCATCTGATGAACTGGAACAACCCCTTGAATATTCCTAAGAAGCAAACAAAGGGAAACAAAGCAACCTCCCCCCTCTAAATAAAACTAAAATCTCTATCAGTAGTCCTGGGAGATAAAGTCTTGTCCTAAAAACAGCTCCCACTGTAACCCAGTCCATGAATCACAGCACTTAAGCCTGAAGAGTCACATTCCATGTTGACACAGACCTTCAGTAGGCCCATTAAATGTAATGGGGTTGCACAAGATGTAAATCACTGTAAAATATGAACCCTGATCTAATTTCTTTCCCTGAGATGAATTACTTCAAAGCCATTGTTTCTTATTTTCTCCTTCTCTAAAATCCGAGTGCAACAGAATTTTTGAGAGGAAGTTATTTTAACTATCAGTACTCTTGAAAGAAAAGCTGCTGTTGGCTCTGTGGTGCACTTTGAAATTTGACTTTAAAACACAGGAAGAGATTTTTAGTTTGAGTCTTTGTGTCAGCTGTGGAGATTATTGGACAACATACTCGTGGTTGGGCTTATTTTAGCAGTGAACTAAACAGGCAAGTACAATTTATGTGTCCATATATTGGAGCATACTGGGAAATAATGGATGTGTTGTGGTGAAGACCTAGTGGTCCATTGCATTATTTCCATGGTAATTAGGAGGCAAATGACCCTTCTGATGACAAAACTGAATTATGCTTGTGAATATTTAGTAGGGACCATTGTACCTATTGCAAGAGGGTGGCTGGAATGCCTTGAAAGGTCTTTCCAAATGTAATATTTATGGCTTGGTGAGAGGTAGATTTCAAGCCATTACCAAAAAAGGATAACACCAATAGTTGGAGCAACCTGTACATGTCTCTCTATGACAAATAGAAATTAAATACAGTAAATCTACTTGTCTCTGCCTTCTCATCTACTTCATCTACTGTTCCTAGGGAAACTTCCTTGTACCCTGTACCAAACATAAAAAAAACCCCCAAAACAAACAAACAGACCAACCAAACTTCAGATCTTGACCATCTTGCTTGTACCTTGCAATGAGTAACATTCTGCCTTGTACAGAGGAGATTTTTCAACCATATTATACTGTGACAGAGCTTATGTTTTTTAAGTGAATCACAAAGATGGGGTTTTGTAACACCACATAAAGGGTTAACTGCAAAGCGTGTATAAGTGTGTTTAGAGGTACTATGGTAGGGCTTTTTTTCCATGCAGAATGTTGCCCTAGGTCACCACTTGAAGGCATTCAATGTTGGACCCTCACATTTTTCCTTACTGAGCCCATCAATAAATGATCCCATGGAAACTCAGGCACACAATATTATGGGGATGGTGGGTAAGAAATCCCTGTGTTACTCAAAAAATACTAAATGTCCTTAGAACTGTTTAACAGAATCCCAAAATAGTTCATCTATAACAGAGGTGGATAATCAGAATATGGGTGGTGGGTGGTGATGGTTTACAGATTTCATCAGTATGTATTTGGGATGACTTGCATAACTGATTCATGCCCTCATCACCCATGATTAATGTGCTATAAAGTTACAGGAATTAAAACCTCTCACTGGCACTTGGTGAAGCTGAGGCCTTGCAGAAAACAGCAGTATGTGAGCATGTAATTAAAGCCTGTACCATTAATCTGTTTGCAGAAATGGACTGAGTTGAGGCCACGCTCACAAACTCATCAAGTCACGAGATCTTTCAAGTTCTTGTCTTTGCTAGTGTACTGTTTTTATGACAGTCTTTTAAGTCATTTATTGTATATACTTATTATAATATCCTGTAAACCAGTGTGATTACTTAAATGTTCACATGCATAAAAATTTGGGGAAATAATGATAGGTAGTTCACAGTTCCTCCTGTACTCTGGTTTTCTCTTATATAAATGACACTACTTTGGCTTATTTTATAATGTTATTGCCCTTTCCTTTAGTCCTTGGATACAAGGGGTTAAAGCCGTTAATTCAGTTAAAGGTGTGTATCTCTGCTGTAGTCTGTCTGAAAAGACCTGGACTTAGTCTGATCCCGGTTGTGGTGGCACAGTGAGAGACAGGTCTTGCTCCTCAGAGCTTATAGGCTAAAGCATAACCAGAGGTGTGCAGCAAGAGAAGGGAAGGATTATTATTTCTGTCCTTTTTGGACAGAAAGACATAGAATTTGGGACAACAGTCTGCAAAGTTTTGTCTTCTTCTGAGAACAGTTTCATCGTTATAGTCCAGCCATAGCCCATGGACATCCAGAGCACAAATTAGGTTTTTCATTGGCCTAAACGTCACCATAAGCATCTCTTTTTCCTCTCTTACCAACTACTGAAATGCCTCTGGGTGACCATGGACTGTGTTCCTGGATCAGGCATCTTGACTAGGGAGTGAGACCAGCTCATATTAAATCCATTTCTAAATGCTGAAGTAGGAGATGATCTCTTCTGGTGTTTTGGCTGGTAACGACAAAGTTCTTGCTCAAAGTCAGAGGGTACAAGAGAATAAGAGCAAACAAGAGGTTTTCTAAATACGTATCCAGCGTCTTAATCACAAAATCTTCTTTCCCCTGAATAAGCTTTTCCTTATCCTTTGGGCTTGATTTTCCAGTAGGTTAAATAAGCTCCTTTATCAATACTTAAACAGGGCTTGCCGGTGGTAGATTCACTCTGACAGAGAGCAACAGTTCACTTATTCTTAATGGACATTCCTTCATTTTCCTGTGACAAGGAGGGCGATAGCTAACATGCAACTGTTTTAAACTTTTAAGTATTTTAAGTATTGCAAGCACGAGAGTAGATGGGGAGGGGACAATGGCAGTGAGAAGAAAGCCGCACGCTGGCTCACAGTCAAGAGCCCCTTCTCTGATTTCAGATAGATCCAGAGGACTGCCCTACCATAGTTGGAAGAAAGGCTAATCCCTGGGATCATTATATTCACAATCCTGCCTTGTGATCTTTATGAATCTCCCTCTGAACACAGAGGATGAGCGTCCTAGTGGGATTGTCAAAACACTTTTCTCTACGAATACTGGGTTCAAAAGGAAAGAGAGCACTGTGAAGTGCTCATGAAGAAGCAACCATCTGAAGGTTTGCCTTATGAAAGATTAATTTGCATCCTAGAGTTTTTGTTTTGTTTTGGGTTTTGTTTTTTCCCCCCTCACAAAGGCTGTTTTAATGGTTCATGTTTTAAATGCACACCGTTTAATTATTTATGCATCTTGAGCCATATTCTCTGTGTTTGGAATTTTTGCCGTGGCACTAACCTCTTTATTTCACACCACTGAAAGCTCACGCTGCACTGTGTACAAAACAGCATCTAAAGGTCCCCTGGAGAATGCACACAGCAAGTGTGTAAGGACTGTTTAAGCATGTGTGTGAGATGGGTTATTTGCTTGACTGCTTTCACTGGTGAGTCAGGAAGTGTGGCAAACCCAGCAGCATCCCTGCGATGTGGTTTCAGACCTCAAAATTAAATTTTACTCTGTGGTAGTTTTTAATTATACCTTCAAAAGAAGTATCTTCATATGGGTTTGCTAGTGCACATACAAGTAATTATGTATGGGTAGGAGAGGTTTTAAAAACACTTGAAGTCCAATAAAAGAATAAGGAGAGAAGAATCACATGAATGCCCCATCCCTGGAAGTGTCCAAGACAAGGTTGGATGGGGCTTGGAGGAACCTGGGCTAGTGGAAGGTGCCCCTGCCCATGGCAGGGTGGTGGGAGGAAATGAACTTTAAGGTTCCTTCCAACCCAAACCAGTCTGTCATTCTGTGATTCTTTGATTCTTGCTACAGGCTTGGTAATGCAAATATAGATAATATCCTGGAGTAATGTGCCTACATTTCTAATGCAAGGAAGTTCAGGAATGGGACCCTTATAAGTGCTTATCTCTGCTTGAGACTTTGTACAGGTGAACTCATGCCCACATTGAAGTGCAAGTCCAGCAGTTCAGTGTAGTTACTGAAAATTACCCTTGCTCAGCATCCTTGGTTTTGCCCGTTCTGACTGTGAGAAATCTCTCAAACCTGTGTCAGAGTAGCCTTGTTACCACTATAGGCAGTAAAATTCTGCAATGGGCTTAAAATAAAGTTCTCTGGGAATACTGTTGAAACATGGGAGGAAGAATGGGAAAGATGTAGATAGATAACCTTTATGTTTCTCTTCCTATCATTGCACAATTGCTCTCTGTAGCACTTTCTCCATACCCTATTAATTTTTCTAGTCTTAACTGTTCAAAAAGTGTTTCTTGTTGCATCTGTGGGTTGCCCTATAACTTAATACATCTCATTGTCAGCAGGTTCTAATATTAAGTGTGAACTTCCTTTCATTTCATTCCTTTTCTCCTATTTGTGAAGATTCAGCCATCTCTTCAGCTGTTGATAGCACAGACCTGGGGCTGGGAAGGAGAATTTTGCTCAGCCTTTTGGCATTCAGTGATCTCTGTTTTACTATGGAGATTGTGCTGATGTTATTGATTGCACGTGCAGTTGAACATAAAGATTAGCTTAAAGAAGGATAGATGCCGTTGGAGTTCAGTGTTGGCCTCCTGGGGAGGGAAAATTTCTAGATCACGCCAAAATTGACTTTATCTGAGAGTATATTGCAATAAGACATTGTCCCTTTTCCATCTGCAAAGCAATCTGCAGAATCTGGGCAAGTTTTCTCAAAGGGAGATGTCACGGCCTATTGCGAAATAACTCTTCATTTTCCAAAACACTCTTGTAGCTCAATCTTTTCCCATACATGGAGTCTCCTCTCTACAGCACACAGAAGTAATGATACCCATGCTGTATATAGTGTTTGTGGGAGATTTTAAAGGTTTTTTCTTTCCCTTTTTTTTTTTCCTTTCCTTTTTTTTTTTTTTTTTCTTTTTTTAAACTTTTTTTTAAACTTCTTCTTTTACAAGAAAATGGGATCAGGCACTTTGAAAGCGCTGGTGTTTATTCCGGGAGAAATCCATCCAAGACAAGTGAACCGTCAACACCTACTTCTCAATAAACAACTGTCAGGGTTTTGAGTAAATGAGGGCTGCGTGTGTGGGTGTGTGTGTCTGTTGGTTATTTAATTGCTCTATGAGTCTCCTCGTATCCCTAGTAACCTTCATGTTTTCATTTGAGTTACACCAAAGCTCTGCAGCGATATTCCCCAAACCGTTGCTGGTCCCGAGACAGGATTGTTAGAAAGCAGCCTGGCTTTGTTTGCTGCTCATGTTACTGTAGCGTGGGCAGAAAATTTAAACAGGCACCTATGACCCTTCCTTGGTGCTGCAGAAAGGATTTTGTGCTGCTCTGATGCCTCTGAGGCTCCCTCACTGACACCTGTGTTGAGCCTTGCTCTCCTGAATGGGCCACACTTTAAATCTTCACCATCAGGATAAATCGGTTGGAAGAGAAAAATTTTCTCTCTTTTCTTCAGTTCATTAACAAAAAAGGCACTGTAGCCTTAGCTCTTGCTGCCTGCCCAACAAACAAGCTGGCATAGCACACACTTCAGGTAAACTTTGCATCTTGTCTACTGCTGACCTAACCTGCCAGTGGGGGAGAGATTTCTCATCTGTGTCCTGAGGTTGCTGCCCTAATAGGAATGGAAATCAGATCACTGGAGTTTAACTAGGTGACGTGCTTCCCTTATTTCATGGGAAAGGTGTTCTTTTTCTTTTTAACAGTTAGACAGGGTCTTCAGAGGAGGTGGTGAGCTAAGATGGTCAAAATTTAGTGAGTTTCGTCCAAAGTTTTGTTCTTTTAATGTTTTCCAGTCTGTTTTCCTTTGAGGGAATTGTGCAGACATCCTCACTTCAGCAGGGCCTCCTCCAGAGTGGGAAAACACACCCTCTGAAACATCTTCTTTACTCAAATCATGACTTATATAATGCTGGTAGAAGCCTATGCCAAATTTGTGGTTCAGTGTTGCCCAATAATCACACTGAGGAAAACTGTCCCTGGACTCATCAAAGATTAGGGAATGCTGAAGTCAGAGGCAGATACAAGAGCACAACAATGATCTCCAAAATCCTAAATCAGTTAGACCATGCTTAGACCAGGTCCACAGTCCTGAGAATTTTTCCTGGTAAAATAGAGAGAAGTGAGAAGAATGTTAAATTGGTGATGGAAAGAAAGAAGAGGGCACATTGGTCCTCTAAAGGATGCCCAAGCAAGGGCCAAGACTTGGTCCAGCATCAGTGTGGTCAAAATCCACTGACCACTTGTGTGGGAAGACTCCTGCTCCCCACATCCAGATGTCTGACATCAGGCACTGCGCTCTTCCTACAACTTTTGATAGGTTGTTTTTCCCCGTTGCTGAGCCCATAAGCCTGGGGAAGAGGGACCAAGAGTCAAAAATATGTCTACAGCAGACAATACCTCAAACCACATTTAATCTCAGTAGAGGAAAGCCTTCCTAATCTCACAGCCCTCGTCTGCACTTGGTTTAGAGGCCTGAGTAATGAACTGCTCATTAAAGGTGTAGTGATGGGCTGAGGCCTCTTTGGAAGCACCACAAATAGGTCAGGGATGTTCTTGTGGGAAATAGCCTACTGAAGAACCTGGAGGAAAGGGTGTCCAGAGGCACGTGGTGGTGCTGCTCTGTGGGCAGCAGGAAGCTGTTTCAGTTGCATTCTTCCTGTGGTCAGCTGTCCTACCCTGTGGTTAACAGAATATCCATTACTGGAGATTTTACTGATGAGTAAGCCTCAAAACACTGAGTAAAGCTTTGAACAAGTGGATAGAAGTGTGGTCATCTGAACAGCACGACCAGCTTGAATCCCGGTAACAGATTAGTTCTGTTTCCAAATGCCTGTTTGTAGAATGTGGCATTTTCAGAGGGCCTACAAGGAAATGTGACACCTTGCAAAAAAAGACTGGGTTTAAATTCAATTGTGTGCATAACTTTGATCTTTGGATTAGTTTTCAAAATGCTTCCTTGTCTAGTGGCTATGAAGAAAGGCACAGAGACTGAGGTGTATCCAATATTATCTCTGCTCTTCCATGGTCTGTCTGAAGAAAAGAAAGGAGAAGATTTTCATTCAAGACCAATTCAAATTAGGACTTTGTGATATTATAAGTTGACGGTGAGGAATGAAAAATTCTCTGCATCCAGTAGGAGGGATGGCATTAGGCAACCCCATAATAAATCACAATTTTAATTAAAATGTGTTTTCAAAGAACATCAAGTATGCTTATGCAAAAAAAAAAAAAAAAAGTTGGAAAACTTCAAACCTTTGCCGTAAACAGATTGGGCCTCGGTACATTTTATTGTTCTGGAAATGATTCCTAGAGACTTTTTAAAAAACATATTTCAGCCCATTTGAGTCTGATATGCAGCAGCAGGAAAGGGATTAAAAGTGTATTACAAAACACTGAGGTCAGTTAGGCTATCTGCATCCTACCTCCCATCAAATGTCTGGTTTGGGTGCCTAAAATAACTTCTCAGGTGACTTAAGTAAGCAGCAGAGTTAGCACACCTGATGTCGTCTCTGGGGGTCTCACGGGCTATAGAAGGAAGCCAAGCTCCTAGACCAGGTGTTGGTGACACTTTGGTGGCCAGAGCCACACTCTGAGGACTGATGAGCTGCACCAAGCTTTTCTACAGATGGGGCTGGGGGGCCAATTCCTGCAACATTTTAACAAGTGTCATTCCAAACCTGACCACAGTCAAGTATCACTCCACACCTGACCAGGATGCTCTAAATTGCAACTTGGTAACAAACAGCTCAGTCATGTGGAGGAAACTTAGATTTGTATGCCAAGCTGAATTTCTTATTTTTCCTCCAACTCTGGGATTCACTTTCTGTGGCTCCTGAGTTAAAACTCTGTTTCTGGAGGGAAGGAGCCCTGAGAATATTAAGTCTTTGCTCTAATCACAGCCTTTCCTCTATCTTTCTCAAAGCAAAGTCCTGGTGAGCAGCAGACAGCCCTGCTGAGCTGAAGCCTCTGTCTGAAATGTCCCCTCCTTTTCAGACAGGAGATGCACAGCAAGCCTGCAAGGGAAGAAAACCTAATTGTATTGCACATGTTCTCATTTAAGTTGTTGTGAGTTGCTGGGATTTTGAGCAGAAGAAACACAAGGTCACTTCTTGCCTGCCACAGTATCTTCTGCTTGGTGAGAATAGACCTGGTAGCTTTTCCTGGTGTAATTACTTGAAGGATGGGTGACTGGGGATCTTCCCCAGGTTTCATTCTGTGAGACTAAACCCATTCTTTAAATTAAACGCCCACCAACACACTCACTCACACACACACACCATGACAGGTAGAGCACTGCAGGTGTGCTGCGGCAGCAGGTGCATGGATAATCCATTTTAGTATCTCCACAAAGCTAAAAGTCTTTAAAAAGAACGCTCTTTTGGGTTTGCAGCACAGAAATCATAGTCCTGTAGGTATGAGACTTCCCAGAATCCCAGCTGGCAGGCAGTGAAAAGGTGCTGCTGTGCTGAAACACAGATCCATGTTAGTCTTCCTCTGGCAAACGAGGATTCCAGCTGTAATAGGCACATTGGATGGCACGTTCATACGGATGGCACGTTCATCACGACTCATACAGCAAGGTATCAGTTTGTCTCCAGCCAGACATTCATTTATTCAAAGCCATGTTCATCTAGATTGTAAAATGCCTTGGAAACATGAACTTGTGGCCTTGGTCATGGGGATCTTCATGGTCATCAGCAAAAACGAGTGTGAGGAAAACTCACTAAATTCTCCTGCTTGCACTGGTCAAGGAATATGAAATACCGTGGCCAAATCACTGAGCCTTAGTATTTCCATCTGCAGTGGAATAATGACTGCTACTTCTTCCATGAAGTGCTCTGAGATTTATTTAAGACAGACTTTAGATCCCAACCATGTATTTTTGCTTTGTTTGAATGATGCAGTGATGTTATAAACTTTTGTAACTTGTTTACTCATTGGTTTGTAGCTCTCTGCCCCACATGAACATACAAACTACATTGATTTTACTCACTGAAGTAGTATTTTTACAAACTGTAGATCCATGGTTCTGGATAGAGAATGGCATGCAAATCAATAGAAACAAATGTATATTCTGGATATGTTTAGTAGTAGATGCCACCAGATGGGAATATAGATGATGAGGAAGCTAAAAACTTAATTTTTAATATCTGCTGCTGCAGTCCATCCACCTGAGTCTTTGTCAGTGAATTTCTTTTTGCCATACCTCTTGTACCAAAACCTAGCACAGCACTGCCTTCTCCTTAAATATTCCCTTTGTCAGTAAAAGTAAATGCATAATATGTTACATGTGGAGAAAGGAGTGTCAGGAAGCTTTATTTCTCTTCTCTCTTCATCTCTGGCGATATTACACATGCAAGGAATCTGGCACCTTCAATTATGCCTTACCTATTCCATAAGAAAAAAAAAAAGGGGGGGGGGGGGGGCAAAAAAATTTACTGTAATAAACCTCATGACCTCTAGTCACAGAATAAGCAAATTCTCAGATATCCATAACAAGCTGAGCAGTCTGCAGCAGCAGAAATTACAAGTGCTGCACACTGAACTAAATTCTCTGGCACTTTAAAGTGCACATTTCCCAGCTTTGCCCTTTCCACAGTATTCCACAGGGGCCACCCATAGCAACTGCTGATAAGGTCGTGTGCAGGATGGGTGATGAATCTGCCCTGATTTCACAAGGTTGTTTTGTCTGGTACTGGAAAATAGATATCTGTGTATCCTTGAGAGAAATCCTTAAAGGGGGATTATGCAGAGCTGTGTGTATTGTCTAGTGGAAAACAAAACAAAGGAGGAAAAACACAGAGAAAAAAAATAGTAACTACTGAGTATTAGGTAAATAGTTAGAATGAAATAGGGGGTTATTTTAAGGATTTTTAAAGCAGTCACTGAATAGTTTTTGCATCAGTGACTTCAACATATGCATCCTTTTTGTACAGTGGTTTGGGATTTAGCTTTTTCTCTTTTTTCTCCCCCCATACCCAAGAAAACTCCCCAAAACACCCTTCAGAACACCAACTGTGACATTTGGATTGAGGCAGAGGTCTCCAACTGTTCAGAGTTTTGCATTTGGGCTCATGTTTTGAGACTGCGATGCAGGATACAGAACAGCAGAGAAATTTAAACCAGAAAAGACCAAATCAATATGTTCCTCTATATTTAAAACTGGGGAAAAAAAAAAAAAAAAGAATAAAAAATGGAAAAAAGCAGCCAGTGCCTAAAACTGACTCCAGGGTTCTTCACTCTTCAAAACCGGGATGTTTTGGGTTTGCAGTGCTTTAGAGCTTTAAGGCTTAGATGCTGATCAGGTGATACTTAGTGCCTCCTTTTAAAGCTCAGAGCCAAATCTCAGCTATTTGGCGAGGACAGATTCAGTCTGGAGGAATATTTCACACAGATTTGCCTCTAAAAAGTCCATGCTCAGCCAAGTTAGAGGAATGGTGGCAGAAATCACAGTAGCTTTCCCTGTGCCAGGTTTGTAGCCTGAGTGTGTTGAACTGGTGGATCTTGGCATCTCTCATCGTTGCAGAACCATGTGTGGTACAACACTGCCCATCTTTTTTCCAGAGGGAACCACATCTCACTGGATTTGCCAAGAGAGAAAGGCCCTTCCTAGTAAATCAACTCTGTCTTACCCATGGGACAGACCGCTTTACAGCAGCAGGGAATATGGCAAGAGAAATGAATTGTTTAAAAATATGAAATATTCTTTTTGGTCCAAGGATGAGGAGGAATTGTTGGGATGAATCCAGAACTGAGGTATGTCAGGGGATGGAAATTATTCCAGGGGAAGAGAGAAGAGACTCTGAACAGAGAGATTTATTTCGTTGAGATATAGACTCCCAGAAGAAGGGGCTGAAGACACATTGCTGGAATTGCTTAACACCAGGTTGGACAAAACACTGGAGGATATAGAGAGGTTATATAGTCACAGATTTTTAAGGCTAGAGAGAACCACTTAGTCAAACCTCCTTCATGACTCATACCAGGGGATTTGCCTAAATGTATTCCTGTTCCAAGTCCAATAGCTGTCAGAAAAACACCCAGGCTTGTTTTAAAAGAAACTCCCAGTCCTAGAAAACCCATCGACTTCTGCAATAAGGTGTTCTCATGATTATTTACAGACCCTCTTAAAATGTGAGCCATGTTTCTCATGCCAGTTTTCCTAACTTCAAACCCTGTGTATCTCTAAACTAAGGACCTTCTGTGGCACTCCTGTCCCCATGTATTTTTATTCCCCTTGAAGTGGATCTCAGATGCTTATAACACCAGGTTCACCTCTGCTTTAGTCAATCTCCCTCTCTCCTCAACCAATGCTTGGAAACACTTATATTCTGCCAACACTTCCAATTCCAATCCTTCAAAATAAGTAAGTTTTGAAAGGAAAGAGGCGTAGCTTTCCTCCCTTATCAATGGGCAAATACACTTTGATATCTAAAATGGGTCCTGCTGCTTGTGATTTACCCCATTTGCCCAGCTGCTTGGATAGGAGGCTGTACCTTCAGCGCCAGTATTTTTTTAGACTTACTCAACTTGAGCACGCAGTCAGCACTTAAGACGAAGCAATAGCAAGGCTGGGAATGGTTTTGTTTCATCAACATGTATAGAGCAAAGAAATGTACTTAGGTGAGTTACCAGAACAAAGGCAATTAAAAGGGCAATGCTCTGAGGTGGTGGAACTGCACCATGGTTCTACCTGGTCTGAGTGACCCCAGTCCCAAGCGAATGTGTGCATAGAAATCACTGCATTTCTGCACAGGTTCAGGAGTGTAATGGTTTCTCCAGAGCAGATTCTCAGTATAGGATAAGCCAGTTCTTAGCTAGATGTTCTCCAGTTCTATTCTGGATGCTAATCCCAGGCCTGAATTTATATTAAAACTCTACATATTCAGCCACATGGGTGTGAGACTCAGGACTCCACTTTATACCTGACTTTTTGGGGGAGAAGCTTTGGAAAGAGAAGGAAGAGAAGTTTGGGAGGTCATTTAAGCACTAAGCTGTGCTCAGGGTGTTTTGCAATCTTCCTTCCTAGATCACAGCTCCCTGCCCTTTCTTTTTCTGGTCTGTGCTGCTGCAGATTTATATGTGTAGAAGACAAAGCTAAACTTGGTCAGGGCCTTAAAGTAATGCTGTTGTACCTTAATAAAACTATACTTAGCCTGGTGATATTGTGAAAACTCTTGAAAATGTCTTGAAAGTATAAAATCAAAAGACAATTAAATCTTGGGATCAGCTCCCAAGTGGATTTGCACTGGAGATTCACACTTAATAAAATACAGAAAATTGCATTTTATTTTGGTACATAAATACTGGTAGTGGAGGACTGTGGCATTTAGAAGAGAGAATCACTCCACCAGAAAACTCACTTCAGCAAAATGATGCAGTCCAGTTGAGGCCTTTTTATGATCTGAGAAATGACTGTTTTTATAGCACACTAAATAAAACCTGCTATTTGAGCTGGAGGTTTATTAGTAAAGGTGTTTTTGTCATAGCTGGGGAGGGAGGGGAGGAAGAAGAGATGAGGGATGAACATCAAAGCAGAGATAGGTGTCATTCAAGAAAAGCACAGCAACATCCCAAAAATGCAGTGTCACTCATCCTCACCTCACCTAGCACCACCAGGGAGACATTTTATGTCACCATTTTGTTGTTTTTGTTGCTCCAGTACATTATTACGAGCCTGATTAAATTTCCCCCACTGGGAAAGACTTGGCTATGGGCGTGGTGAGGAACCTGTGAAAACATCTGTGTGGAAGAGTTATCTGCAGGGAGCCAGATCCAGGGGATGGTAAAATCAGTTCTTATAGGAGAGCTGTCAGATTTAGCCAGGGCAGCTTGTGATTTTGCAGCTGCCCAAAATCACCCCTTCTGTGGTCTTGAAAGAGGACTTGCAGCTGAGCATTATCATTCTGACAGCACATGTGCAGTGCTGGGCATCCTTCTCCAAACCTGTCTTCCATCATTCCTTAAAGACCCTGTAGATTTAAAATCCCCTGACTGAAGACTAAAATCCTCAACAATTATGTCACAGGGGCATCATCTCTAGCTCAGAAACAGAGATGTCTGCCATGCTTTGGTCTCTTCAACATGTGCAAGGAAATTTCCCCAGCTATCACTTCCTGGGGCTGTTACTGGTTCTAGGGAAAAGGGGAGGGGGATCAGTTTCTATCTGACAACAGTGGTGAAAAATTGTCACGTGTTATGGGGAAACTGGAGCATAAATCTCCTGAAGCCCCACTCATCCTGTAGCCTTTTGCAAATGGAACAGGCTCTACTGCATGTCTGCTTGGGCTGTTATAAGGACTGCACTCAGCGTGCAAGGGAAGATGGGAGTGCTCCTATTCCCTTCTGCCAGGAAGGCATTATTTTACTGCTGAAAACAAAGAAGAATCCCACTTTGCAGTCTGATCCGAGACCAGCTTTTTGGGAGAGTCCAGACCACATCCTGTCTCTGGATGATGTACCCCCACAGCACCGACTGGCTTTGGAAGACATGCAGTGGCTTTTCCATGTGTACCCAATGCAGCCAGAACTTCACCACGTATGACATCTCTCTAGGCAGATTTTGCAAAGGGAACGGACCTCCCACATTTTGCTGCAGATCACTGGAGTTCATCTTTTCATGGTGAATTTGCCAAAGGCACGAGCGATGCTCTCACTGAATTCATGGAGCAGGACTCAGATCTTCATTCAGGGAAGTCAGGAGACACTGTATATTTGACCTGTCCTGCAAATTTTCAAAGGGTTTATAACCCAGCTGTTCCTGATAGATGTTCTGGCAGATTTCTTGACTTTTTGTCTAATGCTGTTGCACATGTAATACTTCATGCTAGACCTTAGCTGCAATCAGGATGCTTTGAGAGAATTAATCTGGCGGTCAGTAACTGCTAAATGAAGTGCATGCTAAAAGAATGATGAGCTAACTGACTGCAGCTCACAGCTTTTATGAGCTTCCCTAAATGCCTGTTTTCAGGTGAATTCAGCATCTCCTTGACATTTAAGGACTCCATTTATAATCAAATTTTTTAACTCTAGTGGAAAGAATCACTGGCCTCAATGGAAAAGCCATTTATATTTCTCCCATCCCTTGGAAGAAAAAAAGTATTCAAGGTAATGCTGGAATTCCTATATTAAATGAAGGATAAAAGAAACCTTTCAATTCAAATTAAGAACTTCAGGCTTTTAAAAATTATAGCAGAAACTTAAAGTGCACAGCTGTTCACATCCTTATTTCCAATTTAGCAATCTCAGACATGCTGAGAGCAACTAAGATGGTGAAGGGCCTTGAGGGGAAGCCATATGGGGGTCGGCTGAGGTCACTCGGTCTGTTCAGCTGGGTAAGAGGAGACTGAGGTCAGAGCTCATTGCAGTTGCAGCTTCCTCATAAAGGGAAGAGGAGGGGCAGACACTGATCTCTGCTCTGTGGTGACAGCGACAGGATGGAGGGAATGGCCTCAGGCTGAGTCAGGGGAAGTTTAGGTGGGTTATCCAGAAAAGCTTCTTCACCCGGAGGGTGGCTGGGCATTGGAACAGGCTCCCCAGGGAATGGTCACAGCGCCAAGCCTGGCAGAACTGAAGAGGTGTTTGGACAACGCTCTCAGGCACAGGGTGGGATTGTTGGGGATGGTGCTGTGCAGGGACAGGGGTTGGACTTGGTGATCCTTGTGGGTCCCTTCCAATTTATTCTGTAATTCTGGGATTCTGGGATTAACATCCTAGAAAACACCACGAGTTTTTCAGGGATTAATACCCCTTACTACTTCCATTTCTGCAGGCCCCAGTCTGTATTCAGATCCTTCTGCTGTTTGATTTTGGCTAAGCCACTGTACACATATGCATTGCCCTCTACAATTGGAAATTACAGAATAAAGGGAAAGAGCAAGATGAGCAAGACCAAGAAACTTGGACAAACGATCTCATAGTTACTCACTGGTGAGAGTAGGTTGAGCTCCACAGAATTAACCATTCCTGAAGGGATGGAAGTATGTTTTATATATGAATAATAAAGCTTTAGTATTACTGCTGCAGTTCATTAGCAAGGATTTTCAACAAATGAAAGCACTCACTCAGCAAAGGTGCCTTGCTCTGCAAGCCCTGGCTTTGTGGATGTAATGTCTGAAACATCTGCCTAAAAATCCATGCACTGGCTTGAGGCCAAACAAGGACCCAACCAGGGTTATCCGAGCAGCTGAACAGGAAAAACTGTATGAGTCCCATAGAAGTCCACCTTAGCTGGTGCCCAGTTGTTCTCTCCCAGCTGCCAAAAGCAAGGCGGCAAACAGTATTATGGTTAAACATGATATTTAAACTGCATTGTTATGTCGGTGATGATGGGTTCTTTGCTGGAGATGACAGAAAAATCCCATTGTTTAGAATTTTCCCAGACTCGGTGCTTATTGCAAAGCTCTGAAAAGAACAGGGTTGTTTAAACATTTGATAAAGAAAATATGTGCAGCAATGGGTCTATTCCACCAAGGAGATCAGCCTGCAGCGCCAAATCCTACCTTTATAAATTCAACATGTTGCTGCAATTCGACGAAATAAAATCCTCAATCCCTGTATGTGGAAAATAGAAGTGTCTAAAAAGCAGCAGAATATAGAAACAGTGTGCAAATTATTCAGTTTAAAGCTGGTAGCAAAATGAATTTGGAATAACTTTGGAATTTCTGAACTATTTAGAAAATCAAGATGCTTTACCAGGAATGCACAAAAAATTACAATTCACAACCATGTGAGCATCTTCGGACTGTTCAGTAATCTCTCCATTGATTTGTCTTATCCTTGGATAAGTGCTTTAGACAGGGTATTCTCAAAACAATCATGATGCCAAAGCCTGAACTTCAGCTTCTCTGTGTTGACTCAATCACACAAACACACACCATGGTTTGGGATGTTTAGTTTAGTGAATGGACACAGAGAGGTGTTGCTTGGCTTTTAATTAACCCACCCCACGCTGTGTCCTGCTCTCAAGGGCATCTTCGCTTTAATTCCTGCCTCTCTTTGTACGTCAAATGAGTGATTAGGGGTTGGAACAAGATTATCTTTAAGGTCCCTTCTAACCCAAACCATTCAATGATTCTGTGAGCCACACTTCTGTGAGTGTGATGGTGTTTGGGCTTTGTGCTGTTTGAGACCCAGGGAGCTGTAAAAGAAATAAATTCTGGGAGAGATAAATTTACAACAGTACTCTGGAAAATCCCCTGTTTTGGAATGATAGCAATGATTTTTATGTTAGTATTTCTGATGTGTTTTCTATTGGTATTTTGCTTTTAATTAAAGCCCCTACATCAGTTTTGAACTAGATTCACTGGAGTTCCTCACAAGACACCACTGTTTGGACTTTCAGCAAGTGTCATTTGCTGGTTTGTATCCCTCATCCATGGCTAGAGTCACTGAGGACCTGAGAAAATTCCTAAGACCATTTCAGAGACTTGCAATTATGAACAGACTTGACTTAATCACAGTTTCCTCACACCTCATGTCAATGACTGCTCAACCTGTAAGTCATAAGGCCAAAGTTATATTCACCTGAACCTGCTGTCTCCTCCACTTGGCATCTTATATTTACAGAGTAATTCTACCCTGGGAAAGCTCAGTGCACTCACCAAAAGACATGAAATATCTCCAACCTGTAGCTCTGATCAGAGCCTGCAAGTGAGCTGTTTACAGCCATCCCATTGGGACACAAGGGGAAATGCTCAATTTTGAGCAAAAGTATGAGATGAGCCAGGATTATTTATTCATGTGTTGGAGCTAGAAATCTCTTTTTTTTTCCGTCTCTCAAAGGGCTTTTTTCTCTAGTAACATGTGTTCGTGCATGTCTAGGAAGCAGAAACTGAAGAGAAAGCTTTATCAAGAGGAACAAACCACTTGGAGATTCTCCAGATTTTAGGAACTCAGGACAAGAACAGAGACTGATTTTTCAGGAGGCAGGTGGCCGTTGTACTTTCAGTCAGTGCCAAATTTATTCATTCAGCCTGGAAAATCTCAGGCTGACCGTTTGCTAGACACCAAAGTTCTGTTATAAGGACTGTCTGAAGTACTTTTGGGTATAAGCCCAATTTAAACCGATCTGAATTCAGCCCTGCCTTCCCTCTGAGCTGGGTGGGTACAGGGAAGGTCCACTTTGCACGGAATATCTCTGTCATATCAGACTGCTGTGACTGAGCTAATATCCTCCTCTGCATGTCTAGGAGACAGCACCTGGATATCTAGCATCTTGCCAGCTCAGGAGGCAAGCAGAGCAAGCGCCCACATATATCACAGCTTCACCCCATGGATTTCCAGTGAGATACCAGCTCTCAGGTGGCAAAAGTGCTACCAAAAATGGCTTACGAGTTCCTAGACCACACAGAGGTATCATATGAGGTTTTAATGAGATTTGCTCTTGCTGGAGAGGCAGGGGTGACCCTAAGATAAAAGCAAGCTCTTCCCAATACCCTGATTTTAAGTGACAGTATGTGTTTAGGAAAGCCTTTCCTCTTTTTCCTTTTTTTTTTCTTTTTTTTTTAAGTTTTGTTTTCAGCCCTATGAAGAAGATAACAAAGGATGGTATGTCCCCAGAGCACACTGATGTGTCACTGTGGATGCCAATCCCCACAGACGCTCCCGATGTTATTAATTTTTAAAACAAACTTGCTGATTGAGGTTCTGACTGCCTTTAAATTGTCTCTACAAGGAGACTGTGTACTAATTAACCCACAGAAACAATCAATGATGTACCTTTTTCAAGTTTCAGGGTGATTAGAATATGAAAATGAAGAGCACAATGGTGCAGATGTTTTAAAATCACAGCAGACAGCAATTAGTGACATGGGAACCAGCTGCTTATCTCTCCAGATAAAGCCTCTTAATAGGGAATTACACTTGACGAGACATTACACAGATGGATCTGCGAATGATTTAAAGAGGGGGCGTTGTAGTATTAACTTTGATTTGCAAGCCAGATTCTTGACAAGCTTTATGTGTGTTACCTCCTCAAAAAGGTGCATTTGGAGCGGGGGGACCATCCCTTTAAGCACAGATTTCTTTTTTTTAGGATGTTGGGTTTCTCCAATTTTTTTTTTTTTTTTTAAGTTTTATTCTTTTTTTATTTGGCTTTTTAAAATAATAATTGTTATTATTTTACTAGGCCCTTGATTTTGTTGTTGCCATCTCCTCACAGTTTTTGCATTTGGATTGGAAGCAGCATGTGAGTTTAGATGGAAGCTCAGTCAAGGGAAGGAGGAGGCAGACTGAAGCATCCAGTAGTTAAATTAAGAGTGCCTGAGGGATGGATTCTGCTGCTGGGTACTACTTGAAGAGTAGGATGTTGCCCCTCATGGGACTGGTATAGTCTCATCTCAGCTGCAAGGGCTGCATGCCAGAATAAAACTGTTATGGGGAGTAATCTGTTCTGCAGGGGCAGGGTTGCACAGAATCAGAGGGACAGGTATAAACACACAGCATAAAACTGCTTCTTGTCTATGACCAGTGATCACCAGAGTATGGGGTCTATCCTGCTCATCCACCAAGGCCAAAGATGAGGCCTGAAACTCATGAGTTTGTCATTCAAATCATATTCTACTAATAGGAGGTTTAAAATTTTATTCTTATAGTCTAGGGTTTAGCATGTGCTGGATCAGGTTGCTCAAGCCTCTTTGCAGTTACAAAAGCTATCATCTTCTTTATGTGCATTTTATTTTCTTAAAAGGAAAGTTGGGATTTTTAACCTACTGAAAACATCCAGTAAACTGTGTATGAAGAGAAATATTGACCAAGTATGCTGAGCTGTAGTGAAATTACATGGGTTAATTTACACTTCTACTTCCACAAAAGAAGAAGGAGCAGACTCTCAGTGCAGAATAGCTGGCTGTGGAAGAAAATCCCATTTAATGAAAGGGCAAATGACAAGCAGAGGCTAGCACTAAGTTTGAAGAATTTTTAGGGTCTCATAAACCGAAAAGTAAATAAAGACAAATCCTTCTGTTTTCATGAAAAAAGCCCACTATTCTTGATGCTGGTCTCAGCCAGCTGCCGTAGGAACTCTATCCGAGTCAACTGGCCCATGGAGCTGGAGTATATTGCACGCTTACTGACAAATAAAGTAAAGAATTTGGGTGAAAGTTATCAAGATATAGGTTTCTGAAGAGTCCCACACCATCCTGACAGCTCTGGCATCCTCTGTCAGCTTAGCAGAGTCTTGGCTTAGCTGAGCTGGGCCTCATTGGCTTTTGGGCATGGTGCTCACGCAGCAGGGAAAATTGAAGCCTAATCATTAGGACCAGTGGGATCGAACAGCAGCCCAGATGGATACATGGGGAATAAAATACACTCGGCTGCATTACTTTCAACTTACTTAGTAGTGCTTTTAGGTAAACATATCCATTGCAGCCACTGAAACACAACCTGCTGCGGCCAAACAGTCTGTAGTCACTGTGCTGCAGAAGAATTATTTTTGGGTGGTATGGATGTGTCTGGCAAGGTAGAGTCAATAAATGTTATGCTGGAAGAAGTTTCATGAGGAAACCCAGCAGACTGTAATGTGCTTCGGCAGTTATATAGTTCTGACATCTCGCTTAGGAAATGGAGTCCCCTGATCCTGCAGACCGGTCATTTTTTGAAGGCCTGTTGAAATCGGAGTGCTTATCTGCGTGATTAAATGCCTCCAGAGTTGGCACCTTTGATGACATAGGCATATCTTTCTCATGAATTTTAAGATCGATGTGGTGGTGGCCTGTGCTGCTGGAGCAATGACAGGGCTATCATTAGGGATGTGTTGGGAGTTGCATCATCACTATATAATGTGCAGGCCAAGGAAATGAGGCTGGAGGAGCCAAGCCATATATCAGCATTCATTGCTGATCTATAGCTGGCCTCTCCATTCTGAGCCCTTATTAACTGCCTTAAAATATAGATCTGAGATTATTGCTCCTTCTAGACCATGGATCTCCATGTGTGATAGACATGGAGGGACCAGTTACCAGAGTGTGATGGTTTTGTTCCCTGCTGTAACCCTCTTTCTTATTTTTATCTTTTTTTTTTCTCCTCTTCCAAATTAAATGTTTCAGGTCATTCAGTTTCACGACTCAGCACTTGGGAAGCAAAATGGGTGTAAGAAGCTGGTTTGGCTGCAGCCAGCAGGCTGGGATCCATTCAGAAACAATCTGGCCCTGCCTCAGTGTGGGTCCTGAGGCCCAAGAGAGGTCTTAGCCTAGCATTTCCAGGGCTTCTCCACATCACAAATCATGGTACCTCGAGAAGATGAAGTTTTATGTGAGGCTGGAGTGAAGGGCAGCCATCTCCCCCTGGGACATCACCAGGGGATGGCCCACCCATCTCCTTGTGCCAGGACACCCAGCCTAGTGTCTGGGCAGCAGGAGAAGCCCAAGTGGCTCAGGCAAAACAGATCTCAGGAGCTTTGGGATCAGTTTAAAATAATTAAAATAAAACAAGCTGTAAAACTCCAGTGCTGGTGCTGCTGGTTCCCACACCACCCCTGGACTCATTCCAAAATGTGGGCACAAGTGGGCCCCCTTACTTGGAGGAGGGCACCAATGTGGGTTGTGTTCTCTGTGAGCTGCAGGGCTCTTGTGTGGGAGGGCACTGTAAGGAAGGGGAGGAGAAGGATTCATTCCCCAAGGGGTGTTTATGCTTTTGGGTCTTTTCTCAGGCTGAAGAAACCGGGTGTCGCTCACCCACGACATCTGCAGCTCCACCGCAGCTGCATGCTTTCGTTCTCGCACTCCACGATTCCTGAAAATCTCTGTTTTCCCTGAGCATGGCTGGTCCATGTGCACGACAGCTGAACTATCTACAGGATTTAAGAGTCCCTGATTGCTGCTCAGACAATGGACCAGAACAACTTCATAGTTATTGCCGATTCCAGGAAAAACACATGTCCATATTTATATGGGCATGAAAGATAGTTCAGCATCAATTTGTCAATAACGTGCATGTTTAGTGGCCACTAGATAATGCACCATGAACTCAGAGCTGTCTAGTCCTTATCAAACCTCTCTGAAGTTGCTCAAAAGTAGGGACACCTCATTTTCCAACTCAGAGCCCTCATGCCCTTTTGCCAGCTTGTCCCAAAATTTCTGTTGCAAACACCCCAAAGTGAGATCTAATGGGCTACTGACAGAAACTTAATTGTACCAGGGTGTTTGCAGGAACACAACACACGTAGCAGTTATTTTCTACTTTCTACTGGTCTTTCCTTGGTTATGTTTTAAGTCTCATCATGTATTTGACTTTCACAACACTGTCCGTATTTTGTACACCTAGTAGTGCTTGCAGTACCAGGTGTACAAAAGCAGTTGCACAGTCTGACCCAGAGCTTTACAAAATAAAAGCTGCAAAATAAAATTTAAAAAAAAAAAAAACAGATCTACGAAAGAAAGTAAAAAACAAACAGATGGATACTTTTGCTTTAAAAGGAAAAAGTTACAGCTGTAGTAAACAAATTTTTTTTTTAGCTGGAGGCCCACCAAGAGAAAAACGGTAGATTTTCTTTTGCTCTGTAAGAGTCTTCAGCATAATTCTGCCCTTGCTGTAACCTCTGCGGCTTGAAGAGCTCCTGTCAGATTAGAAATCATGTTGAAAATATCTCTCACCAACATTGCAAATAGCAGAGTTTTAAAATGGAAAGGGAGTAATGCAAATCTTGAACCTGCCAAGTGTGCCTCACACACTTGACGCTATGCATATGATTTTAAGCACTAAGTATGTGGGGATGGCTTCCATGTGGAAATTCAAGTAAATCTTAGCAGAATCTGCCTTCATAGGGAAGTGGACCCATGGGTTTTTTCTCTTGTTTGTTACAACTTCCAAGATAATTTTTCAGTTTCCTTGTTTACAATAATGAGTTTAATTGCTGCTGTTGAGCCTCAAGTTCTGTGAGCAATTATTTTTCAGGAAAAAGGCATTCTCACCAGGAGGCTGAGTTGCACCATTCATCCATTGAAAGGGAATATTTCACTTGTGTTTTAAATTAAAAATCAATAGAATATGTTCCCTTAACAATTTTTCATTTATAGAAATATTTCCACTGTTTATAGTGTAGGGAAACCAAACAAAACTTCTTTATTGCACATAAAATCTAAATGTAAATTTGGCTCAAGTATAGGAATATTTTATAAAGGTTTCTAACTCTTACAAAGACGTTGTTATTCACTGCATAAATAAAGAGCTTCAACGAGTGGTTATGAATGGACTGATAAACTAATTTTTTTTTTCCTGTTTATTTTCTGATCCCTTCCAGGTTTATGACAGGCCACAAAAACATTCTGCTCTGCACTATGATCCAGGCCTCCAACAAGACTTCACCAGTGACACCTTAAAATCAAAACACCAGCAGAAAAGTAGCAACCAGCACCACATTGACTGGTCAGTGAGCTCCGACATTGGACCCGCTTCTCAGAGTTGCTTCATCAACACAGAGCCCAGTAGAGAAGCAATTAGTGCCACCAAGGTCTCTGCTCTGGAGCCAGGAGTTTCCTACAGCAAATCCCAGGCCAAGAAGTCTTGCAGCAGCAGCACGTGGGGGCAGCTGTCGGTCAGTAGTAAAGAGCTGGCAATTTGCAGCGCAGTCCCGTCACCCAACGGCATCAGTACAGCCGCCCAGCCGAGCAGTGCCTCTGAGTGCAATGGGCTTTTGCCTCTTGGAGATCAAGAGGGAGGTATGCAGCTGGAGGCCCCCGATCAGCCCGCTGGAAGTACGAAGAAGAAGTCCAGCAAAAAGGACTTGATTAGCCAAACCATCCAAACCACAGACATTGAGTGGGTAAAGAGTGCTCAGAAAGCATTTGACAGCAAATCCCATGACAGCATGGAAGGGAAAAAGGAGTCTTACTCAATGGACAGCATGTTGGATACATCACCCTCGAAGCAGAATACCATTTCTGCTAGCAGTTGTGAAAGTGACACCAATCACGTACGAATTACTATCCCAATAAAGTCGCCAACAACTGATGCATCTAGCCACAAAAGGAAAAAGAGGCAATCCATAAAATCCTCTATAGAGAAAACTATCCAGGAGAAAAGCCTGCCTTCTGTGCTTGCTTTGAGCAGTGAAATGGCAAACAGGACCAGCTCTCAACCAGAGGGGAATAAAAAAGATCTTCGAGCCACAAAGCCAGGGAAAGTGATTGAAAATGAGTCCCCCTTAGTAGCTATTGACAGTGGTGTGTTCACGGATAAAGCATCCCCCAACAATGCTGCCCGACTCAGAAAACCTCTACCTGTGACATCCACTCTCCTACCCACCAATCTTTCCACAGCTGGGAAATTACCTGATGTCCAGCACCCCAAACATGCAGCTAAGCGTCGATGGACCTGCAGCAAACCTAAATCTGTTCTTCGGGAGACCTCCCTGACGACATCTGAGAAGCTGATGGTGGAGCCTCCTTCAGCCTATCCCATCACACCATCCAGCCCTCTGTACACCAATACAGACAGTCTTACTGTGATCACACCTGTCAAGAAAAAAAGAGGACGACCAAAGAAACAGCCTTTGCTCACTGTTGAAACCATTCATGAGGGAACCTCCACCAGCCCAGTGAGTCCAATCAATCGTGAATTTCCAGGAACAAAGAAAAGGAAGAGGAGAAGGAATCTGGCCAAGTTCGCCCAGATGGTTCCAGGAGAGGACAAGTCCATCAGTGAACTCAAATTTCACAAAAAGGTCGGGAAACTTGGGGTCTTGGATAAGAAGACCATCAAGACAATTAATAAAATGAAAACCCTCAAGAGGAAGAACATTCTCAATCAAATCTTGTCCTCCTGCTCCAGCAGCATAGCTCTGAAAACAAAAGTCCAGCCACCATCTAGTGCTGGGCCAACCACCATTGATGCCAGACTAGGAAAGCAGATCAATGTCAGCAAGAGGGGGACTATCTACATTGGTAAAAAACGGGGCAGAAAGCCAAGGGCAGAGCTGCAACCTCAGCCAGAAGAACCTAAGACAGCCATCAAGCACTCAAGGCCTGTTTCCAGCCAGCCAGAAAACCCAGCAGTGCCTTCCAACCTGCAGTCACTTGTGGCATCGTCACCAGCAGCTATTCATCCGCTTTCAACACAATTAGTGGGGATAAACGGCAACCTCAGCCCTGCAAGCACTGAAACTAATTTTTCAGAGTTAAAAACTATGCCAAATCTTCAACCTATCAGTGCTCTTCCTACAAAAACCCAGAAAGGAATGCACAGTGGAACTTGGAAGCTGTCTCCACCCAGGCTAATGGCTAATTCACCTTCTCACCTCTGTGAAATAGGTTCTCTGAAAGAAGTCACGCTGTCGCCAGTGAGCGAGTCTCATAGTGAGGAAACTATACCGAGCGACAGTGGGATAGGTACAGACAACAACAGTACCTCTGACCAAGCCGAGAAAAGCTCAGAATCCCGCCGGAGATACTCCTTTGATTTCTGCACCCTGGACAATCCAGAGGCTATCCCATCTGACACCAGCACAAAGAACAGGCATGGTCACCGGCAGAAGCATCTCATTGTGGATAACTTTCTCTCTCATGAGAGTATTAAAAAGCCAAAGCACAAGAGGAAAAGGAAAAGCCTGCAGAACAGAGATGACCTCCAGTTTCTGGCAGACCTTGAGGAACTCATCAATAAGTTTCAAGTGTTCAGGATTTCCCATAGAAGTTATACATTTTATCATGAAAATCCATATCCCAGCATCTTCAGGATTAATTTTGATCACTACTACCCTGTGCCATATATCCAGTATGACCCATTGCTCTATCTTCGCAGGACCTCTGATATGAAGTCTAAGAAGAAGCGTGGTAGACCTGCCAAAACCAATGACACCATGACAAAGGTGCCTTTTTTACAAGGGTTCGGTTACCCTATTCCCAGTGGGAGTTACTATGCACCCTATGGAATGCCTTACACATCAATGCCTATGATGAATCTTGGTTACTATGGTCAGTATCCAGCTCCTTTGTACCTGTCTCACACGCTCGGAGCGGCTTCCCCATTTATGAGACCTACCGTGCCCCCACCCCAGTTCCATGCAAGCTCTCATATGAAGATGTCCACCACTGCCAAACACAAAGCAAAACATGGAGTGCACCTACAAACCCCTGTGGGAATGGGCCTTGGAGACATGCAGTCCTCCTTGGCTCCTCCGAAGGTTGGAGGAACAAGCCTTTCAAGTGGCCGACTTCACAAAAGGAAACACAAACATAAGCACAAGCATAAGGATGAGCGGATATTGGGGACTCACGAAGATCTGAGTGGTCTCTTTGCTAGCAAGTCCTCTGGCTTCTCCAGCCATGCCATCAACGAGAGGCTGAGCGGCTCAGACAAAGACCTGTCCTTGCTCAATGAGAAAAGCAAGCATAAGGAGAAGCAGAAGCACCAGCATTGTGAAACCGGGCACAAAGGCTCAAAGAGTAATTTTGAAGTGGATACGTTGTCTACGCTATCACTTTCTGATGCCCAGCAGTGGTCACAGAGTAAAGATAAAAGCGACTCAAGCAGTGATCCCATTGACTCTTGCACAAAGAGATACTCTGGTAATACTGAGAGTAATGGAAGGTCAGAGTCCCTGGACATGTTTGGTGAAATGAATTCCTCAAGTGAGAAGCGGGACAATGATGCAAGTGGGAATAAAAGAAGAAGCTTTGAAGGCTTTGGAACTTACAGGGAAAAGGACATTCAGCCCTTCAAGACAAATAGGAAGGACAGAAGTACTTTTGATTCTTCAGCCTCTTCAGGTAAGCTTTGTTTTATTCTATTTTACCTTACTGCACTCAAATTTCAATGCTGAACAAAGAGGGACTCACCATTTACAACAAATACATTTATGAGTCAATAACTTCTCTGGCTTTTGTAATTGATGTCATTCTTCAGCCAAACTTAGGGGAGATTGACAAGAATGTTGGCCACATCTTAAGCCCAAAGCTGTAAAATCTTCAAGTTGTTACACAGCACTTCTGTAAATATTTGTCCTGCCTTCACCTATCTCTCATGGCTTGTTGCACTTCTTACTAAAACTCCACCACAGCATTCTTCAACAGCAGCAATTATAATACCTGTTGACAAGGTGGGCATCCCCCTGATCAGTGTCTAACACCACATGATCAAAGTCGTTGTCCAGCCTTTGGGAGAAGAGAAGAGAATCTCTGCTCTGGCCCATAAAGTTACCAAAACCCACTTGTTGATGGGATGGACCAAGCAGGTGGAAACTTGTGAAGCTGTGTCAGTGTCCCATTAGCGTGGTCTACTGCTGATCCAGAGGCACCCACCATGCTGATGTCTGGGCTGAATATCTGGAGATCCTGAGTACAGTCCTAGTTTAAGTCTGTCACTGCCAGTCGGCAGGTGTCATGTAAAATAATTATCCTGAGCTTTGAGTGGCTGTGGAAGGGAGTGGTGTCATGGAAACAATAAATCCTCACCAATTGACTCTGAAGAGTTTCAGGTCTCATGACTTGGAAATATAAGCTGGGTAGATGAAGAGGGAGGAAGCTCCTATCGGCTGCTAAGGACATCTGTTCCTCTCCTGCAGAGTGGGGAAAAAGGGAATCTGAATCTTGTCTGAGAGACTGAATTGTACTTTACAATAGGGAGCTGCATTTGTGATGACACAGAAGCAGGTGTTTTGCTGTATTATAAATGAATTTAGCTTGGGAGCAAGCCCAGTGCTCCTACACCATCAGATATTTATCACAAAGCAGATTTCACACTTAGTTCTGGAAAGGGGTGAGCTTTGGTGAACTAACCAGTGGTGGATGAGATTCTGATGTGCTAAAAAAGAGCTTCGAAGAAATGTAGTTGATGGCCTTCATAGTTAAAAGAGAATTAACTGAGAACACAGAGGGAGCAGAGAATTTGTGTGACCTGCCAATGTAAGGCTCTAAAGTTTTTTACTGTCTTGTAACTGATCAAGTTCCAAAGACTGCTCATGCTTAAGCCACCTAAACATTTCCAATTCCTTCACCAAGACTAGAATCTGGACGGTAGCAGTGAAAGGCAGTCTGAAATGACAGATTACCCCATGAAAACGTTCCTATTCATGATATCAAGTTATAATAGATCAGTTGTGACATCAAAAAATGATACACACAGAAATATGGGAAAAGAGATTCAAATCAGTCTCTGAAGATCAGAGTTGCAACATACCTGACAAAGAACAAAAATATTCTCCACCAAGTGTTGCAGTTGCTATTTAATTAAGGAAGTTGTGTCCTATCACATAGGATTACAAGTCTCCAAAATGTTTAATAACTTTTTCTTTTTTTTAATGGAAATTCACAGTTTTCACAGTCTGATAACAGTCTTTGCATTTGTAGCCTTTTTGCTTTTTGAACAGAAGATGTTTGCTAAATCTGTAATTTTCAATTTAATATGTTTCACTAAGGCATAGCAAACTGTCAAAATTCCCAACACTGTTGAACTCAAATGAGTTTCCAAAGTAGGGGCATGATCCTCACCAGGCTAACTTGAAGATGGAAGTAGGAAAGAAAAAGTCAATTTCATGTTATTTTCCTTCAGTTTATTTCCCATGATGATAAAAGTATAAGATGGAGGGCTAGAACTTGCAGTAGGAGCTCCATTAGATTTGCAGTTTAAACTTTTTAAACTGGTTCTCATTTAAACTGAAATTATTACTTTTATTTATTTTGCTCTTCATGATTACAGCCGCACAGCATTCCCTATGACCTAATCCATCAAATCTCAGATTATTAATTTATTTCTTCAAATCTCAGATTATTAATTTATTTCTTCATTGTCATGCTATTATTTACATGGAAAAATCATCAGCAGTTGCTAAGCAGAGACAGATAACCAGAGCCATACCTTGCACTACAAGGAAAAATACTAAAACTAAACAGCTCTGCCAAGAAAGGCCTGGAGCCAAGACTGCTCATTAAAGCCTAGGAACATCTGTCTGCTTATGACTGCCTAAGATCTCAGTGCAGCTTTTTTTCTTCTCTGCCTTTGACCTTCACTGAGATTCCCAGCAGAGGTCTGCACTTGAGTCTAGCCATAACTATTTAACCAGTTCCCACAGAGGGAGGATTACACTCTTCCGTGATAACCTTGACCTTCTTTCTCCTAACTCACCCTGCATTTCCCTGAGGAGGTTAAACACGGATTGACTAATCAGAAAAATAAAAGGTAAAGGAAAAAAAAAAAAAAGAAGACATGAGAACATATATATCTGTCCCAGGAGGCAACTTCCACAGCCTGATTGCTCTTTCCTTTCAGTATTGTCATCTTCCACAAGTCAAAAATAATATATAACAGAGATAAGAGGAGACATCCTGAATATTCTGGTGAAAGCTGAAAATAGATTTACATCACAATTTCAGTGTTATCTTTACTGCATGGGTATTTTGGTGTACTCAGTACTGCCATTTGCAACTTCATTGCGTGGTTCTGGAGATAAAATATGTAGCAAAACCTACCCACACTCAGTGGATATATCTGTGATGAGAGGGATGAGAGAACCATTTATTGTTCTTTGGTGTTCAGGCCCTGCAGTTTGTTTCAGTGTGGTGTGCAGCTGCAGGTACTATTGCATTGTTGTTAATTTATGGTTTTGTCTGTGTTGGCCATTTCTAAAAAGTTTGGTATTCCTTGGTGGTAAGTAGTGATCCTGCATATGGTAGAAAACAGTCCTGTTGTACAATCTTGGAACTTAAGTATGATTTTATTATCTAGAAAGATACAGGACATAAAGGGAAGAGTTGTCTTTCTTACCTTTTGGAGAAGCTCTTTGAAGTCCTGGTGCAAGAAAGGTGCCTGGCACAGGTTGCCCAGGGAAATTATGGATGTCCCGTTCCTGGAAGTGTTCATGTACCAGGTTGGGGTTTGAGTACTTGGGCTAGTGGAAGGTGTCCCAGATCAACCCAGGGGTTTGGAAATAGATGACCTTTAAAGGTGCCTTCCAACCAAACTATTCCATGATTCTGTGATTTGATGCAGAAATCTGAGCCCAAAGTAAAGGGCACCATTGAGAGAGCATCACCAGTCACTTGGTTGGTCACAACAGAAGTCCATTTCTTGTCCTGCACCAACGTGGACAATCACTGGCCATTCTTTAGTGGAGGCCTTATGGGCTTTGACTCAGTGTACATCTCTTGGGACCACTTTGGGTTAAAAGTGCAGTTCTAGTGCATATGCCTAATTTCCCTGTGGCCTGACTGCTTCCACATCATTGTTCTAGAGAAGCTGGTGTCTCTTCCATAATAACAAGTTAATAAGTCTTTCCACCCACTCCTCATGACCTGTTGCTTCCTGATGTCTTTTTCTGAAATTTCTATTTTTGCCAAATTTCTTGTGCTCATCTAACCCTCCTGCATTTAGAAAGACTAATTAATCAAAACTAATTACACACTGCTTTTCTATTTAGCTGAAGACTATTCCAGTGGCATTAGCCTGGCCTACAGGCAAGAATACAGCAGAAAGTGTTTCAGATCCTGCCTTGTCACAGACATGATGTCATTTGGGCACATCCTAGACTGAACTGTAAAGTTGTGTGCAGCAAGCATTGGCTCAGTTGACTCCCTCCTTCACAGAGTCAGAGATACAGCTCCCACACTTGTGAAATGGCCTTGGAGTCCCTCTGGCACTGTGTGACCTGAGGCACTGTGCACAGCTGGATGGCTGAGCCTTTCATCTGCTTCCTAGGAGTTACTAGCACCCCAGGTGAGGGACCCAGGGAGAGGTCACAGATTGGTGCTGCAGCTGGGCTGGGGAGATTGAGAGTAGAGCTCTGTTTCAAAGAGGCCCTTGTGGTAAACTCCACATCTCCTTGTCAAGTGTCTGCCTGTTTCATGATACTGGAGAAGAGATTTCCATTGCTGATCAGCAGTCTCGATGCCATAGCTTGTTCCACAGAAAAAAAGCAAGATGAGTTGCCTCTTCCCCTTTTCCTTAGGTGGAATAATGAGGAAAAGCACCTTTAACCTTTTAAGGTGCAGAGATAAGATGGCAATTTGCATGTACAACCTGTCAGGCTATGTCCTAGTTACAATCACTGCAGACCAGGATGTATCTGGAGGTGAAGCAGAGGTTGAGAGTTGCTATATCCAGGACTGCATTTCTTCCTTTCTTTGTAATGAGACCAATCAAGGTCTGTGCTACCTTACTGTCACAGTATTTCTGCCTCCTGTTTTTATTAAGCAAGGATAATATAAACAAAGATTGTCTAGCTTGCATATTGGGCACCATGGCTCAAAGATCAGCTAGGAAGTACATTGGTTTTATCAGATACAGCACAGACACCATGCATAGTAAACTTACAGGAATATAAAGTTAATCATACACAGCTACTAGGAAAGCAGTAATCATCAGACTCTGAATGCTGGATAGCTAGCATGACAAACATGCTTTACAAATTAATGCTTAACTTACCTACAAACCTCCCAGGCCTTCCCCCATCAATGTCCAGCAGCGCTACAAGCTGAATTTCTTCTGACTTGACCTTTCCTCCTCATTTGGTTTGTATGGTGCTGGTTTTACTCTTGAAGGAACAGTATCAGCTTTAGCCTTGATCGGGCACCGTTTTACTCTGAGAAGGGATCAGTATTTCAGTAGTGGATAAGCATATTTGTTCTTCTTAATGTATGTGGCAGATGTAGGTAAATAATGTTAGCCAACTGCCTTATTAATTAAACTTTGCTGATTTTTTGGATATATTTTTCATATAATAATACTTTCCACAAGTAATCTATTATTTTACATAGGTCTGGAATCACAATATTAGTTCATTGTTCTTCAGTGAACGCACTATTTCAGTGATAGTGGAAACAGTAGGACCACACTCTTGGACCCAGTGTTTTGGGTCACTTACGACAAGAAGGATGTTGAGGTTCTGGAACATTCAGAGAAGGGCAGCAGACCTGGAGAAGTGTCTGGAGCACAAGTCTGATGAGGAGGGGCTGAGGGAGCTGGGAAAGGGGTTCAGCCTGGAGCAAAGGAGGCTCAGGGGTGACCTTGTGTCTCTGCACCACTCCCTGACAGGAGGGGGCAGCCAGGTGGCAGTTGGTCTCAATGTGCTCCACGTAACAAGCAATAAGAAAAAAGGAAATGGCCTCAATGTGCTCCAGGACAGATTTAGATTGGATGTTAGGGAAAATTTCTTCATTGAAAATGTTGTCAAACATTGGAACTGGATGCCCAGGGAAGTGGTGGAGTGACTGTCTCTGGAAGCGTCCAAAAAGCTTGTAAAAGCGGTGATTAGAGACATGATTTGGCCTTGTCAGTGCTAGAGGAATGATTGGGCTCCATGATCTTAGGAGTTTTCTACAACTTTCATGATTTTCTGTTTCTATGATCATCATGTGGGATGAACATTCTCTCACATCTGACCAGCTTAAAGACATAAATTGAATGCTTATACTGGCTGAGTCTTGCACATATACTCATGGATGCACATTATCACACTGAAAAAAGACAGAAGAAGTGAATATCAGGTGATGAAGTTGAATAGATATCCAGCAAAACACATAAATAAGTCACCTGGCTTTCTTCAATAGCAAAGATTTGACTCAACAGGACTTGTGTTTTGTATGGCATTATGTGCATCAATTCAGGGACAAACTGATGCATGGTCTAGGATTTACAGACCCATCTTCCATATCATAATTTTTTCACGTAACTGCAGAAAAAATGTCTTAATTGCAGTTAACCTCAGTGTTTGACTGGGATAAAAGCACTTTCGTGCCACAGAGTGCCACAGTGAGCTCTGATACTCACCGATGCCCAGTGAATACAGCATTAGACCCACAACAGTGTTTGAAGTGGATGAGAGAAGAGCCAGGTAATAACTTCACTGACTAAGGATGTACAGAGTATTAGCCACCCTCCCATTCCCCACCTCTGCCTCTGCTGTGGCTTTCTCAGACACCCCAGGCTCCTACATAGCTTCCAGCAACTGCAAAAGTTTTCCAAGCCCCAGTGTTAGTAGGAGTTGTTCCCTCCCATTGTGTCCTGTGGTGAGGGACAGGCACTGTACAGTTACAGGGCGAGTGTTTGTGCTATCTGGCCCATAAAAGTTACCATCAGAGCTTTAAAAAAAACCGAGTATTTGTAAATACAGTTGCATTCATCAAAACAGCTGTTTAGGCCCCTGAATGTTTAGGAAACCAAACAAACCAAACAAACCAAAACAAACCAAAACTACTGAAACTACTTCCAAAAACATTATCTGGCTCATTTAGAATAAATATCCTTCTTGTTTTCCACTAAATTTTCTATCAGTCCTGTGGAGAGAAGACCAAGCCAGCATGACTATTGCTCCTTTCTGCCTGTGGTGTATCCTAAAGGGACACGCTGCTGATGGGGAAAGTGAAGCAAAGCTTTCCTTGAAAGTGTTTTGACTAAGGCAATTGAAATACAGTGACTTTTGTCATTGTTGTTGTTGTTTTAATGCTACCTCTTGATTTACTGTGTTGCTTCCAATGTCTGCACTGACCAAGAAGAGAAGAAACAGGGGGGAAGCTGGCCTGGGAGAGGAAGCAGGACCATTTATCACCCAACCCAACTTTTATTTCCTCTCTTAATGATTGTATGTTTATTGCACTGCCTGAGGCTCAGTACAAAGTCTTTTAGACCAGCGATGAATTAATCAAATTAAATGCTGTGACCCTTTTGCTTTTTGGGAGTGTTACAAGCCTCCCAGCACCCTGCCTAATTTCTGCTTCTTGCTTTGCTCTCTGTCCAACAGTCAAGCAGTTCTTCCTTCACAACTTGGCATCTCCCAGCTATTTATCTTCACTCTCTCTGGCCAATGCCAGAATGTCTTGTTTGAAGTTTTTATTCAGACCACTGCTAGTTTATGAAGTTGTGCAGATTCCACGTTGGGTGTGCAGCTGCTTCACGTCAGGCACAATTGGCCTCTGCTGGGCTCTTGGCTTTAAAAGGCAATAAAGAATCACGGCCAGATTCTCATCTCGGCCCAGCATAAATCAAGCGTCTCCCCATTGAAATTAGTGAGGTTGACTTCAGGAGTGAAGTATCTACTGAGGGAGAAGGAGAGTGTGGGGCTGGAAAGTTCCATCTGCTTCTTCAGTGGCACACTAGAGCAGGACACTTGGCACCTGCCAGGTACTGGAAACAGCCTTGGTTCAACATTTATAAGATTTTCTTATCTCAGGGGAAGTGGGTCTGTTAAGACTTTGATGGTGCCAGCCTGGGTACTTGTGTAAGTGTCAGCTTAAGACGAGTCAGAGGGAAAAGTGTGTTTTTTAGCTCTGGACTATACACAATACTGTTTCTTGGCACTGATGATATAGGTGCAAGACAAGAGGTCTGTTCAGATGAATGGAGGAGGTTAAACAAAGCAATGGCTGCAGCTTCACTGTAAACCCCCTGATCAGTGTGACTCAAAGCTGGGCATAGGAAAATCTGAGCTTAAGGCATCTGTCAGTGAGAGGGGTCCTAATGCACTCAGAGCAACCTGCATCCTGTCCTACTCAGCTGCAAAAGGGAGAGTTGGGGTCCAGAACATGATCTGAGGCTGGTCCTCCATCCTCACTGCCTTCCAGGAGTTTTATATCCATGTGTCACAGCAAGAGAAAACTTAAAAGGGCTCAGTCTGCCTGATTGCAATAACGATGTTGGACGACAAAAGGAAAAAGAATGTTCTGTTTTAAGGTCTCAACAAGAAGGAAGTCAGAATAATTCCCCTATAGATCAAGGGCTGAGGGGAGGGGTGGGAAAGGAAAGCTTTGACTGTCCATGGAGGGGCCTTTACACAACCTCAATGGCTTGAAAAGACCCATAATAAGAAACTCATAAAGACTCATAATAAGAAGCATCAGTGATTTGTCATTGAGAGCATGCACCTGGGCATAGATCCCCATAGGCTTTTGTAGCTGCACTGAGTCTGACCAAGCTTTCTCAAGGCACAGTGCAAATTTCAAGAGGCTTCAGGAGTGTGTGCAGTGCAGAGTTAACTGTCAAGCAAGGGCAGGACTGGATGGCTCAAAGGGATTTGCTAATGAGCTATCAAGCTGTGGGTCACTGGTTGAAATTTAATCTGTAAGAACAGTGACAGAAAATCAAATCAAAGTGCTGACGTCAGAGTGATGGTGGAGCAGCAGCGAAAGCATTGCTGGTGCCTTATGCAGCACACAGAGGCAGCTTAAATAAACTGGGAGCAAACTGTGAGGAGCTTGTCAGGTTGATCCCAACTGCAAAATACAGCTCAGTCAATTTGTGTTACCCCTGTCAGCAACTCACTTGTCTTTGTTGCCATTTGCAAGCAGATGCACTATCTCCTCAGAGAATCTGACCCAAACTCAGCCTTACATAGCACTGAAAACAGACTTGTGGAGACACCCGGGTAGAATTTGCTCAGCAAAGAGTGTCACAGAATGTGAATCAGCAATGTACCACAAAGCTCAGTAGCTTGTGGTGCTGCTGATGAAGTTTTTATTGTGAATAGGCCCTACATTGAGGTCAGTAGTAATGACTTTCCCACACTCAGCTCCCGAGGAAACTTGGTGGTTTCACCATAGCTTTCTGAGGGCTGGGGACAGCCCACATTACTGCAGGCTCTTGAGCCAGCTCTTATGGTTTTCACGGTTACCAGAGGGAAGGTTGAGGAAGGAAGGGACAGGAATACCAGATGCCCTCAGCAGTGGTAGTGGTATTGGGTGGGTTAGCATGTAGGCTCAGGAAGGCTTATTCTGGTACCTCTCACCCCTCTGATGTTGTCCTCTTCACTGATTTTTAGAGAGAATTCAGTGGTCCTTCTTCTGGTCTCAAGCAGCTGAGCTGAGGATACAGAATTTCTCCAGATGGCACAGACTTACCATTACAACTCTGTGTCTCTGGCCTTCCCCACCTCCACTGTAGGCAGGAAAGGGAGCAATAGTCAGCATAATTTTTTGTGCCAGCTATGATTAGTTGGCATAAAGAGCACTTAAGTAAGTTGACACCGCCTTTGAGTTACTTGATTTGCTAAAAAAAAGGAAGGAAAAAAAATCCCTGGACTACTCCAGGGTGTCTTTGCTGCCTGAAGTCTCATCTGTACCAGTAAAAACTTGGGATGAGGTCAGTTGTAGAAAGTTTGTCATCCAAATATTTGTTTAATCTCTATTAAAAAAAAAAAAGCCTTGGAGAGCAACAAGTTAAAAAAAATTGTTAAACTCCAGATTCACGCAGATTTCCTGTTTTGCTTCTTAACAAAACCTCAAAACCACCTTGAACAAGTTTCCCACCTCAGCAGAGGGTGGAGTTGTGTACTCCCCACACGTGGCCTCCTGAAGCACACCCAGGGAGGGCAGCACAACTCCTTTGGCACGGTGGGGCTGAGTTTACTGCTCGCAGGGCAGTCAACATGTGTGCCTGTGCTTGGCTGCCCACAGGAGCTTCTGACTCAGCCAGTTATGCTGGAAAACTTTAACTTTCCTGTTTCCAGCAGAACAGACTGAACAGTAGAGATGTGTCAGGCAAAATCTGGAAGCAGTTGATAAAGGGATGCCTCCCCAAGATATTAGGCAGATATCGGCTGCTGTCAGTACACTGCTGTAATTCCATTGGTTTGATCTACCGAGACAACATCTTGGTAAATAAGAGGAGCAGGGAAATATATTGCACTGAAATTAATGGTTTGCTGCCTGACCTCCTCTTAAATGAATTCATTGCAATCTGAAGCAATGTGTGTGTTTTGCAAACCCAGCGTTCCTTGGCTCCTACACTGCATCATGACATGACTTTAGGCGGTGAGGAAGATCTTATTTGTGATACAGTAGTGTAGCCTGGGAACTCTGGATGGAGTTATGGCATTTGGGTGTGTGATTCTAAGTAACAATAAGCAGTGCTTAACATTTCCTCCCACATGAGAAGCGCACCCATTAAAAGTTTAGCCAAGTCAGCTGTGCAAGTTCTTGCACAAAAAGACAATCTGCTAAAGAGCTAATAGGAGCCACTCTTATGTCAAAGAGTGGGTAGAGCATGCATTAACCCAAATTCCCCTTCTCTGCTGCTAATCAGTGAAGAGTCTTGCTGAGATCAAAGAGAGCCCTAGCAGGTAAAAAAGGTAATAAATCAGGCTCAAGCCTAGGTTCAGGACTCATGAGTCGTTTTCTCAGCTCTGTTCCTGAGACACTGCATAGCTTGAAGAAGTCAGTGAACGTGATTTAGACCATTCATGAGTCAACCTAAGTCCCTGTGAGAATGAACTAGATGCGTCTAAGTCCCAGGGAATGGCTCAGTCTGTTTCATCTGAAGAGAGAAACCTACCTCCCGGAGAAACTGATTGTTGCATACAAATCTGGACAGTGTGTTTTAGACCTAAGAGTAACTTAAACACATAACCATATGGTTTCATTTGTGTTCAGTGATTGACAGCCTGTGTCAGTCCATCATGACTCACAGGTGGGTAAGAAGCGGCTAATATCTCCCGAGGTGTTGAAAAGGGCCCACATCATTAAGCCACAGTTTGACCAAACCCACCAGTTTCAGGTGATATCAAGTAGGCACAGAACTCCAAAGCAAGAAAAATTTGGAGCATGTTCAGACTCTTTATGTGGTCCAAAGCAGAGAGACAATCTATGACTCTGAACTGCTTGATGCAGACTGGTTTGTGGTCACACAGCTAAGAGCTGGGAGCAGCTGGAGTGGGCAGACCAACCTACACCACGCAACACTTGATCCTGATCTCCACTGGACAACATCTCCCTGTAGACCTGTTGCAAAATTCTAAGTATTTCTGGGTTTGTAGGTTTGGGGATTTGTGTTTGGGTTTTGTTTGTTTGTTTGTTTGTTTCCTAATACAGGTGCCAAAATGTTGGGTTTTTTGCAGCCTTCTGCTTCCTGTGTGCTCTGAGGAGTGACAGGAGGGCTGTTGAGGTTTGAGGCTTCAGGCTAGCACTGCAATATTGCACCAGGTAAAGAGTCAAAGCTGTGTGATGCTTGTCCAGGCTGTGCCTGGAGCAGAACCTGCAGCATGCAGGTCAGCTTTGCCATGCTCAGCCTTCCTCTCAGATGGACCAAATGGCTCCCTAATGGCCAGCTAATGACTGCAGAGTGTGGAGGACCCGGGTACCAGGGTACAGGAGACATGTCAGTCTGGAAGTGTGGCAGAACCCAGGCATTCCTAAGTGGCAGCTAAGTCTGGGTCACCAGGGAATGCCTGTTCCACAGCCTAACTCAATTTATGCCATTTATGATAGAGCTCTTAAACAGAGCTTTACAAGTAAAACACCTCCCCATTTACTGGGTTGATCTCTCTAGTTTCTGCATCGCACACTGCTGGTTGAGGAGTGGTTGACCTTGGTACCTCCACTCCAGCTTTACCTGTCTCCTGGAATGGATGGAGCAATGGGAAATGCTGGGGCCAGACCCCCTTGGGCTGGACAGCCTAGACCTCTATGTTTTTATTTTCGGGATGAGTGCTCAAATCATTAACATCTTGTGCTTCCTCCCACTTATCCCACAACTCGGGTGCTTGCCCTTCAGAGGGGAATTTATATTTTGATTCCCACGTAAGCAGGTTTGCACACCATTGAGCCTTGAATTAAGCAATTACCCAGCCACACTTGTGAGAATTATACTTCTAGTGCTTATCCCTAGAGTGGCTGCATGTAACCACACTAAATCATCCCATGAAGGGCCCACAGCTCTCCATTCTGTTGATGGAGAAATGTGTGAACATCACTTGCGTCCTACTTCAGAGGCATCTGTCAGTGCCTTGCCTGTATGGTTTGCACAGGCACCTGCCCTAAGAGATCCGAATCATTCTGCTGGAGCCAAGCACCTATTTTATTTTAGATGTTGCAATGAATAAATTGAGTGCCTAAAGCAGGCAGTCTCAATCTGGCCTTCAGGGTCTCCACGTTCACTGGCTGATATAATGAGATAATAGTCATTGCCCAACTCATAGAGCTGTTGCAAGGTTTTAATTAATTAATACTGGAAAGACTTTGAACCATAGGGAATGAAAAGGGGTTTACAAACCAAGTGTATTATTATGACTTGGTGGCGCTTTCTACTTCACTTTCACACCGTACCTGAGCAGAGCACAGGGCGGCTGCATCCTCTGATTCATCATGAATCATGAAGAAGAATATTTAAAATGTGGATGGTATTGATGTATTTACACTAGTTAAAATGTTACAGGGAAGAGGGATTAATTCTCACTCCAAGAATGCTGTCCAAAGTGCTGGCAGCTCTCCTTTTTTTTATAACTCTCGGTATTAAACTATCTCTAGTGGAGTCCTCAGTCAGCTTGTACTCAGTGTTTAACCAAGGTGTGCCAGAACGGAGATGGAGATGTGAGACTCCTACCAAGATTTGCAGAGGACCTAATTACTCTCCAGTGACAGTGTTGGCTAGCACAGGTTCTCATTCTCAGCACTGTAGTCCCCCAAGTAGCTTTAGGTCTTCCATTTCTCTAGCATGATTGATGTTAATTATAGCCATGCAGTTGCAATGGTGGGCAAGACACCCAGGAGAAGTTGGTATTCCCGAAGCCCTCCTTGTGCTTAGCATCAGATTAGCACACAAAACTCCTTGGGCTAAGTCCCTTGGCAGGTCACACCGTTTCATCAAATTACAAAGTAGCTCATTAGGCTCCCAGTCTTATTCCTCCTGCATGTAAATGAAAAAATATTATAAACGTACTCACTAAGCACTTTGCCTCCACTGCTATATGAAACACAGGTAAAGGCTACAGGGTAAAGACAGGAGAGGGAGCATCTGCTACTAAACTCCAGATGATATCACAAAACACCCAAGGGATGCTGCCACTCCTCTGGTCATCAGGAAGAGATGGTCTCAGGAGGAGGTGGCTGAAGGGCCATTCAGATGTCTGGAGTAGATCTCCTGCACCAAGGATACATCTTTTCATCTACATACCATGTTCTTGCCAGATTTTTATGCTCCTCACAGCGTGCAAGAGGAATCCTGGCATTGCTGCCTGGACCTCATGCGTCGGTCCTGGCAGTGTTCTTCCCACTGAACTGGACCCAGTAAAGGACCCCTTTGTACTGACTCTTCACACAGATGGACGCTCATTTTTCCAACATCTTTTTGTAACTAGAAAGCATCATCCTTTCTGTTACTATCCCAGAGAAGCTGTGATTGCCCCATCCCTGGAAGTGTCCAAGGCCAGGCTGGATGGGTCTTGGAGCAACCTGGGATAGTGGAAGGTGTCCCTGCCCATGGTCCATGGTCTTTAAGGTCCCTTCCAACCAAAGTCATTCTATGATTCTGTGATTATCATCCTTATGCCTTATGACATTATCAAAGTAGAATTAACATTTGCCCCCCATGGGCAATTCAGGGAATAAGAGATGTCTAATAAGAGATGTCTAATTCAGGGAATAAGAGATGTCCTGAACATCAAGTAAAATTTTAAATTCTCTGGCAGTCAGTGGAGTCTCAGGTAAAATGGCCACTTTTAGTCAAGTTCAGACAGGAGTGAATGTCACAAGAGCGCATCTCCCAGTGAGAATTCACAAGCCAGGGGAGTTTGTGCTCTTGTTACATATGCTGCTAAATATTCTGCCTAATTTGTACCTGGTGCTTTTCAGCAGCAAATCTCAGACACGTTTTACAAGAGAGGTCAGCATATTTACCCTCATTTCACAGGCGGATAAGCCAAGGTGCAGGGAGATCTAATGCCAGAAGCTTGGTGTCAGAGCGAGAAACAGCTAATTGCAACAGACTTAAATGCATCATTGTCCATGAGTGTCATCATTCTTACTTATAATAATTCTTATTGCACCATCAACCATAGAGCTGTGCAGACACACCAAAGACAGGAATAGAGCAGTACTGACCTCTTCTCTACAGATAAGGATGTGCTCTCCAGAGATTTTTTTTTCCCCCTACAGAAATGATAAATGACTTAAAGAAGAGCAGGTGCCATTTCTCCACCTGGGTGATTATGCCCAGAGGCAATAGAAGTAATTTTTAGGATATGGTTCTCCTCCTATTTACATCAAGATAGCAGCAATACTTATTTTAACACAATTGCCAAGAGACTTTATTTTTAGATCTTGTCCACATAGTATCATTCTGAAATCCTTGCCTCGCTCAAAAAAAAAAAAATAAAGACATTTCAATGGGAACATGAAATTTACTGGAAGAATTATTGCTGCCTCACAAATATATACTGATAGCCCAAGAAGACAGTGATCCTTTCTTTCCCATAATGAGAAATGTTTCAAATCTATAAAGCATCTCTAATATTTTACTTTAAAAGACAAAATCACAAGTTGGGTTACCTTTCAGTAGGAAGTTTATAGGTTTTCCAGCTCTTAAGGGGCTCCTTTGGGAGTCTTATTTCATCCAAATGATATTGTTGTCTTGATGACTATCACACTCCTATAGGAAAATTTGTCAGTGGGGCATAATATCAGTTTAAAAGATCCTAGAAAACAATACAAAATTGAATAGGGGAAAAAAAAAAAGAAGAAGAAAAAAAAAAATGAGGGCATAATATGAAGTTTGTGAAATGCACACAAGAAAAATCCGGTTGCCATAAAGACTGGTCAGCTACATGTATTTCTATAAGCAAATGTCAACTCAGTGTGCTACACTTCTCTGTTTTATTTAATTACCATCTTTCAGATGAAACCTAATAATTACTGTACTGCATTTACCTCATCAGGTATCCCACCCAAAGAATATGGAAGACGTGTAGAAATTAAAAAATGGCACAATGTGTCCATGGAAAGCATCTTTTCCTCCTTCCCCTGAATAACAGATTATTTTTTGTCCTTGTGAATCATTTTTTATATCCCTTTTGTTTCTCTCCCAGCATAATAATAAATATTCTTGCTACCTACACTTTGGAAATTCATGGGGTATTTTCTGTCTTCATAATACTTCTGCAAAATCCTTCCCCAGGAAGCAAAAGCTGAAATGTGACCATTCTATTAAGAACAAAAACATTAAAGAAGACAGCCCTCATGGAAACCAATTTTAGAGTAATAGCAATGATTCATGAAGTATGAGGCTCAGCAGAGAAAAACCATGAGCAGGAACGAGATTTTAATAAGGATGCATCTTCCTTTATACTAAGTTAAACCTTGAGAAAAGTACTTTTATATTATCAGAATGCCTTCAGCACTGGATGTTGCCAAAGGAGACGAAGTTTACAAACAAAATAAATTTATTCGTTAACGGGCAGCCACATCTCAGGAGGAGACTGACAGAGGTGTAGTGGTGTTCTTAAATCCTACACACATTTTAGGGATTGGAAGACTATGCCTAGCACAAGGACAGATATCTGGAATTACTCTTTTTTTTTTTTTTTTTGCTTCCCTAATTTAGGTTGTTCTAACTAAGATTTTATATATATATTTATACTGAAGAAATAGATTTTCCAGACTGTCTGCCAAGAAACCCATAAGAGCCATCTAACAATGTGCAACTTATGAGTGCCTTTTTTCTCAGTAATAAGTGATATTTTTCAGGCTGAAGAATGACATCCCTTGGGATTTCATGTGCTTCTTTTTTTTCTTTTTAGCAGAGCTATTTTGTTGCACAATGATAATATATTTATTGAGACTTTTAATTTACAGTCTTAGACAGGCCTTTGGTGGCTGGGGGAAGTCATGACAGTGAAAAAGATTTCTCTCTGAGAAACAATATCCCATTTTAACCATAACATCTGGCCAAAATTTGAATGATATCTTGAGACTCTATCATGAAGATATGTGTAGATCACCTACTAAAGACCAGCACAAAGCTGATTTTGATAGTTTAGGAATCCAGAAGAAATCCTGTTGGACAAGCTTGTGATGGTAATATTGTCATACATCTTCATTTTAAATTTCATCGGTCAATATTTATTTTATTTATTTATGTAGATCAAGACACCCTTCCCTTAGACATACTGCAAATGATACTACCAGGTTTGGACACATGAATTAACAGCTCACCACCTACTCCACATGATTCTCAATCGTCTGTGGAACTGCACTCCTTACTTCCAGCGTCCATTTATCCTTCACCTTTTCCCCTGAACTAGGAAATTGTTTGGTTTAAAAGGAGAAAAAAACAGGAGATGTATACATGTTACAGCTCCATTCTTCATGAGAATTTTTTGATGTCAAAAGAAGCAATGTGTATCCACAGAGCTTTACACAACCTAATTAATGACCAGTTGACACTGTGCCTCTAATTGTCCGCAACTGGAAGCAAAAATGCCCCCTGTGAGCCAAAGCTGATTAATGCTATTTGTTGATGAATTTTTTTTTTTTTTTTTAAATAGGAGCCCAGGGAGATCCACAACAGCCTTGAACTTTTGCAAGGACTGCCTCTGCTTTAGGGGAATTTTGATCTTGCCTGCTGTTTTGTTTGTTTAAAAAAAATGGTGATGTCTAATCTTCAGGAACGTACCTCATCATCCAACCCACAAACTGTTGGCAAAATAATAAACCTACACAGGACGTACTGTTAGATCCTTTTTTTTAACTTCTTCATTTCAGAGGTATAAATCACAGCTTTAACTTTTGCAAATCAAAGTATAGGCTTTGCACTGGGTAGTTGGCACTGTTTTTTTCTGGCCAAATGTTCCGTGCTGGCTCCAAAGAAACTGTGGACATTCAGTTGGCTATAGTTGTCTTTGAACTTGTTTGCAAGAATTCAGTTTTCAGAGACCTCCAAAAAAAAATAATGCATAGTTTATATATTAAATTGCAGTTTAACTCTTTTGTGTGCTAAATTACAGGTGGTAATTCTACTTCAGTTTTTAATTTATTTTGTCTGGCTGAGTTTCATGCACTGTTTACCTCTTCTAGTTTATATAACTGCTATCGTCCTGCCATATATGTCCAAAAAAGTCTGTACCTTTCTGATTATCTTACACAGTCTGGAAAAGATCCTGAAAATAAAACAGATCTTTTGCTAGCTGGTGGCAAAACTAAGCTTCGAATAGCTCAACTATTACTTAGTAAATATATTACATTTCCAGAAGTATTCTCAGCTATGTATTTGCCTTCATGTCTTTGTAATGTAGTAGAGAAACAGGCCTATTAGTGCATCTTTTGCTGTTAAGTTGCCCATGTTATATTTCTAAATAATTTTGAATGGAGTACTAAATTCTAAATAGTATGGAATAGGAGTGCACCATGGTCTCTCTCCTTGGAGCAATTTCTGGTTTTGTCTGTCAAACACAGTTTGAAGATTTAATCAGCTGGATGTTCAGCAAGAAATAAGTGATAGTTATTGGTGTGTAAAACACTGCATGTTTTGTGTTAATCTTGGACATTTCCCTATAGCATCCTTGAGCTGCTTTCTTCTGCAATGCTTCCTTTCCACTGATGTGATGCCATCTTTGGTACTCTAACAAAGGGTTATATAAATGTTTGGAACCTAGAACAGATGTTTTTGGGCAGCTTTCATTCAGAGTGCCAAGCTCAGGCATAAAACAACATCCTGACCGCTTGTGGTTACTGTAGATGGGATGATTTTTTCAAAGGAAGAGTAAGCGTGCTGGGCTCATCGACTTCCTGTCTTCTGGCATCCTACCACATGTCTTCTTTACTATACCATAATGTTTCCCAAGTTTGCTTTTGTTTCATTCTCATAATTGGCTTTGTATATCCACTGACTGATCTGATTTTCCTATCAAGACAAGGCTGTTCACTCCAGATTTTCACTAGTGTAACTGAGAGGAAAATTTGGTCCGTATGCTCTGTAATAAGATATATCATCACTGTCAATATTTTTCTTCTTCCCATCACTCCCCTACCATATGGCAACTTCACAGGAAAGAACTGAACTGCATATGTTCTAAGTAGAACTTCTTCATTCCCTGCAAAGTAGAGGTTGGTTTTAATATCATTCAGATTTAAAAATGGAGGAAGTCCTTTATCCTTTAGCATGGGATTTTCACTTAATTCTAGCCACCCAAAAGCTAGGCAACCTGTGGAAACTTGTCATCTGAGCTCCTCCTGCAGGGAGGAAGCAACTTTGAGAGGGTGACTCATCACATCCTAAGAGTTGGGGGAAAATTTTATTTTCATAAACATGAGTGCATATCTCTTCAATACCCACTGGTCTTAATGGTGTTGAACTGATGAAATGAGCTGCAGACCCAAAGGCATCTACCCATCTGTGGTGGTGGTAGGAAAGGGGACAGAGGATGATTCCTGTGAGCTGATGTTTGCCTGCTCTCCGGTGTGTTTTGGTTTGTGGCTGGCAACTCTCCCCAAACAACAGCTGAGCGTGACTCAGTGGGCATGGAGAGCCAGGGATAGTTTTCAGTCAGCAAGACACAGATGAGGTGATCATGTTTCAGGTAGGAACTTTGATCTTAGTAAAACAAGCCATTCCATTTTTTTTCAGGGGCAGTGTGTCATTTTATTCACTGATGCAGTTATAGCCCAAGAGGTGTAGTGCAGGCAGTGAAAAAAAGAACCATACAGGAAAATGAACTATGAACTTGAAAGCTCCTCATTGTCTGAAACTGGGACTTGTGTGGAAGTAGCAATCCAAGAGAAAAGAGCCTCTGTTACTGAGTCTTTTCTTACTTTAAATTTTAAAGGCTCTTCTTGGTGTTGCTACTAGAAAGTGACTGACAGTGGCTGTGGAAAATAGTATTTGTAAAGATTTCCAGGACCCACTGTACCTAAATGACTTTCTAAAACCAGTCACCTCACAGACCCCCCTTGAGGCCGTCATTTGGAAACTGATGTCCAGAGGGTCTGTAACCAGGGAAACATCCTGTGGCACACAAGTGTTTCTGAACATTTTCTGATCTCTGCCTGCTGGATTTTAAGACAGAGGCAGACCTGGGACAACTCTGCCTTAAACACTCTCACTGTTTACCACAGAGGACCCAGACCAAGCAAGCAGTGCAAAAACTTTCAGCCACTTTCAACCACTGCTATGATACCCAGGGACCATGAGATAAATTCAGATGACTAACCCTATTTCTAAGTTTCTTCCAGGGAGTGTGTGGGTGTTGCAGACATATAACTGCCAGACTATTCCTTTTTCTGAACTAATAGTTTCCATACCAGCTGACTGACCAACCTCCCTGATGTGTTGCGTCAATTTTCTTATTAAATATGAAAATCATGAATATAAGGAATGAACCTCGAAAGCTCCACATCTCCCAGATTGGGTCTTGGTGCCAAGTGTCTGGCTGGCATCGTCTCCAGTATTCTGCAAACAACATCTGCATGAATGTGCTGGCTGTGTAACTCATAAAGTGAATGAAAGTGGCTGCCATGATCTGCTGACCAGTGCTGATTAGAGCTGCTCTGCCAGAGGGAGGCTTTGCAGCACAGGGGAGAGACAGCCAGGCTGTGCCTTTCCCAGGAGAGGAAAGGGGTACCAGAGACAGCAGTGCATCATTTACAGGAGTGACCCTGGGAATATTTCCCATCCTCACCAGGATTTATTTGGCCCCAGATGTGATTAATGATGGATCTCTGCTGAAATGATCACTGCTGTGATGAGCAGAAAATGAGTGATTTGGAGGCACTGACCCACCCCAGTAGCTGCCTTGCGGGGTGATGTGGAGAGGAGCAATGTGCTGGAGTCGGGAGATTTTGGAGGATGCATAGGAGACCCCAACTCCTGACTGACAGCACATACTGCTGCTGTCCTGCTCAGCGTCTGAGAAGTCTAGCAACATCTCTGTTAATGAAAGAAAGGTCCCAGGTGCTCCTCCTCCAGCCCATGAAGTCTGATATGATGCTGTACAGGAAGGCAGTGCAGGCAGCAGGCTGGAGCCCTGTGACTCAAATGCAATTAGTTCTCTGGAGCATCCTGTCACTAACTAGGAGGAAAAACTTGAATGTTAGAGCTGTAAAGAGAATTTCACTTTACTTCCTTCCCTCTGACAACAAGTATAGGCTATCAAACATTTTAGCAGAGGCCAGATGGGCTTTTCCTGTTCTTCACCCCAGTTTTGTGCAGCCAATATAAAATAAATATTTTAAACCAGCACAGAACAGTTTATTTTTGTAAAAAGGCTGAATTTTTTGCTTTCTCATGCCAACACTTCCTTAAGTTCATTTTTTAAATTACTATCAAAACAAGTGCAAAACCAGTCAGTAGGGTGCTTCTAGACAGGTACTAGGACTATCCTTGTTTGCTGTTTATGTTAACCTTGGGCTAAAGGTTGGCTCTTTTTCAATATCTGAAACTTTTCAAAGAAAATAGTCAGGAAAGTGTAAATAACTAAACCCCATATGCAAAAAGGACATGGAAATATAGTGTGATGGGTCAAACTTTAGTTGGGTTAAGTCAGGCATTTAGAGTAATCCTTCTTTACCTGTCTTAAATATCACGTAGGTAAGTTGTGACAGCTCACTCAGTGCCAGGAAGAGCTTGCATTATCCTCAAGGATGAATTCAGGACCTCAGGAAGCTACCAAGTCAAATGAAAAACAGAGACAACAGGCAATGGCTTAACAGCTTAAGCCATATGCCACAGATCAGTCTAGCCATAATTTCAAATGCCAGAAGGGTCATTACCAAGCTAATGCAGATCTATTGAGTGCTTGGTCATTTACTACAGGCAGAACAAGTCCTGTGAGTTAAATCCTAAGAAATTAGATCCTTTGGGGATTTAATGGCTATTAAAAATCACAGGATATTTTCATAAGGGGCGGAGTTTATCAATCTTATGCCCTTAACCAAATTAGCCCTTTCCTTCTACGAATACACTCGCAGTTCCTTATTTCAAAAGGAAGATGGGACAGGAAGAGAGATTGAAACTCTCCAGTGATGTACTCTGTCTTGCAAGGGCTGTACTCCTGTCATCACTCAAAGGCATTGTGGATCTTTGCAAAGAAAATCTCAGAATGTTGCTCCTAGAGTTTCTGTACCAGTGGCTGGGCTACAACCCCGAATGCTTGTTCTGCATTTAGGACTAAGCACAGGTCACATCTTGCAAATTCAGTTCTCTAAGTGTTCCAGGCACTTGGCATCCCACTCTAGCAGTGTCTGCAATGGGAAGGCTGGGCTGACCTGGCCTCTAGCTCTCGTGGAAGTATTGCAATCAGGGATGACTTGTGAGCATAAACATTTGTACATAGACACTGGGGTTTGTATCATCACCATTAGTCCAAAATAACAAGAGCGGGTCAGGACAGGAATCAAACCCCTCTGTAATCTAATTATAAAGCAAAGGATAAAGGGCAAAAGTTGGTGCGGGGGCAATGGGACTGTGTTGGTGAGTTTGACAGGAAGGGCATTGGCGGGACTGAAAAGGTTTGTAGGTACCTCTACAGAAATGGAGTATTGGAAGGCAAGCAGTGAGAAAACTCCATGGGTGATTAGAGGAAAGCTCATTGGAGTGTAAAAAATGCCATGGGAGATAGTGCAGAAGTGTTTAATTTGAGAATTATGTGGAAGGCTGATGGAAAACAGTGTGACAGATTAATCACAGACAGCCACCATTTGCATGGAGAATGAGAGATGTTTCCCTGATGAAAGCTGAGAGAATTCGGTTTGTTCAGCCTTCAAAGAAGCAGCTTTGGGGTGACCTGATTGTGGCCTTCCAGTACCTGAAGGGAGCCTGCAAGAAAGATGGAGAGAGAGACTACTTACAGGAGTCTGGAGAGACAGGAGAAGGTGGAATGACTTAAAATTGACAGAAGTCAGGGTTAGATTGGATATCAGGAAGAAATTCTTTACAGTGACAGTGGTGAGGCCCTGGCACAGGTTTCCCAGGGAAGCTGTGGCCGTCCCTGGATCCCTGAAAGTGCCCAAGGCCAGGCTGGATAGGACTTGGAGCAACCTGGGATAGTGGAAGTTGTCTCTGCTCACGGAATGGGTTGGATCTAGGTGGTATTTAAGGTCCTTTCCAACCCAAACCATTCCATCATTCTGTGATTCTTTGATTCTGTGATTCTTTGATTCTGTGATGGGATGCAAATATGAGGAGAAGGACCGGGATTCAGGTCCAGACTCAGACACCTGAATATGGGCAATATGGACGAAAGAAAACCAAGGCAATAATGAAGGTATGACTGTGATTACCACAGTGTAGATGCTTCATTGCTGAAAGATTGCAGATCAGGATTGCCTGCTGGTGTATATTCACACACAAATCTCTTGGCTTGATGGAAACATACTCAGTGAAATGTGATCCCTATCCTTAAAATCTGAGCATCCCTGCATTATTGGTGTTCTGCAGTATTGGTGGTGACTTATGGGTGTTCTATACTTCCATCTGTCATGGGTAGTCCTTCAGCATTTCCAGTGACTGAGAGCTGCTGATGCTGGGAAGCAGGCTCTGGTCCAGGCTGGAGTTCTTCAACATCCTTCTATGAAACTCTGGCAAGATTCAGAGATGCCAAGTCTCTTTCCCAAACTTGGATTATATCTAGCAATAGGAGCCAGATCTCCTAAATCACTGTTCTTTAGAAATCAGTTGATAACATTCTCATGACTTTGTTTTAATGATCTGTTATTTGAAATGGAATGATGTTGGAAAAATGTCAGAATACTTGAAAACAGCCAGCAAAGTTACATTTAATGGATCATATATTTTTAATTCATTTTCTAGTTTAGATTTTTATTGAGACAGCTCACCCCAGTAAGGAGAAATTGCATTTTTCCTTTCTCTTTCAGCTTAAACTTGTGGTGAGGAACACAATGTTTAAATACTTAGCTTGGAATAACTATGCCTGAACAAATAATAAAACAGAAGAACAGATTTATCTGTCAGATAAAGACCTTGGAGCATTTTGTGAAGAATATTTGAAAGATCAAAACATTACAGGTTTCTCACCAATGCTGGGAATTGAAAAGTAAACAGAATTACCTAGAGATCTGACTGAAAGAAAATAAATTCTAAGGAAAAAAATCCTCTTAAATACATTGTTCTCTCTCCAGCGTTATATTAAATCAAGAACTACACTGGTGCTGAACAAGTAATTTATACCAGTGCAAATCCAAATAGTTTCAACAAAGATGAAGGAGAGCTTTTATGTTTAAAGTACCATTACCAGCAAAAGGCTTCAGAGCATTTTCCATTTTTAATTACTTCAGCAGCATGCAGAGCAACAAAGCATAAGTTTGAACTATCTTGCATGGGTTCTGAAATGTCATAACCTGATAACTGATATAATAGATGGTGCTTGCATGGCTGAAAAGACTAAGGAGGCAATCCTTTATTTCAGAGATTTCAGATTAAATCCCATCCAGTTTGAAACTCAGCGAAAATTGCAATGTAATGGATTTTCATCCTGAAATGAGTTGGTTTGCAGTGAAGATCCTCTTGGAGATACAACCAAAGATTTGAATCAACATGACAGTTTCCTGTCCTGATGGAGCAGACTAGATGACTGGTTAAGATTAGATATATAACTTTTAGGTGGCTGGAATATGAGATAAATCCCTACCTACCTCTTTCTTCACCTCCTGCACTGAGCACCATCCATCTTTACAGCAGCACCACTGGAGGTACCCAGCAGAAATACTTCATAAGCTCAGCTGGCAGAGAAGTGGACGGGAACTTCCATTGTTACTAAAACATCAGCTGATGTTGAATGCTCTGTTGGAGTTTGATCTTCTTCAGCCACCACCCAAGCCTTTTAATCCCATCGATTTTTATGGTGACTTTCACTTGTCTAGGGAAACCCACACTGCGTTTGGACTTCCAGTGTGTTGACTGCTCAGGTATTCCCACCTGGAGGAAAGAAGAGTTTTCAGGAACAGGTTTAATCATCATGATTAAATTAAATCATGATGACGTGGGAGAGGAGCATAGGATCATGGGGTTAATTTGATCATTAGCATTAGCTGTACTGGCTTTGCAGGACACCTTCAACAAGCAGATACTTTTTAACAGATAAGAAGGCAAAATATTGTGGTAATCTCATGCTCTGGCATGTCTTAACCAGCAAATTAGCTGGAATTTGTTGTTTTAATTACTTAGCATCTCAGACTTTCTCAGCTTGTGAAGTATGGGTGGGAAACTAAGCTTTAAATAATGAGGGGCTATGAATCAAGACCCCCTAGCACACAAATATAACCTGTCATGATGTTCCTCCATGGGAGAAGAGGTCAAGCAATATCTTGCTGCTGGGGTAGATGGAGAAAACACTTCTGTGGGAGGATCAGACCCATCTGCCCTTGATCCAGCATGCTTATACAGCTGGGCTTGCACGATCCCTGCAGCCTCCCAAGTGAACTGCAGCCTTGTACTCACTTTAGAGCCATCTATTTCTCCCCACTGTGTATGTTCCTACCTAAAAATCCATAACTGGTCTCGCATCGAATCAATGCTCCCAGTCAACTTGTATCTAAACAAATTGAATGAAGCTGAGAGCCCTATAGATCCTCTTATTTATCCCATGACAAGCAGAGAGACTCCCAGTTCTTCTGCTCCTGACAACTTTGTCAATAAAATCTGCAGATTGCACAATATAAAGTTGCTTTATAATTCATCTCTGACAATAACAGAACCTTTGAACAGGAATGCTTTATGTGGTTATCACAAGAACAGTGCTCAAATAGAGGCTGCATCGGTAAAGTGCAAAAATATCTTTCTTTTTCCTCTTGTACCATCACATTTCAAGCAATTTTTTTGATGTAATGAAAAAAAGATCAGATGTTATTTTAAAGAAGACTTTCTATTTCACTGGCAATTAGATCATAAGTAGCAATCATAGGACTTATTAGATCATATATTCCACTCTCCTTCCATTACAGGATTGTTTTTCAGACCTGAGGTCTAATTTCATTATCTCAAAAGGACAAAACATCAGATGTACAGAAAGTAATGTAATTGCTGCAGTATTTCTCTTCAAAGGACATTTTTAGGCAGTACCCACAAAACTGCTGTCGAATAAACAGCAAGTGGAAATATGGCAAGTGGATTTCTGTTTGATTGAGTTAGAGGTGATATCAGCTCACCTATCTGCCCTAATTTACGAGGGTGTAGTAGGAGATGTTTTAAAATTATGTCCCAGATTTTTAATATATACATCATTTATTCTAAATTTACAGTTACAGCTAGAGATGTTTCAGTCTGCTATGTAAATACTCAGCTAGGTTTCAAAATAAAAGATAGAATTTTCAAAACCCAGCAAAACACTACTTTTGAAGTTTCATTCATTTTAGTAGAAAGGTGTATGTCAAAATCCTGGCCTTAGGATGTAGGTGGGTAGATTGCATGTTTAAGCAGAGATCTCAATCTAATCTAAAAGAAGGAGCCCAAAGTAGAATTAAACACACATTCTCAGTATTCTATTTGTTTGTCTCTGGGAAGAATTCAATTGATTGTTAAATTCTCAGTATTCTATATGTTTGTCTCTGAGAAGAATTCAATTGATTGTTTTGTTTCAAATTTGGACTTTAATTATTAACTTTAGAATAATTGAAACAAAACTGACCATGAAGGAACTATTTTCAAGACAATTTTATGTAACAGGACAGAGTTCTCCACCTCCAGTTAAACACCTGGCTAGAGGTTCAGGAAAATGAAAAAATGTCTGGGAGTTAATGGTACTGACACTGATACAGTGGCATGATATTTTGCATGTCAGTGCTCTTCAGGCAAGGACACTATGAGGTTTTACCAAAAATAAACTAAGAGAAATAATGTTTACTCATGTTACAGGTATGTGAGGAATGCTTGGAAGTGTCAGGTGACTTGACTGTTTTCTATGACTGTTTGCAAAAGATGCAAAAAAACTATTTACTCACTTCCAATTTCTCTGGGGTTTTTTTAAGTATATCTACATTAGTGAAGGGGCTGAGATTTGTAAATTATCTGGACTCTGCTGGTGCAGCAGAGCCATTTGCACATGGTATAAAATGGAACAGAGCTATGGAACAGAGCTGCTTCATGCTGGTGGGGTTTGTGTTTCGGTGAACCAGTCTGTACTTCAAATGTGTCATTATCCTGCACAAGGAAGTTTCATTTCTACTCTTGAATCAGTTCACATTGTTAATGTGCTCATCAGCCAACTCAGGATATACAGACAGCTGCGAGGAATCTAATTAACATTTGACTACAGAAGAAGAAATTGCAATCTACCGTACTATTTAATCTGTCAGTGAGGGTCTGGATTAGAAATGGCTTCAGGATTTCTCTGTAGTTTTTCCTCTGTTTTAATGTAATAGAATCATAGCTGTTAGACGTGAAGAAAAACTAATAATTTAGCTTAGCCATCTAACACTGATTCTACTTTTACCCTTGGGATGACCCTAAGAAAAGTTCTTCGTCTATGTTTGCCTCCATCAAACACCTGCAGATTGTTATCCTCTGTGCCTTTACTCATCGTTTACTTAGGCTGCCCTAATTAATGTAATATTTCCTGGCAAATCAAAACTCCCATCATTTTTCCCATGCTAGTTTCTCCTTAGACACCAAACAGCACTCCAGCATTATCTCCATCATGGTAAACAGTGCTCTTACCATCTAGAAGAAGTACCTGTGTCTTATATTAAAATACATCTGCTATTTAGTTTAAGGTCGTGATCAGAGTATTAGTGAAAGAATCATTCAAAGCCACTTCATGATACAGGTTTTTTTTGTAAGAGAAGAAAGAATAATGTAATTTCTGTGTGATAACTGTTCTCTAATGAATAGAAGATAGCACTAAAGTAGTATGAAGCACAGAGTAGTTGAAAGGGAGAAGCTTTTCAAATTAAGCTGAATGTTCAGAGGAGCTTTTTCTAAACAAATAGAAACAACAAATTGTTTGGATCAGAGAGAGAGATTGTGTTGACAGCAGACATATGAATGATACTGTTTTTACAGATGGACTGGTGAGAATCAAATTGAAGCTATTGATCTGTATTTGTGTAGGATCCTGCTAAACAGAAAGCTTTGAGGGCTTTGCCATTAGCAGCATAGGTCATTTTACCAACTTGGAAAGGCAACATGCTCTGCTTCTATCATGCACACTCCATTGCTAGCACAACAGAAGATGCCTAGACTTCAAAAATGTCAAGAGCCCTTCTGCAGAGCTGGGGATAATCCTTTACAGATATAATTAAAAGCCTTTTCTCTTCCCTCAACAGGGACAGGCAGAAAAGATAACTCTTCTGAGGCAATACATCAGCAACCTGGAAAAAAATCTAAGTTTTTAACTCCATTAGCTTTGCATCTTCTGTTCAGTGGAGACTGAACACAGACTGAAAAGAGTAGGATGTAAGTCCAACAGTCCAACAACAAGTCCTCAGGTCTCAAATTGATTAGTGCCTTTGGAAAAGAGTAGAGAGAAGCACAGATCTTTCTTAAGCAGGGCAATTTTGGGTCTTCTCTCCCTAGAGCCCATGTTGCAAGTTCTCATTAGTGCCCAGCCTCCTTGGGAATCTGAGCTGGTGGAAGCAAGGAAAAAGCTTATTTATCATGATGGTTGCTGGTGGGACTGGGACCACCACCACCTGATCAGCTGGGAGCACATAATTGTAGCCAGCGGGCAGCAGGAGACTGCAGCAAGTGTGAAAAGAAATACTGAGACTCTCTCTCTCTCTTTTTATTTCTTTCTTTTCTTTATGTCTTAAGTATATGATTCATGACATTCATTTGTTGTTACAGCAAAGACGGTTTTATCAGCTGAAACTTATTTCTTTCTTGTTTGCTTCGATATTATCAGACCTAAGTAGAAGGATCACGCTTCAATATGACATCCATGGATTAATGCTAGATAAGGGCAAAGCTTTTGAACCTTTGTAATCAGATTCCCCCATATGCAGAATAACATTTCTCTTATCGAGAAAATGGAAAAGTAAATGAGGCATCTGATTTCAAAACTTGCAAATATGTCCCATCTGCCTCCAAGTCACTAGAAAGAAGAATGTGTTAACCTTAAACAAACTTTAGATCAAATTATTTTGTCCCTGTGCTTACGCTCTGTAACACTCTCATCTAGGAATACTGTAAGTTGCACTTAAGCAGGTTTTTCTTCATGTGTAGATAATTCTTATTAATTTTTGCTCTTTAAGTGGAGATGATAAGAATAAAAAAAGCCTACAGCTGTAACGTCTCCATGTATTGCAAAAGAAGATCTCTAGGAAATTAATTCACTTAGACAAAATAGAGTGAAATCCAAATTTATCTATTTTTTTGATATTGGAAAAAGGTCATAAATTTTCAGTCTAGAAAAAATTAATTTCAGGAAGACAGGAACAGTCTACTGTAGTTACATTCCTAGTCCTCTGCTGTTGTCAACAGAGTTGCATTGCCAGAAAGTTTGGCAAAAGACAGAGGAGCACTTATCCATACTTGTGGGGTTTTTCTACATTTCTGAAGCTGGGACATGACTTTCTCTTGCCGTGTGAGCTCAGCCATGGAAAAGACAACTTTTAACAGTGATATTTGGTGCAAATGACAGCTGTAGTGGAGTTGCCAATATAAAAATTTGCTGAAGCTCAGCAGACATTTGGGCTGTCACTGAAAATAAAGCTAAATCTATATTAAAGCATGGCTATGAAAAGGTTTTCATAATTACTATGTTCACATCTATTATTTAATGGGTGTGAGTTAAAAATTGCCAGTTTCTTGTTAATTAGTTTATCACCAGTGATAGGGTGCAATGGTGTTTTAAATAAAGTCTGTGCAATAGACAGGCTTGAACATACAGACCTTAATGCAGTAAGCATCTTTATCCTAGAGCAACTTATAGTATGAAATGGCCTCAAATTAGGAATGAAATAGATTTCAAACCTTTTTAAACTGTAAAAGAGATATAACGAGGACATAATGTGGGTCAAAGAGCAGATAGAATGTTGGTCCAAGAGCAGATAGAGATAGCCAAAACACTGTTTGTGGTTGTTTCAAGTACCACAGGAGAGCTCTCAACAGTCATAAACAATTTTTGATTCAGAACTGGATGGAGCTTGTATGAGACCACACTTCAACCCATTTTACTGCAAATTGTTTTAAAAAAAGCAAACAGTCCTTAACTACAGCGTGCAGCAGAACTCCATTAGAATGCCTTTTTAGCAAGGTTATGAATTTTCAGTAATTGCTGTGATAATCCATATTTAGCATCTGCAGGATTACTTTTAATCAGCTTTGAGGATATGATTTGACACCGTTCTTTTTATGCTTCACCATTTTACTGGTTAGGCAGTGAAAAAATTCCATCGTTTGCTGACTTAATTTAAAGCCAATAACAGTAAAAACTGAGGGTAAGAGGGAGGAGGGATATTTGATTACCAGAAAAAGATGAGGAAAATGGCCATGTGTTGTTCTAAAAAAAGCACTCGTTGGATCAATAATTGTGGTAATAAAAGAGACTTTTTTCTGCTATAGAAATTTTCCTCTGTAGATCTCAAGGCCTTTGTGCATTAAGAGTCAAGAGTAGCATGTATTCTGCATATTTCTACATATTTTTATGTGGTTCTTAAAAACTTCACCTCTGCACATATGTGTGTTGTATATATTATTCCATTGTGTCTGCCTTCCTCCTAAATAACTTACTGTTTCTAATTATGTGTTAGGACCAAATCAGGACTTTCTTTTTGCTCATGGGATGGCTAATGCCTTTATCAGAGATACTCTCCAGGTGATATTTTGGGGGTTTGTCTAGTCAATGGACATACAGAGGTTGCATGGTTTACTTGTGGACCTGGCAGGGCTGGGTTAATGACTCAACCTTAGAAGGCCTTCCCAACCTTAATGATTCTATCATTCTATGATCAGAGAGTTTCCAACCAAGTCATTCTTGCCTTGTGCTTTGGTGGGTGTGTTTCACTCTGTTCCCTGAGCAGTGGAAAGTTGCCAATGTGACGTGGTCACAGCAGTGAAGTGAGTCCTCAAGGCTTGCTAAACACAAGGTCAACAAATCCCAATTAAAATCAGGGAGAAATCGAGTACTTTCATGATGCTTGTTTTTAAAATCACAGTGTTTGATAAAATATAAGTAGTGTTTCAATCTATTTACAGATCTATCCGAGATAAATTGCTAAGCACAAATTCAAATGGCCCCCTCCAAGGCTCTCCTGTGTGTTAAGTGAAAAGATAATTGGGCTTAATGATTACAAGAAAAGTACTGGATGCAATATTGTCAGAAAAATATCTTTCCTTCTCTTTAACAAGGACAGTAAATCCATAACAGAGCAAACATCCACAATGTTGTACAGCCAGACTTCCTAGACCCTTACATCGAGGTCTGAGAAAGCAGTTGAAAGAATTAGTGCGTTTCATGCTGTTCTTGTAAAAGGATCATCTCCACTAGCAACAGGAACGGCAATATTCTCATTTTACAGATGCTGCTTTGTAGCCACTGGATGGGAACAACTTTATGATAACTGCAGCAGCCCAGGAGGGAGAATGTGAAGCTGATTTTTAGCTTAAGGCATCGAGTCCAGCAAGCTATCCTCATGCAGTACTCTGTGAATTGAAAATCTCTAGGTCTGAGGCAGGCTCTGATTTTAGTTCATAGTCTCTGATTTTTATTAATGTTGTCAGTCTGTCAATTGGAGAGGTACAGATGATTTGAAAGATACATATTCAAGGGGTTCTTCAATGTGACCTTATATAAATTTCTTATAAAGTTTAGGAAATGTCCTCCAAATTTGAATGTCTCCTTTAATCTGTATTGTTCCCGAGGCGTTTTTCTCCCCCACCAGCCTATAAATGAAGAACATAGAGTGTTTTTCGTCTTCTACTCCTTAATGTCAGTCAATTGACTGAACCAAAGTTAACAGGTATAGGACTCCACGGCTTCCCAGATGCTCCTGTGCTAAGTGCTAGTACCAGGTCCTGGGTAGATACATAAACCTGTTCTTGCTTCAGGTAAAATGAATAATGCAGCAGCCATTAATTTCACTTGCAGCCAGATTATCCTTCAAACCAGACAATAAAAGGTTTCTAACTTGGCAAAACCCATTGAGAAAAATAAAATCCAGTTGTTCCATGGCCAGGAAGAGAAAACAATTTAATGGGAATTGGAAATGTACTGGATCTCACCTGTGAGGCTGGCAAGGCAGGAAGCCCTGCTGCTCCCTCCTGTTGTGCCTGTGCCGTGCTCTCCTCGAGGGGACGATGTGCGGGACCACGCCGAGGCACTGCGGGCAAGCAGAGCCCCATGTGCCAGGAACACGGCCTGAAAGGCACATTGGTGACAGGGACACCTCGCTTCATCTCAGGCCTGGCATGCCCAGTGCTGTTCCCCTGTGCCAGCCCTGCCACAGTGGGCTGGAGGTGGGCCTAGCTGAAAAGTCTGTCCTCAGCAGAGAATTGTAGAATATCCAGGGCTGGAAGGGAACCACAAGCATTATCGAGTCCTACTCCTGCCCTGCACAGAATTGCCCCAGGAATCCCATCACGTGCTGAAAGCATTGTCCAAATGCTTCTGGGACTCTGGCAGGATTGGGGCTGTGACCACTTCCCTGGGAAGCCTGTGTCTGTGCATTATCACCTTCTGGGTAAAAAACCTTTTCCTAATACCCAGCCTAAACCTCCCCTGACTCAGCTTCAGGTGGTTCCCTTGGGTCCAGTCACTGGTCATCAGAGAGAAGAATTTAGTGCTTCCCCTCATCTTCCCCTCACAAGGAACTTGTAGACAGCTACGAGGTCTCCCCTCAGTTTTCTCTTCTCCAGGCTGAACAGACCAAGTGACCTCAGCTGCCCTTTGTGTGGTTTCCCCTCAAGGCCCTTCACATTTTCATGTCTCTCACAGTGCTCTCTCCTTGCAAGACCTTGAGGCTTCAGTGAGGGAATGGAGCTCAGATGATGCGCAGGGGTGTGCAGAGTGGGAGCTGAAAGCTGGTGAAATTTTGCAGCAGGGCAGAGGATGGCTGGCAGTCCTCAGCTCCACAGCAAAGCAAAGAAAGGTTTCTGAGGATGCTTGCAAGGCAAAGAGCAAGAGCTGGTTGTGCCTGGAGAGTCCCAGAGATGACAGAGGTTAAAATATATGAGTCTGCAGGCAGAGGAGACAAGTGGAATACATAAAACCTGAAAGCTATGAGACCATAGAATCACAGAATGGTTTGTTTTGGAAGAAACCTTAAAGATCACCTCATTCCACTCCTGCTGCCATGGGCAGGCACACCTTCCACTAGACCAGGTTGCTCCAAACTTCATCCAACCTAACCCCAAACACCTCCAGGAGAGGGGCATCCCAGCATGACATAGTTCTGCAGTGTTTAAAATGGTTCATCTGGGGAAAACGTTGAAATGTGAGATGATGGTCTGGGGAAAGGTGCAGCAGGGAGCAGGGCTGACATCTGTCTGAATGGGTCCTCAAAGACTCATGTGATTCTGGTGTCACCCACCACTGCAGTGGCACCAAGTCTATGGCTGGGATGGCACCCAGCAGCTGTACTGGGTATAAAAGGGGCTGAGGGTACTTGGGAGGAAGAGTGGATCTGTTCATATAGAGAGAAGTAGGGAAGGGATAAGTTACAATGGGGGTGAAAGAAGTGAACAGCATTCAAGACAAAAATTAAACCTGTTAAAGGCCTTCAGGCTTCAGCAAGCAACCTAAGCACAAACTCAGCTTCAAGCATGCGAGTGGCATCAGTAAAGTCTGCAGGCTGAGTTCCCTTTTCCAGCAAGCCCTGTTTTTGTAGGTTTGGCAGGCTAAAACCCTAATAGGGAAAAATGCCACTTTTATAATTTAAAAGAGGACTTCATGTAAGTAAGAATGAAGTCCAAGTGAACTTGGTCTGTGCTGCTGGATTGGAGCCTTCAGTGCAGGCTGGTCACAAAAATGTCTGTTGCTCAGATTCCAGTGCTCATTTTTTTCCAGGAAAATTGTGTATTTTTCATGCACAAGCCTGCATCTTCATTCAGCAGCACTGCAGGGCTGTGCTGAGCTATCTGCATTGATCTGGTAAATGAAAGGCCCCTTGCTGGCAGCTAAGCACAAACTCCCTGAGCCCTGAAGCAAATTGGAGCAAGACGACTCAGACAAGCAGTGGCAGTGCCCTGTTATATGCAGTTGTATGGTTATAACATAGATGTCTATGTGTATACAAGTATTTGGTCAGAAAACATCCAATATCTACAGTCCCCCTTACTTCACAGTATTTTGGGTGATTTTCTTTTTTTTAATTTCAAATGTTTTCAAAAACAGAAAATTAGAGGTACTACAGACCAAATATAGGCTTGCCTATGTATGAATAAAAATGTAACCCTCAGAAATCCTGAGAAGTGAATGACATCCTTAAACATAGACCAGTGGCCAAGAAAAATGTTTGTGTAGGGGGCTGAGAAGTGTGCAGAATATAGTTTTTCATCAAATCATGGAAACAAGAGATAAAAAAGGCCTATTAGATCATCCTGGCTATTCCCTTGGCACTGAGATACAGGAGTGCAGAAAAAGAAAGAAACAGACAAAAAAAGCATTAAAGCTATGAAATGTCTGCTATGAAATGCCTATTTTTTCAGAAATCACAGTGCAAACAGAAGTCCTACGACAGCCACTGCACATTATGTTGTTCGAGACCCGTCAAAACTGATATAAAGAAAGAAAAAAGAATTTGGAGCTTTCTTTAAAATGCCTTGGGCTTTTCCTTTCTCACTTAGCAAGTTTTCCATAAACCGTAATGTTGAGACTTTTTATCTTGTTTCCAATGTTGAGTGATTAAAAATAAAAATTGAAAAAAAAAAAAAAAGAAAAAGAAAGAAAAGGGAGATAATTACCATGACACTGACACAGCATTTTATGTATTAGAGAATGCAGTGGTTCTTACAGAGACCTTGGTAAGAGTATGTAGATCTGTATTGATGAGTTCTTCACCAGTGGCAATGGATTGGCCAAAGACACTTGCATAGGCCATGAGGAAGATGAAGCAGCGGTGAAGTGAACACGAAGGCCAGCTGGTGAGTCAGTGGCCAAACCACAACATAATTCAGGAGTTTTGTCCAGTTTTTTTGGTGTTCCAAGGCTGGACCCTTTCCCATGTAGCTCTGGAGGGAAGTAACTGAAGACACCAGCTCTTTGTAACCACTGAAGCAGAGCAATAGTGTAGGCTGGGTACACCTGTACTGGCTGCTAAAATCGCTGCAGTCTTCCCTAACTAAGATTGGCACAGTCCTTGCTGCTTGTAATACATCCTTGTAATGGATATAGCATTGAGCATTTTGAAGTGGCAGCTGAAAAGGTTTTAGCAGTGTCCACTTTGGATTAAGAGTCTACATTTTCTTGAAGGTCTTTTATTTCTTGGCTAGTTTGGGTTGTTTTTTTGGTTTTTTTGGTTTTTTTTAAATTGCTGGCAGTGAAACTATTGACTTTTAGAGAGAAGGATGAGGATTTTTTTGGTAACTGTAATGATTTTATCCCATTTGCCTTCATTTAATTTGGAAATGGAAAGCATATCTTTAATGCTAATTAGGCAGCACATTGCTTAGTCTTCCTGTCCTCGTGTAAATAACAATTAGCAATAATTTAGCAGTTGTACACTCTGGCATCTTCTAAACCATACCATTGTATACCATTCCAAATTCCTTTGCATTAATTAGGATCATAAGCCAATCAGCACTAATTAAGAAGAAAATAAGTATAATAACAAATGAAACAACACCAGTGACTTGTATCTGTTCAGTAGTTCTCCACAGTTTATCAAATAGTTGTAATGTGTAGGAACTTCTTCTAATTGAAACTAATTATGAGGTTTCCCCTGTTACTTTGAGCCTCATGTTCAAATCCCACAAAGCTCATTAAATAAGTAACAAAGCTGGAATCTTTAGCACATATTGTAACTTGGTTCACGTTAATTAGCACCACGTTTTGGAGGCAGTAAGAGGCCGTTCAGCACCAAATGCTACCTAAAGGGACATTAGATAAGGATTTTTGCAGATGTAAGAGGCTGCACACAGACTTGAGCCAGGTATTATCAGATTCAGCTGAAATGTCACACAGGTGCCTCAAGACTCTATGCTAAATAGGGTACTTTTGCAATCCAGCCCATTTTGACCCCGTCTTAATGCCTGTTGTTATTTGGAGCAAGCATCTGGGGAAATGTAGGAACTTAAATATTACAATCATTACCTCCTGTCTATTGGTGACTGTGTCATGCAATGGCATACATTTTCCACTGCTGTTTTGGGTGTCATTAGCATGATTTCACTTTCAGAAGCAGGAAGCAATGTCCATGCCAGCATCTTTGCCAATTCCTGGCCTGTTTAACAGACTGAAATTGCTACACAATGTTTATGTGTTAATGACACTAAAAGCATATGATGTTAGGTACAGTCTCCATACAGTTGCATGTAGTAATTTCAAGGTAGGCAGTCAATAAGTGTTGAATACAGTAAAAGATATTCACAGACCTCTGGTTTTGTGTCTTTTCACTACAAATTCACCTCATCTTAAGCATTTTTCAGTACAATCTTATGAGACAGAGCCACACACTGATCTTACAAGAGATTGCTGCCTTTCTGCTGCACTGCCACTCTCCATCTTCATGGACAAAGACACACATGACCTGATCTTATTGGAAAATCTCACATGCCCTGAAACCAAACTGAATTGGAACAACTCACGGTCTAGTTTGTGCTTACACGATATCCCTCTCCTGCTGACACTGTTTTGAGATCACTAATTAATTTACTAATTAATTAAAATACCCTACAAGTGGCACAGTAACTCTGACATCTTGGATTCTTTGCTGGACCCTCTGGCTTTTCAGCTCTGTGTGTGCAGATTGTCAAGAGATCTCTGACCCCACCACCACCCCCTACCTGCTTTCCTTGGGGCTGTGAGTCTGGCCCAAAAGCCGTGCACAGGTATAGGACTGCCATTCTCAATACCCAGGCTTTCTTCTTGCCTGTGAAGATCATACCTGGACTGTTTGCAGACAGGACAGCTGAGGTTCGGGTCCAGTGGTAACTGAACATGAGAAACGGATCCCATTTTGGACCAAACAAAAAATGTCCTCATGTAAATCAAGAGGAAAAAAGTGCCAGTGCCCTTTCCTCCCTGTTTCTACATTTCCAAACAATTTGTTTTCATTGAATGATTTCTGTAATTTGAAGTAGTGTTTAAACAAGTAGTGAGAAAAGGACCACAAAGTTTCATGGCAATCTTCTCACATGAAAAAATAAAGCCATATATAAGTTACAAAACTCTGAAAGAAGTGTGTGATCCAAAATTATTCAAAACTAAACTGTTCAAGCACTTCTTCAAGAAGCTGAATCCAGTGATGGCAACATCCCTTTGCCCTGTTATGTGTGAGAGCCAAGTAGGCTGTGAGCCTTGATATGTTTCTCTGACATGATCAGTGAGGAGGACTTCCTCTGCTGAGAAGTCCAACCCTCAACTGCACTAGGGAAGGTTTAGATTGGATCTTAGGAACAATTTCTGCATTGAAAGGGTGGTCAAGCACTGAAACAGGCTGCTTGGGAAAGTGGTGGAGTCACCATCCCTGAAAGTGTGACATGTAGCTGTGGCCCTTGGGGACATGGGTTAGTGGTGGGCTTGGCAGTGCTGGGTTAGTGGTTGGACTCGATGATCTTAAGGGATCTTTTCCAACCTAAATGATTCTGTGATTCTATCTGTAGTAAGCTTTTAGTGATTAGATGTTGGAGAAGCAATGTGATGGGAGGTGTCTCCAAGGTGTCTCCAAGGTTGAAAACTTGCCTCCTGCTAAAGTCATCCTCCAACACACAAAGGGAGCACAGCTGATGTTACACTCTTGGGTGTTTTCGAGGGAGAAACAAAATAAAATGTCTTCAACTGCCAGTGTTTGCTTTACCCTTTCAAGAACTTGGGGACTTTATATAGAGAAAATTGTCTACAGCAAGTCCTCCCTCTCTCCAGTGAGCAAACTGAAAGCCTCAGGTTACATTGGAATTTACGTACAGTACTCTATTTCTTGTGACATGCCTTTAAAGAAAGAAAACAGGCTGTAGTTTTCTTAGGAATGTATCAAAACAGCCTCGTAACTGAAGCAGCTGGTCCTTCAGGAAACCACCTAGAGCTTGCTGCAGATCCAAGTACCATTGTACACATTATGTTTTTTTATCTGAAAATAGAATGCTTTCCAATAAAAAATTTAAAAAAAAAAAGTTGAAGCTTAATTTGGTGTTTCTGATAGAAAGCGTGTATGTCTAAAAAGGAGTAATAGAAGTAATAAACTAAGTTTAAAGAAAAATTAAATTGCTGTTGCTTTCACAGCATATAGGCTTAACTAAAGGTGCCCATAAAGGAAGAGGTAGGGGAAATTAGCGGAATTTGGGCTGTACAGTCCTTGTATTGTGGAAAGCAAGCAAAACAGGAATCACCAGGACATTTTTTCTTCTAATAGAATTGTTTCTCTACACACCTTCCAATAACTCCTAATTATGATCTGTTAAGAAGCGTCTAAAACAATGGGGGAAGGCTGATCCTTCCTCTTTCAGAGGCCCTCTGACTCACTAAAATCCTTAAACTGTTTTTCAGTCTTTGTCTGAAAAACATAAAATAACAAAAATGAAGACACCTGTCTTCTGTGATAGTGACCCACGCAGAAAGGTTTGTTAAAGTCAAAATCACTGAGGGAAAACCTGGAACATCAGTAAGGCAATTTTGGTTTCTGCTTTGATCTGAGCTTGGAAGGGGTTAAAATTACTGAGAGTCTTACCTCCAGAAATGGAGAGGGAGAAAAGGAAAGAGAAATAATGCACAAAAAAAAAAAGACTTTTTTTTCTTTTGTGGAAAGGATTGGCTTCTGATTTCAATTATTTCTGAGTTGTAAACATTTTCAGGGACAACGAATTCCTTTTGCATACACATATTGCTATTTGCAAAAAACCAGGCCCAGTCCAATGGAATTTTGTTTTTGTCTCAGCAGAGTCATTTTATTCATCTGCGAGATTTTATTTAATACACTGGTATTAATGACAGCAAGAAATTAAACAGTTGTTTCACTCATTTTTCTTCTTTTCAGTGTGTCTCTTTCTTCTCACCACCCCCCTCAACCCCCGTATCTTTATAATTATGTTTTAAAACCGTAAATGTTTCCAAAGGTAGTGCCAGATTTAAAATACTGGTTGTTATTACAATGTGTGGGTGGCTTTACCCTCTCTATTTTCAGCCTCCAGCTTTTATCTGCCTTGCTTCAATTCTCCTGCTATAAGAGAGGGATCCAAAAAAAAAATCAACTCTTTTAGGGGAGAAGCAGCTTGACTCCTTTTATGATGATTATGATTATTTTAGATTAAAGTGCCTACCCTTTAGCAGGTAAAACACAAAAAAAAAAAAAAAGGGAAAAGATTTGAAAGCTTAAATTTTGATGCAATAAATCAATCAAGCATTCAGTCCCTGTCTCCCTGGCTCATTTTCATCTCATTCCCCTGGTTGCAAGGATGTTACTCCATGGTGGTGATGAGAATCAGGCCTTCTTTCCTCACAAAGCATGTTTAGAGAAGATTTTTTTGCAGCCTGCTGAGGCATATCCCAGGGCCTCTTGTCCTTTATGCTGCCTACAGGGAGCATGAGGTAAGAACCACAGGCTCAGGGTAGGGGAAAGGGATAGCAGAGACTGTCTTGTCCTCCCCTGTCGTACATTTGTAACTGGCACGGGTGAGAGCTGTGCACAATTTCAGGTGAAAGGATGTAACATTCTGAATAATTCATTTGCACTACACATTTCTGCTGATGCCACAGATGATGAGCTGCAGCACCTAAAATGCAGCACTGTGCAAGTGGACTCAAACCCAGACCCACTAACCAAGCCATCCCAGCATGGGCAGAGAAGGGTCAATGAGGAAGGAATCAGTGCAGCAGTGACATTATTCATCCAAAAGCATGGGCTGAGTTGCCCCTTAAACTCTGTTGGCTATAATGGCTAGGTTCTGCTACTGATAAAGGGCTTGCTCAGGTATCCTGTTTCCACTTGCAGGCAGCAACTGTGTTCAGTCTGATGAGTGCCAGTTTCTGCGCACAGGCAACAAAGGATATTTCCAAGGCAGGTCTGTCCTCCCTGGGTGATAAATGAGTTGTGTTGGAAGGCTTCTGACCACAGCACTGCAGCTTTCTGAACTGGTCCCCCTTGGACTGTCTTTGAGTGCTGGCAGTGTTCTGAGACTGTCCTGGGAGCTAGGAGGTTTGGGTCTCCCAGAGCATGAGGATTGGTTAAACTCACATTTCCCATTTTTCTGCGTAAATGCTGTCATATCAGCAGTGGACTTCCTATGTGTCCATAGGGGAATGTGAGCTGACCAGATAGGCACCTAACAGGTGTGAAATGGTCAAAGGAGCTGGAGGATGGGTCCAAATGGAGTTTTTGTCTCCCATTTTCTCCTGGCTAACCAGTATTGGAGGGAGAGTGTCATCTCTCAAGGATGTTTTTCTTGGCGTCCAACCAGGCAGTCTGGGAGCCCCAACTCCCTCTCACATCTGAGGGGTGGGATCAGCGTCACTGTATCAACACAGCTTTCCTGACCCATCCTCAGGGTTTTTCCTGGAGAAAGATCTTAAAGAAGGAGCTAAACATCACTAAAGCGTTGTCCTTGGTGCACCTTGCTGCAGCAGAGAAGCTGAGGCGCAGGGACAGAGTGATTTGCTCCAGGAGCAGGGGCACTCCAGAGGTTCAGCAAAACCCCTGGAGCAGCTAGAGGCTTCCTATTCTTTCTTTAGCAGTTAATGTGAGTCTCTGTAGTCATTACAGTTTCCCCTATATCTGAATGAGAGTGCCATAAAAGTTTAGCGTTATCTGTCTGCCTGCTCTCCTGATTATCTGTGCTCATATATGACTGCTATTGACTCATTATTGGCATGGCACTGATCTGAACTTTGAGTTTATTGTGCTGTGGGAACACAGTAGCTATCCAATAATGTAGTTATTTCAGCAGGTACCCTTTCTTCTATGAGATAAGAAGACAGTTGTATCTGTTTAGTGCTATCGTAAAGTTGTGTTGCTTTCTCAATAAAAAGGAGTCTCTGCTTGCTGTTAAATGGGGACACAGCAGCATAGCTTTGTATCCAGGGTTTGGATGAACCCAGCTTCTGTTTAATGAGCCACTGGCTTGCACTTTGGATGTAGCTGCTTTTCCTTTAATCAGCAAAATTTTACTGAAATCAGGAGGTTTCCTGATACGTTACAAATTCTGAAAACAAGTCAACAGCAAAGTTGTAATCTCAGGTCCTTTTATTCACCCTCCCATCCTCTGCAGGACAACAAAGTGTTTGTGTTGCTTCAATCCTTACTTCTTCAAAGCTCTTTGAAACATGGCAATGTGGTTTGAACTCACAGCTATGCAGTCAAAGTCTGTCTTTGGCATTTTATCTTCAGCTGTTTGTGTTCCAATTAATTAAGCATATCGTGCCGGACTGGGAATGATATATTTGATATGTTATGAGTCTTTCCCTCTGCTGTAGTAGGTGGCAATTCTCCACCAGTGACTTGAAAGTGCAAGAGCTGTTTCTCCCAACTTCTTCTGGGGAAGCAAATATTTAAACTAAAGACACTTGATTTTTACTACTATGGGTTATGGTTGGTTTTGATTACATTTTCTGTCTCAAAAGCTATCAGTATATTCTAAACACATGTAAGTAAATGCTCAAGTAAGAGCAAAAGTGTCTGGGAAAGTCAGTGTGCCACCCAGACAAGAGGATGCGGGCTGGAAAGAAATTACGTGAAAGAAAAGGGAAAAAAAAAAGAAACCAACTGAAGAATCCATATTGTATCATTTAAGTCCTTTATACACAAAATAGTCTGGCATCCTGCTGAGATCCCTGACTTGAGTTTGGGCTCTGAACCCCCTACTAGTCTATTAAAAAGAGAAGGGATATTTGCAAAGACTGGGCAAAACCATACAGCTGTGCTAATGTTTAGAGATTCTCATAACTCAGGTTCTGTCTTAGCAGCATCTGTAAAATTAACAGCTTCGAGTTTGGTTCATCCATAGGAACTGGGAGTCTGCTGAACACATGGGGTCTTAGCATAATCTTAACACTTGTTTGTGGAGAGATCACACAGAGAGCTGCATATGGTTGGGTTTAAGCTGCTCCCGGGGTGCTGAGGGCATTTCTGATGAGCAGGGGTTGGTATTAAGATCAGTGTGGCTCAGGATATGGAGATGCTGTGAACTTTTTGGAGTGCCACAGCCTGTTTGTTCGGCTGGTTTTGAGATCCTGAGGGACCTGGCCATCTGCAGCAGCCTCAGGCATTCCTCTGGTGCTGGCCTGTTTCTTAGTAGGTCTCCCATCAGCAGAAATCATTTGGCTGGGAAAAAAAAAAAATAAGGCTTCAGCATTTTATGATTTCCAGAGAATAACTTTGCCAGCTGCCTATGTGCTCACCATTGCAGATTCTGCCCTGCATTTGTGGTGAGAAATGGGAGACTTGGTGACTTCCTCAGGATGAACTAATGGAGGAGGGTAAAGCCACCCTTGTGATTTTTCATTTCTAGTTTGGGACTAGAAGGTACTATCTGTTTTCTTTCTCCCTGCCCATTTACTTACCTGTCTGCTCTCACAGCCACATTCCTCCCACATTCCATTGTCTGCTCACTGAGGTCATTCTGGCCCATTTTTGATCTATTTAAATCGCAACAATATCACAGCCACAGCCTGTGTCACGTTATTGTCAGCTTGATGGAGTAATATCTCTCTTTACTAGAAGGCAGTGCAGAATTTCAGTCCTCTACAACTCCAGGAACTCAAATCATTCTCGTTTGGAGGGACTCACCATTTGCCCTCACCCTTTGATTCTTTTCAGTGAATGCTTTTTCTCACTCCACTTCAGTGAAACCCCAATGGATAAAAAGTATAGAAAAGCACCTAATTTGCACCTTAAAACCTGTTTTTTCCCCTATTGCGCAAGGGCCAAGGACAATATTCCTCTTCTGCTTTTCCCTTCTAGTTCATGCATTTCTACTTGATCTTTCTCAAAACCACACAAACTTTGGAAGACAAAAGGATAAAAGAAAGACTGTCAAGAAGACCTCAACAAAGCCTTCAGGGATGTTTTTATGCTTTTTTTCTCTGATTAGTTTCCCAGAAAATTGTCAATGGGAAGGTGTAGGAGCCATCCTTAGCCCAGACAATTTGGGGCTTCTGTTGAGCAGGTGCAGAGCCAACATGGGCACCTCCAACATGCATGCATTGCCTTTGGCAAACATTTGTTGACCAAGCCAGCTGGCAGATCCATTAGCCGTGTTGTGCTGGATGAATCATGGACTCTGACCCTCAGCCCCATGAAATATGTTGGGATGTTGTGCACATGTTGTCTCTCTAATCCCCCTTCCTTCTCAGCCTGCATGCAGCCTTGGTGTTTTAATTTACAAACTTAGTGGCATCATATTTATGCCCAAACACTTTTCTTCTATCCCTGCCTCTAGCAGAGAACAATAGCATTTGTTTGGTGAGAAAAGCTTGTTTTAAATATTAATTATTGCTATGACCCCAGTGTAAATTAGCTGCTTAGTTGGTGGGTAGGAAGAGGCAAATTTCTGGAGAGAAGGTAACACATAAGACCAAGATCAGATAAAAAATGGAGCTGAACTGCCAGTTCCTTTGTCAAGGCCAGTAAGGGAAATTAGAACCCTAATTCTTAAAGCCAGAAAAGCCAGTGTTGAAGAGAGCCACAGAGACTGAAAAGAGGTCAGTGAGTAATGCATGTTGGAGCCAGGACAAGGGAGTAACAGCACTGAGTGCCTGCCGAGAAACACAAACAGTGGTAATGTGGGCAATTCTGCTGAACTGGCTTCACACAAACCACCCTAAAAGGCTGTCACTCTGAATGGGGCTGTGCCAGAGCCAGACCATTCCTCCTGCTTCCTCCAGCATCTTCCCAGCCACAGGAGCATGTCTGCTGTCATTGCAGCAAGCGCCACGCAGCCTGAGGAGGACTTTGTACTGTTATAACTGAAAATCTTATTCTCATACACAGAGCAGAGTAAGACAATCTAGGTCAACACGTATGTACAGCCTGGAAGGGTGCTCATCACAGCGGTGAAGAGCTCTTTCCACAGCTAAGCCATACTGAATTATGGTAAAACGCATAGAAGAGGCTATGTAACATATTTACTTACAACAAATTGTCATGTTCCATTCTACTTAGGGCACTTGTTCCTCTGTCCCTGGAGGCAGTGACAAACCTGTGACAGAAAGACCAGTGAGATGACCCCTCAGAAAGATTTCAGACAAAGATTTCAGATAAACTCTGGCCTGACACCAGCTTCTAATAAATCTCGGCTTTTGTATTATATACATGTCTATATATTCACATATGTTTATCCATCTATAGATATGCATATGCAAAAACAACCTTTTAAAAGTGCCTTGTGCCTCACTCGGCCAGTTCAGGGTCCTTTAAAAACCCTCTTCTGCAGATGCTTGGCAGCTTGAAAGATCTCTTCTTTTAAATTAAGCCCCCACAGCACTGTCCTTCCCACATCAGAAGAGGGTTTTTAAGCCCTCCCCTTCAGTATCCAAAACTAAATTAATCTAACATCAGGAGAGGCTTGTAGAAGGAAAACCTATCAGACTTTGAAATAGTGTTCCCCAGGGAAGCTGGGGAAGCCCAGACATTTAAGGATGAATGAACTGACCTATTCTGGGACAGCTGGAAGGATGGGCTAGCTGAGCTAATATGGCTTTTCCATTTCCAATATATCTGACCTAAACTTGGACAGTCGAGACCCACCAACGCAGGCAGATGTGCTTTCAAGGAACACACCAGAAAATGAGGAACAGCATTCTTAGTAGGCAGACAAGTCATAACCACAGGATCCCTGGACATTCAGTTGTGGCTTTTTGTCTTCTTCCCTCTCCAACTTCTGTGCTAAGTCACTTTGCTCTCCAAAAGCAGAAAAGACTCAGGACTCCTGCTCCTGCACTGATGTAATCTAGTTTGGGAACTTGGGAAACAGTTAAAGAAAGGAGGAGACTATGGAAGGAACACTGAAGAAAAAATGTACTGGAAGATCAGTGTATGCCTTGTTATGGTTTGAGTTTTAAGTAAATGACAAATATCACTCTGAGAAGGAAAAATAAACTTTGAGTTGAAAACACAGGTACTAATGTTCAGACATAACTTGTTTTTTCCTCCCACATGCCATGGCCTGTGGAGTCTGAGTAAATAAAGTCCTACTTTATTTTCATAGTAACTGTTGAGGATATACATGATTCTAAGTGTGGGTACATATGTGTACATATATATATATATATGTGTGTGTATATATATGTGTGTGTGTGTGTGTATATGTTTATATTTATTATTTTTCATTTCAGTTTCTGTAACCCAAATACTTTGAGGGATATCTGTTGCAACAGTTCCATCATCCTCCCCCTCTGAAAGTTGGGCTTGGAGAATAAGCTGAGTATACTAATAGTGTTAGGTTAACTACTGGAATGAGATGGGATCCTTTCAGGGAAAAAAATGAGTGCTGTAGGATTACTACAACAACCAATTACACAGACATTCCCCCATCAAAAGCTGCATCTTGAGCAGAGATCCAGTATCAGAGATTTGGCATAATAAACCTTCAGTACAAGTCAGTCAAGGATTGAAGGAATGATAAGGAGTGAGAAAAATGTTTTTAGGGGAAAGCTACTTTTCTGTAGAGTGGAACCTGATTTATGCTTAGCAATGTGTAATGCTGGTCACAGCCTGTATTCTCTACCTCATTTCCTATAGGGCAAAAGAGCAAGGGGATGTGAAATGTGGGAAATGAACTGAAAGTCTCAATAATTGCTCCCTTTGGAGACAAAAGAAGACCAGGCAGTCCTGGAGTGTGGTTTTACTCTAAGAAGCAAGATCCAGGCCGAAGGATAAGGATAGTCCCTGGAAAGCCCTTAGGGGAAAGTAATAAGGTGTTCATCTAAGAGTTTTTTAACTGTTTTAGTTCAAGGGGGTGATATCTGTCACACTGGACAAGACCTGCCTATACATCACTCAAAATCCGTAAAAGTCCATTTTTTGAGTTGCTGACCTCAAAAATCACTGCGTATGTGCCTTCCCTGTAACCACATGTTTGGGGTTGTCAGAGCCCCGTAAACATAAAACTTCAGCATTGATTAACTTCAACACTGTTTCCTCCCATGGCCTCCCAGTAAAACATTCACTGTCATCCTCTTTCTCCTGAATTATCATCTGAAGACATGATGCCAATGTTCTAACAATACTGTAACACCCCAAAAGCTTCTAACCCTCTCAGACAGCAGCAATTTGGGGAATGACTCAATTTTTCTCAATATTTACAAATATGAAATAGTTTCCATTGTGTTCAACTTGTTGTTTCATGTATTTTCAGGGAGCAGCAAGTTATTTTTTCTCATCCCCAACAGAAGAAACTCTTTCTGCCTTTTTTTATTTGTTTGTTTTGTTGGGATTTCTTTAAATTTTTCTTTTAAAGACATCTGACATGCACTCATCACTCATTTTGTGAAGTTTACACTTTTAAGAAAAATATGTTGCAATGAAATTACAAGCTGTTATGGCTGCAGTAGCTGGCAGGATTTGTCTGTGTGGCTTCTCTCTTCCCATAGCCTTTCTGCATGCTGGTCAGAATAGGATGCTCAGATTACCACCCGGACTTCCCGTGCAATCTTTGTCCAGTTGTTTTTAATACAGTGAGATTCAGACAAAAAAGGAAATTCCCTCATGGCTCTTGCTTTGCACGTAGCCACAGCTCCTCTGCTTTAGACTGTGTTGTTTGTTATTCTTGTGAGCTTGTTGAATGCCTCTTTCAGGGGAAAGTAAGGGCAACTATTTTCTACCACAACCCTTCACTGGATCTGCTGGGAGATATTCAACAGTTAGGAAGCTCCGGTCCCTAAGCAGCAATTAATATCTCCCTAGCCCATGAGCTGCTCTCCTTCAGGGCTCACCTGTTAGCTCTTCTACACAAGCCCAGGTTCCTTCTGTTCTTTCTTGCTCTTTTTTGTCTTTTTTTTTTTTTTCTGTGTGTGTGTGTTTAATTTGTCACATGTTTAGTAAAGTGAAGCCCCCATAATTACCTGGAAAAAAATGCCATGAGGCAGTGAGGGTTGTGACTCGTGTTGTTAGAGATTCAGTGGATCCTGCATCTTCCTCAGGGGCTGTGCCAGGTCAGTGCTCTGGGTTGCTGTAATGGCTCACTAAGAATAATGCACCATCTTCCATCAGGATCTCATTCAGTAGTAGAGATTAAGGACTGCTTCATCTGGGATGAAAGAGGGCAATGACAAGTGGATAGGTCAGTAATTATAGTCCGTGGAGAGGAGTCAATGGAATCTCCATCCTGAGATACATATCTCCAAGCTGAGTCACAAGCTCTGACTGTGCCCATCAGGCACTTTCAATTAGTTGATATCAATCTACCTAAATGTACCAGTGAAAACACAAATCCTTCCTGCTTAGACTAGATGAGTTGCTGCCTTGGCTGGGAGGGAATGCAGTCACCAGCTTTATCCCTGTCTGTCACAGACCACACCGCCTTCTCCAAGCAAAAATATCATTTTGTTGCTGGGATTGACAGTGCTGGGTTAATGGTGGGAGTTGAGGATCTTAGAGAGCTTTTCCAACCCTAATGGTTCCCTGATTCTGTACTATGACCACAGACCATCCCAAACTTCTGGTGAAGAGGTGTGGTGTGTGCTGCCCAACTGTTGCATACCTCACGGCCTGAAGGTACTGACATATTGAAGTGATCTAAATAATTAAAACTTTTACTAAAGGAGGCAATGGAAATGCAGATTTTTGCTGTGGTGATGATGATCTGAAATATGATTCAAGAGCTTTTGCTTTTCCAGTCTCATTTTTTAAGATGCCTCCCTGTCTTCCCTGTAGCCCATAAAGCAGATTTGTTTGTGGCAAACATACAGTAATGTGCTTATAGAGAACACAGAGGCTTAAGCAGTTTTCCTTGATGGCCTTTGATTCACTGAAATTTGCCCTGGGAAACACTGCAGTGGTGGTTGATCTACTCCATCCCTCCTCCCGGTGCTGTATATTTCCCATATCATATTCCTCAATATTCCTCCTGGCAGATGTGCCAAAAGGGCAGCAATAAAAGCCCATTTGTGCAGCCGAGAGTTCATCGCCTCTACTCTGAAACAGCGAAAAACCAACATTCAATAATTCTGCTTTTCAAGCCGTTGTTATTTTGATAACACTTCAAGCGAGCAGCAGAAATACCGAGCAGCCCCCGGGCAGGGGGAATTAGTCAGGACAGTGTCTTTCCTGCAACTGGAGGTCTCTGGAAAACAAGGGCGGGTTTGAAGCTGGATGCCTTGGGAATCAATAGATGATTGTTTGCATGTGGGGGCCACAAAGTGCTGCCGCAGTTGAGGGTCAGTTGGTCTTACAGTTACAAACTGCATTTTTCGGAGGCCTGCCACATGCCTGTTTCTATTTGCAGGCGGCAAATAACGTGCCACACAAGTGGTCTGCGAGCTCCTTGTTTTTCCTTAAAGGAAAATATATGTGCTGAGGGGAGAGGGAATTAGCAGGGAGCTGGCACTGCATTTCAAGGCCCATGCTTTTACTTTTAAACTGTGTTCGTTGAAGTCCTGCTTAGCCTTAATAAATATGTTTCTCTAGCCAAATCTTTGAAGTCAGGCCTGGAGATTTAGCTTCACGAATCTCACTCCATTTAGTGGAAATATTTCAACTAAATACACATTCATCAATTTGACAAAATAGATGTTTATATTATATTATATTGTACTATATTACATTATTTTATTTTGTTTTGTGTTTGGACCAATCCAAAGCACATTGCAGTCAATAAAAATCCAGTCAAGGCTTTAGTGGACACTGTACCATGCTATCATGAAAAATGTCTTTATTAAACACATTCCAGTAGTCAGATGGGCTAATATTTAGACAACATTTCCTTACTTACCCTGAATTCCTCCCTGTCAACACAAGCGAGAACTTATACCATGTGTTTTGTGTTGAGGGTTTGTTGGCTTTTTGGGGTTTTTTTTGTTAATATTATTTTTACAAAATAAAACTGTTGAGGTAGATGTTCTGATGTGGAAAAACATGTAACAACCAAGACACTTTGAGCAGCCTGCTAGGTAGTCAGCAATATGCAGGTGGGGATATAGAGATACAGATTAAAAGTGCCCTCTGTGAGAAGGGTAAACAACCTCCTTTTTCTTTCTTTTCACTATATTTTAGTTAGTGTATTTGAGGGTCAGGTCATTAAAATAGTTATCAATGGCTGTTCCTTTCACTACGTAGAATGAACCTCAGGGATGCTGAAGGCCCTCAGTGTTGTCCTCCATTGATCAAATCCCTGACTTATTTTGCAGTCTCTGTGATACCATCTCCTGCCAGTGTCCCCCTGCTATGACGGTGCCGTTCCCCTAAGACCACTGGAGAGGACTTCCAATTGCTCTTTGTGTCTCCAAATTCACTAATTGGAAAAGGAAAGATTATTCAGGGAATTAAACATTCTGTCCTCATTCCAGAAGTACCACTGATATATATATATATAAACTCTGCCTTTAAGATACAGAGTTTGCCTCCCCATTAAAACTCAAGAGAAACCATGATACAAAACCAATGGGATTGCTTAGTCTCACCCACTAGAAGCAGGGATCATGTTTCTCACCTCCAGGGGTTCTGGGTAACCACATCTGTTAATCTATATTAAAAAAAACCCTTTGCACTGCTCTAGCAAATGGCGTTATGAGACTCATGCAAAGGTGCCATTAACCTCTGGGATTTAGACCAAACAGCAGCTCAATCTGAACCACCACTGAGTGCTGTTTCCCAAAACCAAACCCAGAGCAGGGAAATTTAGCAAAGCAAACCCCAGCTCCATTTCTCACCTTTCTATCTGTGCCCAGGCCCATGAGACCCTTTGGCAGAAGGAGCTCCCCAGGTGGGCCTGGGGGAGCTGTGCTGAGCCGTTCTCAGCCGCAAGCCCCTCCCACATCCTTTTAAAGCAGTGTGGTTTCTTCATGGCCCCTGCAAGCTTTCCCACTGCAGCTAAATACATCAAACAGCCAGGGAGAGACCTGTGAAGCTCAGTGCTCCATCAACCTTTCAGTGGCATGAAGAGGACACACACTGAGGGCCTTTGCAGCTGCACCACACCTGTACTGCCCTCCTCGCTGCTCTGCCTGCCTTACCTATTCCATCATTATTATAATTTGAAGAAATTCCTTCATCAAAGTCGTGCAGCCCCATTTCCCAGGTCTGTTCTCTTCCTTTGTGCTAAAGCTGCTTCCTCTGCAACTAACAGACTCCAGTAAGTCTTTGAAAAAGAGTATTTAGATTTAATGACATGCAAATAAAACACATACAGAAGGACTGAGGAAAGCTAGGGCTGTTCCAACCTAATAAATAAGACTGCTATTGTTTCTCTGTCTGATCCAAAAAACAGCAAACAGCCTTTGCATATTTTCATTTAAGAGACACCATTTCTTCTTTAGAGCAAGCAATTTTATTTCATCTTCATATTGCATACTCTTTTTGTCTGCCCTGTGGCCAAGGTGTTTTCTGCTTCTGTTACAGATAGGGGAAACTGAGGCAGGAGAGAGTAGACCAACTTGCCAAAGTGCCTGTATGACATTAGTCATCACAACTCCATGATTTACCTCCTGGGTTGCCAAGGTTGCTCGACTGGCTGCTCCCAAGCGTTCCTCCAGAAGCCATGGTAAAATGGCATCCCGAAAAATCAGGCTGATTTTGTAGTCACTGGAATAAGTGATATATGAAATTGCTCTGTTTGATTTTTTAAGGCTCTTTACAAGCAGTGGTGTCTCTGTCCTGCATTCCTTTACTGTGTTCAGCCTCTGAGCACCATCCAAAGCTGAATAGGAAGATCTGATGAATTGAAAACATCAACTTGAAGCTCGAAAATAGTCATCTGAGCCCCTGTGCTCCTCAGAGTTCTCCTAGTCCCCATGCCAGAGTACACCACAGCCTTGCAAACCTGTCCTTTCCCTTCCACCCTGCTGCCAAGACGAGGGACCCCTTCTGCACAGCATCATCTTGGGAGCAGACACACATTGCCTGAACAAGAAAGTCCATGGTGAACTTTGGGGGACTATTCAATCACCTCCTGTTTTTGCAACACCTAACTAACCTCTTTCCTAAAAAGTTCTGTGCAAAAAAAAGAAAAAATAAAAGGAAATCAATACTTAGGTTTGCTAATTTTAAGCTGATTACTGTTTGTAAAATCAGTGGTGATAAAAATGCTTATCTATGTACTGTTTCTGATAGTTTCCCCATGGGAGCAGCTTGGAGCCTACTCTGCCAGCACTTTATTCTCAGAGAATTGAAACCTGTGGGGTATTGCCTGTTCTCTAAGAAAGTGCTGAAGTAAAACAATACTGAGGGTGCTAAGGACCTATCTGGAGTCCTTCAGCACCTGGCAAGATCAATCTACAAGTCATGCCTCTCCCCTACTAATAAAAATGCCTTTTTTGGAGGGAAAAAAAAAAAAAAAAAAAAAAATTCCTCCCCAAAATATGCTATCTTTGAAAAACCAATCTTGCCTTTGCAAGACAGGCTGTAATTGAATCCCAGCTGAATGCAGCTGCAAGTGGAGTGAGGTGCCAGCGTCATGAACAGCAGCTGAAAACCACAGAGAGCTGCAGAGTGGAGTTACATAAGTTGAGGAGCTCTTTAAAATATATGCACGCATCTGTGTGTGTGTGTGAGTGAGTGTGTGTGTGTGCAGGGGTGTAAATAAAATAGAGAAAACCAAACAGAGGGTTTGAGGCCAGCACAGCAGCAGTGCAGAAAATGGCGACTGAGGGAGCCCTCGGCCTCCCAAACCCTCTGGCTCCACAGGCATCCTGCGGTGCCCTGCGACGATGACCCTCCCGCATCTTTGTTCCTCGCCGTGTCCCGCTCCTGAGTGCGAGCCCGAGACTGTTTACTCCTTCCCTCCATCTCTCCGAGGGATATGATTCACACGTTTTCAGATTTATTTGAGCAAAATGCAATAAATATGCCGCTTCAATTTTAACTGCTGGAATGTAGCCAGGGTTTTTAATGAATCTGGCCTTTGCGATTGAAGTGGTCCAGGATCTCAAAAGCTCTGGGCACTGTTAGATTATACACACAGACATCCACACATACATATCTCCCCCCACCTCCCCTTCCCTTGGGGCTCTGTGAGTCACATGCGACTGCAGGTTTTTCAGATTCGGCTCTGGTTAAAATTAGCAAAAGCCTTTATTATTCAAGAAGAGGAAGGACTCCTATCACAGCTGCTGAGAACTGCCATATTTTTCTTGTATTTGCTGCATCGACCTATTATAATTTAGCTTTATCTGTTATTCTTTGTTTCCCTAAAATATAGTAGCAGGGCTTGGTCCTGTCAACACTGAATTTTAATTACAAGTTCATGAAGATCACTGCATTAATCTGTAGCTGGACCATCATGGATATTTTTCTGTGCAACTGGCATCTCTACAGTTTCAATCATTTATAGTGATGTTTTTCAACAAGGTCTGCACTGAGCAAGGCACTAGTTTTGCAAGCTTCAACAAAAGATGTATTTCGAGCAGCTGTAAACACCTTGTTTTAGTTATCAGAGCAGGTGACAAAAAGGCTTTCACACCAAAATCTGTAGGCATATAACTCAAGTGTGGATGTATAAAGTCAACTACCAGATTCACTCAATTCACAGGCTGCATGCATTTAAAAGGAAAACAAAACAAGGAAAATGAGTTATGATATAGTAAATGTGGCCCATGTCAGCTCAGCAGGAAGGTTTTGGCCAGATCCCAGGAGACACAGGACCAAAATTGCCACGACCCGTGGGAACAGGGCCTGCTCTGGTAGAAATACAGTGTCACTGCTGGAGCTCTGCCATTCCTAGCGGGCCCAAACTGAAGTGGAGGCACATTGCCAGGGCCACATGGAAAAACCAGAGGATGTCAATTCTCCTGTGCCTCCATCTGCGGATAATTGGTGGAGCACTAAAATTCACAAGGAAAATTTTGTTTTAGAAAGATGATAAAGAGAACAAACAAAAGACAGGAAATTAAAATTTATGTAAACATAGTGGTTCCCAGAGGAACCATAAATGAGCCACATTGCATATATAGATGAAGGCATAAAAGTTAATACCATGCGCAGCAATACCATACACTACGTAGGTACCCCTGGGACTGTGTTACATTTGCTACGGGACCCATCATTTTGAATGGTTTGACTTTTACACTTTTAAAGCCTCAAACACAATGGTGCAGCAATGCCAGGTGGGAATAGAGCATTTGCTGTTTATTTGTTTGTTTGCATGAAAAGAGAAAGGACTTTTTTGAACAGAATGAAAGACAAGCTGTAATTTTTCTCCCTTTGCATACCAGAAACAAAGGTTCCAGGCTTTGATCTCAGAGACATCTGATTAGTTTTGCTGGGGTATTCCTTCTCACTGATTTAGTACTCACAAAATGAGATGGCAGGAGTAGAGAACAGCTCTCCTGTCAAGATAGGGCAGCATCTGCTCAAACAATGTCTTATAGCACAACATAAAGCACAAGGCTTTTCCCTAAGAAAATGTGGGAGTGCAGAAGGGATCGACTTAGCCATGTAAAGTGTCAGTCCTGAAATGCCTAAACTGCTTGGAAACATTCTTTCAGCTTGCTCTTCTATTTTTTGCAAGTGGTTATCCTGAGTTTGATTCTCTGCTCCCTCATGCAGTTGTTGACATCAGTAACATGGGTGTAAAATGTCACCCGATCAGAAGGCAGCCAGCATTCACCTTGCATTTGTATTCATGACTATACAAGGAAGAGGGCAGCACCAGGTCAGGCCCACTGAGATCCACAGAGATTACTTTGTCAATGTGGGATGTTTGTGTTCTGATGGGGTGTTTTATAATCAACTCTTAAAACTGTGCCGCAGCCTATTTGTTCTGGTTTCATGGCAGGGCAGATCGGAACGTAGAAACTGTTGTGGTTTTCCACAGTCACTGTTTTAAAAATTTTATTTGGATTTTTTGTTTGGTTGGGGTTTTTTTTTTAAGTCAAAGAGTTGCATCTCCCACCCCTTCATCTTTTTGCTCAAAATTTCCAAAATGTAAAACATTTGGTCTAGGATCAGACTTGGGCTGCCAAGTCTTCTCACCCACTGGTTGCAGACACTAGTGCTGTCCCAAGCCATACAGAAATCATGTCTGGAAGCAAGTGCCCCTCCTTTATGTCTCACACCAGTCCCAGCTTCTTGCCACACTGAGGCACCCACATACATCCATTACAAGATGTCCTGAGGGCACTCCCTCCCTGTCCCCATCTGTGACCTTGGTCGCCTGCCTTACACCCACTCAGCTCTGCTGTCACTCCCACTTTTCAACAGGACAGGGCGATTCAAACAAAGTGAAAAAAAACTTGTAAAGGTGTCAATTGAAGAAAGTTAACAGGCAAAATTTTTACTGGACATTTTCTGTCAGTGAAGATGATGTGATCAATGTGTAAGACCTCCGGGGAATATGTGAGCTGCAGGAGGGAACAAATTCAGCACATGATCCAGGTCCACCACTGCAATGAAACCCAGGCTTGTACCCCTTGGCCATCAGCACCACCTACTGACACCTTTATCTGCCGAGCACCTGTGTCCTGCTCCATCCTGACAGTGGAAGCCCAGGCTGTGTGGTGCCTCCTGGAGATCTGAGCCATCTGTGCCTCCAGCCCTGTGCTCCAAAGGAGAGGCATGCTTTGCCCCCATCTTAGCAACAACTCTGAGATGGAGTCTGTGTTAGGGAACTGGGTTAGGGAGCAGGAGTGTGACTCATAAAATCACAGAATCATTTAGGTTGGAAAAGCCCTCCAATTCCATGAGTCCAGCCATTCCCTCAGCACTGCCAAGGCCACCACTAACCCGTGTCCTCAAGTTCCACATTCACATGGCTTTTAAATCCCTCCAGGCATGGGGATTCCATCACTACCCTGGACAGCCTGTGCCTGGGTACCAGGTCTTGACAACCCTTTCAATGAAGAAATTTTTCCCAATATCCAATCCCAATCTCTTGTAGAATTTGAGGTCATTTCCTCTTGTTCTGTCACCAAGCTGCATGTCTTGCTTACTTGCTGTTAGGTGGTGGTGAGATTCTTTGCCTGCCACTCACATGTTGACTTCTGAGAATTTGTGGGGGTTTGAGCCAGCCAGTGTGGGTAACTCAGGGGCAGTTAATTGTATTCAAGCACAGGCACCTAGGCCAAGTGGCATGATGTGACCTCTGGAGATGTCTCCTCCTCTCTGTTGATCATCTGAAATACTAAAATAACTTAGTTATTTTAGCTTAGACATCACTGATGTGATGAGTGGTTTGAAAACATTTTGTGTGCTTCTGTTTCCTATTCCATTTCATGTTCTTAACTCTTTTTCTTCCTTTCTCTGTCTACTGATGTGGCTCATTTCTCATTTTTTATGTCTACTGTGACTTGCACAGTTGGGACCCCAGCCTTCACTGAAGTCAAACGCTTCATCTAATTAATAACAATAAAAAAGGAGAGTGATATACTCTTTGTACAAAAATTTAATTTTTTTTTCTAATTCCTGTTCAGTCGAAACAGCTCATTTCTCTTGAAACGCAATTGAAATGTCATTAGTATTTTCATTAGCATGATGACTGATGATACAAGGCAGGCAAGTAGATTTTGGGCCTAGGCTGATAAATGTTCATGACATTTTTGTAAGTCTGTGCTAAACACTTCAGAAGTCACATGCCAAGTAGTTCCAGATCTTTTAAAAAAACAGAAGACTTTTTTTTTTTCCCTCTCTAACTCCTGGAATGAGAAACAGCCGCACAGCGATACAGAAATAGCACAGCAAGCCCTGGAAATGCCCACCAGTTGCTCAACCCTTTTTTTCGTCATAGAAACAGTTAAGATTCATCAATGGAGATATTTTACTCATGCGTCTTTGGAATTTCACGGAGGATTTTTTTCTATCTCTGAGGATTCACAGCTCTAGATGAAATGGCTCTTTTGTTTGTGGGAAGGAGAGAAATTCCTGTGGAGAAACCCAGCTTAAGAAAAAACCATAAGTTAGGCTGCCTTGAGAGGCTTTTTTTTTTGAGAGGTTGAGCTGGATTTAAGTGATACATGTGCATAAGTCATCATGATAGTTTTGCTTCCGGAGTATTTTCCCAACACTAAATGAGCGATGAAGAATGGATAAGCAAGAGGGGAGAGAAAATGTTAAGCTTAGTTAGTTGTCTCATCATTCTGAGAAATATTGCCTTTTTTGCTTTGAGGTAGTTTCAAACACAGAGGAAGCAAATTATGCACTTAGGAATGGCTTGTTCTTCTATCAGTTGGATAGGCTATATTTGTTTCATTGATTTCTGCTGTACAGACCAGCAATTGTAGAGTTATATTCTGTAAGTTCCTGTGATTTTCTCTCACTTGCAATTTTTAATTGCTGATTTGACAGGATTTCACTAGTATTATCATTAGTTTTTATGCTCTCTTTAATGGAAATAGAAATATATATGCTTGCTTCTTTATAATGTGAAGCCAAAGACCCTTGCCATGGGGCAGAAAAATATATTCCTAATTTTCAGCCTGGGTAACAAATCCATCCTAAAGAATCAGAGGAGGTTTCCATGGTTTAAATTTCCTGCCCATACACCTTGATGCCTTGCATCACAGCCGTTCTACCTCCTGCTCAGGGAAGAGTTGACAGGACACATTTGTGCTGCTCCTTCAGAGGTGACAAGGGGATATTTACTGTGAGGAGATCTTTCCCTACCCACAAGAGACTTTGGGACAAGCAAGAAGGAAGGCTCAGGGCTCGATTCACTTGCCCACACATAGTTGTCAACTGTCATTTGAGATGCCTAGAATATCCTGCCTGGCTGCCAGCTGCTCTTGCAGAAGGGCAGAGGTCTTGTCTCAGGCCCTTTATCATATCTGCCAGCCTCCCTCGGATGTTTCAAATACCTCAGGGCATTTCAAATATAACCAGGTGCCTGCATAGACTTCAGACTCCTGGCCCAGAGATGCAGCATCCACATTTGAGCCTCTCCTTTTGAGCGGGAGGAATTTATGCTTGAGTGGTGATTTGGCCACAGAGCTTCAGGGGGAGGATGGTTCCTCTCACCCAGATCTGGATACCCGCAGCATAAGATTGCTGCCTGAGTTAGATTTCTCTGCTTTCATTATGGTCAGTGAAAGTTTAGCTAACGGAGCCTGGAATATAAATAATCTTGTACTAAAGTAGGCCCCACTTTTTCAGCTGAAATGCCCACTCCACTCTTCTGACTGCATTAATTTCATCTTTGTAGCCTTAAATACATAGCTCTCACGTAGACACATGAGTTGGTGCCACATAAAGTGAGATGAACCTGCTATTCCCTTTGTTATTAAAAGAAAACACTGTCAGGAGGGTGTTAAGTACAAATCCATAGATTTGTTTATGAAGAGAAAATTCAAAACATTGAATTTGATTGAACTGTTTTCCTGGGCACTTGTCCCAGTAGGAAAAAAAACAAGGCCTGAGTTCCTTTTTACACACGGACTGCTAAATAATGTCCCTTTAGATTTCTTCTTTCCAGAATTCTATATTTTCTGCAAAACGTACAAGGCCAGTTTGGACAAACAATTGTCTGAAACTGAGACCTATCCTCATGTCAATCTGTACTGGGACACAGAGTCCTGAAAAAAGAAAGTACACTATTAACCTAATTTTAGGCATAAAGGTTGGAGGGCCTGTGCTTGTCAGTTTCCTGACATTCGTTGTTTTTTCCATAGGGCTATGACCTGACCAAAGTCTCAGTCAGGGCCAGAATTTCAGCAGAGTCTGTCTCTGTTCCATCTTCGCTTTTGCACAATAAAATTCTGCCACCCCAGGAAAGCAGTCATAATTTGAAAAAGAAAATCTTTGCTTGCATAATCTTTGCTTCATCACAATGCTCTCTCACAGGGGATGCTTAAAGGGAACATATTCCTACTCTGATCCACCAGTCTGTATTTTGTCTGCCTGGTGCTATAAAATAAGCATATAAGGCTATGGGGAGAGCAGTTCACTGCTTGGAGAACTTAAAATACTCTGTTTTGGCTCCAGTAAATGTGAAAACTGAAGACAAGCTTTCACCAAAGCCACGAAGAAAAGCTCTCTGCAAATTTAGAGTGACTCAAGCATAGATGCGCAACCTTAAAGTTGATAGCATAACTCCAAATGTCAGTGGTTAAGAGCATTTATGCTTTTCCATGTATGCTCTTTCTTCTGGTTCTTGTCAATCTGCTTTTCACACATGTCTGTAATAAGTGATTTCCCTCCTCCAACTTCTTTCCAATCTATTCTTTGTCTCCTATTTCCATCTATATCCCTATTTCATTCCACTTTGCACTCTTCACCTCTTCAACCTTTTCTTCATCAGTCATATCCCTTCTTGTGTCTCTGCTCCATAGAGGGACTCTCTGACCTTATTATATGTGGTCTCTCTGTCATCCTTCTTCCACTGTTACGGAAAGCAGTCTCCAGCAGGAATTTTAATGAAAAACACTCTGAGCAGAGTATTTCCTTCAGAATTTTCCTTTGAAAAGAATGTAAAACTGAAGATTTTACACCAAGGTTCATATCAGAACAACAGTGCGTCACTGGGCTTTCTAACAGGATAAAAGCAAAAGGATGAACTTCAAGAAAAATTCTGATTTCCATATCTGACTGTGTTTTCTCCATTCATAGGAGCACTGGGCTACTTAAATAAAGCCAAACATTGTACAGTATTTGATAACTTTCACATATTTTAGTAGTTTTCAAATGCTGTTAAATTTCTTTGTTGCTGAGTTTAATTGTCAATAATACTCACGAGCTTATCTATACATCTGTTTAAACAGATTTCATTTTTCATATTAAAGTCAATTACTGTAGTTTTCCTCATTAAAGGTGAGAAAGCACCCCTTATCTATGGATCTGAAATAAAGAAGAGAAGAGAGAAGAAGAATGGTAGATGCACTCCCAGTGTGCATTTTTTTCATCTCCGTTTCTGTTAAAGCAAGCACTCATTTAGTGATAAATCAGCATTAAAGTGGGATGAAAGGACTCAGATTTTAAAACAAAGCCAACATGAGACCTTCTAAAAATAAAAACTCCTCTGTTACAGTGGAGTTTTACCTCTTCTAGATTGTGGGGTCTATGGAGACTCCTATTAAGTGCTGAGATTTCACTTCAAATGCATGTCATACTCAGAGTACTTCTGATTGTATGAACTGTGGCACAGCTTATTACAGATAAAGAAGAAAAATGAAATTGCTCTGCTGCCCTACCCAACAGGGAAAATGCTAACTTAGAAATCAGCAGCCTTGGATGTTTTTACCAGCCCTGTGACTTTCCAGCCATCCTCACCCCAACTGTCCCCAAGGACCTTTGTGGTTTCTTCACCTGCAGCTGCAGCGAGTAGAAAGCTGTGGACCCCTCGGGGGATCAGTTCAGATATTACTGCACTAAGTTCCATGGTGGAGGTGCTCACCTGGTTCTCTTCTTCTCCTTTTGTGTAACCAGAGGGATTTCTGTGTTCGAGCAGCATCCCTGACACAGTTTACTTCACTAATACAGACATCACCACAGGACTGCTTAAGCTGGTGTAGTGCAAATGTAACATTTACATTAGCAAGAAAAATATATCAGCTGAATTCATACATCAAACAGGTATTTTCTTTTTTGCATACACAGGGAGAACGAAGCCGTTTCTGGAGGAACACTGTGCTTCCTTAGTGAAAGTCTCAGTTGAACTTGTTCAGCAAGATTTTGCTAGTTATTTTGATAACTTCTCTTAGTTTTCATCACTTTTTGTACTATGGCTGTGCCTGAAAAATGACTCCCATCATTACGCCAGTCCAGCCCTTGTGTATCCTTCGTCCTGCCCCCGCTGGCAACTTGACTCTTCTAGCTATGCTTCATGCCAGCACTCTCCTACCAGAGCTGCCAGTGTCCCATTTAATCTGTGATAAATATAAACTGCTCACAACCCTATTTGCCTAGGGGATATCAGCTCTATTTGCCACATTTAAAAATGATCATCCCTGTTGTTTAGAAAAACAGCAGCTCAAAATGCCACCCTTGACTTTCCTCATTACTTACGGACTGAAATTTCCCCATCTGTCTTTCCTCAGCTGTGTTCTTGAGAAAGAAATCCTGTCTCCTGTTTTCTTTCTCCCCAGTGAGCAAATCCTCATCCACTGTGACAGCTCATCTCGTAGTGACTACTCATTCTAGGTAGCTCCTTGCTCCTGCCTGGAGATCTTTTCGTTTCAGCCCCTCAGTGCACCTAATGGCTTTTCATGTTTTTAAAAAAAGTGCCCTTTGTCTCACTCTTCCACCTAACAATCCTCCCTCAAACAATGCTTTCTCATTTCACCTCTTTCACAGATCTTAATTTTTGTCCTATCCCCTCTGTGAGAGAATTTAGTTCTTCATTACTGTGTATTAAATATGTTTGCTGAGATATTTAATGGCAAATTTAATTTCTCCAACACTGTCAGTCTGTCTGTCCCTCTTGATTCTGTCAGTCTCCAACAACTGTAAACTGTAATTTTTTTGTTCAACCTAAAGTTTCAGTCTCCGAGCAGGAAAAGCCTTTGATTCCGAACCCTTTACCTTAAAACTCTGTTCACAAGGCCTGGGAACTCAGAGCCTTTGACTCTGAATTAGTCTTTTGACCCCTCGAGTTTTTCTTTCATTAAGTTTATTTATTGCTGTCACCTGCATATAACTACTATGTTCTTCTACTTTGATCCATCTTCCACTAAAAATGCTAATTTCACGTGTTCATTACCTGCTGGCATTAAAAAAAAAAAAAAATTCAGAGGCTTCTTCCATGATAATTTGGAATCCCGGTTCCACTCTGTTTGAAGGGCTGGGGGCCTGGAAAGGGCATGCAGTGGGGCTGGAGGGGATGGGGTAGGAGCACTCGCGCAGCCACTTTGAGGGACTGTCCCATGCCTGGACTGTGAACTGCTCCCACCAGCTCCACTAAATGTTCATCTTGGAATCCACAAACAAATGAGCTTCCAGACACACAACACTTCATCTCCAGTGACAGAGGCTGCATGTCCCTTTTCCCCCTGTCTCCTGACTCACACTGGCAATATGCAGAGGAGGAGGGAAGGTCCCTGATTCTTCCTGTACCGGTACAGGAAAGAGGAAACCCAAAGCAAAACCAAAAGGCAAAGAGCAAGCCGGCATCTGCCAGGAAGTCTAATTCACTGCAAAAATGAAAAAGACAGGAGATTGGCCTTTTAAAATTCAAGTTGCAGTTGATCATCCTCTTCGGCTGCAACCCCAGGAGTGTGGGCAGCAGGGTGAAGGTGGGCATTCTCCACCTCTACTCTGCTGGGAGGAGACCCCACCTGCAGTGATTTGTCCAGCTCTGGAGCCCACAACACAAGAAAAATATGGACCTGTTGGAAGAAGTCCAAAGGAGGCCATAAGGGTGCTCAGAGGCCTGGAGGACCTCTGCTCTGGAGCCAGGCTGGGACAGCTGGGAGTGTTCCCCTGGAGAAGAGAAGGATCCAGGGATACCACAGAGCCCTTTACAGCACCTAAAGGACCTCCAAGTGTGCTGGAGAAGGATTTTGAAAAGGGCCTGTAGTGGCAACACAAGGGTGGAATGGTCTCACACTGACATAGTACAGGGTAAGATTAGAAATTAGGAAGAAATCACAGAATCACAGAATGAACTAGGTTGGAAAAGACCTTTGAGATCATCAAGTCCAACCTATGACCTGACCTAACTCCTCCTCATCAACCGAACCATGGCACTGAGTGCCACATCCAGTCTTTTTTTAAACACATCCAGGGACAGTGAGTCCACCACCTCCCAGGCCAGACAATTCCATTGCCCAATCCCTCTTTCAGTGAATAGTATTTTCTGACATCTAAATTCTTACTTCCATTCTATGGCTGGGCAATGGGGTTTTGAGACTCATCCTGATGATCAGAAACATAATGCTTCCTTACCCTTTTCTCCCGGGGTTTAATCCTTTCATTGATAATGCTGACAACTACATAGTTATCAAATACTACATGTCATTGAATGCAGCTCCACGTGGTTCTGGGAACTTGTTCCCAAATTGGAAGGGGATCTGAAGGCTCCCCAGATAACCCCACAGCTGCACAGAGCCACAACAGTTGCTCTCCTTGCTGAAGAGATGCCTCACCAGGCTTCAGGTATTGCAGCAGTAGCCACTGTGCTCCCTGTCAGGAAACACAATTATCTTCATAAAGAAGTGAAGAGGAAGACTCACACTGCATTTCCTGAACACAGGCACAGAGATTCACCCAAGTAGAAAGGAATGGCAAGATGCATTTAACCTCATTAGTTTCAGTAGGGCTGACTTTGTGCAATCCATCAGTGTACAGATACATTAGGGGAACTAAACTATTTCCACATCTCATTTACATAATGGATGGGATGTGAAATGAATCCTATGGAGGAGAAGTGCCCTGGAGGCACTAAAGTTTATCACAATATGTAAGAGTTCTTTTAGATCATTGCATTAAATTTCCACTAACAAGATAACAAATTAATTGTCTGTATTACTGTACTAACCCAAAGCGGATAAAGTGTATGATTTCAGCGGAGGAAGGCAGCTGTTTAAGACAGCTTGGTGGTTATAGGAGGAGGCAGAAGAGATTAGTGTGTCTCCCAGCATTTGTGTGCCATGATGCCAGCCCTCCTCCTGCCCCTTTAAGAAATCTGGCTCTTCTCTAATCTGATGTAGGACTTGAGCTTTATTAGTGAAGTGAGGGAGAATGAGTAAATCAACTGTATCAGACAAGCCTCAGGACATCTGGAAATCGATCATTCTGCAGAAATAAGCACTCTGTGTTTATTAGCTGGGAGTTCATCACTATCACTTCTTTTTATTCAATTCCTAAGAGATTTCAAAGCTATCATCATAGTATTAGCTCTTCTGACTGTGCTACTGGAGATAAAGATCAGAAGATCTATCTAATGATGGCTTTCTCAGTCTCCCTCTTTCTTTCTCTAAAGCCATTCTGATTTTAAAAAAAGTAGGAAAATAGCTGGAATGAAATAAAGAAGACTTCTCTTAAATTTTTGCCTGTTGGCAATGGGAGTAATTTTTTTGTATTATTATTCCACAGGAACTTGGTTTTATTCAGGGGAACACATTCTGCAGAATAGAAAATCCCTCTCCGAAAAGGTGGAATTGGAAGTTTTTAATGTGGTGGTGGAAAAAGGAGGAAGATAAAAGGACTTAAAGTCATAAAACAGTGTTTTACATTGAAAGTGAAGTTATTTTAAATGATAATCCATGTCAAATAGAAGCCAGGGAAATGACTTCCATAAGTTAGAAAGGTAATAATATTACTTTAAGAAGAATAATTACTTTCCTTAACTACATTTATCACATAGTAATTCAGTTCTCCCTTCTGGAATATGATGCAATGCCAAACTTCTGACTGATTTATTTGAAACTAGCCTTAAGAAAAGATTTGCCCAGATATGAGGCTTCTTCTGGTTCTTTATTCCAAACTGAGGAGTTATCAAAATGTAAATACTATGACTAACTGCATGTTTAGATGTGCATTCCTGTACAGCTGCATTGTGTAGCTACGTTGTGCAAAGACATTGGGAGAAAAAAAAAACATCTGTAAGAGTTTTCCAATAACAATGGTCAGACGCATAAACAATTTAAGTATAGCTGTGGATTTCCAGAAGTCTGGGGGGAGTACAAATCCAATCCTATGAACTCTCTAAAGAAAAATCTTCCCTAGAAGAAGCTTCCCTGAGATCAATTTTTATCAGCTGATTTCTCCATTTTCCAATGGCAAATTAACATTTATTATCTCTTTTGGACTGGCACTTTGAGTTCCAGCCCGGGTGCACATTGTGCTAGATTCTGTACACTGATTAAAGAAGAAAAGGTGCACGTTGTCCAAGAGTCTTTCCGTGCAAGTACACGATGAGAGAAAACAGATGAATGCAATAAGCAGGGTGATCATGATTTAACAGTAAAGCAAGGCAACTAAATTCATCCACTTGTGCAGAGCCTAGCACAATGCAGTTGGACCACATTGCTTGAAAAGTTAGCACTTAATAACAATAACAATGAGGTCTTTAAAATTAAAGTATTAATATCAGTTAGAGATCATAAGTTGCTTAGCCAGTGAATGAAGAATGCCATAAATCTCTAAGGAAAGGCCAGTTTCAAGTCAGTATTGTCTTGCCTCCTACTCGGGTTTTCTGCCAGTTTGCCCTGAACTAGAATCGTGCTTCTCCTGCATCACCCTTTTACTTATGATTATAGTGATTATTTCTTTATAATCATACCATCACTGTTTTAGGCTCTTGATAAATTCCTTCATGTCTGCCTCTGCTTTTGAAGCTGTCCTTTCCCTGTGCCCTTTCTCATTATATATATAATGATTGATTTCCTCCCTGCTTTGCTGCCCATTGTTCACTTTTGTGTTTGTAGCACTGTCTGTGATATCAGCAGCACTCAGGGGAGCTAAGGTATGGGATGAAAAGGGTTCTAATTTGGAGGAAATGCACAAAGATTAACGGATAGGTGATAAATAAGGTCTGAATCACGCCATGAGTGTACAGCATAGAATCCTAGAATGGTTTGGATTAGAAGGGACTTTAAATACCGTCTTGTTTCAACCCCCCTGCCATGGGCAGGAGGCAGGAACACCTTCCACTATCCCAGGCTGCTCCAAGCCCCATCCAACCTGGCCTTGGACACTGCCAGGGATCCAGGGGCAGCCACAGCTTCTCTGGGCAGCCTGTGCCAGGGCCTCCCCACCCTAACAGGAAAGTATTTCTTGGTAACATCTAAACCTCCCCTCTTTCAATTTAAATCAGTTCCCCTTTGTCCTATCACTCTCTGGTTGTGCAAAAAGTCACTCTTCAGGTTTTTTTGAAGCTCCCTTCAAGTCCTGGAAGGGGCTCTAAGGTCTCCCCAGAGCCTTCTCTTCTCCAGTCTGGACAGCTCTCGTCTCTTCTCAGCCTGTTTCCATAGCAAAGGTGCCCCAGTCCCTAGAGCATCTTCTCTTTCTGGGGCAGTGACAATGGACAAAATACACCGGTTTAATGAATGAGTGTGTGAATTTTAAACTCTTTACTTCCCTGTGATGGTGTTGCAAATGATTTATTTTCACCTGATTCATAGATGGGTTGAATGAGGGCTTTCCTTTACCTAAGGCCTTCTGAACAGAGCACTCCAAAGAAAAAGTCCAGTGAGAGGTGATGATACCACACCAGTAGGTTCATTCACTGAAGGACAGACCTTCCACTACTGCAGCATGCATCCAAGCCTTTGCTGCATCTTTGTGTGTTTCCAACAATGCCTCTGAGTCTCTGTTTGCATTCTGTTATCCATGAAAGAAAACTGATGATCCTCCATTATTGATTGCTCCAGATCCATAAATTACTCTTCTTTCTCAATTTAGATGAGATTTGCAAGGAGGTGAGGGATACAGGTTGAAGATACCAAGCTCCTAAAACAAGAGACAGATGTCTGAAGCCACGATTCACCAGTGATGAGCTGCAACTGGGCCATGTAGACATTGATGAAATTCATTACATTTGTATTTCTTCTGTAGGGGGAGGATTTTCCTCAATGATTTGTATGACCTTGCTAAACCCAGATAGGTGGTAATTGAGCAGCAACTACTTCTTCAGAAGAAACAGAATAAAAATATTGAAAATATTGACTCACCCCAAAGGCAGTAAGCAGCACTTTGGTCTTTGACCTTTAAGCATCCTAGGGTAGTCAATAACCTGGCTGTTAGATGCCGTGCCTGCCACTGATTTTGATTTGGGAGTAGTTTAACCTTGAACCAAGATCTAAGTAACCACGGCAACAGGAAGTTGGCCTCTCCATCCAAGGAGTGGGGATCCATAAATCAAGGTCCCTAATGCAAACACTGTGTGCAGGTAGAGATTTGAGAGGATAAGTGGTTTGTGGGGGATTACCTTTGAAAAAAATGAATGACTGTCCCTTGATATGTTGAAACACAGCTTCACAAACTTTTTTTTTTTTTTTTTTTTTTATCAATAGAGGTCAACAGGTTACAGCTGCATGTTTTCATATGGCTCTTTATACAGGCCCTTCAGTTTAATTAGAACCAGATGTTGAATTTATGAGGTTGTTAGCATTATTATGTACCATATGCACGTGCATATATGTGTGTGTGTATTGATACATGCACCCACATGTGCATGTTTCTTGTGCACCCACTACACCCATGAATAAATAATATTAAGGCACAAACTCAAGCACTGTGGAGTGGTGAAACCTCAGGTGTGCGTGCACAAGTTCTAAAGGGTAATTACCTAGCCAAATAGCTCACTTATTCTACGGGACACTGCTTTATTCAGTGTGCAGAGCTCACCTAATGAACAGTTATTTGGGAGCTGGATTTTCCTTTTGCTATTCATTGCGTGACATCACATCTCATTTATTCCACATTTCTAAGCCTTGGTATGAATAGATGAATGTTTCATGAATGTTGATAATTTTATTTTCACGGGACTGCTCTTGAGATGAGGGGTATATTATTGTTCTCATTTGCACTAGAGAAGCTGAGCAGAGAGAGATTGAAGTCTAATGGATACAATTTGAGATGCTTAATACTAGATTTGAGGCTCTGGAAAGATGTGTGGTCTAATAGGCAGAGACTGCTCTGTTTATCTCCACCAAGCTGTGACCTGTAATGTTGTCTCACTTATTCCTGCCCATTCTTGCTTCCCTTTAATCCACAAGTTGATATCGGGTCACAGTTTCATCAGGACTCCTATCCCAAACCAGCTCATTCTGTAACCCCATCTTTCAGACTCCTCTCACTCTAGCATTTCTGTGCCTGAATCAGATAGAGATCGCTTCCACAGTTTCTGAGACAACACACAGATCTCCTGATATTTCTTATTTTACATGCCAGAAGCATGGGTTCATAGGGATGGTTCATAGCAACTCTAAATAGCAAATACAAGGAATTTTTGATTGGCATCTGGAGAAGCTGAGCACAGACAATAGACACAAAAGTCTGGGAAAGGGTCTGGAACACCAGGAGCAGCTGAAGGAACTGGAAGGGCTCAGCCTGGAAAAAAGGAGACTCGGAGGGGACCTTCTCACTCTCTACAATTTCCAGACAGGAGGGTGCAGCCAGGTGAGGGTCAGACTCTACTCCCAGGCAACAAGGGACAGAACAAGAGGAAAGCTGTGCTGGGGGAGGTTTAAATTGGATATTAACAAAAATTTCTTCACAGAAAGGATTATCCAGCCCTGGCACAGGCTTTCTAGGGCAGTGTTGGAGTTCTCATCCCTGGAGGGATTTAATAGCCATGTGGGTGTGACACTTGGGCACATGGGCTAGTAGTGGCCTTGGTAGAGGTGGGGGAACAGTGGGATGGATGATCTTAGGGCCTTTCCCAGGCTAGATGATTTTATGATTGTAGGTGTCAGAGCACTTGTGGAAAGTCTTCAAGGAACTACCAGGCGCTATCCAGGTGCAGCCAGGGGTGGCAGAGCGGGTCAGTCCTGCAGGGGATAAAGGCCCCCACCTGCTGACCTGACCTGCTGTGCAGGGAGGTTTGCTGCTGGCCTGGATCAGGAGTATTGTGGAGACATGCAAAACCAGATCAGAGTGGCAAATAGAAGCAAGCAAACCTGTCAGGAGATTTTCATGATTGACCAAGAAGCTCCTGAATAATGTCAGATACAAAAAGGAAGCAAAAAAGACATGGAAACAGGTGACCCAGAGAGCTAGAGCTACAACATCCAAGCACACAGGGATGGGAATAGGAAGAAAAAGTCTATCTGGAGTTGAATCTAGGGCAGAAGATCAACAAGAAATGTTTTACAGACACTTAAGCAGCCAAAAATAGCCTATGGAAAATATGGGGCTCTTGCTGAATGAAACAGGGACCCTGACTGAAAAAGATCAGCAGCAGACTGATTGTCCTCTTTGGCCTTTGAGAATCCCAGGCCCATGAGACTGGTGCGGAAAGAAAACTTACCCTTGGAGGAGGATCTGATTAGGGAATAGTTACACAAACTGGATAAGCAAAAGTCCATGGGATTTGGCAGGATGTATCTAAAAGTACTGAGGGATCTGGCTGGCATCACTGTGAGGCTACTCTTAGTTGTTTTTGAAAGGTTGGGGTGATCAGGAGAGGTTTCTGAGGACTAGAAGAGAGCAAATGTCAGTCAAATAAGGGCAAGAAGAAAAAGAAAGGAAGCAGTGAGGTCGTTCGGTCTCACCTCAATCCCTAGAATTTGGTGGAGTAAATAATTCTGAAGAGCATTTCCAAACGTATGAAGGAGGAAAAAGTGATCAGAAGTAATTATCACAGATCTATGAAGGGCAAATCATGCCTCACCAATCTGATGTTTCTTATCTTGACTTTAGTAAGAGTTCTGGCACTGGGTTCTATCAGCTTCTCATAGACAAAATGATGAAACAGAGGCAGGATAAATGCACACTATGATGGACGGAAAACTGTCTGGGATCAGAGGGTTGTGATGAGTAGCACAAAGCCCACATAGAGACCAATCAGCAGAGGTGCACCCGCTGATATGGGGCCTAAAAACTTTTAATATGTCAATTAATGAGCAGGGTGACAGGGTAGAGAACGCCCTCAACAAATCTGGAGAATTTCAGAACTCAGAGGAGTGGCTGGTATGCCAGAGGAGCATGGACGTATGGGAGAGAGTCCAAAAGGAGGCCACAAAGATTATTAAGAATCTGGGATATCTCTCTTATGAGGAAAGACTCAGAGAGATGGGATATTCAGCCTGGAGAAGAGAAGGCTCAGGGGGATCTTCTCTATGTGTGCAAATGTTTGATGGGAAAGAGTAGAGAAGATGGAGCAAGACTATTCTTAATGCTGCCCAGTGACAGGATAAGAGTCAATGGGCACAAGATGAAACACAGGTTATTCCTGAACGGTGTAGTTTTACTGAGGGGATGAACAGGTCGTGGAGAGAGGTGGTGAAGTCTCCCTCCTTGGAGATATTCTTATCTGGCCAGATGTGGTCCAGGGTAAGCTGCTCTGGCTGACCCCGCTTGAGCAGGGTGAGGTGGACAAGGTGGTCTCAAGAGGAGCTTTCCAACCTCAGCTGCTCTGTGATTTGTTGAATCTTTGTGTAGCTTAGTTGCCAAAATCCGATGCATTTTATCTGAGGCTCATGTGCAGGTTGAGATCTGAAAAAAAGAAGGCATTTTTGAAAGATTATCTCTGATAAATGAATAGCTGCCCTAATCATGTTGAAGCCCATCATCACATAGACTGGGAAAGGTTTTCAAATTTCAATGCCAGCAGTTTAAATTTCACACATTTACAAGCAAACAAAATGGTTACAAACTATAAGAAAGTTTGAGAAATACTGTTGGTGGAAGAATCTGCCAGCCGTAAGTCCATATTTCTGGAATATTTTACCTCTTTGACATTTTTTTACCACTCATTTATTATGCACTGTAAACTCTAGGTAGAAAAATATATGACAAAGGACTCTTTCTTTTTTTAACTGACTTCCCTTTGATGAGCTGCAAGGCAAATTTAATTAGGAAGAGAATTCCTGAAAAATAAATGTAATGTGCTTTAGATGGTAATTGCATATTGAGGTTGTTCCTGATGCCTGCTCCTTTACTCAGATGAAACACCCACTAAGTCAGGTGTTTATAGCAGAGAAGTGTGTAACAAAGTGTGGTGAATGAACTACACAGGAAATGATACATATACCTTCCCACTAAATAGAGTTACGAAGGATGTCTCTCTTTATGTATACATCAGGGGTTTTAGGAGAAAAGGTAGTAATGTGGAAATATTTTGTTGGTTTGCCATTGTTTATAGAGACCAGTGATAATACATCCTTCAGCAAAATTATCAAAAATTAATAACAATGATGACCCTTGCTAGTATCAAGACTGTATTACAGATGCATCCACAAGGAAATATGGAACTATATCAATGTAGCAAGGACAGCAACTAACTTCTCTTTTTTTCAGATATTCCCCAGACATGTTACTCTACTGGTGTTCATCCAAATTTTGTTTCCTTCCCCAGGAATTGCAGGTCCCCACTTAAAAGCAGACCAGACTTCACTTCATGGTAAAATGGAAAGTTCTGCCTGTAATGTGATGACCAGAAGGAAACCAGCAGCTGTTGACAGTGTTGCAATGCCAAGTCCAGTATTATCTCTCCTACCTTCATCATCAGCAACATCTGAAGCAGGTAATGCTGTTTTCACTCCACCCCCTCTGTTTCTTCCCCATCTTCCTTCTGGAGCTGCACAATATGTGCACCTAATTCTCACCCTGATTGGAGAAGTAGCTGCAAATGTGCATATTTAATGTAATAATCAGGCTATAATATTTCCAACTCTTTCTTACTGTGATTGCATATCTTGGCATATCAAATTATTTCTTTCACATACAAACACTCATGCAATAATGAGGACACAAGTAGCACCAGCCTGTATGGTCTAGCAGGACACTCTGAAACAAGACTCCTGGGATCCTTTCTCAGCCCTGTTGTTCCTTTCTTTTAAATGCTCCCATTCCTGTAGCCCGAACAAACCAAATACACAGTGAATAGCTGAGGAGAAGTACTGCATACTTCAGTGATTTTAGTGTAATATTCTGTCTTGCAAATGCAAAATTGTCTGGGGCAATGAACAGTGATTTAAAATACCAGAATAAATAAGTCAGACTAGCGTGCTTTTCTATCAACTTATATTTTGTGCTTCTATTTTGAATCAGATCAGAAAGGTGATATCTTTATACTGTTGGAAATTGAGCCAAGTCATTCAGGCATCATCATGCCTTTTCTTGGGCATGGATAGAGAAGTTAATCTTGCATTCCGTTTTAATTTCCAGTGAATGGGGAATGAACAGTTCATTACCCTATATGCAGCCATTAGAAGTTTCATAGTCTTGTCAAACTTTTGATGCCACATTTACAAAAAACATATTTGTATCACTGATTTACAGAATTATTATACATTTAATTACTGATTAACAGAATTATTGCATATTTAATCATTCAACTGAAAGTGCTGTTTCAATGCACTTATTTTTATTTCCCTTCTCACTTCTTGAATAAATAGTGAAAACAAGGGTTTATGCTGCAAAGTAGCCTCTGTAAAGATAAATTTTTATATCAAAAAAATCAGGATTGTCTGTTTAGTCTTTAGTACTTTCCTATATATAAACCAAGGACAGATTTTTAAAGCAGTGGAGAATGAAAGCACACAAATATTTTATGATCGGTTTCAAGATGAAAGTGTATGCTTGACTGCATAGCTCATTCTTTCCGTTTTCAGAAGTCTAATTAAATTGTTGGTTTATCTGTAGCCCAGATGTTGAAATAATTTAGTTGAAAACTAAAAGAAACTGTGTTAATGGGAAAACAGGACAGTGCTATGGGTTTCCTGTAATTAATAGGAAGCTCTTTGAAAATTACTCCATTCAGACCAAGTCAATAAATTGAGCCCAGCTTTGCGCAGCCTCCTCTGTGCCATGTTCTTGCAAGTGGTCTCAGGCACCTCCAAAGGGATGGAGAATGACAGGCAGCAAGAAGGATTTTAGAGCTTCAGACATAACAGAGCCATCCAGAATAAAATTAGGGGGTCAATGACAAACATCCAAGGGGTCTGCCTGGATGTTTGCCTGAGTTACCTCGCTGTTCATCATCACTATGCTGGAGTGGGTCTTTCAGCCTCCTCTAAGCTACCTCAGAAATACATATTTTTGGTAGAAATTGCTCTCTTTGCTTCAGAAACTGGTTCCAACATCATATCATTGCTGCATAGCCTTCAAGCATGGCCTGCAGCCATTTCAATTTGTGAGACTGAGCCTCACCACACCTGCGGACCCTGGGGACACCAGACTTCCATGTGCCTTATATAAACTGTGGTTTACGACTGACATTGGTTCTTGCTTGTTTTGGGCCAGATAGGTGAGGTTGTTTGGAGAGTGGAGAAAGGATGAAGGAAAAGTACAAATTTCATTTGGGACTGGATTTTGCCTTCCTGGAGACAGCATGTTGAGAGGTGGAGGGAGGTCAATATGCCTGGGTAAAAACGTGCCCCCCTGTACATGTATGGTGCCTGGAGGCTGCCACATGTTGCGTCACCTCCATGGCAGCATATTCACTTTTTCATATGCCTGCATGCAGGCATAAGGTTACTGTTCCCCACCTCCTCTTTAAACACTTCTAAAGGAATTCCACCAAATAGATCAAGATGGAAGTCATCCTCCCAAAGCAAGATTCCCATGTGCAAACAGCAATGTGCAGAAACAGGGAAAAAAAAAAAACAAAAAAACCCAAAACAAAACAAAACAACAACAACAAAAAAACTAAGACCAACACAGACCAGAAAAAAACCAAAAATCTAAAACCAGCACAGACCAACTTGGGTCTGGGGTTGGGCAGGGTCTGTCTGGATAAAATAGAAAAGATTAATACTTAGCTTTGGCTTTCAGCAGAGCGGTATATCACATGGCAATATAGGAAAATATTTTATATTTTGATTGCTCACCAACAGCTTCCAGATGAGTTGATAACACCTAATGGCTCTCTCTTCAATAGTAGTTTACTCTGGCAGATCTCCCTGATATTTTATCATATGCACAACTCATCAAAGCTTCCCCCTGCAGACACATCAGACTCTTTCTGCGTAGTCTTCCTACACCAAATGTAGAATCAGATGTCCCTGACATTCAATAGTCAAAATAATGTTGGGTTTCCCAATATCTCATTTAAAAAGCCTGACTTGAAAGCATATGTACATACTCAGTACATGCGTTCTGACTACTGTTAGACTGTGTAACAATTCAAATGCTTTCTAGGGCCTGCAAGTTCAGAGGCTTGCTAGGAAGAAAGCAAAAGAATTATTAGTAGCTTCTAACAAGCTCCCTGAGAAAGTCATAAACACCCTGAAGCATTTACGAAGGAAAAATTAGTGCAGTAAGCCAGCACAGAACAGCACAGAAGTTTGGGGTTTTTTTTCCTAAACGTGAAAATGAGTTTCAGCACAAAAATGAACAGACTTGTGAGCTTGCAAAGTTTTATAAGGTCCAAAAAAGTATCTAAACATAAAGGAAGACAGTGGTGTTCAACTCGTACATTTACATGCAGGAACAGAAACCTACCCATAATTGTCTGCATATCAGTTAATTTTGGGGACCTGGGCAGTTTGGCAGAGAGCAGGCACCAACCTTTGCTCCACTTGGGCAGTGTCTCCTCAGAATCAGGCTTCACTCAGGACTGTCAGCCTGAGTGACCTCTGGAGTGTCTGAGACACTCACTGGGTTTCAGGATGGACAGGAGCGCTGCGTTGTTCTTATCCAGTATCAGGACATCAAAACAACGTGCAAGGTCACCTTGAATTTAATCGAGTTCCCATTTTAGAATTTAGAAGCTGAGGTCATCCTCTACCAACTGTACAGACCAGGTCTCCATCGACCACATTCAAGTGGTAATACCAATCTGCAGAAACAACTGGCTGCAGGTAAATCTCAGTAAAGACACAAAATATTTGCAGGTACTTGGCTAATGTTGTATTTCAATTTTTTTTCTAGTTCCTTGGCTTACTTTCTTCCTAATGAAAATGGAGAGTAAAGCCAAATCTGGTATCATCATGATACCTTGCAAGCTTTCCTGTATTTCTACTAAATTTTCCATTGTCAATCACCAACTAAAAAATTTCAGCTTTGCTTTCTGAAAAAAAAGCACCTCAAATGTTGGAATTAAAAAATAGTATAAGACTTGAAAATGTGCCCTGATAATAACAATAAAAGGCAAAAGGTGGACACTGAAGAGTGAGCCAAATGCTTGATTTTTTAGATCTTCTGACCTGAAGCTACTCTCAGGATGTGGGAGGGACTCAAAGGATTTGAATGCTTAAGGCTGAAGTTATTGGGACTACTTATGTCAATCACCAGTGAGGACAGATGAGAATAATCATTTTCTGTGACAGGGACTTAACCTTTTTTGATCAAATTTCTGCGAAATAGCTTGCTGCCACTTGCCTTTAGGGATCTTGAATCCACAGTTTTTAGGGGTGACCTACTTGGGAGGAATGTTGTGCAACTAATTAGCTTCTCCTGAGTAACTTGGATATTTCATTTCCTTTCTCTTTTCCTTTGGTACCAAAATGACTGCATTTCTCTTTGCTTTTGTCCTTTGTGAACCACAAACTGCAAATGGGCTTTATTTTTCTTTTTGGTGTGGGGAGTGGGTTACATATGGAAAATGTATTTTGTTTTGTAATTAATGAAAACCAGACTTTGGGAAGTCGGCCATCCCAGGTCTTTATTTATAAGAGAGCATATGTCTGTGTTTTGTTTATGACTCACTCCTACTTCTTACATTGTAACTTGGGTTTGTTTATGCAAGCTTTTCGCTGAATCCAAGCAACATGGTGGTATAAGAGCCAATAATTTATGTTCTCCAAGAGGGGAGGCCAGTGAATGAGGTTTATATGCTGAATCTGCCACAGGCCATAGAGAGCAAGAGGTGATTCTACAACTTGACAGCTCCTGGTTATCTACAGAAAATGCTACAATAGCAACTTTATTTAAACTACTGCTGGAAGATTAGCCTGTTAGCCGTGAAGGCAGAGATAACCTCCAAATGAACCTTTCTCAAAATCTTGCCTGCTCAGGAAACTTCAAGGATTTCAAACTCAAATAACTGCTTGACAGTCAGGTGTAAATTAAGTTTGCAAGTAGATGTGGGTTGGGGTTAATTCAGTGGGATGTTTTATTCTTTACCAAAAAGAAATTCTGAGCTTCATCATTTCTTTCCCAGTAGCACAGAATGGATATGTTAGGAGTGAAGGGGAGCACCAGTTATTGCAATTGCAGAATTAATACATTCTGTTTCCCTCACAAAGGGGTAGTTACTTCTAATCTGTGTGCAAATCCTGAACTCTGAACAGATGCCATGTTCAGGAAAGGACAATGAGACAATTTAGGCAAAACAAGCAAGGTCTCGTGTCCTAAGCAGAGGACCAGGAGCCAAGAAATACTGGGTACTCTTTCCAGCTCTGACAATGACTCACAACGTGGCCTTGGCAAGAGACTTAACTACTTTGGACTTAGTTCAGATCTAAAGTAAGTTATCTGAACCAGGAGTAAGCTTACTTTGGGGGCCATTAAAGTCAATTATATGACTGAGTAGTTTCAGCTAGTATCTGCAGAGATAATAGTACAGAAACCCAGGCAGGGGTAATGAATTTGCCGCAGATGAAGCGACCCACACATCTTGTCTCTGCCCACTAGTTTCAGTAACAAAGGCTCTTCAGACTAACTGGCATTCATGACAAGAATTAAAGGCTGAATTTAAGACATCAGGATTATATCTCTGGGCTATAGAAGGTTTAATAGTTAAGGTGGGCCAATATGACAGCTATGCTAAGCTTCCTTCCCTCCTATTAAAGGTTCAAAAAGCAGAACGAAGCAAACCCATGCATAAACATTGCTGTAGCAAAAGCTTTGTTGCTTTAGAAGAGGTAACAGGCAGAGAGAAATCTCTGAAGAATACTTATATCAAAATTGCATTTTCATCTAGTCTTCATGATGCTGGAAGAGGTCAAAGGAGAGTTTCCAATCACTGTTGTTTGACCTACACTTGTTTCTCTCCTTGTCTCCCAACAGCCAGCTCGCCCCTGAAGAAAAGGTTCAAGCGCCGTGAAATTGAAGCGATCCAGTGCGAGGTGCGCAAGATGTGCAACTACACCAAGATCCTGTCCACAAAGAAGAACCTGGATCACGTGAACAAGATCCTGAAAGCCAAGCGGCTGCAGAGACAATCAAAGACAGGCAATAACTTCGTGAAGAAGAGGAGGGGGCGTCCTCGGAAGCAACCCCTTTCCTTTGACGAAGACTCCAGAGACCAAATGCCCGTTCTGGAAAAATGCGTTGACCTTCCGAGCAAAAGAGGTCAGAGACCAACACTCAACCCTTTAATATTGGAGCAAGCAGCCACTCAAGATACAATCATGGCCACCATCGAGGCTGTCATACACATGGCTCGAGAGACGCCACCCCTGCCACCTCCTCTGCCTCCTCCACCCCCTCCACTCCCTCTCCCTCTACCCCGGGCGCCCCGGGTTGGAAAAAGGAAAAACAAGTCTCCACAGGAGGAAGAGGAGGACGTGAAAGTGAAGCGACACCGGAAAGGCAGAGGGAGCGAAAGTGAAGGCCTTCCCTAAGGCCAGTGCACCTCATCAGATGTTGGGTGCCCATAGTGGAGCACACCAGGACTGGGGGACAGGAGGTGCACAGTCCGCCTCACCCCTTTGGCAGCACCAGACTGACCTGTCCCTTCAGCAGCCAGAACTCATTGCAGAGAGCTCTGCCAGCTGGGGCTTGCATCTTTCCTCTTCATCGCTTTGACCCAAGCCCCCCCCCCAGAAAAGAGGGGGGAAAGGCACGGGAAAAGTGGGGGATAGAGGGGAGGAGGATGTGTGTCAAAGTTGGAAAAAGCATGAACTCTGCCAAGTTTCCAAAACTAATCTGAATCTCAGCATTGCTGTTCTCATACTGTACCCGGAGGCGAGAAGTCATCCTCGCAGAAAGCTGAACGTTGTCACTAAGGGTGCATGCTTGACTCTGATTCTGTTTGGTGGGCCAGGTGAAACTAAGAGTAACTTTACCATAGTATAAATCACTGAAAAAAAAAAAAAAAAAAAAAAGAAACAAAGAAAGAAACAAAGAAGAAAAACACCCAACAAAAAATAATGTCATTTCCTCAACTGTGATATTGGTTATAATCTATTTGAATTTTTTTTCTTTTCCAGTTTTATATATCTACCAGGCTTTGGGACAGCATAAGCCAAAATGCCTGGCTCCTGCTAGAACTATGTATTTCTTTCTCATTTACCTGCCTAGTTACAACTAGCTGCAATATAGGCAATAGAAAATTAGAGCCTTACATGTGTGCACACTCATTCCGAGTGCTATCCCAAGAAACGACGGAATATCACGGCATTTAAAATAAGGTGTTCACAGATATTCGGTTACTATAGCACGTTTATATGAAGCAACTTGGCAATGGCATGTGAAAAAGGGGTCATCCATCAGCCAAGTTGTTTTGATGCTCGGTACATATGAGTAGAGAACAGCAAGACACTTCTGGGGAATAGTTATAGTAAACATGGAAAAAATCACCAAAAAAAGAATATAAAAAAGATAAAAGAAAAAAAAATAGGACAGAAAAAAAAAAATTAGAATTAAAAACAGGGCCCAAACCTACCAAGTCTTTACCATCTGCAATTCCCAGTGAAATTGATGGGAAATACAGAATACGAATAATTTGCATTGGGTAGCAATGCCTTGATATTATCTTTTAAAGAAAATAGACAAAGTAGATTGTTTTAAAAAACTATAGAACAAACCCTATGGATAATAGATCCTTCTTGGCAATTATTTCTGAAAAAAAAAGAAAAGGAATAAGTGTTCTTATCTGAAAATAGAAATAAAAATGTTCAAAGGGTATCACCACTGCAATTGTATTAATGCCACTTTGGACATGTTCTCCAAGTTGTGGTTGCCTTAATAAACTAAAAAAATAATTTTTTTTTTTTTTTGTACATAATGTAATTATAAAGCTCTCAGTCTGCATGGATGCAAACTGTGTGTGACAAATCGTCTCTTTAAATGGTCAGTTCAAATTGTACATTTCTCATTCGAGTTGTCAGTTAGCCATTGATTTAACTTGGGTAAAATACCCAAGCTCCATTTCCACAGCCCAATTAAAATGTTTAGCTAAAACAAAGACTGAACAAAAAGCTGTTCCATTGCAGTGTCAATGCTTTTTAAAAAGAAAGTCAACTGTTGAAATTTGAAATAGATACTTTCAACTGTATTTCCTTTCTTTTTAAATCCTGCGGTGCAGTCAACACCTAGCATAGCAAGATGGATATAAAAATGGGAACAGGGAGGGAAGATTCCAGCAAGGGAGGGGGTTTGGAATTACTTAATGGTTCACAAGCCAAATGCTGTTCCCTTTCTTGAGAAATCTTGAATTGGTTTATTGCCAAGGAAGCTTCATATAGCACGACACTAAAAAAAAAAAAAAAAAAAAGAGAGAAGAAGAAGAACCACAAGAAAACCCCACCAAAAAAACAAAACAACAAACTCAACAAAAGAGTCCCCACAAAAAATGTTGTGTTTCTATTCTGTTATTTATTTACAAAAATCATATCAAGACTATGGTGTTAGAGGAACACTGTAAACATACAACTCGTTATTTTTTAGAGACTGATTTTTCTTCTGTGATAGCACCTTAGCTTATTAAAACTGAATGCATATGGGGATAGGATTGCGTCGGGGAGCTGGAAGAGGGGATGTATTTTTTTTATTTTTTAAGACTGGAACAAATTTTGAGGTCCTAACTCCTTAAAACTGATAAGAGGGATCACAGAATTTTGTTTCCAATTTGTTTTGCATCATTCATCATACCTATTTGTGCTTTTTGTTTTCCAATTAATGCAGCTTAGAAATAAATTGGCTGGTTGCTTGTTCTGTTAAAACCAATTTTGCTTTTCAGCTCTCTTGAATTAGCACAGTGTTACTGACTGAAGTTGTAGGCCTGCAGAGAAAAAACCCTAAACCTCATTGAACTCCTCTCTTCTTCCTTAAAAAGCATTGGATTGAGGTTTAGTTAGTTTATAAACCCTTTTTTCCCAATCTCCTTTGGGCCTGAAAGTAGGTGACAGTCACTTAAAATGACAAGAAAAAATCGTAAGTTTGGTATTCCAGGTAGCTGAAATTAAGCCAGACAACAACTTATCCTTAGTTTTATCTCCAGTGATGTCATTGAAGGATATTTCAATGTATAGTGAGTGAAAAAAGGTCTGAAGGCAACAAATTCTGTCATTGAATGCCCATCATGGCTTCAAGAGTGTCAGAGTACCCATGAGGGCTGGATTTGGGCTGGACCACACTGGGATAAAACTGCCCCAGGGAAGGATAATTGAGTGGCTGCTGCCTCCCATGCTCCTGAGCTTTGGGAAAGGAATGCTCTTATCCTTCCTAAAAGTGCTATCCAAAAAGCTGCTAAAGGCACAGTGTTTAAGGAGAGCATCCACTTGGAGGGAATAACCCCACAGACCCTTCACTGAGCAAAAACATGAAGAGGTCCTATTTGTCCCAGAGAAATTAAGTTCAAGGCTTGGTAGCTGAAAGCTGTCAGCATAGGATGGGCTCCATCCAGAAGCTCAAAGTTTGTTTTTCACAGCAAGAAGGTGCTGGTGGAGCGTGGTGCTGTGGTACAGCCTTGGCTGTTTGTTCACACAACACCCTCGTGCAGCTGGTCCTGGGCTGACAGGAAGAGTAGCTTGTTAGTGTCATAAAAAGCAGAGTGAAAATACTGTTAGATGGCACTCAGAATTTGTGTTCTGCATGTTGCATAGTCTATAAAGATGATAAGCAAGTTGCTGACAGAATAATATTATAAGGCGATGTACTACATGCAGATCATAAAGGATTTAGTTTTAGGGCTTAAGGCTAAAATCCCACTCCTGCAGTTTATTACCCAACAATATTCCAGTAATGAGCTTTTTGATTTTTTTCCCTTACCACGAGGAAGATTTACAGAGGAACTCTCTAGATTGTCTCCACACATTTCCAAATACTATATAAAACTGGGGTGAAAGCCCTTTGCTTACTAAGACCAAAAAAACCTTTCAAACACCTCCGCTGTGTCACAGATTAGCACACATCTGAGCATGCTTCAGTAAAAACACAAAACAGTATCACGTGGCTGTGAGCCATATGAAATGAGGCCACGGGTTTGCATCCACTCTGTGGGTCTTTTATTCCTCAATCCAGTGTAAAACCAGAAATGGGGATAAATGTTCAGGGAGAGAGGAGGAAAAAAAAAAAATTTAAAAAAAAATAAAAAAAATAAAAAAAATAAAAAAAAATTACCACTTGTGTCTCCAAGACCTTCATGCTGCCAGCTTCTTGAGCCCTTCAATATTAAATTTTCTGTGAAGCACCTTGCAAGTTTTTGGATAACTGTTAAAAAAAAAAATAGAATATGGAAAAAATAAATTAAAAAGAGGTGAACATAGTCATCAGCTCCCCGGGTATCCTACAGCATGGCCCATTTGGCAGCAATGCTGTGGAATATAGAATATTCTACTTGTGGTTTTTTGGGTAGCATCTGGTGCAATGGGGTGCTGGTTCATCACTAGGGCTTCTGAGCTCTACAGTAATGCACCAAATAAACAGAAATCACTGTTCCAAACACACGGATTTCCCTAACTCTTATTTTCACAGGCCCTGATTCAGGACTGTACTTAAGCACATCTAAGGAGCATCCTGAAGAGTTTGAAGAACAACTAAAAAAATAAAGAGAAAAGGGAAACAAAAAAACAAAAAAAAACCAACAAAAAAGAAAAAGTATCTAAACAGAAAAACCAGGATGGTTTTCTGAATTGAAAGAATAAACATCTTGCCCTTGTAATGCCTCTTCTTTCCTTATAATCCAAAAACTGGGGTGCAGCAGTTCTGAGATAATTAGAAGCACATTTCAACAAAGGACACATATTGGAGATCTCCTTAAGATGCCTGCCTAGGCTGCATAAAACACTACATAGAAAAAAAAAGAAAAAGAAAAAAAATATAAAAACATGAAAAGAGCTGCCAATTGGACAACATGGGGAAGCAGTTCAATCCCATGTTGGTTTGTTTTACTTTTCTTTTTCTTTATTTTTTTAAGCTATTTCTTAAATAATAAATGCACATGAAGTGTTAAATATGTATATACTGTATTTCAAAAAAATTAAAAAATCAAACGAATGGGGCACAAGATTGTTCTATAAGTCGTGCTGGCTAATTTTTAGTTTGTATTCATAAGTGGTTTTTAAAAGCCTTTTTTAAAGTGTAATTTGCATGTTCTACTTTGATTGTATGTAAACATATTTTAGAGCAAAAAAATGTATTTGTATTTTATTGAATATAGAGGCAAGAAAAAAACTTGTACATTGTTTGAAATGTTCTTTTTGTAACAGTTTTTATTCATGAAGCATTTTTGTACATTTAAAAATGGATATGGACTTGATGTTCTTTGAGGCTTAGATACATCTGGCATGCTTTAATGTCATGCTCCTTCATGATCTTAGATGTTGGTTTTTAAACATTTTTTTCTAAAACAAAGCTCAGTCTTTTCGCTACCAAATCAGGTTAGCACAGTATAGAGCACTTAACTAAAAAAAAAAAAGAAAAAAAAAAAGTTAATCCTATTCATATGTTATTCATTGTGTGAAATTAAAGGAATTCAATTCAGTCTAACATGAGTTGTGAATTCTTTTGTCTTATTTTCCATCTGTTTCCCATCACTAAGGAGTTTAATAGCTTTTGGGATAATAATACCATGCATTCACAAGCCCTCTTTATGGTAATGGAGAAAAACATGCTTTGGTTCTGTTCTTTTTTCTTTTCTTTTCTTTTTTTTTTTTTTTTTTTTTTAATTTTTCCCAGAATATCCTTAAAAGTTAAAAATGGACTGTGCCATAGGCCCCACGGGCAAAAGAGGGATTCACACTTCAGTGTCGTGCCTATCACTAAATGGACAGAGACCTCTCTGGTCCAAATCGTGTCCTCAGGCACCAGCAGAGCAGAACTTACCACCCAGGTGGGATTTCCACTCCAGAAGCAGATGGAGCATCCCTCTCCAGATCCCTGAAGGGAAGGCAGTCCCAGGGGCTGGGCTGTGGGCAAGGGGGTGACGGGAGCCAACTCTCTCCTCATTGAGCATCAGAGAGCAAGGGCTGTAGGCCAAGGGGTATTTTCCGTTCAGTGGAGCCTCATGCTGTGACAATGGCACTGTGCACTGGTTGTTGTATGGTTTTAAGTTTCTTTTCCAAGTTGCTGCTGAGAGCGGTCTGCTGCCATCATAGGCAGTCAGCCTCAACATGCACGAGTTCCTCCACAGCAATGCCAGGTCTCATCTTTTTTCTCCTTGGGGAGAGAGTTCACCACCTTCACCAATGGCTCGGCAACCTCAAGGAGATTAAACCTCGCCTTCTGGAGAAGCCAGTGATGCCCAGGCATGACAGATAACTTAGTGTCCTCTTGCATTCTTCCCTTCTGAAGCCTTGTGGGATGGACTGCATTGGTGGAACCAACTCATCCAACCGCAAAGACAGCCCCTCTGGCTGCTGTTTTGACAGCTGTTGCTTCATGTTACGGTAGTAGATCTGCTCCAAAGGTCTCAAATGCGATGGGGCTTATTTTCTTTCTCCTCTCTCTCTTTAATATATACATAGCCCCAGCTTTTGACAACAGTTTGCAAAAGTGCTGACATTTTCACTCACTGTTTTTTATCGGGATCTGTGATGTATAAGCTACTGGTCTCCTACTCCAACCACATTTTAGTAAAAGGCCTGTGGTAAAGCTCCTTAGGAAGCATCTGTGAACTGTCAAGATTTGTGCTTGCTGGTGCAGTATCTTAGGACCGTTCTCTCCTTCTGCCAGCTCTTTCCTGAGGTTTATCTCCCGTCACCACAGCTCTGCTGTGTCACCTCACAGCCATGGGGTAGCAAGGCAAACAAAGTTGGGGATGTTGGGTTTCTGCCACTGGATGAGGCAAGGGCATGAGGATCTTCATCTGTGAGGTGTTCACATTTTTTGTCTCTGGTTTCTTTTTTTCCCCCCAGACTGTTGACACCATGTAGTGTCAGAAGACCACACTCCTCACCAGTCTCCTCCTGGGCAGGGGGGATCCTTTGGTCATCACCCCAGGCTTCTGTCTAAAGGTCAAACTTTTTCTAGGATCCCTCTGTGACTGTTTCATCTCTAACTACCCCAGCTCTGTCTGCTCCTGTGGATTACACCATCTCTGAGAAAAAACTTAGGAATTCTTAGAAACAAAGTTTAGTAAATTCATGAGCTCTGGTAGGGTGTAACTTTTTTTAGGCACTTTTTGTTTAATGATATTGAAGTCTTCTTCCCCGGACACAAACCCTGAGTAGAATTCTCTAGGGAAACCTGCTTCAGCAGAGGGTTTGGACCAGATGGCCTCCAGTGGTTCTTTTCAACCTTACCCATTCTGTGAGATACTGTTATCTTCTCTCAATTTGCATAAATTCAGTGTTTTCCAGATTAGAATACTTTCACTATTAATCTCTGCCCTGGAATAATTGCAAATAATGAAATCATCAAGTGTAAGGGAGAAATAATATTGTTTTCTGATTATCATCCTCTTTCTTCTGAGCATATTTTGCTCATAAAAGTTATGAAGATTTGTTCAAACCTTCTGTGGCCATCCTCCATATTACTGGAGTTTGAATTTATGAGGGAATTTCACACTCCACCCTCAAGGTGAGGGTGTGTGAGATGCGCTCTACCGCTTTTTCACTTTTGATAATGGAGACGGTTTGTGTGGCCTGGGATAAGAAGTCTTTCCAGTGTGACCTTAACTCATCCTCAGCTGGCAGAGACAAGACAAACCTCAACCTTAGTCCCACTCATTCTCGTAGTACCATTTCCCACCAGACTCCTGAGCTACCTCATATGCTGAATTTATTTTGTGCCAAGGAAAGTTTGGTTGGTGGAGATGCCTGCAGCTTGTGTGCAAGTTGTGTGAGCTCATGACAGCATTATTTGCTGTTCTGTAACACAATGCACCCACATAATTTTAGAACAATGCTACTGTTACTGACTGAGTAGAAAAAATGTTCCAGTGACCTTGAGGGGATTAGTGACAGGACCCTACTCAAAGCCCTGCAGTACATACCATCTGGCAAGCTCTAGAAAGCAAAGGGAAGCATAGATGTCAACATAAAAAATATATGTTTGGCCTTTTAGGAACAATTCATGAACCACATCACTGGTGCACTAACATAGGGGGTTAAGAGCTAATAGCAAGCATTGAAATTACAATGAAGAGTGGCATATCAAACGGTCTATGCATTTTTTTTACTGGGAGCTGCAGAAGAAACTGGCATGAAAGCACCACAGGAATTGTAAGAGCACTTTGACAAAATGTTAGTGCTATCATAAGTCATTGCATTATGACAACCAACTTTGTTTGTAACACAGAGCAAGATACACTGGTTCCCATTCTCAGCTTATGCAGATAAGTGCTATCAGTTTCAAATGTGTTAAAGCAGTTTACAGGAGCAAAAGATCTGTATTCATTTTCTTTATGGAAACTATTCATCCCAAAGTGGCTTTGGAGTGCTTCTAGTAGAAGGGTGTAATACAAACTCCTGTTGTTTGTTGCCTGTAAGAAGTGTCATATTGAGAAAATGGGCTTTTGTTAAAGATTCAAGTGTTTGGAAACTGGTTCAGCAGGATGAGTAGCCAAGTCACCACAGTTTCATTAGAGCTGTGGTGGAAGGAAGAGGGCAAAAGAAGTGGAGTCCTTGGGAAAAAGATGAAACAGTGTTCTGTGCACCAGGAAGTTAAATAAAGTATTAATATCTTCTTCTCATTACTCTGTTGTGCTACAAAAATAATCTGAAAAAAAAATTCCCATGTCCTAAAAGTCATGGAGTGTCTCGGTCCTGCACGAGTCAGGCATATAGGAAGCCCAGGTTTTTTTCTGCAATGCTTGAAATAGGTGTAGCTTGTATGGCACCTGTTTTCCTCATGGGATTTCCCTCATTATGGACTTCCCCCATCAGTCAGTAATGGAAAGCACAGAGCAGAGACCCTATTCTCTTTGTACTTTTCCAGGTTACCTGCCCAGAAAAATTGCAGGTATAATTGGTTGTCCCTGAGCATCTTTCCAAAGGCAGGAATATTGCTTACCTGTCTCCATCCCCATCCCACGCCTGCTCATATCTGATAGTTCTCAAACTGTCCCACAAGTATTGCTGGCAAATAATGTTCCAATCAAATTAATATCATTTTTGTCGTTGACTCAAACAGAGCAAAGCTCCCACCACATCTCCCCAGTTTAGCATGCCACAATACTATGTGTGGACCCTAACAGCCCTTAGTGTCTTCTACTTGTCTTGCCTGACATTCTGTTTATATTCTCAGAGAACAAGCATATCAAGCAGAAAATTAGTTAAGAAGGGAGAACAGTGAAAACCTCTGAAAGGTAAAGGCAAGGAACAGAGCACGTGAAAAGCATCTGTGGTGAGCCTTTTTAGAGCAGAGCAATTAGAGAAGGGATGAAAAGTGAGTGATCTCTTAAGGAAGCAAATGATAATGTGGCAAGCTGTAATGAAGACAATAGGCAAAGGAAGGCACTGCTTAGTTTTCTTGAAGACAGGAAAAAATAAAACAGCACACTTGAAGGGGAAGCAATGCATTCAGAAACACAAAAGGGCATTCACTGAAAGGAGGGAGAGGCTGGAGGACATGAAGGTCTGGGTCATGGAGAGAGTATAAAAATGGATCTTGTGACAGAAGATGGAAGAGGCAGCCTGCTTGCTTACTGGGACTTTATTGCCACATTCTAAGCTGACACAGCACTCCTCATTTATCCTCATTAAACAGCTACCATCAGGGCATAGTTAGTGACCATTAGGCCTCAATTCTCTCTCTTTAAACTGCAGATAAATAGATAGCTACTGCAAGAAGTAAAACTGTCTTTGCTTGAATTATTGATAGTTGCAGTTTCCCAAAATTCTGGTCAGGGATCAGCGAATGGCAGCAAAGGTCTGACAGTAAAGACAGCAGTTGTACAGAAGCCTCCCTGCAAAGATGAGAACTCAAGGAGATGCCCTCTCTGATTACATGGACTGAGCCTCATTTACTGCAGAGATAATATAATAATGTTTATGTTGATCCCGTAGCCTCTGTTTCAGTGGAAGTTGTCCCCATCCACGACAGGGGAGTTGGAATGAAATTATCTTTATAGTCTCTTCCAATCAAAACCATTCCATGATCCTACGATTCTCACAGACAGATTGAACACCTGCCCCAAGTACCTGAGGATCAAATACCTGCACCTGTGAGGTGTTTTGTTCCCATAGGTGTTACCTTCCTGTGGGGATGGAAGGAACTTTGTGCCTAAGAACAACCCAGCATCCCATTTGTCAGAGAAGGCAAGTGAAACACTGTCCATATCATCCAGATCCTACGGTGCTGTTGGGGACTTCCATTTTAAAGCCCCACACACTTCTGTGTTTCTGAATATCCTATAAAGGGGCCATGGTTTTAGCCTAGCAGCCTATTAGATCCAAACCTCCCAAAACTTGTATCTTGGTGATTTTTGTAAAAGTGTGAATAAAATAAAAATGAAGAATTTTACTGTCGTTATGTTTTTGCTCAGGATACCATGAGAAGATTTTTTTGTTTTGCTTTGCTTTCAAATGGTGTTTCACCAGAATGTTATCTCCAGAACAGCCATGGTGACCCTGAGGGTCCAAATTCCATCAGCCAAGAATGATTTTGCTTTTTTAATGAAAAAAAAGGGAAGCAAAGAGGCAAAACCTCTCTGGAATCTAAACCACTCTCATCTCAATTCAGAAAATCCTATTATCCTATGCTTATGGAAATTCAGGACATAGCATAAACAAGAATTTCTGTTTAAGCTTTGGTTTAGTCCCACTGACATCAGTGTGATTTAAACACTTTAAAATTAAGTAGATGATTAATTGCTCTTACAAGAAAGAACCTGGCTTCCAACTCCAACACCTACTCCCAGTCGGTCAAGCTGAAATTTAATTATTTTATTGAGTGGAAGCAGGAATCAATAGACTTCTGTTTTAAACAATCTCACAAAGTGTTCCTAGCCCCAGGCCTCAGTTTACCATCAGTAGTCCTTGCATACATTGAAGGACTATTTGCTAACTTTACCAAAAGACTGTGAATTCCTTGCTGGAGATATGAAACTTGTATGAGAGAACATCCTTATCAGGACTTTAATGACAGGTCACTGTCTACAAGTCAGCTTCTTTCCTTATTTCTTTTAACCATGAAAAATGAGTCCATGTCACTTACACGGCAGAGTGAAAGGGAACCTTTAAACCAGGGCACAGGTTTCTCTGTCCTTCTTTGCTGCAGCCATATGTTTCTGTCCATCCTTCATTAACTCAGAGAAAAAAAAATCCAAAACCCCCATGAAATTATTTCTTTTTTTCAGCTTTCTATAAATAGTCCTCAAGCCTGTCTGTTCACATTGGATGGGCTTCTGAAGATGCAAGCTATGCAGTTTTGGATCAGTCATCTCTTTATGTCTTCACTGATGAGGGTGTCCCAGAAATGATAGCTGTCTGCTCCTGCTGCTTTGATAATCAGATCACAGACTGGGCAAGGACACTGAGGTTGAATCATGGGAGGGGAAGCATAAATATTGTTCCATCTGCCTTGGATTCAAACACTGAAGGTGAAAAAGGGTATGAAACCCCTGACATGGATAGGGAATCCTGAATTCCATCTCGCTAGATTTCTAGAGATGTATGTGTGAGATCTTTGAAAGCTGTTGCACGCACATCAACCCAAAGGCCTTTTCCAGGCTCAGACAACCTGTGTTTCTGCATCTGTTTCAGGAAGTGGTGGCTTTGAAAGACCATATCAAACTAGTACATTGTGTTTCCTGCACATCCTGCTTTATTGGAGGTTAATTCCTTCTGACACATGAAGCCTGCTGCTGCCAATTAAGTCAAATGTATTTTACGCTTTACTTTTCTGTTGCCTTACAGGCTTTTGTTGGAAAAAATGTAATAAATAAAACTTGCCAAACATCATTAAATGACACGGTCTGATGATTTGGAATAAACACCCAGATTTTCATATATCAGAAGGACTGAGGGAGGGGAGGAGGAAACTCTGGAGCAGTACCCAGCCTGATGCCAACTGCACAGCACCCAGCCACCAACCACAGTGTTAATCTTCGACTGCTGTAAAAGGAGAAAAAGGGACCCCAGGTCAGGCAAGCAGTATAGAGTTGTTTCTCATGCAGTGACATTGCAATGTATGATTCTTTGGTAGAGGAGGATAAAAAGCAACAGCTCTGGAAGAGCAGTAGAAGTACAGGACCCAATGGACCCATTTGGGTATGGTCCTTTGCAGTTCCACCTCTACCACTCCACATTGTGATGGTTTCTGGGTTTATTCCTGTTTTCTGCTTCTGTCTGCGATCTCCAAGTCTCTTTCAGGCTTTAGAGAAACAGCTGGGACTGCTCATCAGGTCATGACTGCTTAGGTTACGATAAGAGAAACTATATTTACTCAGGGTCAGCTAAGACACAAAAATAAGTAAAAACTCTTCAGATCTTCTGAATAAAGCAGATTGATTTATTTATTTATTTATTATTCTGTTATCCAACTCAACACTGAGGTAGAGCTGTGACAGGAGACAATCAGTGAATCTTCTCAGTGAGATTACTTTCTAACTTGGAGAAGAGAGGCAGCAGCAGGTCAGAAGCAGCAGAAATACAATCAAGATGAAGAAGAGTCCCAGGAGAGTTGACACTGTATATCAGTGACATCATATATCAGCTGACATTCCAGGTTCATGAATGGGTCCATGGTCCTTAATCCCATTACATGGCTTTACTGAATAATTTTGGAGCAAATTTCAGAAACAAAATCAAGCCCGAGGGGCGGTTTCAATTCCTTTTCTTTGGTAACAACAGAAAAACCTACCATAGAAAGCCTCCTGTAAAGCAATTGCAGTGTACTTTACCCAAAATGACACTTTTAGGTCTCCTGTGGGATAGATCATGAGTGCCAGAGACATTAAACCCAACACTCAAAGCAATTTCTGTCAGAAAACAATGGTTAACAGCATTCTGCTTGCAAATCCATACAAAGATCCTTCCAAGGGATGTTCAAGGCACGCATCTTCTTGAGAAAAGACCTGTCACTAATGAGCGAGGGGTATGCAATTATGGGAAAATACCTGATGCAAGAAAAGAAAAATTCCTTATTTGTAGTCAGAGACAGGATTGATGCTTGACTAGAACATAGTTTGGAGAAAGACAGTACAAAGGCAACATACATCCTACTTGAATAATGGAGTGGCAGCATCAAAACAGTTCATCAGCATCAGCTTTGGATCTCAACATCATAGCTAAAATTTAATTTTAAATTTAAACAAATTCCCTGGCAGGGAAGTGCCTTCAGCTCTGATCGCTACCGACTGACAGCTAACGATGAGAGAAAGAGGCAATCAGCACTCCTTTCATCCAGAAAAAAGTTCTTTTAAAATCTTTGCAAAAGTATATATGATAGGGCTGAGATAGTGCCTCAGAAAACACATCTGTCCAGTGCTTCTAAGAAGGTGAGATAATAGCACCCAGCACGCGACTGCTGGCAGTACTGGATTGCATGCCTGAAATTAAAACAGGAGGGGGAAGATGCTTTAGATAACACTAAGGTTCTGCTCAGTAATTTTTATTCTCTTTTTCTACAGAAGCTTGCTGACCTTCCTCACACATTAGGATTTCCTACGATTCTCAAGTACATTCCATTTGGAAAATAATTGAAGGGAAAATGGGCATGGTCTTTAACAAAAGCAGCAATTCAGACTGGAGAAGAGAGGATGAGGGAAAGACCTCATCACGGTCTGCAGCTTCCTCATGAGAAGAATTGGAGGTGCAGGGACTGATCTCTCTGGTGAGAAGCGACAGGATTCCAGGGAACAGCTGGAGCTGTGCCGGGGGAGGTTTACTTTGGAGATCAGGAAAAGGTTCTTCCCCCAGAGGGTGCTGGGCACTGCCCAGGCTCCCCAGGGAATGGGCACGGCCCCGAGGCTGCCAGAGCTCCAGGAGCGTTTGGACAGCGCTGCCAGGGATGCCCAGGGTGGGATTGCTGGGGTGTCTGTGCAGGGCCAGGAGCTGGACTTGTTCCTTGTGAGTCCTTTCCATCTCATGTTCTATGAACATGAACTATGAGCAGTAACTTACTGAAGATGATTTTTAACTCATTGACATTAACCCGTTAAAAACAGGTGTCTTTATTTCTAAATTATTTTGCAGCTGGTTCAATTTTTTGAGTAACTAGGAGTGTGTGATGAAATGGAACCCACACAGCAAAATTGTGTGTGCTCTACTACAAAACTCCCTGTTTATGTAGGCTGACTGAAGGGTAAATAAATCCCTGTTTTCCCTGGAGCTCCCACAGATATTTGTTAACCTCTTTTATCATTATAGTAAAGGCTCACTATGGTAGTAAGCTTTGCCTGATAAATTTCTTAACTCTTCATTAAAAGGTTCTGATTTTCAATCAGTTGCAAGTAATCCCAGTGAAATGGACAGCAGATATGTCCAACATGATCAAGTTATCTGCATAAAGAGCTTGGTGAAATGACTGCAGGCTATGTATGCATCAAGAGAGCCAGCTCTGAAATCAGAAATGGTGTAATTATGTATTTAATTACTTCACCTAAGGGACAGAGTCATGCAGTCTGGTTGTATTGTTGTGATCTAAACTAATATCTCCACACCAAGGGGTATTTAGGTTGACACTGCCTTGGAGACTTTTGTTCAAAGAACGTACATTTATAACTTACAAGCAGATTTAGTCATATCTTCTCTCTCAATTTATCTGTAAGTTTTAATTGGACTTAAAAGCAGCATGACAAAAGTATACCTTTCTAATATGTCATTGTTCTCCAATACTCTTTTTTCACTCCTTACCTCTTGCTTATATTTATTCCACATCTCTTATCAATATTTCTTCTCCTCCTTTTCATCTCTTTTACTAGTTCTAATTTCCTGTTTAAACCTGTTCTCTTCAGGATCGGTGTAACATGCTGCAAAGGAAGAACAATTAGTTGTTCTCCCATTCCATACCATAATTTGTGCTCAAAAATTTACATTAAAAAAGTAATTTATTTTCTATAGTTGATCCCAACTTTCTCTCATTACATTCTTATCTTTCATTTCTATAAGCAGCTTAGATTTTTAATAACATTTTTATAGAAAGAAACAATACTTTTGGGGAAATAATATATGGTCTTTGAGAATATTTATTTTCTTTCTTGTTTTTTGAAGGAAAAAATAGGGATGCTATGGCTTCAAAGGGAGGGAGAAACTAAAATTCATGGCTGTTTTCTGAAGCACTTACTGGTTTAGTTGTTACAGAGAGTGAGTCAAGCTTAAATTATCATCAGAACTCCAAGACCTCTTTTACAAACATTTAGTTTATGTCTAAATTGGTAATAGTGTCCTTTTAAAAAAGGGGGAATGGCCCCATGATACAGCTCAGAAATACTTTCTCATTAATCTTTGTTATCTACCTTTATCATCACATTCAGCAGTACATCCATGCCTGTCCTGTGCAGCAGTACTGTGAGTTTCCATACATCAGGTGCCCTTATCACCTCCCAAAACTGAGGCCAAGAATCAGCACAGAGGAGGTGTGATGGTAGGGGGGGAGCAGGGAGCCTTTGAGTGATTGCACTGATAAATCATGAAATGCCTCCCTGTGGGAACAGGGGCTGTGCTATTTTGCCACACCAAGCCCAGCAGACCTGGATGATACCCCAGTCAGGCAGACATACCTGGAGACAATGCACTAATTGAATCCCCATAGACTTTGGTTTTTTCTGCTTCTGTGATGATGAACAGAAGCCACAAGGAAGAATAAGAGGTTAGCAATGACCCTGAAGGTGTAAGGAGGCTGCTTGCACAGGGGAGCCTTTTCCTACAGGTGCAGCACACAAAGATGTTCTGAGATGTGTTGAACAGGTCAAAGGGAGAAAACTTTCTTTAGTTAAATGAAATTTAAGACTACACAGCACAAGTGAACCAGGAACTAGTTCATCAGCCTCATGTGTATCCCTTCAGGAGATCTGACAACATTCATTAAATCCTGAAATTAAATAATGGTGCTGAGTCTGCAATTATATTGAAACCAGTAAATTCAATTAAGGGTAAGTAGTACACTTTATTTGAATGGCTCACTTGGTGGCTTTTTGGTACATGTAAGTAAGAAGATAAAGAGAAAATGCTTCTTAATTTTTTTTTTCTTTTTTCAGATAATGCTTTCTCAAATGAAAACCACACTGAGAACCTTGCACAGAATCACACAGTACAGCAGAGCTCATAGAGAAGGAATAAGCACTCAGGACAGAAGCAGTTTCTCATGTTATCAGTTCCGTTTCTCATGTTATCACTCATATAATTTATATCAGCCCTTCCCAAAACACTCAGTTACATTGTCATTATACTGGAAACAAATGAATACACAGTCCTCCAAAGAGTAGCAGTAGGCGTAGAAATAGTAACTAGTTGCATTTTAGAGCAGAAAGACTTAGGAAAGGGGATGCTAGAAACCTTGGTTACCTTCTACACTCCTTCAAAAGACAAAGTATATAAACCTGGAGAAGACTGAGAGTGGTCCTGGAGCCTCACCCTAGCAAGGTACACCCTTCCAAGCTAACACCTTGGCCCAAATATCTAATGGATTCCCTCAGTTTTAGAAGCTCTGATGTTTGCAACACTGGGTTTCAGCACATCCCCTCCCACATGGTCAGGCTCCATCTACATTCACAGGTAAAGTCTTTTCCTTCCTGGGTTTCTCCTAGTGGGGTTTTTTTTTGAGAGAAATATTTAATTTCTTGTCTGCTAGAGCAGACACCTGCCAGAGGAAGTTTTTTCTGCTGCTTTCTTTCAAAGCATGGCAAAGGCTTAGATGTTCTCCGGCATGTCAAGAAACCCGAGTGCGATCCTGTCACTTCTCTTTCCCAGAGGAAGAGCCCAGCCAGTGAGCTGGTGCACAAACACATGGCATCAGCCACAGCTGCTGCTACCGCTTCCTTCCATTGTACAGGAAAACTGTTTCCTTGGCTTCTTTCCACTGGGGGCTGTGGGCTTTGATCAGGGAGCAGTGGGCGGTGTGTCCCTGAAGCTCTGGCTGAGATAACCAAGGCATAAAGTCTGCGGTGTTTTTCTCAGTCACGCACCAGCCCTGAGCAGGTTTGAAAGCCACCTGTTCAGCAGCTAACACCAATCATCTCCCCTCCCTGCCTTCTGCAGTCAGACCTATCTCGAGTTTCCTGGGTCTTCCCCTGCCTACACTGGGAGTTGAGGTTCTCACTTTGAGGTTACAGAGCTGGCTTCAGGAGGCACATATTTTAAAGAAAGCTTTTACGTTCTTAGCATCTGCTCAGCCACTTGCAGTTGCCATTTTACTGCAGGCCTCAAGGGTAGATCGGAAGGAAAAGGAAAATGGCTTTCAGGATGGATTAGTTTTGGGAAGAGTATTGAGTGCCAAAGGCAGTGCAGAAAGAAGTAAACATTCAAGCAGACAAGGATGACATCATTTATTCAGTGGAACTGACAGGGGCAATGTGAGAAGCTGTAAAAGCAGATAAGAGGGCTGAGGTTTGAGGGCAAGGCATTAAAACTGAAGAAGGGAGAACTAAGCAGCAGCAGTTGTTTTTCTGAGTGGTTCTGAGCCTGTGTAGGATACACACCTCCCACTCAAATATTCACAGCCACCCATTCATTGTGGAACATCCTCTGAACCACTTTGTTCATGGGGCCTTTACTTGGTCATCTTGACACTAGGCTTTCAGAGCAGGGGAACAGAAAGAAATGTTCAGTTACAAGCTTAGGAGAAAAACTGCTTTGTGGCTTTGGAACACTGAGGCACTGCTTTTTTAATTAAAATTAGAGGTGAAAAGGAGTTTGGTCAAGTGGGTTCAATAAAAACACCTAGGCTCGGTTTTGAAGGCAGAAGTGGCATTTTCAGAATATTGCATGTCTGGAGCAAAAGAAGGATAACAAAGGCTTGCCCACAGAAATAGGTTGTGATGTTCTAGGGAATAAGAACAGTTATTTTGCTACCAGCTGTAATAAGTTTCAAGTGATAGCAAGATCAATAGGAGAAACTGGAAAGAGACCAGCGGTAAGATGAGGCCCAAATATGAAAAAATGAGAACAGGGCTAATTCTGAAGGTCATGGATAATTGCTGTCATGTGTAAAACTGATCTCTGTGCAGGACTTGATATTTTTCATTAAAATCATCTCACTTCGATCCCTATTGTTCCAAGTAAGGACATGGTAAAAAATAGTCACTTTTATAGCACACACCTAATCCTCTATCCACTTTCTGCCTGTTAGTAATTTGTTGGTTGCACTGGGAAGGATGGAAAAAAAGTTAAAGGAGGAACCCCCTGGACATCTTAGAGGCTTGAAACAAACCTAATAAAGACAACCTCCCGACATTCTTGACACAACTCTGAGAAGATGGAGCACCAGGAAATTAGTAGCTCTGTGTGTGGAGGTTTTATCTGGCTTTTCATTGGAAAAAGGTTTTTTAAGGTGATCGGCTTGGCCAAACTCAAAAGTATTTTGTAAATACAGCATATGAAATGTACCTGCCATTATAGATGTTGGCTCTGCATAAATATCTTCACTCGCATCTTGTGAGGCGCTTTTCTGGGTGTGGGGAGGGTTTGTTTGTTTTGTTTGAGGGTTTTTTGTTTGTTTGTTTTTTCTTTTCATTAAGCTAGAATGAGAAAGGGGATAGAAAGGAACTTGGTTTCATGCACTTGGTTTCATGAAAAGGTCTCTCATCAGATTCTGTACTTGGAAGCAGTAGCTTTTCCTCATATTGGATACTGGATTTAAAGATTAAAATTGTCTTTGGGACACAAGGCTTCTTACCCATGGCAGTAAAAGCTGTTCCCTCCAGTGCAAAAGACACATACATACACATCTGCACTCACACGTCCAGTATTCTAGACAGAAAACAAGATATTGTATGAAAAAAAAAAAAAAGGATTTAGCTTCCCAAAATCTTACTGAAACATTGAGCTTGAAGTCATGTTTTATCCAGAAATACCAGTGGCTGGAATGGACTGACTTATGACAGTAACATTTTGAGTGTCTCTATGTCATAATTCACATTCTAGCAATTTTTTAGTGTTCTTACCATGTACAGAGTCCTGTCAGTGCTTATATATATGCTTCTAAAGGATGACTTCACAGACTTTTGTGATCTAGATGGGAAAAGAAACAGTTCAGATTCAAGACAAGCCAGGTAATTAGATGGCCTTACCCCAAACAATTTCAGGGATGTCTTGTGAATGGAGAAGTCCATAAGCTTCTCAGTGAGAACTAGTAGTTGTGTCACTGTGATAATGCTCTCACATGAGAGGATTACACTTGTAGCCATTGTATTTATGTTCCAAATTTAAGATTTTCATAGTTTCAGCAAGTGAAATATTTCCACATTGGGGAATATTTGCTTTTAGAGCATGTCAGGAAGACATTCATTACACAGAAAGTGGTGAGGTCCTGGCACAGGATGCCCAGAGAAGCTGCAGCTGCCCCATCCCTGGAAGTGTCCAAGAACAGGTTGGATGGGGCTAGGAACAAGCTGGGATAGTGGAAGGCGTCCCTGCACATGGAAGGAGGTGGAAGGAGCTGGTATTTAAGATTCCTTCCAACCCAAGCCATTTTATGATTCCATGTTGATATGTAAGAACATAGAGAAATACAGGGTAAGTGTGGAGTCACAAAAAATTAGTCCTGGATACGTCCCTCAGCAGGCAGAAATGGTTCTCATTCACTGACTGTTTTCAACACAATCATGCTGGGGAGAGAAAAAAGTTTTGCTTTTTTTTTTTTACAAATTTGTATAATATAATTGCAGTTATTTTATTTGTTATGCTAGTGCAAGATCCACCAAAAATAGAAACGTGCAGGGTTAGGATGTCAGTATTCCTCTTACTCAGTAGTATTTGCTGTTACACTTGCTGGCTTACCTTGATCACCTGTGGTGGCTGGTTCAGTATCCCTTTTACCACTGCAGTAAATATTCTTAGCTGTGATTTAAAGAAACACCAACAGCTTCAGTGTTTGTTTATATTTTATGGCCCAATTATTGTTTCTCATTCTCAGAGACGAGGATAATTATTTTATAATTAATCATACATAGACAAAACATATCGACTCTAAAAATGACTATTTAAACATTTACAATGGGAAATGTGCACATACTGAATTTTTTATCACATACCCTGACTATTTAGTTATATTGACCATATGTTATTTTATTTGCAAGTTATTTGTCAGATGCATTGAGGAAAGAAGAGAAAAGGTGCTCAAGGTATCAATTCAGCATTGTTTTGTTCCTGCAGAAAAGGCCAGGGAAAAGAATCTGGCAACTTGCCTTGACATCAACCATCTGTAAATTCATCATTCTTTGGATCCCTAGGTAATTTAGTTTCAGCCAAAATGAGCATTCTCAATGTTGACAAATGGTCTTGCTACATTTCCCCAACAAAAGTAGTTTTGTTGGAGATTTGACCTTATGGAATTCTTGTTTCCCTTGAAAAAACTAGAAGTACAGGAAAAAACCTTTATGATTAATTGCCACTACTGCCACTTTTTCAGCTATTAGTTCAATTAAGAATTTGGCAATTGGTAGTTTCACTGAGATATTATACTTCAGTAACATTAATAAACTCTAGAGAGTTTGAATATGCATTTTTATAAGAAACTCTTTTCTTTGTGAGGTCTGAGTATTTTCTGACACTATTCTTGACTCTCCTATTAATGTATGCATTACTTTTCTTCCAGAACCTCATCACATCCCCAAAATATAGTAGGGTGACAAGCAATATGCATAAAGTCCTGGATCATATTCAGCTTCTAAGATGTAGGATATCCATCTTTGATCTAATGACTCACAGAAATTGTCAACTTCCTCTCTCTTGTAGAATGCCTGATTTTCCACTTCCATTATAATTATAGGGTTGAGAGTGAAAAAAAAACAAAAAACCAACAGAGCATCACAGGAAGACTGTACAGGCCATTCCCATGCCTCAAACAGAACTACATCTATTATGTCATCCCTGCAGATGTTTTCCTAACATCTTATTGAAGACTTTCACAACATCCCTAGGTAATATAATACAACAATAAATCCCCCACTGCTATTAGACTGTGAAAAATCCTGCTGCAATTTCAGCCCATTATTACTCATCCCACACCTAGGAAAAAAGGACAACAGCTTTTGCTTTACTTCTTCCTCCTAACACAGTATTTTTTATGTGCTTGAAAATTGTTATGATGTCTACTCTTGGTCTCTTTATAAATTAAATAACTTTGGTTGTTTCAATTTTTCCCAGATGTTCTAGTCTCTAAACCCCAGATCATTTCTGTTACCTATCCTGAATTTCTTCCAGCCTCCACTTGATTCCCAACTTCTTCCATTTGTAAAGATCAAAACTGAGCAAAGTTGTCCATTTGTTGTAGTTTCAACAGTGCTCATGAGACAGCTTCATTTCTTCTGTTTATGCACCCTGATAAGGTAGTACCTTTTCTTTTTTTTTTTAATCACCAATAATAGTGTTGAATTTGTTCAGCTTGCTATTTTCTGCGACTCATATTTTCTGCAGGATTGAACCAGTCATTCTCCATTGTGAAATTTTATGGATTACTTTTTTTTTTTTAATACAGCTGTTCCCTACTCGTTTGGCTGAAATGTGTCCTTTCTCCTCAGTTACACCAGCTTTTATGAGGTCAGCTTGAATTCTAAACCTCAGGGGGGCTTGCATCCTTGATTTCTCTTCACATTCACATCATTTTCAATCTTAGCAGACATATCTACTCTTTTATACTTCAATTAATTAATTAAACTCTTACAATACTGAGCATATCCCTGCAGAACTTCATCAGCAATAAAACGTTGGTAAGTTTTTAGTTTCTCACATCACAGAAATTTCATTTGGACTTTGAATCCTTAATTGCCTTTAAAAAAGTGTCCTGGTAGTGCCAAAGGTACAATCACACCTCATACCTGTCACATCTCAGTGTGTCATAGTGGCTGGGCGTAGACACAGTTGAGGTGTCACCAACAGTGTCAGCCTTTGTTAGATTAAAAGCTTCAATCCATTTCGCTCAAGGATTAACAGCTTTGACACAATTATAGACTGACATGGCTGTTTCAAAGATGTCTTGAATGATTTTTACTGGAACATTTTCCTGCTCTCCTAGTGAAATGTATAGCAAAGTTGGCGTTAATTTTATGGTTTAACACATTATCTAAATGAGTTCCGAGAAAAGCTTGTCTTCTAAGAAATCTTTTGTGTTCTTGGCCATGATCAGTTCTGCTGTACATGTTCTACAGGAGACTTTGTTTATATGCTTCATTCTCCAAAATGTATCTCTTGTTATATTCATCAGTGTGTCTTGTGCACTTTCCTTAACCTCACTGCTTTTCTGACCTCATCTTATTATTCGGTGTACCCTATGTAATATTCAAAAATAATTATTGCTCATAGGATTTGTTGTTATGTTGAATCAGTTTCATATGACTTCTGCTTTTCTATCACTAGCCCAAAGTCATTAATTCATAGATGTGTAAAAGAAGCTACTTTCAGACAAATCATCCAAATTATTTATGTGTTTTCACAGGTCCATTGATAGTTATTGAGCAAACTAATGTCAATTCTACGTCTGGCTCAAAAAGTACCTTAGGAAGCTGAATGCGGTTTTTCCCTACATTTTTTCCTTAGGCATCTGCTGGTAAGACATGTTGCAGGATGATTAGTGGTTCACTCAATATCCAAATAGACCATATGGATTTGTAAACTGCTTTTCTCAGACTGTGCATTTCTTAATATGGCACCTGTGTATCTTCCAAAATAAACTGATTTTTCCAGCAACTTGAAATTTCAGTAGAGGATAAGAAATAAAGAATATGCAAAGAGCTCTGATTTGAAAATTAATTTTCGGTCTAAAAATGTTACCTACTAACCAGCCCTTGTGATTAGATACTCACTTATTAGGACCAGGGAAACAAGAGTGGCCATGTCTGAATGCCATGTCCTTTGTTTTTGAGATGCAATTAGTATAGCTATCAGACCTCATTCAGGTTAGTAGCCTAGGCAGAGATGTGGTGTAGATGCATTTCTATGCACAATAAAACCATCTATCTGATGGTAGAAAAGCTAAACAGCATTTTACTTCAGAAAGAAAAGTGCAAGATGCTTTAATAATTTACAAATTCTTCACCTTTCTTCTTGCAAGGGGACTGCTGGTTATTTCAGATACTTTTCTTGATTATGATTTTCATTTTGTTCTGTGCTTTTCTGGGGTTTTTTTAATATCTTTGACTATTTGTGCAATGATTTCCCTCAGATGTTTTTAAAAAATGCTTTTGGCCCCTCTCCTCCTAATGATGATTGTGTCCTTGGGTACATAGTGTGGAACATCAGTCATCATCTGTAGATGATGGTGTAAAGCTTCTATTTTATGTGCTGCCCTGCTCAGACATACTTTTGTGCTCACGTCTGCCGCTAAAATATTCATTTTAATGGTAAATGAAGCATATTTCTAAAACAGTGCACACTAGCAGCACAGTTAATGTTGCAAATCCATTTTCGTCGTACACCTGGAAGAAATCAGTGCTATTAACTTCCTATTTTCCCCAAGCATTAAATTTACGCAAGATTAAATTAACATGAAATTCCTCTTCAAAAGGCTCTGTAAAAAAATGAATGGGAAAGTGCAGTTAAAATTTTGACTCCTACAGCATTTTTACTGCTTAAAAAGGTCATTTTTTACCCACAGCATGTATAGGTAATTAACCACTGGAATACCTTGTCCAGGACAGAGAAGATCTTTCCTATGCTTTTGGGTATTTTGTCAAGGTTTTGACAGCAGAGCTTGGTGTAGGAAATACTGAGTAATTCCACATTCTGTGGCAAGCAAGAAGCAGACAAACCCTACCATTCTGCTTGGACTCGAAATTTATGATTATACAAGAACAGGAAAAGGTAAATAGATATTGTCTAGTGAAGTTTTCCCATTTTGTTCTGAGGAATTTATTATTCAGAATTAGGATCCTGAAGTGTCACAAACAAGCACATACATTTCTATACTGGTATTTCCCCTCTGCAACATGAACCTGATAAACACATCTCCCTCTCTCAGTCGCTGGGATGTCTCCATGCCAACTGCTACAAGACATCCCAGCATTAAAAAATATATAATCAGAGTTCTACTTTTTCTTAAAACAAACTTATCGACTGGAGACAAGCAGACTACTCATCAGAATTCAAGGAGCCACGGCTCTATGGACTAGACATGAATGCTCTTCAGATATCAGATTTCTACTGACTGCAGGCTATAAAGTTCAAAAGGGTCAGGCATCATAAAATCATAACTGAGTTCACCGGTATTTTCAGGGCTGCATGTTACTTGGACCATGTATGATAACATCCAGTTGTAAGAGTCACTCTCTTGGCAATCTGGTCTAGTGGAAGGTGTCCCTGCCCATGGCAAGGCGTTTGAATGGGATGGTGTTTAAGGTCACTTCCCACCCAAACCATCCTATGGTCTTATGATTCATCTCTATTAGATGTGGATTTAACATATTATCACTGATTTTTCAGTCTTCTCCATAATTTAATTAAAGGGAGGTCTTAGTTATATGGAAATGTTAAAACCCAGTGCCTCATGTCCAAAGGGCACAGTGCTGTCGTTAGTCAAGGCTGCCCACTGCTCTGAAAAATCTCCACTCAATATCCCAATTAGAAAGCAAAGCAGCGGCTCAAGTACAAGATCTAAGGAAAAATTAATTGATCTCAAGCAGAAAAAATAAACAAAAGGTAGCAGAAAAACACAGGATGTATTCAAGCTGTGGGAAATAACTGCATTTTGCAAAACGGATATTGGATAAGAAATAGAACTTTATCTCAATTTTGTGGTGGCGGTATTAAAAGAGCACTGTGACAATGTGGCACTGTTTTGGCAGCTGCTGTCTTGGGTTCATACAACTCCTCAGTTGTTCTGATGGAAATTCAAGATAAATACAAGATTCCAGTCAGCAAAAATCAGACCCAGGGACAGCTAAGGCTGGAAATGCAGTATCCATGTAAGCAGCTGGAGGTGTGAACATGCTGGAGTTTAAACTAGCAAGTGCATTGTGAACGCAGCTCAGGAAGTCTACTTAGAAACAGCCATTAATAAAACAACTAGGGAAAATAAAACATCGGAATTTGATGTGAACCATGTGCCAGCCCTGGCCCGGGCCACCGCTCCCCACCACCGGGGCCAAGGCCACGGCTGCCGAACTGCATGTGGCCCTTCAGTGCTCAGCATGGGGCTCTTGCTTAGGCCTGAGCAGACAGTGTTTCACAGTCACTGCCAGGAGGAAAACCTGGCAGTCTCAAGGAGAGATTCAATGAGACAGCCTGAGACACACAGAGGGGTGCAGGAGGGTGGCAGTGACTGATGCTGACAGAGCCGGAGGGAGCGAAGCCGGTAGCAGAATGATAATGCTCTATCTCCAGGATGACAGGAGCTGCCATCCAGCCCAGTTCCTGCAGATGCTGGACCTAATAAACCAGTGATAAACTATGTTGGAAAAAGAAATGCATCAGCTTCATATTTCACCCCCAAATTTAACCAGTTTTCACACTAGTGGAAGTAACACCAGTTTGAAATGAGCCCTCAGGGTACAGTGAAATCGTGCAGGTCTGGAAGGGTCCTTGTAAATGTCCCTGCAGGATCTGCTCCAGCCAACACCACTCAGCCACCCATCAGAACCAGGGATGTGAAACGTAGCCAACTTGTTATTCCTGACTTGGAAAAACAGCTAACCTTGCACTTAAACTAATTTGTGCCTTAACTCATATTTAACTGCTCACCTACACTGCAGGCTCTGTGTATCCACAAAGATGATTAGAGGAATGAACAAACTCTCCTATGAGCAAAGGCAGAAAGAATTTGGATTGTTCAGCCTGGAGAAGAGAATGTTTCAGGGTGACTTTATTGCTCCTTCCTGCACCTAATGGGTTACAGAAGAGGGACTTTGGACAGGGACCTGGAGTGACAGGAAAAGGGGGAATGGCTTCATGCTGACAGAACGGAGGGTTAGATGGGATATTGGGAAAAAATTCTTCCCTGTGAGGGTGCTAAGGTCCTGCACATGTTGCCAGAGCAGATGTGGCTACCCTTGCATCCCTGGAAGTGTCCAAGGCCAGGGTGGACGGGGCTTAGAGTAACCTGGGTGGAAGGTGTCCCTGCCCATGGCAGGAGGTGGAATGGGATGAGCTTTAGGATCCCTTTCAATCCAAACTATTCTGTGATTCTGTGATCCAGAATAGCTGTGGGATTCCCCTGGCCACCTTACTTGGAAGGGGTTCTCCCCGTCACTCCTGGACAAGCTGCATAGCTGAAGATGAAACATATTTGCAGTTTTGTGTGAAGGAAAACTTATTAATTTTCTTCCCTCTGTCCTAGGGACATAGGCCTCAGCTCCCCAGAGCTACCACACAGGCACTTTACAGCAGCATTAAATTCACACTTTAAAAGTAGAAAGTGAATTATAGGCAGGGGTCAGTATTTTAGCATGTAGTAAGGATCTGGCATTTTTTTACAGCAATTACTTTAACGGCATCTGTTGGTCTCATTCTTTCCCCAATATTTCTGCCTCCATGGGTGTTCCCCTTCCATCTTTGGATGTCCCCTGTGAGGGTCTACAAACCTCTGTGGTCACAGGAGCCGCAGCCAGATGGTCCTCATGCTGGAGGCAATGAGATGTCACTTATGGCACGAATGCTGCAGACAATATCCAGCAGTGCTGATCAGTCGTGTGCTCCCATTATTTTCTGTAATATTTCTGCTTCTCCACTGTGCTCAAATCATCTTGAAAGCATATAATCACTGGCATGGTAGTGAGCTGTCAGAATGGAAGTGGGATTTATAATGCAGAGAAGATCGGGATAGAGAAAGATCTCCTGTGTGATCACTGAAGGAGTCAGTCCAGTGCCAGATACCGAGGGGCTGAATTCTTAGGAAGAGGCTGAAAGGTTTAGCCTACACCACCCAAATCAGCATCAGCCTAGAGCAACAATGCAGGCAACCTCAGCTACCTTATCAGAGAGACCATTTGGCACAGGATAAGAGGTTTTCTGTTACCTGCATGACATGTCAGTTGCCTTGTTGGCATTCCTGCCTTCCCACTTTCAGCTCTGGGTTTCACAAAGGATTCTTGAAGGAAGAATCTGTTTGCTCTCCTTTCCCGCATTATACATTTGAGAAGTTTAATCATTAACATGAGATGTCTCTCAGCATAAGGAAGTTGGTCCACAACCAAATAGAAGATGAACACATCTGAAGGTTTCACCAATGTTTCTTTCTTTCACTGCTGCATCCAATTAAAACAGAAATCGAAATTATTTGCCTCCTTTCCCATTGAAAGCCTGCAACTACACAGAGGCACAGTGGGCAAATTGCATGATTATTGCCTTTCCCACAGAAATTGTTCTCTGTTAAGATGTGATATTAAAGGCAGGGCCTGCTGTGCAGAAAACAGGGTAAAGCAAGCCAAGCTCTTGGATGTTCCATTGTGGTTTGTACTGTTTTCCTGCATTGTCATTCTAGCTGCAATTTCTAGCTGGCAGGAAAGAAACACTACCTACAAATATTTTAGGCATAAAAGTTAGTAGTTTGATTAGGTGCAACAAGAAAAGTCGAATTTTACTAAGAAAAAGGCCCGTTTGATCACTAGTTCATTATATATTTAAATTTTGTGGTGATTTTGTTGTTCATGGGAAGTGTCAAACTGCCACCACAGCCATTTCATCCTGTGTTCTCTGAAATATATTTGCACCCAATGCACGTGGTGATGGGGAGGGACTTTGCTGGGCAAGGCAGGAGGCTGGGAGAGGCAGTATCCTTGGGCTGGGGCTGAGTCTGCAGTCTCACAAAGCTGCACTGCCGCCGCATCAGTGCGTCCTTGCCCCGTACACATGGCTGGCTGAGCCAGGCTGAGAGGGGAGCATGAAATGGTGATCAAAATGAGTGAGCCTCGTGCATAATTCATGAGCTGAAACAAACCTTTGTACCAGACAAGATCACCTATTGAATTTCCCTTCAATGGAGCATTGCTTGCTTGCACCACACAAGATCCATCTCACTCCACACGGCCTGAATGGGAGCAGCACCAGCCTCTTACATTATTCTGAAACAATGCCCCGATCTTTCTTTTAGAGGCAAGTAGGCAATTTGGGCTACAGAGCCCAATCAATCCCTACTTCTTCTTCTTTTAAGGATGCCAGCAGAGCAGCTAATTATCACCTCCTCTTCCAGGATGGGCTCATTGTCAGCTGGGGACCAGGATGAGGACTCTATTCACTCCCCAATATATTATTCTCAAGGACTAACCAGACTGACATTAGTCAGTACTGACTTACAGAAACTCTAACAGGTCTGGATCCAAAGGAACGCTAAAGTGGGTGGAATGGGGAGGGGGGAACATCCCACCATTCCTCGGAGAGGCCTGGTACTCTTAATTTCCCCAGATCCTGCTCCAAAAATAAACTTCTTATGGCTTGAAAAGGAATGAATGAGGAAAAAAAAAGCAGAATAAAATGTGGACTGGATAAAAATTCCATTATAGTATTTCAATGACTAAGTGAAAAGTCCAACTCTGATTTGTAAAATAAACTATCCCCTAAATTCTTGAACACTTCAGTTAAGCCAAGTTTTCAATTTCACATGAAAATAAACTTATTTTCTTTTTGCCTTTTTCCCTAATCTTTTTTCCCTCAAAACAACAACCACAAAGACCAACCCTCCCAAAAAAACCTGACAAACAAACAAACAAGCAAATAGAAAACCGCACACACCAAAAAAAACCAAAAAACAAAAAAACAAACCAAACCAAACAAAACAAAACAAAATTTAAAAGATTCATCTATCCTAGATTGTTTTCTTCAGACCTTTGAGCCTGGGGGTCACCAGAATCAACTGAAACCCAAGACCAAATGATCTCATTAGAGACATCCAACAGGGAGCACAGAGCAGGGAGATGAAATCCCACATACACAAAAAGAGCAGCACCAAGCTGACACACCAGAAGGAGGCAATTCAGAGGGGAAGAAAAGAAAACAACAGCAGCATCTTCAACCTGCCCTCCTGCGAAGAAGCTGAACCTGGGAACAAGCAGTTTGCCGCGAGTGAGCCAGTCTTTTCATGGTGCAATCAGGTGAGGGCAGCTGGGTGCAGAGAAAAGTGGCTGACCTGTTAGTTAGCTGGATGTACTTTATTTTATTTTCCCCAGGTAAAGCAAAAGAAAATATCTTACACTAGATCATGAACTCTACACATTTATCAACTGTTCCCCGCTTGCAACAAATTGCCATTTATATTTTCCTTTGTGCTCTGTTTGGGGTAAGAAAGGATTTGAAATCTGCTAGTCTATGTGCACTTCCCTGTTGCTGTTGTCTTTTTTTATTTTCATTAATACTCTAAAATGTACCAAGGCTAAAGGGCCACATCACCTGCTGGAGCAAGTTCCTAGAGGTTAATGTAAATGTCATGTAATGTAAAGTGTTGCCTCTGGTTTACACCAGCAGAGGATTTGGCCCACTCCACCTGAACAGTGTATGCTGTGTAATTCTGGTTTTCAGGATCAAGCAAGAAGCTACTATAAAAGTTTCAGCAGCCTTCAGAGGTTCATGGGGCGTTGCAGGTGAGAGAAGCAAGGGGTTTTGCTCTCTGCTGATGACAAATGCTCCACCGCAGCTCTGGACCTTGAAGTCCTGAAGTTACCCAAATTATCCTTGGGGCAGTGAGGAGGGCTTGCAGCTAGCAAGCCCTGGACTTCAGAAGAACAGACTTTGGCCTCTTCAGGGACCTACAGGTTAGCATCCCATGGGATAGAACCCTGGAGGGCAGAGAGCCCCAAGAATGTGGTTGAATTTAAAGGGTCCCCTCCTTCAAGCCCAGAAGCAATGCATCCCAAAAAGGAAGAAATTCCATTAAAATGCCAGACCTCCAAGGTTATGGAGCTGCTGTGCAAACTCAGACAGAAAAAAGAAGCTTTCAGGAAGTGGAAGCAAGGAAGAGTGTCCAGAGCGGAATACAGGGAAGTTGTGTGGGAAGCTAGGGAGAAGGTTAGGGAAGTCATTGCCCACTTTGAAGAGTCTGGCCAGGGATGTCAAGGATATCTAGGGATATGTTGCAAGCAAGAGAAAGCCTAGGGGTAATGTGAGCTCTCTCAGTAAGGGAACAGGAGACCTGGCTACCTTGGACAAAAAAGGCCATGGTTTCCAATGACTTCTACACCTCAGTCTTCAGTGGAAAGTGCCCCAGGCATACCACCCACGTCAGGAAAGGCAAACGCAGGAACTGGGAGAATGAAGACCCTACACCTACTGCAGGAGACGATCAGGTTTGAGACATATAAGGAACCTGAACATGCATAAGTCCATGGGGCCTGATGAGATTCATCTGTGTGTCCTGAGGGAGAAGGCAGATGAAGTTACTAAGCCACTATTCATCATTTTTGGAAAATTGTGGCAGTCATGTGAAGTCCCTGATGACTAGTAAAAGGGAAATATAACCTCCATTTTTAAAAGGAGAAAGCGGAAGACCTGGGGAAGGACATACTAGTAAGTCTCACTTCTGTGCTAGGCAAGATCATAAAGCAGATACTCCTGGAAATTATACACATGGAAAACAAAGAGGCGATTGGTAACAGTCAACAAAGGGGAAGTCATGCCTAACAAATTTGGTGACCTTCTATGACAGGGCCACAGCCTTGGTGCACCAGTCTTTATGCTGCTTCACCAGTTAGTGAGACCAGTGATGACAGCCTAAAAATCAAAATTTTTGTGTCTACCAATCTCTTTTTCAAAAGTGAAGCACCTATAACAGTGGCTTTTGGCATAGATGGAACCTGAATTTACAGTGTCAGAAAATAACAGAGAAGAAGAGACTGTTAAAAAACAGATCCATTAAAGAAAGTCTGGTTTTGGGGCACACGAGGTTGTTCTTTGCTGATGGCCCCACATGTTTGTCCGTGAGGTTCCCCAAATGATGGGTTTGTAAAAATTCTCCAAAGTGATACAAGGTGATGGAGTTTCTTAACCTCAAAAAATGTTCATGTTTGGTTCCATTAACTCACAGTCTGTGGAAAAATACTGTAAGACAAAGCTCAAGAAGGAGAAGCCCATGTTGGCAATGGTTCAGTAGAAACAGACTGTCTGGAACTTGAGGAAGAGGAACACAGGAAGCTTGTTGTACTTCCCTGAGAAAGGAATGGAACAAAGGATGGAGTGGCACAGAGGCGTTGCAGTCATGTTCTGTTTAAACAATGGAACTTTTGGGAACTAAGCCAAAGGAACAAACTAACCAATGACCATATGTTGTTCCATTAACTCAAAAATGCATATTTCTTTTCACATCCTTGTTGACATTAATGAAGTAAAATCTGTACATGCTTTGCATGTACAGCTCAAGACACCCAAACTCCACCTAATTATGAAATGACATCAACTGAAACTTTATTTTTCTCCACCTTCAACAAAGGTGAAGAGGAAAGGGAGCCTAGAAGAGACTCCATTTTTGTGTCCTGGGATGGCTGGTGGGCTGTCCCCATCTCCTCTCCCATAAAGATGCCTTTGGGGTAAGTTTTATTCCCTGGTAATACTATTGCTTATGTATTCTGATATCAGTGTGTGTATCAATGGCAGTTTCTGAATCTCACTCTGTTAAAGCAATCAATAAATCTCACTGTGAATCTGTCACTCCAAATGTGACCAGACTTACAGAGCTAAAACCACACCATTCGTGAATCTGGGATCATGAAAGTTATTATGTTTTCAGACTTATAGTGCTGAATTTTTTGCTGTAAAACATTATTTGTGAATCTGTATTGTGAGGGTGTCCCAGGGATTTGGACAGACAGATAACACAGAGAAAGGGAAGGTCTAACCACTCCCAGAGCTGTTAGTAACGCCATTGACTCACCAGTGCAACATGTCTTCTTTAAGGTGACAATTGCTTTGCATCTGCTATATTTGGAGCTCTATAAATGTGTCTTTAAGACTGAAGACATTCAGGGCCAGCTTGTATCTTCAGCCTTGCTATACAAAGCTGTAACAGCCAAGATGCTGTATGGTGGCATATAGGTACCGCACACAGCGACAGCCTGGCAAAAGCATGGGGAGAAGCTTGCATGACAGCTGGCTCTATCTAGTCACATTTGACTCATTTCATAACAACTGAAAAGCCTTATGTTGAAATATTTGTAAGCAAAATCCCTGGTCTGTTAAAGCTAGTTAAAGATAGTGGCTGCAAGCTGAAGGCATAGCTCAAGCAGCAACTCGGAAAAACACGTTCGACTTTGAAAAGAAGCACATTTAATGGAATCAGAGGATCTCAGAAGCATGGAATCATACAATCCCAAAGTGGCTTGGTTTGGAAGGGACCCTTTAGGACTGTCTAGTCCAACACCCCTGCAATGAGCATGGTTTGTGATGTATCAGGCTGTGGCTTTGCATCCGTACTTCTTCCACCTGAAGGCAGAGGCTGGATGTTGTCCTCCTCTTCCTTCTGAAGGCAGAATTATATGTCACAGGCGGTTCTGGGAACCCCCTGACAAACAGCAAGGTCACACACAACTGCCTCCAGCACTCAGAAAGCCTCTACACTTTGTTTCCTTCCATATGTTGAACAAACCTATTGCTGTCCTGACCCGTTTACTTCCTGGCCATGACTAGATCATTGATGGATTTCTTACACTAACCACAGTTTGGAAAGGGTCCTATCATCTTTGGGACTTGGTGGTCTGGATGTGCAGTGCTGCTGCAACACTGATATGGTGAGGGAAATACCAAATTCTGCTCCATGGGGCTGTGTCTCTGCAGGGCCCACTTACAGGGGAGGCTGCCAAGGCAGGAGCCCCAAGGGCTTCTCCTTGCTTGCTTCATGAAGGCAAGTGTTGAGTGTTTTTGTGGTGCACAGAGCAGGATCCTCCTGTTGTGGAAGGGACTGGAGATAAAAACCTCACTCTTCAGCAAGTAAATAACTAAGAGAAAAGGATCACATTACAGCCTCCTGTCAGGATGTTCTTCTTGCCATTGTTTACAAACTGCAGACATCTTTACTGCTATTTTTTTCCCATGAGATGACACCTGGGAACCTAAAAGTGTCAGACTAGATGTCTGGAAAATTTGCAGACTGCTTCAGGACACTGATTTACATTCAATCCAGTGCTTTCTAAGAAATTGGTTCTTCTGAAAAGTGTAAAGTTAAAGCTACCTCAACAACAAAAAATGTCATTTTCACTAAACCAAAAGGAATGTCAGTGAAGCACCATGTCAGTCTGGAAACATTTGATGTATTGCAGGCTTCTGTGATGAGCTAACTACTCACTATTTCCTTCAGGCCACACAAAAATAGGATACTACAGAAGTAAAAAAAAAAAAATACTTAAGTGGATAGTATCATCATCACATCTTCTGGCTAAGTGTCAGATAGGCTTAGATTTTGACTAACCTCTTTCACATATGATACAACACAAATTACATGGAGATATTAGGAAAAAAATTCTTTATTGTGAGGCTTGATGAGGCTCTGGCTGCCCAGGGAAGTTGTGGATGTCCCATTTCTGGAAGCGTTCAAGGACAGGTTGGATGGGAATTGGGGCAGCCTGGCACAGTGGAAGGTGTCCCTGCCCAGGGTGGAATGAGATGATCCTGCTTTCCAGTACAGGCCGTTCTTTGATTCTGTGATTCGAATAGGAAAATACTTTCCTCAGCTCTCTGAGCTCCGACGTCAGTATTAGAAAGAAACTATGGAAGGAGAGTGCCAGACTACACCCATTGGTTTGTTTTGCCTTCTTGTACCCCTTGAGAGTGAGGTGCAGAGAAGGCAGCAGCTTTAAAAACTTTTCTATTCTGTACTATGAATGCATTAAGCCGTTTCTTCACAACTTTCTGATGCAACTCCAGGATGCATTCTGGGGAAATATTTCTTTTCAGAAGCCACACACATTTCAAAGCTTTTATAGGTGCATCACACTCTTCTGCACTTTTTTTTCAGACGTGGAAGAAAGGGAGAAGTCATTTATGGCTCTCCAGTCTGGGCCATCAGTGTTATCTTAGATGTGCCCTGGAGCCCTTTTAACCTGCAGAATTGTTTATAAGTTTCCCTGAGAAACCTTTTACTGGTAGAAGATAAAGACAAATGTACTGCTTCCAGTAGGATCTTTCCTTCCCCTTTAGCTGAAGGTAAGACCAGAGAAGGGTATCAATCATATATTTTTCTAAATATACACACATATAGACATTTGAACTGAAAACACTTGTTCTCAGAGAATTGAAATGTCTTCTCTTCTGTCTGAACCAGTAAAATAAAAATACCTCTCAATAATATATTTACCAGTCTTCAGTTTCAGCATTTCTAGCATATCAACTTGGAGATCAGGTGGACATAAGCACATACTGAAACACTTTTTCTATTCCACCACAGCTTTGGGAACTTCCTGTCCCTCATTTTTGGGGAAAATTAGGAGCATAAGGAATGCTGTTTCCCTGGGCTGTGGACCTACAGGACTAGCCAGCGCAGCTGTGCAGAAAGGTCCTCTCCAAGGACATAGATCACAGAATGGTTGGTGTTGGAAGCGGACTCTGGGGATCATCCAGTCCAACCTCCCCTGTAAAGCAGACTCATCTCGAGCAGGTTGCACAGGATCATGTCCAGAGGGGGTTTTAGTATCTCCAGAAAAGGAGATTCCACAACTTCTCTGTTCCAATGCTTGGGACCCTCACAGTAAAGAAGCTTTTCCTGTGCTACCGTTTCTGTCCATTGCCCTTGTCCTGTCATCGGCACTACTGAAATGAATCTGCTCCATTCCCCTGATGCTTCTTCTCCCATGACCCTCACCTCTTATCCCATCTGTACCCTGGGCTCTTATAAGATAAGATATTTGTGCAGTCTCAAAGCAGACAGCATCTCTGAATCATCCTCACAGACACAGAAAAAAGCTCCTTCTCCCTGATCCTCAGGGAGACTTTGCTAAGCTATGCTGGACCAGTCCAGTGGGTGGCCAGAGGGAGAAGTTTCCCCCTTGTTCCAGACAAAAGTCTCACAACCGTTTAATATTCGCTTTGGTTCCCAAGGAGATGAAGACCAATCTGACCCTTCACCTTTCTTCAGGGGTTTCGCTCACATTCAGGTGTTGCCTGCTCCTTCCCTGGATCTTTAGCTCCACCACGAAGATTTCTTCCCTTGAGCACACATCTTCTTCTACCACTGCTGCCTTTTAAACAATAACTTTAAATCTGCTGCGTTTTTTTTTTCTTTCCACTAATGGTCCTGTGTTTGAATGCCTGTATAGATGCTTGGGATTTTTTATATGTATGTAAAGAAATGCCTTTTATTCTTTCTTTTTTCTTTTCTATTACAAAGTCTCTAATGTGCTGCGCTAAAGGTGGGTGGCTTTAAAAGAGGCTGATTTCATTAGGTTTTTATTGTGTTTAAAATGTGGTTCCATTTATTGTGCTAAACACTTGGCAGCCTTTGTCACATCATGTCTCATGAAGGCACTTGGAAACGAGCACACGCACAGAAAGCTGCATCAATTTCCTCCCCCCCATCCCTCCCCAAGCAATATAGGTTTGTTTCTTTAGCTGGCACTTAATCCTTCCAAACTTGGCCCCCTTTCTGAAATTAATTCATCGAATAATGGACATGCTCCATTAAAGTGATGAAGATAAAAACTCTGCCAGTGACTGACTTAGTAAGAAAACCATCTCATTCTCAGGCCAAAAGAACACACTTGAGCTGTGACAAAGGATCTGTGTAATTGAGAGCCAAGACTCCCCTCCCATTTATTTCCACAAGTTGGTATTCTTTGACTGTCCACGTTTCTTTTTGTACTTTGCAAATGGGTCATGCATTTTTAGTGGAAAAATCTAAAATTAAAAATTAATTTAAAAAAAATAAGTATTGTGGAAATTTCCAGAAAGATTTTGCTTCATCTACCCAAAGACATGTATGTTTTTCACATATATTTGTTGTACTAAGATTTTAATTTACTGACAGTTGGTGCTTTGATTACAGATCCAGACAGGGAGTCAGGTTCACTTATGTTTGGTTCCCAGCTCTGTGACTGACTTAAAGTGTATTATGAGGCAAGACACTTATTCCTTGATTTTCATAAAAAAAACCAACAGAAACAACAAACCTACAGAAGTAGCACTTGTTCACGTCTCTTGAGAGCTGAAAGGAAAAATAACTAATACCTGTCAAGAAGCATTATTATTCATATGCTTCTGTGATGAGGTGCAAGTATACAACAAAGTATCACATTCAGTCCACATTAAAAAAAATACATTTTATAATTTTTTTTTTCTATGTGGAAACAGAAATAACATGAGAAGTACTGTGGTGTTGTCCCTCAGCATTTTTGCTGGGATGCTGTCAATGTCTCAGACCTGACCCTTTAGAATTTTTCTTTAGACTGTGATGGAGACGAGAAATCTTCCTTTTATATTAATCCAAAAAAGGAAAGCTGGGCCCAATACCTGTGCAAGGTCCTTCTTCCAGAGAAGCTGTGTATTAGCGTAATGGCCCCTGACCTGTGTGTTGTAGTTTGTATGCTGCCCAGGAAATGTTCTGACTTTCCTCATGGACCTAGAAAATTAAAACCCCTTAAAACTAAGGAGACTGTGGCTGCAGTCCAGGTTGGCAGGGAGAGCAAAGATGCTGCTCACATTACTCACTCATTACTTCTGCCTATGAGCCATAAAGGCTGAGAGCTGCAAGGACAGAAAATCCAATAATGGAAGAAAAATAAGAGCCTGTGAATTAAAATGACCCCAAATACCAAAAGTCAGATAGAGTAGATATCTTGCTAGGCATCAACAGGCACAAGAGTGTCCTCTAGATTAATTTTATCTGTTTTTATACACTTTAAGGCCATAAAAGAGGATTATCTCATTGAGTCTGACCTCTGGCATAACGCAGGCAATAAAAAATGTATTCAGTTGCTGTTGCATGGAGCCCACTAATTTGTGTTTGACTAACAGAGTTATTTCAGTAGAGCAGCACTTTGTGGCCTTGAAGATTCAGTGCTGGTAGAGTCCACTTCTCTTCTGAGCAGACAGCAAACTGCTGCTTGGTCAATATTCAGGATGGGACAAGTGCTCCCTTGCAGCTGCTTCTCCAGGGACAACCCCTGTGGTGTGAGTGCAGTGCCCACTATTGGTGCAGGAGCCACAGCAGGAATTTGGGAGTGATCCTCACCCTCATGTGTCCCTGTGGCACCTCCTTCCACCTGCCAGCACAAGCATTGCTCAACCACACGCCCATCAGGTTAAAGGAGATGATTAAAATTAAATCAGTTGAGTGCTTGGGTTTTTGTTGGCTGCTTTGCACAGCCTGAGTAGGGATAAATGATGGGAGATCTTTCAACAGCAGTGTTGGTTTATGCCAGTTCAGATTAGCACACGTGAACCTGCTGGTTTGTTATTAGGCCGTTCCTAGTGATTTCAGGTCTTTTTGCAGCTGAGTGGCGGAAAGAGACAGAACCTCAGGAAGCAATACCACGCAATGTTCTTAAATTAGTACATTGATGGAAACTGCCATCAAACACTGGATATTACTTATGACATTTGGCATACCAGTTAATCCAGAGATAAGATATCCTGTATATTTCCATGAAAAAACCAGAATTGTATTCTACAAGTGACAGAAATACAAATCAATTAAATTACATGATTCTTCATGTAATTTAAAACTGAGTATCATCCATCATCCTCCCTCTCTCCTCACTTTTGGGTCTTATGCAGTAACATGTTCTTGGATGTGTAGCAGTCACTCTTACCTGTTATTACTAGTCCATGCCATGAGCATGGCCTAGAAAAACACCCAGCTTTCTACATCATCAAATCCTCCCAAATAAACCCAGTTCCTAGCCTACTCACTGCTGATAGCAGAGCTGTTGCCTCCATTTCTCTGACAGACAGAGCCCAAGGCACAACAACACAAGCGTCAAACTCAGTGTTCATGTAGAATTAAAAAACTCAGGAAAGGAAAGATGAAGTTCAGGTAAACTCCGTGCTATTTCAGCATCCAGGAGACGGAGAAAATCAAAATGATAGCCCATAGCAGCATAATAAAAGAAAAAAGTGTGCCTCATCATTTATTGCCCTTTCAATATTATTTTTAATTATGTACACATATTTTCTGTGACTGTAACCAGAGCACTCTGTGGCATGCTACTGGCCCACCTCACACACTAATTGACCAGAAGTATGACTCCTCTCACAGCTGTATTTAGTCATACTAAAGTGAAAGATTTAAACAGCTTTAAAATAGGCATCTCAGTTCCTTCCTCCATTAATATAGAGAGATACCTGGTCCTTTCCCCCAGGCCTTACCTTCCTCAGATAACTGCAACTCCTTCTGCCCCTCACTGCACCCCAGGGGATTATCTAAAGCTATTTGTTATAGAAGATAGTTATTTACATATCTCAGTTTAGTCACCTAACGGCTTAGATGACTGGTCAGGTTAAACTAATCACATTCGATGAGACTAATTGTAAGCTTAGCTGCATGTAAAAAGCCTCACGTGCATTTCATCAATACTGTCAGCATCAGCCTACCACAGCAGAATTTTTTTTGTCTTCCCTTTTTTTTCTTTTTTGAGCATAGAGGTCATTAAAATTTCACTCATTATGAGTTTTCAATTACACGTTTCATCAAGTTTCCATGGTAGAAGAAAATTGGAATTCTTAGCAAATAAATAACCATGGGGTTTGACCAGCAGTGCAGGACAAAAGTTCTTAGAAATATAAAACTTGTTTTAGTCATTTGTTTGTATTTTTATATTTTTATTTTATGTATGTTTAGTATCAGCTTTACCAAAATATAAGAATCGTTTTATTATTACTATTGATTTTCTTTACTTTTGTGGATAGATTTACAGGATAGAGATTAAGCATCAGGGGTAGAGCCCTACCAGAAGACAGAATGATGTTTTTCAGCTTTAAGACAAGAATCCTAATTATAGGATACAATTTAAAATCCTGTAGCATTTTTTTTTATAGGAAAAGGTATTAACCTGATGATCCTGCCAATCCCCAAATGAAGTGCCTAATTTACTTTGTTCAAGAAATAGTGCCTTCATAATTAAACATGTTATTAATTCTTCATGCCCCTTTTTTCTGCCTTGAAAGTTGATTTGAAAGGATTTCTGTTTTGGTGTTTAATTGGCAATTTTGGTTTATAGCCCATAAGAACTTTGGGAATGTAGAATGAATACAATGTTTCCTTAGGTTTTCTTAGTTATTATTGAGTAAGGTCTGGTGAAGAATTGTGCCATGTCAACCCTCTGAAAACAGTCTGGAAGAGGAATGTATTGGCCATCAGTAATTACAGGTAAGGGTTGATGCTTCAGCATGGTAGAGAGGATCCAAATTGTGCATGCGTCATGCCACGTTCACCCACCACTCTTTGCTAATGCAAGCTGGCAGGAGTCACCCTCAAAGAGGGTGTTCCTCCCTGTCAGTGGATTCCCAGCTCCCTCCAGAGCCCCGGTGTTCCCTTTCTGCTGGGTTGTAAGTGCTCAGTGCTCCTTTCATGGTGCTGGACGTGATGGGCTGTGACACCTCTCGTCTCATTAAAGAGCAGTCTCAAACAATACCAGGAGACATCACTTAGAGCCTGCCAGCTGGAAGAGAAATTGGATTGCTCTGATGGGAAGGTCTATTTTATTCAGCCCAGCATAACTTCAGTTCTTTCAAGTGTGAGCTACCTTATGGCTCATGATGGAGGCTAAAAAATTTAATACTTTCATAGTTAGGTGTTATCCCTTTCATTCTAGTACAACCATATGATTTTACATGATGCAACTTCTTGTCTACTGGAACATGAAATAAAACTGTGAAGAGAAGCTCTTTTGACCACTCCAAAACGAAATGCACTGTTCATTTGTCATATAGAATCACAGAAAAATTGAGTTTGGGTAAGTCCTCTAAGATCGTCAGATCCAACCATTCCCCCAGCATTGCCAAACCCACCACTAACCCATGTACCCAAGTGACACATCTGCACATTTTTTCAATCCCTTCAGGGATGGGGACTACACCACTGCCCTGGGCAGGTACTTCCAATGCTTGACAACCCTTTCCATGAAGAAATTTTCTCTAACAGTCAATCTAAAGCCCGCCCTGGTGCAACCTGAAGCCATATCCTCTTGTCTTTTCACCTCCAACCTGGGTGAAGAGTCCCCCTGATTGCAGACCTCCCCTGGCTCTCCCCTCCTGTCAGAGAGTTGTGCAAAGCCACAAGGTCCCCCCTGGGCTTCCTTTGCTCCAGCCTGAGCCCCTTTCCCAGCTCCCTCAGCCGCTCCTGGGGCTCCAGCCCCTTCCCAGCTCCGTTCCCTTCCCTGGACACGCTCCAGCCCCTCAATGTCTCTCTTGTCCTGAGGGACCCAGAGCTGTCCCCAGCACTGGAGGTGCCTCAGCAGTGCCAGCACAGGGGACGGGCCTTGCCCTGGGGCTGTGGCCACACCCTGGCTGGGGTAGCCCAAGGGCCACTGGCCTCTTGCCCACTGGACACCCCTGGGCTCATGTCCAGCTGCTGGCATCAGCACTCCCAGAGCCTTTCCTGACACTTTCCAGCCCCTCTGCCCCAGCCTGGAGTCGCAGGGGCTGGTGTGACCCAAGGGCAGAATGCAGCACTTGGCTTGTTGAACCTCATGCAATTGGCCTTAGACCATATGCCATGGACCATTCCCATCCCTGCTCTTCCTGATTCAGTGGTAAAGAGGTCAAGCTGTTTACCACCTAATCTGGCGGCCTGACATGCACCACCAAAGGTGTCTACTGCCCTGACTTTGTGTATTTCCTCTTCCCTTTCATGCTTCAGCTGTTCTTCATAGCACATTAGAGGATTGCTGTCTTTATTAGTCACCAATAACACATTAATACATTCCTTCTCCTATTACCTCGGACACTAATTTGGTGGAATTGGATACTGACAGTACATTGATGTTGTTAAGGTTAATGACCCAGAGATTTACAAGAGAAGTCACATTAGAAGTCAAATTGATTGTAATAATTGTTTCAGTGAACAGCATCAACATTAAGTACAGTGTGTTGTGCTGTGCCATTCAGGGAGGCCCTGTGGCTGTTACAATCACTACAGCACCGTCGACATCCCGTCCTTACAAGACAATTCACACTGAAATACATTTAGGTAAATGCAGCTCTAATAAACGGATGCCTAAGATGTTCTAAGAAATAAGACGCTATGTTTCTAGTCTCTGCACATTATTTTGCCTCCAAGCATATTTTGTACTTCCATTAGATTCTGAGGAAATTGTTGCTTTTCTCAGGCAGGGTTGAGCAGAAAGCAAAATTTGGTGGTTATTGCCTCCTTTTGGCCTGAATTGTGAGGCAGTGCAGAGTACTGTTCAGTCCTAAATTTTTCTCAGACAAGTGACTGCTTGGCAGTTCAGATGCTCTGCAATTAAGCTGCTTTAAATATTTAAGCTTCAATATAGTGTGTGAAATAATTTTCCTGTTAACATTGCTCTCATATTGACAGTGGCATGCAGAAATTGCAGATGAGATGCTGTGAGAATCTCACAGAAATGTCACCCTTGACCAAAAGGATGTGTGATTGCCTCTGTGCAACTATTAAAACAAACAACTCATTATTTTTCACATTGTAGATCTCGTTCCTTCCCTTGCCTGTTACTCTGTGCATTGCTGCTCCTTCTTTCTCTTGCATTTTTCCTTTCTCACTCAGGATATTGATCCTGCAACTGCAGAAGTCGCTGCTGAGTGCTGAGTGGCACCATGAATGGTGAGATGAAAGGTGCTTGTCATGCTGGAGTCCTGTACAGTCATCCACACACCCACAGGGTTTGACTCACCCGTTCCTGCTCTCGTCGTGTCTCTCTGACTGCAGGGCAATCACGACATCGCTGATGGTGGTAAGTTATGACTAAAGCTGAATGTCAGGAGATGAACCTCTCGTGCTTCTGACTAAAGTTTCCTTCACACGTCTCAGTTTGTTTCTCAGTCTTATTTGCAATATCTCAAGACCTCAATCAAACCATATATTTTTCCAAGAAAATTCCAATTTTCGCAACAGCAGCAAACGTTCCACGGAAAGAGGAAAGCTCTCAGTAAAAACCATGTGTCTGCTTTGGCTCTGATAATATACACTAAACGTATTCATCCTCCCTTTTTTCTTTCTCCCATTATCAGCTTCTCTTCTTCCTCAACTAGTTTACATGCAGTAATTATGAAATGATCTTAAAGGTCTCTTCCAACCCAAACCGTTCTATAATTCTATGGTTTTATGTCTACAACATTGATATATCACATAGTCACCTCTGATACCTCTTACAACCAGTGGGAAAAAACTAAAACATCTTGGCATGATTAGTCTCAGCCTAGAGTGGATGAAGTGCAGCCTAAAATGAAGCCATAAGTTCGGTTCACAGCCTCTAAGCACATCTAAACCTCTAAGCAGTGTGAAACCTACAGGTTATTGTGACCATAATTATTGTGGTCATGGACAGAAGGGTACTCATGGGACCAAGAAAGCCAATGGCCCCTGGGCTGTCCCAGCACTAGAGTGTCCAGCAGGACCAGGGCAGGGCCCGTCCCCTGTGCCGGCACTGCTGAGGCACCTCCAGTGCTGGGGACAGCTCTGGGCCCCTCAGGACAAGAGAGACATTGAGGGGCTGGAGCGTGTCCAGGGAAGGGAACGGAACTGGGAAGGGGCTGGAGCCCCAGGAGCGGCTGAGGGAGCTGGGAAAGGGGCTCAGGCTGGAGCAAAGGAGGCTCAGGGGGACCTTGTGGCTCTGCACAAGTCCCTGACAGGAGGGAGAGCCAGGGGGGTCGGGCTGTGCTCCCAGGGAACAGGGACAGGTTGAGAAGAAACAGCCTCAAGTTGCACAAGGGGAGGTTTAAATTGGGTATTAAGGAAAATTTCTTCATAGAAAAGGTTGTCAAGCGCTTGCACAGGCTGCCCAGGGAAGTGGTGTAGTCCCCATCCCTGAAGGGATTGAAAAGATGTGCAGATGTGGCACTTGAGGATGTGGGTTAGTGGTGAACAAGTTGGTTTCTGGGTGGATGGACTTGATGATCTCAAAGGTCTTTTGAAACCTTAATGGTTTTATGATTCTATAAAGGTGATTGGGCTGAAAATAATCTGCTTTTGTGCGTACAGATTCCTAGACTAATGAGGTTGTATCATGCTTTCTGTCTGTGCCACACCTACTAAAAATGCGGTTTTCCTCTACTCCTGCCCTAAAGCCTGCACAGTTTCTCTCATGCTGTGGCAGACTGTGTTTGTTGTGTGATGGGGAAGGTCCACAGTACCATCTTCCATCAAGCAGCTGTGTTGTAGCCATCAACACTTGAAGAACTGGCCCGTGGGTTTGGTACATCTGGAAGTGCCACCACATGTAAGAAGCAAACCCAAAAGTCGTCGCATTTTGGATCTTACCACTGTTTACATAACACATCAGTAACACGCCAAACACTGTCTTTTGCTCTGTGCAGCATGTTGTACAGCTTGCTCTCTGCACCATAGGCTTGTTTTGTGGCTGATGTGTAAGCTGGGATATTACTCTTAAAATGTATTTCAGTGGCATCATGTATTCTGCAACAGGCCTGTCAAAATACAGTGTCAAGCTCTCATATGTCACATAAAAACTGTTTGATGTTCTCCTCACTTGAACTCCTACTTTGCATTATAATTAGGAGAGATCTTGACTGGATGAACTTGTTAGCTTTTTACATGCACAAGCCTAAGGACACTTTAATTAAAGTCAGAGGGAAACTTGAAAGCACAGGCAGCAAGAAAAAGATATAATAAGACTAAAAATAACCTATTCAAAACTGCTGTAGAGAAGGCAAGGGACAGGACATGTCACAAGCAGGGAACATTATGAACTGGGGGAGTCGAACCATTCCTTCCCCTGCAGTAGGGCACAATAATTATAAATATAAATCATGCTGCACTTGTCATATGACAGCACTGGAAAAGCAGAATGACAACATTACTGGCCAGTAAAACTGTTTGAGAAAGAGAAAAGGGGTTTTGGCAGTTGCTTTGGTTTTGGTTTGGGTTTTGTTTTGTTTTGTTTTGTTTTTTTTTGCAAAACCAAAATTATTAGTGTTAATACTTTTAGAGAGGAAGGGAGTTTCCTAAAACAGTGTTGGGGAAAAAACCCCACAATTATCATTTTTCATTTGGTGGTAATAATCTTCCAAAGATTACCTGTACAGAGAGAAGGAAACATCAGAACTGCCCTGAAGGAATATTTCAATTTTCAATTTTTCTAATTTCAGTTTTCTTGTGGAAAATCAGTTTTACAGTAAATCTAGAAATTTTCACATAGGAAATATTTTGTTCCCTTTAATAGGTAAAGGATTAGATAATGATGCTATGTCTTTTTTTCTGGTTTTTTGCTTTGATTTTTTTTTCAATCCAGAGCTAACATTTCACCTTTTCCTGAATTTTGAGCTGTCTTAATTATTTTGTTCCTGCCTAGGTACTCCTCTCTCCTTCAGCATCCATATCTCACAATTTCTTTCTAAATAAACCAATTAGACAGCATGAATGCAAATTTTATTTTCCAAAGCCCCAGATACAGACACCTCACACATTTCCTTTACTCTCCTTTATCTCTTGCACTGTGCCTATGACTCACACACCAGTGGATCAGAAAGGTATCTTGTTGCAAGGCTTAAATGCTCCTCCTTGTACAAATCCCACTTGCATGAAAAGTCCAAGATTCCAATAATTCTCAGTATAACTGATTATTTAAGATGGGATTCATATGACAGATTTTCACTTTTTCAGAACAGTGTAGCAAATCTTTAGCCCTGTCTTTATTCAAAACAGCATTGATGCTATCATTCCCTGACTTCTAAGCTCTTTCAGAGTGCAGTATTGAATTTGACAGTCCTGTTTCCTCTCTGTGCTTGCTCACCTCCTAGTATTTTTTCTTTCTCATCTCCTTTTACAGCTCACTGTTGTGCACCCTTTTTGCAGATTTAAGCAGTCACAGGCTGAGGTTTTTGTTCTCATCTTCTGTGCCCTGACTTTTGTGGGACTGGTCTTGGGTCCATGGATTCAGGATCCACTTCCATTTTTCATATTCTAAAGCTATCCTTCAGGGTGTGTTTTAGTTCTTATTCTCTTTACCTTCTTTTGTCTGGGGGAAATAAATGGGATATCATTTCACTAACAAGCAGCGCTGGAGGGTCCAAGAAGCAAATGCACATTTGAGTGAGTGCTGCAAGGCTGTACCCAGTGTCGAGGAATGGGTCTCCTCAAAATCTTTGACAATGACTTTTATGACTTTTAGCTCCCTAGCTTTACCAGAGAAACACTGCCATACCTCTGTTGATCTCCCACAATAGGTCGGTTCCTGCTTGTTTTCACAGGAAAACAGGCAGTCAGAGCCCTGTCTGGGAGTCGTTTTGAGTCACCCACCACTGTCTCTGGCTTATGTATGTATGTAAATCCACCTACATCCATGCATAACCCACAGAGGCAGCGTGACAGAAGCTGTGGCAGGTCACAATCACAACCCCATCTGTTCACAACAGCGACTCGCTGAATACATTTGAAGTTTAATACAAACAAAATTAAGACAAGATTGCAACTGGCTGAGGTATAAGAGATTGAACACTTCATCTGCTCCAACAGCTTCCCAGACATCCCCAAGAAGAGAATTTTTATAGCAAATACTTCTCAGAAATATTTTTAGTTTATTATTAGTTTTAGGATTTTAAAAGTGTGCATCTTCTAAACTCATTCAGTGTCTTTGAATCTTTGTTATGTCAACATAAATAATAATAAATATGTTCCGTAAAAGAGTTACTTGATTCACCTAAATGGTGTCTCAAAACACGTCAGGGGAATCATTTGAAAAGAAAACACTTCCCTGGAAGTGTTCAAGGCCAGGTTGGATGGGACCCTGAGCAACCTGGTCTACTGGAAGGTGTCCCTGCTTGTGGCAGGGGGGTCGAACTGGATGAGCTTTAAGGTCCCTCCCAACCCAAACCATTCTGCGATTCTACGACATGGCTAAAAGCCATTTTCAGTGTGAATTCAATGCATGCTACTCAGTCTGCAGTGTCATGTAATGAAATGAGATGTATAAAGTTGCTTCCTCATCTAGACAACTTTACACATTGGAAATATGAAAATAAACTAGCATATGAGATTCTCAACTGGGGGAAAATAAAGTAAACATGAAAAGATGTGGAAATCCTCTGCCAAGTTGGCTTGCATGTGAAAGATATTATTATTATCTACCAAGAAATACATCCAGCTGTCAATGCACTCTTCTTTTAGAGCTGACAGTCACACAGGAGAAAGCCAAGTTAGCTCTCAGAAGCTCTGGAAGCTCTGTGATATGTGAATAAAGGAAACATAGTACCACTGCAGATGGAGGCAGTTAAATTATAACACCCTGATCACTGAAAGAAGAGGCTATCTTGGGAGTGCAAAACAGGGCAAAAAACAACCCTACAAAACTAATATCCTGGCTAAATATGGCCAAGGACATCAGGAATCTGTTCAGCATGAGAGGTACATGAGCAAAAGCCGAGGAGGCAAAGAGGTACTTTAAGTGCAAACTCTTGCAGAAGATAAACAGAAGGAAGACTGGGAAGAGACAATTTCATTCCAAGCTGTTCAAAGTATACTCATACTTGGACATCTGGGAAAGAGATGATCTGCTCCACATAACTGCTGGAATAAGGAAAGCCATGTAGTACTTCAGAAATCAAAGCATCCCAAGCCATTTAATTTCAGACTGCAATCCTAATTTTCTGGCAGCGAGATTTGTTAATTACAGGAGTGGCAATTTGGTCACACCACATCTCCACACTTAAGCCATAAGCTTGACAGAACAAATTTCTAAATTGCTCATAAATGAGCTCGAGCAAGTCTTTGACAGAAGCCTGGTCCAAGTCTCCATGTTGAATTGCAGAGACTTGTGATGCCTATAGCTGGAAATTTTGTTAAGATTGACTTAGTTCCCCTAGGACAAGCCACATATTGTGAAGCAAGTCAAAGTGTTTGAGCTGATACAAACTCAACCTTTTCACCATGGGCAGAAAGATTATTTCATTCAAACTTCCAATTACTTTGTTTTCACCAAACCCAAGACAAAACAATGGGGAGTAAAGTTCACTCTCCCACGAGACAAGATGAGCAGGACATTAAAAGAGAATAATTTTGTCCTACTTTAAACTTCCCGAAATATCTTCAGTTAGAACCCATCCAGGAGATATCTTGCTGTCACGGGAGAGATTCACTTAACCCCACTGCAGGGTACGGTGGATGAGTCTTTGATACTGGGGAAGTTAAAAAACAACCCTCCAAGGCCAGGATGGATGGTGATTTGAGCAACCTGGTCTAGTGGAAGGTGTCCTTGCCCATGGCAAGGGCTTGGAACAAGAATATCTTTAAGATCCTGCTAAACCATGACAGATCCCTTACAACCCAAACCATTCTATGAATTTTATGAATTTTCAGAGAGCTGTGTCTTAGATCTGAAGAGAACATAACTCTGTACAGCTTGGGAAGTTCATAGTTCTATAATGGGAGCCACAGGGAGTGTCCCGCGAGTTAGTTAAACTTTGCTCCTCCTACACAGCTACTTTCTGATGTTTGCAAATATATAACTGCCTGCTAGTATGCAGAATATAAAATAAACATAAAATAAAATTCTGCCATTGCTGTGAGGGTAATATTTTAGATCTGAGCTGCAGATGTTATTTTGTCTACTATTAATAAGCTCACTATGGATTTTATCTGGTTCAGAGGCAGTGTTCAATCCAGTCATTCCTAATGTTATATAAAAGGTTAAAATCCTCAAATAACTCTTTGGTAGAGTTAACTCTTATCCTCAGATTATAAAAACTATTGTTGAGGTCATGTTTTATTTTTTAAATCTTCTTCAAAAATGCATTTTTGTGTTCATCAGTTTAATACTGCCTGGTTTTCTGTTGAAAATCTATAACCATGGAACAGAAAGCTGGAACTCTTCTAAAGAAGCCCTTGGCTTCTTTTAGCACTGACTTCATTCTATTCTTTCATTCTCTTGGTAACATAAAATTTACTCCAGGATCCCATTGCAAATGTTTTTGCATCAAACAAGTCGTCATCAACCACAAATCTCCAAAGGGTCTCAGGAGAGAAATAAATGAATAAATAAACAAAAGGCACTCCGGCAGCTAAAAGACGATGAGGAAGGGATCAGGCAAGGTAGGTCAGAGCATTTGCTGTGGTTTGTTCTCCCTACAGGGGTGTCTGACAGTGGAGGGGGAAGACAACCTGACACAGATGGATGAGGCAATCTGACGTGGCATGGGAAATGATGTCTGGGTGCTAGAGAGGCAGAAATGCTGGGAAATCTGTTCCTCAGGAAAAGCCTGAAGTATTCTGATTTTCTTAGCATGGTACAACTCTTCTCCTTCACTGCCCTTATTTTCCTGCTTGTGTACTTGTGAGAAACAGATGGATTGAGCATATTATTACCCTTTCTGCCTCAAGCATTGAAATTTGGATCTTTCTGCAAAGCAAGAGGTCTTGGAGGTAAAACTATTTCCTCTGTATAATTAATTTTTATTGATATTCCTTTCTCTGGAATTCTTGCATCTAATTTTTTTATGTTATTCTCTTCAATGAAAAGAAGAGCTTACCAATAATATCATCCTATATCATCTAATGCTTCCTTGTATGTGTGTGTAAAGGGAGAGAAAGGGAAGTCCTGAAGGCCAGCATGTCCATGCCTGGAGAACATGAGCACTGACCCAGAACAACTACTGAAAACCCTCAACACTTCACTATTGCAATATCAGTTCAGGTTTTATTTTGCATGTGGGTCAGCAACCCTCAGGATATTCCTTCCCTGCTTTGAGAGGTGATGACAACACCAGGCACTCACCCTTGGATGTGCCGGGTAAAAGAAAAGAGGAGCAGACTCATGCTCTTCTCCCCAGCCTGAGAGGTCAAAGAAACATCAATCCAATATTCCATGCCTTACAGGGTTACCCTACAGAGACCACCCTTGTGAGCTGCTGCTGCTGTGGGATCCTCTGTCTCGTCTTAATCAGCAATTAAAAGCATTAAGGTAACTTTCACTACATTTTGTTGTGTGAGAACTAAAAGTGAACACGACAATAATAACCACAGTGCAGCTGACCCACAGAAAATTGTTAACCTGTGGTATGTTCCTTAAACATCTGGTTCACACAATTTCACCGAGAGATACGTTTCTTGGCTTTACCATAGCTTTCCCATGTTACTTTAAAAGCTTGACCCCAGTTTCTAGATGACTTTCTCTTTAAAATGACTGAATGATTCTCCAGCACAATTTTCTTTCTGCCTCAAGGTGTTTGTATCCAGAACACAAAGGTTTTGGTTGCAACAGATTTTCAAATTATGATAAAGAACATAATAAATGCATTAAGTCCATAAAGCATTTTTTTCTTTCCCATTCAAGATGTACTGTGGTCATCAAATACAGCAAGAACACTAATTAGACTGACTGGTATGATTTCTTGTGTCTATCAGAGCAAGGCAGAGATCACCTGAGCCTTTTCTCTTGGAAGTTTATGAGACAAAAAAAATCTTACTGTTTTTAGACAGAAGTTGTATAGAAACAGTTTATAAGTGAGTTTGTTGGGTTCCCACACATACGTAAAGAGAAAGCAGGACACAGAAATATTAATCATTTTGTCAGGAAATCCATAATTCTATAGCTATACTTAAAGTGAGAGCAAGTTCAGCAAGTCACATGCTTTTATCAAAGCCAAAAAAGCTTGAGAAATGGGATCTCAGTATCAGGGCTCTGCAACAACAGAAATGGAACTAGAGAGTGATTATCCTTCCCCTTCCTCCCCCTTCTTCCAAGGAAATGAAATCTTCAAGACGAAGGGATTAAACTACAGACTACTGGTACAGAAATGGAAATTTCTTCCTGATGATGATTTGCATATTTTCCACATACACTTTATCACGTCTGGAGCTTTTGGCACCCATGTTCAAGGCTTTGATGTGGGTCAGCAGCTGTCAGGGGCCAAAAGAGAACAGCACTGAAGACACTTTGACTCCTTGCAAGTGCACCAGACCAACATAAATGGTGATAATCACATTAGAGCATGGTCACATTGAAATGGTCACACTTAAGTAAGTGCAGGGAAGTTACTGAGACTAAAATGTCATCAACTACTTTTATAGTCCAGATTTCTACCTTTCAGCCTTATCCTGCTATGGGAGAGGGCCTAATTTTCATGATTGATATTTGCCACAATGCCTCTTAGTTTTACCTAAATGATCAGTTTGATTTAAACCAACAGGATGACTTTCAAAGTTTGAGGCTAAGTATGTCAAAAAGTTCGGAAAAAAAAATCTTTTCAGGCTATGGTTGCAGATATAAGACTCATTTTTGAATCCGCAGCAGGTGAAGTCAGTTCTGAAATGCTTCTAAGTCATTGCTCTTCAATATTAGCATTCTATGGATAAGATTTATTCCTTTCAACTCTCCATATTAAATATGATTATGTTGTTGTTTAGATTATAAACCAATGCCCAAGGGTATCTTTTTCCCTTCCTTTCTCTAATATGTTTGAAAAACAATTACATGGACAAAGAAGACACGCCTAAAGTTACAGCAAGGTCATAAAACTGGAAAACACCACAAATTAAATAATTCTTCTTCACCTTAACTCATCCCATACTTGGGTTCACTTAGAGTGCATGCCATCCTGAAGGTACTGGAGGAGAATGTGTTTGTTATCCATCAGACTTGAGGGAGAAGGCAGCAAGATAATGTACACCAGAGGGGGAAAAAGTCATTCAAGAGAAATCCTTTCATGAAAAAAAAACCAGCTTTGTTTTGTACAAAGCAAAAATACTTCAGGTAAATTAATCTTCAGTAATGTGTCATGCACAGAGGTGGTGAGAAACTGCATGAATGCTGTTTTCTTCATTGTATTCTTTCCAGTGAGGGATTAAAACTCAAAACCTCCAATACATCTGCAAATTGGAGTGAAAAATACATCAGTACACCTCAAAAGAAGAATTTTGTTTTAACAGCTTTAAAATTTGACTTTCTCCTATTTTTTTTTAAAGTGCAAATGTATTCAAATTTCAAAGTAAAATTCCAAATATTTCCTTTTCTGTAAGTGTCCAAAAATTGTATTGCAGTGGTTTGGTCCAAAATACTGATTACTATTTACCTTCTGTGAGATAAGAATTAGGAGAAAAGCAAAGCAGAGACCAAACTTGAAAGAATATAAAGAAGTTTATTAACAGACCTAAAAGAAGAAAAAAAAATCGTACCACACCTTCAGAACACTTCTCCTCCCTCCCCCCCACCTTTCTCCCTTCTCCCACTCACAATGTAAAAAGACAGCCCTTGAGATGTTCAGTCTGTTTAGCACTTCCATGATAACCTTGTTCAGTCCATCTAGGTAGAGGAGTCTCTCTTGACCATGCTACGAACACATTATCACAACGAGCCAGCCGCCCAGGTTGGTTCTCTGCTCGCATGTGAGTCCCTTCCCCCGACTTGCAGCTTTTCCCACAACTGCTTTCGAGGGTCCACTCTTGAATTACTGGGGTATAAATTTAAGGTTGAGCCATTCAGAAAGAAAAGTTCTCTTCACCCATCTTTGGGAGCATTTCATCTTTAAGAAGAGAGGCCCTTCTCCTTCCCTGGGAGCAAAGGGTCCTCCTCATCTTCATCTCCAGGACTGTCTCTGGGAGCATCTCTAGGAACTGAGGTTTCTCCTTTTCCATTTGGAGCAAAAGTCCTCATTGCTTCCATCTCTCCCTGTCCAAACTTCTCATGAAATTACAGCTGCGTCAGCATCTGCCTATCTCAGCACAGGTACTTTTGCTCTCAAGTACAAGTTGAATGCTCCACCCCCCATGCCTTCATGAAATTACAATGTGATACTCTGATATACCGTAGCTTTACAACAGAATTTCAGCTTTAAGCATCTTCTCTTTCCTCTCCCTCCTTTCAGCTCTTCACAGCACTAAAAGGGTTAATCTCACCTAGGCCTTGCAGCTGGAATTTCGCTTATCGCAGTGGAGGGGGGAGAGCCGAGCCGCTCCGGCTGCCCACGGCAAAGCCGTGGGGGAGGGTCCACAGGTGGAACAGGGCCCATCGGCTCCAGGATGGCCGTGGCCCGGCCCGGCCTGGCCCAAGCAGGGCCTGGGCCAGGCCCGCTGGCCCCCGCACAGGGCCTGCAGCCACCTGTCCCAGCACCGAAAATGAGACAGAGCTGTGGGGGCTTTTCTATTCTTAAGTGTGGATCACAGAGGCGGTCACAATTTTAAGTGGCTTAAAGAATTGTCCATATTCAAACTGGCCAGCTGATAGGTTCTGTTAGGTCACAGAGGAAGCTGTAAGCACCCCTTTTGCAAGAACATCACTTCTGGGACTATGCTTGCTAACTCATGACATGTATTTTGACAGTGTTTAATTATTTAACCAGAAAAAACCCATCTCAAATTCAAACTGACTCACTAATTCATCCCTTCAGGTTCCAGGGACAGGAAATTCTGTCTGCTGAGAAGATCCCAAATTCTCACATGTTCACAGATTCAATCTCCTTATATTAAAATATTTTGAGACATCTTTTCCTTAGTAATAGCATTTTTTTAATATGCCCCACAGAAATTATCTGAAATTAGTCAGACGATTCCATTACTTCATAAACACTTTTGTGTGCCCGACATTGTCACACACCCATGTCAAGGGCTCATCTGTTTGCAGACAACTGGAAGTGATTAACCCATCTATAAATCAGTGAATGGAAGTAACACTAGCTTAGGTCAAAAAACCCAAATACCAAATTTTATTGTGTAAGGTAACACCACACCGATAACAAATAACTGCTTTTGGTGCAGAAAAAATGCATTTGGTCATATTAAGCCATATATAGAAGTTTGCTGGAAATTCTTGTTCAGCAATGCCAAATACTACTATTTTTCTCTGGTTTTAATATGATCCTCAGAGTCATTATTTCCTAATCTACTTTGAAGGCAAGCACCTCATTGAGAAACCATAAGCGCTTTGCTTTTGTTTTTTCCACCAAGTGTCCAGGGAAAATCATCAGGATATAAGACACAGCTAAGGAAAGAGAAGTTTCTTATCAGTGAACCTCTGCTAAGCCTCACGGCCTGTGGCAGTAAGCTGATATGGCATTGGTAGATATGCAGGTGTGAGGGAACACATCTTCTTCCACGTCTCGGCATCAAACCTGTCTGCTCCCAAATGAGAGAGGAAATCCTTGATAAATTTAGACAGACTTGGAGGTCCATGCTGTAATTTTTATCGTGTGCTAAAACAGGATAAAAAATGGTGCAGAAAGCCCACTCAGCTCTCAGAGTTAAATAGAGGACTCTTGTCTATATTAACAGTGTCTTTGTATATTTCAACAAGATAAGTGACTTCTTACTTTCTGTTTTTAATCCTTTCAGTGCACCACACTAAACTACTGTACAAAACCACTCTGATAACTTAGTGACTTTCTTTTTAATTAGAATAGTACAGATATGCATTTAAATCACAACAGTGTCCTCTCCAAGGTTGTATACTGCTACCATGCACTGTCTTCAGTGAGGGAAGGACATGGGACTGTCATGTATCATTTTACCATCAAATTTCTGGCAAGCAGCACTGAATTGTCAGGAGAGAGGTCATCTTAATCTCCAAATAAATTGACCTCAGAGAACTGTATGCAGAAATAAACAGAACCCATGTTATATTGTTGACACTGTTTTCCACAATGCATAACGTCATAGAATCACAGAAATACAGTCATGGAATCACAGAACAGCCCGGGTTGGAAGTGAATGGGGTGACATTAGGCTGGTGACCTGACACTAGTGGGGTTCCAGAGGACTCCATCCTCAGCCCTTTGCTCTTCAACATCTCCATTAATGACTTGGAGGCAGGAATGGAAGGGATACTGAACAAGTTGGCAGACGACACAAAACTGGGAGGAGCTGTTGACTCCCTCGAGGGCGGGGAGGCCTTGCAGAGAGACCTCCACAAATCAGAGATGGAATATCACCAACCAAGTGAAGTTTAACAAGGACAAGAGCTGGATTCTACCCCTGGGATGGGGCAACCCTCGATGTACAGACGCACTGGGGAAGGAGAGTCTGGAAAGCAGTGCCATGGAGAGGAACCTGGGGGTCCCAGTCAGTTGGACACAAGTCAGCAGTGCCCAGGCAGCCAGGAGGGACATCCCTGTCCTGGGGGGCATCAGGCCCAGCATCACCAGCTGGGCAAGGGAGGGGATTGTCCTGCTCTGCTCTGGGCTGGGGTGGCCTTACCCTGCATATTGTGAGCAGTTTTGGGTGCCTCAATATGAGAAAGGTCTTAAGACATTAGAGAGGGTCCAAAGGAGGCAACAAAGATGGTGCAGAGCCTTGAGGGGAAGACACATGAGGGGTGGCTGAGGGCACTTGCTCTGCTCAGCAGGAGAGGAGACTGAGGGGAGACCTCATTGCAGTTCCAGCTTCCTCATGAGGGGCAGAGGAGGGGCAGGCACTGATCTCTGCACTGTGTGACCAGGGACAGAACACCAGGGAATGGCCTGAAGTTGTATCAGGAGAGGTTTCGGTTGGATATCAGGAAAGTTTTTATCTAGAGGGTGGTTGGGCACTGGAACAGGCTCCCCAGGGAAGTGATCATCACACCAGCCTGACAGAGTTCAAAAGCATTTGGACAAAGCTCTTAGGCCCATAGTGTTACTCTTGGGGATGGCGCTGTGCAGGGCCAGGAGTTGGAGTTGATTTTTATGGTGCACTTCCAATTCAGCTTATTCTGCAATTCTGTGATGAGATAGGAAAATATAGGAAATACATTCATATATATATATATATATATATATACACACATATATACTTACATACACAAAAAGTATACATAGACACACATACCTAAAAAGTATATATATATATGTATGTAAAACATGGGAAAAGATATTTTTATTAAGTGACAGAAATGACCAAAGTCAGATCAACAGACCTTAATGCTTATCTAAAATTAAAATTTAAACAAACAGTTTTCCTTCAGTTTTTGTTGTTTTCAATCAAACATCTTTCTTTGCTTATTTTATAATTTGAGGAAAGTAGTTGGCAGGAGGTGAAGGAAGTTAATTTTTCACATGGGGATTTTTTTTTCTGTAAAATGTATGGTGCAGGAGACAGAACTCAATACATTACCTGAAACTGGAAAAGCCTTGACAGAAAATTTCCCAGGCTTGCAGAACACTTAGGCGTCTGTTATGCATTTACAGATCAACCTCAGCAAAACATTGCAAAGTTAAGCACCTGCACAATTCCAGCAGATATAAATGTTTAGCTAAAGGATTTACAAATCGCAAATTTCAGGACATAAAACGAGCTTCTTAGGAGGGAGATATGAATCATATCTACATAACAGCACTTTCAGACACTGTAATCGTTGTTCCTAGTAGAAAAATGCTACTTAATTAGAGACAGATGTTGAAAATTTTGAGTTATTTGAAAATGTCATAAGCCAAGTCTCTCAAAGAAAATAATAGGTTGCTTGTTAGACTCTTATCTTTCTAGAAATAAAGAAATATAGAAATAGTAAAATTACGCTTAAAATATGTATTTCTCTTCTGTATTCAGCACTTCTGCTTCTTTTGAGCTAGGCTGAAATCCAGAGAATATGATTAAATATAATTTTGTCATAGCTGGGAATCCTCTCCTGGAAACATTGGCCTTGTAACCAACTGAAGAATTCAAACAAGAACTCACAAAATAGAAATTTCTCTCTAATTCCTTGCTGTTTTACCACATTAAATCCCTGCTGTGTATTCTCCTTTGCAAAATCAAAAGTTTGTGGGGTTTTTTTTCTCTGAATTTTTCCCACATGGTCTTTGCAGTCCTGGCTACTTCTGTGTGACTGCAGTGAAGTGCTGCTGCCCTGCCCCTTTGGAAGACATTGCTCTGATCTCTCTTTATTCACCAGTAAATATCTTTAACCCCTCTGTTTCCCCTCACATTTCCCTAAGGAAATAAGTCTTTGGAGTTCTTTAAATTTACTTGACAGAATATCAGAAAACCACTTTTAGGCTCCTATTTACAGTGCAAGCAGGCCATGCAATGCCAATCTCTTTGTAGCATGAAATATTTATGTGTAGTAGCTGTCAAATGATGGACTAAATTTAAAGAAAGACCATGGTTTATCACTTTGAAACCCGTTTTACAGAGGTGAGGTGTACTCATGCAGCAGTGCTTCCCACTGAAGGATCATGTCTTCCCTTCCACCCATGGGAAGAACTATCCCTCTTTCCTGCTCCTCCCGATCACTGGGATGGTGTGGACATCTCCAATTTTAATGGAAATGAGTGGGCTGGGAAATTTAATTCTGTTCCCTTTCAAATTTTAAGCAGAATTCTTGATGAAGTCATGTGTTTTAGACCTTGAAATTACAGGACCTTCTTCTTGTTGGTTTTGCAGTTTCTTGTTTTGGTTTTTTTTTAGCTCTGTAAAAAAACAAAAACAGTTGCAATACACAGAAACATGCAACTGATGTTAACTGCTTAGCTGCAACTGAATTCCACCTCATAAATGGTAATTTGAGTACATTTAAATGTGCAAATGTACACAGAAATTTTACAACTGATCCTGCAATCCATGACGGCCAGTCACTGGAGACCAGGACTGATTCTCAGTGGGAACTGGGCACCTAAATATGTTTGGATTATATTCAGCATTTTATTGGTTTGTTCATCCTAGGAAAGAGAAGACCGAGGAGACCTCCGAGCATCGTCTTCTTCTACATCCAAAGGGGCTCCAAGGACAGGGACTTTGGACAAAGGATGGAGGGACAGCACAGGGCAAGAGAGAAGAGTTTCCCGCTGCCAGCGGGCAGGACAGATGTCATATTGGGAAGAAGGTGTTTCTTGTGAGGGCGGTGAGGCCCTGGCACAGGTTGCCAGAGAAGCTGTGGCTGTCCCATCCCTGGAAGTGTCCAAGGCCAGGTTGGATGGGGCTTGGAGCAAAGTGGGATAGTGGAAGATGCCCATGGTAGAGGGTGGAAGAAGATGGTCTTTAAACTCCTCTCCAACACAAACCATTCTATGACTCTTTGACTCTATGATTTCCTCATTTATTCAGACAATGTTTCCTAAAAGCAGAGGTGTGCTTGCTGCTTTACATCCTGGTAGATCTGAGTTGTTTACATCTGAAAAACTTGTTTTTCAGCAAAACAGAATGAGAGACTCAAGACCTTTGTGTAGACGGTTTCAGCTTGCTTAAGGATTGATAAAGTCAATTCCATCTCCAGGTTTTGCTGGCTTTGAGAATTTAAGTTCATTCTCACTTGGGTTGCTAGAAGGTTCAGTCACTCAGTTATTTCAACTGCCTGAGGAAATTGTTGTGGTATTGCCAGAGGCTGACAGTTATCTGAATTATCCAAGAGTTATTTACCTTTTATTCAATATTATCTTGCTTTTAAAAGGACCCTAAGTATTCATGTTCAAGGAATCTGGATAGTCAAATGACAAAGATGGCTGTCTAAGAAGGATTTTGGAGGAACCACTGGGAAGGTGTGAGGTGGGGATAAAAGATGGCTTTATTTTTGAAGGGAAAAAAAACACCAAAACATAAATATCATATTAAATGTTCCTCACTGAACAGTTGAGATGCATCCTGAACAATTAAGGATAATTACTGAACAATTTTTAGCCTGGTTTCTTCAGGAAATGAGGCTTGAATGATCATTGAGCCTGTCACTCCCACTTAATAACTGCTGGATCCATTCATCTGCTGTAGATCTGACAGAGGGATGAAGCTGAGCTACAAAGTCCTCACAGCATCCTTGGTAAGAATTGGCTGAGTGGTCGAAAGCGCTGGATTAACACTGCCCCAAAAAGAGAAAAAAAATCAAAAATTTAAATATTTAGAGCTAAAAAAATATTTTAAAAAAACCCTGTAAAATCAGAAATACTCCAAACTCAACACAGCAAAGAGGCCTTTGCTCAGTCAAAGGGATTTTGTGGATTCTCTGGTGTCTAGGAAGGGATGCATTCAGTATTATACACTACTTAACCCAGTGGGCAGGAGAGAGAAAAAAAAATTCAGCTTGAATCCATGGGTTCTGATGCTCAAATTATCCCCCATTCATCTTAAGCTCTGTGATATTTCATAAGGATGTTACATCGTACATATGTGACTGACATAAAAGCAGAGTGTCGTGTCAGCCACATTTCCATTTAATTCCATCTTGCTTCCATATAGTAACACAAGCTGTTATTAAAGAAAGAAAACCAGTTCTGACAGTTTATTTATTTTATGTATGTTTCCCTGTCAAAAAAAAAGAAAGGATCCATTATCAACCTCTGGGTAATCAGGAGGGAACCAATGCTTTGATTTAATGACAGGATCCTGCTACTATTGGCAGCAGTTTTCTAACTTGCATTCTGGTACTGTCTTGGCTGTTAAATGTTACACACCTAAATGGAATCATTAAGGAGAGAAGGCTGGTGGGTAAAACCAACACCATGGAAAGATATTTAGCCAATTAATGTCTTTGGCACCCGATTTTTGAGGTCTCCATTAACTAAAATGAATTTCCTCTGCTGCAGGATTGTATGTGTTACATATTCCATCTCCCATAGAATAGATATAGTCAGGTTTCTTCACATGGGAGAGTGAAGTATCATTTTTCACTTTTTGGAGAGCTCCATGCATGTAAATTCCTTCATGGCATTTCCCAAACACTCTTGAAAGTTTCCAGGCCAAGGAAAAAAAAAAAAAGTTTTTCAGTGAATTCAACTTCTGGAACTTGTTCTGAGCTGGAATAGCACTGCACTGAGCAAATGCAGAGTCTTATTTTTTAGGAAAAAGAATCCTCTTTCTCTCTTTTTACTCATATATATCATTAATATCTCTCCTTCTGTGCTCACATACACACACACACACACACGTGTATGTGCTTGACTTTTCCATGAGATAATACAGAACTTCTTGAACACACAAGATGCTTCAGGCAATTCATGTATAATTCTGTAGTACCTTGCAAATAACTTGAGTCTCAAGGGCTGAAGTCCTTCAGACTTCTTTCCTGCTTTCTAAATCACTACACAAAAATAGTACTTGCAATCTTCAAAATAATGTTGGATAAAGTGACCTGATGTTGGATAAAGGTGTCTGGTGGCATGCCACATTCTAAAAGAAAAAGGGGAAAACTCCTCATGCTTTTACGAGTGACACTAATGGTCACAGGAACGATGATCCTGATGAGCAGTTTGGTCACCAAATTGCTGCTCTTCTTCATACTCAACCAGCCAATGGTCCCACATGATCATATCAAACCCATTCCTGTTGAATTGCCCAAAATACATACACCATGTCTCCAAACTAAATGCAAAACACTGCACTGTGTGGCAATTTCTGTATCTGTAGGGACAGTTTCTATTGACAACTTACAAGTGCCTTATTTATGTAACGCTGCATACAAGTAATGTCTGTGAATTGGTCTGGGCACAGCAGGGACTCTTTGAGCTGGGGTATCTCCAGTACCATCTAAAATCCCCACTTGGGGAGCTTCTTCACCAACAGTCAAGTACTTTGCTGCAAAGAGTAAGAAATCCATCAACCAGCTTGTCCCAAGTCATCTCAAACTAGTTCTGTGTCTCACCTGCTCAAAGACAAGCTGGAGGACCAGGGATGGAACTGATGGCAAAGCACATTTGGTGTGCTCAGAGGCACATCCCTGATTCCATGTTGCACCCCAGTTATGACAACATGACTTATGTCCTTTCAGTTCTGTGGGTTTAATTTACCACAGTGTTTCTGTGGTGCCCACAAAGGTGCAGGCTAGAGCAGAAAGTACCAGCAAAGGTGTTTGAAAAGCCACATGCACTTAAAACCAAAGAAATTTGAGGGAGGTGGATGGGAGGATGCAGCATAATGAAAGCTCTGCATGAAGTGTTCTATCTTATACCACTGTCTGAAACCACTTATTGATTATCTACTGTTCTTCTAGAAGGAAGCTATGTGGTTAGTTTTTGGTTTTTTAAAGAGGGAATTAATTTCTTAATTCTTTTCTTAATTCACTAAATTCACAGACTTCAGGGAGAAGAAGGTGGTGGTACCAGTCCTGCTGTACCCAAGAGATGGAGAGGAGCTGTTAAAGAAGGCCTGAATCTCAAGAGACTTCTCAAAAATATTTGTGTGAAAAACGTATATACTCCCTGCTGCTCTCTGAGGACTGTGAGAGCAACACAATAAAATTCACTCTGAGTGCAAGAGCTATTCTAAAGGCAGTAAATAAGCATCTTCCACAGCATACACATTTTAAACAGCAGCTCCAAAGGAAAAAAACACCTCCACTTCAGTACTCTCTCAGCTATTTATTTCCTTTGCCTACTGAACTGAATGATCTCACTTGAAGTGAGGAGACAGTTATGTTTCTGTTTTTCTCAGTAGCCTCTGTAGTTAGTGGACATGGAAACAGAATGGCAAATAGGAAGAAATGTGCTTGCTCTAGCTTTCTTTGAGGTGCTTGTATGGATTTCATGACTTCCTCTAATTGATAGCTCTTCTGCAACTTAATGATGACAGCTGCATGTCTGCTCTTTCAGAGAGAGGAGATGCAGGCAGAGGGAAGCTACCCCTCATATTAACATCCACATAACAAGTGCCTGTGATACAGCAAAGGTGCCAAACACACGTCCCCTGAGGCCCTCTGCTATAAACTGCCCGTCCTTCCTTAGAGTCAGAAACAATACTGCATTCCCTGAAGACAAAACTGTTAAAGTAGTCAAGAGAAGAATTTTGCTGGAAGCTGAGCAGAAAAAAAACCCCTGCTGGTGCCAGACTCCCAGCCATGTAGCTGGGGTAGATACCAGATGAATTCAGCAAGATGGGAGTTTTAAATCTCAATAGGTCTTTGGTTAAAAACTGTCATTAAGCTCTTTGTTTTAGGACAGCCAAAGTCCTAAAGATTTTGTTCCTTGGAATCATGTATTCCTGCATATGGGTTGTATTGGCACTATGGAAGGCTAAATGCAGAAGTAAAGGCAAAAGAGACATTTTTTTGAACAATGACAGGTTGGATGGGGCTTGGAGAAACCTGGATTTGTGGAAGGTGTTCCTGCCTATGGCAGGGACGATGAAACAGGTTCCCTTCTAACCCAAACTATTCTATGACTTTAGGAAAACCAAAATGAAATCAAACTTTCCCAGAAAACTGCAGACAGCTGAGGGAATTTAGCTCACCACCATGTTCTAGCAAAGCCTATTCAATCACTGTACACATTTCATTTGTACCGATATGTCATATGGAAATAACATTTGTGTTGATAGTTCAGATGGAAAAGAAAGAGTGGGGGTTTTTTTTTAATTTTGAAAAGAATAATTTTCTTGGAGAAGATTTAAAAAGTTTTTGAAAATTATCATCACATCCTGAGTACACTGACACCATTTTACCTAGTATTTTCAGCTGAAAAATCACCAAGTGAAACAGCAGAATGGTCACCCATGGCTGGCTCCAAGAAAAGTACACTGTTTTTCTGTTGCAGTGTGAGGCTCTGAGTCCTTAGGGCTCATATTTCAGCAGAGGACTTGGTGATGAGAGTGAAATTGCAAGGGAAGGGGAGTCAAGGTGGAGCTGGTAACAGTCAGAGATGCAGTAACTTCGTTTTCTAACATGTTGTCTACTACCTAGCTGTGAGGATTATGTTAAGGGCTGTGACACACCTTTAAACACAACCCAGTCAGAAAACTTGAATGAAAAACAGGAGGATAAGTAAATGAAACTCTATCACAGTAAGATCAGAAAAAAAAAAAAATGTTTAATGCAGGCTCCTCTTCTTCAAATAGTAGTGTTTCCACAGAAAAAGAAAAATAAAAAGATGAGCACTGGGAGATGCATGACATACTTTCCTTGCAGGAGGAGTGACTTTGAGATTATTCCTCCTTCTTGGGCTGGTATTGCTGGGAAGCAGAAGAAGGTATTTGATGTCTCCTTGCCCTTCTTACTGGTCCCACAAAGAACACTTGTTTCATATGGAATAAAGGATTCCAGCTCACAGGAGGCAGAGGAGAGCCAGTGTGGTGCATTTCTTCCAGTTTTGAGATGCCACTCTGCCTGATGGTGATGCCTTTCCTGGTCTTAGAATCAAGAGTCATACATGGTTAGAAGGGGAAAAGGGATTTTACCTTGGTATTTATTTTAAGGATCCTTAGGTGTACACGTCCAGGTCGAATGCACTGAAATGCACCCCGCAAAATGCCCACCCCAAAAGATCTGGTATAACATTATAGGTGTTACTAATTAGCATATCTATCAAAGATTCCCCAACGAGAGGCTGAAGTGAGCCTCCCTCCCCAAGGAGCCTTCTCCTGGATGGTTCTATCTTAGTTTACAGAATATGTTCTGGAGAGGACCTTGGGGTCTGGGGCACACTGATCCCTAGCTATGAAGCTTCTAAAATGGTTAGTCTATTAGCTTGACAAACAAGTCCAAGAATGTAGGCAAAAAGCACTAGGAATACAGAAGTAAAAAAGGTATCACAGGCATACAAAAGAAAGGGCAAAAAATCTTCATGGCATCAATGGTACTCTAGAAAACTGAAAAGCCTGTGACTTCTCTTGCTTCCTGGAATCTTGTCCCTGAGCTCTCTCACTGCCACCACATTTGGCCAAGAAAAATGGGTGTGAAAGAATCACAGAATCATTCAGATCAAGTCCCAACATTAACCCAGCACCACCACGCTGACCACTGAACCATGTCCCCAGGTGCCGCATTCACATGGCTTTTGAACCCTTCCATGGGTGGTGACTCCATCAGTGCCCTGGACATCCTTTTGCAGGGTTTGACAAGAAATTTCTCCAAATACCCATAAACTTTCCCTGGCACAACTTGAGGCCGTTGCCACTGGTCCTGTCGCTTGTTATCTGATAGAATAGACCGACCCCACCTGGCTACAACCTCCTGTCAGCCAGTTGTATAGAGCAAGAAGGTCTTCCGTCCTTGACTCTTCAGCAAGACCTCAACATCTTTCATGTAGTGAGAGCCCAAACATCAGTGTGTACGTTATGTTTCTTTTCTCTGTCATCACCTGGTTCCAATGTAGGGATGGATGTCCCAGGACCAGGTTTCTAACCCCAGTCAGTGTGACTCATCTTGCTTGGGTTCCTTAATTCCATCTTTACCTGCAGCTACAAACCTGACTGTGGTGGATTTGGACAAGATCAAGGTGATGACAATGCAGTAGTTCAGAGTAGCATATATGCACAAGTCCTAAAGGACAGCTAATCTGCGCTGAAAGCTCTCCCCAAACTCTTCTGCTCTCTGGAGCTCATCTTGCAACTTGTCATGGCTTCACACCCATGGCTCCTTGTTAGACTGGACCAGAGAGGAGACAGAGTGGGCTATACAGCTGGCCTGCTGGCAAGAACTGAGGACTGAAATCTTGCTGATGACAGTGTGGCACCTGGAGTTCCTATGATTCACTGGAAAGCATCAAAGACCTCAGGAAGGATTTGAGTCTTCTTTTCACATAGACAAGTTCTAAAGTCGTGATGTCTGGGAAGGGCTTTAAGGAATCCCAGGTTAGCCTAGGTTCAGGCAAGAATGATTCCCTCTCCTTCTACTCCAGCAGACATTTCTCCATGTCTCATTTTTCCAGTGAGTTAATGCAGTGACTGCCCTGGCAGTCTTTCAGTCCAAGCCCTGTAACAGCAGCATGCAGCACTTTTCAAAAATGGCATAAACACTTTCCTTTTCATCAGTGAGGAGGGGTGATAGCAAGGTCTTTTTCATATCTTTTTTCACAGTCCTAACAGCATCACATGCAGGAATGAGTCTGCTTTTTATGTCACATGCTGGAAGAGTGACCATTATGGCTCATGGGGGTGATGGTGTTCAATGAAAGCTTTTCCAGGAAAGGTGGAACTATGAGACACAGCTCTCCTGCAATATATTCTTCCTTCTCTCTCCCTCCATCCCAGTATTCATAACCTAGACCTTCACTGATGTACAATAAACAATGAATATTTTGCGTATAAAACTTACAAGTGAGACAAATGTTCTGATTCTTTTGTTCACTGTAACAGAAGAATCAGAAGAGGTTTACAGCTTGAATTTAAGTTTGCCCTCTGAAGTCAGTCATACCTGATGTAAGTTAAATTTGTGCTTAGGGTCTTGATGGGAAGAGGGGAATAAAGACAGGTTGATTTTCAGATGTGACAGGTCGTCTTTGGCTGGAAACAAATTTCGAGGTAGGTGACATTGAAAGTCTGCCATAGCCAAAGTAAGCCAGCTGAAACTTAAATTTACAAACTTCTGGGTTCCCCCATTCTGTTAATCCACTTCAGACCTGTGGCCACCTTCAAAGGACTTTGGCCTTTTCTTTATTCTGGTCTTTTAAAGAAGCTGCTGTTTGGTTTCGTTTCCTTTCTGTCTCTATTTTTAATTTCCCTCTCTAAGGATAATAGACCATTCTGCCAACAAATCTTTCAAGATTTTCCTAAAACCTTAAAATGGGCAGAGGCTTGCAAGTGCAATCCTGCTGGAAGAATTCTCTCTCAGAGAAGCCCTTTCTTTCAACAATGTCTAAGTGTACATGTGTAATTATAGGATCAGATATGCATGGCAACCACATGATTTTTCTTCTCAGCAGACAGTTTGTCACTGGAGTTGTGGTATAGTCCACCATGTCTGCATCCCTAATAGAAATGTCACTCACTGTAACTCTTTTGCAGAAACGACAAACTATTGGCCATACCTCAGCTAAGTCGGTAGACACTCAAATCTGACAGAAAATCATAACGCAAATTCTAGGCTTTATTCCTACTTCCTTCTTTGCATAGTGCAAATGATCAAAACTTGAACGTTACCAAGCTGTCATGTATGTTAATACCTTTCCTTGATACTGTATTTGTTTAAATTATAGCCATGCATGCTTAAGGTTGTACTTCATCACCAATTTCCTCATGTGGTAATGAGCAAATTGCCATCATTATGGAATAGAAAGATGTAATCTTAAAAAACAGATCTTGGGGGGAAAAGTTATGGACTTTAAACGAACAATATGTTCTGTTGCTCTGTGATTCTTTCGGTAAGGAATAATTCTTTATGTTAAAGAGACTCAGTTTGGGTTTATGCATGATCAAGTAAACCCATCACAACTCTGTTGTACATTTCCTTGTTTTCTATCCTGTCCACTACCCCTATCACTAGTGTCAGCTTTTCCAGATGATAATCCTTTTACCATGTTCTGATACTGCTGTGCCCATTTACATCTCTATAAAACTAAATCATAGCAAACCATCAGGTGCAAGACAACTTTAGTGAGAGGTAAGCTCCTGGGAGGGTCAGTCGTAGACAACAACTCACAGTGTCAGGAGTCTTAGAAATAGCAAATAAATTCACGGAACCACCACTTCTTATTTAATATCACATTTCCACCTAACTATTGATGAGTTTTATACTGGCAGGCTCTAGGGTCTCCTATATTTGGAGGATTTGAAATGCATTACAGAAGATTCTTGTTTCCAGCATCTGTGTTTTACCCTCACTGAGGGATTTCTGCAATCTCCCTCTCCTTCAGGACTGTTATTTCTATTACATACTTACAGTCCAAGAGTGGTTTAAGGATCATGCTACTTGGTTGTATCTACGGTCACCAACTCAGCCATCCCCTCCAAAGAGCACCCCCTTAACATGTAACATCTCCCTGCTTTGTCTCTCTTCTCCCTTCCCATTCACTACGGCTTCGGCTTCACCTCATCTCTCCTGGAGAATTGTCCTATCCCCCTGAGTGGGAAAAGTGAAAATCCAGTTGGCTCATACTTCTGGCAGTGCTCAAGGCAAAGGAGGTTCACAATTGTTCCCAAGCTTTCCTCTTGGTGTTTGGTTTCTTGCTTTTATGTGTTTTCCCTGACTGCTTAAGTAAACTTGTACCCTAATACTTGCTCCTTGTGTGCAATTTGTTGTGAAAGAGCAAAAGAAATAATATCCTGTAAAATTTAATGGCATTGTAATTCTTTTCCATTTTTGTTTCGCATTTCTGCAGTTCTGTTTGCATTTATGTGAAGCTTTTGATTCTGTACCTCTCTCTTTAGGAATATTAGTGGAAGTGTATAGATTAAAAAAAAAAAAGGAAAGAAAAGTTATCTCACATTCAGATAATGAGAAGATAAACTACGGGAAAATAGAGTTTTGTTTCAGCTTTCCCATCTTTTTCAGAACTTTGAAGTGTGTCTTGTGTTTATCTCCAGAAATAGCTGTTAGAGCGTCAAGTGCTCCCCTCTAGCTGATTACTGTGTAGCCCTAACACACTGGGAAATTGAAATAGAAATTCAGAGAAGGTCTTGCCATAATGATATTTCTGAGTTCTCAAAAATAATTTAAATGTAGCTGAAATGGTTTAAAAGATCACAAAATTTGGCACTGTGCTCATGTCTCTCATCCTTGTTCTTCATCTTGTTGTGAAAGGTTTTTGCTATACACAAGGGACTGGAAGCAAGACATGTCCCTCAATATAAAATTATTCTCCTTTCAACAGGCATGAAAAGCCTCCCTAACTGCAGCTGACCCAGATCTGGAATCCTCCATCTCCTGTTTGCCTGTAATTTGTGCTAATCTTCAAGCATCTGAGGAAGTGTACTGAACTTTTCTGGGTCAGTTAGTCGTTTTGGTTTTTATTTTGTTTTGGAGAGGGGTGGTAGGAGGTTAAGACCTTTTTCTCATGCTAGGAAAGCAAAGTACATGAGCTCTTATCTCCTATCAGACATATAACCCCTCACAAACTATTCCTGAGTACACAAACTTTGTAAAATTTTAACCTCTCTGAAATTAGTTTCCTCCTTTCCGACAATAAAGAGGGGTTTTAACATTGCCCAGGTAGAACTTCAATTGTGGTCAGGTGGATCAAGATATAGGAAATAAGGGCTGGATTCCCAGCTGGTTTAAGTTAATCCAGGCATGTGGAGTGCAGCGGGGCTGTGCTCTGGTTTGAAGGGGGCTGGAACTCTGGTCTGGCTGTAGTGGGGTACCACAGCATTGTGAAAATCACCTGTCAGTGAAGTTTCTGGGTACAGAACATTCTCCCAAAGGAAGAACAACCTCTGGCCTATTGGCCTCCAGTGCATTATCTGACTGTTCAAGTGGAACAAGACGTTAACATGTGCGTTGCACAATTTGATAGGATAAGTATTTGAAAGCCACAGTTGATGTGATGGGTTCTGTACTCAATTGCAAAACTTTATTTTCTATCTGTAACAAATAAAAAAATGGTCATATCTGTCATCTTCTTTCAATGGGTTGACCAGGAAACAGCCATCTCCTGCGGGCATTTGGCTGTGTCTCCATATATAAATACAGAGGTGACTTTGTGAGCCTTTCCCAAAGTGTCTCGAGCAGGCTGTGAGGTAAGATGCATCTGTCTAATAATTCTGTCTTTATTTCGCAGATGTTTGAAAAAGAAACCAGAATTTTTTCCTTGCTTTTTCTGCAGTAAACACGGGAATAATCTTTAAGGGCTAGTCTTTATTTGTAACATTTTAAATCAATTTCTAAATTCTTCATGACCAGCAACCTTGAAAAGAACTGATATAAACCTAGAAACTTTAACTTTTACTTTACTAGACTAATTTTTTAAATTATCTTTATGTTCCTTATTGCTTCAGGAACATTTTGGATTGTCACACAACTTTGTGATGGAACAAAACTAACCTCTGTAACCTCCCAATAAGGCTTATGTCTAAGAAACTTAGAAAATCTCTGAGAAAAAAACCCAGCATTTCACTTACGCATGCAGATTGTGCATTTCCAAACATAAGAATTTGAGGGGAGGTTTTTTGGCTTTTGTTTTTTTTGCATCAAAGACAACGAGTGTGTCAGACAGTCTTACGCATGAATTTGTAACTTGGTGCTCCTGTATGCCAACGGTGTAATTGTTAGTGCATGCTCTGAGAGTTGATTTTAAAGGTCTGAAAGAGTCAGTTTTAATAATTCATATTGATTCAGTAGGGGATGAGGATGCTTGACATGTTAAATTATTAGCATTTACATTATGAACATGTTAATTACTGTATTTTTAATGCTGTTAGCTTTTATAAACTAAGAGTATTCTTAAAGGGACACCAGCAGATTTGCAACACATTAGAAACCAGTGTTATACAAACCAGCATTAGAAATGTTTCTCCTTTTCTTTTCACTCCTCACTCTCCCATTTTACATTTCAGTAAGGATCTTCTATTCATTTGTCTTTCACAACTGAACACTGAGATAACACCACATAAGCAAATAGGTAAATAAATAAATTATAAATAAAGCAAAAAAAGCAGGAAGTAAAAGAGACTAAAAGAAAGTATTTGGTCATTCAGCTTGCATTGATCTGTGATAATCCAGTCATGAGTCGTGTTATAGATTCCCCTACCACCCCACTCTGCTGCTACAGCCACAGTGATGATGGTTTCGATTTTTTTCAGTTAAAAGTATCTGATTAACAATGATGGCCAACAAACAAGCAGAGTTAAACAATTTACAGACATGCTTCCAATCCTTTCCTTTGGGGAAAAAATGGCTTAACTTTACTCAGAGGTTTCTGTGCAGTTAAGCAAAAGGGAATTTACCTATGAGCAATGCAGCACAGGCAAGAGAACTAATCTTTTCCTATATCTCTGGGGCATTTCAGCCACAGCCATTTTATTGGCATGCACTGTCTTGAGAAACTCTTGTGGGACCAGCAGAGGTTGAAAACTTGCAGGGTGTATTGAGTAAACGAGGCTGTGGCAGAGATAAGGCAATCGGTAAATCAAAGTCTACTGATAGTGGTCAGGGACAGAAATGATGTAGCAGGATCTATATGTCGGTACAGGAGATGGAGATAAGGGACAACATTAGATGGATGTAAAGAAAACCTCTCAGATCAGGCCGGGGCACCTCATCCCCACCCTCACAATGCCTGGCTCTTAAAGCTGCATTCCCAGAACTGTCCTCTGAGGCAAGAAGCTCCAGAGAAAGAGGGGAAGCTTTTGATAAGGTACTGATCTGAATTTGGGGCTGGAGATGGATAGGATAGGATAGGATAGGATAGGATAGGATAGGATAGGATAGGATAGGATAGGATGGGATGACAGGATATTTCTGTTGCAAGGGACCTCCAGTGATCATCTAATCCAACTGCCTGACCAGCTCAGGGGTACTGAAAATTAAAACAAATCATTAGGGGCAAAGCAAATTATTAAGGGCAACATAATTAAATTATATGCAGATACGTGACATTTTGGCCACTGGTAACTCACTAGGACTACTGAATTTTGCCCATGGACAAAGCACAGGAGGATCTGTACATAGAGGTTGGATAGGAAAGGGTGTACTCTGAAGGCAGAAATGAATCTGAGCTTTTCCTTGTGCTTATTCCTCTTCAACCTATGTCAGCTGCTGAAGACCATTAATGCAGGTACAGATCTCACTTAAGAAGTCTGCAACAACCTTTCTGTATGTCCACATATTTTTTAGAGAAGGTTTAACGTGAAAAGAGCAATCACAGCTCTCGTTTGTCTGGAGAGCTTCTTCCAAGTGCTCCTGCACAGTGCCTGAACAAGGTCTCTTAAATTGCAGTGGAGGTACATAATTGTGTCATTAATTAAAACTGGAGGAGCTGGGCAGTGAGGGGGAGGCAGAGGGGAGCAGCTTGGGAGTTTCAAACTGAAGGAATGATTTTTCAGTTGGACATTGCACATAATCTTGGGGCTGCACCTTCTAATGGCACGGCTGCACTTGAGTCTGGAGCTTTCATCTCTGTCTTCTGGAGTTTGAAAGCCTGAGGCTCTAATATGTGTTTCTGCATATTCTTTCTCCTGGCCAGTGTTGCTGTATCATTCAATTTTTAATCTGTAGGAGGGTTGAAAGGAGGAGGTGCTGAAAAGACCAGGAAAGCAGAATTTCTAATTTCTTCAGTCTAACCAAGTGATGGAAAATTTGCCAAAAAACACTGTAGTATGACTTCTCAAGCTTTCAGAAATCTACTGGGTAACCCAATAATTTCTGAAATCCTGCAAAGAAGTTCAGATGTTCGGCAGCTTTTTTGGCAACAAACAGGTTTGGTTCTGCCTTGCTCTCTGCAAGCACTACAGTAAGGGCTGATCTCTAAATATTTTACTTTTCTTTTTAAACTTTCTACCATTCTTATTAGTACTTAAAGTATTTTTTTCTGAGTTTATTTGGGCTTCTGTTTCATAATAAAATCAGATATTGTGTTACCATCTGAATCCAGGTCAATATGACAAGCACCAGGTACCTTGAATGCTGCCTGCAGGTAAAATCCTTTTCAGGAGGAATGTTTATCCTGCTTCTCGGACTCAGGGAGCTCCAAGAACTTTTACAAAGTGATATTACCTGGTTCAATGAAAAAATCATAATAATCATAATAGTAATCAAGTTTCCCTCCTTCTGGCTATATCCCAGCAAGTGCATCCTCAATTGAGGGCTTGCTAAGCTGGACTTTGTGAGTTCCAGCTCAGTAAATCTGTGCAAACCAAGACACACTTTGGGTAAAAACTCCCCTTAGGAGGTTGCAGGCTGCTCAGGGCAGTTCGACACAAGCAGATTAATACCTTTCCTGGTAGGTTTTTATTTCTCCAAGAATTTTTTTAACCCAACACCGTTATTCTTGTTGTCATCTTATGAATGTTCTATAGGACGTTTCTCACACATCTCAAGAAGCCTATGAGTCAGTATTTTTAAACTAAAAATTAGGTTCCTGAAAAGATATCCATGAATATAAATTCTGTCACAGTTTGGGAAAGTGTTAAACATTCTGTAAGTGTTACCAACCTGGAGTTTTGAAATTTAATTAGCTCATAATATATAGCTACTTTCCAAAAGTAGATTCTCTGAAAATATATAGAGGAAGAATGAAAATTCAGGAATCAGTAATAAACAATGAAACTTTAAGTTGCTCAAATCTATATCATCACTCCTGGTTTTGTTTTTGATGATTGTGTATTTCTTCCTTCTCATTAAAACTAAATCCTACATGAGGGCTCTGACAAGTGATAAATATAAATTTGTGTCACTTTCCCAATTTTTTCTTTACAGAGGTGATCTCCTTCTATAAATATTTTTCACATTTTGAATACAAAAGAAAAAATACTGTGCCTAAAATTTTTCAGAATGGGCACTGAAAATTCTCAACACATACCCAGTTTAAAGGTGGAGCTTTGACCTCAAGTGTGTTTTTTTGCTTTTCAAATATAAGATATTACTTTGAGTTTTGCTTTTGGTTTTGAAAAATTCTGGTTTCTTCTACAGCCCAATTCAGGAAATATCTGTGCCCTGAACAACAGTTAATAAACATGTGCTTATTCCAGACATGGTTTTAAATCACCCCCAAATGAACAGAAGCACATTATTGAAACCTCTATTAAACATTGCTCCTGGGAAATATTCTGACCAGGAGTGGATTCAAATACATGCTCATACACACCCAGTCTTAGACCATGCATTGTATGTGAAATCATAATTCCCTTTTCCTAAGCTCTTGGACATATGGGATGCAGAGCAAAATTTTTAAATTTACATACGAAATAATGTGAAATGAGTAAACTTCAATTCACTACAGCCTTTAAATGAGAGGAAAAACCAACCCTGATCAATCTGCTCTTTCATTCAGGTCCAAGAAACTCCTCCTGGAGCTTTTTTCTGGTTTGGATTTCTTATCATTGTCACCAACCTCAGACTGAACCTCCGCACCATTCCCCCATTGAAGTGAGATGCTCTGACTGGCTGGTGAGTATGAGATGAAATAAAATGTACTGATTAGATAAACATGGCAGAGCCCCAGTGACCAGCAGGAGCTGCTGTAGATGATCTGGGTTTTTGCAGAGTCGAGGTGATGGATTTGGATCTGAGTCTGGGTTGGGTTGAATATATTTTGGTGTCTTTAAATGCTGCCCTATGTATCAAGTAACTTCTGTCCCACACAAAGCAGGAGGGCAACTCTTCCCTAAGAATTTTTTTGCTCTCACTTACAACCTCTGTTTATCTTGCTTTGTTTAGTTCATCAAATTTTTTTTCATGGCAACAGTTGATCTGGCTCCTTGCCTCAGTAGATTTTTTTTTTTGCTTTCCTTTTGGTCTTTTTCTAAATGAAGATAAATCTGCTAAATCCAGTAAGGTACAGGGAAGTCACAGGTGTCCTTAAAATGAAGTAGCAACAGTTACCTAAAGAAAACTCACTCTTAGAGAAAATACAAAGAAAGATTTAATAGAAAATTACACAAATAAGATTTAATAGAAAATTATGAACCTCTCCTTTGAGTGCACTGTAACCAGTATACAAGTCCCCTTTCCACAAGAAGAGACATCTGAAAGGTAGGTATAATTTTCCAAACAGTGGATTTGTTCCAGTTTGTCTAGAAAAAGTACAGAGATACCAACTGATTTGTAGAGAACCTTTTGGCTTTTAAACCCCACAAAACATCTCCAGAAAAGAAAACTTCAAATGCAAATGTTTTCAGATATATATCTTGTTTGCCTATAAGTTTTTCAAAATCATTTATATGGTTTATTACTTAGCAGTAGCAAGAACTTTTGACATTTTCACTTTTTTTTTTGTAAAGATAGGGGGGTTGTAAGGCCTTTTGTTTCATAATGTAATTTTGTACCATGTTTTTTTTCAGATCATTACCTTTACAGCTAACCCTTTGTTGGTTACAAATGTGCATTTACTTGTGCAAGTAGGCCCTGGGTTCAGGATGGGGTCAGCAGACCTTATCTGTGCTGATAAATGTGGGGTTTTCCTGTGAATAGCATTATGGGAACAAAACCCCAGGTATAGACCTGTACAGTGCAGCTGTGGCAGCCTGTTACTCTGAGTAACTCTGAAAAGATGGGATCTGCTGGGGCTTCTCATTGTGTGTGTTTGCACAACTGAAACACCACGGATCATACTTGCAAAGCCTTTTATTTTTCTCCCCCTCCCAGAAAGCCGTATCTGTCTTTATCTTCTGCATCAATCTCTCCCTACACCAAGACAGTAAAGTTAGGACACAGGATGGCTTTGTCTGCGGGAGCATATTCAGACTAGTCTTCCAGACTAATTTTCTGCTTGGGTTACTTTCCTAATTATAATTTGTGTTCTCATCATGTCGTGGAAGAGTACATTTTAAATGAGCTTGCAATACACAGTGTAGAATATCAGTTTTATAGCACTGTCCATAGCCTAGAATACCAGTTTTAAATTTGTCATAATGCAAATGCCATAATAATTGCAAGTTTTCAACCCTGTGATCTATTTTTTTTTCCCCAGCTGCTTGTAAACTGAAGGTTCAAGTTTCATTTTCCCACTCCATAAGTAAGAGCTTTGGGGCAGGATGTTGATCTAACTCCTTACAATCAGAGCTGTGTATGTTATGGATCGTGTTCCAAAACACTATTAAATATGTGGAAAGGGGAAAACAAAATTACATTAATTATGCCTTCTTTAGCCCTCTTATGTTTGCTAATAGGTTTTAAATGGACTGTTTGGGGTTTTTTATTGATAACCACAAAAAAGTGTTTCATTCTCTGAATTAATACTAGAACCATTTTCTGGGAATGGAGAACTAATTTTTATTGAGTGATAGATATAAGATGCCTGATTGTGTTGAGACTAGAAGAAGTGAAAGTTTCGACTCTGACTTAGCCACCTACTGCTTGGGAACAGTCTCATGAAAAGATTTTCAGGGGAGTATTATTCTATTGAGTCCGCTGTGAGACACTTTAAAAGAGAAGAACCATGCACAAAACCATGTGCATAGGGGAAAAAAAAGTCATATTTATTGTTTACGAGTTTATCTGGATATGTTTATTTGCACACCTTACCTAGCCTGATTTACCTTATCATAGTTTCTACTTACAAGTACATCATCGAGCCAGGGTTTTATAATAAAATTACCCATGTTGCCTTTAAGAGTGGTCACAGGAAAGCCAGATTGTTCCCTACCCTAAAGAATTGTATCCTGCTGTTGTCATACAGCAGGATAAATGACAGTACCCATGCTGGGTGTGATACATTTGATGTGAGAGAGAGAAGGAGCTCAGCTTCCATGCCTCCCTGGTCCCACTTTGCAATCTGATGAGATTGCATGTTTGGATCTGCTTAGTCCCTGAATGCTGATTTAGATCTCGCCCTTTGTAGCCTTGTAGGAAAAATCTCAATGCTGCCGTGGTGGGTAATAATTATAGATCATTAGTTGCAAGACTAATTCACTGTGAAAGTGTATGATAGCACGAACACTTGTTGTCCCTGTGCAGCCATACTCATTTGAGGGGTTTTGCATGAATGTTTTCCATTGAGATATGGATGTTTTGGGTTGTGTTATGAAAGACCTGACTATTCTGGGCATTTGAGTGCCCCAAGCACAGCTATCTCCTGTTACAGCGGGGATTACTGCAACAAGTATATTTCAAACCAGGAGTCCCGTGGAAACCGAAATATATATGGACAGATTCGTGGTAGATGTTTCTTTCTCCAGCCGCATGGCCGGGGCTCAGCTCAGGAACTCCGCAGTCACGGGACCCGAGGGTCCTTGGCCACCCCGGGGAACACAAACCAACCAATGGGAAACAAAGGTGACCAGGGGCAGGGAAACCCCGTGCCTCCCCCTCAGGGCTCCTCTCCCAGGGCTCCATGGCGGGGGGGAGACCCCAACGTCTCACCCGTTTTATTTTAGTAAAAGGAGAATGAAAACAACTGGATAAACATAACAAGAACAGTTTCAAGACAAAACAAGCCACCCTCCTGAGTCTTTAAATGTCCAAACAGATTTTGTGGAACATCTTAGGGCTGACAGAAGGGAGACAGAACTCTCCGGGCATGCTTTGTGGGGAAACTGAGGCAGGAGAGGGTTTAATTTCTTCCCTCCCCCTTTTCATCCCCCCCTCGGTACCGGAGAGGAATTGTAGGGAAATGGAATTGTATGGGGAAGCCATGGGGTGAAAAACGGATTAGGAATAAACTGGGGATAGGGTAAACTTAGGAAGGGGTTCATATTGGGTATAGGGTAAAAGAGGGAAGTAGGCTGTGGGTAGGGAAATTGCTGGGATGGATATTGTTTATAATTTTGTGCATAACGGCTGCCTTTGACGGGAATACCTCCAGGCCCAGTAACATTTGCTGCTTGTAAACCCTTCTTTCCTTGCACTATATCAAATTGCACAACCTCCCCATCTCCTATACTTTGCAGGTAATTTTTAGGGTTATTCCTTTTAATGGCAGTTCTATGGATGAATAGATCTCCCCCTGTATCATCTCGTGTTATAAATCCATAGTTGTTTTTTACATTGTACCATTTCACAGTTCCTGTGACTTTCGTGGCTATAACTCCTCCTATCACGTGCTTGCGTGTTCGTCGTGGCTGCTGGTCCCGCGTGGCCGCCGCCTCGCCGACTCCGACGTCTCGGCCGGGCCCCCGCGTTGCGGCTGCTCCGCGCTCTCCGAGCGGCGCTGCTCCAGCGCGTGTCTGGGTTCTGCACGGCCCCGCGTTGCCATCGCCGCTGGCTCTGTGCCCTGGGAGCGGTTCCGCTCGGCCAACTCCACCCTGCTTTGAGTGTGGCCCGGTTTCGGCTCGGCGCTGCGCGGCTTCTCGTGTCGCTGTGGAAACCGCCGCTTCTCCCTCCGCAGGGCTCTCTGAGCCAGTCGCTCAGAGCGGGCTGCCACGCTGATGCCCGGTTCCTGGCTGCTCGTGGCCCACGGCACCCGCGGCGCCTGCGGCATCGCTCCCTCACTCGCGGCCGCGTGGCCGGGGACCCCGAGACAGGGATGGGGTCCGCGATAAGGCGCGCATTCCCGAGGGGGCTGGGCGCATCCAGCGCAGGCACCTCCGCAGGCAGGGCTGCAGTCATGTGCTCCCGGGATGGCGGCCGCGCGGCCTCAGCCACGGGATTAGTATGATCTTCTGCTTTAGGGGTAATGGGACCGTACAAATGCTCCTCAAGAGCTTCCCTGATTATAAGGTATGCACAGAAAGCTTCTCTTTGATCCCATACTTTATCCCAGATCTCGTCCCAGAAACACCCCTCACAAGACACAGGAGGTTCGATATTAAAAAGTAAGTCTCGAGAAATACAGGAGAACCTTTTGAAAAGCCAGATGAAAAAGTGTTCTAGATCTCCCGGTTGCATTACTTTTTTGTTTTGTTGTTCAAGGATTCCTTTTACTTCTAGATACATTTTTCTCTGTGGCTCAGAGAGCCCCATTTCCCACGATTCCTCCATAGTCCAGAGAGAATATCCAAACCAAGAAGAGAAGAGAGAGGTCTAGAGTGATTATGTTACTCACGAATCTTCTTCAGGGATCGGTATCTTGCTCGCATTCCTCCACCAGTTTGTTACAGCGGGGATTACTGCAACAAGTATATTTCAAACCAGGAGTCCCGTGGAAACAAAGTATATATGGACAGATTCGTGGTAGATGTTTCAGAGATGTTTATTTCTCCAGCCGCATGGCCGGGGCTCAGCTCAGGAACTCCGCAGTCACGGGACCCGAGGGTCCTTGGCCACCCCGGGGAACACAAACCAACCAATGGGAAACAAAGGTGACCAGGGGCAAGGAAACCCCGTGCCTCCCCCTCAGGGCCCCTCTCCCAGGGCTCCATGGCAGGGGGGGAGACCCCAACAATCTTCCCCACAGATGTGAGAGGGGTGCAGAGAGCTCAGGAGAAGGATGGTGGAACACCTTCCCAGCCCACCCACTTTGAGTGTGACAGGAAGAACAAACACTTCTGGGGATCCACTGCAGCCCAAGGGAAAACAGAAAGAGATTTGTCCCTTCAATTCTCAGTAACCACAGGATCTTTCCCCTCACCCAGGCTGTCAAAAATCACCCAGTCAATGCTAGAAATTAACTTGTCTGAGGAAGAACATGCGAGATCTCTCCCCCCTCAATATGGCAGGACAGGGGGATGCAATGGTCCCCAGGAAAGTGTAGCTCAGCGCTTCAGTCATCTCCCCAGACTTGAGCAGCTGAGCTGTGGAAATCACTTTGACGTAAATCTCTCAGCAGCTTTTTTGTCTGAAATAAATGGTCCATAAAGGAAATGCAAAATTGTTTGGTGGACAGGATTATCTATGTGTTTACTGCTCTCAGCACTTTTCTTTTGACTGTGTAGCTCCCATTGGTGTGAATAGCTCTGCACAAAGCTAAACTGCTGAACACAAGCAGGGTGTGAGAGCCTCTCCCTTTAAACTCGTGACAGCTCTGCACTCGTGATTGCAGGAAATGTCAAGTTAGAAGAATTACTAGTAGTACAAAGTAATTATTTTTCATTTCCAAGGTTGTCTGTTCAGTGTTAACCCAAATGTAAACTTTCTATTCCTCTGCATCATTATCATAAACCTACCCACCCACCCCCCCCCCCCACCGGATTTCATTTATTTATTTATTATATATTTCTTACTTTTTCATTCATTTATTTATTTATTATTTTCATTTCCAGTTGCTGTTTTACATGTGCACCCTCACACATACATGCACACAGCTGTGGCAGCTCATAGTGGGTTTTTTCATGGTATTCCATCCCTTCAGCTCTATTTGAGTATGTATTATTCCATTTCCATAACATGCTGATGATATACAATACTTGTATAAAGGTTCAAATCAATGTTTATCACATCAGAGCACTATCATTCAAAAAGGAAGCACAAATCAATAATTCATTAAGCAAGAGCGAAATGAATGATTTGAATTTGTCGTTCTTCTCCCCTCTAATACTTTCAAAAGGAATTGCATTGTTTAAATGAAGTTTGATCACTTTTGGACTAAATGAGCCAGATTTAATGCATCTGATAGTAGTCAGCGTAGTATTCATCATGGGACAAATAGTAGAAATACACAATTATCAAATACATTTTTCAGGGTGCTGAAACTTCTTACTCATTGAAAATATTTAGTTCTATAAAAAATACTGGGAGTGAAGGGGCTGGGGGGTTTTATATGGGGTTTCAAGTTGAATGAAATAGCTTTTTTAAATATAGATAAAAATTATTCTTTTCAAGTTGGAGTCCTTCATGTTCAAAATGCTTGTCTCATGAAAAACTAATAGAGCTACCTTGAAATAAAAAAAATTTACTCTTTGCAAAAAGGGTATATTTAATCTTGGAAATGTTAAGAATTGTAACACTTCTGGAAAAATTAGAGAAGTTTTCCTTGGGGCTTCAATTTTTGACTGAAACAACCAGAGTAGACATACAAACATGGCTGCTAATCAGCTCAATATTTTTTTCTTTTCACTGATAATCAGCTCTAAATTTCCTTCTTGTATCTGGAAGAACAAACTCCACCATTTTCTGGTATCATGTTTATGTTGAAACTTCAGGAAGGTCCCAATTTTCTTTCTCTGAGCCTGTCCAAACCCACAAGAAATCTAGGTCATCTCCTGCGTTGGAAGGTGGACTAAATGAATGAGCCCTTGGAATTCAGATACACCCGTAGCCCTCCTAATTTCCTAATTCACCAGCAATAAAGTGGTCATTGCAGATGACACAGGGAATTCCTTGTGGTTTCAAAATACAATGACAGAGTATCCACCAGGAACCACAGAGAATTAGCAGTTGCTTTCACTGAGGATGAGTGTCCTCTATTGATTGGTTTTCATTGCCTGAACTCAATAACGCTTTTATTTATGATGACATAGTTTATGATTACTTATTTATCTGCTGTGTGTAAGATGAGCTTAGAATCAAATTACCATATTTACCAAAATGGTAAATTGGATTCTGGATTCTTGCAGAAGATATTTTATTCACAGAATTCAATAGAAAAGAAAAAAAAACCCACGATGGCATTGAAATTTTCCAGTCTCTACTCTTTGATATCCCCATCACCGAGATAATGGCTTCCTCTCTGCTCAACTTCTGATCCATTCTGATGGCCCTGTGAGGATCTTTGTTTTCAAAATTTTTACCTTCCCTATAAAATTCTACCTTCAAAGGTGAACTTACAGCAGCTGAAATCAGCACAGCTCTCTCAGAGTTATTTGCTTGACAGGTCAGATGTAGTCTAGGCTGGGTTCATGAACTGGTTCCACAAATGCAGAGACAAAAAAGCCAGCAAAGACTGTTAACGTTGTGTAGCTCTGGGTTAACAGGTCCCTGAGTGAAGTCACCTAGATTGTAGTGGGGACAGATGACTTTGGGCTTCCCTTCTTGTCATAGTTGTCATACTCTTCCCTGCGGGGGTAAAAACCAACCAACCAACCAACCAACCAACCAACCAAAAAATAAAAGTAAAAATAAAAACAAAAACTAGAACAAACAAAAAAGGAAAGAAAGAAAACTCCCCACATCCTTACCTATGTTTTCTCATAAATAGAAGTGGACTTATTTTGTGGCAATATCTGTTTAGTTGTTGTGCATTTAGGATAATCATGGTTAACCCATGTTAACAGAGGCAACACAAGACAGTATCACTTCTTGCACTGGCAGCCCCTTTACAGGACTACAGATAACATCAAAGTAACTCCTCTATAAATTAAGCTACTGGTAATAATTAAGACTGGAGAAAAAAAAACCCAAAACTTTTAATTTTCTGATTTATATCTTCAGTCAATCACAACATGGTGCAGTTTTGTTTTAGCTTGTTTGCTCAATAGAGATTCCTCTGTTGTGCTGATTGACACAGTGCCATTGTATTTTTTATTGACTTTTAAGGTAGTTTTTACAGTATTCAAGGTGCACAAGTTAACAGAAAAGTAGTAAAATTTCAAGATAGAAGGAGGCCATAAAGATGCAGAGCAGGTATAACTTACAGTAACAGGAAATTACAAATTAAGGATAACTCCCTTGTTCCCATACCTAGTTAGTCCCTCTGTACATGTTTTCTGAATATGTCAGTAAAATATGAAGTGCTTACATACCATGAAAAGTTAATAGATGATAGAGTTAGCAAATACTTTAGGATTATTAATAAGATTATTTTACATATGATTAGGCTGAAATTCAGAAGCAAGCAAGTACGTATACAGTAATTCTGAGCTGTAAAGACTAATTTTTGAAGAACTGTGTTTGATCTAAATCAAGCAAAGACAATTAAAAAAGATATGGACTTTTAAGTACAGGTAAGGAACATAAATATAAATATGATATAGGTAAGAGTAAAACACTTTCCTTGAAAGCTCTTTGTACATGAGCTGTTTCAGACATGTCATTTGGGTTCAATAGAGCAGCCTCTCTTTATGAAAACGTAGTTTTGTGGAAAACTTCAAAGGACATACATGACAAGATTCTTTTTCTTTTTGCAGTCTATGTAGCTGTATGCACTCTCTGATTGCTTCTTGCTAATAGGTCTTTCTGTTGAACAAATTCCGTTAAACCCGAGTATTTTAGGAGTCTCCGATCCTGCTTTGGAGAGGACATAGTTAGATTTTACATGTTGATGCTCTTCTAAGTGATGAGTCCCTGTAGAAGGACTTCCTGAAAATTATATACCAATAATTTCACAGTGCTTCCCATGTCATCTGTAGATATCTGTGTTTACCCATGAATAAAATAGGACAATTATGTTACAGAATCTCCCTGAGTTCAGCTGTCCAATATTTTTAAGGCTTTGTTAGTGTTATGCTATCATCTTTTTCTTTGTTGTTTTTTTCTGGAGCAAAATGGTATCTTTCTTTTAATCAAATAATGGGCTTTTGTGAGCTTGTCTTGTTTCACAGATTTTGCAATCAGAAACCTAAGGTTTGGGGTTTTTTTTCAGTTATATCTTTCCAGTTTCACTAACAATACTAATTATATTGATCAAGTTTAGCTAGCATATTGGAGAAAGAGAGGCAAGTCACAGAACAATCCTTCATTATCACCTGAATAAATACATTTGGCTTCTTGAACTAATCCCTCTGTTTCCACTCTGTGGTCGATAAGATGGATGTTTTCAAATACAAATAATACCATTCTAAATCAAGCTTCTGATATTGATCAGATGAACATCTACAACACACCCTGTTTCTCTTCACCAGCCACAAAGAGGACCAAGGGTAACCAACTCTTGTCTAGGTGAAATGATTTGCACCCTGAGACCAGCATAGTCCTGATCATGATGGACTTCTCTGTATCACACAGCCTTTAGGTGTTCCTCAAAGAATTTCTCCTGCAAATATCCCCAGGTGATGAAGCTCATGTCAATCTCACCAAGCAAGTGTAGAGTCTGCTCAAAGACCTCCATCCAGTAGCACATAAGGTGACTTGGGATGATGCTTTAGCTTTATATCAACCTTTGCTGTAGATACAGAGTTTCCATTTCATTTAGATGATCCAGTCAGAAAGAAGAAATAATACTGAAAGAAAGGTTGCCGTTTTCTGTTAAATTCTGCAGAGCTTTCCCATGAAAAGATAACGAAGGCGTCTCTTCACCACGAGGCATTTTGCCAATTAAGATTTACTGTGTTGTCTTTACACATGGGATTTACTGCAGTTGTTTCAACCACTGAACTTTCTCTCAGGCATCTGCCCACACCTTATTATAATCAAAAATCCTTGTCATTAATCCCATTACATTGTTCTTGGTCGTGGGATAAATTCATCAATGGATGATCTCACCCTGCTTAATCTCATTAGTTTAGATTATTTCTTTTCTAGATATCCTTATCATAATCTTATCATCACAACCCTTGGGAATTTTGGCCCCAAAAGTGCTGTCATGTGTGTTGGGTTTGTTGGTTGGTTTTTTTTCTTTTAATTAATATTTCACAATTTGATAAGAAGGTTAACATTTAACCCTCAATTGCCTCTGATGAGACAAAGAAAAGCTTTGGAAATGACTCAACAGATGACTGCATATTATGGATCTCAATTCCCTCCACACGGTAGCGCTCAGATTTTTAAAGATTTGCTTCTGTGCACTGCCATTTTTCACAGGTATCTAGACAGAGACATCATTTGCAGTCAGCTGAATGCTGACTGTACCCCTGACTGCATCACTTTGTTTTGATAGAACCCGCTCAATCATACTGAGCAGTACCTTTCCTCAGAACAGACTCAAAATTTCAACTCTGAAAGTATTATCTGAACTGCCAGCTAATACTGAATAAGCATGAACTCCATCAATTACTTCTTTAGGAGGAAAACCCCACAGTCTTCCCTGTATCTAATTTTCTTTTTCTGCAGGTGTTCTAAAATACAGCAATATTTTATAACATGAGAGTGCTTTCTTTCTTTACAAGGTAGGTAAAGGAGGAAAAGCTACTGATACTGCACATCCTTTATAAATGAAGCTAGAAGTCATACTTGTTGGAGCACGGGGCTCCATGTGAAGCCTAGGTCTGAGTTCATGTTTACCTTAACAGATTCAAAATAGACCTTGTGTCTCCTACAGGGAGCTCAGCAGACACCAGATTACACTACATTAAATTTAGCACTTTTTTTGGTGGAAATGGTGAAGCTGATGAGAAAATGATTCAAGATTTTTTTTTGAGTCTGAAAGAGACATCAATTGACTGTAGAGCTCTCAAATCTACCGTGTCAGATGCCTGCTTTGGAAAGGAGGTAGATCAGTGTGTTCATCTCTCTTTCAAAGGCTGTTTATGCACTTTATCTAATTACTCTTTCATGTAAATGATCTCCCTCTGAGTTTAGATTAGAGCCCTTGGAATAATAAAATGAGGTTAGGCACATATTAGTATGTGGATATACTCCTCTGCTCCTCTGAGGTCTCATAACATTATTCATGAGTATATGAATGACCGCAGTCTGTTCTGAGTCTGTTTTCAGGTCCCTTGTGTTCCCCAAAAGAAGCTTTTCTGAATATTTATATGTCATTCATGATTCAAAATGGGTCTTTATTCTTCAGCCATCCAGTCACTAATTGCATTTAAACTGACCAGTCTGGGGACAGTACCCTATGATTGAAGTAAAACATGACACCTAATGTGCATTTTGTAGTGAGTAGGTGCCATTCATGAATGCCTCATACTCCAGAAACTGTTGGTCAAAGCTGCTTAGCGAATGTTTATAAATAAATCAATTTTCAAAAAAATCAATGCAAGGTTGCAAACAATTTCTGAGAATAAAAATACCCACACAAAATATTGATGACCACCATTCAGACTGCTCTGCGGGGAAAGCTGCTCTTGGAGTTGAAAACTCATTTGAACAAACATACAAATCATTCATGAGCCCAGCAATTCAAATAAGCTGATCACAGGCAACTTGTGCAGCTGTATGAGATAAACATAATATTTTATTATTTTTTAGTTTTATTCTTTAGTGCAGTTGCACAGGCCGTTTGCCATGTGCTTCGAGAACTCTTGTGAATTTGTGGTCAGAGGAATACCACTACAGAATCATTGCATTAGTAAGTGTGGTCCACTAGTGCTCATGGTTTAGCAGATTTTGCCTTCACTTCTATCCAATCAATCAATTCATCTATCAACTGTTAGCATAAACTTTTTTGTGTTATATGCTTCCATGACTTACATTTCTGCTTTTATTTCCTCAGACTCATTTTCTTTATCTTATTTTCTTAGTCATAATCAATAGTTCTTCAGTGGAAGTCCACAGCTTCTTGTGGAATGATGTCACTTATATTCTTCTGAGTCTTTCCTTCCTTCCTTTCTTCCATCCACCCGTCCTTCCTTCCTTCCTTCCTTCCTTCCTTCCTTCCTTCCTTCCATCATATGCCAGCTCTCAGTAAGAACCTCTTACCACTTCTTCGCAACTCTTCCTTTCATTTCCTATGAATTTCAGCAGTTTCCAGAAAATCAAGGTGGTGACAGTGCACCACTCCAATCCTAATCCAATCCAATGTAGGAAACTGATGCGGTCCATGTGCCTTTGGTAACCAACCAGTGAGTTTCCAGTGCTGCACAATGACTTTACAACAGGCAGACATTGGTCAAAGCAGGATGAAGTGTCAGCACTCCAGCAAACTGTCAAATCCTAATCCAGCCACAGCTGAGTCCAAGAAACTTGTCCAAGAATTAAGAGTTAACCACATGCATGAAGTCTCACTTGCATGCATGAATACAGGTCAACCATCACTGTATATGAAATAGAGATTTTGAGAAAACAAAAGTTATGCACAAATAATTGACTTTCTGGCAAGGAAAACCCTCTTTTCTTCCAATGGGTGACTGAGTTTCCAACTATTGTGTTGCAGGCAAGGAGACTTCTCTAATTTGCTGTGCTCAAGGGTTGTTGGCATTCCTGTAGTCCTGAGAAATCCTCCTGGATGAGGAGAATACTTGAGTCCCAAGGAGAAGTTAAGTCTGTAAGGGGGTATCTCTCCAGATCAGAACTGTCTTCCCCAAGGGAATTCATGAATCCTTTGCTTGAAAATGGAAGTTGAGATGGAGGGAGCAAAGATATAGAAAATTGTCACCCAGGGTATCTGTTTCAGAATCAAATGTCAAAAATTTAGTAAATATCTCTTTTTCCTTTGATGTTTATGTTCTGCTAATGATAACTTGGGGGCCTATAGTAAATAAAAGAGTTCTGTTCTTATTGGAAGCTCTATAATTGCAAAAAGGTTTCATTCTCCCATTGCCCAAAATCTCAAGCCAGTTTTGAAGAATATCCTGGAAAAAGTGGAGTTGTTCCTCCATGGTTTACCAGAAGTTGGGAACACATCATGTAATTGTGCAGTCAACTATCTCTCTGTCATACTGCAGGACTGCAGAGAAAATACCTTATCTCTGAGAACCTCATGTGAGTTGGCGTGGAGGCAGTCACCTGCACCCCTGGCCGTGGTTTGAAAGTGTAATATAAAATAAATTCTGTAAGTCATATGAGACATCCATCTGAAAACACAAATGAGCAGCATCAGTATGTTTTTAAAATTTAACATATTCCCTATATTAACATAAACGTAACATTATTTAGCATAATTTTCATATTAACATATAGGGATTTAACAATCCTCCAAACAGCTGACCTATCCAGGTGGAAGAGGAACCATGTGAAACAAATAAGGATGTGTATAAATACCAAAAAAAAAGAAAAAAGAAAAAAATTTTGGGTGGTCAGTCATTAATTAGTTATATTAATTACACTTCCACTAAACAAAACCAGATCAGTCAGTATTTAGGCTCAAATAGAGCGGTGTTCAATAAATGAACTCCCTGACCCCCGTGGCAGTCTGATGCATTCCTGGAAGCTGTTTATCCTGTAAAAAGCAGGAGTGTAACTTGTTCTCAGGAGCAAGCCCAGCAAAGACTAAAGGAGTAATTAAAGACCAAAACTTCATGCTATATACCATAAAAACCTCTAAACAACGCTGGCCATAGTGAAGCTTTATATTATAAATAGACTGAAACGCTAGGTTGGCTGTCCAAGCACTCTGTTTTCAGATATATTGCTGAACTGAGAGTGTTCACTGGATAATTAGCTGTGGTAGAACAAATTTCTGCACCTTAGGTTGATTTAGTCCTTGGAGTCCCCATCTGAGTTTCTGAAAAGAAAGTATGCGATTAATTGCTCAGCAGCCTGACTGGAGAGTTGTAAGGAAACTACAAGTTAATACCCTTTGAGTGCATTTGAAAAACCTTCTGTGTAGGTAAGCTAAACGAGAGATCGGCACACAGGAAAAAAGAGGCATATTTGTACTCTGGTTCACTGATGCAAGACAGACCACCACGCAAACATTGTGACCCCGGGAGGTGAAGAAATGCATTTTCCCAGTTGTTGCGCTTCTGGCTGGCAGCTTGGGGGCAAGAAATGTATCTGCATTGTGCCAGGGCTCATCAGCGTATGAAATAAAGTTTATCCTCAGTGCCTGTGGATTACTGGGATGGGGAAACATGAAGAAACATCTCACACCTGACCCCTATACTTGCCTTCCAGTGTTCCGATCAGTGAAAGCTGTGAACTCTGCTAACCAGGGAATTTCCCTGGTTTAACTATCAGAAAACAAATAGTCTGTGAATTCTATGTAAAAATAGTATAGAAAGACATGGGCAAGTACTTAAACTTTCCCACCAACCGTACAATTGTGCTTGTGTGGGCACTGGCACATAGCTGTGACATCATCTGCCTGGGTCTGTGTACAGTCATGGTTTGCAGAGAAAATATGCAGTGTGTGAGATTCACTATGGGTGTGAAGCTTGGCATGGTCAGTGCCTTTGTTTGCAATCACTCAGAGTCAGGAAAGGAGAGGGAAATGGAATCTGTCTTTTATTACAAAAGCACAACTGGGGGCAGTTCTGTAATGTACAATAAATAATAATAATAGTACCAAAGTAAAAGTCTTCTATCTAACAGCCTGTTTGGTGTGTGAAACACTTAATTTAAGCATTTCCCTTTGTGCATGAATCTTTGAAAAGCCATTTTTAACATGAAATCTGACAGCATTCATTCATATTCTCCAATTAAATTTTGCCATTTCATGGCTGTGATGCAAAATTTCAAGGCTTCATTTTTAATGCCAGAGGAGGTCATACCACAGAAAAATAGTGATCTCTTTTGGCCTTAAGGTGTAGGAAGAGCATAGTCTATATATGCGTAGTGTCTTTTATGGAAAAAAAAGACACATTTCTAACACAAGCAGAAAAAAACCTTCTCTCTATCACATATAACACCCAGAAAAAGTAGTGATCTAGTAATTTGTGGGTGAGAACTCTGTTTTCTAGATACCTATCAGTAAGGAAATGTCAGGTAGTGAGCAATTTCATCACTTTTTTCTGTATCTCTTTTTTTTTGTTGTTGTTATTACTATTATTACTATTATTATTATTACATCATCATCATTATTATTATCATTATTATTAACATAATTATTGTCTTTTCCTTTTCTGCCTTAATGAACACCCCTTATCTCAACACACAAATTCTACCCTTTTTTCTTCCCCACAACTCTCTCCCCCACCCCCCTGAGACAGAAGAAGTGAGCAAGAATCTGTGTGGCATTAACTGCCGGGCTAAGCCACATCAGGAATCGCAATTACTTTATTCCCATAAATATGAATACGTTCTGAATAAGTCCCATCCTGGTTAGATGAAAATTGTAATAAGCCTGGAGAAGAGAAGCTTCAGAGTGACCTAACTGTGCCCTTCCAGTACCTGAAGGGAGCTGACAAAAGAGATGGAGAGAGACTATTTACAAGGGCATGGAGTGACAGGACAAGGGGGAATGGCTTCAGACTGACAGAGAGCAGGGTTAGATTGGATGTTAGGAAGAAATTCTTCTCTGTGAGGGTGGGAAGGCCCTGGCACAGGCTGCCCAGAGAATCTGTGGCTGCCGCATCTCTGGAAGTGCTCAAGGTCAGGCTGGATGGAGATCTGAGCAACCTGGGATAGTGGATGGTGTCCCAGCCCATGGCAGGGCAGTTGGAACTGGATGAATTTTAAGATCCCTTCCAACCCAAATAATTCTGTGAAATGGCCAAGATGCAAGGAGGAAGTGAGGCCAACATTAAAGTTCACCCAAGAGTTCATGTACTCATTTTCATATCTGCTACGTGGATCCTTGTGGGAGGCATGCGAATGCAGGAGGGTAAAACAGCCTCTAGCAAGCACCCCAGCATGCCTCTTGCTCTGTAGAAAACTTGCCTGTACAACTATTTCTTTTGGCTGGAGGCTCCACAGTTCTGAAACTTCTTATGAAAAGGGAAAAAAAAAAAACAAAATAAGAGAAAGAAAGTATCCCTAAAGGCCTCATTCCATGATTTGAAAGCCAATTTTTAACAGCACACATAACTTTCAAGATTAGATGCCCCGAAGCAAAATAGAGTTCAGAAAGTTTGGATTTTTTTTTCCACAGGAAATGTTTGGAAGTTCCATGAAATTGTGTGCAGGGACTGCTGGCAAGGGGTGGGAAGGGCAAGCCCCAAAATAGAGAAGTGTAAAAGCAGGACATGTTTTTTAAAAATACAGTGTTGGGCAGCTGCCTTGGAAGACAAACATATTTCAGGTCTGAAAGGTTAGAGTGCTTGTCCGACCATTTTAATCATGGAAAGGCTTCAGACAACTGACCCCTTGCAGTGATACTGTGCCTCATTTAGAACTCTTTTACAGCTGTTTGGGCCAAAGTGAGTCAATTCACTTAATGAAACTCCTCCTGATTTACATCATGGTAAGTAGACTTGGAAGCAATCAGAGAGAGTAATTCTGGCATATTCCATTAACCTACATTCACACAAAAATGCTGTCCCTTTCTCTTCTCCCTTTAATTTCTATTATGCTCAGTTCTGATTCATGAGGCTGGAAGTTGGTTCATTCCTGTCTTCACACTTAAGATAAATAACATAACAGATGTGTCACTGTGAAGCCCTACATGGATCGCTATTTTTCTCCCACTGAATTGTGACTTGGAAACAATGTTGGATGACAGTTGTGGACATTGAAAATTGCTTGAAATGTGAGGGGAATATTAAATTCTGAACTCAGTCCAGCCTTTAATAGTGTGCCAGCCTTTGTCATCAGTTACTTAACAATAGATATGCATTCTACTAGAGAAAAATGCCCCGTGGTATTATCTCCATATACACAGACTGTAAATTATCATATGGCACTACAGAACATGGCTGCAACATGGGCCTTTGTAATCTTTTGGGTTTTGTCTACTGGAACCCTCTTTGGCTAATACAATGCAATTTGGCACCCAGTGGTGAAGAGGAGGTGCAAGGTGCTTTATTCATACAGTTCTTTGTACTTGGAGATTTTATTTTTGCAGTTTGTTGGGGGGGTTTTTTATTATTTTGTTTGTTTTCTTGTTTGTTGTGGTTTTTTAATGTATCTGTGTCACAGTAAGTCTGGACATCATGGCTCCTTCATACTGGATGCTGCAGAAATCTTCCACTGCTATTGTGGTTCTCCATGGGGTTTCCTTTTGCATGTAAATATATAACCACTGGTTATATATTTTTATTAGTGATAGGAAGAAGATAAAGAAACTGTGAGAAGTAGCAGGGTCACTGTGTTAGAGCTGGCTTGTGGCAAGCATTGCAAATGGAAACAGGGCTTCTCCATGTATTTCTATGAAAGGGACAAAAGAAAGGGGTGACATAAAAATTCAAGAGGACTGGGAATACTTAAAACCACATAGTAGAAGAAGTAGTGCATCTGTTGAAAACAGTTATTTCAATGTTATTTCAAGAATAACTACTTCCATAGGAGTATTTCACTATTTACCACTTGCAGAAAGTCTCTGTTGACAAGCATACATGCATTAAGTCCTCAGGTCATTGGCAAAATGGATAAAAATTATTTTCTGTGACACACCAACCCCTTACAAGGGAAAATTTTACTATGATAAAAAAAATTGCTAACATTTTGTTTTGTAGAAACCATTTTGAAATATTTTGAAAGCTGTTCTGCACCAGGACACTTATTTTTTACATCAGTGAGAGAGGAAATGGACATTTGCTGAAAGCAAAGGAAACATGTGGAAATGTTTTATAGACAGTACATTGCCTTATTCACACCACAGTTTCCTTAAAACATTGTAACAATGACTTTCTAATGTTGAACTTATATTTTATAATTTATGCTGCTTCATTTCTTTTGGCATATCATTCAGTGAGAACAATGAGGAGGTCGGTCAATCCTATGTTTGTTTCTATTGATTGTCATTATTTATTCATTAGCTCATTTATTTGTGTCATGCTGGCAATACACATGACACTATACAGATAAGAAAGCATTGACAGTCAACATGCAAATGCACAAAAGGAAGTTACAATTCAACATTATCAATTCGACTAAGGACTGTCTTGCTAACTCCAGTAATTTTAAGAATTCTGGGGTTTGGTAATTTTTTTTTTTCATTCCTTTTCTGACTGACATCAGTGAGACTCAGCTGGGGTTTCTGCACTGACATCAACATGAACTAGTGACAATCTATGGGAAACTGGGGAGACTTATGGCTTAATAGGGGCATTATGAAAAAATATTTGATGTGCTTGAAAGGGAAAGCAACAGCAGAATTCTGTTTCTTCCTTAAGGACCAGGTAAAACAAGCAAGCAACACAATGAATGTAAAATTTTATAGAACCATGATAAATATTTAGCACTGAGACTAAGTACTGGGAGTACCTTAAAGTCCTGGTTGGGAGTCACCACTGTCACAGCTGGACCTTTGGGAAAAATTTCTTATTGTTTGCTCCAGCCGTAGCACAAGTTGTGACTAAGTGCCATGACCTTGCTTTTAAACACTCATAATATGACACTTTTTTCTTCTTTTTTTAACTTTTTAATGTTTTCCCCCCTATATTTCTTCCTTTTTTTATTTTAATTAGTAACTTTCAACATCTATGTCACATTCATAAGTGGGCACTAAAATCACAAGAGGACTGGATTCACAAACCTGGCCTTATGCAACCTTTCCAGATTCTACAGTCCATTGTTTAAGATATAATTTCCTTAAGGTGTTGGAAACTTAAATTCACATTCGTACTTTCAAGCAAAGAGGAAATTTAAACTCCCATCTTCCTCTTCCCAGACAATTACCCTGGTCATTTGAGGTGACATAGAAAAGTACAAATTTATTTGACACTTCTTTTTGTTGTGGCATCTGAATTCCTTTGTGAGTCTATCACCCCAGTTTGAAAATACTGTATTTAGTATTGTGTATTTTGGACATTTCTAGTTGTCCTTCAATTCTGCTTCCCAATTGACTCAGTATAACCCAAATATGTGAAAACTTTAAGCTGAAACTGTGCCTTCAGGAAATAAATGCTTTCCTGAAGAGAAACTATTCACCATGTTGCACTCCAGGCTCAGTCCAGCAATGATTTATGTCTATACTTAATTTTGCGCCGGGGTAGCTGTGCTGAAGTCAGAGGGACTGCTTAGAGTTCAGAAAGTTAAGCACATACTAAAGATTTTGTGGGATTGAGCTGATGAAGAGGAATTCTGCTATTAACAGGTGGTAGAAAGAGATGAGCAATTTGAGTCCTTCAGCATCCCTTAATCCAGCCATTAAACCACATCTATGTCTTGCTGTGCTTATGAGGGTCACAGCAGAAATGGAATAGTTCTTAAAGAACCTGAAGTGCCTGAGATCTCTGTGGTTTCAAGTTGACTGGATTTGTGCTGCAGCTGCTCTTTCCCTCCAAGTTGTCCATCTGCATGCTCTGTGTCCAGTCTGGCACAGTAGAGAGAGCCCAGGTTGCTGGAGGGGCCAAGAAGCTAATTCTTGAGAATTAGTGTTTGGACTTTGTACCCCAAAAGGACAGGTGCCTCCAAATCCATGGACTTCAAAACTGTCCCAAGATTTCTAGAGGTCTTCCAAAGGGCGTTAGTGAGAAAATGCATGTGGTTATAGACAATAGGGCTACAATGATGGTGAAGGGTCTGGAGGGGATGCTACACAAGGAGTGGCTGAGGCCACTTTGTTCACCCTGTAGAAGAGGAGACTGAGAGGAGACCTCATTGTGGTCTTCAACATCCTCGTGAGGGGAATTGGAGGGGCAGCACCAATCTCTTCCTCTCTGGTGACCAGGGACAGGACCTGAGGGAATGGCTGGAGCTGTGTCAGGGGAGGGTTAGTTTAGATATCAGGAAAAGGTTCTTCCCCCAGAGGGTGCTGGGCACTGCCCAGGCTCCCCAGGGAATGGGCACAGCCCCAAGGCTGCTAGAGCTCCAGGAGCATCTGGACAATGCTCTGAGGCACAGGGTGGGATTGTTGGGGTGTCTGTGGAGGGTCAGGAGTTGGATTCGATTATCCTGGTGGGTTCCTTCTGACTCAGGACATTCTATGGTTACACAGGTGGTAGGAACACATGAAATAAATAAAAATTAAATTATTTTTGTTGCTCCTTAAACACACAGGTTACTGTTATGTCACTTGTGACAGAAGAGCATAGGGCCAAAATCTGGAAGTGTACTCATAGCCCAGGAAAAAAAATGCCTCCTGTTACCTTCAGTTATGACTACCTTCAAACTCCTTTTTCTAAGCACTAAAAAGAGACATGAAAAAGGTCTTAACACTTGGTATTTGCTTTTCCCAGTTGTGAATAACCAAATCAAAGGTATATGACTATTTCTCATTTAAATAAAAAAAAAAAAAATAAAGGTACTTCCCTCCTCTGTGATTTTAGTCCTTGGAAAAAAACCACTATTCAACAGTCAGGAAAAGGTTCATCCTGAGTTAGGAAATGGTTACAGATCTGAGGTAGATCAGTTCAGCTGCTTCCCCACCAAATAATTCCTCTATGACTGCACAAATCACCTGGACACAGCTCCTCAATCTTCTAAGATTTCCCTTGGAATCGAAGGGATTTAACTTCCAAAATTATCTTGAGGCTCTGGGCTACAACCTGTTTGATACTTTGTTTCCAACAGATAAAAATATGGAGAATATTTCTTCTATACTCTTTGACATGACATCAGGTTAGAAAACATTTGATGCATGTAAGAAACTTAGGGTAGGAAATAGTAAGACAAATGGCAAACAAATCCTGTATATATCTAAAAAGGTGCAACTTGACTTTGAGCAGCTGAATATGGCTTGAATAAACTGGTTGCACTTATTTGCGTAGAAGTTTTTTAAGCTAGCTGACAAAATATCATTTGATCACTTGACAATTAAAAATATGTTCAACAGTATCAATAAATTAGTACCTAGTGCTTGTTTCCTAATGTATTGTATCAAGTGAAGGGCAAAGATGAAAATCCATAATATGAAATCAATTCCATTCAAAGCCAGTAAGCCCAAACAACATTAGGAGATTTGAATTATTTCCCCCTGACCCCACCATCTTGTTTTTATTAAATAGGAATCAAACTGGGGCTTTTGGGAATAAGATGATCAGATGATTTTGCTTAGTGAACAGTAACACCTAGAGATTTGATTTCTGGCCAGTTCCTGTGTTTGGCAGGGATGCTGTTTGTCAGGGAGCACTGCTTGCAGACTGATTCATTGTGCACTTTGATTCACAGATAAGAAGTTCAGTCAGTGTGTTTCCCACAAAACCAAATTCCTGTGCTTTGGTGACGAACCAGCTGATGGAAGAGGGGTTTCAGGGAAGGAGAATGAAGGAGAGAATCCAGTGCAAACAGATATGTGTTTGTAGGGAGCATCTTTGATTTCTAGGTGGTGGTTGCGTGGTTTATCTCAAAGGAGTTACTCAATGCTTGGTGTAAGCAGAGTATCATTAGAGTGACTAATGCACCCCTAACAAAAAGTACAATGCAGAGGAATGTTAGATCTGTTTTTCTAAAATATATCTGTAGTAAATCCAGTGAAACTGTTGTGTCTGCAGCAATGTTACCTTAGCAATGAATGTGCAACCCAAGGGGAGGGCTTACTGACTGTAGACTTGCAGTGAAGTATCCTCAAAGTCCCCAACTTTGAACACAGAAAACAGGTAATGCATCCTCTATAAAAATGTTCTGCAGGTTCTCCTCTTTCAGTTCTAAATCACATCCTTTTTCTTGATTTGCTGATTTCAAATATTGCATGCATCACCTGTATCTTTTTATTAGTAGTCACAGTCCACCTAATGTACAGCTGCATTTCATGAGCAGAGCACCCTCTTTACAAGCTCTCTCGTTTGCTTATGTGCCTATAAATATATAAATGCTTTTTAAGAAATGTTTAGGGTTTTTCTTCTGCATTTATTGCAAGGGAACACAAAATACATGAAAAAGCACAAAAAGAAGCCTTTGGGTGTCTCTGAAATTCAGTCTCGTTCTCCCAGGAGAACCGGTGGGTGTGGTGATATGCTGCGCTATTTATGGGTGAGTAAGGATCAGTATGGGACTTCCAGAAATGCATGGTGCTTTGTACTGCTGGAAAAATCTCCGGAACTTTTGGTCGTGCTACTGACAGTGAAATCCCACAAGCCCTCAAGTCCATGATGAAATTCGTGGCTAGAATCATTTTAAGTCTTCCCATTTCAGCTCCCATTTAAAGAGATCAGTTGCCATTTGAAGCCTTCAAATAAATGATGACATGCAAACATAGCCTTTACAAATTACTGTTATTAATCATTCTTCTTCCATCCTATGGCCTTTAAAACCCTTGTGGGAAGAGAACCATTACTCAGAATCTCAACATGAAGGGATGTGCACAGCAGCAGTTCTCCTCTGGAGAGGCTGTGCAGCCATGCAGACATGTGTACATCATGTCCTGAGTCTCCCTGTCCTACAACAACCAGTCCTAGCCAGGACACTGGGTGACACCTCTACCTACACTGCAATGAAACCATACTCCAATTGCAGACTGGATAGTGTCTGTATTATATATTGACATCATAGGATAGTTTGGGTTAGAGTGGACATTTTAAAGGCCACCTAGTCCAGTCCACAGCCATGGGCAGGGACACCTTACACTAGACCAGGTTGCTCAGAACCCCATCCAACCTGACCTTGAAGCCCTGTCCAGCCTGACCTTGAGATTCAATGTCCTTTGAAGCAAAGCTTTAATCAGCTCATTCTCCTTAAGCTTCTCATAATTAAGGAATATGTGTTTGGCATTGCAATATCAAGTGTTTGATATTGTCCTCAATAACAGGATGAAGAACCTGGTTTCCAGCCCAGAAACACATTTAGACCAGAATAAACAGTCCAATATATGATAGATATCCAATGGGTATAACCAGGGGAAAATTAGTTTCCTAAAGTTCTGACCAGTGGGAAAAGAAGTGGGTACCCAAAAAATGCTGAATGTCCTTTAATCAGGGTCTACCCCTTGCTATTGAAGAGGCCAAAACCCTTGTTTGTTGTAGGCCAAAGCTGAGGTAAGATGAACCTTGGCTTTATTGGCAATGGATGGAGGCCACAGAAGACACCAAACGAGCCATGAAACAAATGTTAGGAAAGATGAGGATAGGTCATGAAGATGAGTGATCAATGCAGGTGTGGGACACCTTGGTGGAAAAGGAATTGTAGGTGTTCTGTCTTCCCCATTACCTCACGATTTATGTATTTATATAGTAAAACTGAGATCCTGTATCCAAATCAGACACTTACATTTCTACATGAAAAACTGCATGTTGAAAAGCTGGAATTACAGAAAAATATCACACAATTATTTAAGAGCTGGCAAAAATGCCTCCTACTCAGAGACTTTGGGAATACAATGTGCTTAATTTTTCAAAAAGACTATGTGGAGTTAATTGAGTACCTCTGGAAGAAAAAAAAATGCCAAAACTCTTAAAAAAACAATGAGAAAGGTTGAACAAACCTAGAAGCTGAAGTCTGGTAAAATCAAAGGAGAAATCAGGCACAGAATTTGTAGTTGGCAGGGGGTTTTGTGTTTATTTGAGGGGTGGGGGGAGGGGTGGTGGGGATTTTTAATTCATTTGCTTGTTTATTTTCTGGTGTTTTTTCAGCCAGGAAAGTCAATCTAGCACTGATTCCACAAGTTCAACTTAGACTACAAGCAGACAAGTATTCATCAAACACAAATTATTCACTAAGCCAAAACCCCTTTCCACAGCCTGGCTCAGTTATCTCACAGAACTGCATGGTGAGGTCTGTGGAAGTGCCTGGTGGAGGTCTGACTTTCTGCTGGCTCCTGCAGCCAACCTCTGGCTTTTCCAGCAGCTCTTTTCTATCTGGGATGGTCCTGGCAAAATCCCAACCCAATGAATTGGAACAAGTGTTTTTAGAGTTAGATATGCTGAATATATACTGCTTGAGGGAATCTTCTGAGTCTTGGGCAATCTTTGACCAGAAATTGAGCAACCAAAGGTCAAGATCCTGGGAGTGGCAGGAGGGAAGTCTAAAAGAAAGGAGGAAAATTCTACATAAATCAAGAAAAAGTGGAAGTTGGAAGACGAGTGATGTTAAATGCAGGAACAATACTTAGGGGGTGATGCTGGAGAGTCAGACTGGAACAAAGAGTTGGAGAGAAGTAAAATCCAAGAAAATAATTTTGCAAACTATGCTGGAATCACTGGCCCCTACAGAGGGGTAATTCAAGGCCAGGCATACATTATAGCTGGGGAAAGTTAATAATGGCAGTAAAGCCATCATTCCTGCAGTAACTGGAAGTGGTGCACAGGAAGCTATTTTCAATTTGGTGACTATGTGAGACTTTCAATAGCTATTAGGAGGATAATTAGGGGTGAAATGAACATTAAATCAATGTTTGCGAGCTAAGCTTTATGTATGTGTGTATGAATAAGCACGTCTGCTTTTGCTTTCACTAAAACAGGACAAAACTTTCCCCTCAAAGTCATATTTTTTTTCTCACAGAAGCAGCATTTTGTCTCATTTTCTGCACTAAACCCACATTATTTCCCTTTCAAAGCACTTTTCTTATTTCCCTGAATTCCTCATGGCTACATTTGTGTAGGAAGGGAGCTCTGCTACATGACAAAAGGAGAGTGGGTCACACTGGCAAGCTGAAATCTTCAGGGTAAATCACTTACTGATGCAAATCAGAAACCTCCCAGGTCCAGATTGAAGTAAAGAAGGGCTTGGAGGCAAGAAACCACACATATGTATGAATCTGCTTAAAACCAGCCGTGGCTGTAGTGAATTTCCGGATAGAGTTGTCTTTTACTAGGGAATTGTTTATTAATAATGACCCTGGGCTCACCGAGTTTTCAAAACCCTCTTTCAGAGAGTACAGTCATCTGCTGCATACATTTCACTACTACCTCCTCACAGCGTGGATTTAAAAGAAAGCACCTTATTATAACAAGGAGAGAAAATGGGTAGCACAGAGGTGCTTGGCTAAATGGAGCAGCTGCTTTTGGCCTGAATAGCTGCTCAGTGTAAATAAGCCGTGGCAGTTTTTCAACTGGGTTCGGAGCCAATGCAATAAGGCAAGAGAAGAACAAAACTAACCAGGTAATTAAAAAAAAATAAAATTAAAAAAAAAGCAGGGAGGGGAGACACAGTTGTGGACTGCATAATATCATGAAATAAAACAAAAATCCTCCTCCTGGGTGTTCTCTTGAGCCGGGTGGAGAGCACTTCTCCCCCCTCCCCAAACTGATGGTCTAAAGAAGACGTCGGTGCTGTCAGGGCCTGATGAACTGCTTCCAAGCCACAGGGCAGGGCTTCACGCTGCCTTCACACGGGGAAAGTTTTCTGCGTTTGTCTATGCAGCAACACACATTCTCTCAGATTAATTCCAGCTGTGCAGTGCCTCGCTGGCAGGGTCGTTATGTATTAGTAATGCTATCCGATTTGAGCAAATGGTCTCCCCTCGCACATCTCACTCTCTTACCAGTGCTTTCTCTCACATGTACATACTAACACAAACCTTGATTATCTTCTTTCTTCCCCCCCCCCTCCTTTTTTTTAACAAAAGAGACCTGATTTTTCTCTAGTGATTTTGATACACAACTGCTCTCCTCATTAGCACAAAGTCCTCACCAGCTTCACCTGGAAGTAGCATCAGACAAAGCTGTGCTGACAGCTTTGTCATTTAGAGGCAGGAGACTGCAAGCACCACCCTGGTGGTGTAAATTAGGAGTAACTCCACCATCAGGGGCTCTTCTGTGTGTGAATCCAGATAGGATGAGAATTGTGCTGACAGCACACAGTTGCAAAGCTTAAGGATGCTTAGTCCTGATTCTTAATTTTCCAACCTATTCATCGCAACCATTCACTTACACAGAGCTGATATCCTTATACATCTACATTTTTCATTTCTTAGCCATGTTATTTTTACAGCTTGCTTCTTATCACAGAGTTATCTTCTGCAGCGGTGGCACACTGTGGGTCATTTCATTTCCACAACAGATATCCAACAGCTCTGAGACTGTCTTCCTCCAAGAATATTACAAATACTTGTTGTATTGGCCGTACACACACACACACATATATGTGCAGCACTTTACAACACACTGTAAGAACCTACATGTTAAAACTGAGATACACATCTGTGGTGTCTTGCCGCAAAACAATCCTCGAGGTGGTTTGCCAGAGAGCTTTCCAGCTTCCTTCTTTTCTGAGCATTGTGTCAGTCTGCAAGCCAGTACATGGAGAAAGTGTTTGTTTAAATCAACAGAAATATGATAGTACTCACTAGAAATCTAGTAAAATTCCGAACCATTAATTTTGCATGTTACAGAATCATCTTTCAGCAAAGACTGTAGAATCCTAGAGCAGTTTGGGTTGAATTGGACCTTAATGCTCATCTCATTCCAATTCTCTGCCATGGAGAGGGACACCTTTCAGTGTACCAGGTTGCTCAATACCCCCTCCAACCTGGCCTTGAATGAACAGTCTTCTAAGTTCTAAAATATGTGAGTCAGCACTCAACATTTCATTTATTTTGTTCTTGATCCTTTGCTCTTCCAGCCTTCTCAATTCCTTCTCTTCCTAAAACTGCTGAAAAACTGTTAAAAGGTGTATTTGAAACCAAGTGAGAAATAAGGTTGAAAAACTGAGAAAATTAATTGCGACACCCTATTTCCACGTCCTGGAACTTTTTTCCCCAGGCTTGGGGAAATTTGCTACCACAGCCTTTGGGAGTGATCATGGGCAAACCAGTTCAATGTGGATCCTCAAAGACTTTCAGAAGTCCTCTTACAGACTACCTTCCAGTTGTTGGCTTCTTTGTCCCTCAGTTTTCCACATAAAATGGAAATTGCTGTATGAAAATGGGGATTGCTGTGTTAAAATGAGGATTGCTGTATTGTCCTTCCTTGCAACTGATCTTTCCAGAACTTCAGCGTGTAACACAGCTGTAAGACTGCAGCAGGAGCTCCACATCATTGGTTTTGGAGAATATATGAATAGGGTCAATCTGTGCTGATTTATAAGCTCTTACAGACCAGAGTCACCATCTGTAAGGCTGGAGGGCAGACCACCACCCTGCTCCATGGAATCATAGAATCATTAAGGTTAGAAAAGAACTCTTAGATCACCAAGTTGAGCCATAAACCCAGCACCATGCTCGCCATTAAACCATGTCCTCAAGTGTCATATCCACATATTTTTGAACACTTCCAGAAATGGTGACTTCACCACTGCCCTGGGCATCTTTCCTAATGCCTCATCTGAACCTTTCCTGGTGCAACTTGAGGCCAGTTCCCATGTGTAAGATCTTTATCTGACTTCTGCAGATACTGTGTTGGAGTAAAGGTAGAGAGAAACACTCTGCTTCTACTGCTGAGAGCTGTGGGCAGCTATGTGTGGTTCACAAATACATTATGTTCTAACTTTTGAAATATCAAGCTTAAAAACTGACTCTGAATATGTATAATAGCAGCAAAATGCTCAGAGAAAGAGAAATATCAATCATAATTTTGTATAATGTACCTGCCTCCTGCAAGCTCCTTCTGAAACTCAGTTTAGTGTCAACACAGTTTCAGGCCATGCTGAGAAACCTTATCATACTACCAAGGAATACAATAGAGGTGGTGGGGATTTTGTGGGGGTTCCTGTGGTTCACATATCTGTGACTTGACAGCCATGTGGTTCTGGTTAACATTTTGGAGAGCTGTCCAAAGTGGAAAAATGCTATAAAAACAGAGAATGTTACTGAAAATGTGCCCAGCTATTCTATCTTGTCCGTGTGACTGCTCTGGGGGGCTGATTTCTCATTGTTTTGGTGTGCGCATCCCCCTTGGGGAAGTCAGCCTGCACATTTTATATCTGCTGCTGGATGGGGAACTGCAACACATCTACTTCTTGCAGAGGTTTCTCAGGTGCCGTGTTTTGAAGTAACTGTTTGCCCACCCAGCCCATGAAGCCCAATATATCTGCCCTAGCCTCAGGTCTTGGTTTGTAACCTTAATATCTCCATGTATTTTAATATTCATCTCATAGTATTAATCCCTTTGCTTCATAGGTCTGGGCTGTATTAGTAAGTTAGTAATGTCCATTGCCAAAATATCCAACTGCCTTTTAAATTTGCTGCTGAGGCCATGCTGAGTGCTTGGATATTGCTCATGTTCAGTAACATGCAAAATTAAATATGTAAAATGATGTGTAAAATGGGATCCATTGCAATGGATGTTGATTTATTTAGTGGAATGGATGTCTGCAAGTTTGTTATTTTCCTTGATCAGAGAGAAATATTCTCCTTCTACTGCCATAAGTAGTGATACAAAATTATGTTCATAAATGATTTTGGGTAGAGTGGTTAGGAAGAAGCCTTTGATCCTTGAGCCATCAATAGTTCTTTGCCTTCTTTGTAGCACATTAAAATGCTGGCCTACTATTTAATTCTACAAGCATCCCTAACACTCATTTCTTATGTAGGTAAGAGAGTCCCTTGTGTACAGTGTCCTTCAGTTTCATTTCCATGATACAGCTTTTGAGGAAATCAGAGCCAGAGAACTATATGCCTCTAGTAAAGGCCAATGTACAATAGTTCAGACATATTTAGGACAAAGCAATGGCATAAGCTAAATAAATAAATAAATAAATACACAGCCCTGCAGTGGATGAGGGGAAAAAAAAGAAAAATAGGTTTCTGGTATAAGGTTACTGAGTGCCAAAAGAGTGAGGCTGAACTTCCTCAAGATGGCAGGAATAAAAATATTGATAAAAGCAGTAGCAAAATAAAGTGTTCCAATTTAGTGACACTAGTTCTCCAGAAATAATTTAGAAGACTATGCGAGAAGGAAGCACAAAGAGAACTAAAGGTGAAGAGTAAAGATAAGAATGATTCATAAATTGAAGATGATATTTTTATCCCTTCTGCTGCTAAGAAATAATGCGCAATGTAACAAGTACTTCTTCAAGGGCACTGAAGGAGCACTGCACTTTAGATATTGAAAATAGAAAAGCCAAGAAGAATATGTCCAAAATGCTTGAAGGTGTGGGGTAATAGTATTTTATTTCCTCAGTAATTGCCATATATTAAAGCTTGAACTGACTCTGAAGATGCATTCTTGTAAAGAGGAACAAAAGATTAAATGGAAGCAACCTACAAAAATGGACTGAAGAGAAGGTTGCTCATAACCATAGGAAAGGAAAAATGAAAGTAGGAGGAATGTAAGAACATATCTCCTACCTTCATTTTCTCTAACCAGGCTCTGGGCACTTTAACCTCTTTTGTAGGTAAGACACCACTGCGAAAGGCAGTACAAAGGTTGTTCAAGGCAGAAATGAACTGCCAGTCAAAGTGTGTTTCAGAGAGCAGATTTAATATTTCTATATTTATTATAAGTGTACATCTTGAACAGATCTTTGCAGGATGACAGAGAGATAAAATTGGCAGTTTCTTGGTCTCGAGTATAAATGGTTTAACCCTTTGCAAAAGTGTTGAATTCAGAATTACTTTTGTAGAGCATTAGAGGAGAACTAGTGTTCTCGCAATCAGTGGCTTGGATTAAGAGTTCGGCTTCCAAGATTTAGTCCATACTCTCCATGTGCATGGGTGTTGACTTGCCCAGAGGACTCTTCACTTTTTCTGGTTTGTCTTCTGAGTTGTCCATCTCATCTCTCAGATCTTTGGTATTTCAGGGCTTGCCTCTTCACCATGTTACGAACAACCAAAACTCCTTGTGACTCATAATACTGAGGAGTATAATTTTATTAATTAAATAATACAATTCATGCATCATCTCAAATTGAAACCGTATCCTCCTGCCTTTTAATTTTTAAACCTCTGAGATAAGGCCTGGGAGAATGAAATCTGCCAGGTAGGAAAGAGCAGGGACTGCTTTTTCAAAGGCACAGTAACCCTTCACTCCTCTTAAGCAAGTGGGAGCAAAACATTTTCAAGATTAGGGAGTACAAGACCTGTGATGGCTCCACAGATAATGTCTCAGGATCAGAATCAGAAAGTAGAAGACCTGTATCATTCTGTATTTTTCCATTAACTGGTGCGGTCTGACTCACCAAAGCTGACAGAGAGCTGACTTAACTCTAGAAAGGCTCTTTTTCCTAGCAGAATGAACTGTGTAGAAACAGGACACATCTTTTTTTCTTAAACTAACCATGCAAACTCAAGCATATTGGTTTGATCACAAAATGCTAGTCTAGAGCCAAATCCTTCCCTTACTTAAGAATTTAAACAATAATGTGCAAATTGGCCCTTGGCAACTCCTTTCTCTTGAGTATGTGAGCTGTGACCTTGATGGCAGCATATTCTGTGTTTTCTCACAATACAATTTTCATTACTTTTTTCCCTAAGTACAGTAGCCTTACTAACAGTGGTGGTGAAACACAAATTCTTGGCATGCTTATCAAGAGAGAATTTTAAAAATTCTTGAGAAGTGTTGGTGAAGTGGTTGAAAAAATTTGGCATGGAATTTCAATGCCTTGCTCTGTTGCAGATTTGGGATTTAGGGTTTTTTGAATAATAATAAAAAGGCCCTGAAACACTGCAAGTTGGGTACCATTGACTGACAAATCTGTTTCCTTTGTGAGAAAAGAAGTACAATTCCAGTTGAATTGTTCATGTTTGATGAAGATGTAATGGAATTTAACAGCAAAAGGCACAAATCAGGAAGCAAGGAAAAGAAACCTTTTCTCCACCTTGCTGATGAATAGATGAATGTCCTCTGTTTTGAGGAATACTTTTCATAATCTGGTGACATCTAAAATATGAGTTTTAGATATGTATTAAAAAGAGGTGTGAAATAAGTTATAGCATATCTGAAAAAAAACCCATCATAATGTGGAGAGGTTAAAACATGAAAATATATAAAATTCAATTATATAATATATTAGGGACAAAAAACCCTCAGTGTTTGCTTTTCATTACTCAATGTGCATGCAATGATGCCTTAAAATGTTTTCTATCATATATTAAAAATGTTTAAAAGCAAGTAGTTCTGTCCTGTGAGTGATGTGAAGCAGGAGAATGATCCCAAGAGATAAAGCAGTGGTACAGTGGTGGCCATCTGGTATAGAAGAAAATACAAGTCACTGTTAAATAATCAGAGATAAATAGATGTTAGGGTGACAGAAAAAGAAGTAGCTGTCCAAACCAGATTTTAACAAGTTTTTGAAAAGTTGAGGAAATTTCCTGAAGATTGGATGGCTGCCAGTGAAATCCCTGAATTTGAGCAGATCAGAAGAGATGGCTCAGTAAACTGGTTAGTCAGATGTCAGTCTGACCAAACTACTGGAACGTTTAATTAGGGACTCAGTCAAAAAATAATTAGAGGCTGAAAATACACATATACTGGTCAACATGTTTGCATGAAAGTAGGTATTGTCAAACAAAATTTTTTTGGGTTTTTTTCAGCGTTGAAGGTCTGATAAAAACAATGGTGTTGACATAATAGACTTGAATTTCTCTAATGAATTTGACTTTTAGATTAAAAACCAGCACATTATATTGAATTAACAGGGCACACATTAGAGGGATTAAAACTCCCTGTCTGACAGGCCTTGAAACAGAGTCTTTAATGTGGAGAAATCCGTGAGTTGAGTTACTGCTGGTGCAGTCTTCAAGGGATTAGGGTCTTAATCCAGCTCACTTCAGCATTTCTATCAATGAGATAAATCTTTACCAGTAAAATCTGCAGATGCCACAATGGTTTTAAAATGACAAGTAATGAGTGCAGTAATGAGTGAAATGCCTAACCAGAGGTTCAAAATCTATTAGAGTAAGTTCATAAACAAAACAAAATGTGCAACACCCATCAACAGAAACTATGGATCAAATTTATAAGGTGGAAGACAGTGAAAAAGAAAAGCAAGTGAAAATTAATCTCAAAAGTAGGAAATATAAGACAATGACTGTCTCAATATGGGATTTAGGATTGATATTTGAATAACTATGGTCTCAGAAAATACCAAGAGGGAAATATCATAGAAAATATGAAATATTGTCACTGTGTTATAATTATAAGATTGTTTTTAAAGGAAACGTTTTCCAAATTTTCAGATAAAATGACACTTGGAAAGAAAAATGGCAGTCTTTTCTTCCAAAAATGTCAATACAAAATATTAGATATTTCCAAATGTTCTTTCAGCTCTCTTGGTCACAAAATTTATGTTGATTTTGACCACACTTCATGAATAGCTCACATCCCTCTGGAGCCATGCTTTGTTGATGGGTTTGTTGGGATTTTTTTCCTAACGAATGCACTCATTCAAAACAAAACTCAGTCATCTCCGATCATTACTCAGCATTGTTAGAAAAGCTACAAAATTTCTTGTGGCTTCTTGAAATATAAATGGAGTAAGAAAAGAAAAGCATATGGAAGGTAAGTATTATCAATTTCTATTTGGGGAAAAAAGCCTTTCTGTGTAATTTTAGAACTGTGTGTGGCTAGTGACATGTGGGAAAATTACATAGCAGTAGAATGGGCAGAAATGGGTATTTTAATTTTCAAGACCAAATTATAAGAATGCTCTTATATTAAAAGTAAGAGAAATTCAAACTTGAAATTGCACCCAATTTTCTACTAGTGGCAGTTGCAGTATATTGTATCTGCTCATCAGCCAACATGGCAGATTCCCTGTTATTCAAAATCTTTAAGGTATCTCTCTAAAAAATGTTTGGTTTAATCCACCGTTAGGAAAAAGAAATTCAGACAACACACCTTACATACAATAGATCATCATTACCTGTCTTTTCATGTACAGAAGATGGAAAATGAAATCAAATCAAGCTGAAAAAAATCCTCACCATTAAAAAAACAACCAGAAAATTGTTTGAAAAAAAAAAAACCCTCTCAGAATTAGTGGACCTTTTGTAAAAAGGTTTGAATTTAAACTTTTATAATTTTACTCTGAGGTCATGCTCAGACAATTTAGAATGCTTTAGATTTCTTATTAAAGAAAAAATAGAGTAACTCCCAGCTCAACCTCTGAAACTCCCTCTAGAGCATCAGTGATACTCAGTTACAATTTCTCTCCCTGCAGCTGGGGTAAAACCCCTCTTTCTGCCTGTAAGTGCTCTGACCTTCCCCTGTAAACGCTGGTCTGCTGCCACATGGTTCCCCCTGTCCTCAGAACACTCTTTTGTAGTTGTTTTATCTCTTATATCTGAGCACTGTCTATGTTTAATTCTAAGTCATTTTTCTAAATGCACCCATGAGCACACGCACTGTGCATCCAGTTTGGTCGTCTTCTTACACATGCATGCAGTTATATGCATTTCACTTAACCTGGATCCCAGCAAGGATGTGCTGGTGGGGAATGTGAAGCTCAAGGACAGCAGGAGTGGCATCCTAGGCTGGCATCACCCAGTGTGGGCAGCAGGGCAGGGGAGATTCTGCCCTGCTCAGGTGAGACCCCACCTGCAGAGCTGCCTCCAGCCTTGGAAACAACAGCACAAGGACCTGGAGCTGCTGCAGCCAGTCCAGGGAAGGGACCAGAGTAATCAGAAGGATGGAGATCCTCTGCTGTGGGGAGAGGCTGAGGGGATTGGGATTGTTCAGCCTGCAGAAGAGGCAGCTTTGGGGTGACCTAATTGTGGCCTTTCAGTACCTGAAGGGAACCTGCAAGGAAGATGAAGACAGACTATTTACAAGGGCCTGGAGTGACAGGACAAGGGGGAATGGCTTCACACTGACAGAGAGTAGGTTTAGGCTGGATATGGAGAATGCTAAATTACTAAGCCACTATCCAACATATTTGTAGAAGTGATGTGGTGAAGTCTGCACTGACTGGAAAAGGGAAAACACAGACCTTGTTCCTAAAAAGGGATAAAGGAAGACCCAAGGGACTACAGACCAGTCAGTCTCACCTAGAAAGATCATGGAGCAGTTTGTTGTGGAAACTGTGCTAAGGCACATGAAACATAAGGAGGTGACTGCTGGCAGCCAACATGGATTCACTAAGGGCAAATTGTGCCTGGCACATTCAGCAGCCTTCTCTTTGGGGTCGCAGTGTTAGGGGATGATGGAAGAGCAGCTGACTTCATCAGCGTGGGCTTCTGCAAAGCATTTGACTCTATCCCACATTACATCCTTGTCTCTAACCTGCAGAGACACGGATTTGACAGATGACTCTGGTGGATAAGGAATTGGCTGGATGGTCTCACTCAAAGAGTTGCATTCAACAACTTGATGTCCAAGAAGAAGCCAGTGGTCAGTGGCCTCCTCAGGGGTTGGGATTGGAACTAGTGCTGTTTAACATCTCTGTTGGTGACACAGGCAGGGGGATCAATGCACCCTCAGCACAATTGCCAACATCACGAAGCTGTGTGGTGAGGTCACACACTTGGGGGAAGGGATACCATACAAAGGGACCTGGACAGGATGGAGAGGTGGGAATGTGCAAACCTCAGGAAGTTCAGCAAGGCTGAGTGCAAGGTCCCCCTGGGCTGGGGCAATCCCCAGCACAGGTACAGGATGAGCAGGGAATGGACTGAGAACAGCACTGGGGAGGAGAACTTGAGGATGTTGGTTAATGAGAAGCTGAACAAGCCAGCCATGTGCCCTTGCAGCCCAGAAACCCTCTGTGTCCTGGGCTGCATCCCTAGAAGTCTGGGCAGCAGGGCAAGGGAGCATCCTGGCCTAGTGGAAGGTGTGCCTGCCCATGTCCGTGGGGTTGGAATGAGATGATCTCTAAGCTGCCTTTTGACCAAAACCATTCCATGATTCTCTGTTTCTATGTGGCTCATTACATCACATTCTCTGTGTCTGACATGATAACTTATTTACTAGCTCCATAACTTAGCAACTAACCCACTGAAACACGGCAAATCGTTTTTTCCTTCTGTTTCTTTAAATATGAAACACTGCAACGCAGAAGTGTTTGGACACGTTGCAATACCCTATTTTGATATTCTTTCAAACCTAAGTGTTACTGCAACTATCTGAAAATATGTTGTGAATACTTGGCAGGTACTTTTTTCCTCCATTTCCCTACTGTATACATGGTGAGTTGTGGACTTGGAGGATGACATTTTTGACAGATAAAACTCCCATCAGAGTCCATGCCTTGTATTAATTCATAGTGATATTTTGATATAAATGTTAAAAGAAAGAGTCTGTGTGAAAGAATTTTTGACTGCAAATACCAGACAAAATTAGAATGACAATTACTCAGATCTTAATTCAGTGTAAATACAAACATCTATTTAATCCTGTGTTGACTTAGTAAACCAGAGATGCAAGGTACTACTTTTCTGGCCTATCCCTATTTTCATATAATGCAGAGTTTTGGTGAAAATCAATAAAATTTTTCAAAAATTATGTGTATATTAGGTTGCCTAGAGAGGTTGTGAATGCTCCATCCCTGAAAATGTCCAGGGCCAGGTGGGATGGGGCTTGAGAGAACCTGGTTTAGTGGAAGGTGTCCCTCCCCATGGCAACTGGATAGTATTTAAGGCCCCTTCCAACCCAAATCACTCTGTGGTTCCATATTTGCCATTTCCAATTCTTCCTTTCTCAAGGCACTTTATGTTGTTCTTTGGCTGTTAGCAGCTTGGATAGTCCACCTGCAAAACAAAAGGTCAAACAGAAAGACAGAGGCAAGCTGATAAATATAAATGGTTCCTAAAAACATCTACAGAGAAGATTAAACCTTCTGAAAGTTCTGGAGGAATCTTGAATATGAAGAGCAGGACTTGCTAGGATTTTTTTCTTCTTTTTCTTCCCAAACATGGGAGACCCAGTTTAATGACATATGAAGCTATTTCATGCCTGTAGTGCAAATGCTGTTATCTTCCACTGACTCCATCTTAGAATCTACTGCTTCTTTCTGAGGCAGGATTTTGCTGTTGTCGCACATGTCTGTGGCAGTGGTGGTCCTGGTGGTTTCCACTGTAAATTACATTATTTCTTGAAACATTAATTCAATGCACAGTTCATGAGAAGCTCATGGTGCCCGAGTCTGTCTTTAAAAGAGAACAAACCATTCAGTTATAGATGGACATATCCCCGGATCCTTCTCTCCCAGTCAGAAAGTTTCCAGCACGCTTTGGCTGTTGGCTACATTTCACAGGGACAGCAGAGATGCCCAGTCTTGGACTTTTGGAGTTACATGGAAACTTCTGCTCATAACTAAGAATTCCCTTGATGTTTTCCATTACCAGTGCAGAAAAACCTGGGGCATAGTCCAAGTTTCTTTGTCTCTGTTTTAGCCAGTTTTTTGTTTGGTTCTTGTTTATAACTTGTTTGGTTTGTTCTCGTTTGGTTTTGTTTATAACTTCGTATGCAACAATCCCACTCTTTCCTTTTATGTTGTGACCACCAAGTTGATCTTCTTCAGCTTTACATCAGACTTCTGATATCACAAAATCACTTTTTTGTGTATTTTGAGACTAATTGGTGCAGAGCATAAGAGAGTAAGATGAGGATGAGCAAGAGGTTACCACAAGTCTGCTCTGATTACTGGAGTTAGCAGAAATTTCTCCTTTCAATGCAAAAGATTAAAAAAAAATAAACTTCACCTTTAATTACTCCAGAGACCAGAGTCTGTATCAGCTAGGAAAGAACATTTCCCACTCAAATCAATAAGTGTTTTTGAGAGATGAGAAAAACATACCCAGCAGCCAGTCTATCCTGTTTATGTTAACTAGGATGTGTGTGTGTACCTCTGTATTAATATTGCTCTGTGGTTTTCCAGTTTCTTTTTGTTCATTCCTCAGCAAGGACAAGGATCATCACATGGTACCATGTGTGCTGTGTTACATAATGATGATTCACCCCCCAGAGGTAGCATAGGGCTGGAAATGATGAAAAGGCTATGCCAAGTTAAAAAACACTCTGCAAGCATTAAAATGCAGCTGTGAGTTTCCACATAGATATCTAGGAAAAAAAAAAAAAAAAAGAGAGAGAGATAGATACATGTTGATTTATTGAACAGGTTGTCCAGCCTATGTGTAAAATCTTTGTGACAGCAGAGTACATCTTGACATCCTGCAGCTATCCCTCAGCTTACTCATCTCCTACTGGGAAATGCACTGTCCTTGTTCACTGCCGCCTCCTCTTTCCACAGATATACATTTGCAAGTTGTCTTCCTTTTGTACAAAATAAAAAATAAATCAAGCATGAAAGCCTTTTTCAGGTTTATTATCTTAATTTATAACTTAATATATTCTTCCTTTGCACATGTTCTGATCTGCTTTCTCTCCTTTAAGCATCGTAGCAGCATAAAGCAAGCAGTCAAAATCTGAAGTATCTTCTTCTGATAATGGGTTTCTTTGCTGGTTAAATAGGGGTGTTGCAGGCTGTAAACACAGTAGAGACAAAATCAAGTCGCCTGCTTATTAAAGGGTCTTTTCATGCCAAATAAGGTATCCCTGGCCAAACTCATCTGGTTTGCTTCACCTGATGAAGAGAAAGTCAATGGCAATTAAGCAGTCAGGTCTTAGCATCAGAGGGATATCTCCAGACCTGCTGAGAGCTTTGTTAAAAAATTATTTCATTCAAAATAAGATTTTAAAAAAAAAAGAATGAAAGGGTATTTCATCCAGAAGGAGATGTGTTTTTGAATGAATTCTGTTTGTGACAATATTTTCCCAGTTTTCGTCAGCTTTTGTCATCTGTTTAGTTTATTTGTTGTCTGACAACCTTAGAAATAAAATGTTTGCACAAATGTGAAAACTTCTCATTGCCTGTTTTCCATGTCATCCAAAAATTATTAAAAGAGAAAACACAAGAACAAAAGAGTTATGTGATCTAGATGTTTTCCTGGTCCTTAAATCACTTCCATTGAACACAGCTTTCTACGGACTCAGGAAACAAGCTCATTCCTATGACAAGGAGCTGAAGAGGAAGGTATTAGTCAAGAAAAAGACTAAAAAAGAGGGAAAAGAAACTGTAACACTTCATAAAGCAAGCAGAAATTCAATCTGTTTGTACTCTGTTGCCTTCCACATCCTTGGCCAGCCACACCAGGGCTCGGGGGCTCCTGCAGGATGCAATTGGCCTTATGAGCAAAAATATGCACAAGTCTAACAGCTCACCAAAACTGTGCTCATCTCCTCCAGCCCCAGGCAGATGCATGTGTGTACCTGGAAGCTGTCGGCAGCACAACAATGTAATATTGCAAATAGGAGCCAAAGCCAAAGCAGAGCTGCAGTTGATCTGCACGGTAATACAGAGTACCTCATGAAGATCTCCTGATGAAGAGCAGGATGTTTTCCACAAGCCACATTCATATGAACATGGTCCAGTGCTGAAAACAGTTATGTTATAAATGTGGACAAATTGTCCATGAAAAGAGCAGGAGCTCAACAGCCAGACCACAGCAGACAGCTCATTGCACTGCTGTACTACTGTTGAAGCAATGCCTGATGCTTTAACCGTGAATCCCTTCTTTTGGGTGAGAGAAAAGATACAGGTCAGTCCAACGAGTTCAAAGCAAAGATTCTTGTTGAATAGGCTCATCCTTTGCTTGCCTCCTCAGTTGCAACAGAAAGGCTTATGACAACATTGTGCATACAGATTTTCAACTGTTCTTACATATTCTAGAATGCAGAACTTAAATTTTTACCAGAAAGCGCCTTAAGGTTTCAGATTATTGACAGTGAAACTGTTTATCTAGTGGGCATTTTGCATCTAGACTTTGTGTGCAGAACTGTATTAAGCATACCCACAGTGTCTGTGCTGAGAGGCAGGTGGAAAACATGGGAGACATAATCATTCTACTCCTTGTTCTTTTTTGATAAGTAGTGAAAGACAGTAAGGGCGATCCCTCATAAACAAAGCTAAAGTAGGTTCAATTTTCTAAACCTGTGTTTGTTGTTACTAAACCTTACTCTTTTAAGAAAAGGAGGCTCAGGGGGCACCTTCTGGCTCTCCACAACTCCCTGGCTGGAGGAGGTAGACAGGGTGGGATTGTGCTCTGCTCCCAGAGAACAAGGCAGGGACAAGAAGAAGCAGCCTCAAGCTGTGCCAGGGGAGGTTTAGATTTGAAATTAGGAAAAATTTCTTCACCAAGAGGGTTTATTAAGCATAAGAACAGGCTGCCCAGAGTAGTGGTGGAGTCCCCATTCCTAGAGGGATTTAAAAGCCATGTGGATGTGGCAGCTGGGGACATGGGTTTGTTGTGGGCTTGGCAGCATTAAATTTATGGTGGGATCTTGAAGGTCTTTTCCAAACCAAATGATTCTATTATTTGTTAGTTTGTGGCTATAATATTTATCACCCAAAAAACATGAAGACCTACACTTTGATAAAAAAATATGGTCCAAGAACTTTGAAGTCCTTTGGGCTTCTGAGCTCTCAAATCCTGAGGTGTCTTTCATTCCATTATCCATGTTCCTGCATTCATGACCAAGGGTGAACCAAACGAAGGAAGATAGACTACATTTGTAATGGGATTAATGGAGATTTTAATGGATAATTTATGCCTGATCAAATGCATTCGAATGGGATGCTGAACCAAAATGTCCTAGCAGACATTTAAAGGAAAATAATAATGACAAAAAACTTTCATTTCCATTTATAATCTACCTTTGCTTGACCTTAATCAGTTAGTTTATGCAATATTCATAGCAGAAAAAAATCCTTCCTATATCTTTCTTAAATAGTTCCACTGTAAGCCTGAGTGGATGCGAAAAGGAAATAGTAATAATGAATAGAGAGTTTTGAAATATTCATAGGGAAATTCAAAGGGTTCAGAATCTGATCTTTCTCCATTGCTTCAATTTTGCAAAATTATTCTGTTTTGGCAGAATTTCCTGAGAGAGATATATATATATCGATATAGGTAGATAGATAGATAGATAGATAGATAGATAGACATAGACAGACAGATAGATGTAATTCTTTTTGTCATTCACGACATAAGAAAACTTTCATTCTCACATTCTCATCTCTGTTTTTGAGCTTAAGTTGGTCACAATCAGTTTTCACAGCACAACATCCTAGCCAAAACTCTAAGTCATAAAAACAAGTATTTTAGGGATGCAAAATTTACCAGTCTGAAATTGCAGTTTAGAAATATGTCTTTTCCTTTAAAAAAAAAAAAAAAAGTGCTACATAAAAGCTTCAGATTGCAGTATCTTGACAAAGACATTGTAAACTCTTTGTGTTATACAGAATCAAACTAAGCTTTTCTCTGCTGTTCTTGACCCTGTCACAATATTGTGTGAATATCCTCAACTTTATTTAAGTCATTGCAGTCCAGATGAAGTCTGTGAAAATGAGAGAGTTGAGGTAAATGAAAAACAGGCCTTGAGCCTTTGATTAACACTATACATCCTTCAGTTGGCTTTATATTTGATATATTAGTGTTTAAAGTGTGATTATGACCACAATGCTGAGCACAGAATATCCTGAGCTGGAAGGGACTCACTAGGATCATCAAAGTCCAACTCCTGGGCCTGCCCAGAACAATCTCAGTTTGTTCACAACAGATAGGTCATCATGGGATGTGGATACAGAGCTAAAAATCTTACTCTCTCATCACCTTCTTAGCTTATAGGTTTGTCATATTGGAGAACCATCCACACCACCCACCTGCCGGTCCCCTGAAATCTTTGGTTTCAGACAGTAGAGAAAAGAACAAACGTGTGCTTCAAGGAAAATCAAATTTCTGGTGAAAAAAAAAATAGAATTTTGTGAAAATCAAGACCTGGAGAACTAAAAAAGATCTGAATTATTGTCCCTTTCAGGGTAGAAGTAAGCAGACCACAATGAGTATGCAGCTGACATTTCCAACCCATATTAACACAAAGTCATGTCATGACTCTTTCACTGGGCATCCCTGGACCTGGCTCTTGCAGGGAGGAAGGAGCCTCTGGAAAAAGTGTGGGAAGCAGAATTACGGATAGGTAGGCGAAATCTGGGGGATTATCTACCTGACTGTAGGAAACTGGACTCATGCTGCTCATGAAACAACTTACTGGCTCAAAGTTTCTGCAGGGGGAAAGAGTAATCCCACAGTCCTGCTCCCCACCAGGAGGCCAGGGAGGTTACTGTCTGGCCTTCTACATCCCAGCCATCCCAGCCCTGGGAAAAAGAGATTTTGTTATGATTTTTTTCCAGATTTTTAATTAAAGTGTTTATCATTCCACAGGAGATAAGTGCACAGATTGAGGGGATCTTTTTAGTTTGCTTATTTATTTTTCTTCAGTGCTTCCTCCCTTATGAATAGTACCTCTTCAAGTAAAATAAAATTCACCCTTTGGTCAAACACACTGGTATTTCATTGGAAACAAAGCATCTGAAGTTGTTTCCATCTTATTTCTTTCTCTCTAAGTGGTTTGCCCACACATTTTAGGAAGGCAATCCCTTTCATGTCACATAGCACATCCTCACTGGCAGCTACAGTGTGTGCACTTTATTAGAGCATTTTTTCCCCCTAGATATAATGGCACCAATTAAATTACCTTGCAGCCTGACCTTAATCTGGCAGGAATGATTATTCCATGAAACAGTTAGGGCTCTAATTGACATGAAGTGCCTGCAAAATATGTCTTTTGCAGCAGACCCTGTCAAAGTCACATTGATATGCTAATACCTATAGCTGGCAGAATCACTTCATAAAGAGAGACACTGAAAATTGAATTATTTCAATTTCAGTACCTAGGAATCTAGTGATCTGTCTGCATATGGAACTAAGTAGGTGCAGTACTTTATATGGGTAAACAGCTGTACTAGGGCGTTGCTATGGAAACTGCTTGACTCATGACAATTGTGTTAGTGATGAAGTCATTAGTGGTGTGAAATGTACTTTGAGGTTGTCAAGTGTACACTCCAGGAATATTTCAACAGTATTAGTGGAGCCTTTTCATTTGCATAATTTAGGCTTTCACATGCGATCTCGTTACGGTGCGGGGAGATGGGATGCCACAGCCGTGGCAGCAGGGCTCTGGTGTGGTTCTGCAGCAAAAGGCACTCAGTCCCTGCATGCACAATAAACCTCTCTCTGTAACAGAACCTTTCTTTCCCTGCCTTTTTTTTTTTTTTAATAAAAATGTTTTGAGACACAGCGCTCTTCAAAGGATGAACTCCTTAAACTTTTATGGTGCCAAGCTGGCTTTGAGCGTCTGGACCTCTGTTGTTTCTTTTTACTGCAATTGCTCCGGATGTACTCCAGAGAAAGCACGAGTAGGTTCAGGATCATAGGGGGCCACTTTTTCCTCATCTCAGCTATTCACTATTTATTACAGTTAGTGTGATTTCCTATGCTATAAAGATGAATTATGAATCCCAAGGCTTTTCTTGGAGTCATATGTCCTTTTTTCTAGTTTTAAGTATCTCAGACTATGGAAAGCTCTCTTTTTTTCTGCTGGCAAGGGGATGCAAAGAAGACCTTAGCAGGTCCTTGGCAAGTTGCCTGAAGGGACTCCTCTAGTTTTCATGTACCCTTTGGCAGTAGAGTGCTGGCTAATCCTGGATTTATTCCTTTACACGTTCTGCCTCTTCTACTGGGCTGCCTTTTAGCAGGCAGGCGGGGAGGGAGCACCAGCTCTGCTTCCTGGAGGGACACTGCTTCTGCCATGGCAATCACTTATCAGGCCCATTTCCAAATAAATGGTAATGGTTCCCTGGGTGACATAGCCCCAGAGGATGGTCAGGCACTGGAACAGGCTGGCCAGGGAAGGGGTCACAGGTCCAAGCCTGCCAGAGTTTAATATTTTGGGCAATGCTCTCAGGCAGATGTTGAGTTTCTTTAACCCTGTTCAGGGTGAGGAGTTGGACTCAATAATGTTTGTGAGTGCCTTTCAACTCTGAATATTCTATAACTCTAAGAATCTACAAATTTCCAAAAAAAGTTAGTGGGGAAAGAGCACCCGTTTAGTCTGGATGTAGACATATAAGCACACACACACAGAGATGCAGAAGATGCCACCTGTAGCAGGAGATCAATGCAAGAGCTCAAGATTGTCACCCAGATAAGTTAGCAGCCTGCTAATACCAGACCTTATGAGTTGATCTTATTTCTTTACAGTGTCTGATCTATTGAAATGCAATCTAATGCTGTATGTTCACTCTATATGTTCAGCCTAATACTGTATAATCACCAGCCTCTTATGTATTAATTACAGCTTAACTTTACAATTGGGATGAGCAGAAAAGTAAGCATGAAATCAAAGCTGGATTTGATTAGCATACTTTGACAGGATCTTTACCAGTCAAGGGTATCTTTAATATTGTATTTGAAGTGTGTGCTTCTGTGTGTGAGGTGCTGGAGGAGACATTTCAGAAGACTCTGGTAGCATAATAACAAACTATTGCAAATCGTTACTAGTTTGAAGAGATTTGAGCTATTCATAGAGTTCAATGGCCTTCTGAATCAATTTGTTTTCCTGTCCAGTGTCCCCTGCTCCACCTGAAAAAAAAAAAAAAATCAACTTTTACCCTTGAAAATTCTTTTAATGATGACAGAAAATTCATCTTTCTTCTTTTTTTTCTGAAAATTCAAGATGATCTATTGGTGTTGGTAGCCTAATGGAAAAGTGAGTAGGACAAGAAAATGAGACTCTCATACCTTGACATAAGAACTCCATATTAAGGAAAAAATTATACATCAAACTTCATACTGAAATCCTCCATTTCTTTCAAACCTAGTTCCTGAAGCCATATTTCACACATTTGTCATTGCTTTGGTTTTGATTTTTTTTCCTAATACACTGACCCCTTGGGATTTTAATATTTTGGACCAGCCAGGAGAGAGGATTTTGCATAACAGATCCCTAAATTAACTTCCTTCTGTTGCAGTATGGGAATGCTGAAATCAGCCCTAGAGATCTGGCTGGAGAAATTAAAAATATCTCCATAGTAAACTGTGATCAAAAAAAGATTCCATTTTTGCATTAGTCATTCTATGATTCCTCCATATGCTTTGTGCAGCAAATTGTCTATGTATTTTTTTTAACAGCAACCACAACAACAACCACACAGATAGAAATTTTTGAGTTAATCTTCAGGGTCCTATCCAAGCATAAGCAGTTAGCTGGATTTAAGACCATGAACTAGATCTTTACATACAGGATGGCCACATATCTCTCCTAAATTCAGTTTAACCTTGAGAACATCTGTGTGGGGATATGTGGTTTACAGGGAGTCGTTGTGAACATCCAGTTTCCAAATCAACTTTCCTGGGAGAGAGATCCTGTCAGTTCTTGCATGTTCACACAAACAGGGAATGCCTCCAAGTGTCAAGCACCTATCACTAGGATAAGAGGATCAGGAGATCGAACAGGAACCAAAACTGGCTGTAAACTGTATTTAACTTCGGTATATTTGAAATTGCAATGGATAAGCTTTAGGACATGGATGAATGGCTTATGCCTGAGTTGTGGCTGGCCCCAAAAAAGTTTTCTTTATGGAGGATTGCATATATAACAGAAACCTACTCAGGTCTCAATTTGCTGGAGAAAAGGACAGCCCCATATTCACTGCTTCAGCCGTATGCTGAAGTTCCTCATCATCATTAAGGGGTAAAACTGACTCATTTATTTTGGGAGCCACATTCTGAAATAAAGATTTGCAAGGGGGGAAAAAAATCAGGTTTGAACATCTTCTACTGTTCATCTGGCCTTTTAGATGGATTGAGCAAGATGTCAGGGAACTTTTTCTATCACGGAATCCTGTGGAGAAACTCTGGCGCAAAACTCAGTGCTGATATTGTGTGGCTAACACACCTGAATTTAGCTTAATCAGCAGTGGCTGCTCCTTACACTGGTGCATTGGGAACTTCTACAGGTTCTTGTTGGCACAGGTTCACTGAGGCAGCACCACCCTTAAAGTCACATTTTTGCCTTAGAGACACAACTGTAAACTCCTCCAGACAGCCAAAGCCCTTTTTTCTTTCTGGGTTGGAGCTTGGTGGCAGGGGGGATTTAGAGACTGCATCTCTCCTCTTCCATTTATAATTGGCATTTCTTGCAAAAGCTTTACAACATTTTAATTCCTTCTTGCTGATACACTGATGTTTCTCAGGCCATTTGGAATCTGGCTTTGGTTTAGCTCAGCAACAAGCCAGGGCTCAGCAAAGAGAAGAGATGGCGTGTAAAAGGGAGCGAGACTATGTTGTGATGGACAAATAAGAGAAGCACTCCAAACTAAAGACTTCAGGCAGGTATGAAATGACATGTCTGGCAGGTTTTTTCAGGCTTCCCCGTCAGTGCAAACCTGATGGGTGAGTGGAAGTGAGCAGAGAGAAGCTTGATCATCTTTGTTCAATCCTCCAGAGGAAAGCTCCCTGCAGCACTGATGTGAGTTTGTTTTTTTTTTTTCTCCCTAGAAGAAGCAGCAGCAGAATGTTAACAAGCTTCATTTTCTATTCCCAACAACGAGGAAGTGACCTTTGCCCGTTTCCCTGGCTGTTTGTGTTCTTGATGCTGATAGAGCCAGATTTTCACAAGACAGACCCGGGTAATTTTCATGGCTGCCACACTGTTGCAAACCAATTAGCAAGCCAGCTTGATAGGGTAAGGTTGTGGAGATGCCCATGGCTGCTTTAATAAAGTTTCCTGTGTATCAGTATGATACTATTGATTTTTCTCCATTTGGACCCAAAGACTAAAGTTCAAGCTCTGTAGCAGATAAAGTGAAAACCGTGGAGATTCCATAGCATGTATACTAATCTAACCTTTTAGAGAAAAAAAAAAAAAAAAAAAGGGAGAGATGCTATATTCAGTGCTCCTTTCACTTTTGTACACACTATTTAACATTAATGTAAATAGGATTGTGCTGATGATTCCAGTGGCCTAAAGGTCACTGTGGATTACAAATTGAGTCATCAGCAGGGAGTGAGGCACTTTGCAGGGACACATAGGAAAATATGATTCCCACAGGCCAAGGTAGACAGGGCAGGCATCGGAGGCAAAGGAGTGTGGGAACTACAAAAGCAATGACACCGAGGGCCCCTGTGGAAGCCATCACTGCTTCACGAGTTTGTGCCCACCAGTGGAGACCTTGGCTCTCTGAGAGGTGAAGCCTCTGCCACTTTGTTGTACTAAAACTCTTCCTTGGAGAGATTCAGCACTTGTCTGCAATAGTATTAGAAGGAGAGTGATCCCAGCTGGAAAGGGTGGACAGATCACATCATGCCATTATCATTTCATGTAACTGATTGTCTGATCTTACTGGAAAACAACTGGAAGTTGGCACTGCTGAGCAGGGGAGGGGATAGCCTAAGAGAGAGCAGCACTCTGAAGCGCTGACAAGGCTGATGCTTGTTTCTGGGTTCCTGGGTCAGTTCTGTGTGGACTCAGTTTCTGCCCACCCACAGTTCCACCAAGGCCAAACACTTAAGAGTCGTGAGCCCAGCTCCACAGGTTTTGAGAGAAAAACAACAAGGGATTTTATTTTCTTTTCTTCTGTGAGATTGGGTGTTTTAGGACAGCCTTTTGCCTTTATCTTTAATCTCCTTTCCTAAACACAAGACCTGTAATACAATTTAAAGAGAGAAAGAAAGAAGATTTGGGAGCTTTGCTGTCATGCAGTGTATTCCTGACAGTTTGTGGGCTCTCTCCCAAATTAGGCTGAACCCCAAACCACATTTTCCCTTACTTTTCAGTTGTAGAAATCCAAAGGAATAAAAAAATTTGCTTACTTTGGACAAACAGAAACATTTTGCTTAATGCAATCCATTTATTTTTTTTATCCTGCTGTCTGAAAACTCACTTGCCTGAGCAGTTTTCCAAAGAACTGAATTAATCCTGTGTTATAATGAGTGTTCCAGTAGGTAACTGGTTGGCAAAGGGCCAGTTTTACAATCTACAATGTACAGAATGTATTGCTTAATGCCATTAATAATAATTGTGAGCTCTGTGGATTTGGGTAATTCCTATAAGATATTGTTTCCATAAATAAAAGTCAAATTTCCAGCTGCTGAGTAATCCTGGTCTATATATTTCTTTCTGCTTTGTGGCTGTTTGCTGTAGATTACTTCCTCAAATTTGAGCATGAAATGCCTCTCAGTGTGAATAAACCCATAAATTTGTATTGAACCCAGTCTTGCATTTGCCTCTTGCTGCTTTATGTTCAGAATGGTCAAAAGGAGTAAATTGGCTCCATTGACTTCATTTTACCTGAGAAGAACAAAGTGCGAAACATCTTCTGGCCTGTCCCCAGTCTCTGCTTTTGATGGGAGGCTGCCATGTACAAAAGGCAGTGGAGGCCCCTTTCATTTCTTCTAAGAGAAGGATTTTATAACCTGTGGCACTTTGGGGAAAGGATTGCATACTGCTGTGTCTCTGCAATGTGGCATGCTACTTTGGGAATGCAAGAAGAACATACAGGTGTAGTGTGGAGTCTGAGAGCTGCTTGTCCAGCTGAAGTGGAAATACAGTGTTGAGTGTGGGGGAAATGCAGTATGCACTATTTTGAAATAGCAAACTGTATGGAATCTTCAGGTAAATCTCTGTAAGCAGTACACTTACATAGTGAACCCCTACACTGAGAATGCATGAGCTAGGACAAAGGTAGCTCAATCTTTATTTTGTTGATCTCTCTGGTTAGGTACTATATGAAATGGTATATTAGACATAACTCCCTCATTTATTTTTTTGGTTTACAATTACATCTCCCAAGACAGCAAGGATTCAGTCTGCCTGGCACAGGGTGAGCTCTCAGAGTAAAATGGGACACTGCCTAGATCAACTTAGTTCTTTGCCTTGTACTTAGTTTCCTTGAAGAGCTATCACCTGTATCTGCACCAAGAGCACTGGGCAAGGATGTTTCCAGTCTATCACTTTGAATCTGACACCATGAGCAGGAGTAAGTTTAGCTTTCAGGAATATTTCTTCATGCTGTGAGATGTTTGCACTTTCGCCAGCTGTTGGGGTCCCTCCCCTGCCATGTAGCCCTGGGAGAGGGGCCCTGAGGGCACAGACACGGCGCTTCCCTGCCCCTGCTCAGCCTCGTTCCCATTGGTTGGTTTGTGTTCCCTGCGCGGGCAGAAGGACCCTTGGTCCCGTGACTGGGACAGTTCCTGAGCAGAGCTCCGGCCATGCGGCTGGAGAAATAAACATCTCTCTGAAACAGCTATCAAGAATCTGTCTGTCCGTATATATTTCCTTTCCACGGGACTCCTGGTTTGATATATGCGTGTTGCAGGATCCCCACTGCAATAGCCAGCTGGGCTACTTTGACTGGCAGAAAACTCATCTGGAGACTCCAAATCACTGAGAGCTTAAGGGAAAGTCAAGGGAAGGTTTGCCTTTAGCAGTGCACACAAAGCAAATATTGTATGGGCTGACTTGTTTCTTCTTGATCTGCTACAAGGAACAGTGGGTCTTTAAGGAAATACAAAAGAATTTATTTTGTCTTCATGGATTTTCCTCTTCCAAGCAATGGGGCAAGCTGGGGAGGTGCAAAAAAAAAAAAAAAAAACCAGCTAATAATAGAGAAATAACAGTTGTGAAATCAAGTAGAGGCTGAAATTCAACACATTGATTCCATTTATATTATTGCCTTTTCTTTTACAAGTTACTCAAAGACAAATAATCAAGACAGAAAGCAGTTTAACTTTCCAAGTCATAAAAAGAGCAGAAATATATAGATTGCTTAGTCATTTTGCCAAGGCAAGAAGCCTTCCATCAGTCTGGGCTGGAGAGAATAATCACTCAACATATGGACCTACACCAGGAGGTGGCTGCTGATGCCACCAGAGCTGCAGTTCTGCGAGGCACAGAGAGACAGGCCATGTATGATATTCGAAGAGATGGTGCTGTTGAGGCATTTTCAGTCTGGTGCTTTATTCTGCAAGATTCAGTTCAGGTGCCCTTCATGTTATAGCCCAGCATACAGGATCACTGAGAATAAGGTTAGGCAAAAAGGAAACAGGAGGATAAAAAAAAAACACCCCTTCCCCTTCTTCTCCCATAATTTCCCTAGTGTCTGAGCATTTCTGGGGTGGAATCATTCTGCTGATACCAAAAGTAATCAAAACCATGTCCTGGCTTTTTGTGGTCTTTCAGTGTTTCCAGGCCAAGTTTGGAAACCACTTTGAGTTCTCTTGACTGTTCCTAGGACTTAGTATGTTGGATGGGGGAAGAAACATAGGAATGACTCCACTCCATGGAGTGAGTCAAAACTGGTAACTCAGGAATCATAGAATGAATTGGGTTACAAGGGAATTTAAATCTGGTTCCAGCCCCTCTGTCATAGGCTTGGCTCTTTCCTTTGAAGGAACCTTCCTCTGGAAACTTCCTTCCTCCTTTGCTGCATAAGCTGGGCAAACCACTTCTCTGTGTCTTTCCAAAATTTCCCTTGTTTGTGCAGAAAATAAACATACTAGAATTTTAGTGTTGTAGGGCTTTGCTACATCTCACAAGAACTGCTTTGCAAATTTCTTCCTTCTCCCTTGTACATCTTACCAGATCAGATCCTTTACCTGTACCAAGGGCTGATTTCACCTGTGCCCATTTATGCTGCTCAAACCACCATCCAGAGGGGAGTCCAGAGAAAATCTAACAAGACACGGCCTTTCACCAGATATTTTGTTCACAGGACACCTGCCTGCTTCCCCTTTTGATCTAATATTAATATTAGTGTATTTATCTCTTTTAAAACTGACATTGTTCTTTTCAACTGTACACGCTGTGCAGAAGGGAGCAATCCCTAGGCAGGCATTACATCCTAACAAACAGAGGAAGCACAGACTGCTCCATATCGAGAGCTGGGGCGTTTAAAAATCACAGGAACCTGCATGAAATTAAACATCTGACCTCTATACAGTTCAGATACACAGTTTCCAGGCCCTGCCAATCCACCAAGATGGATTTCTGAGCTGTCACTCGAGTCCTTTGAAAACAACCTCTCTGACAGTTAAAACAAATTGGCAGAAGAGACATATGGGGAGTGTAGCTTCCAGATTGATGAGGTATTTGAAAGAAAGCAGGTTACACATGTAGGTTACTTAAAATGCCTTGCAGCTCTATGGCCGACTCAGATTTCGTGCCTCCAGCTTAGCAGGGTGTACAAGATTTGGAATATGCTTTTTCATTTTGGAAACCCCTAAACTGAAGCCCACATTATGCAGATGTGGTGATGCAGGGATGTAAGCCTGACCTCCATAAGAACATATCAAGAGAGAATGCAAGTTCTCCTTTTCCCCAGACAATCCCTGCCTCAATTTTCTGTCAACACAAATTTTATCAACTGACTTTTAGGTGTCTTTGACTCAATTAGACAAGGTTGTTTTGTTTGGTTTTTTGCTCTTTTTTAAAAAGAAATTAATTTTTATTTTACATTTAGGAAAATAACCAAAAACCATGGACCCCTTCATACCTCAAGAAGACTAAAATAGGTAATGGGCAGAAATTGATGCACAGGGAGTTTCAGCTGAACACAAGGAAGAACTTCTATACTGTTCAGTGACTCTGCACAGGAACAGGTTGCCCAGAGAGGGTGCGGAGTCTCCCTCACTGGTGATATTCCAGAACCATCTGGACAAAATCCTGTGCCATGTGCTCTGATATGACCCTGCTGGAGCAGGGATGTTGGGCAGATGACCCACTGTGATCCCTTCCAACCTGACCAGTTCTGGGATTCTGGGATTACATGAAAACTGAGCTCTCAAAACTAGGCATTTGGGAAAAAATCCACAACCTACAGGGATGGAAGTTCTTGTGCAAGTCCTGTCTTCACACTTGGGTTGGCATGAGATTTTACCTCGTCTTTTCAGAGCTCTAAGGCGTTCTCATTCTGACTTTCACATTTGTAAGATTTGGAGTAGTGAGCAACCACACCCCACAGGATAAAAAGGATCCAGTCCTGCCTCCTGACATGTACGAACAATTTGGGTTTCTGTTAAAGCTTTGGATTCATGAACTCTGTCTTGTCACATGTAGGAAATCTGCAATTAGTGATGCAAAGCTCTTTCGGGGTCAGAACACAGCAAATGGGCTGCATGGCAACATGGGCCTGAAGCATTTGTTGTCCTGGGGCTCTTCTCTCTTCAGGACAATTTCAGGGTAGTTCTGGTCATTTTCAAAACCCTGCATGAGATCAGCTCAAGCTGCTTGAGTGACAACCTCAGCCTGAGTGTTCATATCCATGAAAAATGCAGCTGTCAACTTGAAGCATACAGCTGCATGGAAAACAATTTTCCCCTTCCATGAAAATGTGAATATAAAAGCATTTTTTTTCCTGCAAAAACGAAGATAAAAAGTCAGTCTAGGGATATTTTCATGGGCTGAAAATTTCAAAATGATATTTCAGCACAGGTCATCTTGAACATTACCTTGTATTGATTTAGTTTTACCTTTTCCATTTTTGTTAATATTACCATTTCTAAAAATTTAACTGTACTAATGCTCCTTCTACGAGAGTGAGAGAGAGAAAAAAAAGCCTGAAAAAATATTGCTATCTCTAGTTGGAACTCAGACTTGTGTGGGCCAGGGAAAAAGCTTTCCTGGCAAATTCCTAAGCCTGAACTCACTTCCAAAAGGAGCCAGTCAACCACAGTGTTTGGAAGCTAAAGAGCAAATATCTCTTTTTCTCTAGTCACTGTTTTGGTGGGAGCTGTGAGGAATCTGGGGGAAAGACTTCTCCCTGTGTGTGCCCGAGGCCTGATACAAAGGAGATGGGCACAAACAGAGACTTCCTCTGACTTTTCCTTTCCAAAATTCTACTCTTTTGGGTGAAAGAGAAACAAGAGGAACAATAACAGGAGCGGAAGAGAGGAACCCAAGGCCAAAGGAACTTCTGCTGTGGATTTCAGTTACCTTGGGTTTCACCCTGTACTTCCGTACATATCTATGAACTCTCAAGACATCAAGGTAGCACATTTGTTACTCCCACATTGCACACAAAAAATGAGGCACATGAGGAACATGTTTAGTCGCTACCATGTATGACTTGGATCAAGGAATGAGGCATTCCTACTGCAGGAACTTTTAATCTCTGGCTAGCTTGCCAAACTTGTTCAAGTATTTTTGGCCAAGAGCAGTAAGATTAGCTATTTTTTTTTTTTTAATGCACTCCTATCTTCCCCCTGCTTGCAACAAATTTTCTCTCTCTTATGGGGTAATATCTTTTTTCAATAGTCCATTCCTCATTTGCCATTTTTCTCTCTTAGGACTTATTAATACCTCCACCCTCTGTTGGTCTTGGGTAGAGCTAGAGAAAATATTACTGTGAGATAAGTAATTATATGGAAATTTGCTCAAATTTAACATATGACTGTGCAGAGGTCTTTTTTACATTAAAAAAATAGATTCTTAAAGCTGCAAAATGAAAAATTAAGTTTTAAAAAAATTGAAAGATTTTTTCTTAAAATCAGTCCATTCAAAAACAATCTTTCTTCCTTTTTTTTAAACAAAAAAGAAAAATTAAGGTGTTGACAAAATTAGGGAAAGGGAAAATAATCTAAACCAAATTTTTTCACTAAAACCAGAAAAGCTGCCTTGAACCTGAATTAATTTTTTTTTTCTCAAAAAAACCTTTTGTTTTTCTGGGAGGCTTTTTGGGTTTGAGTTAGGCTTTGGGTGGTTTTTTTCATTCCACTTAATAAACCTAATTATTTTGCTTGGCTTGACTCAAGCTATTTTATTTTTCATCCTGATTTTTCCCTAAATACATAATTTGTCTGGTTCTTAACATGGGTTTTTAGGAGGAAGAAAAAGGATGCCAGGTTGGCAACAGGGCCACATCAAATGCCTGAGATGAGACACCTTTTCCATGTGGTCTTTGTTTTGGAACCCTCTTCTGCCCTGTCAAAAGTACAAGTTGAAAGAAATAGTGACCACCAGCTTGTTCTGAATGTCACCGTGGTTTTGTGGATTTGGTTGGGTTTTTTGGGGCTGCAGTTCTCCAAAAGCTTTTTTCAGCAAATTGGTTGTAATATAAGGGGAATAGATACTTCCCCCCCCTCACTGTGAAATGTTCCCTTTACCTTATTATTGTTTCAAAGCTCTAAAACATAAAACTGAATTTTTATGTTTCCAAATGACCTTCAAAATTCGAGACAAGGCTGACTTCTGCTCGAGTGTAATATTCTGGATCATTAATTTCACTAGGGATATTCCAATTTGTAATTTCATTAAGTTTAAGAGCATAACCACTCTTAATACCGTGTTTCTAGATATGATGGGCTGTATGCTGAACCAGCACAAGTCAGAACAGCTTGAGTCACTCTGCCACAGCACCCCACGCCAACCACGACCATGAGGGTAGGATCTTTCTCCACATTTTGTTTCAGCCTCTGTTTGATAACCACAAATAATCTCTGCCACAACACACATTAAACATCTCTAATAGCTGATTAAGATATTTTGGTAGGAAAAACCAGATGGTCTTGTGCATGGCATGTCATTATTACCCTTCTTGTCAGAAATGATTTGCAGAGCACTGGCCACATGAAACTTTACAAATGATAGTGGGATCCTACAACACGTTTGTTCCACTGGTTGGTGTGCAATGATTGCCTGGCCAATCCCAGGGGACTTCACCTTTCGGTGGGACATAACAAGCTACACCACGAATTCATTTTGGTTTCTGTGTTATCCCTACACAGTTTAAACATCTGTAAAACCTGCAGCGTTTTGGGCTATGGCCACCTTACAGTTTTCCCACAAGAGAAAAACTGAAGGATGGTGGATGTGAGAGACTTCTGAAAAGACAGGGAAAAGTTTAAAGCAAGGATTTGGATGAACGACTCCTAAGTTTGCAGTGCATGTCCTAATCAGAGGCTGTGGGCCATGGGGAGGGCTGGCCTTTCATCGTCTCGTCTGCTGGAACCTTTGTGCTGTGTTTCAATAGAGGAATTGAGCCAGGGAGAGGCTGAATGACTCCGTGACCTGGTGGTTCAATGCCGTCTGCGAGCCTGTCCCGGCGCCCGTGATTAACAATTTATACAACATAAAACAGCGCCCACAGCAGAGAGCTGGGCAGTGGGGACCGAGTGTGCCACCATCAGGCAACCCACAGAGCGTCATCATTAATTCACTGGCCTGGGATACGCCAGCTCAAATTGTGAGCAGCAGAAAAGGAAATTGGACTGGACTTTTCACAGCGTAGATAAATATCCCAGCCCTTGGCCACGAGCTGATGGAAGGCCACTCCTGCTGCCTACAGCTGTGCTGGGTGAAGTTAACCTTGTCCTTGCACTATTCAACAAACCCATGGATTAGTGAAAAAGCTCTTGATTCTTAAAGATTGCAAGAAAAAGCATTGCCTCATTATAAATTTCTTGAGCTCTGATCCAAAACTTTTATTCTAGTCAGGATTTCTACACAACGTTTCTGTCTACCCTGAAGCTGGTATTTCTTAGCATTAATAAAATAATTGTTTCAGCTGATTACACTCCTGGACGTAATTGTTGCAAACAAGCCTACAGAAATTAACAGTCTTGTTTTGCCAGTGGATTTCTCATGAAGGCTATTCTTGTAGAACAGGCAAACAGAACACAGTTGATAGGTTCCTAAAGCTGGCAGGTGTCATGTAGAAATGTTGTCTTGGAAGTAAGATGAGTGGCCACAGAAATTTTGCTGATCTGGAGGAACTGTCCATTTTGTCCTAATGAACCAACACTCAATTTCAAGGCTGATGGATTGAAACGACACAAGAAAATTTTTCACCTTTTCAGTGTTTATGTCATCAAGCTTTGACACGTTCATTAGCAGTGGCAGCGATTAGCTGACCAGCAAAATGTCTTCTTTGCTTCTCAAGGTGCAAGGCTTTTCTTTACAGAAAACAGCAGAGGAAGCATTTTTAAATAAACTATGGGTTTTGTATATTTACAAACTGATTCCTTTCCATCCAGAGATCTCAAAGACCCTCCCACAGCCCTGTTCCAGGAGCTGGTTACCGATGTGGACACAAACAGTTAAAAAGCTTTCCTTCAGAACCCCCATAGAAAGTTTGTGTGTTGAGCTTAAAAAGCTTCTGCAGTGGTTAAGATTTCATGCTGGCCACAGTCCATAATGATGAAGAGTTTACAATTAAAGCTGATGAGCTGGAAAATAAGGAATGAATTCAAAACTACTTTGTCTGAAGAGAGTCTGAAATTATGAGAATATTTAGCACCGGTGTTTCATTTCTCTTATGTCAACTGATCTTGGGTTAATCTTTAATTCTGCCAAGAGATTAACATAAAGCTTTTTTTTTTTTCCCACTGTCTCTCTCTGTCTATAACCAGGTTGGCTAGAAGACCAATTGTGAAATTGACTGTAGGCAGACTGTTTGTGAAATAAACTGATATTCTAAAGTGGAAAAATTTGCTGTAATTAAGAAATATAGTTTGCATTTTCAAAATACAAGTGAAATTTTCAGCTTACACCAACATTTGCTAGACTAATAGGAATACAGATATATTGTCTGCAAGATAATCAAAGAAAAATTAGAGCAGAACTGGGTCAGGTAGAATCTGTAAAATCATAGACTGTCTAATGGGCTGAATTGCTGAACTGCAGAATTCCTTTCTTGCCAACCCCTCTAGTAATTTTCTCTCTGAGTAATTTCTCTCTGCCTATGCCACTGGTATTCTCTGGTTTGATATTTAAGAAAAAGGAATTCAGACTCATGCCCAGCACATTACCATGAACAGTCTGCAATTCATAAATGATAAGGAGTGTGCATGTCACTAGTTCTCTAGATTTGATGAGCAAGCTCCCAAAAAAATATGACTTCTTCCTGAAGCAAACATTTAAGGTCCATTGACTTTTACCACACTTTGGCTGGCTGGGTGTTTGCAGAGCCCCTGGTTCAGCGGTGTCTTCAATTAAGCCACTCTTTGGCCCCTAAATGGAAGGTACAGCTTTTGGAGAGGCTGTAACTGCATGGGAAGGTGTTTCAAGCGCCCCAGAAGTGAACCAGCTTAGAAGCCATCATGTTGTTTTAACAGCTGATGGTATAGGAATCAGTTGTCCTGAAGGGGCTGGCACAGCTCTGCCATGAGGGGACTTGTTAACGATACACACCTGTGCAATAAGTCACTTCACTTTTTGCCCATCTCACCTGGTGAATGCTCTAAAAAAGAGTATAAAATTTTTTAGTCTACTGAAGTAAAAGGCACTAGGGACATGCACTAGGGGGAAAAGAGTAGGGCATCTAAGTAAAAAATGGCATTTATGCCAACAGTCATGAAGAACTACAGGTAACTTGGAAAAAGATTATGTGGCTATAGATCTGGACCACTGAATTTAGCCTTGACCACTACAAATGTCTCATCTAGTTCACGCCATACACTTAATAAACTTCAAAAAAGGAAATACCTTTAATACGATTGGGTTTTACCTTACATTTGCAAGAATTCCTTTATCTTATTACACTACAACTTCTTGAGCACTTGTTCCATCTCTCTTGAATATATCTTCAAGGGGACTTCTCACCAATAACGCTTCATTTGCTCCACTAGAAATTACAGTCTATATTGCAAACTATTAGATCATACTTGTCATTCCACTACTTCCGCTTGTGATCAACTACTGCCTCTGGGTCATCTCTTCCTCTGTTGTTCCAAGGGATAAACTCTCAAATTATCTCTATACCAAAATTTTGAGATACTTGCCCTCAGGGTTTGTGATTTTCCACTGTGCTGTTGAATTACATGGAGTCATGGAATCAAAGAATGGTTTGCATTGGATGGGACCTTAAAGATCATCTCATTCCAAACCCCCTGCCATGGGCAGGGACAATTCCCACTAGACCAGGTTGCTCAGGACTCCATCCAACCTGGCCTGGAACACTTCCAGGGATGAGGCACCTACAACTTCTATGTGACATGATATGATATGATATGATACGATATATGATAAGACATTCTTAATCAATTCTCCAAGCTCTTGCCATACCTGTAAGACTTTCTGATGTTCCTCTGTACTACCATTCCTGTTGCTCTCTGACAACAGAAGCAGAAAAACAAAATGTAGTCCAACAGCACTGTCTCCCTCCAGAATAATAATTCAATTTTCAGTGCTACCCCTGGCTGTTGGTTCTTCACGTCTTGGGTAGCACTTTATCGAAAGTTGTAAAAATATCCTAACAAATGAGGATTTTCACATCTCTTTTACCTAGTAAAGCAGTTACATTTTTCTGGAAAACCAGGCACAATCTGTTTTGTGAACACATCTTTACCAAGAAGGTTTCTAAACCATCTGAAAACTGGGCTTTTGGCACTAAGGGGAAACAGAATTTATTTAAGATGCTGACAGAGGCAATGCCAAAAGTGCTTGCTTTTTACAGAACATCAGGAAGAGGGTTTGTTGGATGGGGCTTGGAGCAATCTGGTCTAGTGGAAGGTGTCCTTGCCTGTGGCAGAGAACAAGATGATCTTTAAGGTCCCTTCCAACCCAAACTGTGATTGTAAAGATGTTGTATTTCTGATACAACTGCTGAAGTCATTTCAATTCCAGTAACTTTTTGTTGTTGTTGTGTTTATTTCCAGTTTTATAAAAGTGTAAATATGCTTTGTGACCACAAAAGTCATCCAAACATTTGTGTTAACAAATAAAAAAACCACGTTCTCTTTCTCATCTGTTTTTCCTGTAGTTATGCCCAGCCAGACATTTAATTAGTGTGGCATATTGGATCTGTTCTCAGCTGCTTTCCACAGTGCTGAGCCATTTGCATCTGTACACAGTGGGTGTTTAGCAGCACAGCTCTGATGTGCTGTGCTTTTACAGCGACCTTTCACAAGTGTAAATGACTATACGAGGTATGAGGGACAGGTCAATTGGCCCATCTTTGGACGGCAAGCAGGATAGAAGATGGTATGTGTTTGAGTGCCATCCTAAAGGAAAATGCCACGACAGCATGAAACAGGATGTTTTGGAGTGTTAGACTCTCAGCTCTGCTCTGCTTTTTAAAGGTCTATTTTGAGAGTACACAGGCTTCTGTATCTGTGCACATAACCACAAAACTGAATACATGAAATTTCACAATCTGCAAGAAGCCAGGTTAGCATACCATAAGCAGCTGAACAAGATGATCACTGTATGTTGTTTTCAGCTGAAATAGTCTATTCCATTCTATTCTATTCTACTCTACTCAATTCAGTTCCATTCTGTTCAATTCCATTCCATTCCATTCTATAAGCAGCTACTGAACAATACACCAAGTGGCTTTGCTCTCATTTTGCATGACAACAAGAATGAGCTAAGAAAACTCATCATAGATTCATAGAATCACAGAATGATTTGGGCTGGAAGGGACCTTAAAGCTCTTCTAGTTCCAAGCCCCCTGCCATGGCTAGGGACACCTTCCTCTAAGCCAGCCTTGGAAACTTCCAGGCATGGAGCAGCCAGCTTTGTCTGGGCAACCTGTGACAGTGCCTCACCACCCTCACAGGGGAGAATTTTTTTCCTAATATCTAACCTAAACCTACTCTCTTCCCATTTGAAAGCATTCCCCCCTGACCTGCCACCCCAGGCCCTTTAAAATAGTCTCTCCATCTTTCTTGTAGGCTCCCTTCAGGCACTGGAAGGCCACAATTTGGTCACACTAAAGCTGCCTCTCCTCCAGGCTGAACAACCCCAATTCTCTCAGCCTTTCCTCGCAGCAGAGCTGCTCCATCCCTCTGCTCAACATGGTATTCCTTGTCTGGAGTCACTCCGACAGGCTGATGTTCTCCCTTCCTGGGGATCCCACATGACATGGTATCTTAGCAGATACTACCTTGATCTGGTGGCTGTCCAGGAGGTTAGTTATGACTCTCACATCGTGGTCCCTGTGCTTGTCTCCACTGACTACCTTTCATCCCACTGGGGGTTTGGGAGCTTAGAAAGAGGAGGTATTAATGTCAGCAACAATAAATGTGATGAATCATAGGGAAACCCCTTTGTACAAGCAGAGCAATGCTGCTTAAATAATTCCTGGGGGATAACCTTGTACAATCTTGCAATTCCCAGTTATGCTAACCTATTCCCATCTTTTACAATGCCTGACATAGACTTTGATGCTGTAGTTGAGGACACAGAACTCTTAATGCCTTTTCAATCTGAATGTTCTCATCTGCTACGCCAGCTGTTTGTATCATCTACTGTAAGAAAAATATAACTGTTCAATTCAACCCATAAGCATTCAGTAGATATAGCTCAAAGCTGGTCAAGTAGGGATTATCTTGAATAAAGATCTCCTGATCATTGCCATGTGCCTACAAAACTAGTAAGTGTGTAATTGTCTGCACGTCAGAAATGGGGGTTCTCTCCACTGGAGGGAATGCTTTTTTTTCAAACTTCAAGCTCTGCCAGAAGGAGACATTTTCCTCCAAACATTTCCCTGAAAGGTTTCTTGACAAACCGATGTCAAGCTTCAGTGTGGGGAGAAAGGCAGAAATGTGTTGCTCAGTTTGGAGCTTTAATGAAAATGTGTATATAATCCTGCTCAGCCCAACTAAACTGATGGAAAAAGATTGTTAGTACAAAAGATGGTAGCAGACGGGTGAACTACGAATGCTCTCTAATATCATCTGTTTGCATCTGTAATTCAAGTAGTAATATGCCCCACTATTCACAGGATGTTTTCCTTCTGTTTCCAAAGCAGCTGGTCCATTTCAGTAACTTCTTCAAGTCCATTTGAGAAGGAGTGGGGGATGTCTCATTCTTCCGTGATGTGGTTAGACTTTTTTATTTTCACCCCTTGCTTGTTATCATTCTTGATTGTTCTTATTTGTCCTGATTTCAGACTCAACAGCAGTGATGCAACAAGTTTGTTTTGTCAATTTGCACTTTCCAGAATGACCTCCAGTATTTTAGGAGGTTTATTTGTTCGATTCCTTATGGATCTCATCCAGACATGGATCATCCATCTCACTCTTTCTTGAATCCCTCACTACATTAAGCAGACTATCTTATTTTGTCATTCAGGACACTGCAGACTCTTGTTGCCTAAAATAGTTGCCATACCTTGAATCTTAAAGCTATAATAAGTAAAGGCTGGAATTTGCATTCAGGTTTTGCTTCTTGTTCTTTCAGTAAACAGGGAAAAACATTGCTAGCTTCGTAGAATTCTCCCTCAATTTCCATCCCGATGTGAAATACTAATTAATTAGTGTAACATTTCCAAATTAATTTAGAAACACCAACTCTTGGTTGATTTCATTTTATCTGAATGAATCATTTGCTTAAGAAACCAGCCAAGGTAGTCTTGGAACTGAATATGGAATATGGCTTAATTAGGGTGTTGAGGGACCTTTTCATCAGCTTTCTTAGCTTTTTTTAGTTTTGCCCCAAGCACTGTGTTTTCAGCCCAGAACATAGATATCTTTCTGGGTTAACCCCTTGGGTTTTTGTTTTTTTTTTTTTTTTATGACAGCAACAGCTATGCCTACCCTTACTATCTGGGCTCTGAATCTTGCTTCATTCACACCATTTAACCTAGTTTTTTTTCTTATGGTTCTCCCTCCCAGGAGGCATGTTCTGTTTGAGTCAGGCAGAGGTTATTTTATCAAATAGCTGCTGTCAGCTATCACCAGTGTTAAGAAAACTGTGGTTTCATTTGTATTCCACCATGGAAGACAAAATATTTGAAGTCCTGAAATTGTATATATTATTAGCTTTTTTGATTAGGTGGATGAATAACTTGATTGAAACTCTGGTTGTAAAAGGTTTGGAGACATTGGCATGCCTCCAGGCTGAGGGTGAGTCTGGATTTCATGGCCATGTTATGGTTTTAGTAACAGATAACCAGATATAGACTGGAATGTGATTTTTTGGGCAGGGGGAAACAGGATGAATTTTACATGACAACAAGAATTTTTCAGGAACTCTCTGAAATAAGGTCTGACCGCAAATGTTTTTTCCTTCTCACTACAAGGCAGTGGGTGTGACCATACAGGGGCATTTTAGAGAATGGCAGCTCGAAAGAATGGAAAAGCACAAAAAATATTTTCCACACTTATTGTGCTTTCTGCTGTCTTTGGACCTTTTCTTGGACTGCTGTCTTTGGTTTCTTCAGTAGCTCTGCTGCAAGGACAGATTTAGCTGTGCTATTTTCAAGCACTCTTCCCAAATCACACATTCTCCACTGGGTCTGGTGTAGATCCCTCTTCATCCTCTTGCTGCTCTGAAGCTCATCTTGTTTATACCCCAGGAGGTTGTTGCAAAACCAGGTAAGAGATAGAAGGGCACTTCAAGGCTGCACTTGGCTCCTTGGCTCCTCCCCTGCTCACCTGCAGGTTCCAGGGGAACTAGTAGACCCAAGACTCTATGGAGGTTGAAAAAAATTGGCCAAAATTACAGAAGGTGTCCCTACTGCTTATTCTTGGCTGAATAGGACTACTAGTAGAAAAAAATTGCACTACCCATTCTCTGTTCTTATGCAGTCCCTTGACTGTCTCCTTTTAACAAAGTGTATTTTTTTATCTGTTCCCCCTTTATCAGGGACTCAACAAAGAGCAGAGCAGCAGTGGAGCTGCCCTACCAGCAGCTCTGCAGCCCTGAAGCAACACTCAGCAGCCCTGAGGACAAATCACTGACTTTGTGACTTAGCCAAAATGTCCTACCTCCCTCTGTGCTGCATCCAGGTCTCTCAAGAAATTGTGATTGAGAGTGTTCAGTAAGTCACTACTCATCAGTATTTGGGATGCCAGACAGTTCCTATGCATTTGGAATGATAAGCTGAGGTGGTGAGAGCTGTGTCATGAATGACATTTTAATGGAAGCCACAATCATTATAGGTATCTTATCCTGACAGTATCTTTAGCTTCATGAGGGGATTCAGTCATACCAATTTGACTAATGCTCAGTCTCGTTCCCAGTCAAGTGTGTAGAGAAACATCTGTTAAGTGCAGCAAAGGTGGAGTTGTACCAGTCGTATCTGGTTGGCCCAGGCTGGTCAGATACACTCTTGTCTGTGTGTGTGCATGGGACACCAGAGAGGTGACACCCCTGAGGAGCCTGCAGGTGTTGAATTCCCTCCAAAGGAAGTGAAAGGGTTAGGAAAAGGGATTTGTTATTCATCCAAATACACAGAACTTAGACATGGATATCATGTTCATGTCAGGTACATCCACAGACTAACTTTATTTTGGTAAAAAACTCCTCTCTGTCCTGTAGGGAACACACAAAACAGTTGAGGCTGGAAGGAATGTCCAGAAATTTTCTGGTACAACTCCTGCTCATCCATGGTCAGTCTGAGCAGGATGTCCAGTCAGGTTTTAAGCATCTCCACGGGTGAAGTGCCTGGGGTTGCTCCTCCCTTGGGACAAGAATTGTCACTTCCCTCTTCCAAGCTTCACTGGATTCCTGCAGACCCATTCCTCCCAGCTAACCATGCCCTCACAGTAGCAACACACCCACCCAGTCTCTCTGCCTCCCAGTTTCATATCTTCTCCAAGTCCTATTGCCCAGTGCATCAGTGAAGGTATTAAACAGTGTTGGCCCCAGTACAGGCACCTCTGTGCCCCGGGGACACCTGGTCTCCAGCTGGACTTTGTTCTGCTGATTGCAACAACAGGTAGCAGCAGAAGGTGATTCACAGCTGGTATCTCTGAGGAGCATTTTCTGGAGCAGCGCGGCTTTCCTTGCAGTGAGGCTCCTGCTGAGATTGCCACAACATTTTCCCCACTTTAAGCACCATTTCACGCCAGCAAAGAGAAAGCCCAAAGGGTGAAGGTAGGCATGCACTCACCTATGAAGCTGTGGTAGCTCCTGTCCCCAGCAACAGGTCCTGAGAGTGGCAGCGACCCTGAGGCTGAGGGTTGGCAGAATTTTCTAACACAAGACCCATCACCTCTTCACTTTACATTGAGAGCGAGGTCAAGAGTAAAAGATCCTGTTCTCTCCAAGTTATTAAACATATAGTCACACTGTATCATGAGGAAACACCTTCTTCAAAAAAACCCAGGTTAAAATCAAATAAATTTAAGGTAAACTTTACATGCTAAGCTAGATACATTAGGAAAAAAAAAAAAACCAAAACAAACGAAAAAAATCACTCTTTCCTTCAAAAATATTTTATTTCTATTAGTTTTTAATTAAAGGAGATTCTTTGATTATTTTAGATTTAGGACATTTACTATTGCTCTCGCATACAAAAAATGAAAAATAAAGCCTGGTAAAGAATCCTCCAGGCTTTTTGCAGTATGGAAAAATTGCAACGAGGAAAAATATAATTGGTGAGGTTTTGGTGAAGACATTTGTCTTGCTGCCTGTTCTGTGGTGTCAGCCTCTCATCAGCAGAGTGCCAGCAGGACCAGTCACACGGTGACATCTTGGTACCCTCTGCAGAGCCTTCCTACCCTCCAGCAGGCGGACACGCCCAACCAAATTTGTGTTATCTGTAAATTTGCTGAGGGTCCATTCGGTCCTCTCATCCAGATCATCAGTAAAGATATTAAACAGAGCTGGCTCCAATACTGAGCCCTGGGGAACCCCACTTGTGACCATCCTGCAGCTGTCAGAGAGGTGTGGGCTCTGCAGTAGGGACCCCTCACTTCTTCTCTGCACTCAGGCACATAAAAATAAACACATTTCATTTTTGCCTCATCTTCATTAGCCCCAGAAAGTAAATATCCCTTGCCTTATTCTCCCATGACTCATTCACAAACCTTTCCACTTCTAAACTATTTTATTTTGTCTTGTCTCATACTTGTTTATCTTGGGTGCAATCCTAACCTCACTGAAGTCAGTGGCAAAACTCCCATTGACTCAAACTGAGCCAAGATTTCTTCTTTTGTCTTGATTAGATTGTGGGTGTGTTTGCCTTGAATATACTTAATCTTGTCCTGGTTGGATTGTAGCATTTGGATACCAGCCCTGCTCTATCTCTGTATTTTAAGCAGTGTATAAGCATTTGCTGTTCTGTGAGTCTTAAAGGATAATAATTAGCATGAAGGATTTACCGCAGCAGTTCAGGAAGGTGTGGATGGAGGCAAAAAAAGGAAATCAAACACAGGATTCCGTGTTTCAGACCTAATACTTATTTAAAATGAAGGCAGGGACCACAGAGGGGGAAACACTGCTCCTGTGATTTGAGGCTCAGGGCTTATGGAGCACATCCGCAGGGTTACAGTGCGCTGCAACTGCTATTGCAGGGAAATGCTGATGCCACAGAAAGCAAAAAAGGACAGGGTGACTGCAGTGCAATAATAACTCAGACAGGCTTAGTGAGAGGGAAAAGCAGCTTCCGCGCCAACAAGCCAGAGCTTCTGCTGTTCCAACAGCAGAGGAGAAAATGCTGGTTGGCAGCCACAGACAAAATAAAACAAAACAGCCCATTAAAAAGGCACAGGGCAGGAGGTCTGTGCTCAGACCTGCTTCCTTGCAGCAGGCAGAGACAACCCTGGCAGGCACTGCTGTGCTGGAGGCAAACACGGTCAGTCCTGTGCCACACGGGGCCAAGAACCTTATCGTCCTTCCTGGCATCCCCTGCCCTCAGAATGGGGAAAGCAGCATCTTCTCCCCAATTTTTGTTTGCCTGGGGTCAGGACTGCATTTTGCAAAGCACCTTTCGTTCACTGTAGGGAGTGACTTCCCAAAAGATAAGCACTTCTTCCGTTCCCAAGACCGTTCTAGGGGGAAATGGTGGAAATTTGTTTTTTGAGGACACAGAGACTTGACTGCAGAGAAGTCAGAGGGGAACTGTGGGATGGGTAGAATAGCTAAAAACATCTATTCTGTTTCTTTGTGTAGAGATCTGTAAACTTCATAAATCAACAAACTACAGAGGGTATTGCTGCCAACAGCTGATAAATCATTTCTTCTGGAGTAAGTAACATATTGGTTGTGAGGGGGATAAAGCCCTGGCAGAAGTCTCCCGGAGCAGCTGTGGCTGCCCCATCCCTGGAAATGTTCAAGGCCAGGTCAGATGGAGTCCTGAGCGACCTGGTCTAGTGGGAAGTGTCCCTGCCTATGGCAGGGGGTGGGATGAGGTGTTCTTTAAGGTCCTTTCCAGAACAAAACATTCTGTGAGAGATTTGATAGCATAGGTTTGCACACCCACAGTCAAGAATTCTTTCTAAAATGAACTTCTATTTACCTGGTAGTGAAAAAGAAAACAAGCAAACAAATAAAACCCAAAAAACACCTAACCGAAAATACAGTTAAAAATTTCAGATAGCCTATTATAAAACTAATCACTAATTGAAAGTTATTCTGAAAGGTATAAAAATTACCCAGAAAATATATCCTTTTCAGAGAGAAATTACCATATGTTGAACACAGAGGGGGAAGATAAACAAAAATAAAATATGATCTTCTGATTGAAATAACCGAGGTTGCAATACTTTGGAGTATGTTTCAACACAGTAACCTGATATATATTTACTAAATTGTTTGGCACATTCAGCATGTCCCCAGGGAACTGTTGCAGGGAACTAGCAGTACATTTTTCACTCTTTCCCTGTGCATTAGCAGACATAAGGTCACACTAGTATAGCAAAGATGGGTGCAGCCTCAGGCTCATTAGCTCACAGCAAGCTAGCCAGATGAGGCAGTGTGGCGTTTTCCTTTCATCATTCAAGCTTGAAAGGAAACTGTCGGCAGCCACTTGCTCTTAAAACAATGAAAATTTAGGTGACAGCAATCTCATTAGCTGAAAAGTAGCATTCAGCAAAGATAAAGATTTCTAGGTAAAGATTTCCCTCTTCTGCAACACACACGCACAAACTTATAAGCAAACCGTGTCCTTTGAATGCAAAAATCCATGTATGAGAGGAGGAAATAGTGCTTGTTAAACTGCAGCAGCCACTGTGTTTCAGTGAATTATATTTCTTGCAGGAAAATCAATGTCTGGATGACTGGCTTCCTTTCAGAATAATGCATACATTGTGGATGTATATACATATTTACAGAGCAGCAGTTTATTCTGTAACCTTTGCCACAGGATTGACACTTTCCCTGCAGATGATTTCTTTGTCTTGCACGGACCTGAAATGCAGAAAATGCAAAGGGCTATAAATACTGCTGTTCTCAGGGTTTTCCGGGCTTCAGACATGATACATGCCCTGCTTGACAACTAAATACCTTTTGCATTCCAATTACTGTATGTGAAAGTTTACTGACGATGTTTTATTGGTAATATTTCATCACTGTGAGCTTTTAAGCTGAGTGGAGCTGTATGCTTATGTGGATTTCCTCAGGTTCAGGAGATCTGGTGTTGAAGACATATCTACACTCTTTCTTTTCTTCTTTCTTTTTTTTTTTAATTTTTATTTTTTCTCTGCCCAGTTCAAAACTGACTCAACAGAGGAATGCTTTCCTTGCTGTGTTCTATGGGAACCTGATAGCCTTAATGATTATTTCTGAGTTCCCTGGTGGAGGCATGAAGAGGGTTTGTGTTGTTCTTAGTGATGATGATGTTCCAAGGTGTCAGCAAACACTGGGAGAAAAGTACTTGCTCCCAGTCCAGCTGTCAGATATGAGGAGGCTGATTACCAGAGGCATGAAAAGCTCCTAGATGTCAAGCTTCCAGCAAAAATTTGTGGCATGTCACTCCCCAGGAGTTTCTTGAAAATCATAGATGTAAAGAGTTATATTTGCCCTTCAAGTTTACATCTCAGCTTCTAATGTATTTTCTTAGACTACCTCCCACTAACAGCATTAACTTCCTTTTAATGACTCCCTGCCTCAACTATTGCCTTCCCATCTTTTATGATCTTCATGATTCCTATCTCTCCCCAGCTCCATAGGGCACATTCTCTCTCCAGGAAGCAGGAATCCGATCATCCATCCCTATTATTGCTGTTGCAGTAGTGCTGACAAGCCCAAACAGCCTGTCAGTGCAACCAGGAGAGAGTCTCCCAAAAATTCCCCCATGGCCCAGCTGCTGGTGACTGACTCTCTGTGTTCCATCAGGGAACACCAGGTAATGGTCTCCAAACCCCCTCTAGATGACCTTCCTTCCTCTCCTGGTCACCCCTCAATCCTTCAGTTCTTCAAGACGAGATTTGATTTTGACCTCTGAGCCATCTTCTTTTCCCCAGCCCACAACAGATTCTCTCCCAGGTCCTTTCTCATATTCTTATATTCATCTTATAAAATGCTGAGGGACAAATCTGCTGGAGTCACTCCCTCAACCTTCTTCTTTGCACTGGGACTTTTCCAGTTTGGACAAAATGCTCTCGTTTTTTGCCTACAGTGTGTTTTACCTATTTTCTTTTTGTTTTTTTCACTTAGCTTATTTATCAGAAATAATATACCAGTGTATAAAATAGCCTTTGGTCCCTTTGTATAAACAATAACCAGCCTGGATGGAGTTTGCAAGGAGGGAAAGTAGGTCAAAACAATGTGACTAAATCACTCCAAAACAATCATTGGAAAGAATCAAATTCACACCCACAGGGTTTATGTGAACAGATTCAAACTTGCCAGGGCTTTGGCATCTATTGACATTTCTGGCACTTATGAGGAGGATTCACCAAAGCTTTATGAGTCAAGGAAACGAAACAAAAAGTTCAAAGCTTAGAAAATAGTTTTCATCTGCTCTTAAAAAAAAAAAAAAAAAAGATTATTTGATCTTCAGAGCAATTTATATTCATTTTTTACCAGGTTCAACTCAGTAACTGCAACAGCTTTTTAGCGTGGATAGGCTTCCACTCCTCTGCAAAGCTTCCAGAAAAGCAGAAGAGAAATGGGAAAATGTCTTGGTCATTGCTACTTTCCATTCATTTTGCAAACTATGCAGGATCTCAGGGGATATCTGCTGAAAACCCCTGTGAGGCACTTTTCACCAGTTTTTAAGTTTCCCCAGTTTTAAGTTTCCCCAGGGAAGGGCTAAGACCAGAACTGTCAGGCCATGGTGGCCCAGGAGAATCAGCAACACTGGGTCTGATGGCTGGTCCTCTACAGGGCAAATTTCTGTCTTCATTTTCTCTTAATTAAGCCTCAAGAGCAAAGGATGTGATGTTCCTAAACCCAAATATGTGGCTGTGGATTAGCTAGTTGCTGATTTCACAGAGGCTGGTGTAGAAGTGCAAAGCTGTCCATCTTTTCATTATGAGGTTTTTTTGTTTATACTAGGCATGAGTCTGAACCCAAAACAAATCAACATTAATTTAAAAAATTAAAATTTAAAAAAAAGGATAAAAAAAGGAAGAAAAAGAAAAGTCCTTCTTTCCAGTTTCTTCCACTAAATTTGAGCTATTTGTAGGATGATTTGGAATGAAACTTTGTGGTTGGCACCATTTTCTGAAATAAACAAAACAAAATCCTGGATGCAAATACTTCTACACGTAGGAAAGCCTGAATCTGGAAACGTGTCCTCAGCTTGTCCTAAATCTCCTAAATGTACCTACAGCACCTTTCCCCAGGAGATCTCTGTTGTTTTGCTGATGGCAACTGCACAGCACCACAGGGTGGCAGCAGCCAGCAGACAGGGAAACTGAGGCAAACTATCTAAAAGCAGAATAAGGCAGAAAATAGAGACTTTAGTCACCCAAAATCTCCCTCACTGGAGAAGGTAGGGAGAATACAATTTGCTTTGTTTCTTCATCAAGCCTACTGGGTTCACAGAGTTCGTGTTAACAATTGACTCATGCCAATCATCATTTTCACCTTTAAAAGAACTGATGAAGATGTTGCTTCACAAAAAGCACTTTTCTAGACTCTTCACTTTTCCCACATGAAATATTTTCCAATCTGAAGTAACAAAAATAAGGAAAAAAAATTTAAAAGTGTTGTTGGCTTTTGTTTTTAAGAACGGAGGAAAAAAATGCTACAGACCTTCTGTGAATCCCACCCTGTATTTCATATTTCTCCAGTGAGGCTCACATTCTTTTATTCAGATTCCAAAAGTAGACATAATTTGTTCCAAATGTTTTCAAAGGCAATCAGCAGCATCGACTTACATTCTTTCCAGGGTTGGGAGAAAACTGTGAAATCTTCTAAACACTAATAGAGGAGTGAGTGAGGGGGAGGGATGGTGGAGAAGGGCAGATGGAAGAAAGTGAGAGGGGAAAATGAGGAGAGAGAAGGACGAGAGGAAAAAAAAAAAGAGAGAAACATGCATAAAGGAATATGCTGATGATCTATTTGTTTATATTGTTACAGTTATGACTCCTTGAACAGCTCTGGAGAGACTTTACCTCTTGCCAGCTGCATATTTCCATTGGCAAGGTAGCTCACAGTTCTTAGCATGATATTATGGAGCAGAATATGATTGAGAAATAGGCCATAAAATTATACATTTATTGCCAGTCTGTCAGTGCGATTTTTGCAGGGAAGCTCAACGTATAAGTCCCTGTGTATTGCATGTCTATTTTGTCTGCTAGAGATCTTTGCTGAATTACTCACCAGTCATTGTGCAGGTTTAGAAGTCTGGACAGATGTTACCCGTGCAAATAAAGGCAAAAATGCTACAATTTGTCTTCCATTTAAGCATCTATACAAGCCACAGGGTGGTTGAATGCTTGCCTTTAAGATGCAGTGTGGTCTGGAGCTGCCTCGGAGTGCAGTGAAGGCTCGTGGCGTGCTGCCTGCTCAGCCCCTGGCTCTCTGTGCGGCCTTTGACAACTCATTTAATCCCCAGCTTCCCAAACCTATAAAACAGGAACAGTAATTCTTGCAGTGTTTCCCACACAGGGACAAGTGTAGGGATACATCCCGTGCAGCCATGACCCTGGCCAGGTGTACATCACCACTGACTTACAGAGCTCAACAGCTGGCCAGCAAGATGCCACGTGATGCTGGCCACCAGAGCCAAGGCTTCTCTCCATCTCCCTGTAAGCTCAAATCCCACAGCAAATCCAACTGAGAAACAAGATCACCATCCAAGTGTTTCCATCCTGGAGACGTTTCTCCAAGCTTCACAATGGTCAAACATCTGCTACTGGCCTCTCCCAGGATGGCCATGGTGCCATGATCCTGTGACGGTCCCCACTAGCACAGCCCCACAGCCCACTCTGGCATGGCTGTGAGCACCAATGGCCAGCAAACAGAGAGTAAAGGACTGGTGGTTAGTGTTTAATGGGCACATATTAACTCTTAAGCCTTCAAAAGTTCTAATTAAGCCTGGCTTTCATTTGAAATGCACCCAAAGTGAGAGAGTAGGCCATTTGTTTTTACACAGCTGAGGAATGTGTATTTAACTATCTCAGGAAGGAAAAAGAAATGAAAAACACTAGGAGAGCTGGTAAACTCCACCACCTGTACCCCTGCAGCTGACTGGAAATTTCCCACTGTAGGCCAGAGCTTTGAACAACTACAAGATCTGGCTGGCATAAAACTTGAATTTAATACAATGTCCTTTGCTAAAAGCAGCAGGGCTTGGAGAGTTTTAACCAACATTTTGTCACTGTCCACCCAGCACCAACAAATTAATCTGCTCTGTGCTGTTGTACCATGACGCATCTCCACCTCTGCATTCCTGCTCCTCTGAGGTCCAGATCCTAAATAAGACAAGACATCCAGACAAAGCTGTGCAAACTCAGCTCCCTCTGACTAACTGTTTGGACAGTTTTCATCATAAACAGTATAGTAAATTAATGCTAGTCATGCCAAATCGTTTTAATGCCTGCATGCTTTCTGCTCCATGCCCAAAACAGTGCTGGTTTGTCTTCTGACAGTTGCACCGGCCTCTGAGACATTCTTGTACAGCTTGAGGAAATGTCTTGAGGGATACTAAAGGGGCCTGGAAAAGACTGGATTCTGCCTTTAAATTATGGGTGGACCTGGGGAACTGGTGCATGTGAATGAGGCAAGGGTTTGTGAGATGTTTTTTTAGCACCGACACCAGAACTGTGCACTAACTTAGAAAAGTTTTAAATTATGAAATAAAGCCTGCCAGTGATCAAAAAATAAAGAGATTTTCATTCAAAGAGGATTGAAAAAACAGAAGAATTACTTAATTTTCAGTGGCAACTGGAAGCATGATGTTTGGTTAAAAAAAAAACCCAATGAAAAAGTAAGGAAAAGGAATTGAAAGAAACACTTATGGTTTATTTGTTGGGAAAAAAACCCAGTTAGATTAAAGAAAAACAAGTATTTTCAATAAAAGGAAGTAATTTAATGTTACAGAAGGAAATCTTGAGATTTGATGCTCCAAGTTGTAAAACATTTTTCATGGGAAGGAATTGGGAACTGGGAGGAAGAACAAAATGGCTACTGAAATTAAACTCTCTTCTTCCATCTGAGATACCTCCACTTTGGTAAGAATTTGGAAATAATTAAGGACTAGATTTACAACCTGGGGACAAAAGTAAAATAAAATAAATCTTTAACTGAGATTCAACAATAAGCTTTTTCTCCAGCTTTGCAGATGGGAACCTCTACACCTCTTCTTAGAGGCAAAATGCACAAGGGTGTTTTGCCTGAGCAAATTAATTTTTCCCTCTTTCCACCTGTCCAGGTATAAAGCATGTGAAGGAATTAATACACATTTCTGCTCTTGGTCTGCTGCCTGCAGAGAAGGAGACACAGCACAGCACTCACAAGTGTCACTATCATCTGAGCCTGAGGCTGTGCAGCGTCTTCCAGTGCAAGACCCACCAGCAGGAGGACTGCAGGGTATCCCAGAGATAAATCAGAAAGGCTTGGGATGGGATACAGGGCATCCACCTCCCTGACAGCCACTTCTCAATAGTCCAGAAATCTCTACCAATTTTCACACGTGGTCCCCAGTGTCTTATTTATTGGGTCTTCAGACCAGGGTGAGAGATTGCCCATACATTGAGAAGTAGCATGCAGGGAGTACTCTGGTTCTGGATGCTCAGGATTTTTTCCACATTATTTTCTAGCCACTCCATTTTGATAGCAAGTTTTGTTTCTAGAAGTTCTTTTCTAGTGTTCTTTTCTGCAACCTCACTGCACTTTCTCAAACTAGACAGAAAAGCAAAAAAATGTAGGGGAAAAAAAGAAGCATTCAGCTTTTCCCAAACAGGAGCTTTCTCTGGAGCAACTGGTTCCTCCCACTCCTTCATGAGACAATGTTTACAATTAGCTTCCCAATAACACCCTCAGCCTTACTGTGCTTTCACACCCAGGCCTCAATATGACCATGAAATCAAAACAAGGCAATTTTTCCAACCACCTGGCAAGTTTCCCCTGGATGTCAGAATTAAAGAGCAAGTGCAAGAAACTATGGCCTGATCTAACCACAGCTACTCTGCCTTGCAGCCCATGGTGAGAGTCTCACAGATTTAACCACAACCAGAACTTCCTTTTCAGCAAGGGGTTTTTTTCCCCAAGACCTTTTCTTTGGAAACTTTTCTTCATATGGCACCACTATCCAGGTCCACTGGACTCTGGCCCCAGTCTCTAAGCACTGCTGTCTGTAAGCTTTCTTGAAAGTTTGGAAGCAAGGGAAGGAGGGTAAGGCAGAAGCAGTCACTAGGGTTCAACTCTGAGCCTAATGGCACTCAGCTCAGTAAGAATTCCCTCTTCTTACCCAGTCACTGCAGTTGTGTCATGGTCCTGATAAACCAAGGGACCCTGTGACAGGCCCTCGGGAAGTTGCAGTGTGCTTCGCTCCAACCTCATTTTATAATTTTGAGCAGGATGACCTCAAGTGTCGTCCTGTTCTGCAGTACTCCTCACCTAGTTTAAGGTTCCTGTTGCACATCCCTACACATATTTCTACATGGGCACTGGGCCAGTGAGAGCATCCCAGTCAACATCTCTCTGAAAATAAAGCAGATTCTAGCATTTCATCCTCTATCTTCCAAAGAAGACCTGTTTCCACTATGCATTTTTAGCCAAAAAGGTGGTGAGATTTCAGGACAGATTGAAAGCTAATTCATACTATGCTGATAACTTCCCCCAGGGATTTATTCAACTCTTCTTCACACTGTGACATGACGGAGTAGCTGCTCAATGTATGCTGTTGTGCAAGTCTCCATCTTCATGGGCATCATCTATATTTTCACTGAGAGCAGGAGTACAGCTCTGGAATTGAATTCAGAATGATTTTAGGACATATTGTTGCATTATTATTACTGACATTATTATTATTGTTTTTGTAGTCATGGTTATGGTTATTATTATTCCTAAATATTTAGAAATCATACTTTAATTAACCATCCTCTCCAAAATACTTTTCTAAAGATTGAATTTGCTGGCCACTTATTCCTGTACCACAGCTGCTACCAAAATTGCAATGAAATTGTTTATTTTTTCCTGTGGACAGGTTTCTGAAAGAACCCCAGGATTCAAGTCTTCCCTGGTCTTTTCCTGCCTTCTTGTCAACTTTCTCTATCCATGATGAGTTTGGGCTTCATTTCTCTAGAATCATGTGAAAATCAACCCGTAAAATTTGTCCAGTTGTCCCTGTGCCCTTCACAGATATTTGTATTTATTAGCAGAATTCCCTGATGGGCTTGGAACTGCCTGTGTTGGAACACAAAACTTTCTTCCCCCATAGGACATCTCCAGCTGGGGATCTGCAGGTTCCCACAAGCAGCTCACAGGGCAGTGGTGAGGCTGTGTCCTGTCCAGCCTTGGATTGACTGAAGTTTCTTTTGGTTGTGTCAGTATTTAATTAATTTGTTCCTGCAATCTTTATTTTTCCAGTTTCCCGTTTCCCTCAGTTATAGACCCAAGTCCCACAGTTCGCCCTGTCAGTCCCAGAGCTTTCATGAGCCATGTTAAATCCCCTTAGCCAACATGCCCAGGCTGTGTCTCCATGTGTTGCCATGCATGATGGTGGCTGATTTCCATGGTGAGTATCCCTTTCTTCTTTCATTCACCTGCAGCGAGGAACTCCCCAGGATCTTTGGTAAGGTCAGGAACCTCTCCTGCAGTCCTGGGTCCTCTTTTTACTGATCTTAAATTTCCTTCACTAGTAGATCTCTGTCCTTTTTCAACCCTCATCTGCTCTGGGAATGTGGAGTTTGGGCATGCCAGGAGGACTAGTCTCCACAGGTTCTTTACAGGTTCAGCTGGGGTCTCCTTGGGTGTGTTCTGCCAAGATGAGGTGAATCCTTCCATCACACGCCAAAGGGCTTCTACCAGATTTGGGTAATGCAGCTTCTTTCCTGGGAATATAATGCTGCAGTACCACTGAAGATGAGCTAATCCAGTTGGCTGCCAGGAAATGCCCCTGTCCTTTCCCTTTCTACCTCACACACTTTTTATCTAGTCTCCAAGTTTTTCACTTGGACCATGGAATTAAACAGAAGCAAGAACTCGAGGAGTTTTTCGCTCAAAAATAATTGGCTTCTGTGTTACTCAGGCTGGGATAATCCAGCCTTTCTCTTCCAAGACGCTGTTGGTTACAGACAATGTGGAAGATATATGTGCCCAGTCTTACCAAATCCTCCAACTGGCCCAGTTCCCCCTCCACTGACTCATCCAGACATGCTGGTCCGCACGCCTCTCATTTCTTGCAGAAGCTGATGTTTCCAGCTCCCTGAACCCATGCCACAGCACATCTTGGGCAGGAACAGATCAGGCCATACCTTTCTCCAAGTCCTCTGCTGGGCTTGAGAACAGCTTTCACCATCCTGATCCACCTTGCCAGGCTAGGATGGGACCTTTACCAGAGAGGTTCTGCGGCTGTTCAGACTTTTTTGCAGCTTTTGTCCCAGGAAATATTTTATATTCTCCAAATACAGCTCAACACTAAGCTCTTTCAGAGACGCTTACAAATACTCTTTTAAAACTTTCTTGATTCACATTCCCCCCTTGTTTTGGTTTTTGTTTTAGTCTATCTGATCTGTAGGATCATTTCCATTATTTGTTCCATTTTGGATCAAGAGGAATTATCAGTCTGCCATTTCTCTCCCTGGGAACCGGATCCCACTGCTGATATTAACATGACTCCTTATGTCATGAGCAATTAATCAGTATTTGGAGCCTCCAGGGCTGTTCTGTCAGGAGGCAGCGTTGCTGCTATAGCCAAGCAATGCATGAGTGCCATCCTTTTTAGTCATAAAGAATATGTGAAAGTATGACTCATTTTCCTAAGCAGAGCAGGAGGCGCCCAGAACGGATTCCACATTTCCAGGCATCCTTCTGGAGGGAACTTCGTCTTCTGGGTAACGTTACATAGGCTTTCCTCATATCATCCTCTTCTTCCAGTCTAAATAACTGCTGTCTAACCCTTCCCCAAAACTGTTTTTTAATTGCATTTAGAAATTGAGGCCAAAATCAAAACCTTTGGTATGAATATCCTAGTTTTCTTACACATTTTTTTTTGTACTGGCTGTGTCTTGGACATTTTGTTACAGCTTTGTGCTGTTAGCCTTAACCACAGTATTTTTAAAATTCTTTGTATTCTGCTGTTCCTTATTCACTGACATCCCTGAAAAATCTCCAAAGTACCTGGCTGAAACACTAGGTCTGATTTGGTTAAGTTTCCACTCGCCTCAGGTACACTGGGTAATGGAGTGTTTTTCATTGCATGGCCATTTTACTGCAATTCCACTGTAATTACACTTAGAATATATTTTTAAATGTGTATAATTACCCCTAAGTTGAAATGTATGACTGGCATTATTAACTCTCTGTTCTTAATGGAACAGAATTTAACCTGGAGCTGTACTAGAATTATTCTGACAATTTTTGCAGCTGTTTTGTATATATTAAAGCAAAATAAAAATTTTTAAATAATTGCAGTGTAAGGTGAGTTGTGCACTCAGCCTCTAAAAATTCCTTAATCATAAAAATCCATGTGCAAATGACATAATTACCCTTAATATTTTTTTTATACCAAATATACTTGTCAAACTCTTTTACATCAAAGCAGTGCCAGAGTAGTGTAATAAATCTGAAAGCTGGGCTAATATGGATGACCTTCCTTTTGATATGAGTTTGTAATAATTATAGACATAAAAAGTGGAACCATTTCATAATTATGTAGGACAAGTAATGAGAGTGCAGTTGAGTAATTACACCGTGGTTTTGTCTTGTATTTGGATATTTCTTTAGCCACTGGTCTAGTGATGAGGAGACCTGGGTTCAAAAGTGAAGACAAGAGGCAATAAAATATACTGTATCCTAAAGTAAATCAAGTATGACTTTAAAATTGTAAAAGGCTGAGTCAACACTCCATTATTTTTTGCTCTGGCATAGTGTCTCTGATGTTGATGGAGATAAATGGCTGTAAAATTGGTGTGACAGGCTGGATATCAAGCTCTTTCAGAACAAGCTTATGAGACTTCAGGTATTTCCTACTTTTGGTCCATGGAGCTCAGACCAGCCATTTCTCCTGGTTAAGAGCTGGTCACTGACAGCCCTGACACAGCCTTGATCTGGCTATCATGGCCAATAAATTCCCAGGCAGACCCAGAATTGGAAAAAAACAAAAGAAAACCCAAAAAATAATGAGGACAGAAACATTATGAGCCAGTCTCACTTGAACTGGAACAAAGTTATGTTCAGGCTTGGTCTGAGATAAGGGCAAGTGGCTGAGAACAATTTTTCTTGTGAAAGGTCTATTTTAATGGCTGAAATTCAGTCATTCCTATTTATGCTCCTTTTCAGGTTCTAAATTATAACAGCCTGTAAAATAAGCAGCAGGTGACCAAAAAGAGAGATACGGTGGTTAACTGGACATGCAGGAGAACTCCAAATGGAGTAGAAATGCACATCTTCTATAGAGATTTATGGATTTTTTTTTCCTGTTTCAAAAATCCTTTTTTGTTCGAAAACTGTTTCATTACAGCAAAAAATGGAGAAGTGTGAAGAGGAGACCTATGCCAGATGAAGGGAAGTGTGTGAGATCTACTGTGTGAGAATGTCCTAGATAATGACTGACAGCTGCGAGGTTTTGGTCTCACTTTCATTTTAATGGCATCCTCCAGTGATATGCACTGGATTTCAAGCCTTTGTCACACTGTCAGCTCCTGTGATGATCCACAGAATATGGGCATTTGACAGGTCTTTAATAAACAGTTTGCTGCTGGGATGAATTGAAGTTCAACTGGATCCAGCTCGAGTTCAGCAGAACACATAAGACTGTTAACTCACCTTTATGCTACAAAGGGAAAAAAAGAGAAGGAAGGGGGAAAAAATCCAGGCTTGGACACCTGCTATTTTTTCAGACATTAATTATGAGACCTTATTTTTGCAGAGGATGATAATGGAGTAGCAAGCAACAGTAGCACATACTCTCTCCAAAAAACTGCAACTAAGAGCACTAGAAAATGCTTTTTAACTTTTTTCTTTTTTTTTAATATACCTGTAGTCGACTAGAAATCCTCCAGGGGGATTCAGTTTGTTGGCTTTTCGGCAGAAATGGGATTCCAGGGCTGTTCTTTGTTTCTTTTGCATTGAGATTTTTCTGGCACTGGCTCACAGAAACAATCACAGAACCACAGAATCTCAGAATCATTTATGTTGGAAAAGACCTCTGAGGTCATCGAGTCCAAGCTGTGACTGATTCCCACCTTGTCACCGAGCACCATGTTCAGTCATTTCTTGAAATCTCTGGGGGTGGGGACTGCACCTCAGCCCTGGGCAGCCCCTGCCAATGCCTGCCCACTCTTCTCTGAAGAAATCCCTCCTTGATGTCCAACCTGAGCCTCCCCTGGCCCAGTCTGAGGCCGTTCCCTCTCCTCCTGTCCCTGTTCCCTGCGAGCAGAGCCCGACCCCCCGGCTGCCCCCTCCTGTCAGGGACTTGTGCAGAGCCACAAGGTCCCCCCTGAGCCTCCTTTGCTCCAGTCTGAGCCCCTTTCCCAGCTCCCTCAGCCGCTCCTGGGGCTCCAGCCCCTTCCCAGCTCCATTCCCTTCCCTGGACACGCTCCAGCCCCTCCATGTCTCTCTTGTCCTGAGGGGCCCAGAGCTGTCCCCAGCACTGGAGGTGCCTCAGCAGTGCCGGCACAGGGGACGGGCCCTGCCCTGGGGCTGTGGCCACACCCTGGCTGGGACAGCCCAGGGGCCACTGGCCTCTTGCCCACCTGGGCACCCCTGGGCTCGTGTCCAGCTGCTGGCACCAGCACCCCCAGGGCCTTTCCCAAAGGGCCCTTTCCAGCCCCTCTGCCCCAGCCTGGGATGTGGTTACTGTGGTCAAAGTGTAGAACCCAGCACTTGGTCTTGTTGAACCTATCTTTGGTCTCAGCCAACTGCCCCAGCCAGTCCAGATCCTTCTGCAGAACCTTCCAGCTTTCCAGCAGATCAAAACTCCCACCCAGCTTGGTTCTGTTCTGTTTGCTAATGGTAACTCAGTCCCCTTATCTAGATAATGTATTTATTCATATAATAAAATATGTAAAAATAATTTACTTTTGGACACAATGTCCATGTCAGGGCATGAAACCACTGTGGAGATGAGATTCCAATGAAAAAGGAAAGAGGAGCTGAGTCTCAGCTGCCTAGTCTAGATCTTGCTGCTTCCTCCGTGAAGGTAAAGGAAGGGGTTAGAGCTGGGCAATATGGATCAGGAATTGCCTCCATCATTATGATCCTTTCCTCATCACAGTTGAAATGGGAATCCCCGTTTTTTAGGAATTCTCCACCCTACTCAAAACTTTCAGGTCTTCCTTTTCCTATTCCTCTTCCTCTTCCTGGATTGAGCTGGACCCCTGCTTTTTAATTTTTTTTTCCCCCTATAACTTATTTTCCTTACTCGCTTTGTTATTCTTATGTAGGTCAGCTCTGATCCGAGTTGTACCATGTTCTCAATGGGAAGTCTTTTTAACTTTTTTTCATTATTTGCTTTTTAAATTTCTTTTAGCAAATTTTAGCAAAAGAAAAGTTTTTATAGTGTCACTTTAGCTAGAGTCAGTGCAGCCAAAGGAGGGTGGGTATCAGGGAACTCGCACGGTTTACTGCAAGATTTGTTACATAGAAAAGCCTTCACTCCCTGATTTGGTTCTCACAGACATGAACATTCTCAGACCCAAGCTTCCCACTGATCTGTGCTTTGTGCAGATCATTTTATCTTGCATCCTGTGTGAATACAGAATTGAAACAACATAATAATAAAAAAAAAAGGGAAAAAAACCCCAAAACTCAAACCTAAAGAATGTTGCTGGCATGGATAGGTACAACAAGGAATTGAGCCAAATTAGAAAGGGTGAGGTGATGTTCTTGGACAAGACAGAACCTGGTGTAGTATCTGTGTTATCACTCAGCAAAGATCAAGCCTTGATATGCTGTTTTCTGTGTTGTGTGTTGAGTGCAACTGCTCAATTACCGTCTCAAAAACCTCCTCAAGTTAATGGAGAGTGCAGCAATTGAGAAAACTGGGACTAAAATGGAGCAATTGTATGACTCTCAGGTTTTTTTGTTTGAAGAGCAATGTGTATCAATAATGTGACCAGTATAAAATACAGAGCCTTCCTCAAGGACCATTTTAGAATGAATTGGGAAGGAAAATAAAATTCATGAACTCAGTTCTTCACTTATCTGTACAGTCTGAGGTCTCAGTCATCTTCTCCCACGCAAGAAAATTCTAAAATAAAATCAGGCATGCCAGAGGCATATACCCAAGTGACTGAACATTTCAAGGTGCATGAGTCCCTAGTTGCCCCATTTCTGTATAATTCAAAAGATTTTTGCTCTTACATGTCCTTTCCCAAATATATCTAGACTGTATAATGCCTACAGTGAGTACAATTGAGAGTGACATGTTAGGAAAGGTTAATTAAGGATCACCTATGCTCAAATAGGAAAGGAGATGAACATTAAAGTAGCCCAGTTGAATGAAATTGGACACTGTATGCTATCATAAGTGGCAGCTGACATGTTTAGTTCCCGGTTCTATTCAGGGCTGTGAGCTGCTTAGTGTTATCTCACCAGCCTGTGCTTCCTCGGCTGTCTCATGGAACACAGCAGTCCCTGATGTAGGACTCTGCCACAAGGGACTTTGTTGTGACATTGTGGCTGTCTGCTTGGCCCTGTGAGAGTGAAAAGAAGGGCTATGAATGGTGAAGGAGTGAATGGAGACGGCCTGGAGCTCTATCAGGTCATTGCTTTAATTTAGGGGTTGGACCAGTGTAATGAGTTGCAGAGCTGCTCTTAGTGCTACATCCAGAGAGGGGAGATATAAAAAGATGCATTGATACATAATCCACTGAAGGCCCAAATACATGCAATTTTTCAATAGAAAAACAGAAGTTAGTTAGCTCTCCTCAAAACTAAAATAGCAACTGCTTTCACTTCTAATAATACAGAATTTCTCACCTTCCTGGATTGCTGTAAATATTTACCACAACCACCAGACCATTAAGATAATGATAGAAGCAATAATTTACCTTTAATAGCACATTCTGTGGTAACTAGTCCGTATGCTGCAAGATGTCCTGGCTTAGTTCTCATTCAGGATTTTCCTATGGTAGTTAAAATGCATTTTTCTCATGATGCCCAAGGCTTTTCCACTTCTTTATTTACCTCTGTATATGCAGTTAGGAGACCAGTTCTGAGGCTGACAGACATAGCCTAGAAATAAGAGGAGAGGCATGGAGTATATCCTAAGGGAACAATGTAAATCCTGGTAAATTCTGCCTTTTTTCTCTCTCTCCCCCATTTTACTGCCTCTCAAAATGCTGAGAGGCTAATTTGTGGTGGAGAGGAATGGCAGGGATTGAGGGGAAGCTCTGGGTCTTCTCAGATCGACACGAAGGAACATAAAGGATTCTGAAAAAACTGTAGAAATGCTGGAAATCTGGGAAATCCAAAAAGTGATGTTTATTTAGAAAACATATATGTTCTTCCCAGTGTGTGAGTGCTTGCTGTGAGATTTTTTAGCCTGGTACATACTGGTCCCGAGTAATTGCAGATGTCAGCCTGATCAAAGCAGGAAGATCTGGTGGATAACCAAAGCCCACAGCCCCCATGCCCAGAACCAGCAGCCCTTCCCAGGTGCAGGTTCTGATGCACCTCCCAGCCTTATCTGCTGTCCAAAATTTCATTATTATTTAAAGTGAAAATAAAGCACAGAAATGAAAAGCAATACACATTAGAGATTCAGTATCTTCAACGGCTGTTGTCTGTTGGCACTTTTTATTTATGTGGCTTAATCTGAATAAAGACGCTGAATACCAATGGCTCAGCATTCCTCAGAGCTCAGCTGACAGCTCCCAAGAGCATGCATAGTCTGAGGATAAGAAGTTATTAACATAACTGTCTTGTTCCCAACCACAATCTTTGCCTCTCGTGCTCCAGCAGAACTTTGTACCACTACTTGCTTACGTTTATGTCAAATTCAGCCTGTCCAGATGTCTTTTTGTTCAGCAAACATCAAGAGGTATGTGGCCTGGTTGAAGATCAGGAAGAATGATTAGAGATATTGAAAATGTGGTCCATGAAGGAAGACTGAAAAAAAAAAAAAACAGGTAAACTCCAGGTTCATCAAGTCCTTTAGCTGTTGGTGTCAGATGGTACCAGTAAGAGGATGAATAATTGACTAAGGTGCAAAGATCTGGTCTCCTAACCACCAGCACTTCCTCAGAAATGGAGAAGGATCTGCAGGATGCCACGGGGAAGGGCTCTATTGCCTTTGCTGAATGATCTTCAGCCTTTAAATACACCTAAGGGTCCACCATGAGCTATTAGTGTAAGTCGAGAACTGCACACAAACCATATGCAAATGTTATTGGTTAGGAAAGTGAGGGAGTTATGCACTACAAAACCTCTCAGAAATGCAAGAGGAAAAGGAAAATAAACATTTAATTCTCCTAGACTCCATCAGAGGCCAGTTTGTCTGCACATATTTTTTTAAAATGTTGCTTCCTTTTGTGCACCTTTACAAAGATTCTTCTCATTCCTTTGCATCAAGATGACAATTGCTGTGCTTACTAAAGAGAGATCTTTACTGTGTCTGTGGCTAATATTACAGCTCAGAACTGTCTCACCCTAAGTCTGTACAATCTCTTATGTACTGCTGGTTTTAGTCCTTTCTGAATGATTTCTTGAGGACCACTGGATAGGTCTATTCTCAGAAAAATGATAGAATTTTAATGGTTCTTTATCTGAAGTGGCTGCCTAGATTTTCTTTACAACAATTGGAGGAAAATAGGAACTTTAATGATAAAAACCTTCTAGACAGAGTTAGCTACCTAAGTTAGGTCAGCTGAGTCAACATTTGGTGGTGATTTCCTTTCAACTATAGCCAAAGAGATTTCTTGATGGCTAGCTCAAATCAGCTCATATGCAATATCTAAAGATTTTTTAAAACTAATTCTCTCACTTATATGTCATACTCAGGTCCCAAAAGCAACCTCTAGGAAGAGCTCCAGACCAAACTATAATGATACCATCTAAAAAACCTTTACCATCCCAATACTATTATAAAAACAGCACCGCAAAAAAATCCACCCACCCAAAAAAAAGAAAAAAATCCAAAACCACAAACTCTGTGTCAATAATTCAGTGTCCACATGCTGTAAGAAAATTCCTTTGGCAAATGGCATCTATAATGTTCCTTGACTTGCTGCCATCTCTTCTCGTTCCCTTGTAATCAAGTTTGTTTTCAGACAGACTGTGCCTGATTCTTTCAAGATAAGGAGGGTGTGTATTCAAACAGAAGTCACCAGTAGATAGATCTGTAGCACAGGAAGGGCAAGAAAGTAATTGAATAGAGCTCTGTGTATTTATGTAACACTTATAACTGATTTCCAGGAAGAGGGAATGAAGTCTCCAGAGGTGGTGGCAATAGTCTCTGCAATTACCCACTGGGAAGGGAAAGAGCTTGCAAGTTGGGACAACATTTGTGGTGAAGAAGGAGAGGTATCGTTGAAATATATGCATGTCAATATATCTCCCTATAACTCTGCTAATGGAGATTCAAAGGAGTTCAAAACAATTCTGAAAAGATAAAATTTTAATTGAAAATTCTATGTCTCTATAAAAGTTTGTGTTGAAGGTATTATAAATCTCCGAATCTCCTTGAGTGGCAAAGGAGAGAGTTTGGAGATTTTGATATGGAGATGTGAATACAAACACAGATATAAATAGAGATAGAGATAGAGATGATAGAGATGCAAATATTTTTTCATCTTCAGTGCCCCTGGTGTACATTGAGGTTCCTGTATAACCATTAGTTTCAGAACACTATCTGAAGTTTTGCACATTTACATTGCATTTTTTTATTAGAACCAGAGATAAAAAGGGGCTACAAAGTGACCATTTCAGTTACTTTATATCTCCTTTCCCTAATGTCATTTTAAATTTCACAGGATAACACAGTTCTCAGTTCTCCAGCATTTGTTAGTATCACCAATTATTTGTGGGGGTCAAGGATGTTTGACCTCTCAGACAGTGGAGAAGAATAAAGCCATTCCCCAAAAGACCCCCAGTTAGTTCTTCAGTGTGCTGGAACAGGCCAGCAGGTTATGAATTGGCTGTGCTGAGTGCAGAGATGGTGTGTGCCAGCTCCCATCCAGCATGGTGCATCCTGCATTTCTTGGGCAGGGGAAGAGGGGCATTCTCCTTTTGGCTTCAGAGTGGCAGGACAGGAGAGGCAGCACCAAGCTGCCACTGCTGGGCCAGAACACTGTAAAAACCTGGCTGTCCTCTTTCAGACTCAAATAGACTCACCAGCTTGCATCACCACTAATCTTTCTGCATATCAAAGTATGCAGTTTCCCTTCTCTTCCTTTCCCTTTTCCCCTTTCCCTTTTCCCCTTTCCCCTTTTCCTCTTCCCCTTTTCCCCTTTTCCCCTTTCCCCTTTCCTTCCCTTTCCCCTTTCCTTCCCTTTCCCCTTCCCTTCCCTTTCCCCTTCCCTTCCCTTCCCTTCCCTTCCCTTCCCTTCCCTTCCCTTCCCTTCCCTTCCCTTCCCTTCCCTTCCCTTCCCTTCCCTTCCCTTCCCTTCCCTTCCCTTCCCTTCCCTTCCCTTCCCTTCCCTTCCCTTCCCTTCCCTTCCCTTCCCCCTTCATCTTCTCTTCTCCCTTCCCTTCCCTTCCCCTTCCCTTCTCTCCCTCCTCTCCCCTCCCCAGCCATCTCCCTCTCCTCCCTTTCCCTTTCCTTCCATGAAATCAGTGACTGCAATTAGAGGTTAGTTTGTGTCGCCCCCAACCTCTTTCACTATTTAAGGGTGTGTTCCTTTCTCGCGCTGTACAGTCAGAGTTGTCTGTTCTTCCTGAAGGATGTCAGAGAGGGAAGGACAGAAGGAAGTAAGACAAGGAGATATCGTTGCCTGCATTGGATGGATTAGGGGAACATCTCTTCTGCAGACAGAACCTTTATAGTATCCATTATGTGCATGTTTATATCTGTCTCTTGGAAGATCTAACATCAACAACTTCCCTGGATGGGCCATCAAGCCTGGTGTGGCTGTTTCTGTTTCCCTGCAGTCCTTCCAATAAAACTTGTCCAGGTCCATTAACAGAAGCTATAGAGTCAGGTGTGGGTCTGCTTTCCAGTGACAGGTCTGAGAAAGTGCATCATTTAAAAGGTAAATAGTTTCCCCACAAACAGAGCCCAGCAGCAAAGGAATTTAATTCATGGTATATATCCTAACTCCAAAAGCTTGTCAAATGCTGGGCTGTTCTCTCAAAGGAAGAGATTAAAACCACACACCTCAGCCTGAATTGTGGCCAGATTCATCTGCCGGTGCATTCCTGTTTTCACTGGGACTGACCAAGGAGGGCTGATAGAGGATCTCATTCTGATGAGTGAAATCCTGACATCTTAGAATCCAGTGGGAGTTTTGCCATTGGGTTTGTAATTGAAATGCCAGCATCCCGTGGGTCTGGGGATACCACAGGAGGAAGTTTAACCAAACCATTTTGAGGAAAGCTCACACTGATCCTGATTTGAATTTTGAGTCTCCCTACACGGAAACCAGTTGTGCTTACCTTAGCAGGGCTAAATGACTGCTCGCTGCCATGCTTAGCAGGAAAGTTCTGCAAAGTTCAAATCATATTTCAAGCCAAAAAAATTGGACTTTTCTAACTTAAGGTATCAAGAGGACTTTGGGTAACCATGCTGTACGTGAAAGAGTGATCATCCCATTTTTTTCTACCATTACATCTTGAAGAAGCAGTAATAATAATAATAACATTAATAAATGATGACCAAGAAGAGGAAGAAGAGGAAGGAGAAGGAGAAAGAGAAGGAGAAGGAGGAGGAAGAATGAGAAGGAGAAGGTGAAGACGAAGACGAAGGAGAAGGAGAAAAAGAAGAAGAAGAACCACAATAAGAACTGTTTAGAACAGAGAGACAAACAGCATGTTTTTTCCTTGCAGTAAGCCTTGGAAATAAAAGGTTGCAAAATCCTTGGTACCTCCTGCTGAGAGTTTTAACACTTTAAAATAAAGCTGCCAAAGACACAAGCAGTTTTGGGTTTGGTTGCATTCTAACTGTCAATATTGCTGTTTACTACCTCTTGAAGTAATGAATTGCATTGAAGGTCCAGCAGCTCTCAGTGGCCCTATTGATTGAAAACCTGATCTGTGGTTCACTGTTTCTGAGTCAACTGTTATCCCTCTATACAGTGACCTCTGCCTGCACACTTGTAGTTCTGCTACTTTTGAAGCATGTATCTAGTGAACATGCCTTCAACTTCTTTTCCATCCAATTAAAATTCCTTGCTATCATTCCCTTTTATCTAGCCTTTGTAATTGGATTCCCAGTTTCTCAATTTTCATGTCAGCAAGGGGGAAAACGATAGCAAGTGCCTGATAAGAAAAAATGTTATTATTTAACTCTGTCTAAATGGTTTGTTCTTTCTTTAGCTGAATTTCTGAAGGGAAAATAGGCTTCTGCAGTCATACTATGATTTTTCCACCTGTGTTGTCCACTTACCTCTGAGATTTCTTGGCCTGTTTCAGTCAGATTTGAAGATGGATTTGTGACTCTCCTGTAATATCCTGGTGATGCTACATTTCTAAACGCTAGAGAATATTGGAAACTGGCTAGGGGAGGTGAACCTGGAAGTGTTCAAGCCCAGGCTGGATGGGGTTCTGAGCAACCTGATCTAGTGGAAGGTGTCCCTGCCCAAGGCAGGGGGTTTGAATCTTGGGTTATTTCCAACCCAAACCATTCTATGATTCTATGATTCTGTGATCCAATAATCACACAGAGAAAAAAACTGGTTTGTGAGTAGATATCTCCCCAGCCTGGGTAGCCAGATGTTGGTGGGGACATTCTCACATCTCCAGCAGCACACAGGCTGCTCTTTCCCAAGGGACAGCTGTGGATATAAGTGGGGCTGGAGGGCATCATGGCTTTTCATCATGCAGGACACAGGGTAGGGGAAAGAAAGGTAGAGAAGACACTCAAACTGATTAGGAAAAAGACTTTGTTAATGTGATGCCTTAGGTTTTAACTTCTATATTTTTCAAATCCTGTACTGCTTAGTGTGTAACTCTGAAGTTTCTTGTAGCCTGTTAATTTCTGCTCTCTCATGGTAGGTAGACATAACAAAGCCTCTCTGGGCCTGCTCTTCAAGGACACCCAGACCATCCTACGCCCAAAAAGTATAAACCAAAAGCCTCTAAAGGGAGAGGCAAGCTGAGGGGAATTACATCATTAACTGAAGCTTTAATTGGAGCATTAACCCTGATATGCAAATGAACCAAACCTATAAAAGGGTGAAGAACTCATGACCTGTTGTCCATCTTGGGGTCCGTCTTGGCAATAGCCTCTGGACTCCCCAGAGGGTACCTTTGAAGGCCCTTCAAATAAATACCTACTTTTATTCCCTTACTCCTGTCTAGTCTCTGTTTCTAGGAGGCCTCTTAAGGCATCAAATGTCACTCACTGCTCATTAAATACCTTGGGGTTTTTGAGGGCATTGCAGCCTGGTGAGTTGTTTTCAAAGACGCTTGTGTCCTGAGTATTTTCTGCTTTCACGTTGCTGGCAGTTCATGAAAATATGCTCTAGCAGCATCTTGTACACCAAGATCAATATCAGAGAAAGGTGAAATACATCACTTTCTGGAGGTGCCCATGAAGGGCCTAGATTAGTCTGAATGCTTATCTTCTACATGGCTACCTTCAGGTGAGATGAGTCGAGGCTTAATTGGCCAGGGTTTTGTTATTGCTGAAAACATGAATCTGAACAGAGCAGAACATATATATTGACCCAAAATCCAGTGATTTAGTTTACGTTCACTCTACAAACTATTATTCCCTTTATTCTGTAAGATTTTCTCTTTGGGACAACTTCAGAAATGCTCAAAAGCCAGTAGTCTACAAGCTGTGCCACAAATATTTAGTTACAGAAAACATCCAGTAAGTCTGATGTTACAGTTAACCTCAGATAGTCTCTTCCTTGATTGATATTCCAAAGTCTTGGTCAAGAATCCTTAGATGACATCACCAGTGTGGAACGACAAGATACTTTGTTTTTTTTCTCTCATCTAATGGAAGAACATAGCCAATAAATTCTTGAAGTCAATAACAGCAGCAGCAGCAGCAGCAGCAGCACACTAGTACATCAATTACAAAATTATTATAAAATTAGCCACCAAATCTATTTGATAACCATTCACAGGATGCCAGGAAGTAGGAGCTCCAAATGTGATGGAACACTCATGTGATGGAGACAAATATTTTGCTAGCCTAACCCATCTGCTTAAAATAATGCGAGTCGTTCCAAATCTTCTTTCTTCTTAGGCAAGGTACTGTATAGCCTTTGGATAACAGGAAAGTCAAGTTAATGGAACAAAAGTTTAAAAAAACTAGGTAGCTGTAACTTGCCAAATAGGTATACAGAGCCAGATAATTGTCTGGAAGCATCTGAAAGGAGGGATAAGAATAGTTTCAAGTTGTTCAGGGGAGTGTAATTAGATCTAATTGGATCAAATTAGGCAATGGAAAATATTAGGGACGAATATCCTAATGAAAACCTCATCCAAAACCTGGCACAGACTGCAAAAGAAGCTTGTTGGAGGAAGCTCTGGCTCCCTGGTTAAAGTAAGTGGAAAGAAGAATTAAGAAAATGCACTGATTCTGCACTGGAAAGGTGATGGGAAGATCTTAAAGAGAGTTTCAGTTCTAATTTAATCTAGTCCCATGTATACTGCCTTAGTATACTGGTAAAATGGAAGGAATTTCTTTGAAGAAAATTTTAAGTGTCCTTCTAAGGCTCAGAACCTTCATTATCACATCTAGGCTCTCTAAGTACTATTTTTTTATGACTCAATTAAAAGTCCATAATCAGAAGCAATGTAAGGGTTTCCCCAGAACAATGTTCCTACCTTTTTGTCCCTGGGAGGTATCAAGGCCTCTTTCCTTTCCCTGTTACCACTTTTTTTGTGGGGATGGTGGGGAGGATTCACTTTCCACCCCTGCTTCTCTGGAATAAGATGGTAAAGGGATGATTTTCACTATTTGTACTCTCAGGCTTGAGCCATCACTGTGCAGGTCAGTTCTTGAAAGGTGGCCCATGTTTCTGATATTAATGTCATTCTACTAAACTTTATGCATTGTATGTCTGGACTGTACTGCAGACTTGGGCATGGACTACTTGTCTTCTATATATTTGGGATAACTTTTTATTTGCCCTGAACACAATAATTGGGATTAAGTGGCCAAGCATTAACGAAATTATCCCTCCATTAGGATACTGCAATTTTCTCTCCCCTCATAACTCTCTGAAGATCATGTTACACCCTTGACGGGGTTTCAGGTTGGTCAATAAAGGACTGTTCCTGGAAGTAAAAACTCTATTTTATATTTTCTGTTTCTGTGCAGCCACAGGCCACGCTGAGGAGAGAGAGAGAGAGAGATGTGAGTGAGGTCCTATCTATCACATATCCTGGCTCTGCCTGTCTTTCCTGTTGTGCAGAACCTACATACGATCTTTTCCCCAACCAGATACATGTGATGAGCAGTCAGTGAATAAAAGATCCACTTTCTCAAACCTCTTCTCCACAGTCACAGTGACTCACTTTCAGAGTTATGGATTGTGTTTACAGTGTCAAGAGCAGATGTTTTTCCCATCTGACTACTTTTTGAACTACAAGAGAGATAAAATCATCTGAAAAGCATTAGGAAACAACAGAGAACCTTAGGCTGCTCTGTGCTGAGAACAGCCAATCAACCCAGGTTTGAAGGGAGCCATCCATTTAACTGGAGATGAATGTTTGCAATCACAATAACTGGATTTAATTATTACTTAACATACTCAAAGTACATTTTGCTGGTAAAGGAGATTCTCTTAAGATGATTGCTATGCTAAATGTTCTGATTGAATAGAAACAAGACACAGAACCATTTAAAATCCAAGACAACAATGTGACACAGCTGAAATTATGTTTATTCCTCAAACTTTTCTAATTCTGCAAAATGTTTCCTTTTGTCTTTAAGACAGCAAATTTTGTATATTGGGAGGGAGCACTCTTGAATTACTGCAATGTACAGGTTTACACATGTAAAAATGGATTTTATTTAGATTTGTTAGCTGCACTGTGATTTTACACTGCTGGTGAAGTTTTTCCTGTCCCCTAATTCTAAATTTTTCCCTACCTAACTGTAGGCACTGAGGTGACCTAAGATCCTTTCTGGATTCAACTGTACCTTTCCACCGAACACAATTAATCCATAGTAGGGATCAAGGTTTGGCCATGAATACTTCAAAGCAGAGAGATTAATCAGGGCAATGACGCCTTTTCCTCATCTCACTTTCTCTGTACATCCAGGATGTGAACATCAACAAAATTAATCTCTTTCTGCATCCAGACAATGCAGCAGTTGTGGTAGCCCCCAACAACCACAGCTGTCTCATGAAGGCTCTTTCAAGGCCTTCCTTGCATTTTAAACTCTGCCCCAGGACAGGAGAACATTTCTTGGAAGTCAGCTTGAACTCTTCCTAGGCAATTTTGAATCCCAGCAGTCTCTTTCTTAGCTGTCTTTCAATCACAGGCTCTTGGCAACCCAGTGTCTGGGTGAGAGACAGCTCCTTCCCAAGGCTCTGGTTCCCTGCATGCAGCAGAACTTCTTCCAGATGAGTGCCATGTAATTCCCCAATCCAAGTAATTGAATTTGAATAAACATAGAAAAAACATATCAAATCATACAACGCAGTGATACAGTCAGAATAGCAGTGAGGACTTCTAGATAAAGGATTATGTTATTGGGTTACTCTTTTATTTTGATGCCCTGTTTAGTTACCAATTTTTCTACAGTATTTCAGTCAGGTCTACAGCAAGCTTCCTGAAGGGTTTATTCTAAAACATAATGCAATTTGAAAAGGTAGAAAATCACAGAAAACTCATTTAGTTTCACTCATTGTTCCTAGTTTGCCATTCTACATCGATTTTTCTCCTTCCTATTATACATGGGCTATGTTCTCTAATGGGTTTACAAGTCTACTGATTAATGTGAGTAAAAATAATACTTGCTTTATTGGAGAGGTAAATAATATCTTAACTACTTTGCACCCTACAGCACTTTCAGAGCACTAATCTGACATGGCACTATCACAATGACTTCACCTGCCTCCTTTCCAAACCCCCTTAAAGCCTTTTTCGTTCATTTTATTCTCATTTCCTCTGAATATTTGCTCAACACTTTTTAAATGGATTTGCTTTCACAGTGACTACACCTTTTGTGTGCAAACATTTCAATATCCACCTTATCCTGTTGGGAATATTTACAGAAAGGGAATTTTTGAGTCACTATACAAATATTGAAAGAGTGAATTTAAATTCAAGGCACAGATATTTGTGAACTGCTACTGAGATTATCTGTAAAAGGCACAGGAAAAAGTTGATCATGATTGTTTCAAAAACGTCATTAATAAACTTAAATTCTGCTCCCAGCACCTATTTCCTTTTCATGGTTGGTGCTGACTTTTGCATGTTATTTCAGTTTCTTGAACACTCTGATGACAGCTTTCCTGATGTGTTTCTATGTCCCTCAAATGATCAGATTTGTTCCACATACCAATACCTCAAGTTCCACCAGTTTTCTAAGCCAAGACCATTGCATATGGCAGATCCAGGTAGTTCCTAGTAACCACAGTGGTTTGGGTTGGAAGGGACCTTAAACCTCATCTCCATCCAACTCCCTGACATGGGCAAGGACACCTTTCACTACCCCAGGTTGCTCCAAGCCCTGTCCAGCCTAGCCCTGATCATCACCTCATCCTTTGTCTCTCCTTCCTCCCCTTCCCAGCAGCAGACACTCCCCTAACAAACACATATATTTATTCCAAGAGAACAATTAATAGAAAGGTAAAAGCTAACAGGGAATGTGGGGGGTTTTTGCTAGAATTGCACAGCTGATTAGAGGTAACTCAGCTACTCAAAACCGATTTATCTCAGGTGGTAGGAGCAGCTGAGTTATGTCAGTGATGAACTCCAGGCAGGATAATTAATTTTGTCTTTCAGACTGTATAGAGCTTGAGGCCTCCAGTAACAAAGCTGGGATGTTTACAGTGAAATAAAGCACAACTGCATCACGACTGCGTTGGAGGTGGTTTGCTTGCTTTAGCAACTGCAAGATGGTTTCTAAACCAGAAACAAGATGCCACAATCTCCATTCCCTGGGAATGCTACCCTGTCTCCTGAGAAGAATATCACACATCATTTCTGGCTCTTCCTTTTATGCCATCCACTCAGCCTTGAGCCGAGGAGTTCGTGCCAGAATTTTTGCAAACCCACCAACACTGTTCATTGTTAGTCAGCATTGACACTTTTTCTCCAAACATTTAATCTACAGGACAAATCAAGCTTTTTCTTCCTTTTTTTTCTTTTTTTTTCTTTCTCAAGTGTCATAAGGAAAGATGGCATTTATAATGCTCTGAGATGAGGAAAGGTTAGTATAGCTGAATCCAATATGAAGTAGCTGGAAAAATGTTCACACTTTTTTTCCTGTTTTCGCAACATTTTAAGAATGTGTTGACAAATATGACAAAAATCTCTCAGGAGTCTAAAATATTTTATTAAATGTTTTCTTTTTTTAATTTAAAGTACTTTTCATTTCAACAATTTCATAATATTTCTGCAGTTAAAAAAAATAGTTCAAACCTCATGTCATGCTAAAACCATTTTCTTTCAGAGCAAATAATGGCAGACATTTTAGGAAACTGATCTTTGTCTTGGTTGGGTTGTGGGTTTTCTGTCTTTTAATTACTTAAACTTTATTAAAAGTTCTATTTCTTTTCCAAAGAGAGGCAAAAAAGTATTGATAATGATAAGCCATACTGACAAATTGCCTCTTTCCCAACACGTTAGTTAAAATAAAGAGAATATTGATAAAGTGAAGATCTCAGAGATGTTATCTACAGTGTTTTAGGACATGCATTTGGTTAGGAGTTTTTTTAAGAGAAAAATATCATTCTGAGAACATCTGTACTTTTATTTATTGGGGAAGTAAAATTTAGAAAACAGGGATTTTTTAAGTGGCATTACTTCCTGGACTGAAAAAAATATGATAATGACAACTACACAGATCCTTTGTTTGTTTGATTTACATATAAATAATACAGTGGTATACCAACAACAGAATTTTTCTTTCTGATTAACCTATTGATAATCTAGGTGAGAAGGCAGTGACAACTCACTGATGGATTTGAAGGGAACCTACAAGAAAGATGGAGAGAGACTATTTACAAGGGCTTGATGTTACTGGACTACAAGGAATGGCTTTACACTGACAGATTTAGATTAGATATTGGGAAGAAATTCTTCCTTGTGAGGGTACTGAGCCCCTGGCATAGGGTGCCCAGAGCAGCTGTGGCTGTCCCATCCCTGGCAGTGTCCAAGGCCAGGTTGGATGGGGCTTGGAGCAACGTGGGATAGTGGAAGGTGTCCCTGCCCATGGCAGGGGGAATGAAAGAACTCTAAGGTTCCTTTCAATCCAGACCATTCTGGGATTCTGGAATTCTGTGATTTAGCCATGTAATTAGTGGGATAATGGTCACCACCTTGAAGTCAGTGCAGTGTGTGGGTGTGACTGAAGTGACAGACATCCTCTCCCTCAGCCCAGGCCTCCATGCTTAGCTGAGGAGAAAACAGCACGGCTGCAGTCAGTGGATAACTGTCTACATGAGCTGAAGGTTTAGCTGCCAAAACACCCTTGATGAAGGAGAGAGACTTTACTAAAATGCCTTGGGATTAACGTGTAGATTAGGGTGAAAGAATAAAACAGGTTGCAAAACATAATCATAGATCCTTGTAATGGTTTGGTTTGAAAGGCACCTGAAAGATCATCTAATTCCAACCTCCCCCACCATGGGCAGTGATGCCACCCACTAGATTAGGGCCCCATAATTCTACTGTCCATCTCTTTACGTACTTAAAAATTCAATTAAGACTGAAGTTCTGAGATTGCAGAGTGCAGCACAAAAGAGAAAACGGGGATGAAATTGAACAGCAGACAGAGCTGACCAGTCTCATTTCCTTCACCAGGCAGTGAAGAATGAACACAGAGTGTAACTGCTGGCATGTCACTGGGGTTTTAAAATCCATGCCTTCTGTTAGCAATGGGAAGATTTCAGGCAGATAGGAAGCGATATATTTTCATGAAATTCTTTAAATGTTGAATGAGATCTCTATCTTGGCAATGTCCTTTTGAAAGTCTGAGATCTAGTGTTCTGGATGTGCAAAGGAATACATTTCAAACTTCTGCATTTCAGATTCTCTCTGAACAAAAAAAAAAAAAAAAAAAAAAAAAAAAAAAAAAAAAAAAAAAAAAAAAAGTTCCTGTTTGAATATGCATCCTGCATACTGCGCCTCAGACACAGGGTATTACCAGCAGTGCCAGTGATTCTGTTATCCCCTTTGGTGGTGGGACATTTTTTTCTTTTTCTCTTTTTTCTCTTCCCACAACTGTTTCCCAAAAAAGGAAGAGGGGGAGAGGGTGTATTTCCAAAACCCATCTCTCAGCTTCTTTATTTTTATACAGTCTCCCCTCCCCACCCAAAATACACTGAATAGTCCTTTATGTAACTTCAATTAAAAAAAAAAAATTACAGCTGCTCCTCTGAAGCCATCCAAATCTAATTAACTACAGAAGCCAAAGTTATATTAAGCTTCTCACTTTCTTCGTCTTACCATCTCCATTCATACCTTCATTCAATGTGTTCACAAAAAAAGGAATTTCTAATAATTGTATCTATAGTCTTGGAAAAAGAAAGCCACTAATCAGGAGGCCTGTGAAAGAGGAGAGATCGGAGCCTTGCTTGAACTTGGCAGTCTGGCCCCAAAAAACCTGCAGACAAAAGGGGTGAAGGGAACTGAAGAGCTTAGCCCTAGGTCTAAGGAAGCTGGTGAGAATTTGTTCAGCCTCTGAATAGAGATCTTCATTTCAGTCCTAAATTGTGCCTGCACAGACTCATTGAAATGCCTTCTCTGAAGGAAGAGGGGGCGGGAGGCACGGGAGAGAGAAGGGAAGAAAAGTTTGTTGAATATAAATGAGGTTACGTGTGGCTGAAGAGCGAGATAGAAGCTCTACAGAGATTTATTCCTGACTGACATACAGTAACACAAAGGCAATAAAATGTGTCCTTGGCAAGTGGCATTAGCAAGCAGTAAACCTTAATCTTCAGAGACCTGAGATGATGCTACCCACCTCAGTGGAAAATACTTTCTCATTTGTGGAGTGCGTTATTTAAAATGTGTTTAGCCAGTTTAAAGAAGATATAACGAGCTATCTTGCCATGCCATGACCTTGTGATTCAGGCAGTCTGCAGAACCACAAGACCAGAATAAAGACCCTCAACATTTTCTCACCAGGGGACTCAGCAGCCTTCCTTCACGTTGTGTCTCATCTAGGGAAAACTTCAGAGCCTTGAATGGGATTGCATCTCAGATGAGTTTTGTTCAAGGGCCTTTTATAGTTTCTAGCTAGCAAAAGATGTATATTCAGTCTGGCAGTCTGGTTCTGGTTATTCATATTAATCCTTTCACTTATATTCACACGCCCTGCTGCAAGGAGCCCTGAAACTGCAGCATTACTCAGTAAAAGCAAAGGAACAGAAGCCTGGTATTAGAGAGTATATTAAAATTACTGTCATTAAGATACAAAAATGTGGCTTGTGCATGAAATCCCTTAAGGAAACATCACCTGTCCTCATCCCAACAATATGAGATTCATAAAACATTAAAAGATAATTAATTTGCTTGAAGTTCTGACTGAATTTATTGTTAATTTTCGGTTTGCCCATGTCACATTAATAATTAGGAAACAGGATAACCTGTTCCCAGCTCCTTGGGCTCCTGCTCTGAGACTCTGGCAAAAGGCTGAGCGTTGATTCCCAAAGGTGGGACAGGAAATGCCAACAAGTGCATGCTGCTTTCTAAGAAGGAGTAAAGTCACTTCACCACCTCCTACTGCTCTTCAGAGGTTGGATAAACCTTATCTTGGTAAAATGAAGAGTTCCCTTGCATTCAGTCTTTACAAGGAGTGTTCACTGGCCATTAATCAAAGGCAGAGCCCTGGAGAGCTCCTTTCCCTTCTCTGAAGTAAAAACATTGCATTGCTTGAGGCTTAGAGCAGCTTCCCAGTTGGTCTCACCCTGTACAGTCACTCACTGGATAAATGGAAAGTTATTTTTACTCCACAACTTAAACAAAAAAAAAGTAAACATTTTGTGAGGCTTATATACTGTTTGCTATCTCTTTGAAAAGAAATTTCAACTTTCCCTCACCACTCGCCTTGGATCTGTTTTTAGCTCATCTGTATCTGGATTTTCTGCTACGTAACTAAGGACATTTACAACAGATACAAATTTCATTACTGGACTGTAATTGCATTTGTTTTTCCCTGCTTTGATGTTAAACATAAAGAACCCCCAGGCTACTCCATCTAACATTGGCCTGCTAGAGATGATTCCTGCTAGGGGAAGGCAGAGTGCTGTATTTAGGCTGATATGGAGAGGTGATGTTTATCAGACAGCTGAACGAGTTCCTAAATGAAGGACGGCAGCATCCATGGGCTCATGTACCAAATCCAGCACCAGAATCCCTAAGGACTTCAATCAACTTTGCACAAGGGAAAATGAGTTCATTTTATTTAAGCAGATGAAATGGAAAAGCACAGTTCCTATTTGGTGGAATCACTATCCCTGAAAGTGTTCAAAAAACATGTAGGTGTGGTGCTTAGAGAACGTGGTTCATTGGTGGATCTGGCGGTGCTGGGTTAATGGCTGGACTCAATGATCTTTGGGGGTCTTTTCAAATGATTATATGATTCTATTTCATATTATTTTAATGAGGGCCTTGCTCATTTTGACAGCAAGAAAACTTTTATTTATTCTCTCTTCCATCACCTTTCTCTAGGACAGCTCTGAACCCCCGATTATGAATGCTATTTACTCCAAATCCATAAAAACATACAAATAAGGAAATTCTCTAGCCCTTTTCTCTTAATCTGTACATCAAGAAGTTTTTCTCTTTCAAACATACAAATAACTGGAGGAGTCCCTTACATAGGGGAAAAAAAAAAAAGACTTGAACCCATCTTTCAAAGGTGTCCCAGAGGTGTATCAAAATGCCAAGGAGGGAAAAGAGGTGTTAAAAGTAGAACAAAAGGGGCATGAAGATCAACAAGGCTCTGCACAGACTGCAAAGAGGATACAGCCTTCATCTTCCTTTTCTCAGGGAGATGGACTGGCATGAAATCTGCAGCAGAGTGGAGTACATAAAACTGTGCTTATCTTTTCCTGTTTATAAGTTGCACAATGCACTCAATTTTATGACCACTGGCCTTGTAAGCACAAGGACTTCCTAATCTGTAACCACTTGATTTATCTGGGCCAGGCTTGTTAAATCAAATTAGGCCTGATGATATAACAGCAGTGAAAATGTTGTTCTGTAAGGGTGGGGGGATTCATGTCTGCAGGGCAATGAAGGAAAACTGTGTTATTGGGAATCCCATTTAGCTCAGGGGCCTTGCAGCTTTGCATAAAAACACCCTTTTTGTGGCTGTGCCTCAGCAGTGAAGGAGTTAAAGTGGGTACTTGCTCTGCTCCCATCCTCTTCTCCAACATGACCACCAGACACTCTTCTTCTGGCTTTAACTAAAGCAGCTGTTTTATTATGCCCCCAGATTCCACCACATGTTTTAATGTGTACACCGATAAGTTTTGAATACATCAAACACGCTTTTTATTAGTATTACTCGCCAGTATGAAGTTACTACCAAGCTAGTAAATATTTTGTCTCAGACCACACTAAGTTCGAGCCTAACTCTTGTTTTTACCACTTCAGGTGGGTGGTCTCTCCGTCTCACTCACGGGGAGAAGTGGCAATATCCAAGGACGGCAAAGGCATTGTTGCAGCTGGAAATGTTGTGTGGATCCATGGCCAAGTCAGTTTTCCTGTCTTTTCCCTACATTCATGTACAAAATGAACCAAAGCACAAAATGAACCAGACTTAAGGACAGGTTCCCTAGGAGAGGGACTTTTGACAAGGACATGTAGTTAGAGGACAAGGGAAATAATTTCACCCTGACAGAGGGCAGGGTTAGATGGGATATTGGGAAGGAACTCCTGGCTGTGAGGGTGGTGAGGCCCTGGCAAAGGGTGCCCAGAGAAGCTGTGGCTGCCCCTGGATCCCTGGAAATGTTCCAGGCCAGGCTGGACAGGGCTTGTAGCAACCTCGGATAGTGGAAGGTGTCCCTGTCCATGGCAGTGGAGGTGAAATGAGATGGGTTTTTTTAACTCCCTCCTAACCCAAACCATTCTGTGATAATTCTGTGACTTCTATGGCTCTTCACAGCTCAAGAAAATAGTAGGAAATTAAGAGCGACATCTCTGCCCACCTGCCTGACTCCTGCTCCCCAGCAGAGCATGGCCATCACAACACTGAGTACAAGCTGTGCACACTCAGTGATTTGTCTGACCTGTGGCTGCTGAATTCATTGGACTGCCTGGCAGTGGTGAGTGGTGCAAGGTCTAAATGGCGCTTTGCTGTCTGTGTTTGCTATGGGAGCTGCTGTGCCCCCTGCACACAGCCCTGAGATCCTTACTAGGCTGTGCAGGAGCTCTGCGGCAGCTCAGGACCCGCCAGCAGTCCCGAGTTCCTGCCTTGCTGCATTATTTCTACTCCCCCCCTGCAGCTGCCATCACAGAAGAGATTGTGACTGCAGCTCATTCCTGTTATCTTTCACATGCTGATAAATTGAATAAAATATAATTTCCTCAGCCACTCAGTATGTCTTTGTGACTCTGATTTCCGAGAGGAAGCAAAAGGCTTCCCATCAACCCAGACCAATCCTTGCTGAGGAGGAGTTTGACTCCTGTGCCTGATTGTATGTAAGGTCATTTCAATCACAGCCTCTGCCCAAGGACACAGGCTCAGGGAACACCAAGTGGCCTCGATTTCAATTCTGCTTTGAATGCAAGTCCAATCTGACTCTCAGTGGTGCTTAATTAGGGTGTATCTTTGCCAGGACATCTGGTTTTCTGCTGAAATACTCTAGGCATCAAGAAAGAGTTGTGCAAACATTATCTGGTCCTGACCTTCAGGATACTTTCCTGTGGTCCTCATAAGAAAGCCCTGTGTCTAGTCCCCCATCACCATTTGATTTTACATCCCTCCATATGCAAAAGCTTTTCCTTAGTCTCAGCACCTGCAGTCAGGTTACCTGAAATTTAAAAAGTTTATAGTGAGGGGAAGTTTGAGATTCCTGAAAATCCAACCAGCAAGAGAGAAACAGGAACAAGTTAGGTTGCAATTGCCATTCTCCTGATGTATTCTCTTCGGAGAGGGAGGATTTGAGCCACAGCCTCTGAAACTGAGTATTCAACACTGGCAATTTGGCTATCCAAGATGATGGGAAATGTGGAGCTGAACACAAGCAGCTCTGTCAGCACGATTTCCCATTTTTAGATGCAACCTGAAGAACTGAAAAGCCCTGGTAGCTAAAGCCACAATGAGTACCACAGAACTGCCCTGGTGTCTCCCGGGCAGTCAGGAAGACCTCAAAGCTGAAACAGAGCCCAAGATGAACCCCAGGAGGCACTCAGCAGCCCCCTGCCTTTCCTGGCAATGCCATTTCAACATATTTAATGTCCCTCCCAACCCAAACCAGTGTGTCAGCCTGTGATTTCAGGAGCTAGCACCTCATAAGGAGGTGCACATATTATTCACGAATTATTCACTTTCTTTGTAAAATGCAAAGGCTCATTTCACAGCTTTTCTCCACTCTTCCAGGGTGACCTTTCTGAGTCTCAAAGAGTGGTATTCATCTCAGCCAGCTGCAACCACGTAGTACTATGGATGTAATCCTATAAAACATCAGTGATCTACCTTTATAAACACTAGAGAGGAACAGGTAACTCACCTGGTCTGTCTTAGATAAGTTCTGTGCCTCAGCTCCTTGTTTCCCACCTGTAAAACAGGGATGGCAGCACTTCCTCACCTTCCTGGAAATGCTCTAAGAGAGGGTTAAAATACTTGGATAATACAGTTCTGATGTTATGGAAACATCTTCAACACTCTGAAGTCACTGGGGAAAGAGGATATTCAGCTGATTAGCACATCCAAAGAGAGAAATTTTTGTCCTAGTTAATTATGGTGTTACTAAATTTCTGAGCACAGCATCTGGAATTTTGAAATATTTCTCCCTGAAAATCAGTGGCTGGGGTTTTTGGGGTTGTTGTTTTGTTTTTCCCCAGTGTAGCTAGAGCAATGAAGGCTTTAGATAAATTAGACGTTCAGAAAGATTTGAGGCAAGCTGGGACTGATAGAGATAAAGTAAATCAAGTCACCAGTACCATCTGCTCTGTGGGAGAGGAGGCTGGGGACATCTTCGTCTCTTTTCAGTTAACAGATGCAGGAGATAGTGAAAAGGTCAGAGATAAATGTAGTGCTCACCTCATGCCACATATTCACGGGGGCTGGACTAAAGAGAGGCCAGAAAAACTCATGTGTACTTTCAACCTTTCACTGCAGGCAGTAAAGAGCATTACAGAGATGGAAAGGACAGACTATTTTTGTGCAAGGCCTAGAGACAGTCACTGTAGCAGAGCGGGACCAAAATAATAAAACCCCAACCAAAAAATAATTTCCCTTTCTGCTTTCATCCTCCCTGTCTCTCCCACACCCCTTCCCCTCTCTTGCCTTGCAGAAGCTATAAATCTAGGCCATCAGAGAGAAGCTGGAGCAGCAGCATATTATCTTGAGGAATCACTCCCAGAAGGGAGCAGAAAGTTCACAAGTAGAGTGCCAAAAAAGGAGAAATCGCAGTGCTATCATTGGATCCGGCTGCGGCTGGAAGGCGTCCAAGCTCCTCGCACTGCTGACATCCCTGTGCATAATCAGAAATTCCTTTCAATTATGTGGGAAAAGGAGCTTCGCATTGTCAGCCCAAATGCCCCCGTGAAGAAAGAGGCTGCCACAGCATCACCGTAGAAGGTCATGGTGGAGCAGCATCCAGGCACGGCAGCTCAGTGCGGAGAGGGAGGAGAGGCACGCGGCAGCAGCGCTTTTGTACCACTTTACTCTTCCATTAGCATGTTTAATCTGAGGGCCTCTGAGTGCTTCACAGGCATCAGTTGACTAAAGCTGGTAGGAAATAAGTAGGTACTGTTAGACCAGTGTTAGGGACAGCATGGAAGAAATCCCCACCGTGAGGTGCAAGATGCTGTTGAGTGTTGAGAGATGGTTTCTGCAGCCCCAAGCCCCTTCTTGGTAGCTACTTCTCACCACGGCAGGCAAGAGGCACTGCCTTCCTCCAAGGTGTGTGACCTGGGACAGCAGGGACTCAACACAGAGCTTGGGAAGCCCTCTGCATGGACATGTGCCCCACAGGCAGACCAAAGGCACAGTGTTAAAGCTCGGTCTTTAAACAGCCCAGTACTGTGGTGTCTGGGTTTCACAGCGTCCTGCTTTAAATGTAAATCACAGAGGTGTCTGAGAGGAGATGTCAAATTTATGGAAATGCTGCATGTTTTTCATTATGGTTCCTGAGCATGTTTACTGAGATGTGGAAAGATGTCCATTTTCCCGCAAATGGATTCTCTGCCTTTTTTCCCAATCTTTTTTGGCCAATTTATATCCATTAATAGATTTAGTGGGCAGCCTGACAAAGTTAGGCAGCTGCACGCTGTTTTTCCTGCTAGCTACAAGGGTGTTACAAGAGGTTATTTTAGCCTAATGAACTTACTATCCCCAGACTCCCCCTTTGTTGTCAGTAAAGAGAAATGGTTTCCATCAGGAGCAAGGAGAACTTGATTTGGATGCTGTGAACCATCTTGTGAAGTCTTTTTCCTCTTGTTGGCAATGGAGGGAGCCTAGGGAGAGCTGTCCATTAGGCAAAAGGTGGTTATTCTCCCTAATTTGCTCCACACACTGGTTGGGGATATTACTGCCATATGACTTTTTGCCATCTAACTTAGGTGCTCTGAGTCACTCCCTGGAAGCAACTATTTCTTGGCCTATACAGAAAATTTAGGCTGTGACTCACACCTAAAATAGATACTCCAAATAGTCTCTAATAGGTGGTGTGAATGGCTGCTATTGTCTGTCTCTGTGGTGAGATCCCCACTCCGGGGACCATTGTTTCAGTATTTGCACAGCGCTCAGCACAATGGAACATTTTAATTGCCTCCCCATACACCCGCTTGTCTCCAAGAGTGCATTTTTCATAACGTTAATGAACTATCATGAAGCTTCCTTCTCACAGAAGAATGGGAGGGAAAGGGGTGAGCAGTGTGCTCTGGTGCTGGGCCAAATAGCTGAACCCAGGACACTGCACCATTTAGAGACCCCAGACCTACCCTAATAAGTGTCCAGAATTGTGAATTACACAGCCAAGTCACTCCTTAAAACTAGTTTCAGGGTCCTAAATAGTTTGGGGTTGTGTGTGTTTGTGTGCTTGCCCTGGTGATTCAAGAAATGGGGCCATTTGGTGCATGCAGTTGTGCTGCAAAGCCCTTTAAAAGACTGAGAATGATGAAAAGACACCAACAGCAAGAGCAGAAATTGCACCAAAGCCTAACTAGGCCTTGTGAATTCTCTGCCCTGGATTTTAACTCTGCAAGGTGCAGACAGCCTTCAGAGCAGGCTGAAGGAGGGTGTGGGAGGTACAGGGAGGGGATGGCGCACATTGGCTCTGCCATTCCCATTCCCTGGCTCAGTGAAGGACCTCTTCACTCCAGGGTTGTCACTCCGGCATCTTTTGCCAGCCCTGTCATTATTTTGAATGAATAAATACACAGGAGACTAGCTGCACGCTGGAATGTCTGGAATGCCAATGCAGAACTCAGCTAATAATGGTTCTATAGTGTAAATCAGCAGCATAGCGGGTCCCGGTTTCACTTGGCTGTGCTCCATGAATAGCAGAAGTGACATTGAGTAACAGTGAATTGAAAATCAGTTTAAAAAGAGGAAGAGGATAAACCCTGAAAATACTCTCTGTTATGGTGTGAACTATTTTTAAAAGCTGAGAATTAAATCTTTAAGTGATTACCTCGGAGAAAATATCTTTTTCTGTGAAGTAGTCACATAACTCTGGCAAGGAATATCTCTGGAGTGAGTTGGTCCCAAGGAAAGAAGTTAATGAAAGCAGTTTTTCTTCAGTCTTATGTGACCTAGGATTGACCCAAAAGAATCATAGTCATCAGGGAAAACACTGGGTGCTGCTAGAATTAATTTAGATCATGACCTCTGATTGGAGTTCCTACTAGCACAAGGAGACAGCTGTTGACTCGCATTAAGCGGCTGGCAGATTGGTTCTTTTTTTTTTACTTTTTCTTTTTTTTTTTTCTTAATTTTGCTACATATCTGCGTTCTAACAAGAACTTAGCAGAGAGCTGGGGAACATCTTTTTTAATGACCATTCTGCGTGCCTCCGTGAGTGCATTTGTAATGGGCTACTTGCCGTGAAGTCTTTGCTATGAGATGTTGCTGGCAGAGCTTCTTTGGCTAAGAGCGTGAAAAAAAATTCAAAAGTACCCAGCCAATGTATCTTTGCCAACAAAATCTTGCTGTAGACACAGCTATGCTGCTCGATGAGGTTTTCACAACTATGTTGGCAGGATACTGGCCTCTGAGGGCTGTCACATTGTCCCTGCTAGGAGAGGGCACTGTAGTATGGCAGCAACGAAACAAAGCCACAGGAGGATGATGTTTCTCAAGGCTGGCATGATTTCATGCAACTTCAGCTACTAAGAATCATAGGACCACAAAATGTTTTGGGTTGGAAGGGACTTTAACATCTCCTCATTCCACAGGCCACTCATGGGCAGGGACACCTTCCACTATCCCAGGTTGCTCCAAGCCCCGTCCAACCTGACATTGGACACTGCCAAGGATCCAGGGACAGCCACAGCTTCTCTGGGCAGCCTGCGCCAGGGCCTCATACATGCTAACATAATTTGAGAGCATCCCAAAAATCACACAATTACATCAGGGATATCTCCACGAGCTGCTCATCCCTTTTGCCAGGAGCTGTTGGTAGAGAGGTTTTGCCTAGACTGAAAATTTAGGATTTATAAGAGATTTTTTAGCAATGATTCAGAGAGGGGTAAGGAAACACGCTGTGAGAAAATTGAAGCTTGTAGCTGGAACATTGTAACAAGAGTCCTGAGGAAAATTGAGTCCCAAATCTACTGTGTAACTACCAATAGGCATTAAGAGTTGTAAAATATATGTGCAATTGTAAATACACTGTTGTAATGGTCTGTGTACCTCCTCATAAATGCTGCTGTGCTAGATGTCGCTCCTGTGCCACTGACACTGAATTGGCTAGTGCTAAAGCCATGAGACTACCAGGTTTGCTGGCAGGTTTGGGGTGCAGAGCAGGAAGCAGAGGCACAGGCAGCACATACAAGAAGAAGAGTGTACTACCTATGGAAAAAAAAAAAAAATACAAGTATGAGCTGGATCAGTCATTTCCATCTCAAAGAGGATGGGAGGGAGAAGTCTGTCTCTTGAAGTAGCTGCAAGCAAGAGGGTGGGAAAAGAGTCTCAGAAGAGGGAACCTTCTGCAGAGATCACAGCAAACCCTACGGCTTTTGCACTGTTCTGTCCCTTGGAAATTCAGTCAGACAGGAAAAATACCTCAAATGAGGAGTGACTGAAGAGCATCAGGCAATCCTAGGAAACACCCTGGCAGGTCTTGTCTGCTCAGCAGGGATCCCCACGTTAGGAGGTACTCCTGAGATAGCAGGGAGCTGGGCTGTCTTAAATTCTGGGCTGGCACTCTGTGGTAGGCAAAGCAAGGGAAATGCTGCTCTCATGGATAGCAAATACATTCACAAGTAGGAAATCTAGTCAAATTTAGCAGCCTGAAAGAGTAAGATTTTACTGCTTCTCATAAAACTGCATGGGAGGAACAGCTCTAAGTGGCAAAAATGGTTCACTACCTGGGTATTCAGTGTGGACAAGAGCACAGGCTCCCAGAGCTTTCACCAACCTTTGGCAGAGACATCACTCTGCCAAGGAAAGACTACGGGGGATGCATCTGTGTATGTCCCTGGCAGTGAAAGCTCCACAGTTACAGGCTTTCATCTCTTTCCTTTCATTAGTCAGCATTGCATGGGAACTGCAAGATGCTGCGGCAGCTGATTCCACACACAGGGCCAGAGAGCTCCCCACACCGGAGTGAAAAGACACACTAAAATCTGGTTCCAAGTCTAAACGTTCCTGAGATTTTGGGTCAAAAGCTTCTTTTATTAAAGGAGTTACTGGTCCTCATTTGCTCAGAATTTTGCCAAAGCTTTCATGTGGCCTGTATCCTGAGTGTTTAACATCAACCAGTGACCTGCAACCACAGGAAACACCACATCTCTTTCAATGCCCCCTTTCCCACATCAAGTCCTCTCTAAAGCTATTGTGCTGGCTCTGTCCACAGCAGCAGCAGACGCAGCCCAAGGGTGCCAAGCTGCCAAGTAACTGTTTGTATTTTAACTTCTCTGTCCCCTGGGCTCTCTCTGACCAGGTGTTTTCAAGATGCGGTGGTTAAAATGTCATTTTTCACAGTAAAATGCGAACCAGGACAGCCCAGTAGCTAACACGGTGTCCCAAGACCCTCCAAACTGGGTCCTGTTCCCATCTCCCTCTGAGAGCAGCTGTTCCAGCAGCTGTACAAGTCACTCCACATTTATTTTCTCTCCCACCATTTATTTGTCTCTCCTATTTAGACTACAAGCCCTTCAGGGCAGGGGTTGTCTGTAAGTATGAGTTTATGCCATCGAGAGCACAATGAAGCCTTGATCTCAGCTGGGGACCCTCGACATTATTTGGACTCCAACAATAACTGAATTTTCCTCTCTCTGGGACTGCACCAGTCCAATGGGAAACTCTGGTGGGGGAACAGGGTAGTGTGGACATAGTCAAAGGGCCCCTTGTCTCTAGAGGTCAGGGAATATAATGTATTCAACAATTTTTAGTGTCCGTGGCTCCCAGCCCCCTGAAACCTGACAGGCCACGTTCAGCACATATAATTTGCCACTGCATGCCAGAACCCAATGTCCCTGCATTAGTCAATGTGGGAACAAGCAGCTGGAGCTGTATTTTCTGTGTTACACATGTTCAATTAGCTGACAATCATGGTGTCAGTAGAAATAGACACAGATACACATGTTACAAGTGGCCATGTTTTAAATTAGCACCATATAATTTTCAATGGTTTAGGGGTATGATGGACTTTCCATATGAGAAGCTGCAAAGACTTGGATTATTTAACTTGGAAAGAAGGGTAATTACATGGGCTTAATTGGCCTATTTAAGATGATGAATAGTGTAAGAAAAGCTGATCATTCCTTCTCTTTACCCTCCACAGTAATATGAGAACTGGGGCTCATATGTTAAAATAAATGGTAGGTAAATTTAAAACAAATAAAAGAAATACCCTACAGCACAGCCTGCCTGTGGAATACATTGCTCTGCAGCATTAGACTTGGGGATGGCTCTAAAACTGGGTGAGAAAATTTAACATTTAGAGGACATTATCAAAATCCTGTGCTCACGGGTGCTTACATGATGCAGGTTTTAGAAGCCCTGTCAAAGCCAGGTTATTCATTCTGCCACCCCCTATCTTCGCCTGCTGTGACCCAGGCAGTGCGGCTGGACCACTGGCTGGTGAGGACTGAGGCAAAAATGTTGCTGAGTATTTCAGCCTTCTCCTTACCCTGGGTAACCAGGTCTCTCATTTCCTTCCAGAGAGGGTTCACATTTTCCCTGTTCTTCCTTTTATCACTGGCATACCTCTAGAAGCTTTTCTTGTTGCCCTTGGCATCCCTGGCCAGATTTAATTCTATCAGGGCATTATCTTTACTTTACCTTTTCCATTATCCCTGGGTGCTAGGACAATTAATCTGTATTCCTTCCAATCTACCTGTCCTTATCTTCATTCTCTGTAGGCTTTCCTCTTGTGTTATGAGCTCAGCCAGAAGCTCCTTGTTCATCCACACAGGCCTCCTGGCAATTTTGCCTGACCTCCTGTTCCTTGGAACTCATTTCCCCTTGTGCTTGGAGGAGACAATCCTTGATTTCCTGGGCCCCTCTTCCCTCCAGGTCTCCATCCCACAGCACTCTAGCAAGCAGCTCCCTGAAGAGGCCAAAGGCTGCTCTCCTGAAGTCCAGGGCAGGAAGTTTGATGTGTGCCCTCCTCATTTCCCCAGGGATCTGGAACTCTACCATTCCGTGGTCACTGCAGCCCAGGCTGCTCTTGAGCTCCACACTCCCCACCAGCCCCTCCTTGCTAGTGAGAACAAAGTCCAGCACAGCACCTCCCCAAAGACTGAGGAGTGAAGATGATGATCTGATTTTTTCTCCTCTGTCAGGGGTAGCCTCCACCTTTGGCTGCAAGTCTTAACAAATCAGTGATTTCATCAGTCAACTCACATTCTGCTTTACTGTCCCCGAGGAGCCTCCTGCTTAGATTTAGTTTAGTTCTGTTTTAGTTTAGGAAATCTCATTGCCACCAAAATCCTAAATTCTTGGTGAAAAATCAACTCCCCTTCAGAAGCAATCAGAAGGCAGGAATATGAGCATACTGTAATTGTTTCTCTTTCAGATGAACAGAGAAACTACAAAATATCTGCCCTTTGAAATCTCTTCAGACATCTTAAACAGCCATGACAAAGTTACAGCATGTGAGAATGCTTGGGAAAATTTATGCCTCTAATCATAAAGATCCATCACGAAAAGAGACATTACAGTACCTTTAAACTTCATTTGTGTTCAAATATTTCACAATAAAGCTTGATTAGTGCCAACAAAATTCCAGCCATGCAGAAATAGGACTGCTGTGTCAGGCAAGAATAGATCTTCACAGGTGAATAGACAGAACTTTCTTAACTGACAGAAATGAAGTTATCTGTTTTGTTCTGCTAGTTTGGCAGACCTGAAATCCAAACAAGATTATTTGCTCAGTCTTCCCTTCTGTTTATCTCGAGCCATTTTGTTTCCCCTCAGTATTTCTTAGCTGATTCCATTAATTTGGTCTAGACATAGCACATTTCAGCCAACCAGAAGCAAAATCAATGTGTGTGGGGAGCAGAGATCTCAAGACTAGAGCACCATTAACACCCACAGCTGCAAAAGTGAATAATTCATTTGTTAGAACATTCAAGTGACTCTTGAAGGTGACCCAGTAAAGGAAAGTGAGAAAATGCTATACATATAACCACTGAAAGCTCAAGACACCACAGAAGCAGATACCTGTGTGAGGCAGGTGATCTGGATAGGAAATTCTGCAAAGTGATGCGCAGTTGTGTCTGGCAAAGTGAAAGTGTGCAGGATACATGAGGCAGTGCTGGAGGAGGAAGTTGGGACCTTTTGACCTGTCTCCTCTAAATTTATCCTTTACAAAGCCTCCAAACATGATACATGTTTCAGAAATGGAAATCAGCATCTCTCTCTCCCCCCATCTTGGTAGGCTGGAATTTCTTGTCACATCTTGTATGGATTCTGCAGATTGAAAAGACATCCTGGTCCCTGCAGGGAAAAGGAATAAAAAGCACAGGTGATCAGAGCAGATATAAAAGCTGTGATTGTGGTTCTCCTTTACTTTTTGCTTCATATCTTGGCAAGATGTTTTTTAAACATGTGTTCTTGAGTGCTGCTGTTATTTTTATTTGAATAGCTTTTCTTTTGACATAAACATTTGGCACTAGATTTTAGGAACATCCAAATGTCTGATAGTGGGATTTTTATGACTGTATAAGTTTAGTTGAGACAAACACCTCTATTATTTAAGAAATTGAAATCCATAATTTAGGCATTTCCAAGCTCAGCATTATTAGATTGAGTAGAATTTACTACAGATGCATTTTTATTATTATTTAGTGGGGTTTTAGGAGACTTAAAATTTGAGGAAGATGGAGTCTGGAAAAATTCTGTATGTGAACAATCTGCCCAGGACCCCTTCCACTGACTGAGTGGACTGGGTTGTATTTAGAGATTATTTCTTTGCCCCAAACATGCTGAACACCATCTCTCTTCTCTCAACAATGGAAGAATACAGATTTTACCCTTTTATTCTCTTTCTTCCTTGACTCCCTGTTTTCAGCCACACAAAAAGGAACTCTCTTCTCATCTTAGGCCATGCTTGAGGATGATGGGAGAGGCAGACACTCTACACACCCTTTTGTGAGCACTCTAATGGTCTGTGTGAGATCAGCCACTGGGTTGGGCTGGGGTTGCCAGTGTAATGAATGGGGAAGAGGAGTCTATAGGATGGATGATTAAATGCACCTGTGTCTGCTACCACCCTCCAACAATCAGCATTGTAACATGCCACACCATTTGTTTCACCCTTTACAAAGCAATTAAAGATTATTTCAAAAATATAAAACTGAGAAAAGATATGAAAATCGCTCCAAGTTGTCAGCCTCATTTCACCAATAATTACGCTGATTTTACACAGATTTCTGTGTGTTGGGATAATGGAATGACTCTGTCATATGCAATAAAAAATACTGGTTTATGGAAGCACCCTCACTTACAGTAAAAGGGCGACCTTTTCCTGTGCCTGAAAGTCCTGATTTCCTACTTGTCATTCATTAGACTTCTGAAAGGTGGTGTCTTATTTGACCTTAAATCCTTGGAAAACTCTGCATACTTCTTTGTTGGCTCATTTTGCTTCCCTCTTGAAGCAAATCCATTAGACTCAAAGAATTACTCATTATGATCATTTCTACAAAGTGAGTTTCTGGCAGCAATTAGTTCAGAGAGAGTTAGTTTTACACACTGATGAATGCAAAAACTTTTGGCAAAACTTGCAGTATTTTACACACTGTGCTTCATTTTTCTTACATAGAACTTGAAAAACACAAGCAATTTTAGACAGGGATCCAAGGTCTTTGACTTTGAGATTAGCATATTATTTTTTTAGGTTTAAATACGGAGTAGCTAATTCCCCATTTACTCTGAAAAGCTGCTATCTTGAATTTCAAATGGTAATCCCCTAACAGGAATTGACTGATTTGATAATACAGGTATTCTGACTTATAGTTAGAATCTATTTTTTTCTTTTAAATCAAAAGTCATGCAAAATATTTTGGGGTTGATGTTGGGAGACGCACGTATATAAATATACACACACATAACAACTGCAGAGTACTTTCACAGACTTTAGACTGAATTTAGACTGAAACGCCTGATAAATTATGTACTGTGCTTAAAACCAGGCAGCAAAAGCCAGAACAACCAAAGATTGGATCAAACTTAACATCCGAACAAGACTTATGGCCCAGGGTCAAGCCAAACTTCAGGAAACAGAGTCAAGAGGGATTCAAACCCATGTAGTACAGCCAGTCAGGAATGAGAGGAGGGAAAAAGTCCATCCTGCAGGGAAAGATCATTTTCAGAGGGTAACAGGGTCTATTTGCAGAAGGCAGAGCTCCAGGTTTGCTTACAAATAGAGACTCCAGATACCTAAATACCTTACAAATAGAGCCCAAATACCTTGTGGTCCTATTGTCCATATTAAAGCTACAGAGCCCTCTCAGATACAGTATGCCCAGGGTGGTAAAATGGGATGGCAAAGCATGAACTTGGGACAAAACAGATAATATTTCATTTGAAAATAGGCAATTTAAGATGGAACATTGCTACTGGTTTTGTTGGTTGGTGGTATTTCGCAGTCCAACCCCATCACTGATCCAATTCTGGATCAGCTCTGTATCAAGGGCTCTACCTGCTCATAGCCTGGAAATTCAGCTTTTGTGATGCATAAACACCTAAATTTAGGGGTATTTTCCCAAACAAAGAGTGGGTTTTTTTCTCCAGTTTAAAAAATTAGCCACGATATCTGGGTTCATATTTCCAGCTGCTGTTAATGTCCCAAATCCTGCACAGTCTTCTCTCCTCAAGCCTGCACAAACCTTTTGTTTCCTATTGCACCCAAGAAGGAAAAAGGCGCACTAGTAAAAATAATAGTGTGCTGGAGGAGGGGCACAAACCAAAATTTTCTGCCATTCCAAAGGCCTGCATTTAATTTGCATCTTACTAACAGTCTCTGGCACTGGAAGCAAAAAGGGGGTTTTGTCCATAAAAATATACACCCCTTTAATTACAATAAGGCATACTATAAGAATACTAAAGTATTACAGCAGCCAAAAAGAAAAAAATGAGGCTTCCAGGAAGGGGTGAATAACATGGGGGCAAAAGTAAAATTAAAAAATTATATCTTTCCTCCTCTGATCTACATTTCTAATCTGTCTTGGGGTTTCCTTATGAATTAAAACTATGTTAAGAAACAGTGAGCTAGTTTAAGATATGAAAACAAACATGATCTGAAAACCATGTCTTTTTGAGCAATTGGTTTTCATTAATTGTTCCCTTCTTTAAGTTTCCAAGCAAGCAGTGAAAAAATATATATCTAGGCAGAAAGTCAAAATTCCTTTAAAATGTGAGATGGATTTTTTTTAAATTTTGTTTTAATTTATTGCAAGCTAACTCCAGGAGGTAATTACAACCAGTTTTTTGTATTATTTTTGACATAGAGCCTAAAGTTTAAACTGAGTTCTGTGAAGGATTTGACATCTGTAAAGCAAGTCAAAATGATGGCCTTTTCCTGTAGTAAGTTATGACACTGGAAGCCCTGTGAGAAACAAATTTTCTAAGAGGGTTTGCTGTTCAACTGGACTGAGAACGAGCCAAGACTCAGACCACAGGACAACAGTGCTGTCCTGGAATTAGGGCAGGTGGCTAGAGGGAAACTTTGGTGGGTTAAATGTTTCCTTGTGGATATGAACTAATTTAAGCAACAACAACAACAACATTGAATCTGGTGCTGAGTGTCTGTGTTCGGATGTGCAGGTTGACGCAGCCCAAATTAGACGCTCAATAGCACAGACACCCCCCCCCATTAAAAAAAATCCAAACAAACAGAAAACTACCACCCACAACATTCCCCAGATCTGCTCAGTTGAAGCTGTAAAAAGAATTCTTTTCATTAAGCTATAAAATGGGTATATTTATGATCAAACAATGGTGACAGGTAAACAAATCTTAAAGAGGAAAATATTATAAGAACTGTGTTATTAATAATGATTGCTTTTCCAGATTCGGAAACACTCTTAGGAATACTGTTAAGTCAAAAGCACCTTAAATAGGATCACCTTTCCTTTCAAAAACTTCCATTTATAACATACTTTTCTATGTCCAGTTAATATCAAGATTGAATTTAGTGTTGTGATTACACAGAAGAAAAGGCTGTTTTTTGAGAAAAGCCACTGCTCATTGCAGGGCCTCTCCACTGCCTGCTGGAAGAAGCATCTTCCAGGGAAGCAGTTACGTTCCACTCCAACAGGGCACTCAGAGAATTTGCTGCAAAAGAATTTGATCTACTGTAGTCAGCAGGAGAGCCACCTAGTCTGCTCTTCTTTGGCAACTCAGCAGGATCAAAGAGGCAAAAATACTCTTGGTTGCTCAGATCTGTGCAGTATGAAATGTAGGTTGTCATTCTCGGCCCATCTGCCTGCTGACACCACCATCACCTCTCTCAAGGACGCTTGCAAGATGTGGGCTGAGCTGTAGCAGCTCGAGAGCACAGGAGGATGATTCATATGCCCTGTGTCAGGTGGCGACCTGTGTCCCTCCTTGCTTTGGAATACTAATCTTCCTTCACTCACTATAGGTAGAAAAATGCTCAAATATCTGTGAGGTAGAGCTATGAGTTCCACCCTTACTGCTCTCTCTGACACTTCCTTCTCTCTTCCCTACATGTAGCCACAAGCTTCAGCTTGCACTGTGGACTTGATTACCTGCCCTTATTTTAGACTCAACTTGATTGCATCTCACTCCATAGAATTTTTTCTCAGTGTGAAACCTGAGTGTATCCGTACCTCGTCTGCTCAGAGGTCATGTCCATCCATTTCTTCCTATCCTGACAGACCTCTGCCTGTGTAAGGGAGCTTACCAGGGACACAGAAAGAAGAGAGAGTCAAAAGTGGTCTTCATCTAACAAAGACAACTGGGCAGCCAGTTTCATGCTTCTGCTTCTCCATACTCAGCTCTTGAATATTTTCATCAAAGTGCCTTGGACTCTTTGTCTCTCTAACCTATGGAATCATAGAACCATAGAAGAGTTTCGGTTGGGAGAGACCTTTAAAGGCCACGTAGTCCTACCACCCTACAATGAGCAGGGACATCTTCAACCAGACCAGGATGATGAGAGCCCCATTCACCTGTTTTTATATGCCTCCAAATCTGTATCCTCATGCAGATTTGGGGTGTGAGCTGCGGCCACAGAGAGAGCAAGAAGGTCTGAAGAGCTGCAGCGATGGAAAGTGCCATCTCACTTTTTTTATTCTTGTCTTATGCCTCCAGCACAGGGCAGCATCCAGCAGAGAGGGACAGATCACCCGTCTGGGTGCCTGGGAAACCTCAGCAGGGCTGTATGGCCCTTTTAAATACAATCAGTGTGCAGGATTTTCAGCTTCTCATATAACACACAGGAAATTGTCTGGAAATCTGTCATCAGAACAAAACACTGTGCTCAATGAGGCTTGATCTTCAATCATAGGTCATCCAGGTGAGACTTTCAAATGATGGTTAACTATTAAAAATAAATAATTCAGAGAATTCAGGAGGTCTCTTTATGCAGCAGCACTGACTGCATTAGATCTCTAAAGTCTTGGGAGGTAAAGGGGAGGGATAAAAATCTATATTCAGTTCCCTGAGAAAAATTGTTCCTCCTCATAACCATCTATAAAAGATTATTGTCTTCATTTTATTTAATTATTCCATATGAAATAATTAAAAGAGGATAATCAGCTAGTTCAGTGAAGATAAATGTTTCAGGTGAGAACACAAAGGAGACTAATAAATGCATCACCAGTCCACATCACTGATATTAGAACCCCTACATCTCTAATATTTCTTCTATTTTTATTGTTTGCTGGAAATTAATTGTTTGTTTCTCTTCCCAAGAAGCTTTACTGCAACTTTGTCCCTTCTGGAGGCTTTACAGCATGTGCTAGGCTACCACTCAAATGCTCTGAACACAAGCAATTACTGTATAATTGAGAGGAGAGTGAAGATGCTGAGTCAGGTCACTAATCCATCAGTAACAACCCATAAAAACTGGTAGGAGCACATCATTCTCCATGTAAATGGTAAATTTGAGAATCTTCTTGGAAACAGATAGATTTGCCCTTCAGAAAGGCGTTTGAATGGGTGAGATGCCCAGTGCTCGCTGCTCATTCTGTTACCTGCAGGACGTGTGTTGCTAATACACTCTCTTTTTGTTTAACTCAATAATTCCGCCCAGTTATGCCCATTTCCACCTTAAAGCACACAAATGAAGGAAGTTAAAGAATGCTGAAAGCATCATTTTTGCCATGATGTCCTTCCATCTGGCAGTACAGATGTCAGGGAAGGCAGGAAAACCAAGACTTATGGGTGCTTGAACACATCCTTCCATTTCTTACAGCACACACAGTCTCTACCTGGTAGATTGGATTTTTTTTAAGTGTCACCAAAGAAGTCTGCAGAAAAATCCAAATTTAAGTAGCTGCCTAAGGGAGAGATGTGCATTTGCAGCATCTTTGATTGGAAAAAGATCTCTAATGCTGATGAATAAAAAAATTGAAAATTAAGGTATAATAATTGATATTATGTAGGAGAGTGATATTTGTGAATATACTGAAGGACTTTGAGTAAATTTAGTTTGTATGTTGTCATAACATTCAATAAATAAAGGGAAAAGCTGTTACAATTCTGCTAAAAAGTATCAAAATGAAAACTGAATTTTTATAATAAAAAAAAAATCAATAATTTTGGAAGGAAAATAGGAGCCATTCACAAAAACTGATGCTTTCCAAAAGTGGTGCCTACTGTATGAGAACCAACACGCCCCAAATCCATTTCTTTCATGATAATTCTTGGTCTATACTGCCCCATACAGGTCCTGGTGGACTAAGTGAGCCTACAATTAATCTTTTAACCAATGGGTCCCTTGTATTTCAAGGCAGTCTTGCAGGATTTGTATGCGTTCCTTCCCAACTGCACTTTCTGAAAATCCGTCTTCCACCTCAAAGCCCCATTTCATTGCATTTCCCTGTCATTCCACCTCATGTTTGCTTAGTAATTACAGGACACAATTTTCCAGTGATCAAATCAAACTGCATTAATACGTGCCTGTGTGCAGCTCAGTGTGAAAGAACCCTCTTTCCACCCTTTGGGAGCTCATTATTCTATACACAATCTTTGTGGTTTTGTTAGTCAGACTTATGATTTGTGTGGTAAGGGGGACTGACAATATTGTTTCACATACATCAAAGGCTGAAATGTACTTTAACAAGAGCCAGCAGGTTACACACAAGCCCCAAAACACTTGTTATAGGTGTGACTTGCCCAAACCAAACCAGGCAGTGAGTGTTGGCAGAAATTATTCCAACTCTGTGCAGCATTCAGATCAGCACATGCAAAATGGGAATTATTCTTTTTTTTTTTTTTTTCCTAAAAAAGTCTAATTCTAAATTATCATTTAATGCAAGATTTTAGTCCATCACAGTTTGGGTTTGGCTATGTCTTACTGAGACAATTAAGGCATGCTTGATGGCTTATATAATTTATCCACAAAATTCAATCATTCAGCCTCTCTCTATGATTAGTCCACCTATGATCCAGTTTTCAAATTTGTCTTCCTAATTGTTTTCAGAATATAGGAGGAAAAAAGAAAGAGGAAATGCTCTGTATGCAATTAACAAGGAAGGAAAGGAAGAAGGGGTTTTTTCAGTCTTCCAAGTCCTCTTAAGCACACTAATTATAAACAAATTTTGGGGCTTTCATTCTGTGTTCTTTTTTTTCTTATTTCTGTGATGCTCAGCATCACAGAAAAAAATCTCCTTCTTTTTATTCAAAGGGCAACTCACATGTAGTCTTCCTCAAAGTCTATCCCAAGGGAACCCAATTTTAAGAAAATGTGTCATAAACTTCCCATAATTACCAGTGAGATCACGTTTTTTTTCTGTTCTTTGGATAATTTATGGGAAACAGAGACTTTTGATCAGATGATTTTTCCACCCAGTGAATCAATACTGGGCTGCTCTGAAGCAAAGCTCCCACTGACTTCATTGCAAACAAATTCTGCAGATTGCACTTCTCCATTCTTTAAACAGGGTGTGATCTAACCCCACCATGGCCAGAGATAGTCTTTCAAAATGGGTTTAAAGCAACCCCTTTAATTCACAGGCACATTTTCAATTGCTCCTAATGGAAATGGTGCTGGAATTTCTTTGAGGAACAATGATGTTTCTTGTCTGAAGCCCATAATCTGCAATGGTTCTCAAAAAAGTTGACTGTAAGAAGGCAGGGGACCATTGAGCCTGCCCAAAGCTTTGTGGGAGTTAAGATTATTGTTCTGCAGCACTTTTCAAATTAATTAAAAGAATCTTTTTGTGCTGACAATTTCTCTTTTTTTTTTTTTAAAGCCTTTTTAGACAAACCCAGGTGCATTTTCAAAAACCCCTCTCAACAGACCCACCCCTCTGTACCAGGTACTCAGACACTACCTATACAGGATCTGAGTCCCTGGTTCGTATGAACCAAAATCATCCCATCCTTGTTTTAACAGAAAAAAAAATGTTTTGGCCCTGAGAAAACTTTCCTGACAGAAGTTTAACCAGAGTGAGCATATTCCAGCCAAGAAAATGTTGCTTTGTTCCCAATTTTCCATTGAATATTGACTCTGCCAAATACTTACAAGCACATCTACTTCTAAAAATCAGACAGAGGAGGCAACATCACAGGCATTGAACCCCACTTCTATGACTGATTATTAAAAAATGTACATGAGTCTCCTAGTTAACCCATCTGTGCCTTGATGGAAAAGCAAGAGAGCTTGAGCAGCTGCAATGTGCTGGTGAAGAATGGAAACCCCGGGATTGGCCATGGCCACTGGGGAGCATCATATTCCCTCCCTTCCATCCCACCACTGTAATTCTGCACTTCAGAGGTAGGCAAATAATAATTATTTATCCAGGTCAATTATTGTAATATTTGCTCAACTTCTTCAAAACATAAACAGGGACTTTGGAAAAAGGAACAGGGTGGCAGGACAACAGGGTATAGCTTCACATTCACAGACAGCAGAGTTATATTGGGTATCAGGAATAAATTCTTCCCTGTGAGGGTGGTGAGGCCCTGGCACAGGTTGCCCAGAGAAGCTGTGGCTGCCCCTGGATCCCTGGAAATGTCCAAGGCCAGGCTGAACAGGGCTTGGAGCAACCTGGGATAGTGAAAGGTGTCCCTGCCCATGGCAGGGGGTGGAACAAGATGAGCTTTAATGTCCCTTCCAACACAAACCATTCTATCTCTGCTTCCCACTAGACCAGGCTGATCAAAGCCTCACCCCTACTTACAGCAATTGTCCTTCCCAGCCCACATTCCTGGAATGCAGATCAAAACTTGGACGACTAGGTTGCAATCCTGTTGCAATAGTGATAACACCATGTGCCTGGGATTTCTTACCCCTGACATTAAGAAATAAGGTGTCCTAAAAAACATACACAGCAACCTTCTTACTCGACTTTTTTTGAAGACATCAAAAAGTAATTTTGTACTTTTTGCCGTTTCTGGTACCATAGCAACTTCAATTCACTAATACTCTGCCACAAAAATTGTCTTTGCTAAACTGTGGTTCTTGCTACCGTTCATCTCCCCTGGATATGCTGAAAGTCGTGCTCCGTGGTGTGACAGCTTTAGCTCAACCACAGATGACTGGGCTTGATGCAAAATTGCTGGGTGACATTTTATGACTCGTGTTATGCAGAAGGTCAGACTAGATGATCATAATGGCTTTAAAATTCATTAATATGTGTGCAGAAATATCTGTGAAAGGATTAAATAGAAGTTCCAACATTTATTCTACATGACAAGCAAATTGGATTTAAACAAAGGTCTTTAAAGCTGAAACGTAAACACCAAGCTGCCAACTACAAAGTTTGAAAGGTCAAGCAGGCAAAATTTACCCCTGAATGAGACTGACTTTGCCTAAATTGTTCTTGTTTTCCTCAAAATTTGAAGGCACTTTCTTTTTAAATTTAAAAAATGAAAATATTTCCATTTGAAATAAACTTACCTTTTAAAACTTGAATTATGTTATAATGATAGATTAAGGTGGTCAAATATTTCATATTTATCTAAAAGAATTCCTGGCTAAACCAGAGAGATATATTTTTTTCACTTTGAAGATTTACGTTTTTTAGGATTTCAAGATTTTCTCTCTATTCTGGATGTTTCTTCAATATCATAAAAATATTCATGGGCAAAGGAAATCACTCTCCTTTGAGCACTATCAACCATCAAAACTTGGCCCTGTGACTTGAAATTTCAAAGCATCCATGCTGTTTGATGCATACTGAGCTCCAGACACAGAGAAATCAATCTGTATAGCTCTGCCTACTTTAGCAGTTGCAACGTACTGTACAGTCTTTGTTAAATATTTAATAATTAGCTGTGGTTTAATAATGTGTGTCTGAAGTAATGCTGAGGGCTGGGAGAGGGTAATGAAAGAATGTCGCGTTCTGAAACAAATGCCTTGAGTTATTATATATTGTGCTGTAGTGGTTTCCCCACTCAGCAAATTGAGTGACTTTGCCACTTGGGGGGAAACAGGCAATTGCGTCTAGCAGACATCTGCTTTTGTAACCTCCTGTTTCCCAGGGAGAATCCATTTAGAGATCTGAGTAAAACCCAGGCTGGTAATCCCAGGCCCAAAAACACTTCAGTGAAAAGAGTTTCCTTCAGGCTGCTCATGTTTCCTCCATATAAAAGCATCTTTTATTCTATCCAGTAACAGAATGAAGCAAGGTTTGTGCGCAGGCGTGTGTGCTGCTCTTGACATACAGACCATCCCATTAACATACAAAAAATGTGCTTGTTGACTGAGGAGGTCCAGGCATACCCTACTCTTTTCCCAGTATGTGGGGTTTTTTCCCATTTTTTAAGTCTTTTAGATCCCAGGACTGTTTAAAACAGAATCATCCATGATGGTGAAGACCTCTTTGCTCAACAGCAGCTATTAAATTTTCTTCAGTAGGAGTGTTTTAAAGCCAAAGCTTAGATCTGCTCCTGGCTAAGGGTGAAAGCTCAGTTAGAAAGGCTGGAATAGCTGTGGGTCTAACACCATGGCTGCTATAGCTTTATGAGAAGCCTTGCTCTGTGCCTGATGCTGTTATACGTAAAGCAAAACTAGCAGCTCCACACCATCCAAAAGGGAGTGGCTTGATTTCTCTGATCTTTATAAAATGCTATGTGCATATGACATGAAAGACTGTAAGGGGATATGCAAGAGAAGATAAACAAATAAATTAATAAGATCAGGCAGTGTGGGGAGTTTCCTGTGAAAGTCAGCTCTGGGCTAGCTGTGCTTTGTACAGAGCTCTGACATCACTGGGTGCTGTATTCTCTGGGTTTGTGGCAGGACTGAAATGCCTCCTGTGAGCATAGAGCATCCTTTTGCTCAGAGGCATCACATGATCAAAAGAAGTCACTCGCTTTCCCAAGGAGATTTTAGTTATCGCAAGATTGACTACTTTTCATAAAATTCTGGAGCCCCTGTGGCTTCTGAAGGGACTACAGAGTAAAAGGTATTTTTAATTATTACTTTGCACTGCAATGTACCTGGAATTTATCCATAAGAGAGGACACATTGGTTTTCCTCAAAATGCTGGTTGTGGTAGGGTAGGCAGGGTGCACAGCCCCGTTTGCTGCTTACCAGGCTCTGTCTTGTTCATGCCCTGCTGATTTCTTGGATGATCTGTACAGTCGTTGCTTCAAAGGACACATTTCTTTGCCTTCTCTTTCATACTATAGTGTCACTATTTCTTGATTAATTTTTTTAAAAGGGATAACAAGCTGATGTTTCAAGTGGGCACTTTGTGACCAGCCTCAGACAATTTCATCCTGGGAGGAATAATTTTTGCATATGATGGTGTAGATTTTGTATAATTTGATTTATCTTAACTTCATACAGACCAGCAAATATCTTTGGACTAGATCTGCTTTTTTTTCACCACTTACTATAATTTGAACATCTCCCTTAATTCTGTGTGATAAAGACCCTGCTCTTACCTCCACTGAAATAAGGAAATGGCGTCCCTTGACCCCATAGTGAGAGCTTTTGTGTGAAACAAGGTCTGCAACTTCTCTCACAAGAGCTTACAGAGGCAATAACAGGACAAGATCCTCCAGTTTAGGTCTGCAACAGAGAATATGGAAGAATAACAAAGCCAAGGGCACTTCCAACTTTCCCTTAGGAGCAAAGGCCAACAGAATGTCTCAACAACTGAGGGCATCATAGCATGAGCCTGTGTGTCTAGTGGGCGCGCAGCTTTGAAAAGGCATCTCCAAGTGGATCAGTAAAAAACACCTGGAAATGCACACTCATTTGTACGCACACAGAAAATAAAGGAAAACTGTACCAATAGATATACAAGAGTAAAATTGTAAAATATGTTTATAAGGAACATTAAAAGGCATGCATACATATACAAATAGAAATGAAGGTGTCCTCCATATAGTTATTATAGATCATATAGAATTGTTATCTAGTTTAGGTTGTCTAAAACAAACTTAGAAAACATATCTCTAATCTACTACAACATTTTTTAACATCTAGACAACTCTGATCACTTTTACACAGGCACAAAACACAGAAAAGTCACTTCACATCTTCATTTACACCTGTGCAGCTGAGTTCCAAATCCAGCTCAAGGTGAACGCGTTCCTTGACCTCTTTTTACCCTCCACTACACTTGCTGATGTGTGACTCCCACTGGCATTAATGGCAGCCACAGGAATGTGCAGAGGGTAGAACAGCCCTGTGAAAAAAACATCAGCAAGTAGGTGAACACTTGGCTCACGTTTTACAGTTTTTACACCAACTCACCCTAAAATTCTCAATTTATTTCAAGGTTTTGTCACTTATTTTTATGGCATTCAGCAACTATGGCCCAATATATCTGGCAGAACTTTGGTCCCCCTCTGTTCTGAGGGTCAGAATCAGTGTGGTTCTTCAGCCTGTCCAGGGAAAAATCTTAGGTATTTTTGGAGGTAAGATTTTCTAGCAAAGCTATGGTGTTATTGAAAGAGCTATTTCTGAGGTGCCTTCTTTTGTGCTGTGTAAGAATAAAGCGAAGTAAATGCATTTTGATAGGCTTTATCCTCATTATGCTCAGGTGTCCTGTGACTTCAGGCTGAATTATTGGAAGAGGCATCATTATCAAAATTATAGATGCTAGAAACTCATAAAGTTCTACCACAGTTCTTCCACCTTCTGCTAGGATACCCTAGTAATCTATAGGTCAGTCAAACATTATTTCTTTCACTGCATTTCCTAATTCTTGATCTAACCTAGCTTGAAGACAGACCAAGAAATGTTATCCAGCTTTTTGTCTGTAAGGAAAAACCACATCCCGTGATATACACCTTACCCAAATGAATTTTCCCCTGATACTCATCCTACATTTTCCATTGTACATGTCCATCCATTAAGGAACATCATTCAAACTTTTCAGTCCTGCACTCAGTAGAACAGTTATAACCAACCCCATGTGAATAATTTGTTGGAAATAAATTCAAACTTTCTGTTTAGAGAGACATATATGCTGAGAAATTAAGTGAGGGGAGATGAAACCAGGCTTGGACATTCAGAAGCAGTCTGCGACTCCTTCAAAATCAAGATTCAAAACAATATTTATTATTTTTTTTAATGCTCTTGAACCAGTTAAGTGGCTCTGAGTGTTTAGAAATCAAGCTGAGCTGTTTATCTTTAATGATCTGGAAGTTGCACACTCCTGTTTAGGTTCCCCAACTAGCTGAGTACAACTCATCAGGATTGGGGCTTATGTAACCAACACGGATCTGAATATTTCAGAGGCAGGAATAATGCAGGAAACACAGCAGATAAGGTGGATTACAGAATTTAAAAAAAATACTATAAATCTTTTTTCTTCTGGACTGCTCATCCTTGCCCGAGGCATCACTTACTTAAAAAATATATGTAAAAAATTAAGCTCCTTTAAGATTTATTAGCTGTGTGCAGTTTAATTTTATGTTGTCAGATTCAGTCTAAACAAGCGTCCTCGCTGTGAAGGTAGCAGTCAGATTCATGTCTGTCTTGTCTGACTGTCACTTTGACAGAGCTTTGGTTGAGGGCTTTCCTGGTGATCCTATCCTCCCGCTGTGCTAAGCAGTGTGATCCCATACAGCTCCCAGTGCAAAGACAGGAGTTACTGTGAGCCTAACTCTTGTTTCCTCCCTCATCTCATGCAAGAGCTCATTTGTTCACAGGAAGTAGCTGCCCAAAAGGAGCACACCCCACAGAAGCAACTGCAAGTTTAAATGGGAGTGAAGAAGCATTTTGTGCTGGATTTTGTGTGAGAGGGTGAAGTCTTGGGTTGAGCACAACTGCTGTTCCATGAGCTGCTCTCTGCAAAGCTCTTACTTTGCTTCAGTTTTATTTATACGCTTAAATCCTCCTTCGTTTTCCTGAAAAATAAGTGCACCTCATCAACCAGTCAATAGATTTTCAGTTTTACTTTTCTTGTTGGTTTTCCATTTCATTAATTTCCCTGATGTGCCTATAACCATTTTCACTTAGATAATAAATACTAACTCACAAACTTAACCTGGTTACTACACAGAAGGGTGACATCAAAATGCTCTAGAAAAAAATACCGAGATTTGGATTCTTTCATCATGATACTTACATCATGATACAGTGTTCAATAGGAAACTGAGTGCTGTTTGACAGCACTGGAATCCTTCATAGAATCATAGAGTGGCCTGGGTTGGAAGGATCGTAAAGATTATCTCATCCCACCCCCTGCCACAGAAAGGGACACCTTCCACTATCCCAGGTTGCTCCAAGCCCCGTCCAACCTGGCCTTGGACACTGCCAGGGATGGGGCAACCACAGCTCCTCTGGGCACCCTGTGCAGGGCCTCACCACCCTCACAGGGAAGAATTTCTTCCTAATGTCCAGTCTAAACCTACTGTCTTTCAATTTGAAGCCATGCCCATTGTCCTGTCACTCCAGGCCCTTGTAAATACTCTCTGTCCATCTTTGTTGTTGGTTCCCTTCAGGTACTGGAAGGCCACAAACTAGGTCACCCCAAAGCTTCTCTTTTTCAGGCAAGAAAGTTCCAATTCTCTCAGCCTTTTCTCACAGGAGAGATTCAGAAGGGTTTACTCATTATGACCACTGATGAGCCCATGGCCCTTTTGTGTAAGGCCCTTTTTCTCACATCCCAGTTCAATGAACAACTTGACAAAAAGTATTGTCCTGATTTTTCATTTCCCTTTATCTGTGTCTGTGCTCAATATTCTAATCCAGCATGGGGAATGGTGAGCTCAGGCGCAGTCAAACAACCCCTGAGGCTGTGGATATGTGAGCAGAGAGGCAAAGCCCAAGGCATGAACCCAGAACATCTTGCACAGTGGCAGCTGGGCACAAACCTGAGTCTGTTTTCAGGAGCATGAGAAACAAGCAGCTGGGGTGATAAAAGTCAGGCAGCAAAACGCATGGGAAAATTGCCCCTGATTCATCCAGGGGGTAAATCATCCATTCCTGGGGCTGAGACAAGGCTCTTTTGGAGGCTGTGACATCTGTTTGCAGCTTTCTAAAGTCAGGACAGCTTGACTTGGGAGAGGTTAATCCACCCATGTCCACATGGCTAGTGTTGAGTTTGAAAAACATGTAGCTGAAGGCTTTTCAGATTAGACGGAATATACCAAAATGTAAAGAGGTAACAGAGCTTGTCCTATTGAAAGGAATTACGTTTCCTTTTACTTCAGTGTCACAAGGATATCAATCAAGATATAGCTATTACATAACTATAGAAATATAATATTATTCCACTCCTCCTTAATGGAAAGGATTACATGGAGATGTCTGACCACAACAAACATCGGTTCTTGGCTGAAATGGAGCTTCCTCTGTTTTAGTTCTAGTTTCACATCTGTGTCATGGTCTCAGTGACTGGGAGATTTATGTTCTCCTCTGTATACATCATAAAAAAAACGAGTGAAGCTGCCATCTGACTGCATTTTTCCAGACACTTTGAGAAAATTATTTGAAAAGCTGATAGTCTCTAATCTTTCCTTAATTCCCGCAATATCTGACCAAAGGAGAGGAACTCTGGGTTTTTCCTTAGCTTGCTTTACTATAGAACTATGGAGAATAACTCTGCAGGGCAGAAAGAAACTTCAATATGTTACTAAAAAAAAATAAAATTCAAACATATAAATCATAGATATTTTCAAATCACCAAACAGGAACTTGGAGAACTCCAGTGGTATGTGTTGTTGGTCCAGACATCCTGTATTTTATTGTTTTAAGATGCTTCTCTTACTCATCTGCTAGTTTTTCAACATGCCTCATGTTAAATTTAACATGCTTCTTCCCTTCATTTTTTTTCTGAGCTACCCTTTGATGATGAAATATGGACCCACGTAGTCAACAGTCTTTGGCTAGAAAGTGAGAGAAAGATGTTTTTTCTTGCTAACATCTTCCCTTGCTGGCCTCTTGTGGGCTTTTCTTTAAGCTCACCTTTCATTTCTGCAGATCCAACAGCAATAACAAATTCAGCAAGCACCAGTATCCTCAGTCACCAGGGTTTAAAGCATGAGACCTCTGCACTGAGTGTGGAGAGTGAAGCCTGACCAGAGCACCTCTACTCCCAGCCCCCGTGACATGAATCAGGATCACTGGCTTGAAAAACCTCTTTTCAGCTGCCTGGCAGCTTCACAGCAGTGCAGTTTTCAAAATTAATTCCCTCTGGTCACACAACTGGGCCATTTCTCCCTTTTGCTGTGCAGAAATAAAGAATGTGAGAAACCACAGAGTTTTCTTCTTGCTTCCCCTTGCTTCAGGAGTCCCCACTGCCACATACCAAGACTTTATTTTTCCCCTGAGAGGCAGGAAAAGACAGAATAACAAAACAACCACACTTCTTTCAGCAGGAACCCTTCACAAGATGCAGCAGCCCCAGTCCTATATGTTCAGTGCAGCAAGCACTGATTCATGCTACATCTTGGCAGATTCTCAGGAGACAAAAAAGCCGGAAGAGTTTGACCATTTTACACTGCATTCTGCATAAAATCTGTCTAGATGTGAGTAATCTCTTGCTTGATTGCTGTGTCGTTAGGCTATGAGGACAGGCAAAAACTATGCTCATCTTCCATGAGGTTGCTAAGGCACACCGTGCACTGAAGCCACCGTCTCTTGACTGTGTCTGTCATGCAGGTGATTACTCCTGCATTAGTCATTCTGGGTTCCGACAGAGATCTTTTGGGATGTGATTCACTTCATCCTGAAATAGACCTAAATTCATCCAGATGAATCGTGCCTCAAAAGTTTTCTTTCTACCCATCCACACTTCCCTCCACCACTCACTACCAAGGGAGCCCAGGATGACCAGCTCTGGTGTTATCATTCATGTGGTAGATGTATAAAGCTGGATCACACTCCGGGGACACATTTTATTACACTGTGTGAGACCACATGCACTGAGACTCTGTGGTTCTCTCTCTAAACATTGTTGGTAGTAGCAAGATAGGTTTTCTCTGTATAAGGTGACAGTCCCTGTGGGAAAACCCTGTTTCACTAAAAACATGGCACCAGAGCAACTTGTCATTTTAAAGGGCAGCTGCAAAGAAGTAAATGTAAAAAGAAATCCTTGAAAATGCAGTTATCTGGAGGAAGGAATGTGGAAGGCACGGGTATCACTGAGGTTTCAGCACTAAGTGAGGAAAAAGGATTTTCATGCAAGGTCAATTTTAACTACTTTCATGGATGCTCATTGAAAGAGACTACACATGAAGTAGTCATCTAGATTTCTATTATCAACAAAAAAATGTAGTCAAAGCACTTACTGAAAATTAGGAATGGACTCATCTAATCAAAAGTTAGGAATCAACTCAATGGTGAAATTAATTTTGCCCTAAGGCCTGTTAACTGCCCTAGTGCCTAGACCTACTAGGTGTCCCTGAACATGATAACTAGCTCCCATGAAGACATCTGCACTGTAGACACCTATGGTTAGCTTAGATTTCTCCTCTTCAGGTCTTTCAGTATCTAAATTTGAGGTAGTCATTCCAGCATCCCAGTGGGCCATCAGACAGAAATATGCTTTCCCAGACTGTAATCATCTGCCTGCTTTGAGCACCCCTCTGAGGCTGGGATGAATCACTTTCTAGGAGTGATTGTGTCAGGATAACCCTTTTCTCAGCAGGAACGTTGTGCCTTTATTAACTCCTTTTGTAATTTGAACTGCACATTTGAGTTCATCTGTATGACTAGATATTTATTTCTATGACAAGAAGTCAAGGAACACAACTTCTTGAAGAAAAAAGCTGCAGTTATCCATGGGATATAAATTATATGTTATGTCATGTCAGTCATAAAGGTTAGAAAATTTAGGGGGAAACTTTTGCATATTTAGAAGTATCTTTTGTCTTTACTGAAGCAGCTACTTGGAAAGACCTGGCCATTGAAACAGGAGGGTGGTACTGAACAGCAGGAACTCTTGTTGTGCACCTGGAAGCTTCTTGATTTGGTTATGCCAAGGATCCTTGACGCTATTATTTATGTATTTGGAAATAATAATTAATATCTACATCATCCAGTGGAGGGACCCAAATGCTTTAGGGTTTAGAGGTTGCCAGAGAAGTTCTGGCTGCTCCATCCCTAAAAGTGTTCAAGGCCAGGTTGGATGGGACTTAGAGCCACCTAATCAAGGGGAAGTTCCACCACAGCAGGGGGTGGAATGAGATGATATTTATAGTTTTTTCCAACACATTTCATGAGCCTGTGATTTCTCTGATGATTTGGCACTCATTTCATCCCATCACAAGTGTACATGATTTGCATCAGTTTGAGTGCAGACACAAGACAAAGATGCTTCTCTTGCTCCTTGGTACTTTGGTTTCTGTAATTTGAGTGCAGCCTTGGGGTGCAGTGGGATACAGGGACACCAGCAGGGAGAATATCCACCACCACTCTCCCCTGTTCTGGTGGGGGATGATGCCTTAGCTTTTAACTTTTATATTTTTCAAATCCTGTACTGCCTAGTGTGTAACTCAAGTTTCTTGTGGCCTGTTAGCTGCTGTTCTCTCATGACATAACAAGCCACTCTAGGTTTGCTCTCCAAGGACACGTAGATTGTCCCAGGCCCCAAAATCTGTAAACTAAGGCCTCTGAAGAGGAGGGCAAACTTGGGGTAGTTACATCATTAACTGGGGTTGTAACTGGAGAATTGATCCTGATATGTAAATGGACCAAACTTATAAAAGTGTGGAGAACCCATGACCCAGGGTCCATCTTGGGTATAGCCTTTTAACTCCCCAGGGTGTACCTTGAAGGCCCTTCAAATAAGTACCTACCTTTGCTCCCTTATTCTTTTCTAGTCTCTGTTTTCAGGTGGCCATCTCAGTCATCAGGGATGGTTCAGACTACTTACTCCTGGCAAGTAGGTTCTTCTCTAAAATCTCCAGTCTTCCAGACATTTTGTCTTTCTAAGAGGGTTGATAAGTTATTCCTGAGAATGGAAATAACAAATCCCTGTTGTACAGATAGAGAGACTGAGACACATAATTTAAGGAACTTGTCCAAACTGAAGGTTTTGATGACCAGGTTCGTAAAATGCCCTGGTCTCCTTCTTCTTCATCTACTGTTTTTATCGTCTCCAGATAAACCTTTTTTTTACCCATCAGAAATGAGTGTTCTTTTTACCTTTCTCTTCAATTTTGTCCTGTATTTGAACAAGACAGAACTGTAGAGAATGATAGATTCTTCTTATCCTGGTAACTTTTATGGAAAGGAGGGCATTTCATCATGGCCTACTTGACAGGTGATTCAAGGTTTCATCTCAACATTTCTGAAAAAAAAAAAGCAAAACAGAAAAGTGGGTGTTAGGGTTTTTTTCACTTTCAGTCAGCTGTTTGCATGAGCAGCAGAAAACAACCAATATACTCCAGCAGAGATTTTCAAGAAAGCTCTTTTTTTGTTTCTTTCTCAATATTAATGACAACTTGCACTTCCTACCATAACAATTATCTTAAAAGTCTTTTTGGCTTTGAAGAGCTTGTGAAGGAATGTAATCTGAAGAAGTCTATAACCTTATAATTCATTATTCTTTTCTTTTCTTTTCTTTTCTTTTCTTTTCCTTTTCTTTTCTTTTCTCTTTTTTCTTTTCTTTTCTTTTCTTTTCTTTTCTTTTCTTTTCTTTTCTTTTCTTTTCTTTTCTTTTCTTTTTTCTTTTCTTTTTTCTTTTCTTTTTCTTTTTCCCTCTATTTTTTTCCTTTTTTTTTTTTAAGGATAGTCAATGCTGTAAATTAAACTGCTTGAGTTGGCTTTGTGTTTTTTTGCATACACAGCAAGGATAACTACACATCAAATTTATGAGCATCGCGCACAGGTTGCTATGACAACCCCTCCAGCCGCTGTACACCAAATAACCTTGTCATGTGAACATTTATCACAAGCACATCAAGTGCAGCATTGCTCGGTGCAGTTCTTTGGCTAAACAGCAGGATTTTTTCCTGAATAATAATTGGTCATGGACTTTTCTGCTATGAGTCAAAATTAATAAACTTCTAGATTTGAAATTAACAATCAGCAGGACATAATCTGAGTGCCATTCTTCATGGCTGTGGTGCTTGGAGAGAGGAAACTTTGCAAGGAGCACTGCTCCCTTCTCGGGAAAACTGTGGATTGTTATTTTATTGCCATTATAACCTCACAAAACCCATATATAAAATGACAGGCTGTGTCTGTGTGTGCATAGAACATATTATTGGGCTGTAAATGAAATGTGAATTTTAACTATTGAATCATTTGTGGGAAATAAAGCTTACTTCTCTTCTCTTTTTTTTTTTTTCTTTTTAAGGAACTTTTAAAGCCAGAGCCACATTCTAATTCTTCACACTCACCTTTAGTTATATTTTTAGGGGAAATTTTCAGATTGGACACCTGGTCCTTTAGTAGACCAGTTGAAAGGCTTTCTTATGCATTTGAACTCCTCCCTGTGCACCCACATTTTAAGGAAAATACAAGAATTTAACTGTGTTTCTAATTTATAGTTTCAGAGGGTAAGATTAGTATGTGTGAGGGATTAGTGAGCTGTGTAAATTACTAGAGTAATTTTTATATACAATAGCATAAAAATTACATCATGGGCAAACTCCAGCTCATGCATATGAGTATATATATATATATAAAAATTATTTTTTTCCAGAAGAAATAATGTCTTAGGCTCTAAGTATAGAAATTTTAGAAATCTTCCATATCTAGTGTAGCCCTAATATTTAAAGCCAGCAGAGGGCTTTTTTAACCACATTGTCTTAAATGCCCAAACCAGTAAAAAGCTTTCTAAGCAAGTTTACAAAATAGCAACAGCCGAGCGAGCAAACATCAGCAATGTTCTCTCTTTCTTTCTCTAATAGGTAGGATTAGTTGGAATAATGTATGGTCTTGCCCATATGTTTGTTTGAAAATCATGTTCCATTGTACTATAGGTTCTCATAACCACCACACCCAAATCAAAACTTGCTTGACTTGTTGGGAAGATTGCAGTGGGTTTGAAATGGGCACTGCCAGGAAATATGCACCATGTCTTTAACCCATGTTAATTGTTTTTTGCAGAATGAGTTGCCCTTTTCTCCATACACTTCTACTTTTATCCCTAACTTTCAATCTGAGATGGAGACATACGCATTGCAGATGTCATATTCAGTGAGATGTATTTTTGCTGAATGACTTCAAATCCAGATCAAGTGCTTTGTGGGACACTTTGGCCAAACACTTTTTTTCATAAACTAGGCATCACAAGGCAGTATTTTCTGCCTTTTAAATATGCAAAATGTCAGATTAGATTACTTACTCTTACAGACCTCTCTTACATTTTTACATCTCCTGAGATGTAGGTTGCTGGATACAATTTGTGAGCCCTAAATGCAAACTTTGTGATTTCCTTGGGAAGAGTTCCTTTCTCTTCACCAGTATTCACAAACCAATGGCTAAAAAAAATAGGCTGGATTTCATGCACAAATCCATGGATCTTTTGGCCTAATTTTATTATTTTCTGACAGCTTATAGGAGGTCTTCCTAAATTCTCTCCTTAATATTCGCAGAGACCTTTGGGGAATTAGATACACAACTTACCTTCTGTTTGGACCATCAACCTTCATACCTTCCTTCCCTTGCAATACTCAAAATTTTATTTATTAATAACCAGGTAGGAAGGAAAAACAAATACCAGCTTATATAGCCAAAGGTAGATTCCATTTATTGAGCAAATCAGTATGTGTAGGGAAAAAATTACATTATTATTTGATCTTATAAGCCAGTTGATTTCTGAGTTCCCACTCTGTTTTATGTGCAGCAGTCATAAAGACATAGCTGATGTACATAATCAAGGTTGAAGATGAATCCTCCTGGGGTCGACTGTGCGTCAAACAGTTTTTGTTTTGTTATACCGCTCTAGCTTCTGAAGAGATGAGTCACTTTCTGTAGCTTCTCACTTGTTGTTCACCTTTTCGTCACCCCTTGTTCTAAAAGGCAAAGGAGTTGTTCAAGCATGGAACCACTTGAAGGAGTTGAGTTCCTGATCTGTTGAACGCGTTTGCGAGAGCTGGTGAAGGGCTGTTTTGAGTGCAATACTCATTGCTCATGCACTCTGATTCTTCAGAAACTCTGTCCAAGAGGACTATGAGATATCTGTGACTTACACAGAGACGCAGCTGGGAGAGAAGTATTCTGCTGTATGAAAAGTATTGAACAGATATCAACAGTTTAGAAGTTTAACTAAAAATGTTCCTATGAAACTTCAGACTATATCATACAGGAACAATACACGTTCTTTTTATTCTAGCTTTTCCTACAGTAGCTATTGCAATTCCAAAACCATTAAATCATACAACAAAATTTTGTAATTAAAGGTGATTGGTTTTTTTTTTAACAGAATTCCTACCTGTCTTCTCTTATCAAATAGATCTCAGAAAGAAACAAGTAAAGTGCCTCAGGATTGTGAGGCCCTGGCAGATGTTGCCCAGAGAAGCTGTGGCTGCCCCAGCCCTGGAAGTGTCCAAGGCCAGGTTGGACACAGCTTGGAGCAGCCTGGGATAGTGGAAGGTGTCCCTGCCCATGGCAGGGGGTCGGAATGAGATCAGCTTTAAAGTCCTTTTCAATCTAAACCATTCTATAATTGTGTGTTTCTATGGTTCCATGAAAGTGTGCTTATTTCGTGCACAAATTGCAAGGCAAAACCACCAGCAGAAATTTTGTCCCTGTGGCCTTTTATGATGAGAATAGCAATTAGGCTAATTCTGATCATATTTTTCTGATTGTGATGAGTAGCATCTGGACATGAAAGAGATCCAATTTCTGTTCCCAGGACAAATGGGAAAAATGTCATAACATTGGGCAGCTGCATGGTTTTCCACTGTTATCAGATAAAAACTCCCAAAATGCAATGCCAATACCACCAAATACAGACTCTAGTCTAAGCTTAGAAACCAGTTCTTTCTGAAGGAAGGTTGAGCTATTTTTGTAGACTCAGGTGACTCAATACTTTGCTGATATTACTGAGCTGATTTTCATACAGTCAAATGATTCTTGGGTTAACTACAGAATTATAAATATTTTCTGGTTGTTTGATGGGTGTTAAGTATATGTTGTTCCATGGCACTTTCACAAAAACTTTGAAACTTCTTGAGCATCATGTGCCAAAGTCAGTCCCTGTCACAGAGGTCAAGCTGTGGAAAAAACAGTGTTTGCACCTCTGGCTGCCATGACCCATCATCAACCCACAGGGCTAACAAGAAGCCAGCAGCCTTCTGAGTGTTGAGCAGAACTTCAAAGCTGAAAAACACAGAATTTTTGAGGTTTTCTATAACTGTCACTGCAAAGCTTATTGAATGTGCTGGCTACAGGGGTACAAATAGAGGTGAAATTATATATAAATATTCTTCAGTAATTTTTTCCAGGAAAATTTATGCTGAAACTCTTAGCCATGGTAAAAAATTACTGGATTTTTATGATGCCACCTTTTCCTTGATTGCTGTAGCATTCATATATTACATCATCATAACCTTCTTGAAAACCAGTTGTTTTCATTGGTGGGTGAAGCTCTAAAGAAACTGTATGAAAGCTAGTTCCCTGGAAGTTTCTCCTAGAAAGTGGGTTTGAATAGATCATCTGACTTAAATGCATGCATAATTAAAATTTGCAAAAGGCTAAAAATCAAGAAATATGAGTAGAATGCACCATAAGAAGTTCCTCATACTACAGTGTTTAGACAGTGACCAAATTTAAGGAAAAATTTTATACTGAGAAAACAAATTGAGTTTTAGAAGCAAAAAGTATTTATTTGTAGGTATTTTTCTGGCCAGAAATAATTCATCCTACACTCTATATTCTAGAGTTTTAATTTATAACAATATTTATACAAGACTACAAAATTTTAGCTAGTTTAGGAAACTGAATGAAAATACTATTTTAAGAAAATGTTTTCCAATCAGACCATAATATGGACCTTTATGCCTTCTGAAATGATCCCAAATCCTTGGAAGACACAGCCATTTTCTAGTTTATTGCTAGACTTGCAAGATGCTATCTCCATCTAGTCTTGTGAAGGCTTAGCTCACTTTGGACCTTTTTCCAGATGGGAAAGGTGGCATATGGAATAAAATTGAGATAATGAAGAAAAAAGCACAGCTCTGACACAAGCTTGTCCTGAGCTTGGGAAAGAGCACTATGGTCACCTTGTGATGCCAGTTATTTTAGTCTAAATCTGGTGTTATCTTAATGACCTCCAAAGAATTTCAGCAGCAATAACTAGAGAAGAAGCTGACCCTTTCATGACTTAGTGAGAGTATTTCAGAATGAGAGATAATCATCTAGAAGAGTATGCAGACGAGACTAAAAGAGAAAACCACATCTGGGGAAAGATGGATAGGGAGCAAAGGATGCTGAGCCTGAGATGGTAACTTTATCCTTGGAGTTCCATTGCTTGACGGAAAACTGATTTTACAGGAGGTCACACTGTGCTTACTGCCAATTTAAATGGGTAAAAGAACCATTAGTTCTTCTGTCAAAATTATCAAAGAATCTATGTAAAGTGTTGGAATTTCCCTGATGTTAGGCACAAGATATGGTTTTCAGGAAAAGGGACAAGGCTGGAAGCAAAAGCCTCTGGAAATGTACCAGAGTCTGAGCTGACAAAACATTCATCTGCAAACCCATCAGGTCAAAGCACTGCTCATGGGGAAATTACTGATGTGTTGTTGCTCCTCTGGTGAGCAGTAGCAGATATGAGGGCCTTGCAGGTCATCTTCCTAGGCATGGAGAAAGTAGCACTGGGAAAAGCTGGCTATGTGGATGCATCATGTTAGGCACAGTTTACTTTCTATCCAACAGCCCGGAGTATAGAAATGGATATGCAGAACATACCCATCCTTTCTCTGAAGGTCTTCAATCCAAGCTGCAAAGTTTATATCTAAACTATATCTAATTGGTCTCAAAACCACCTGTCATTAGAACAATTAAGGCAGAAAACAAACTTCCTCCTGTTCTCTTAAAACACTGTATTATAGTACTGAAGCCAAACCAGGTTTTGAGTCCAAACTGTGACTCTGCAATGAAAGATATTGCAGGACTAGCTGAGAGCATTAATGGATACGTCAACTTACGTTCTAGCATTCACCACACCCCAGGGCCTCAAGGTCCAAAATTTGTTGTTGCAGTCCGTAAAAATTACTTCTTTTTTTTTTTTAGTTTTATTATCCAAGAATATCATTGTATTCCCCACAATGTGCAACAGATATATTCATGGACACATATAGGTTATAGCCCTTTCCTCCTCTTAATTACTTCAGTTTTCTCTCTAACATTCCTACCCTCACCAATGAATCAACTCCTCAGTTTTCTCTCATAAACCAGAAAGAATAATCCTTTCCTTGAGTATCTAAGTGACCAGGTAATATTTCAAAAAGATTAATAAAAATTAAGGTTCTCTTTCATCGAATTTCAGTAGAAATTCATCTCTTCACAATCCTTTGGGCTTTTGAGAAATGTTATAATAATTTTGGGGCCCCCACTTTTTAATTCTGATCATTGACTACATTATTGGAACAATCTGTTTCATCCTCTACCAGTGTGAAGACACAGCATGGCGCAAGAATGAGCTGATTTTGGGATGGAGCTTATGGAAGATAAGAGGCTGATGGATGTGTCTGCTCTGTGACTCACTTCCTTGCTAATTTCCATGCATCCCTTATGGATGTTTCCAGGATGACGGTTGCCATTGAGATTTTAACGCTGGCAGCCCCCACTGAGTTGGAAAATACGTAGCTCAAGCTGGGGCTGTGTCTTTCAACACCTTGGCCACAGAGCAAGGCAGGCCGAGGAAGTCAAAAAATTGATGAAAAGGTCTCAGATCTCCTTCTCTGTTCAAACTCTCCCATAGCACCATGAAAAATTTCCCACCGCCTTTCCCAGCTCAGGCAGGTGTTTCCTACGGGGAGGTTTTGATGTCAGCAGATGGAAGGACAACCGAGAGGGAAGAATACGTGTCCAGAGATACCTCAGTGGATGGGGAAATGCTCTAAGAGAAAACAAAGTGTGATCATACTGTGGCCTTTGCGAATTCTTGTTAGAACCAGCTGAAAATTTGTCATGTAACCAATTCATTTCCTGTTGAAGACACCGATTTATCAAGACTGAATTGTGTGGACTGGAAGGATGGTTTCCCTGGGGACTTGGGGGTAGAGGGAGAAGATAATATGATCTATTTTTTGACATTGTCTTGACTAGGGAAGACTTTCTCAGAGGAGGTGTACCAGAAGAATTTGAAAAGAGATGAAATTATGGGGAGCAAATAACAGTGTTACCACAAAGCTGCAACTGTAGGTTTGTTTCACTCCTGGAGAGGGAAACCTCTTCTCATTTTAGGACGGTTTAAATTGAGTGAAGTATGAGAATCACTGTGTCTTAGAGCCAGAGGAGACCTCCAGGGACCACGGCTTTGTTCAGTTGTAGTTTTGTGGCTATGAGTTACTCAATTTATGGTAATTACCTGTCTTATGAAAATCAAGTGTGGTTTATTTTCTCTCAGCTGTCCCGTGGGTAGTAAGAGACAGCTTTTTGTAAGACCTCAAGGTAATCCATTCTCATAAACACAGGGGAAAGGAAGCTGCCTTCACCCCAAATACAGTAAAAAGCAGACTTTTGGGTAGTGATTCATTTAGCCACACAAGCCCCAAATGGTTTTGCATGTTGGTTTTGTGGCACATTGACTCTGTCCCTTTTAGACAGAAGTTCAACCCACTGCAGGAGGTCAAAACCACAACAAATACATATGGCTAAGAGACAAAAGTTTGCAAAGTTGCCAAGGGAAAAAAAAAAAGAATGTCTGCATATTGGTTTAGAGACCAAACTACTCAAAACAAATATACTAATCCAATGGAAATTATATGGTCCAGTCTGAAAACACCAGATTGTTTCCACTGTGGTGAAGGCAAAGGTCCTTCTTAAGCCTTTTCTTCATGAAAGATGAGCTTTAAAAGTGTATTTCATCTTCTAAAGCAAAAACCACAGCCTTCCTTTCACCATTGTTTTTTCATTTGTCTACCTCTCATCTAACATTTAAATCGAATACAATTGCAGCATGCGGGTTGATTTAATAACATTTCTGATCCAAATAGCTTAACTTCTGGCAATAAGGAATCTACTTTTTAATCTGCATAACCTTAGGAAAGTCTGTACATCACTGTTTACTGACTCCTTCATTTTGTTAAAATACAGTTATTTCATTTAACTGAACGTTTTTGAAGGTCCAAAGAATTTCAGTAGGTGCAGAAGCAGTTTGTGACACTTGTCTGTTCATGCAGACCTTTCAGATTTTTTGTTGCTGCAGTGAGACTTACTGTTCTGCTCCCACAACAATTGTGTGCAAGATCCTCTTAAGGCTCTGTACATTTTCTTTGCTCCACTTCTCTTGGAGCAATGTTAGGAAAAGAGTACTTGCAGTGAGGTGCCTGAGAGAGGCAGAAACACTTGCAGATTTTACTTAGATCCCATTGATCTTGCATGGAAAAATCTGCACAGTACTGAACTCCCTGAAGTTAGTACAGATTTTGGTGATGGATTGACTTGATATTACAGGATGTATTCCTTGGGGTAAGGACTAATAATAAATCCACAACCTCTTTCACGCCTCACTCTAACATTGCATGAATGGCAGCAGACTTCTCAAGCTGTTGATGATGTGAGAAATTTCTTTAGCAAGCACAGGTTTATGTTTCAGAAGGATAAGACCCTGTGTCCTGCTGATGTCAGTGGCTTGCTGTGTCCTGCAGGATCCTGATGAAGGATGAACATCTCCATCACCAACGATTGTGCGTAGGTTTGTAATCTTGGGATTGGCTTTTCCTCAGCTCCATAGAGTTACAGCTGTGGTGCAGAGCTCATACACAAGCCCTCTGTTTCTTCCTTCTATCATTAATGATCTGGCAGAAGGATAAATTTCAGGTCTGCATTCTATGACCAGGTGAGGATTTTCTTAAGGGATTTTTGTCAGTCAGGTGACTAGCATCTACATGGACAAGCTGGCATGGGAGATGGCAGTGTTGCCATGAGGTTCTTTAAAAAGCTGCTTTAAAACAAACAAAATCAATCTTGCTAACACTTCCTCTGTCCCACTAGAGGAGATGGGGGTTTGATCCCAGAGAATAGCAAAGGAGCAGAAAGATGGTTTCCCATGCTATTGTTCCTGGAGATGAGGTTCTGAAGTGAGGTCAGATGGCTGACGATGGCTAAAAACCAGAGGATGAATCTGTGAACATTGACTATTCAGGACAGAAATAGCAAGCCCAGAGCAATGCAGAGGGGTTTATTTCTTAAAGTCTTTTAAAGGTTATAGCTCATTTATGTTCCAATAGAATTAAATATGTGATAATGTAGTGTTCTTAATTGCAGTCTTCAGAGTAATTCCTGCCCTTTCTAAAGAAGTATCCCTTTGATACAGAAATGATTAATGAAGAATTATAATTTAGAAGAGATAGTCATAGCCTTCCATCTGATGTGCATAACACCAGACCACAAAACCTTGCTAGCTATGTCTGCACCAGCCACTTAATTGAGTTTAAATAATAGTTTAGCTCATTTTCAAGTGACAGAAAGTCTTCCATATACTCAGTTAAACTGTTTCAATGGTTAATTATCTTCACAGTTAAAAATGTACGCTGCATTCCTACTCTGAGTTCACAATAGCTTTGTTTCAGACTACCAAATCTCATTAAGCTTTGCTCTCCGTAATTAAAGAATTGTCTGTTTTCTAAAATCTCCTCCTAACATAGATATTTGTAGACCATGACCAATTCACCTCTTAATATACTCCTGGATAAACTGGATAGATTGGACTTCTTAAATTTCTCATGGTGAGACAGGTTTTCCCCGCTCTAAATCATGCTTGTAATGTTTCTCTAATTACTTTCAGACTCACACAAAAGCCAGCACTAAGACACCATCTTCCTTACCGAGAAATGTTGCTTCCCTTCTTCATCTGAGAATTCCCTTGCTCAGATGTTCAGAGCTGCATTTGCCCTCTTAATGACAACACTGGGTACTTATGCACTACATGCCTACAATCTTTTTTAACAGGATGCCTCCTTCTTTTGTGGTGTCCATAAAGCCTTCGGTTCCAGAATACAGTCATCTCAGCAAAACATTTCTCTCATCTAATATTGACAGAGGGCCAGGCTAGATTAGATATTGGGAAGAAATTATTTACTGTGAGGGTCCTGAGGCCCTGGCACAGGGTGCCCAGAGCAGCTGTGGCTGCCCCTGGATCCCTGGAAGTGTCCAAGGCCAGGTTGGATGGGGCTTGGACCAGCCTAGGATAGTGGAAGGTGTCCCTGCCCTTGGCACAGGGGTGAAACAAGCTTTAAGGTCCCTTTCAACACAAACCATTCTATGAATTTTTGATACTCCTTTCCTGAGTGTCCATCTTATGCCATTTTATAGGTTCCAAAGAAACTTGCAGTCAAATATTGCCTGTAGAATTTTTGGTCCTTTATGTCAAGGGCTGTGTATCAGGGAAGCCAGTAATTACCTGAGACTTATTGTCCTGGGTCATTTCTCAGCCAGAAGCTCCAGCATCTCACACAGGCACTTGGACACACTTGAGATTCTTCACAGATGATGCTCTCACATCCTCTGAGGTCACCTCTCATTCCCGCACTTCAACAAGGAGTGTGCCCGCAGAGCACGCTGCCATGCTGTCACACCGCACCTAGCTTTCAAACACTTCCAGTTCACTGCAGACACCCATTGAAAGAAAGAAGCAGGAGGCAAGATCAGTAACATAAGTCACCCTCTGATTTCCTCTTTCTCTCCCTGAAGAGATCATTCTTGCCAAGAAAAGTACTTTGCAGGAGCTGCGTATTTACTGCTCTTTCAAGATCCAATTCCACTTCAGCTGACCCCGTTTACACACTCCTTCTCATACCCACTTATCTGGCAAATTTCCCAAATTCTGTTGCAGGAGAATAAAGTCATCAGTTCCACTTGACTGTGCAATTGTTGGAAATCTGCGAAAATGCACGCAGCAGTGGACAAAAGAAAGGGTGAGAAGAGAATTGAGGTTCAGAACATTTCATGAAAGGCCTCCACCACTTAGTGTCATTACTAACTCTACAACCTGAGGCAATTTATTAAGAGCTTGGAAAAGCAGCTCAAAGAGCTGGATGTGGAGATTTCCATTAGAAATAGATGACTACTTTAAAGGTTGCAATTGGATTCTAAAGAACAGGCTAGATGAAAATTGTGAGAGGTGAATAGCTACTGAATACTGTGGGCTGGGGAAGGGGAAGAAAATTGCCACCTACTTGAAATAAATAGCTCTTCTAAAATAATAGGGTTTAAACTTTAAAATTGTTTTGTTCTATGACATGCAGAAGGATGTATTTATAGTTATTTTCAACTTCTCCAAACAGGCAATATTTGCCTGGAAAATAATTTTCGTATAAAAATATGACAATGTAATTATTCTATCTGGTATTTTCTACCTTTTGATGCCGTATTTATAATAATTTTTCATATTTTTCAGCAGTTTTAGCTATCCATAAGAATTCTCTGCTACAAGACAAAGAGGACATTAGTAGGAATCAAGTCACTCCTCCCTCTTTCCACTAACTTTTCCTTTAAATTGATGAAATGAATGCTTGCCAGAAATAAAAAAGGTTGTGGTTGCTAATATTACTAATTACTAATATTAGATTACTAATGGTAATTCTGTTAATACTGATTTACACCAAAAGCAGGATTTTCAAGAGTCATATCTGGAGGTGAAGGAGTGTTTTTTTTGCTCTCTTGCAGGCCATTTTACAGTCGAGATTTAATCCTGTGGGGTACAGGGAATATTTTTTCCTGTACACCCATGTTTACTCCATGTACCTGGGTCTCACAGACCTTGGTTGCTTGCAGTGTTAGTGATTTAGTAATTCCCTGGAGCCTACATTTCTCCTTCAGCCCCACAGGATGCAAGTCAAAATGTCCAGTGAAATCAAAACATTCTCAAGGCACGTTTCATTACCTTGAATCAACATTTTCCAGTAGAGAATTCTCAGAATCATAAACCCATGGAATAATTAAAGTTGGAAAAACCTTCTAATATTGAGTCCAAGCATCAATCTAGCACTGCCAGCTCCACCACTAAACCATGTCCCCAAGTGTCACATCTACACATTTTTTTAGCACTTCCAGTGGCAATTCTTCTGGAAAATACTTGACAACCTTAAGTACACAGTTTGTCCTCATGTCTTTCCCCCTCAGGGTTGGTAAAAAACATTCAGATTACTGAGTATTTCCCAATGTCCTCCCTTACTAAGTGGTATAAATCCTATCAGCTCAGAACTGGGGTGTCAGCAGTAAAATACTAATATCCTCATCACTGAGAATATGCAGGTCTCTGTCAAAGGGGCTGAACAAGAGGTTTGGGGTTGTGGGACAGAAAGGCAGGAACTAGTCTTCTCCCTGGTTGGCAGATAATTGCTTAGAAAGAATAAAGATGGGCTAAAGGAAGGTTATTTGATACAGGCTAATTTTCATTTTTATAAATCCAATCAAGTTCTTACCCTCAATACAAATTTCCAGTCTGCTTGAAGGGTGGTACAATTAGCCATGTCTCACCTATTTGAGTTCCTAGTGATAATGGTGCTCCACAAGGATCATTTAGTATGTCCCTGTTACACTTCATTTTCAGCACATTTAAGTAATTTGTGATCCTGCTAGTACAGTTGCAAGAGCTACATTCATTCAAGTACAAATGGAAGAAGGTGGAAGAGAGGACATAATCTGGGATGCCTTCCAGACCGCCATGGCCACTAAACTGAGGTGCCAAAATTAGGAGTGCAGCCACTGTGGACTCCTCTTATTTAATGGTGACAGGGAGTGAGCAGGTGCTCCTGCTCTAATGATGATTCAGAAATTAGATGGGTTGCTTTTCCTCTTTTCACCCCTTCAACTCAAAAAGCAAATTTTGGCTAGACGTCTTCAAATTCCTGTCATTCAAAACAGAGAAACAGCAGAGAGAGCAGCTGTTGGCTTGAACTTGGAAGTATTTGCTCATGAAAAATAGGGTTCCTGACTTCTCTCTAGTCCTAGTCTCAACAATTCCTCTAAAAAAGTTTATTCCAGGTACTTTTGTTTTCACCTTTCCTTCCTTTTCATCACTCTAGATGACTCCATCAACATGAGCCACAATTTCAGAAGAAAAACAAATAAAAATATCATTGGAAACCAGACTTTCTGGTGGATTTGCTATTAATTTAACTAAATCAATAGGCAAAGAGGTCAAAAAAAAGGCAAGATTACTCAAAATGATGCACCCTGGTGAAGATGGAGACAGGCAATGAAGAAATCATAGCAAGCCAAAATATCATTGATTGGTGACAAAAGAGTCTCATACCTCTATAAAGCATTATTATTTTCCTGAGGTTTATTTTCCTGGAAGGTTTAGCAAAATATAATTCTTCACCCAAAGCATATGAACATTGCTGTGCAGTCACTGTTGCCTTTCTTTTTCCACTCAGTTCTTTTACGGAAATAGACTGAACCTGATGAGTGGACAGCACATTTTTAAAAACTTTTTTTTTTCACCCACACTCAGCAATAAAAGGATGCTGGGGAGGTAATCTGTGTGTCTGAAGTTATAAAAAGCTGAAATATCATTTATAGCAGCACTTGCATCATCTGGAGATTGCAGGAGGAAAAGGATAAAGCTATAGGGCTGCATTGAGAGAAAAAGGAAAAAATCCTACCTCTACTACCACATGCCCTTCACAACATGGACTGACTTTCCTAATCTGAGCCAAATAGTCTGTGGCAGTGCAACGTTTTATTGTATTTTCGTATGTTCTTTGTACCCCAATGGTTCATCCCTATCTCTCCCACTTCTACTCCCGGTTGGTCTGCCCTAGATCCAAGCCGCTTCCCCGGTGCTCCCAATATGGTGTTCCCCTCCCCTTGTTCCGGCTCTTTCCCTATCAATCACCCAAAGCCCTCCCCAAGTTCTGGATTGTTCTATGCCAGTCACCGAAGCCCTCCCTAATTACCCTTATATGGTACCCGTCAATCCCCCGAGACCCTGCCCCCTTGGATGCCTCCCCTCTTGGGAGGCATAACCTCCCCTAAACCTCGACGCCCCATTGGGGCATGTGACCCCTCTCCCTCCTCCCACCAAGACCATTGAACCAGGTGTAGGTCCTCCCCTCTGGTGCCCCTCCCTCCTAATCCTCCTATTGGCCCCTGGTCGAGTTTCTTCGTCTGTTCAACCCCCCCCCCCCCCCCCCCCCCCCCCCCCCCTTATAAGGTATGGTCCCCGGGCAGCTGTCGCTTGTTCACCATGGATCCCCTTCAATAAATCTTGGATTGTATGCAGTGGCAAGCCTGCCTGCTACTTTTTATCTTTTATTTCATGGAGGGCTGCTGGCTGCTGCAGTGCCTGGAGCTTTCACTCCCCAGGGTAGAGCAGAGGCTTCAGAGGAGCAGCTTCAAAGCTCCATGCCTCCGGCTGCTCCCTGCTCCTGGTGCACATCGCTGGAGCCAGCCTGCGCCGTGGTCAGTAGTGGTCACTGTGACAATAGTTCGTCCCCACTTTTCCCACTCACATCTTTAGTTATGATTTTCATCGAACTCTCTTCTCCTAGTTGATGATATAAGGAGATTGATTGCTGGGTGAAATATGAAAGGCACAAATGATGCCAGTAGCCACCGTTTTGCAGTTTGCTGTCTGAAAACCCAAACACTTGGCCTGTTTTGCAACTCCTCCTCCAGAGAGAAGAGAGTGAGAATCTTGCTTGGTGGGCCAGGATTAGCTCCCACTGGCCCTGGAAGCCTGAGTCTGTACTGAAGGCTGGTTGGGAATTTTGTGACTTCAAAAGAAAATTCTAGTCTCTAAAACAGAGTCTATTCATTTTCAAAATTTCTTCAGTCTGCAAATGGATTTTTTGTTGTGAAAGGAAAAACCTGATCAAGACCACTAGACGGGAACTATTTGATGTGCTGGAAGAAACGACTGCTTTAATATCTGGAATTAATTTTTGATCCAAAAAATAATATTGAATCTAAAGAGCAGGAAGGAAAGCAAAAAAATGGGGCAACTAGGCAGTTTTTGAAAACTAGGAGTAAACACTTCATCTCTCCAGCTATGAAACCAGCTGACCTTGATGGGGCTGTTCCCATTTTTTGCTGGTCATTTTCCAGAATGAATAGGTCTGTGGGAAAGCTCTCCCTCCACTGAAAGCAGGGTAGCTGGAGAGGAAAAAGATGGTACACCCATCTCATATCTCCACACAGAACTGAGAAGTCCCTTCCACTCTGCAAACTAGACATAGATATACCCTCGTTTACTGCACGCAAGCACCTCTTTGCATTGGTCTTTACACAGCTTTTGGTTTTTCCTTCCTTAAAAAACTTGGAACGTCCCCATGTGAAAACAGAAGAAAAAGAGGAACTATTAGATTTCTAGTGAAGCTGATTTTTTTTTCTGCTTGGTCTGTTTGAAAACTGGTGATACCCCACAGGGTTTTACTCAGCTCATCCGAATTTATCCCAAAGTAGAAGTTTCATATCTGCAGATGCTATACAAACTCAGGCTGCCTCACAAGAGATTTCAGATTGGAAGTTGAAAGGTACATAAGTCTATAATTAGAACAGATAACTGTCCATTAAAAATGGATTCCCTTTAGGGCCCAGAAACCGTGAGGAAAAGTGAGGAGGAAAGAAGAGTGTAGTTGTCAAGTTCTGGTTTTGCCATGTAGATTTAACACTGGTGGTTACGTATCACAGAGAAGCACGTCTAAACAGCACTTTTTACCAAGGAATTAACAGAATTGAAAACACCAGAGGATGAGGACTAATAGTAGGAGCTCAACTCCCCATGGTGATTGAGGCCCTTAGATGAAAAAGGGTAATATGACAGGTCAAGGGAAAGAAAGGCAACGTAGGTGTGAGGAGTCAACAAGCAGGAAAATAAATTCTTCTGATTTGTGTAGTATGCAATTCACATCCTGATAAAAATACAAGCTAACAACTCCTGCCCCATAGAGAATGTTAAGCAGACTGTAAAGGAAAAAATGTATCGGCAGCAGTATTTCAAAGTCCTTACTCAGAAGAACACACTAAATCTGTGGAAGAACAAGAATTTGAATCTACAGCCTTGAACGAAAGCATGTCTACATTGTGTAGCACCTCAAAAAAGTACATTTCAGTCAGGCATGAAGTCAGGCATGAGCTATTACCAGCATTCAAGACCAGCTATTAAAAACTGTACTTACTACAGATCCACAAAAAAAAGAAAAAGAAAGCCAGTTAGCTATTAAAATTCGGTAATTCAAGAAATTGTGTTGCTGAGAAAAGGATCATCTTTCTTAAAATCAAGGAGATAATTTGTGGCTTTTGAATAGAAATAAAGTTTACCTGGCTGCGTAAATGCCAATCAATTTTATTCAGGAAAGAAATATGTTGGGGTCCCTCCCCCTGCCATGGAGCCCTGGGAGAGGGGCCCTGAGGGCACAGACACGGGGTTTCCCTGTCCCTGCTCAGCCTCGTTCCCATTGGTTGGTTTGTGTTCCCTGCGCGGGCAGAAGGACCCTTGGTCCCGTGACTGGAACAGTTCCTCGGCAGAGCCCCGGCCATGTGGCTGGAGAAATAAACATCTCTGAAACAGCTATCAAGAATCTGTCTGTCTGCATATATATTTCCTTTCCACGGGACTCCTGGTTTGATATATGCGTGTTGCAGGATCCCCACTGCAACAAATGGTAGAGAATTGAGAGCAGAACGATTCCCGATCCCTAAGCGACTGATTTGTGTGAGTAAACCCTGGAAACTTTGGATTCCTCTTCTTGGTTTCGCTTTGCTATTCCATATCTAAACTATGGAGGAACCGTGGGAAGACTCTTGGCTCTCAGAGCCGCATATGGACATTTATCTTAAACTTAAAATGATTCTTGAACAACGATTTGTGAATTTTAGCTTGATTCAAGCTCAGAAAGAACTGAAACACTTCCTGGCATGGTTGTTTAAGAACTTTTTCTATGTTTCTTGGGATTTAATTCTTACGAAGGGCTTTTGGAAAACCGTTTGGACACAGTTAATACTGGAGTCAAAATATATGCCGATGGAAGAATATTTTCGTGAATATTATTTAGTTACCGAGACTGTTGAGCAATGTCAGCTGTGTCCTGGCGAAGGGAAGCCTGGCGCAGGGACCGTGCGGCCCAGGCCACGTGCACCGAGCGCTCTGAGAGCAGCAGCGAGGCAGTTCCCGCGTGCGGGCGGAGCCACGCGAGCCGCAGTGTCGGTGGCGGAGCGAGGCGCGGCGGGACCCGGCGGTGCCCGCCCGGCCCCGCGCAGCGCGTGGTGGAGCGAGCCCCGTGAACGCCCGACCGAGAGGGGCGGCGCGCGGGCGGCGGCTGGCGGCGATGGCGGTGGAACGGAGCCGCGCCCAGCCGAAACGTGCGCTGGAGCCGGGCGCGGGGGAGTCGTCGCTCGGGGGCCCGGCCGAGACGTGGGTGCAGCGCCCGGCAGCGGCAGCGAAGCTGCGACCAGAGGAGGCGACGCACGGAGAACTGAGCGGCGCGGCCCGACCCGGCCCGCGCAGCCCCGAACGCGACCCCGGGAAGAGCGCGCAGGCACCAGCAGCCCCGACAATTCCAACACGGGAGCGACCGAAGGAGAGAGCAAAGACGCAGCGAGACAGAAAACAGCAGCCACTCGGAAAAAGGAAAAGATCATAGTAACTAAGACCTTAGGGATAGTAAAATGGTATAATGTTAAGCAAAATTATGGTTTTATAACAAGGTGTGACAACCAGCAAGACATATTCGTGCATAGAACTGCTATTAAAAAGAATAACCCTGAAAAATGCATCCCAAGCTTGGGAGATGGAGAGGTGGTGGAATTTAATATTGTACTAGGGAGAAAAGGGTTACAAGCATCGCAGGTCACTGGGCCTGATGGTGTTTCTGTGAAAGGCAGTATATATGCAAAAAATCGTAGTCATGTTAGACAGTATCTCCATTGTAAGCCCCCCCTACAGTTTCCCTTTCCTAATCCCACCTTTCCCTTTTACCCTATGTCCTATTACCCCCAGTGTATTCCTAATCCATTTTTTCATCCATGGTTTCCCTCACAAAACCATGCTTTTGCCAATTGTTTCCCCAAAAATCCCTTTCCAATGCCGAGTGGGGGATGAAAAGGGGGAGGGAAGAAGTTAAACCTTCTCCTGCCTCAGTTTCCCCACAAAGCATGCTCAGAGTTCTGTCTCCCTTCTGTCAGCCCTGAGATGTTCCACAGAATCTGTTTGGACATTTAAAGACTCAGGAGGGTGGCTTGTTTTGTTTTGAAACTGTTCTTGTTATGTTTATCCAGTTGTTTTCATTCTCCTTCTATTAAAATAAAATGGGTGAGGTGTTGGGGTCCCTCCCCCGCCATGTAGCCCTGGGAGAGGGGCCCTGAGGGCACAGGCACGGGGCTTCCCTGTCCCTGCTCAGCCTCGTTCCCATTGGTTGGTTTGTGTTCCCTGCGCGGGCAGAAGGATCCTTGGTCCCATGACTGGAACAGTTCCTGAGCAGAGCTCCGGCCATGCGGCTGGAGAAATAAACATCTCTCTGAAACAGCTATCAAGAATCTGTCTGTCCATATATATTTCCTTTCCACAGGACTCCTGGTTTGATATATGCGTGTTGCAGGATCCCCACTGCAACAGAAATACTGACTACAAATTCCAGCATGAAGCTGTTATAGTCAGCCACATAACCTGCCATCCAAGTCTTAAACCAACACCACTCCAAACCTGCTTCTTTCCTTTTAAATAGTAAAACTACTGTTGTAGAAAATAAATCCACTGTTGGGTAATTTGTTCTCTTGCCACATGCATTTCAGCTACAAAGTAGTCAGCAGCACTTAGACATTAGAAAGACTCCAGAGAAAGTTAATACAGATGATTAGCCCTAAAGGGGCCGTAAGATGATGAGAAGCTGAGTGAATTAAATTTATTTCCCTTAGTGTGAATTGGTGAAGTTATGTTGAGGTTTACAACATTTGTGTTCAGAGATCTCACTGCATCTGTATAATGGGAGGGATGTGGGGGGATTAGTTTGGACAGAGAGTAAATTGTAGGAGGGAGGGAGGATATATGAGGTCTTTTTATTCCGTTTTTCTTTTCCACTGCTAGCTGATTAAGGAAAGCAAGGGCATCTAGGATTCTACATTTGAAAGGCTGCTAGATGACTGCAAGAAACATTAGGCTGCTTGAAAATGTCAGCACTTTACACTTTATGTAGGACTGAGCTGATTGCTATGGTGAAGAGAACATAAGTGATTCAAAGGTGAACCAGAGGTCTCCATGTTAGAGATGTGAATATGAGCAGGATGGGGGAAGGGAGCCTGGATCCATAAAATGCTGAATTCTTTGTTATGTCTGAGCAGGGTCTAGAGTGATTTGATATATATTTCATTTTTGTATGAATTCATGAGTAACTTGTAGATGAAAATGCCTTTAATTTGGAATAAGATCTGGAAAGGGAGATAAGAGACTCCTGCAGCTTCTTCAGGCAACATCCTTATCTGAGAAACAAATATGGCTAAAGAGCAAAATGGGTCTTGCTTCCTGAGCAGGAAAGGGAGCCGCAACAAAGCTAACTCATGGCAGCTAACACAGCGTCAAATGCTGATGTAGGACAAGTTGTTTTGCTGTCCTGGACATTAACAAGTTAATAACCACCCTGATGCTTTCCCGTGATTTGTCCTGATCTGCTGAAGCACAGTAAGCTATAAATTTTAATGTTTTTCACTGGGGTTTTACTATGGGCAGGACACATCCTGGTAAAATGCAGTAGTTTCAGACTCTTCACTCTAATTTACTGGGGTTCCACTACAGAGCTTGGCCACTGCAATGGGAACTATCCTGCTTGTCTCAGATGAACACCTCAGGACACCTTGCACTGCCTTTTGAAGGTGCTTTTATTTAATGACCACAAACAAATAGACAACAAAATTTTATCACTTGGCATTTGGTGGGAAAAAGTCCCCGCCTGACCTCTTAGCCTATGGGAAAGAGTATGTGCTTTCCGCATGTATATTTATTAAATATATATCATCTTTAAAATAATGAGCTCTCAGCTGGAATGTATTAGATGAATTTACTTTTCAGAAATCATAGAATGTTATGTTTTGGAAGGAACTTAAAAGATCAGTCTTACTTCCAAACACCTGCCAGGTGAAGGAACCTGTATTTGACTTGTACTGGGGACTAGAAAAAGAAAAGGCAAGGTACATACTCAAAAAAAATAAAAGGCTTTTCACCTGGCATATAGTTAAAAGAAGCCTGTGGTCAATTTTTGGCTTCAATTTTGTCTTTCTGGAGACTATTTTTTTAACATCTTAAAAGCAGAGGGCTAAAACAAAGCATGATGTGGAGAACACTCATTAAAAAATTCACTGTGGTTGAGACTGTAGACTTGTAGGAGAAGCAACATGATCATAATTTAATAGTTACAATTATTTCCTCTCTTATTTTTCTTTTTTTTTAATCAGTGGCTCTCAGGACACAAATTAGAGCTCTTTGAGGATCTATATGCTGCCTAGATTTCCATCATCCGGAGGGGCAGACCACTTAATGAAAACTCTAGCTTCAGACAGTGTAAGCGATGCTCAGTGTCTGTGTTTACCCCAGGGATGGACTGTGCTCTGCTCCTGCCTGCGATCCTCATTGATCACAATGTGGTTGGGGGGTGTTACCTGCATTGATGATGTGCCTGGATGAAATATAAGCTTTGATCATGACACTACACTTTGAAATGCCATCTCTGAAAGGAAAACACCTCAGAGGGGAGAACAAGTCAGAGTTTCCCTGCAAAGCAGATGAGTCCTAGACTAGACACATATCCAAGATCCCAGCAGTCAGGTCTTAGAAGGCCTCATGGATGAAGGGCTAATGGACCAAGACCTGCAGGATCCAGCCAGTGCAGTCATCTCCTGGCCAGATGTACTCATTGAAGCCACTCAGGCTGACTTTCAAGATTGATTTCAGGCAGCGCTGTGAATCAATGGCACTTACAGCTCAGCCCACACCAGATTGCCGGCTCAGCTCCAAGACACCACTGTACCCACAGGACAGGTCTTCCCAGTTGTGAGCTGTCAAATTTCACAGCTCTGAACCAGACCCTACAGACTCACTAACCTGGGTCATTTCTCCTTTAAGGATTCCTGTGAATTTTTGCTTTAAGGATTTAAGAGGAAATGAAAGAAAGATTAAAAGAGTGAAAGGAGAAACCACTCTGGTTTCTGTCAATGAAAATCACTGAGACTTCCCTCCATAGCAAGTTCTTCCTCATTATGACACTTGGGTTAGGGCAGGTACATGATGGTGTTAGAAACTCCTGTTGTAAGTACTGAGAGTTGCTCAAGACAGGAGAAAATTTGCTGTCTGGGGAATTGAGCCCTGCAAAAATGCACGGCTAAGTCCCAGAGTCTCTGCTGTATAGCAGGCAAGGACAGCAGCAAGTACAGGGTAGCACAGCACATGGGAGACCATCAAAGAGAGAGGTTTTAAAAAGTCTGTTTGAGATGAATTTACAACTCAGATCTCTAGGGCATTAATTGGTTCCACTTTTACTGTTTCCCATCAACCATCTGCAGGCAACACCTTTTAACAACTTGCTGTAATACATTTACTGGACATTTTGTCATTGTAGTATATTTGAGATATCAAAAAACAGCTGGTAGAAGGCCATAAACAAAGGCTTTATTACCTATTGTTTATCATCACTTTAGTTTTGGAAGACTAACCAAGAACATTAATGCACAGCAACATCAAGATGCATCTTTATTGTTGCCAGGAAGGCTAAAGGTTACCTCACTAATAATATGCAAATGGAGCCTTTTACTGCACATAATGAATAATCACTTTAGATTAAAGACAGAAATTTCCTTTAGTAGTGCTTGCAATAAAGTCTTTTTGCATGAATTTAATAATTAATTTAAAGAATTATCACTTCACTGAGCCTGAATACATTATTTATTAAATGTAATTGAAGTATTTATTAGGCGAGTAATAAACGATGGACAACAGCAATGGGTGGTTTCACTGTTTATAAAATAGCCTCAGCCTATGATTACTAGCAGGGATGGTGGCCTTCCTGTATTGTTATAACACATAAATTATCTGCAGGAAAACAGATATAATTGCTTGCATTACTTACTGGATTTTCCCTGCTATTTAGTTCTCCTCGGATGTAAGAAGAGGGGAATCAGAATTTTGTTACCATAGACTACATTACACTGGCAGTCTACACTCTATTTATGCAAGATCTTTTTTCTAACTCTGGACTCAGTAAAACTTAGGTTGCTAGTGTGTCTGTCCAACATTTGACAGTCTCAGCCTACACACGGAGTCAGAGCACTGGTAGCAAGTAATTTGCACATTAGAGTCTTCAGATGAGAGCAGCATTGACTTACCCTGACAGCAGCAACAGCAGAGCTCCTGAATAGCTTCAGTTTAAAATGAATTCATTAGAACATAGTGAATTTAATAGCAGGAGGATAAACAAGGAGATCAGCAATACCAGCTGTCCTTTTATGTTGCTGGAAGAGTCTAAAACATTACCTCAGGATAAACTGCTTAGAAACAAAAAGGATGAAGTTGGTCCAAAAGTCTCTAAGCAGCATCATGGAGCTCAGAAAGTCAAGGAAATCTCTTTGTGTTGGTAACTACTTCATTTACTGTAGGCCATTGGTCAGGCTGGCAATTTTTATATTAATTGTTATTAAACAGAAACATTAATAAAGACAGTTTATTTTCCATCTTAACCAACAGCCTATAAGCAACTTCATGTAGTAGAATTCTATAAATAATAGAAATTATTTTAAGATATATTCTCCTTGGGGGGGAAAAAAAAAAAATTCTTGCTTTACTTTCATCAATGTTATCCAAGAAGTTTAAGTTTAATGTGGAAAGATGTTTAATTTTCTGGGCTGGGTTTTTTGTTTTAAAAAATGCTGCAGTTTTTTATTTGTAATAAAAGACCCAATTTCCATTCTAGTGTTGGTGCAAATACCTTGACTTATTAATATATCCGTAAAGGGCATTGCTTGCCATATGAAAGACCACAGTGTGTGTACTTTGCTCTGAATGTATTCCACTTGTTTGTCCCAAAACATATTTCCAGATCCAGAAAGAGGGGACAACGAGACCTCAGCTGAAATGCAGTTTCTAGATGCACTTACCTTGCTCTCTCCAGTCTAGGAATTAAACCCAGAGCCTGAAGAACTAGAAAGATCACACAAATACTTAAGAAGTGGTGGCGTCAATTTGTGCCCAAGAGTTCTGGCAAGAAACTCTAAGGTTTACTAGGAAGAAAGGTTTTCCAAATATATTAAATTTTTGAGGTTTTTTTCCTATATCAAAAAATTACAGAACACCAAAAAAGATTGGAACAGTGTTTCTTTGATGACAAAAGGCCTCTGTCCATCTAAGGCATAGACCATTTTCTTATACTTAAAAACACATGACAATATTTTTCTTTAACAAGTATGAAATAAAAAATAGGCTGGCATAATACACTACCAAACCTGAATTTTAGCAGTACCCTGAATCACTCCCAGATCAATTTGTCTTAGTTTAAGTGAAAGCCACAATTTGTCTCTGCAAAACTTCCCTGTCATATCCTGCCCACCTGTATTTTAAGTAAAAATTGTAGAATATCCTCAGCTGGAAGGGACTCACAAGGGATCCAGAAGCTGTCCTGGATAACTATAGCCTACAAATATCGAATTGTACATCATAGAATAGTAGAATTGTTAAGGTTGGAAAAGACTTCTAAGATGATGGAGTCCAACTGTTAACCATCGCTGCCATATTCACTGCTAAACCATGTCCCAAATGCCACACCCACCTGCTTTTCGGGTTACTTCCAGGGCTGGAGATTCTATCACTTCCCTGTGCAGCCTATCCCGATGCTTGGCCACTCTTTCAGCGAAGAGGTTTTTCCTAAAATCCATTCTAAGACGGTGCACTGCAGGGATTTAGGAACTCAGTCCTCTCCTCTTAGCAATGGAAAAGTTTTTTGATAACTTCATAGGAAATGGCACATAGAAAACTATGTGAGAAGCCACCCAGTCTTGTGGACACATACATGCCAAGATCTACTAAAAGCTAAAATTTGATACTTGGAAGTGATTGCTAGGGAAAGTGGCAGAGCTGAGACTGGGTGCTCTTGCACACTCTTGGTGCTTCTGTGGTAAGGCCGGACATCTTCCTGTAATCCCCATATTTGCATTTCTGAGGGACTTCCATGGTGTCTGTATAGCTGCATCCCAGAAAAAAATTGTGGCAGCTAAATGGAAACCTGCTGAAAGTCTTAGTAATTGTTTTTGGTGTTGCAGTCTGCAACGTTCCTTTTATTTTCTCTGATTATTCTTAAGGAATAATTAGAGTAATTGCGAATAATTAGAAGTGGGGACTGATTTCCACTCCACTGTAGTGGGAGAAAAGAAGACTGAAGATGTTGCAATGAATAGCAACCTTTTTTATTGTCCTTAGAAAACAGGTCTCTTTTTACCCATGTAAGTAATCCCTAGGATCAGTTCTCTGAAAAACTCAGCTTTTTTTCTGCTGGATTTTTTCCACATAATTTTTTTGTTGTCATTTTAGTCTACTACATTGAGACATTTTATAAAAAAAGTGTTAAATAGCTGCTTCAGAGTTAACTGCCTTTATTTTCAAAAGCTTGTAAGATATTCTGTGTGAAGAAGTTGCTCTTCCTTCCCCAGCCCTCTGTAAGTCTGAAAAAGGCAGGGGAGTGTGCTGGGTAAACTTTTCCCTCTTTTTCACTGCAAAACCTCTCAACTGGCTTAATTGGTTCTCCCACTTGACTGTGTAGCACAAGGGCTTGATGTGTTAAGTTTATACTTGTCTATAAAAGTGAAAAAGTGGTATACAAGAGACACTTGTGACTTGTGGTCCATTATCATGATTATTAACTTCTCTGAAGTCCTGTAATGAACAATCTGTCATTTACGAGCTGGTAGTACATCATCACTTAATGTGCTGGATACTTCTGTACTGCTAAAAAGCAAAGTAACATTTCATTAGGCAGCCTGTCCCACCATAACAGATCTGTACTGCTCCTGGAGGGAGGGCTAACAGGAATCTCTTGAGTTTTCAGTATGTCTTCTGGATTCTATTTCTTGTAATAAGTGTCCTCACATGCTGCAAGTCTCAGCACGGTAGCTCAGGTCCAGCTCACTTTTTTATTTATGTGTGGCAGATGCCTGTCATCCTGTGGCCCATTATTGTAATTTGTTGCCCAAAAATTCATTTCTGCTTACGCATGAGAACTTGTGTTTTCAGCCTTGTGTCCAAGGATTACTTTTGAGGGTTTCCTCAGATGGCTTTGAACGGTATGTCTGACTTTTCTAGTGACACTGACTTGTGGAAGAGTTAATACCTGAGCCAAATTACCTTTAAATCCTTCCTGTTACACCACCTTACACTGGCTATCTGGAAACACTCCTGAAAACATTCATGCTGCAAGGAACATCCTAACAAGCCTGGTTTCTTATCATTCTGTCCCTATTTTCAGAAGTTTAACTCATCTGATGATATTTGTGGCACAAAGCTATTTTAACTGATTTAAATTTGTTATTCTTGGCCAGATTTCAGACATTTTTCATTAGTAGACAAAAATTGCCCAGTGAACATATTGGGCACTTTATGTATCTGATGGAACTTTTCGTGTGCAAATCATATGAACAAAAGGGTTTTTTTAAGGACACTTCCATAAATAATTTACCAAGAGCTACAAAATTATTTATAGTCAATAATCTAATTGTTACCAACTCAAACAAATAAATGGATGGTATGCTGTAGATAACATCTTTTATTGATATTTTTATCTCCATCTTTATCGGATGTCACTTTCAGTCAGCAGCAAGCTTAAAATATCTACTGATCATTTCTGAATCTTTTAGCACTGTTTTATATTAACACCTTTCAAAAAATATTGACCTATTCATAATCTTCACTTTTATAGTCCAATAAATGCTTCTAAAATCATCTACACTTTCTTTCTCTTGGGATATTTATAGGGAAACTTGTACCAATATGTCAAACTCCCTGACAGACTTTTCCTTAAAGCAGACATAACAACGTGGTTTTGTCATGTAAACTCATACACAGTAAATAAGAATTTTGGTTATCAATTTTAACATCAGGCTACTGTTAATTCTTTAGTGCACACTCAAAGTGATTGAACTGCATCAATAATCCCAACTAAGAAAAGGTGTATCTGTTGTCTTCTGGTTTTGTGTCTGGAAAAGTAACAATCTGATTAAGGGGATAATTTCCCCTTCAGGTGGATTTTCAAGGAGTTTTTATGTTATATGCATGCAGGTATTTAAACCGTGCACAAATTTTGGGAACATAGGGTGGTCCTAAGCATATATGACATATATGTGTACTTATTGTTAATTTCCAGTATCTACACTTGCGTGTAGCTGTGTCTAAATAGCTCAAAGCAAAAATACATTCAAAGGCTACTCAGTAGTTATGAGAACGCTTTAACAATCAGAGTTCTTAAATTAAAATGCTCAGCCATGATGCAAAGTCAATAGTAAAAGAGGTGAGCAAAAGTATCCCCTCACAAAGTACAGTGCAAACAAAATGATTATCAACCTCCCAGCCTCAAAATAAAAAATAACAACAACCTTGATTCATAAAACAAACAGGCCTTCTTTGGCTCAAAAATAAATGCCAGCTTGTCAGACTGTTCGACTATATGAAGCACCTGGCATGCTCTTGATACTCTCCAGGTTGTAAATTATAATGGGAAAATTTCACAGACCTGAGCTCAGTAACCCATGTGGTTCTGTTCATCTCTGTGTTCCTGTGATTAACTATTCAAACAAGATCCACAGAACCTGGCCTAACTGATCTGCTTATCTTCAGATGCTCAGGAATACCTCTCCATCTGTTTTCAATGTATCCATCCCCGTGGCACCTGGGATAATTAAGCTTTAATAGCATAGGCAGGACTTCAGTCAGCCCGCTTGAGCTATTGCAACCTGAGCCTCACTTCAGACTCAAGCCTTTAGATCTGCTTAGGGGTGGGCTTCTGCCTTTAATAAAGCTCCTAGCTTAGCCCGATTTTCAGATGCTGAACCACTTTAAGGTTCTGAAGTTCAGGGGAGATGATCTACATTGAGGAGGTTCCAAGGAGTCAGGCAGGTCACCAATTATGCCTGGAGAGGGTCTCTTTTTAAGGAGTCTGTGATTTAGGTACTGGTTAGGTGTCCAGACATACTGTATCCTAAAAGAAATTGAAAGACAGATGTCTAAACACCATCAAAATCCCGCGTGTCTAAATTTATATGAAAATCATTACTTTTATTATTGCAGAAGACATCTCCAAATTCCCATTCTCTTTCACAGACTCAGCTTTTTGCAAAGCAGGTACATGCAGAACCCCTGTACAAAAAACTGGGCAGTGAAAGAGGTAGACTGCCACATGGGAAGCTGCCAGTTAGAAAGACCTTTACACCTCACCTTTCTTTGTTTTTGTTCTCTTGCTTATAATTCAGAAAAGACATTTGTTGGAGAATATTTCTTGTCTACTGAATATAGAGTAATTTTCACCTGCTTTGTTAAAAGGGACTTTCCTATTCTACCTCCTTATGTTCACATTCCATTACTTGTCTTCATTTACCGCTTTGTCACTGGAACATTTGAAAAGATAAACAGAAAAAAAAAAAAGAAAACAAAAACCAAGAGAGAGAGAGAAAGGTCCATACGGCTTTCAGGAAGAAAAGACTTAAACAGGCTGAGAATTAGTTTATTCATTGATTTGTCTTTTATGTTGCTTAGAAAGCCTGAACTGTGAGACAGGATTTTTTGTCATACATCATGCACACTCTCACACTGAAGCAGCCTTTATTTGACCTCTTAATCAATCTGAGTGCCAGTGTAGGGAAAAAAGGGGGAGATACAAGATAGCTCATATAAATGCCAAGTTGGCTGTGTTCCTCTGAACCATCTGCACTTCTAGCCATGGTCAGACTAAATGTCTGCTAATGGCTGCCTTCTTCTGTGATCCATTTATATGTCCCTCTTTCTCTTTTTTCTTTCTTCTTTTTTTCTTTTTTTTTTTCTTTAAGTGAAAAACAAATGGCTTTATTGGACTTGCTCGGCTTCAATGCAGCTGTGAATTTCAGGCCCAGAAAGGCAGCCAAGGAGAAGTCAGACAGCAAAGCCTTTCTGCTTAGAGAAGCAAGGCCAAAACTGCTGATTTGGCTTCATTATGATACATGATATATTTTTTTTTTAATCTATAAATTTTAATATGGCCCTTGGAGGACAAATTTTGAGCTGATCCTTTTTCCATTTCTTTTCTTCATCTACCACCCTTTAGAAACAAGGAGGTTTGTTGGACTTGTTCTGGGTTGTAATTACTGGACCTTGCAACTTCTTAATCCATCTGCAGATAGGATGGAATCTTAAAACTAAACAATTTATATATGGCTGATAAGGCGATAGCCAGGCTTGGCTTTCTGGAGGAACAGGTTTTGGCCATAATGTAATGTATTCTCAGTAGTGCTTTGGTAATAGTGAAAGGTGTACTTCGTGAGAAACACAAGAGAGGAAGTGGAGAGGAGCCAGCAAAACAAGGCCCTGAGTCCAACTGAGATCTCCAGGTACACCTAAAATATAAATAACAACTAATCATTTTTCCTTAAAGCTGCATATGAATCTTTAGTGCTTCCTCTCAGAGCCTGGCTTTTTGCAACAGTGTGTCTTTGTGATGTTAATTTTCCCTATGGCCAAAGGACTGAAATAGTCAAGTATTGACTCCTTGTCAACAGCACTGACACACACATCTGTAAGGATATTACCCAGGCTTGCTTTTCCCAGGCTGTGTGAGTGAGTCCCTGCTCTGATCTGGAAATCCCAGAGCTGGGTCAGTGCAGCACTGGGCCAAGATCAGGATCTGCAGGAGCCTCCTGAGGTCTTGCCTCCTGACAGGCTTCTCCCACACACAGCCACCCACCCCTCCTCTCACTATTCTCTATTGCTTTGTCAGGAAAAGGGGGGAACTCAGGGAAAGCAAATGACCGTTTAAATTAAAACAGTGCACTGATGTGTCCCATTTCAAATGAAAAAAATACCAAAAAAAAAGAGGACACGAAGTTCCATCAAAAAGGCAGTATGGAAGGATAAGCTTTCAGAGGTTCTCTCAGTGTCTGTAGAAAATGAATATGTACATGTGGACCACTTCCCCTTATCTGCTTAGGACCTGTGACTGATTTAATATGTTAATATACTCACACCTCCATAATTTTCCTCTGGTGAAGTTGAGGGCCGGGATCTTCAAGGGTACCAAGGTGTCATCAAAAATCTGTAATAAATGGGTTTCTACATATTTTGAATAATCTTGACTGAGAGTCTTGAATTAGAGCCCCCAAGTCTGTATTTCACAACTTACACAGAGATTCTCATTTTCAAATGTGCCCAGCACTTAGCAGTCTTTACTGACATCAGCAGAGGGTGTGATGCACCCAGAGCACATCACAAGATGTTCTGAGCCCTGCCTGCCATTTGTTATGCCCCAGTGACATAAATCAGCTCTCCCATGTTTTACACTCCTCCTTGCTGCCTGATTATTTGAGTGCAGAATCCATTCCCCTCCAACCAAATCACGAACAGAGGCAATCAGCACAAGGGGCTGTCCTCAGATGAAGTTCGCCCTAAAGTCAATTAACCTTGCAGAAAGGAATTTTTTTTTTTCCATCTCCTTTTGCCAAGAGACACCTCTGCAAGTGTGTGCGTGTGTGTGTGCATGACCTTTTGGAGAGTCTGATTTTCTGGGCAAAAAGCCAAATGCTACACATCCTTCCCAGCCATGGGGTGTTTCAAGCCTGGGTGAAGACAGCAGATTAGATCCATCCTTTGTGTAATGGCAGACACTGACAGCTTTGACGTGGGGTAGTTTCTGTTTGGGGGTCCTTAAAATTGAAAGTAAAAGCACTGAGGAATGAATGCACTGAGTGGAGGCCACTTTCATCTCTCCACATGTCAAGCCCTGTTTAGAGGCGGGCAAGGAGGGGTTCCCAGACACATTGTAAATGGGGCTGGTTGAGCCAGTGTTAATCATGGATTTCTGAGACAGGTGTGCATTTCCCAGCAGACCCCAGCCTGATACCCATTCATGAGCTTCTCTCCCCCCAGTCTCACCTCTTGACGCCCCCAAGGCCAGGTCCCAAAACTGCTTCCTTCAATTTAATCCTGAGTTCAACAGAACTAAAACAGCTATGGAAATCTCAGCAGTGTAGGGTGTTAAGGTAAATCGCCAGTATAGCTTGGAAGTTTGGGATGAGCTGTGACTCTTCTGTTCTCCTGAAACTGCAGGGACTGATTTATATGTACAGGCAGATTCTACTTGTGAGCAAAACCTAGCAAGCTCACATCGCCAGGAATAACACTATTACTCTTAATGGAAAGAAGCCATTTGTGACCCAAAGCTCTGAAATAGTTCCACACAATGTGTTGAATACATAAAATCTCAGGTTTCCTTTGAAAGAAATAAGCTGGAGGTTTTATTCCAATCCTACAGGAAAAAAAAAAAAAAAAAAAAAAGAATTTTTTTGTTATGCTTTTTCCTCCCTGTGAAAATCTTCATTGGGGAAGTAGCAGGTACTGGTTATAAAATCAGAAAAAAATTTACTATGAATAACAGTATGAATAATACAGAAAAGTTAATTCTTTAAAAAAACCCCGAGTAATTAATGCAAAATTCAGTTCATAAATAAGTAGAGTCAGTGCAAAAATAATCAAGATCCTCAGCCAGTCACTGGTTTCAGTCATTGAAAATTATTTAGTATAATGGATTCTCTATTCCATTTGAAATAACCTATCCAACAGCCCAGGTTATAGGCCATGCACTCAGAGGAAAGCAAAGAGCTAAAACCATGAGTCTGCTATTTCATAAAGAAATGTTTGACCAGTTCTCTTACAAAAACATGGGCCTAGGACTAAAATCATCTCTGTATGCACTAGATACACTCTGGCCCTGATCTTATACCACTGAATTCAACAAGAATATGGCTCAGCCACTTTGTGGAAGAGGCCGTTGGCTGGGTTATATGTATTTCCTTTCACTTCCTAATATTCTTGTCCAGAGCTTTATGCTATGAGATTTGTAATTGCAAGAGTATTAGTTTAATACCAATTTTGCATCTGTGTCAGTACACGTCTCTCAAAATATTAGAACCCACTACTTGGATTAAATCCTGAGAAACATATGAATCAGTGTGAGCAGCTCAGAGAATATTGGAGGTGCTACAGTATGAAATGTAATGAAGATTAATAAAGGGATGAATGTACCAAAAAATAAATAAAAAATAAGTGTGTGCCATGGCACAGACTGAAGGGAGTATTTGTTGATTTAAAACTACTTCTTTTTGTCCCCTACAGTGCAATTCATACAGTCTTATAATTACATACCCCATCACATGAATAAATAAACAGGTGCCATCAGGAGTGATTTTTGGAACTGTGAGTCTGTAGACAGCTCCTCCATAATAATTTTTCTTGAGAAACTTCCCCTAAGTATCATGTAAACCCATAAACAGGCCTCAAATTAGGGTGGTATCTCATGTCAAAACACAAGAAACAATGACAAATGTTTTCTCATCTGACCACAGTGAATACCCAGGGCACCACAGTGAGGATATAACTGAAACACAGGTATCTGTACAGGACTTCATGTAAATACACTAAATGGTTGTACCTTCTTTCACAAATGGCTTATCCCAAGTTTAGAATGCAATAAATGTTATAGGTTTGTGACCAGCTTCTAAACTCATAATCCTTTTCTGTGAGGAACAGAAATATAAAGACAATAAAGACTACAGAAGTATAAAGACAATACACTTCAAAGCTTCTGAGCATCTATTTCTATAAATTAGATTGTCTGCTGCTGAATATTATGCTAATACTGTACTAGTAGTCAAAACTCATGATGGAAAAAAATCAATTTTTCTCTTTCAGCAGTTTCTTTCTATTTTTATTTTTTATTTGTACCAAGTTTAAGTTATTTGCTAAGGATTCATGTCTTCTTAATAGAATGAAGGCAGGTCAATGGAGACACAAAGAGACCAAGAGAATATAGCCCTTCTTTCTCAAGCCCACACCCTGCTGATGTGTTTACATCAGTCATCCCCAACTTCTCCAGCTTAGGAATCACAGAATGGGCTGTTCCTTGTATTGCAGTACTTCTGTACTGACTGTGGTCCGTGCACATTTAAACTTGTACTTTCTCTCCTGAGCCAAATTGAGAAGACAATGAGTAGGGGGAGAAAGTTCTCTACAGGCCATTTACTGAAGAAATTAAGCATGGATCTCTCAGTCCAGTGTGGACTGAACCCATTAGCCCCGTTTTCACCTGTATGTTGTAGATGTTTTGAGACCTTATAGAGATGTTTGTGTACTCGGCTTATTACTGAGATCACTAACAAATTTGGCAGAGTCGATTAAGTGTTCAGGTACTACGGTAATTAGTTCAGTCTGAAATCCTCACCAGATGAAAAAGTGCAGCAGAATGACCTTTTAATCCCCTTGCCTTCGTTTCAACATCTTATCAGCATTTCACAGTTCCTTCTTCATATGTGACAGTGTAGAGAATTTCATCATTCGTTTCAGCTATTAAATCCAAATATGAAATTACTGGAGGAATACTCACAGACACTTCAAACAGAGAACTTTTCTGTATTCTGAGGCTTGAAATGGGTTTGTCCATGGAAACCATTTCTAATGACTCAGATGGTGTCAAGCTCACAGTGAGCAGAGTGGTTCAGTCCCAGCAGAATACAATACATAGTGTGGCTAAACCATTCTTGACATTTCTCTCTGTAATTTGAGTCAGAGACAGGCTCTTCTCCTTCTGTCAAAGTCGACATCTGAATCCTTTTCAAACAGTCTTTGTGTTCTTTAGAGTGACTCCTCTCCTCCCACATGGTTTGTTGGCAACTTGGTAAGAGTTAGAAGCACTTTGGGTAAGGTCTCCCTGCAGTGCTGTTGCTCACAGGGTATTGGGCAGGGATGTGGTCTGTCCTCAGGAGCACTTTTCAGAGAGCAGAGGGGTTAACAGGAGCCCATCATTGTGGTGGGAGTAGAACAAGGCAGTTTTGATAGGTCTTCTTTGGAGATTTGATTTCTACTTCTCAGTGCACCAGAGAGCCTCATGCTGTCAACCTTGAAGAGAGTCAAGAGTGGAGCTATTTCACCAGTGCTGCTGCATTTTACACCTTACCTTGGATTGCAATTTGTAAATGTTGAGCTTTTGGTTATATGTCAACATTTGTAGAGTAGTAGAAGCAAGAGAAGACAACCTTGCTCTTTAAGTGAATTTCTTATAGCGTCACTGTGTATTTTTTCTGCATAAGACAAGTCCCAACAACCATTTTAGGTGAATAGTTATCAGTTCAAGAAAAGAGATGTTTGGCAATAGCTGTGAGCAGCAGCAACGTGTGAGGTTGCTGATGAAACCTAAATAAACCTAGTCTGCATGAGTAGAGTCACCTGGTCTGCCCCCCTCTCTTTTGAGAAATCCTCTAACTTCAACAACACCTACCTCCTGATGAAAAGCCCATCCTAACATAGCACCAAAAATATCTGAAAGAATAAGGTTGTCTAAAGCCTCAGATTACCTGAAAGTCTCAAGCTTTAGATGCATATAATCCTGAATATAATCGCTGGCTATTAGAGATGATGAGGAAGAATCAACGCAGTTGAATATTTCTAGCATAGAGTCAGCCTCAATCAGACAGAGAGAGATGTGGACATTGAAAGGTGTCTTCAAAATCGAAACACAAATGTTTTTTTCAGTTCTGAACAAGTTACTGTGTGGTGTAATATTGCCATTGCAATTAAACCGTTGGGCCAGAAACCTCAGAGTATAAATGCTCTGGATTTCACCTGCTTGTAATGTTTTCCTTTTCCTGGAACCTAGTTATAGCAATGACAGATAGAGAGAGATACTCTCGTGATTTATATCATAGCTGCCACCACAATATTTGATGACTTGTGGTGGGAGACATGGATGCCAGTAATCTTAAAGTTACTTAGATTCCAAATCCTATAATGTGTTGGCAGAAATCTTACGACTCCATTAAGTTGTGTTATACTGTATTGAAAATAGACATATCAATCATCTTCAGTTAAATATTTAGAACTCGTAATATTTAAAAGAACTATGATCTTTAAGATACAAAAATAGTATACTCCATCTATTCTGCACTCTCACAGACTTAGTTCCAGTTACATGGCAAGCTAAATTGTCCCAGTGATTTAAATCCACAGCAGGGAGCACTGAAATTAACACAGTGCTAGAGGTTAGGTGAAAATAATCTGCATACACAACGGAGCTGTGGTCTATCCCAGAGCTTTGTACAGCCTACCAGAAGCAAAGACAAAATGAGGGAGCAATGGGTGATGCAGTAGGAACAGGAATGGTGCTATAGATGCTTGTTGTTCTCTCCAAGACAGTGGAATTCTGTGAGGTTTGAAAGCTGTGAGCTGGGCTTCGTCTGCAGTTAGGGAAATCAAGGCAGTTAGGCAAGAGAACGGGGATAGACTGCATAGCTGTGCACAGAGGATAGTGGTAAATGCATTATTTTGGAATGTAGGGCTGCACAGCTAGCAGAATGGCTCAAGCAGAGGAGGAAAATGGCAATGGCCCCTTGTCCTGGAGAATTCTAGCTCCAGAGACATCATGGTGCACAGCAGTTCTGCCTTCTGTTCCCCTCTGCCATTCTGTGCATAAAAATCAGGTGTTCAGAGGCAAGGGGAAGAGTTAATTGCTTTTCTCTGGTTATGTTTTACCAATGGTACAAAGAAAAAAAAGAATGCAAACAAACAAGAGCCATAATAAAGTAAGAAGTGCCAGACTGGATCAGACACGTGGACTAGCTAGTGAGTATCCAGTCTCCAGCAACACTCTGGGTCAGATGACTCTAAGGAATGTGAACTAAGTCTGTAGAAGGCAGATGTTGGGTAATTTGTTCTCAGGGAGCATTTCATCCTGAATCATAACAGTTACAGATTGGTCTTAACCCTGAAACATGAAGTCTTGCATCCCTTGATCATGCTGGATATCCCTGTTTGCTTGAGCAGACCTCACTAATTTCTTGGCCCCAATGACATCTTGTGGTGAGGAGTTGCACAACCTGATGCCAGAATTTCAGCCTTTCCTTGGTTTTGAATTTTTTGCTTTTCCGTTTATCCAAGGCTTTATGTTTCTAGGGTTGTTGGGTTGTTGGTCTCTATGTTTGCATAAATGTTCATGGTTTATTCTTGGTTTTCATCTTCGTGTGTGTCCCAGAACTAGATACTGAACCTCTTTAATTTTGAAAGATTTCACCGGATGGACTAAATGTCTCTACCCATCTGACAAGGAAGAAGTGAAAGGCATGAGTTCGGGGGGATTTTTATGCAAGAAACAAAAATTTGCTTTTCATAGAATAACCTGAGTTGGATGGGACCCTCAGGGATCGTTGACACCCAACTCCTGTGTCATTTATCAAGACTGTGTGATATCTCTGAAGGTGGACAGAGTAGTCCTGTAAAGTGATCCCAGATTTTCCTGTTTCACTTTGCATAAAATAGCAAGGAATTCAGGTGGCTCAAAACAGGAAATTTAGGTGGGTCATTTCAACGTATTTCCCACAGGCATTTTAATACTGGGGGTGGATGGAAGGACACAAAACCAAACCCAAAACCAAAATGAAGTGGCATAGCTCAGGAGCCCAGCTTTCTCCCCCTGTTCCTGGAGACCTTTTAGTTTACATGCAAAGAGAAGTGCTAGGCCAGTCCAAAGACTAAAGTGAGATCTAATCACAGTCCTTGACTACCAAAGAGGATTTATCAGTATGAGAGATCCAGGGTCTCCTCAGAGTGCATCACCAGATGCAGCAAAGGAAATACCCACTGGTTATGAGAAAACCTTTTTCACTCAGAGCATGGTAATACACGGAAGCACTTGTGCAGTCCTTCCTCAGAGATTTTCAGGACTTGGTTGAACCAGACCCTGATGTTCTGTATCTAACTGTGAAATATAACTTGCTCTGAGCAAGAGATTGGACAGATGACTTTCAGAGGTTCCGTTCCAACCTGAACTACTCTATAAATTTGTGACATTCTACGGTGCCTGCCTGGGATTAAGCTACATGAAATTCATCCAAGGTACAAAATGCAGTTTAGGACTCAACTTTTAGATCATCAATTCAGGCCTTTAGCTTCAAAAAACAAAATTCTCAGGAGAATGAAATGTTTCAGAGGAAAATGCCCCATTATTTTTAGAAGATTTTTCCCTCCCACAAACACTGTCCGATGTTAATTAAATTCTGTGTTTGAGTTTCAGTCACTGCTCAGTGATGAACCTGCTGCCATAATAGCCTGAAAGTTATTTGGATTTATGGCTTATGGATTTAAAGAAATCTAAAGCTGAGGAAAGATCAAATCTCAAAGCTAAGTAGACGTATGAAAAAAAAAAACAAACCCACCAACACTGTGTTTTGACTACAAAGTTAAACCACCAGAGTAAGAGCTAAATTTTTATGAGTTTGGTTATTACAGTAATGCTGATCTGAAGCAGTAGAATAGTTCCACGGTTATATCTCCTCTACTTTTCATCAGAAAATAGTGGTTTGCCACTGACCAAAAGCTTCTTCCTGGTAAGTGTGGGAGAGAATAGGTTGGGGGCACAGATTTTTGCATGAAACCAATTTGAGAGTCCTGTAAGTTGTCTATCACTGGAAAATATAGGCTAGTTTAAAGATCTTGGGTCCAGTACTCAGCAAAGTTGGTGCACCCACAAAATGCAACCCAGAGGATTGTTAGATTTGGCTGTGTTAGATGTGTAAGGATGTGTTAGATTTACGTACAAAGAACATATCCACAGGGCAGGGCTGCTTCAAGCCCTCTCAGCAGGCACTGAGATTCAGTTTATGGGGCAGATTTGGGCACAGGTATTCCTGGTATCTCCTTTATATGCAGCTTTGTACTCCCTGACCACACCCCTCAGTTTTAGGGTGGTCACTAATCTGCAAAACTTGATGGAATGGGGACCTCTAGTCCTGTTGTTCACTAGAACAACAAGCTCAGGTCACTCTGTTCTTTGGAGATCTGGTGCAGAGCATTTGCAGAGAGAAACACTGGTAATGAATGGATAGAGTGATGGTACAATTACATCTGACACATGTTGTCATAAATCAAACCTGACAGAAGTCCCAGAATTATTTTACAAAGCTCAGTGCAGACTGGAATGTCCAAGTCTTTGAGGCAAAACATAAAACCGAAGACCTGTCCCTACTTGTCTTTAATGAGCCTACAACCATATTTTAAATAACTGAGCTGTGAGGACTGAGGGAAAAGCATTTCCTGATCAAGGGCAGCAAGATATACATTAAAAAGAATGGGTAGATTGAGGTTTTTTTCTCTCTTAAGGCTGCAATATAGAGCTGTGATCACTAGCAGTATAATGCTGGCACCTGGACATATGTCTGTGCTGCCAGCAACAAGAGAAGAGGATGATGATCAGGTCTTTTAAATAATATGTATATATAAAATAAGAAAAATACTTTCATCTCAAACAGATGAAAATTATGTTCTGTTTATCTGTGGAAGGTGTTCAGATTCTGTACTGAACACTGGGAGAATAAAAGTCATAGACAGGAAGGCTGCCTTGAAGTCATATCACAGAATCATTAGAATCACAGATAGAAAAACCCCCTGAAAACATCCAGTCCAACCATTCCCCCAGCACCGCCAAGGCCACCACTGACCCATGTCCCCAAGAGCCACCCACACAGCTTTCAAATCCCTCCAGGCATGGGGACTCCACCACTGCCCTGGGCAGCTGTGCCAGGGCTGAACAACCCTTTTGGTGAATAATTTTTTCCCTAATACCCAATCCAAACCTCACCTGGGGCAACTTGAGGCTGTTTCCCCTTGTATTGTCCCTTGTACCCTGAGAGCACAGCCCGATCCCCCCGGCTGCCCCCTCCTGTCAGGGACTTGTGCAGAGCCACAAGGTCCCCCCTGAGCCTCCTTTGCTCCAGCCTGAGCCCCTTTCCCAGCTCCCTCAGCCGCTCCTGGGGCTCCAGCCCCTTCCCAGCTCCATTCCCTTCCCTGGACACGCTCCAGCCCCTCCATGTCTCTCTTGTCCTGAGGGGCCCAGAGCTGTCCCCAGCACTGGAGGTGCCTCAGCAGTGCCAGCACAGGGGACAGGCCCTGCTCTGGGCCAGCTGGACACACTATGGCTGATACAAGCCAGGATGTTCTTGGCCCATCCAAGACATCCAATAAGTGATGGAGATTCTCCTTCTCCCTACTTCTATTGCTGATGTATCTGTAAAAACAATTTTTGTTGTCCTTTACGACAGTGGCCAGATTGAATTCTAGCTGGGCTTCAGTCCTTTTAATTTTCTTCCTGTACAACCTCACAGCATCCTTGTAGTTCTCCTGAATTGTTTGTCCCTTCTTCCTAAGGTCATTAACTCCCCATTTTTTCACTAAATTAAAGCCAAATCTCTCTGTTCAGCAAGGGCAGTCTTTTTCCCTTAAGGCTCATTTTTTGGCACATGGGGACAGCCTGTCCCTCTGACTTTAGGATTTCATGTAGGCTTGCCCTGGCTACCACACTCTGTTTTGTTTCCTCTGCCCAGCTGGCCGTGCTCCTGGTCCCCAGTGCTCCCTGAGGGCTTCTTTTATAGGGGAGGAAAGCTTGGACATTACTGCTCCTGACTTGGGTCCCATCAGCTCCTGTCTCATGAGCTGTGGGCTCCTGGCAACTCCCTCTGCTCCCCTGAGGTTCCCCCAATTTGGGAAATCCCTCTGTGCATGGTACTGGAGTGCTCCACTGACAATTGTGAGCACCAGAGCTTCTCCCCTGGCTGATCATGACCTCCTTCCTGCCCTGGTTTCTCCAAAATAACACAGTGTGTCCTGTTCTGAGGGCAGGGCTGGGGCAGGTGACCTCCAGAGGTCCCTTCCATGGAATTACTGCAAGATTCTACGATTCCGTCCTAAACTGTTGTGTAATAGCAGAAACATCCATCATACTTGGCCGTAATCCAGTTCATGGGGTTTCTTCCTATCAAAATTGAACTAAAAAATGATATAATTTTGCAATTAAAATAAGAAACTTTAATTTAATTGTGTTCTCCTGTTTCTCCTGAGACTACGCAATCTTTGAGTTCCCACTGATGATATTTCACACTGACACACCACAGGGGTTTATTCCTAGAATTTTTTTGTTATTCTAGTTCTAAATGTTCCATGAGAAGAAAGGAGTGGCTTCAAAGAGAGATTTTCTGTGTTTCCTGAAGTTTTAATCTACTAAGATTTCCAGACACTTGGTAGATATAAGAAGTGAAAACAGGAAAGTCTAATGGCAAGATTTATAAAATCAATCCAGTGTTGAATTGCAGAATATTAGTAGTCCATAAATTAAAATAATTTCATTGACATGTACATGCCCTCCCTTCAGCTGCTTCACCTATTCTCCCAAGATGACCAGAAAAACCATAGCATCTTCTTGATTTTAATAACATTTTTTTTCTGACAAAACAAGGCAGAGGTTTACAAATTTTGTCTCTCTGCAGATAAGTTATGAAGACCCACCCTGTCAGATTCCTCTAATGAACCTTGCAGAGCTGGCAAGAGCTGAATAGTTTTCATCAGGTTTGCATGTGTAACTGCCTTACAAAGTACTCAGGATTGGGTATCAGTCAAAACAAGCATATGCAGAAATTTACCATTTTACCTCATTTTAGCAGATGGAGTCAGAACAGCTCACTTGAATGCAGTAAAAGCCTTAATATTTCCACAGCTGGCAAGTTTCCTGTGGTCTAAATGGTTGAAGCTTTTGGGTTTTTGAGAGAGAAGACCTAAATCAGGCTTTAACTCATAAAACATTTCATGTTTCAAATAGCAAGGTGACTTACTGATTTTGCCCCCTGAAAAGACAGAACTAGAAGGTTTAAGTTATTTGGGAAAGTATATCCTTCATCTTCTGCCCCACATCCTGAAGCAAGAGCAGTGATATGGTAAAAGCTTAGTTTTGGCTTCTGTGACACTTTTTACAATCAGGCTTTTCTTGATTGTTGCTCTACAGCCAGAGATCTCACCTCTTGCCTCTCCTGACCAATATAATTGTGTCAACAGAAGTCTGCAGTACAGAGGAGATCAACTTCTGAATTTTATTGTGCTGCTTCTGTGAAGTCCAGTGTAACAGGAGAGTGTGTTATGAAACCAGACAATAATATTACACAGCTATGAGTCACTTAATATACGCTGGTTTTGTCAAGAGCAAAAGCCCTTTATCGGAAACAATGCCTGTTGGAAAGTTAACTATTTCTGATAGCAGGTTCTCAGACTGGAGTTGTCTGGTCCATGAGGAAGCCAAAATCCTGTTATAATGCTATGTAAACTGAAGCTTTATTATTTCACACATTTCTTGACTGTCAGAACATTTTGAACCAAGAAAGACTTTGTCAGAGCTGAAAACTGTTACAGGGTTGCACTAGTTCCAAAGGATGTTTCGAAGGAAGGGCTAATGCTTCTCCCACTCTGCGTGGCTTGGGGTAGGAATTGACATGAAGTTTATAACTGGCTTTTCACCACTTGCTCTGACACTGAGCTGGATGAAGGATGGACAAATCCTGTTCAGAATTAGAAAGAGTAAAGTCCTGAGACTTCGCCCCACACCTGTGTTTTAGCCTTTCCTTAGACGATAAGATTCAGCTTTACTTCAGAATGTGGATTTTGCCACCTCCATGCTAAAGAAGTCAAATGTCATGTTTTCTTCCCAATGGGATCTTCTTTTGAAGTAGACATGCACTGAAAGTTGCCTCAAAATGGATCTGTCACTATCCAGTCCCCTCTGTTTTAGTGTGACCTGCTCTTTAAGCACAGAGGTGGACTGGAAATCTTAGGCTCTGGTCCCAACAGTCACCACAATGATGGGGTTATTTTGCCTGCTGCAAAAAAAGTCAAAAGCATGTTTCCCCACCTTCTATGACTGATAGAGCAAGGTGCTGTTCAGAGAGCATATTGTCACTTCCAGACGTATGCTTAATTATTCAAGAGCAACATTTCAAAACGAAATTTATTTGCATTGTCCTTCTTCCTTGTTTCCTACGGGCTGCTGCTATGCTCTGTAAAATCTCTGTTCATACCTCTCTGCATAAAATATTTATTCCACTGATTCTATGTTGAAATTGTAAGATTGCTTACATCTGGCCGTATCCAGGCAAGTAAGTGACAGGGTTCCAAAGGTGCTTTCCATGTACACACCCACAGTTTAGATACAGTAGTTAATTCTTCTTAAATGTAGTAACCAGAGCAAAACCCACAGGGATATTTCTGTTTACTTTATACAGTCCTGAAGTGTTTAGGCTGATGTACCAGGTGCTTTACAATACCTCTGAAAGTGGGGGTTTGGGCTCTTTATATGGATAGCAGCTCATGAAAGCTTTGGAAGGATCAATCACTCCTCTCCACAGCAGTCCAGCTGACACGATCACTGGGACTCATACCTGATGATTCAAAGCTCCCCATGGATTCAAACCTTGCTTCTTTGCTATCCTGGCCACCTGAATCCTGCTGACTGCATGGTCCCAGCTATGTAGGGAAGATGATGCTTTTCATCCCAAATTGCATGGGTGTAAATGGAACAAGTATCCAGATCTTCTGTGTCACATCTGCTTTATCGTCTGTAGTCATATCATACTTATTGTCCTTCCCCCCCCCCCCCTTTTCCATCTAACTGGGGAGCATTAAAAGCAAAACCACAAAATCCAATTGATTTTAAATTCATTCTTAGCAAAACGAGGCTGAAATAAACAACCAAAAAAAAAGAAGAGCTGAGTCCTTATTGAGTGTAGTCCCTGCTGAACCAGGACTACCTGCTTTCATCCTAAATTCATTCTGGCCACTCTTGCTTTCCCACCACCCCTTGCAAATTAGATATCAGACACCTCCTTAAATTTCCACAGATCTCCTGTTACTTTTCATTTAAGAAAAAGCCCATTGATGCAGACAGCATTTTTCTCCTCTGGCTAGATAACACAGGACACAATGGTGACCCTCCACACAGCACAGCGCTGGCCTTGACAGGGAGCTGGTTCCCTGTACAATATTTTAACAGACTAACATGCAAGGAAGAAAAAAAAAAAAAGGACAGTTACCCTGTGAAATGAAAGCTCAATGATTTGAAAAGCAGCAGCGTGTGTGAGGGAAGGAAGGGAGGCTGGGGGAGGGGATGGAAGATTTCACTTGTCAGGTCAGGGGTAACAAAAAATTATCCTGATCCAATAGACCATGTGAAAGGATATTACCGGGGTATGAAAAAATTCTTTTGAGGGGACAGAATGTATTTTTGCTGCCCTTTCTCTAAAGCCCTGTTATTTTTCTGTTCTTTGCTTGCATCTGTTAAATGCTGGAATGTCTGCAGGGACATTTTTAAAAGCTGCACAATGTCAATTAAATTTGCCGAGCAGTATATCTTTTTGGAGTACGTGTGACCTTTTCTGTTTGTCATTTCCTGGGCATCACACCAAGTGATCCTCTTAGGATGCTGGCTTTGTGGAGCAGGCCTACAGCAGCAGGACTGCAGGAACTGCAGGTTTCTGGGACCGCTGCCAACCTCCGGATAATTGCCATCAGCAGGAAAGAGCTAGAAAAGCTTGGCTGAGTCCATCTTTTACAGATAGATTGACCCCTTTCTGCCACTGCAGAATCACAGTCAGAGAGAAACACATATCCAAAAAGAGAGAGAAGGGAGGGGAAGGAGGGGGAGAGAGGAATGATTACAGCAGGAAGGCTACATCTGATCTGAACAAGAGAGATTTGGAGGTTACGCTCGCTGCTTTGCCTTCGCCAATATTTATAATATCTTCTGTTTTAAGACAGACAAATCTGAGAATGAGGCTTGAATGCTGAGCTCTGTTACAATAAAACTGGTGCTTTTGTGAGACCAGAGTCAGAGATCTGAAGAGGGGAGGGAAGGGAAGGGTGGGAATTCAGTACCTTCATGCGATACATCTGCTGGGAAATAACAATTTGAACATATATGCAGCAATCAAAAGGGAGACAATGAATGTGTGCTGAAAGCCACTGCAGGTGTTTGGTAAGGGGATGGAGGACAGCAAAAAGAAGGAGAAAGGAGGCTGTGTGCCCACAATTTGGTAGCTAAGCTGAGATGTTTTGGAAAACAGCAAGAACCACAATTGCACTTTATGAGAGCTGGTAATGGAAAGCAGTATCCTTAATACCCCTGTGTGCAGCAAGGGGCTGAGTGGGGTAAATGGTGGTGACGTGGCCAGGAGGTGATTTCAGCAACTGAGATTTCAGATACACCACCTCCCCCATGTGCTTGCTCCCCTCAGTTACCTGCAGGTCCAGCATCAGTGCTGCTGGTTAATACCTGTAGTGGCTGCAGCACAGGAGCCCAAAATGTCAGTGTGGGAGCTCTCTGAGCCAGAGCTGCCTGCCCCTGGCATGTCTGACTGAAATACCAAACCTGCCCCAGGCAATCCCAAACTGTAAGATGCAAGACCAGTTCTCTTTCCACTTGGGAATGGAAAGAGGTGAACACAGCTGTGTGACCTTCTAGTTATGGGCACCACAATTCTGCTGCCTCTCTCCTCTCCTGGAGGAAAAATCCTTCCATCAGTCATGGAACTGCAGCTGTCATGCAGAACAGAGAAATTCTGAGCCACAAAAATGTATAAAAATATGCGTGAGCAATTCTGAGCCACAAAAATGTATAAAAATATGCGTGACCTCTGAAAATCAAGATCTTTACGGAAAATAAAGCTTCTGAGACAGAATCTCTCCACTGTGTTTAGTGGAGACAAGTGCAGTCTCGTATCAATATTAAGATGTTTAATGCTAAAGACATAACACCCAAATCCATTCACTAGCATTGCTTCTTTTTCCTCACCCATGATCTATCTCTTAGTTGCCAACATAAATAATACTCAGGTTACAGTAATGTCCTGTGGCTCCAAACTGGGGGAACTTCAGTGCGTAAGGTGCTGAGCAAACATGTATGGAGGCATAATCCTGTCAAATATTATCCAGGTCATATGATCTGTAGCTATATTCCTCCCTGTAGAGAACACACTCAGCTCGGCAAATGCTTGGCCTGTTTCTCTGTGTGACACTGAATGTCAGTGAGTGACATCTCACAGATGATACTTTATTGGTAGAGCAGGTGCTGGTGGCAGGAGCTATATTTATAGAGCAGAGGTCTAAAAATGGGTCTGTGCTTAACAGGTCTCAGTCACTTCCAGATCAGATTTGAGTCTTCCATTATACCTTTCCCCTCTTCCTTCCCTGCTCACAAAGTCTCACCAGAATGAGAAAGCCAAGGGTTGCTTCCCGGACCCCCAGCAGAAAAGCCATGCAATCTGGGATACAGAACCCATATCCTCCCTCAGAAGGGAGATCTGCATGTCAGAAGAGCTTCCAGATCCATACATTACAGGGTGATCTTTTTTACAGAAGGCGAACCATGTAACATCAGCATTGCAGCAGCTCCTGCATGTCACAGCCCCAGAGTTACAATGCTGGAGAGCAGATGAACACACCACCATGAATTAACTAAGCAACACTCTGCATTTCTGACACATCACCCCCTCTGTGCCAAAAATGCATATACAGACCCAGTCCTGAGGAAAATGTGAGATAACCTCTCCTGGACTGGCAAGAGGAAGCACACATGTGCAGGGCTCTCTTCAGGATAACTGGATTACCCAAGGGTGGCTTCTCTGTTTGCCCTTGCTCTGCCACATTTTCTCTCCTAAGCACCCTAAGCAGTAGAAGCAGTTTGCCATGCCAGGGAACAGGGATGTTTCTGAGAGCCAAAGGGGAATTTGGGTCTGTCCAAATGATGTGCAGCCACCAGCACACCATCTGCAATGCTTGGGATTTGATGATTGACCTTAAAACTTCAGTTTTGTATGAAGGTCTTTACAGCTATTACAGCCCAACATCATGCTCAGAGTTTAAGTATGGGTTTACACAGAGAACATCTTAGGCAAGGCAGAAAAGCAGTGGAGGCATTTCAATTTCTGCCCGGGATGAAAGTTTGAATTCTTTCCTGGAAGTAGGCTCCATTTGATCCACCTGTGGATATGTGCTGGGTGCAAGGAAAGGTGATGAGATACTGCTCTGCTGGCCTGAAAAAACAGTGGGTTTTGCCCAAGTTAAATTGAAAAGCCTTGCCAGACCTCAGCTTGTAATATGCTATTCAATTACACCTTCCACATGCTGCTTAGAGTAATCCTAGTCTGAGTGTGGTCCATGGCAAATATGAGGGAACAAACTTTAAACTTTTGCCTGAAAACCCATTTGTTCATTCCTCAGAAACTAAACAAGAGGGGTTTTAATGATATATATTTTTAAGGAATTATATTGTGGCTGCATGACCTGTCAGCATCAACAAAGTCAGTCCTCCTGTGGGCAACATATATAAAGGAAAACACCTCTATATTTCATTTTGTTTCCATTCACCACCTCCATTTACAGCTGAGGCATGTGAATGATTTGAATAGTCTCACTGAAATCAGGAGGACGACTCATGGGCTTAGAGGGAGGCACGTGATGCAGGGCTTTACCAAATCACCCGCCAACACCAGATGCTGGAAGACACAGTGTTGGTAGCTGTTGGCAGCTGACCTGAAGAAGTTAAGCTGAGCAGCGAATGGAGCCCCCAGGCTCTGCAGCTCAGCTTCCTTTCCTCTCTTTAGCACAAAATATTTTAAAAGAAACTGAGACCAGCAGCTTTTCCCCAGCCAACAAAAATAAAGACGCTTGCAGCACGGCGAAGTGCAGCGTGCCTGCCTAACTCCAGGCTGTTCTGCCAGGGAATCAGAGGGATGGATGGATGGCTGACAAACAGCAATTGAAAGGTGGGCACAGAGGCAATAGCACCATGGCTGAGCTCCAAGTCCGGAGCAATGAGGCATCCACGAGAACTATTGCAATTGTCAACAGTGGTAAATGTAATTTGCTGTTTGCAAATGCAGCCTAGCTCCTTAAAATAAAATAAAGAAAAGCAAATAGCTCTGTTAGCTACCTGGCCAGTGAGGGCTGCCCATGAGCCAGCTATATACTGCTGGTATAAACCCCACAGCTCAGGCAAGATCTACTGGATGGCTTTGATCAAGGACTAGTGCATCTTTAGGAACGTGAGTCAACTGGAAACAGATGTTTTCATTCTGTGGTGCTGTAGAAGCAAAAGTACCTTCCCTCTGTCCTCCCTCTGTCTCCTCCAATCTTTGGATATATTATTAACACTTTTTTTCATCTCATTTTATTTGTGTATCTTAAAGTATTCCTGCTGTAGACTCCTAAATTATGGGGAGAAGTAAGAGAGGAAATGCCAGCAGATCAGAACAACAGAAAGCCAAGCCACTTACGAACTTGCCCATCAACTAACTCCTCTCAGAAAACTTCCTTCGTCAGTGGAAATCCCAACCTCACCCACTAAAGCGCTTCCCAAAAGCAATGCAGTTGGCACTGCATTCTGTTTGTGTTAACAAATTTAGGCTGTTCCCAGCCAAGAAAGAGGGAAAAAGAGCCCTTAGAGCCCTTTGGAGAGAGCGACCCTCTTGGAGTTCCCTTAATGTTGTAAAGGGGGACTCAGGAATCAGGGACTCAGTTTAGAGACACTTGGGTGACACTCTTCTGCAGCAGGTGACTCTGTCAGACAGTCCACCCCTGAGATGATGAAAAGTCACCCAGGATTATTTTACTTTTAAAACTATTTATGAGAAAAATACACCCCTACAATTATCTGTCAGGTTTCTCTCTGCAGAACCACCCAGACAAGCGCCACCAACTAACACTGCAACCCTTCCTGCTCTGGGTCCTCCTCCTGGGCTGGACATCAGACACAACACTCTCCCGGGATGGTTTCTGTTGACACACCCAATCTACCTGAAATACTGTTTGGGAGTACCCAGTGGTTCTTCTTTAGTTCCTTTTATGCATCTAATTTCCCATAATAACTGGTGAAGATCCACCAGTACTATTAATGTCCTCACAGAGCAGCCTCTGGTATTCAGGGTGACTAGTCACTCAACTTTTTTTTCACCCAAATTCCTCCTTATTGCTCATGCTGTCACTATTTGTCTCACCAAAATTAGGCAATTAAGGATCATCCTATGGTTTTTACTATCCTACTTGGCCCTTCCACCTTTTTGCCTTAAGGTTTCTGATACTCTCAATTCTAAAATGAGAAAGCTTCGGATTCCTCATAAACAGTAAAAATAAGATTAAAGCAGCATTTGTAGTCCCAGAGCTGAGGCTCCTGATGTCACCAGTCACTTTCCAAGAGCTACACGAGTAGATACATCTCCCCTTTCAAAAGTGGCTCCCTTTGTGCAGATGGTTGTCCTGGTTTTTGGCTCAAAGCATGTGTATAAGTCAGCAGAGCATCACTCATGGGCTTGGATTCTGTGTGTTTCTAGGCAGAGGTCAATGGTTGTCCAGGCATACGGTTTGCTGTGGTGGGTTGTATCTATCATATTTTCTTTTTATAACTTATGGTGGTGCAAGAGTTGTTCCTGTGCATAAAAAAAAAGAAAAAAAAATAACTTCTTATTTGCATTTTTCCCAGTTGAAGGGATATTCTAGGAAATAGGCAAGGATATGCTCTCCATGAGTAGCCCAGGCCATATTTATCTTGGGTGAGGTCTGAAGTTCAGGGAGGGATATAAAACAGCCGGCAAGAAGGAGGTAAGCACAAAAACAAACAGTTCAAGACAGAACATCAGGTTTCAGATGTGAAAAATTGGAAATGGCATGGATGATGAAAGGTTTGTCACCACTCAGGAGGCCACTAACACCAACTGGGTTGAGAAAAGCCACATGTGGGACCATTTATTAAAGAGTTCTTTTGTTAGGAAGAAGCACTATTATGAAGAAGAGTTATAAGATTTGCCTGATTCCCACAAAATTCCTTTCTCCATCCTTCTTCTCATGTCACCACAGGTGTCTGATACCAACATCAAAACGTTGTCACAGCTCTGTACACACCACAGTTATCCATATCTCTGACTGGAGTTGTTAGCTCCATGGAAACTGTGAGAAGAGACCTGTGGGTGCCCAGGAAACTTTTGGAGAGTTTACAAATGTTTCAAAGTAACAAGGAAATCAGAAAAAAAGCAAGTAATTCGTGTTTTTGAAGCATAAGTGTCACACATGAAATCTACTCTCTCATTAATTTTGGGGTCCCTTTCTATCTCTTTTAAATAACACAATACAAATGAGTCACCATTTTATTCCTTCTTTCCAATGGAACTTGGCTGACAGAGGACTGAGTTAATTTACAGAATACTGAAATGTTTCTTTCTTACTCAGCCTAGGCTAAGTATGAAGAACTTAGCTTCTCATTCTCAGCTACCCAGGTGCCTCCTTTTCTCAAGCAATAAATGAACAAACAAAAACCCTACCTGTTACCTCTCCCCGCTTTGAATTTCTCTTCAAGTTAGGAGAGGCAAATAATGACCTACTGCAGAAGCGGGAAATAAATTATAGCCAGAATGGCAAAAGCAAAATATTTCTCCTCTAAACATGTTGTTTTTTCCTCTGTATGTCTTGGCAGCCTAACTCTCTGAAAACACCCACCTGAATTCTCTGTGCTCAACAGAGCAGCCCAAGGATAAACCCTCTGGTAAATCCTGTGTGAGTGAAGATATAGGAGCCTGCCTGTGAGTAAAAACATTTTAAATATGATTGCTGTACCTGTAAGTAACCAAAGAGCCCTTTTGGAGCAAATAATTTCCTTGAAAACATCTGAATCCAATAATCTAAGCCTGGGAGCCCAAATTTATGTAATACCATTGCTCTCCTCTCCGTATTGTCCATCCCCTGCCTCAAAAGGAGTTTACCCTGTCCATCTATCATTTAAATGGTAATGAGCTAAATGAATTCCACCTCACTTCTGAGCTTCAGAGTAAGCTTGGGTTTATTTATTCGTTTAAAGGCACAAGAACCCGTTTGACATTGCTGAGCATGTCCCAGATTTATGGAAAATAAAACTGTACTAATCTCACACGTTTATTAGCTTTTCTGTCAGATGCCTCCATGAGTATTCAGAGATGTGAATTTGCCCTGCAGTTCTGTTCTGACTGGAACAGCATCTCCTGAAATGTAAATGTTATCTTAAGGTCATATGCTGATGAAAACCCCTGTTTTGCCAAAGTCTAATTTCTTGGTCACTTGACAAAGCAGCAGCTGTTCAGTTATATGGCACAAAGAATGCTATTAAAGATGGATAAGTTACATGTTTGATTTGGCATATATTATACAACTTCTAAAGATAAAAAAATTACAATGTATAATTATTTTGCCCTGATTTATCTGAGTAAATAAAAGACCTCTCACAAATATGTACACAGGAATGATACTTCTAAGTGAATTTGTTCATCTACACCTTATGTAGTCCTCTGAGTGCTTCTGTGACTGCATTTTAAAGGACCTGCACAAATATCCTAATGTGTGATATAATGTATTTACAGAATCATAGATTGTTATTGAGACAAATTCCTGATTTGAAGGAGAATAGAGAGATTAGGCAGTTGTTATGTGACAGTAAGCTCTGCAGCTGATGTACATTAAGGAAAATAAAAATTGCAAGGTTTAGGTAATCAACAGCTGGTGTCAGCTGGTAGCGTATCACATCAGTGCCTCCAAGGTTGGTAGAGATCTTTTTTAACCACCTGGTAGTTATCTAGCATTGGTCAATGTCAGAGGGACAATACTGGAAGCTTCTGCTCCTGCTTTGGCAACCCAGGACAAATGCTCATTTGTGCAAGCACGGAACAAGTAGGAGTCAAGCGTGGGAGTGTGGGTCAAGAATGACAACATGGCATATTTTAGGAGGTGGTACTGTCACAGCTAGTCATTCCAGGCCCTTTTAGTGTGTGAGAAAGCACTGACAGGGAAATCATACTACAGGGGTGTAAGGTTTGGGTTACACAAAGCTCCATGTCCAGGAAGAGCTGGAGCATTCAAGTTGTAGGAGGCTTTGGTCTCCACATTTGAGCTCTGAGGAGCCAGCTCTGGGAGCAGAGATGTGTCTGGGAGCTCAGTCTCTGGTGAGAGGTGAAGAAGGAATGTTGCCTGCACAGTGTTTGACCTACATTTTGCAAGAATAAATGTCAAATATCCTCAGAAAAATATCAACAGTGTTTTCTCTCACCAAAAATTGCTCTAGTGCAGGAATACTTGGTCCTTTGCAACAAATAATTAAAAAAAAAACCTGGAACTTGGGGTTTCTCTGGCCTCTTCTCTTCTGTTTTCCTCCCTTTTTAGTTATGAAGTTCAGAGAGGCTCCAAGTGACAAAGACAATTTAGCATTTCAGATAAGACTCTACTTACATGGCACATCCAGCATTCATTTAAACATTAACTGTCTCATACCTAAGGGGGTAGGAAGGTTATTCCAATGAGAAATAAGCATGAGTAATAATGAAGCACTCATTTTCAGATGGGAACTAAACTCAGAAAAAATAAGATTCATCAATATTCAAGTCAAAGAAGGATATGCTTTTTTCTAAAAATTTATCTAGTAGGCTGGCAGTGGATATCCCTCTCCTGATTAATGACAATTTTGATAGGTCACATCACAAACTTTAGTTTCCAGATGAAGATCTGGGATTCTCAGTCAGCTGCAGATGAGGAAGGATTTTCCTGCTTTGGAACAAATAAGATTTTTTTTTTGCTAGGGATCAGGCAGGACTTGATCATTCCCTGGTGCAGCACTTCTTTTTCTCAGTACAGTCCTCTGCCATCAGTATGTTGAGAACATACTGCACTTTGTGACTCTCTTATAAAATTTAATTCACATGCTGAGGTTTCCTGCTCTTGCAAATTGCTTCTTCAAATTAGCTAAGACACCTCCCTATGACACATAATTCTTGTGAAACTTGTTAGCTCTGCTTAAAATAAGCAAGTAGGTAAATAAATAAATAAGTAAGCAGGCTGGAATTCATTACTGAAATCAAGTAACAGCCCAGCAGAAAATTCAGCAATAAAACATCCATGTCGTAAACCATCAATATTTGCAGTAAACCATGAGCTGAGAGAAGGCTTGGCAAAATAGCTTCTTCCACTCCTGAAATGCCATCTCCTGAACGGCAAAAAGATACCAGCTGAACTGAAAGGGAATCACAGTGTACCTTCACAGAACCTTGTCCTTGCTTAGTGAAATTCCTCTTTGGTCAAAGCACTTTCCAGAGCAACAGGTATGGAAAGGCGAGATCATCAAAGGAGCTTGGTGAAGCAGTGATGTTTATGTGCACCCGCTCTGTGTACTAAAGCTTTTTGCTGCCCTTGTGGTCCCACAACATTCACTTAACTTCCTGCTGACATCTAGGTGTAAGACGTGAATGATACAGCACTCCTCATGCTGACTGCTCAGACATCATTGCTCTACCCCTCCCTTACTTACACTCTGGTTCTGTTCCCATTGCTATATAGGGCTCTGCTCTTCGTCATCCCTAAGATGTGGGGACTTTAGGGCCAAAGGATCATCTTGCTTAGAACACCTATGTCACAGGTTGTTAAGTTTCACTCAACTGTTCCTGAGATTGATTCCAGTAATTGATGTTCTGTGAAAATTCTCTTCCAGAGAGAGATTCAGCCTTGATTTAAAGGAAGGGTGAAATAGAGAGCATGCTGCTTTCCCTAGCAGTTTGTTCTGCCTTGTAATCTTCCTCACTCTAAATCACACTGGTCCCTCTCTGTCTGATGAAAGAACCCTCTTCTAAATGGGTTCTTCTCTCCACACAAATATTTCCCCAGTGGTCAAATTACCTCTCCATCTCCTCCTTGTCTGTTTGAGTCTGAAAGGTCTCTCATTCTTGGAATTTTATTCTGCTGCCCTTGTCTGGTGCTTTTCTGACCTTTCTCATTATATTAACTATAATTTTTTTTACATTCTTAAATAGAAAGGAAGCTGGGGTGCCTGCAGAATTACCATTTCACTCACACTGAATTTGCACGCAGGTGTAGGTCTGCAATAACATTCTATTGAAGGAGGAATACGTGTGTAAGAAAGAACCATGACTTTTAACGTTAAAAGCCCTGAAGTACAGTATTTATAGTGTTCATAAAGCACTTACAACATATAAACATGTTATCGATCTATAGATGTAGATGCATCTTGGCTCTGCAGACTAACAGCTATAGATGTAGGAGCATTTTTCTGTGTTAGTGGGGGCTGTGCCTTCAGTGAAGTTTAGCTGACTAAAGCCAGTAAGGGAAAAAGAAAAAGAGGTGGAGAGAATTCAGAAGTTGGATGTGCCAGAAACATGGAATAAATCAGGGTCTTGCATAAGCATGCAGAGTGGGATAACCAATGAGTTAGGTAGACCTCCTCACCTTATCTAGATCTAGATTAATGTTCAGCTCTTAGTGGAGACCTCCTACCCTGAACTCGTGGTCAGACGGAGATGCCTGTCTGCTCCAAGATTTTTGCTGAAGATTTGGTCTCTGGATCACAGGTAAAAGCTCCAAACAGGCTCAGCTCCTTAGTATCACCTACAGCAGAGACTTTAATTCTTTGTACACTGTGTCCATCTGATCTTCTAAGAAATATCATTCACACTCACCCATTTAGGAATTCAACATGTCATATTTATATCCTATTCCCAGTTCACTGATGGTACCATTTAGTCAAGACTTCAATTAAAGTACTTTCACATGTATTGCTGTGAAGGCATAATTACTTTGGCTTGAGCTTCCTAATTCTCATTTCCCAGGTTTTGTCCAAGACACAACAGGCTTTACATAACAGAGCAGTACTCCTGATGGGGGACCCCTCAGACCAAGGTCAGCCACCTCTGCTGGGACATTCCTGATGCCATCATAGCAATCATCCCTCTCCATTCAGGGATCTCTACATGCCCTGGAAAAATTAGGAAAGCTGAGAGTCTCAGCAAGGCCTGGAGCTCAGGTTAAGTTACTCACCCACCATGACCTGTCCCATATAGGCATCCCTCACATTCCTTGCCTGCAGGAAGGTTGCCCCTTTCCCACGTATGAAATTTCATAACTGTTTGATAGTAACAGAATATGCATTCTGCATTCCTGCATGGACTGCACTGCCTTTGGCTCTGTTAAAACATGTTTTGCCCAAATAAGCTGAGCCTCACCCGTGATCTCCCTTACATGGATGCTGCAGTTATTTATACTTCCACCAATCTTCATCACCTGCAAATTCTATCAGCAATGACTTTATATCTAATCCTGGATTACTAGTGAGAACATCTAATAGTCCCAAGCTCAGGTATGATTCTGTGGAGACACTGCTCAGAATGTCCCAGGTTGATGATGATTTGTCTAAATTTTCTGACCTGCTATTTATCCTTTTGTTTATATCACCCTACAAGGCTTTTTCCCCCCTCACCTTTCATTGCCTTTTGCTTTGAAAACTAAAAACATGATATTCAGCAATGTTCTTTTTTACGTCAGCTTGCTGGCAGCTCTATTAGGAGCAGTGGGTTCTTATCCATGGGAAAGCACGTGATTAGGTTGAGCCACAAGTAAATTAAAAGGTGGAGGCCATTTCCTGTGTTCTGACATAAATACAATCCATGAGAATAAAATACAAATACACACACATATATATATGTATAAGCTAGTTCATAAAATCTTGTCAGTTCCTTTTACAGGTTTTGGACTTATATTGCAGATGGTTTTGGGATTTATGTTTGTTTTAATATTTGCTCTGTTCTTAAACAAATGGATTGGTTCCATCTATGTGTTTTGCTTTAGCAGTGTGGTGTTAAACACATTCAAAATGTTTCAGTCAAGTAAAGATTTAACTTTGTCCAAAAAAACCCCAACCCACAGAACTATAGAAACAGCCAAGCATTGTAGCCGTTCCCCAAACAGGGTGATAGGATTTGGCTATAAACCTAAGCTGTTTAATATGGTTTGGGTTTATGCAGTAGGTCATGGTGGTTAATGCTTAGTGAGCTGAAACAAGAATGGAAGAAAATTATAATGGAAAAGCTTGGTTTGAAAAAAACAACTCTTCACAGATGACTGTAAGGGGGATGATTGGACTCATGGTGTGTATCACATATTTTGGCTAAGAAGGGCCTTGAAATCTTTCAGTTGATATAACCATGATCATCTGAGCAGGACTTTTTAGCTCAAAACACTCCTAATGTTGGACTCTTGGCATGAGGTGTTGACAGCTGCAGAAGGCAGAGGGGGAGAAGGCAGCGGCGCTGTGCCTTTGTTATGGAGAGCAGCAGCACAGGGGAGGCAGAATTGCCTAAATCAGTGTTGTGTGACTTGGCGGGTGGGCACCATGACAGCATGATCCAGCTCAGAGCACAAGCCCTCAGCACTGCCACCCCTCCGTGTGCACACAGACGTGTAAACACTGCCGCCTTCCAGCACTTCACAGGCTCACACCATATCTGGAGCTGCAAGGGACCAGACACAGCCAGGGTCATGTCTCTACCATACCAATACCTTAGCTTGGGGATCCTAAAGCCCAACAGCCCAGGGAATTTGATGATAAGTGAAAATTCATTTACCTAGGGCACTAACTAACCAAAAGGTCATTGATGGTTCTGGAGGTAGTTTGGTTTCTCTCCGTACCAACCTTCACAGAGCCCATACATTGATAGTTTCTAGAAAATAATGCACCAGGTTTTACTTGTTCATAAAGGGAATTTGGCCTCATCAGTCCTCCTCCAGGCAGCCTATCAAAGCATTCTCTCAAATCTCTCACTAGAAACAACAGAAACCCCCAAGAACTTGTTTATGGGGGAGAACCCAAACCACCCTTGCTGTGTGAAATGCAGAGGAGAATAAGATGTGGCCCATATGGTGATAAACATGCATACAGACCAATCTGGAGTAGTTCATGTGCCCACCTGTCATCGTGTCACTCCTCTGTTTCTGTGTACCTCTGAACGACCCAGTGTTTCTGTGGAGTGGCCAACAAGCAGTCAGCTCCCAAATACTGCCTTGAGCTTTACTCCAGCTCCATGAGGTTCTCCAGAAAGTTCTCTAGTGGGAAATAGGGTGAATGGCTGAGATGAGCACCAGCCACCTCTCACTCTAACTGGTGAGTTGGGAAAGGTTGAAAAGAAGAGCCTTATGAACTCAATACATAAAATTTGGCAAGAACAACCTATGTAAAATCCCATTTTAAGTTACTTTCAGTTACTTTCATATCAAACTGGCTACCAAAGAAATGATGTTCTTATATTCCAATGCCATCTCCATGCAAAGACTTTTCCTCAGACTGTTTTCTGATGGGAGGAGGACCTCAGGGGAAAACACCTGAGAAAGTGGAAGAATCACTTCTTCTGACTCCAGCCTCTGCCCTGGAACTTATGTGTTAAATTCCCTCCAAGCACAGCAGAACGGGTTTAAAAGTGTTTCTAAAATAAAAAAAAACAATAAAGGCATTATTTTTAATGTTAGTGCCTGCTCGTCACAGCTCATTCAAAGGTGGTCTTTGTCGGACACCTGGACCACCTAACAGGGAGGTGGATGATTTTGAATAACAACCTTAGTTAATGATTTAAAAAATACCTGATGTGCTAGACCTAACACCTCAGGACCTTTTTGAGGTATGGATTCACATTTAGTCCCACAGGTGTCTGGGCTTTTAATTTTTTTTAACAAGCCTTGTCACGCCCTTGACATGGCACAAGTATGAACTGGCTTCCCTTCTCTGGTTTGTCATGACACCTCCACTTCACAGATCACTTGAACAGCTGTTATTGAAAAGCAACACCCTAACCAGTGGTGAAGATACAGCTCTCACATCCTTCAGATCCCCTTTCCACCTTCTTTCCCTTATTCACTCTGACAGCATTTGACTGTGTCAAAAGCCCAAGTTTTAGTGACACAATTTCCCTTCCCCTTGAATATTTCAGTACAAGAACAGCTTTGCTTTTATAAAGACATGGTTTAGTCCTCAAGTCATTGAGGAATATCACCAGCATCTCAAGTGCAGCATCCCACCTCCAAGCCAGCAGCAACTTTTTGGAGAGGCTGTTAGCCCATCATATGTTCCTTGATGTTCTGGACTCCCGCTCTCGGGGGAACCCATTAGCATTCACGCTCTCAGGCAGTTCTCTCCTCCCCTGTTAATAATTACCCAGGGAGGGGATAATTAAAATAGGTTCTGAGGCTATGAAGGACCTCTGTCTGCCTTCACTACTTGCAGAGGCAAATGAGAACTTTAATGTACATTTGGAGACAACTCCTGAAGGGTTTTGCACCTTTGGCATGTTCTTGTTGTCATTAAGCACGATCTAATCCTCCATTTCAATCCATTAATATGAACAGAGGCAAATTTTGAAATGTGTCTGCAACACAGCACCAGTAAAATTTCCCTAGACACCTGATGAAGTTCTATCATTATGAAATGGAAAATTTCATGGGGATGGACAAGAATGTGGGAATTAGGGACTGGTTAGCGCAGATTTCCTACAGAATTCCATCCAAACTACTGAATCCCTGCATCTTGATTCTATTAATGAAAAGGTTCCTTTCATCCAGTCATCAGTTAGAAGATCTTGAGCAGAGATGTGTTCTCTGCCCAGTGCATTTGTCCTGTGCTGCAAACAACCAACAATAGCACCAGGAAAACCATCTCCATGACCGAGCCCTGTTGGCTGAGCAAAGCAGGAAAGTGTGCGGGCTAATGAGCTGTGTGAGATGTATTTCAGCACGACTCTCTGATGGCCTGAGAGCTACTGTGGCGCTGCTCATCACCGCGCGGTGCGAGCGTGCCCGCAGCGATCTCTGCTGATGGCCTCTCGACACGCCTGCGAAATAATGCAGCAGTCGGGGTTAGCAGCACACCAGCCTCGCTGCAAAAACCGTGTGGGAAGTCCTGCGAAGCTTTAGGAAGAGCTGATTTAAATTCAAGCTCCGACACCTTCACAGTCTGTCCTAAATTTGAACTGAGATGGCTTACATGATCCCTTAAAAGATTCCAAAGATTGGAAATCTTGGGCTTGTCTCCCTTAAAAGCTGTCATTCAATTCCACCTAGGGGGGAAAAATGAAAAATAAAAGAGCAGATGAAGCAACTGAAAATAAATATGACTCCCGTTTTTCAAAATTTGATCTTTTTTAACTAAACCCTATATTACTCATGTGCTGTATATTTTATTGCTGTTAGTTTCAAAGCTGTTGGAAATCACAGATCAGTCCCTCAACCATGATGTCTTTATTATGCATACATAAATCATGCATGGAAGAGCCCTGACAGTTGACGACAACGTAAACTCTCAGGAAGCAAAGCCCCTAAGCCATGTAAAAGATGTATGTCACGGAAAAAAGAAGTATGTCATCTTTATTTCCTTTTTATGGATATTTTTGTCTTGTCATTATCAAGGAAGATTTTTTTTTTCCCCCTGTACTTCTGTCTAAATGTAGTTAACTCAGAGGTAATTTGCAATGGTATTTCAATGACACAAACGGAGAACCTTTCCCCACATCTGCCTGCATCTTCAAGGATGAGCATGTTGTAATTATACAGTTCCAGTTTCATTAACAGCTCTGCTGTACCCAATATGGTTCATAAGGATTCTGGTGAAATGCAGAAGTTCGTTGAATTGTCAGGACCATTTAGGTGCCACAAGACTCATTAGAATTGGGTTATCATTATATTAGAATTGGGTTTTTTTGAAGCCATGAGTCCATTGCAAGATTCGATCAGATTGTTTTGGGGCTTTTTTGAGCAGAGAAAAAAAAAAAAACAAGGACTCCCTATTGTGCTGCAGCTGAAAAGCAGAAAAAAAAGTGCTAAGAAGTGGAAATACTCAGCTAAGAAAGAGAGAAAAAGGAAAAAAAGAAAAAAAAAGAAAAAGAGAAAAAGAAAAAGAAAAAGAAAAAGAAGAAGAAAAAGAAAAAGAAAAAGAAGAAGAAAAAGAAAAAGAAAAAGAAGAAAAAGAAAAAGAAAAAGAAAAAGAAGAAAAAGAGAAAGAAAAAGAAAAAGAAAAAGAAAAAGAAAAAGAAAAAGAAAAAGAAGAAAAAGAAAAAGAAAAAGAAAAAGAAGAAAAAGAGAAAGAAAAAGAAAAAGAAAAAGAAAAAGAAAAAGAAAAAGAAAAAGAAAAAGAAAAAGAAAAAGAAAAAGAAAAAGAAGAAAAAGAAAAAGAAAAAGAAAAAGAAGAAAAAGAGAAAGAAAAAGAGAAAGAAAAAGAAAAAGAAAAAGAAAAAGAAAAAGAAAAAGAAAAAGAAAAAGAAAAAGAAAAAGAAAAAGAAAAAGAAAAAGAAAAAGAAAAAGAGAAAGAAAAAGAAAAAGAAAAAGAAAAAGAAAAAGAAAAAGAAAAAGAGAAAATTTGCATTTGCAGTTGACCTTTTCAGTTTCTGAAAGGTGTGTTTTTCTTTTCACTTGCTTGATTCTTTTCTGTATGGGGTGCAGTTCAGTGAATTTGTTTCTTTAATAAAAAATATTTTTTTTATGAAAAGTTTTGGGATAGTCATAAGTAGCAAATTGTGGCAGTTGAAAAAAAAGAGAATCTTTTGGTCAGAAAGTAAAATATAACCTTCCAAATAGAAAACTGGAGAAAGCACCTAATGGAGCACTGGACAATGAATGACTGTGTGTATATTGGGCTAAGGACCAAATTTAAAAAGTATTGACAGACCAAAAATTTTTTTTTTCCTGCTATGCACATTCATACTCTGAGCTTTCAAAACCAGGGCATTTTAGACAGACTGGTGAGCTCACATTTCAACACCTGAAGAGAAGTGATCACCTAACAGCCACCCACCCCTGTTATATTTACTTTCTTTAGGTGTTGTCCTGTGTGTTGCCACTGCCTGGTGAAAAGGTGCCTCCTTACTGAGCATGAAAAAAATTGCACCTTTTTTCCCAAGCAGCACATCAGCTTTCAGCCGATCTTCTTGTGCATTCTCTTCTGTTCACATCCATCTTCTACATCCATCTTACTGCTGTATGGTGCCTCCCATTTATTGAGCAACTAATTTACTCTAGCTGCAGGATAAGACAGGCACGTACATACAAATCAAGAGAGAAATCCTTTAGGTTGGATGTCAGGAAAAGGTTCTTCCCTCAGAGGGTGCTGGGCACTGAACAGGCTCCCCAGGGAACAGGCACTGCCCCAAGGCTGCCAGAGCTCCAGGAGTGTTTGGACAACACTCTCAAGCGCAGGTGGGACTGTTGGAGTGTCTGTGCAGGGCCAGGGGTTGGACTGGATGATCCCTGTGGGTCCTTTCCTACTTGGGGTATTCTGTGACAACTCCTTTGTTTCCTCATAGCTGTTGGTGACATTGTTGATATCTCCTTCATGGCTTCTCCTCATGCTCCAGCATGCAGTGGTCATGATGGGGGGCTTCATCACACAAAAATCAGCCCAAACCAAATAGTTTTAGGCTACAATTCACAGAATCACAGAGTCATTAAGGCTGGAAAAGGACTCTAAGTCTGTAAAGTCCAAATGTTAACCCAGATCCACTGTCTTTACTGCTAATTCATCTCATTCCTCTACTGCTGATGAAGTCCCTCTTTCTCTACTACTGCTCAACACTAGAGAGTTTTGCTCAAAGAAATCCCACCCACTGTGTCTTGGCTCATTGGGGAATTTTCTTTTTGGGATGCCACTACAAAGAACCAAGATCGGCGAGTGAACATGGTGCTGTCTGTTTCCTCAGAGAAAGGAGCAGCAGATACATAATTCTGTCTGTGGGGGGAAATTCAGAACCAGCTGAGATGTTTGTTGCTGCTTTTATCCTCTTGCCTATGCAAATTAGTGGGGTTCAGAACTAAATGGAAATGTGTTAAAAGGAAATCTGAAAGCGGGCTCTGTTTCATACACCAGTCCTGCTCCCTTCCTTTGGAAAGACACCTGTGGATACATTTTCATTAATAATTTCACTCTATCTCTTCTCTGATGTAAATTTACAGGCAAGAAGCAGGAAAAATGCCAAATCAAATGTTGCAGGCAGACTGGTGAGATAATTAGTATATGATGCATAAGGAAGAAGAATCCCAAGAAGCAAAGCTAGATGTGCATGTACCTATTTGTGACAGCCTTTGGGGGAAGCTTCAACTCACTGAGGATCAGCTGTGTTTGCATTTTGCTCTTTCCTCCTCTCACTTAGTGAATCTCTCTCAGGAATGTCCTTTTGCCTCGAGCTTTTGAACTGATGAAGTACCTGCAGGAAAGAGGAAAGAAAAAGAACTTTAAAATAGATAAGCTGCTTATCTCTTTAGCTGACTCAAATTTGCTGCTGTGTGGAGGAGGATGTTATCAAAATCGGAAGTTTAGAAGTTAGTAAAGCTGGAAAAGTTTCTAGATGTGCATCACCACCACAGAACTCTTGCTGCATGTTATTCTGTATATTGCTTCTAAATCGCTGCTAGAGATAAGATTAATCCAGGTATATTGAATTTTCTTTTTCAGAAGTTATTCACGGTGGTGTTTAGCCAAGGAAACAGGACTCGTGTGATCATACTTTGTGCTTGTCCAGCTACCTGACATTCTCTTTCAATAAACTGTAAACCCACAGATCAACTTCAACAGAAGGGCAGAGGCCTCAAAGATATTAAATTCCAGAGTTATTCATGAAAATCAGAAGCTTGTCTTTTCAGTTTTAACCACTATCTGGCCTTTATCCATGAAATTACTGGTTACTGATCAGCATACAAATTTCTAAGAGCCACAAGTGCTGCTTCTTGCTAATTGAGACTCAGGGGAAGGATTAGAGTGCCCACAAGGACAAGAATTGGGGATGTACACAAAGATTGCATCCCCTTGGCAGCACCTGGGCAACAGAAAGAGTTCAGAAATCTAAGGTCATTCCAAAGGGATCAAAGGAAAACAGGACACAAATCCAGAAGAAAATACACTTTTTAAATACTTCAGTTCATCCAGATGCTCCTTTTTTTTTTTTCTTTTTTCTTTTTTTTTTCTGAGGCATTTGATTAAAGATCTGTGAATATTAAAGAAAAAGTCCCCACTGGCTTCTTGGGGAGTTTCTGGGATCTGGTCAGGGCTGGGGAAAGATTTATGAAAACAGCAGCCATTCATTAAAAAAGAATTTTGAGAGATGTTCATGCTGACATTGTGATTTGGTTTATTGTACAAATAAATGGTTATTTGAACAAAAAAAACATCTTTTGACTTCAACCGGAAACAAAATACTATATTTAGAGCAAAAAAGCTAGATATCAGCTTACTGTCACAGGCAGTATTTAAATAGCAAATATTGCATTTTAATGATGCTTACTTTAAACAGGGTCTTTGATTTGGTGTCTTTTGTGGTTTTCTATGGTTTTAAAAATTAAAATCTGTTTTAGAAGACAAAATACCACTTACTGTGATTTGAATAGAAATGAGATCCAACACTAACCCATTGCTTTCCAACATTGACTAAATTGTTTGTATGAACAGTAACACAATATCTACCTAAATCTTCCACTTCTGCTTGGCCATTCTTAGTGGTTTTCTTTTAAAACTCCAATTTCTTCTACCCTTGACAGCCGATCCAGCTCCTCTCTTACACTGCTGGAAGTGAATTGAACCAACCTCACTCGGTCTGACCATGAATCTTGAATTCTTTCCTACACCGCTTTACACACTAGTGGTTACAGCAGTTTCCTGAGAGGCCAGAATCAGGGGTTTGACACCCTCATGGAGGGAAAAGAGTGGGTATGGATATCCCCTTTGTGCATGAGTTCTGTTACTCGAATGAAGGGTCTCCCTTCTGGTGTGGTAAAAAATGGCAAAAGTCAAAAAAACCAGCCTTGGAGGTAATTTGAGAAAACCCATTGGCTCATGCATCTCAGGGGAGAAAAACCAAAGTCGTTGTTGATTTCTGGAAATTTATTGGGAGTGAGAAAAAAGTTCAGGCATCTGGAAAAATTAACCATAAAAACCTGAGGTACTCTTGAAACATATCTGCCTGTGGGGCTAAATAACAGCTGAATCAGCATCACGATTCTGGATTTGGGCCCTTAAAAATCCTACTTGAAGCACCTCTCCTTTTCCCAGGCTCTGGGCCCTCTGCTCTGTGACAGGAGGAGCTACGTTTGCACTGAGACAGCACCAGGAGCTCCTGGGCAGGCTGCATGTTAAAACCTTCTGCCAAAGCATTTTGAAAGGAGACAACTTGAGTTACTGTACAGCCTTCTGGGTTTATTTTGGCTCATAACTGTCGTCCTTCTTGATGCTCCAAGGGATGGTGCTCTTCTGCTCTGGAGCCAGGCTGGGAGAGCTGGGGATGTTCCCCTGGAGAAGAGAAGGATCTGGGGAAGCCTTAGAGCTCCTTCCAGTGCCTAAAGGGGTTCCAGGAGAGCTGGAAAGGGACTTTGGACAAGGGCCTGGAGTAACAAGGCAAAAGAAAGTGGCATTAAGTGAAGGAGTGTAGATTTATGTTAGATACTAGGAGTTCTTGGCTGTGAGGGTGGGGAGGCCCTGGCACAGGGTGCCCAGAGAAGCTGTGGCTGCCCCTGGATCCGTGGAAGTGTCCAAGGCCAGGCTGGACAGGGCTTGGAGCAACCTGGGATAGTGGAAGATGTCCTTACTCATGGGAGGGATTTGGAAGTGGATGATCTTGAATGTCCTTTCCAACCCAAGCCATTCTGGGATTCTATGATCCTACAATTCTGATAATTCTGGGCTGTGGATTACGCAGGGAGTGTTCATCTCTGGCTATAATTTATGAGTTTTAAGGTCAGAGGAGACCAAGAGGCCAACCTACCTCGCAGTGCAGACCACACACTTCACCCAGTGACTCTGGCATCTGGCTCCACAAACCTGCTATGTGTCTGCAGGTTATTTTTTGTCCATGGAAGGTGTCATGGTGACAGCATTGTCTACTGAAAATCTCTGCTCATCTACTCAGGAGGCACAACACAGTGGAGAAAGTTATCTCTCAGCTCTACCCACTGTCCCAGTTATCTCCAATAATAACATTTGGTTGCTGTCTTAATACATCTTTAAAAAGAAAGATGCTGTTGTCACCCCTCATTAATCATCTGAGTCATAAATTTCTCATCTAGTATTTATTTCATTTTTACATTTTTGTGCCCTTTGTGTCATGCTGGAGGCTATTGCATGCACAAAGTCATGCTCTAAAATAATATCCGCATTGCTTCTTTCATGCCAACTCTACTTGGCTTCAATTTTCTTATATTGAAATTTGGGAAATATTAGGATGCCTTAAAATAGGGTTCAGCTTTTGAAGCAGTTAATTTTTCCATGTGTTCTCAGCCTTTTTCTTTCCTCTTTCTACAGTGTACATGCCCCAGTTCTCTCCTGAAATATTTTCCTGTGTTGAAATTTTGCCCTTAAAAAAATCCTGCTCAACAGAGGGACTTGACACTAGGCAAGAGGAGTGCTTGGAACACATCGTTTCTGACCTGGTGGTGTGCTGTTTTGACGATGCCCAAAGCTGGAGCTGTTTTGACGATGCCCAAAGCTGGAGCACCCCAATGAGTTTATGTCTGCAGCACGCCACCGTAACCAGCACATCACAGAAGGGGCAGCCCTGAACAGCGCAGGTGACTCTTGGCATCACCGCAGCACATATGAGCTGTAATTGCAGCTCATGGAATGCACCCACTGCTTCAAACCAGCTCGTTTGAGCAGCAGTAGCACAGCAGAGAGTGAGCTCAGCCTTTGCCCAAAATGCTGGGTGAATGCCTGAGGGGCTGATCCGTGTGGATCCAACCCAACTCCACTGGTAGCAGTGTTTCCAACCTCAATCCCATCAGTCTCACAGTAAGGTACTGTCCTACTTTACAATAATGCAGGCACATCTTTCAAACCTGTGAGGGTTCCCTATTTATTTTTTAACAATGACATGTTCAAAACAAAACCTTTGGGTTTGAGGAAGTGTCCATTTTGCTACTTTGAACATTGCTGCTCCTTCAGAAAGGTCTCCTGCCTGTAGCTGCTGTTTTCTAGTCTGTGGAAGATATACGTGACTTAGTAAAGGTAACCAAAATGCACATATAAAAATCTATGGGTCTCGAAAATACAACCTCAATTAGACTTTCAGTCTATTCAGGTTCCTGAAAGCAGAAACAGAAAGCACAGTTCCTGTATATTTTATACTGGAGGAATGGCTTCAAACCAACAGACAGCAGAGTAGGATGAGATTTTCGAAGAAATTCTTGACTGTGAGGGTGGTGAGGCCCTGGCACAGGTTGCCCAGAGAAGCTGTGGCTGCCCCTGGATCCCTGGCAGTGTCCAAGACCAGGTTGGACAGGGCTTGGAGCACCCTGGGATAGTGGAAGGTGTCCCTGCCCATGGCAGGGGGTGGCACTGGATGATCTTTAAAATCCTTTCCAACCCAAACCCTGCAATGATTCTATGGTTCTGTGTACACCCCTGTCCCATCTTTAGACTTTCTGCAAAAGAACAGTTTGTTCTCCTCCGAGTGCTCTGTGCTATTACACACATCCTCTGCTGTGGGAAACATTGGTATGATGAAGCTGCTTTATTCCTTAACCATCTGCTCAGTGCCCAAGGATGCTGAGCCTTTAAGATGGACCCGGGGATGGGGCCGGAGCCACGGACCCGAGGGGGCGGTTGAACAGTTCAGCCCAACAGCTCCGGCTCCGGGGTCTGGGCAGCATTAGGGAGGGAGTGTGCTGGGAGCACTGTGCTGCTTTTTGGGTTTGTTTCTGTTCCAGCTAGCTGGGAAAAGGTTCTGTTGGTTTTTTTCTTGTTCTTTTTTCTCTTTCCTTCCCCTTGCCTCACTGTCTCCGTTCCCTCCTCGCCGGTCCGGGGAGCCTGCAGGGGTGGCCGCGGCTGGCCCAAGCCCATGTGTCTGTTCCCTCTCTGGGAATGTGTTGTATTTTGGAGGGGTTTTTTATTTTATTTTAATATGTTCTACCATATTTTGTTTGTGTATTAATAAACAGTTTGGTTTCTTTTTCCCACTTTCACTTCTTGTGACCCATTTGTCTCATTGACAGAGGAAAAGGGGAAGAATACTCATTCCGGAGTGTTTCCTCCTGAAGTTTTGTCTCAAAAACTGAGACATATGGGAAACATAGGCATGATGTAGGCCAAAGAGACCCTGCCCACTTCCATACATCCACTGGGAACTGTGACCAGTGGACCAAGAAGGAGACATGTTGTGAAATTTATCCATTTGAGAAACACTGAAAGAAAAACATCAAAAGCAACTGCTTTGTCCTCTTACCTTCCTTCCCAGCCCAGCTGCCAAGCTTTGCAGGCAGCTGGGGGCCTGTAAACAGCTTTCACTTGGAAAAGGCTTCCATTCAGGTACAAGCAGTGAAAGTGGACTGTGAAAGAAGGCCATAAACTACAGTCTCACCCCAAGCTGGATGTTCTGCACCAGCTGGCTTCACCCAGCCTGAGGCAATGATTCTGGCTCTGAACACACACACAAATAAAACCAAAACAAACCAACCAAACCAAACCAACCTTGGACTGTCCCCATGTACCTGTCCATGGCACGCCTCATGGGTTTTTTTGGGTGCTTTGCCCCATACAGCAAATACTGTACACCCATATTACAAGCCAAGCAGCAGTGAGCATCTTCCTGCCAGGAGGAGGAGAATTTCTGTAGGTGGGAAGTACTTTTTACAGCAAGTTAACCTGGCAGATAGATATTGGCCAGCAAGTTACATTCACCAAAATCCCTTGCTGCTTATCAAGTTTTTTATGTCTTTTTTTCCATGGAACATCCTTGACATGGGTGGTGTTGTTAGGCCTGGGGCTGTTCACAGGGTAGCGAGCAGAAAAAGAGAAAGAAGGAAAGGTCATAAAAAACAGCAGAAGATGAAAGAAGAGGGAAAGAAAATGTCAAGGGAAAACAGAATTGCTCTGTATACATCAACGAAACAGAAGGATACATGCATTGGGGAAAAAAAATAAAAATAAGAGGTAGCAAATACTTTGAGAAAACCGAAGGAAAGGAAACATAAAAAAAAAAAAAACACAGCTGGGTGGGGATTTTTGTACTTTAATAGCAAAAATGTGCAAACAAAGCAATGTAAAAGCTGTGGTGTTATTTGAGTACATAATGGCAGCAGCTGTTGGAAGGAGTCAGGTCCTCACCTGCAGGGAGCACACTCAGCCCCGCAGAGCAGCACAGCCCACAACCCCAGGAGCAGGTTCAGTTACAGAACTGACACAGGACATACACAGGATTATGAACTTGAGCAGGTGAGGTGTTTTTCAAATCCAAGATGATGTTTCTGCCTAGCTGAGCACCAGTCAAAACAGCTCCAAGAGAAAAATTATATTACCAGAGAAAGCATTCTGGTAAAGAGTTTGGTTGTGGAGCCTGGAGGGATTGAGCCTGTGTGTAACCAGCAAACCCCTGCGTTTGTTCACACTGTGTTTGAGTTTGGTGAAATGAGGGAAAACTGGAAGTCCAAAGCTTTACATTCCATAAAAATGCTGTTGATTATAACTTTTTTTAATCGAAAAAAAAAGTGTTTTGGCTTGGATACATACAGATCTGCTTGAATGTCTTCATTTTTTTATAAATGAATTTACACTCTCAGGGGTAAAAGTTCTTTCCAGCACTAATAACATACAAACACACATGTGCATTAGCGGATTACACTTTTCTAAACAAGCTCCTATTTCCTTACATGATCTCTCTCTTCTTGTATCCTTCAGAAATAGCTTAGCTGGGAAAATAGATGCAGCTTTTAATGTGAAAGCAGAATTTTTTATGACATTTCCTCTAGTTTTTATAGCCAAATTTTTCCGTCTGGATTCTGAAACAGAAACATTTCTTGATATTACCATTAAAAACAAGAAAACTCTGCATAATATTTAGATATTCTAATGCAATTTACCTGTCCTTTCTCCATCAACTTTTGACTTTTCCATGCCAATCTGATAGGATTTATTGAAATGAATGCCCCAAATTGCAGGACAGAACTGTCATTTCAGACTCAGCAAACTCAGAAACCTCGGTTGAACTCATGACATGTCACTGAAGTTTTGAAAATATTTTTTTTCTGGCTGGACAAAGAGAGTTACGGGACTGAGACACTGCCAATTTAACAAGGATTTGGGAAGTCATGTGGGGCTTTTGCTGTCACATAATCAAGACAACATGAGTTGCATCAGACAGTGTTAAATGAGGAGTGAAAGGCAGACTGTCCTTAGACTCCCTTCCCCACAATCATTCTGAAATGTGGAACAGCAAAATTCCCCTTATTTCTTAAACCACTCCAACTATGAACCCTGCAAAGATAAGCTACATATTGCAAGTTATCAGCACAATTTCAATTTTAAATTTACACCCAGTACAAACATAATTTAGGTCTGTGTTAGCTGCTGGTAACTAACACTACCCCTGTCTCTTGAGCCTGATTTAATGAATATTGAGCAGAGCTCTTACTAAATATAAGACAGATTGCTATGTTAAGCCATTACAGCTTTGTTGAAGGCAACACCTCTCCAGCTTCAGTGGGTCCTTCTTGGCACAAGGAGGCATGAAAGCACTGCCAAAATATAGAACACCTCTGCCCTTTCTTAAAGTAAAAGCCAACATGTTTGGAGGACTGCCACTCATTTAACTAGACTCCCTAACTGCATCTTTAATTGCAATTTATGGAATGCATTTATTGCTGTGGGATAAGGACAATAAGCTTTCACAGTTGGTCTGTAGTGCAGTATCTCTTCACAATCTGTAACTCTAAAAGGGTCTCCAGAGAAGAATATAACAGTCCATCCTGTTTTAACAAACAAACAAAACCTTAAAGGGCTCCATTCTCAGCTGTGCATGAGAACCGAAAATGAAACTATCGTTTCTGGAGCATATCCAGGGTTTCAGCCATTATTCCAGTACTTTAGTCTTGAAAGTTATTTTTTCTGGGGGCAAGGGGAGGAGTTTGAGGAGTGCTCTAATTGCTGTGCTGGCATTGGTACCCAGCAGACCTCCCAAGCTAAGCCTGGATAAACTCAGCAGGTAGGTGGATGTCAGATGCTGGCAGTGATGATTCAGTTGCTGGATCTCTTCCATCTGACTCAGTGCTGAACCCATGCCCACATACATGAAACAGGAGAGACCATCTCACAGCAGAGCAGAAACTTCAGACTATCAAAAGTTGTCAGTCATTAAAGGTTTCCTGGGCATTTTCTGCATCATCAGAGGAGTTTATAGGTGTCATTACAAAGTAAAGCCTGGGTCAACATGCATTTTATTTGAACTGCATCGAAAATTAACAGGATTATGATGGTTCCCAATAGAAAGCAGATACATGAAGCCAGGGCAAGAAACTCAGTTCAGATTGTACACAAAGGATGTGTAGCATGGAGGAGGAAAATGATTTAAAGTGGTTTTTTTGTTACCCTTATTAGCCATACAAGGAGTGGCTAAGGTCACTTGGCTTCTTCAGCTGGGACAAAAGGAGACTGAGCTCAGACCTCATTGGGATCTGCAACTTCCTCCCAAGGGACGTCAGAGGGGCAGACACTGATCTCTGCTCTCTATGACCAGGGACAGGACCTGAGGGAATGGCCAAAGTTGTGGAAGGGGAGGTTTAGGTTGGATATCAGGAAAAGCTTCTTCCCCCAGAGGGTGATTGGGCACTGAACAGGCTCCCAGGGACGCAGTCACAGCACCAAGCCTGGCAGAGTTCAAGAAACATTTGAACAAAACTCTCAGACACATGTTGAGATCCTTAAGGATGGTCCTGTGCAGGGCCAAGTGTTGTACTCAGTGGTCCTGGTGGATCCTTTCCAGCTCAGGATATTCCTTGATCAGCAGTGAGTCCTGGCTCCATGACACACACTGACCATGGTTTTGTAAAATGCAGCCCAGAGCAAACACCAACTTCTGCTCCACACACTCATGTATTCCTGGTTTGCTTCAAACCAGTCTTCTGGTAGCAGAGTAACTTATTTTCACTGCATAAAGCTGCATGTCCCAGGAAACAAAAAAAAAATTATCAAAGCAACCAAAAACTTGAGGAGATGATATTCACCCTGATTTTCCAGCCCCACCATGGGGCTTAGGCCTTGCCACAATTCAGATTCTGAGTCAGCAGGTTTCAAACCTCCTCAAAAGCTTCTGGAAGTAGTTTGGTGAAGATTCATTAACAAAATGGTGGTAAAATCCCATGCCACTCTCTCAGCTTTTGTATTTCGGGGTTATTTCTATTTTAGCTGCTCTCAGCACTTAGCAATGTTTTTATTGCTGGGGTCATGTAGTCAGTACAGAGGCATGGAATGATTGCCATGGTACATGGCAGCCTGGTCATGCATTAAAGCTGGTTGTTAAGCAAGCTCCTAACAAGACCATCGGCTCTGTTCTCTCCAACAGGCCAAACATCCACCAAAACCGGGCAATGTCAAATAAAGACCGTGTCTCAAGTATCAAATCTCCTGTTTTCACCTTTCACCGTAATATTTATGAGATGTGCTCATAAAGAGCAGTTTGGTTAACTGGTTTTGTGCTCATGAAGAGCAGTTTGGTTAAACTTAAACTCAGGAGTGCAGTTTGGTTAAAATTTACCTGGAATATGTTTTTCTGTGAAGATGATGCTCAAGGTGTGGGAAAATAACGCTCTTCAAATGTCTGCTTCTTGCAGAAATATTGCTTCATCTTTTCCTAGGGTCTGTCTCCACAGATTTTAGGGAAAAACTCAGTGGATAGGAATAGATGTGATTTCACCATGATTTCAGATGAATGGTCCCACTCTGCAACAAGAAGATGAAAATGACACAGAGGGATAGTTTGCCCTCGTGCACACATAGAACTGGGACCCTACACCTGAGGCAGGAAAGCTAAGATTCCCAGCTAAGACCCTAACTCAGGCTCCCCATTTGACTGGAATTTTGGATGCATTTACAATGGGTTTGACAGCTCAGGATCAGCTGTGGCCTAATATGACCCAGTGGTCACCCAGACCCAAGGAGGATCCTGCACTTCTCTGAACCAAAACACATTTCAAGTCTGGGGCTGCTCATGATAGGGAGCTTCAGTCTGTCTGTACCCATCAGGATAGAGACACATCATGAAACTCTTCACGGAAATTTCTGCTCTAGAGTAAAATTTTTTCTCGCTCTTTAATTCTCCATTTCTCTTCTGCTCCTTCATTCTGTGGATAGCACTTGGACTCAACAAAGAATTAATTCTTCACTTTGGCTGGAAAAGCAGGAAACACAAACTAAAGTAGCAAAGCAATAAACAAAGTTACACTTTACAAAACACTCTAACAAAACAGAGAAATCCCCCAAAGATGCTGTTTCAGCCAGACTCTGTTTTCAAACAGGACTACCAGAAAATATGAAAACAAAAAGCCAAACTCACAGAACAGAATAAGCATCTGTTCCTGGTCCTCTTCCTCCCAGCAATCTGCTCCGTAGTGGTCTGAGTGTGGTGATCTTCCTTCCCCAGGGATCTGCAGGCGTTGACCTAGAGGCATCTTATTTCAGATCCATTCTAAGAGAGAGGAGGGGGAGCAGTGAAAAGCTTTCGCCCATTTCACCAAGAGCTCCGCAGCATGCCGTGGTTCAAAGCTCAAGTAAGGCAAGACAGGTTAAATGTACTGCAGTCCTTATTAAAGTCTTCCCAGAAAAAAGATTTTCTGAGGTAACTAGAGCATGCACTTCTTCAGTCTGTGGCTGAAACCAGATGAAATTATTACACTGCTGAAAAAGATTTTCAGCAGCAGAGAAACATCACTTGCTGGACGTTGTATTTCCCTTTTAGGTTCAAGACCCCACAACCATATGACAAACTTCTTTATATTTTTTTTAAATCTCCTCACATTTTCCTTCTAACACTACCTTTTGTCATGAACAAAAAAATTTCTTCAGAGTTACATTTGGAAGTGGTGACATACGGTCGCAATAGAAGAAAAAAATTATGCCTGAACAGAAAAAAAGACATTTATAGGGACATGAAGATAAAGATGAATCTATGCCACACACCAGCTCCAGAAAAACAGAGAGAAAAAAAGCAGACTTAAAACAGACCTAGAGCTTTTCTTCAGCTGTGGTCCCTCATCTATTTAGGAATGCATTCTTGACAACTGGATGCTTTCTCTGTCTTTGTTTATCTTTTTGACTGGATTTGTATACATGACGGCATCCACAATTTGCAAGAGGTCACTATTTGTGAGGGTATTAATGTGCCTTACCCAATAAACACTGTCCTGCTTCTCTCCAAGTTAATCCAAGGGAAATGGCATTAATTTTCTGGGAAGGGAAAACCCACATTTACATATGCAGAGGCCCTGCTTGTCACAGTCTTCTTAAGGCTTAAGACAGGAATATTGCAGAAGCTGAAGGGCAAAGTCCAAATTTACTAGTGTTTATCCATCTCTAACTCTTCTAGTTAAACTAATAATGTTCCATAACAAGTTAATAAAACATACTAATAATATGTCAAGCCACTTGTTCACCAGATTTTGTGGATTAGCAGCCTGGTGGCCAACAAAGACAGCCCTCCTCAGGAGCATCTTTCGATGTCAAAGCTTTTACTAGTTTGGTAATGAAGCCTTCAGGGTTCTTGGCTGAATTTTGGGCTGTTTGTAAGGAGTCAGCTGGTCCCAAAGGATGTATAGCTATGTTAATACCTGAGCCAAGACTGCTCCTGTTTGCTTTGCCTTTGACCACTGCACTTGTATTTTGTTATTTTTGTCTAACCATCACGTGGCCAGGGGTAGCATGGGCTCAGACTCACAGGATCATATCTTAAATCCCACTAGAATGTACTCATTCTGCCCAACTTTAGACATCAACAATACTGATATATCTGAGTTTGTTCTTTAGAAATAGCACTTTTTGGGACATGATTCATCTGATCTGCAGCAGACACCTAAAGCAGGTCAGTTGAATTCTGCTTTACAAGTGTTACATGTACTACCAATAAGAAGAGTTGGGAGCTACAGAGCTGCCTACACCTTGGGTACAGGGATTTCTTGTAAATGACTGCAGCAGATAATCACCTTTGACTCACCTCAGATGGGGTAACTCACCCAAACCTATGCACTGAGCCTGTGCTGTGTTTTTCTCTCTGGTGGCCAGTGACAGGATGCAAGGGAATGGCTGGAGCTGTGCCAGGGAGGGTTAGGTAGGATATCAGGAGAAGGTTCTTCCTCCAGAGGGTGCTGGGCACTGAACAGGCTCCCCAGGGAATGGCCATGGCCCCGAGGCTGCCAGAGCTCCAGGAACTTTTGGACAATGCTCCCAGGCACAGGATGGCATTGTTGGAGTGTCAGTGCAGAGACAGGAGTTGGACACTGATGTCCTTGTGGGTCCGTTCCAACTCAGGATACTCTGGTACTCTTTGTAAGTGAAGAGACATTTCAAGTCTTACCAAAAGGGCACTGACACAGGCATTTATGACAGCACAGCTCACCTGCAGGGTGCTCCCAGGCCATTACAGCTGGAAGGTGAGTTTGATTCCTCTGACCAGTGCAAGGTGAAGACTAAAACGAGCATCACTTTACACTCCAAAGAGTTGTCAGAGAGCAGCAGCTGTCTTTTAAGACCAGTGTAGACTAGACCAGCAAAGTGAACATTCACCAGAGATGAAGGTGTGAAACTGTGGCTAAACAACACCCTCCTGTTCCTCTTGATTTCATCTGAAAATCATGCACAGTTAACACTTCTAAAAATCACAGCTCAGACTGCTACATCTCAAGCGTTCTAAATCAGGATGTCATTTCCTCATACAGTAATTTTGTTTTGAATTTTTCTAAGAGGTTTGGATAAGTTTGATGATGAGATTTTATTGCCACCTATTTGAATGACCTTAGAAAAAAATAGGCTTGGATGACCACACAAATAGTTCACACCTACAATGGCTAAACACTGACTCCTGTTATCTTGCTAGATCTGTTTGCAGTGGACCACTTTTAGAGAATAGGTGAATAATAACCATTATGGTTTCATAGTTGGAGATGCTTAACTTCCATTGGCTTTTCCAATGAGAGAACAATTTCAAATACTAAAATACCCACTCACCAGGAACTCTTTCACCTCTGGGAGGAGCTAGTTCATCCCAAATCTTCTATATACCTTCATGGTGCAGAGCCAAGGTACCATATCACCACTGCTTCTTGAGAAACGGTGAGGTCTACTCCCAAAAAAAATCCCGTGATCTGGAGGAAAACCCTGCAGTTTGACTAGTCCTGGCTGATGTTATTTGCAAAGGAGTTTAATACCAAGTCTGTTTACAATTTTTAGGTAGTTATTACAGCAATTTTTGCACAGCAGAAGCTGGTATCCCATCTCAGTCGTTTTTTCCCTGTTTTTTCAATGCTCCTTCATACACCACACCATGTTCTTGCCAGCTGACATTTCTCAAAAGCCATTCTTCATGCTGGATTCAGCACTCTCTCTGTGACCAGAGTGTTCAGAGATGTTCGTCTGTAGTTCAGCAATATTGCCAACATTCCATATCTCCCCTGATCTTTTGTTGTGCCTTATACTGATTTAACCTTTCTCTCAGAAAAGCTAAGGAGGGAGCTTTATTGGTAATGCTATCTGAAGTGATCTTTTTTATTCTCCTAAAAGGATTCCAGCTAAATTTCATTCCCTTTCAAAGAAAGGCAGAAAGATGTATTTTCCTGATTGCAGTGTAAAATCTTCAGCAAAGTTTTGCAATTTCAGGTTGCAGGGAAGCGATGCCCTTTTTGACAAGCCTATAGCACCCACCTGGTTAGTGACTGCAAGACCACTGTACCCACCCCTACCACTCATGATCAGAAAAGCCACCACTTCTGAGAACAGCATGAAAAAGCCAACAGGGCAGCTGAGGAAATGTCCAAGGTTATGTAATAACCAGCTCAAGGATTTCATGTGTGTGACCCTACAGAAGGTTGATACAGGAGGAGCTTTTGTCAACCAGTCCAAGCTTCGTCCTGAAATACTGCTAAATACAGGCACCAAATGAACAGCCTAGCAGAGATATCTATTAAGTGGACTGGCATTTTGTGAACAGTATCACCAGCTGAAACTTTCAGGAAAAGGTTCCAGTTACCAGCAAGTAGATTTCAGTAATGATTATCAGATTTCCTTCTTTTTCTTAATTCTGCTTCAGTTTAAGTGCCCAGGCTGCTGGGTTTTCCCTTCAGTGGTACAAAATAAGTGGTTAGAAACTCCACTGACACACCATGTCACGTTGCATCAACATCACCATGTAATCATGGGATTATACAGTCTGAGAGAAAAACCTGGTGGGTCCAGTGAGGAACCTTGGAAGTGTTTTTCTGTGCAGAACTCAGCTGTACTAATTGCAAAGGGAAAACCACGGTCATCTTCAAGCAGGCAGATTTCAGTTGCTTTCAAGACGTGGATTTTCTGTCAAGGTCTCCGAAAAGGTTATGTAAACTTTACTTAGTGAATTCTTATCATCAGAGGAATTTTTGAAGTAAAATGTTTTGTCATCAACAAACGTTACCTTTGATAGAAATTAAATTGTTCAGAGAAGCACATATGGTTTAAATTCTTTTCTCTGAAGGAGTTCCAATCAATGTGACAGCTACAGAAATGGAGGCTCTTTCCAAGCACCTAAAATCATAGGCTTTGAAATGCTGAGAAGTCCCACATTTTAACCTAAGAATGAATTAATCGGCTGTTTTGAGGATAGACCTCTCCTATTTCCCACGAACTTTCCCAAAGATCTCAGTTTGCAATGTAATGGTATTTTTTTTAATATCAGTTTCTTAGCCTAGGAGAAAAATGCTTCCCACACAACTCAGTTATATCATCCCAGAAGATGCGATTCCCCTGTGCCAAAGAAAGACATTTTAGTCATGGGAGGTTTTACACAGTTCAGAGGAAGTGACAAAAATAGAAGCTGCAGCAAAAATGCCCTCTATGCTTTGTCTGTCTGTCTGTCTGTCTTCTGTGTAATCTGAAAAGCTAAAGGGGATGAGAGATCCCATTTCAGTAGCAGGTTCCAGTCTCCAACATCTGGAAAAATCTGGGGCAAAACAATTAATTCCTCCTTTTCCAGTAAAACATTTAAAGCAGGAGTTGATCTTCAGCTGGCACAAATCAGTTCTGCCACATTAACCCCACCAGACCTACACTAATCTCTACTGTTGAGGGACATCAGAATAACCCCAATATCTCATGATGAATTATAATCCTCAGGATTTAGAAAAAATTTTTTGGTTAACCCCGTATTATGCATGCATTCTCCACTCAGCATACATCCAACAAAGGGTAGGAAAAAGAACAGCAAAGGTAGAGCAAGTCCTACGTGTGAGCTTGGATTCTTAGCTGGGAATTTCAGCATGGCTCTTCCAAGCTGTCACTCCAGCAAGGTTGCATGTGTGCTTTGTTTGGTCCAATTCCCAGCTGACTGTTGCAAATTGTCCATCAACACAGCCCCTCTGGGGGTGCTTGTTCATCACTGACAAATCCTCCTTCTTGCATTTGAATTCCACATGGTTCCCACAAGCAGTTTCTAGGCCATGAGGTAGCTCGTTTCCAGCTAGGCTGGCTTTGTGCAGAGCTGTGGAGACGAGCAGAAGTTCTCTTTTCCTCTCACAGACATCTCCGTGATAGCATACAAATAAAAATCATGTGATTGACTCCTTTCCCAATCTGCATAGTTGTTTTTTTTTTTTTTTTCCTCCACCATACAGGATCACCATGAAGCTTATTATAGAGAGATGATCTCTGTGAGAAACAACATTTTCCAGCCGTAATATCTTTGAAACAGGCTGCTCTTTGCTGGGCTTGGCCCATTCTCTTCTAGACTTTTAGTAAACAGAAAATGTATATTACACCCTGTCAATCCCCCTCAGTTTATGCAGAACTGTCCAAGTCAGCACAATCTTGCACATCATATTTTTGGGAAGAGCCATCTGTCATAAACAAAATGTGGCCATGTGTGGCTCACTACCATGCACTACAATGTAGAATCCCAGAGCAGGATTTCCAACACGCTTTCACCAACACGTTTTGAGGTAAGCAAGAGGAGTAGGACAGGGAGCAGCTGTCCTCCACCCAGGAGCTCTGGGTAGCTGGATTCTCCTTTACCTGTGGCTTGCTATGATTTTCCACATCAATGTGCAGAATGTAATCTTGATGACTTGGCATATTTTTTCTGAAATTGACCTAGTTTCCATAGTTTACCTCAGTAAATTTTCCCATGGAGGCAGGTTGGGAGAGCTGGAGGTGTTCAGTTGCACAAGAGAAGGCTCCAGGGAGAGCTCAGAGCCCCTGGCAGGGCCTAGAGGGGCTCCAGGAGAGCTGCAGAGGGACTGGGGACAAGGCATGGAGGGACAGGACACAGGGAATGGCTTCCCAGTGCCAGAGGGCAGGGATGGATGGGATATTGGGAAGGAATTGCTGTCTGTGAGGGTGGGCAGGCCCTGGAATGGATTTCCCAGAGCAGCTGTGGCTGCCCCTGGATTCCTGGCAGTGTCCAAGGCCAGGCTGGACGGGACTTGGAGCAGCCTGGGATAGTGGAAGGTGTCCCTGCCCATGGCAGGGGGGTGGAACTGAATGATTTTTAAGGACCCTTCCAACCCAAACCATTCTAGGATTCTGTGATTGAAGCTGCAGTTTCAGAATCAGTGATGAGGCTATACATGAGGAAGGAAGGCACTAGCTCAGATTGCAACAGGATGTAGCTGAGAATCTGGACCTAATGTGCACAAATTTGACTGTAGTTGGTTTTATCTGTAAAAGTTTCAATCTGCAAATACATATGATTGAGTTGGTGCTACAAGTGCATAGAAATTCAAGCTTTTGTGAGGGCTGTGAACATGCTAAAATTATGTTTGTATATTGAACTAGAGTAGAAAATTGGAAAAAAATTAAAGAGAGACTTTTAGAGAACAGAAATTTTGAAAGTCTCATGAAGAATTATTGATGTACTACTTTGGAAAAGTAGAAATGCCTCGTTGTAATTTTGAAAAACACTGTAATGAAATATTGAATATAATACACTATATTAAACTACAGGATGAATTCAGTAATTGCTATACGCCAAGACAAAACAGTATGGTAAATTTGAAAATGCATTTTTTTCTTTCTCAAAACAAATAATTTCTATGTTAGTGACACAAATAAGAAAATCAAAGCAATTTGCTGAGACATTTTTCCCATAAAAAATGTCATTGAAATAGTTGTGTTCCTACAAAATATTCCAGCTTCAATCAGCCTTCGTTTTAAACATAAAATTGTTCTATCAAAAATGTTTTCACTGGATATTATCTACATATATCACAGGCTATGAAGTTTACATTTCTATTTGATTTTGCTTTTGTTTGGTGTTCTGAGACAGGTTAGTGAAAGAATCTTGTATTAGCAAGCTGTTATAAAGCCACAAGACACATTTTTGAGCAGTGTAAATATACAAGATGATACCAGCAGAGTAATTGGCTTCGCGTTTTGAGTTACTGCCATATAACATGCATCTTCGATACATCTGATACAGATAAAATAAGTAATATTAAAATTATTATGTTTGGCATTCCATAGGGCCCACTCTGTATTAAATATGAAGAATCAACAGCCTGGTTAAGCACATTCTTATTTAGTGTATGAAAAACGTCACCAAAAGCCCTGAGATCACTCCAGTACTGGAGGCAGCTCTGTGCTGAAGTATCCCACTGAAACATGGCCACACACTTAGGGAAGACAAAATCACAGCCCTTAAGGGGTTGACCCAAATCTTATTGAAGTCAGTGAAAGTTTTCCATTCAGTTCAGAGGTCTTTGGATGAGACCCAAAGAAGACAAGTAATGCATGAGACAGGCAGAGGGGGAAGCTGATATGCATTGTACTTGTTTATTTTATCCTTAGGGACATCTACAGCTGAGCTCTACAGATACAATCTCCCCATATTTCTGCCCTTCTAAGAGTATTTGTCGCTTATATCTCGTCAGCTTTGCTGTAGAGGAACACTGTTGACTATTGGGAATTTAACCATTCCATGGAACAGATCCATCAATTGCCAGCAGGTTAAACAATGCTGATAGAAACTTAAACCAGCCTTGAGGAAAAGAGCATGGATTCAAGCAGCAAAGTCAGTAAACCTGGATCCGAACTCTGGGTTCAAATCTGTGTGAACACAGGACGGATTTAACACACGATAAAGGGCAAGGGGTTTGAGGCAGCCATTGCTGAGACAGAGGAACTCTCTAGCAACATGAAAAGTAAAATTTAGTTTGGAACTCAGTCCCTCACACTGAGATCTGCTAGGTAATAAAGTCATCTCTCAAGGGAAGTGACTGGAGCCTCACTGTTTTGAGACATTAAATGCTTGACGAAATAGAGCCTCAGAAGGTATGTTGGAGGGAAAAATTCTACACTTATAAAGAGGATTTCTAATAGATCTCTTCTAACTCTTATAGCTGTGATTTAGTGATAAACCTACTCCTCACCTTATCAAGAGCACAGGGGAAGGCAGTAGTTCCACTGTTATCTGTAAGGACTAATTAGATCCTTAATATTTTCTTTTTCATATTTTTTTTTTTACTGCTCAGAGTTGTGAGAAAAATGAGACTAAAATCAAAAATCTTTTGGATCATTTTTAATTAGGCACTTATATTACTTTATTTCCCTGGCATAACACTACATAATGTCAGGGAATACCTTGATCATTCTTATCTGGCTGGAAGTTTAACCATGTACTGTTTTAACAAGCAGACTTTCTGCATGTGAATATGTATGTTTAAAATTTTCAGGGAGGTTTATGGCAAGCTAAGAGAGAAGCACATGTTCCACTTTGAAACTTAATAATTTATTAGAAAGATAAGTTTTCTTAAGTACAGGAACTCAGAGCTCTGAGTGGTAATATAAAATTTACAAGTATCTCTCTCATTTTCCAGCCAAAACTGGTCCTGTATTTAACTTACCAAGTTTTCCTTAGAGAATAAAAATGATCACATCAAATTTCTTTTCCACAACCAGTTTCTGGTAACAGTTACATCATGTGTTTCTTCTGGGCACTAAAGGACAACATGTAGAGGAGAAATTCAGGGTCCTGCAATTATGATTGATTGTATGGTGAGTCATTTATGGTTTTGAAGGCAGCTCATTTGAATATATTTACTGAAAGCAAATGACATTGTGAATTTTAATGCAGTGTAGAGGAGCCCAGAGCTTTGGTTGAATGCCTGTCATTGTTAAAAATTCAGTGAGAGAAAGGAAATAAATGAGTAGTCAAGACCGATACGACCTTTACAAGTATTCAAAAGGAAATGGATGCAAAAAGTCTGGCTGCCAAAATGCCCTTGCAACTGGCATATACCAAATGCTTATGTCTGCCAACTAAGAAATTAAGCAGAGCTCTGCGTCAGTGGTTTTTTGCACCAGGTTACTTATATTGGTCTCAGATGTGGACATTAGAATAAATCCTGGGGGATTTCTTAAGGTGTCCCAGCCGCCAGCCTCTGCAGACAGTGATGCATCATCCAAGCAGCATTGCTGGCACATGCACTGGCTTTAGGGCAGGGGCTATTTTGGTGAGTAGGGCCTAGTTCATGGCAGTCAGGAGCAAGTAAAGGGTAGCAGGATGGCTGCCTGCAGCTTGACTGTACCCATATGGTCAGAAACCCCCAAAGTCACTGCAAAAGTGTCCCTGGGAGAATGGCTTTTTGCATGGGCAGACGGTGACAGGACACAGGGAATGGCTTCCCAGTGCCAGAGGGCAGGGATAGATGCGATATTGGGAAGGAATTCTTTTTCTATGAGGGTGGTGAGGCCCTGGCACAGGGTGCCCAGAGAAGCTGTGACTGCCTCTGGATCCCTGGCATTGTCCAAGGCCAGGTTGTACAGGGCTTGGAGACACCTAGGATAGTGGAAGGTGTCCCTGCCCATGGCAAGGGTTTGGAACTGGATGATTTTTAAGGTCCCTTCCCACCCAAAACATTCAAGGATTTTGTGATGAAAATACTGGACTCATCCACCTGCAGGTCTACGAGAGTGAACTCAAACCACCTAAGCACATAAGTACCCTCCCTGTGCAAATAGTCTTGACAAGATTTTCTAGTTGTTCCTTGTTTTTTGATTGACTTTATATTTTATTTAGGGCATGTCAGCCACTGAATAAGGAAGAGATGTAGGGAAAAGCACAACTCAAATTAGGTTAATCTTGTCACATGATATAATTAGTGTCACTAACACACATGCATGGGAATTAGGAAGAGATTTTTCATATTTCACTTTTCACGTGTTAAACCCCTAGCTGCAACTTTTGGGAATGATTTCTCCTAAATTTCTTTTGGAGACAGGATTGGAGGGTAATGGGTGGTTGGGCTTTACTGATGCTGTCATTCCCACACTGCTGTACCACCTATAAAGAAGGCATCATTCAGAAAGGCACCCGCTCCCTGCAGATGATCACATCAGAAAACTTGGTCACACTGAGAAACACCAGAATGCTTGACATTTCTGTATTGCATTTTGTGGCCGAGGAATGATCAATACTGGAGCAAGATAAATTACCTCCTTTGTCAATTCCCTGTACAATCCTGTGTTTTTTATTGTTTATGTGTCTCCAATTCTAAAACATTACCATGCTCAGCCAGAAGATGACAAGATGTTTTCAACTTTGTCAGTAGATAACCAGGTAATACTGAATAGCCCTTTATATTAAGGCTCAACAATCTTTGGATGTTGTACTGTACTTTGATATGAAGGATTAACAGCTTTTAAATCATTCTGGGGGTTCTTAGCTTCTATGGGGACATTATTATACTTTACAGGTTAAAAAAACTGTTGCTAAACCAGGAAGAATTTCACAGAGATGAGCAGTTTATTTTCAGCAAGCTGCTACTTGTGCTTTTCATATTCCCTTCCAGTTCTTTAGCCATTGACATCAACACACATTATTATACAATCACCATCAGAACATTTTCCTTGATGACTGCAGCCTTGACTGCAGTATATAACACACCACCACTCAGAAGTCCCAACCAAGCCAGCACTGCAGCCAAAAGCATGTGTGCTTTATCAGCTCAGTGATAATTAATCCTGCTGAAAGGACAGTGTAATTAGCAGGCTGCTCAGCCCAGGTCATGGCCCAGATGTGCTTCCAGGACCTCAGCTGTTGCCTCTGCATGGTGAGATGTACTCCATAGTGGGAGCTAGCTCAGGTTTCTCAGCACAGGTGAGCCCTGGACACTTATGCCTTGGATGGTTTGATCTATTTCCTCCCCAGTTTTTGCTCCCTTTTCTTTGAAGGTATTTCACCAGGACCTTGATCTAACTGCAGCGTTGCATTTAAGTTATCCTCTCAGGACCAGCAGGGAGGGATCCTCCCTTATAGAATCATAGAATGGTTTAGGTTGGAAAGGACCTTAAAAATCATCCCATTCCACCCCCTGCCATGGGCAGGGACACCTTCCATTAGACCAGGTTGCTCAGGGCCCCGTCCAACCTGGCCTTGGACACTGCCAGGAATCCAGGGGAAGCCACAGCTGCTCTGGGAAATCCATTCCAGGGCCTGCCCCCCCTCACAGACAGCAATTCCTTCCCAATATCCCATCCAGCCCTGCCCTCTGGCACTGGGAAGCCATTCCCTGTGTCCTGTCCCTCCATGCCTTGTCCCCAGTCCCTCTGCAGCTCTCCTGGAGCCCCTCTAGGCCCTGCCAGGGGCTCTGAGCTCTCCCTGGAGCCTTCTCTTGTGCAGCTGAACACCCCCAGCTGTCCCAGGCTGGCTGCAGAGCAGAGGGGCTCCAGCCCTCAAAGCATCTCTGTGGCCTCTGGACTCTTTCTAACAGATACAAGTGCTTTTATGTCTTCTGGAAAACTTGACTCATTCTGGCAGCTGAAGACCAAACATGAAACCCCTCACTGTCTAAAACAACAAGAAATTGCCTGCGATTGTCCAACTAATTCCCATCACAGATTTCCATACCAGCTCAATGGGCCAGTTTAATATTTTTTGGAGGGGGGGATTTGTAAAAAATGGGAGGAAGCAGTTAGCAATATAAAATTCCAAACTGTCAAAACAGAAATGCTGACAGCATTAGAAAGTTAGAATTCAATGAATCAACAGTCATTGATTCTCAGTGCACAGTGGGATTCATCTCCCCCCCATTTTAGCTATCTACAATTTATAGTCTTGCTAAGCTTTAGGTTTCCTGAATGGAGAGAAGACACAGAGAGAGAGAGAGAGAGAGAAGCACCTCCAGGAAATGATTCATCTGTTCCTAAGATAGATGTTTGCAATATGTGGGATGAATCACAGTTGAAAGGGGATTATCTTTCTCTTTTGGCCTAAAGAGGGACTAGATGACCTGCTGAAACCTGCTGAAGTGCACGGTCCCACCATCAGGGATTTCAGCTGTGTTTTCTAGCTAAAGCCTGATTAAAAAAAGTTAGATTGCCGAAACTGGCTAAAGGACCAATTGTGGATTAATTCTCATTTCTGCTATAATTCTCAAGCAGACAGTGGTTTTGGTAGGAGCAGATATAGGCCAACAAGGTCTGGTTTTGAAAAATACCCTTCATAATGGCCTGATTTCAGGGAAGAAAACCCTCACTGAAGCCTGTGTGGGTTGGTGAGAGTTCAGTGTTTTGTTGGGGTATTTTTAAAAGCAACTGTCTGTCTAGATGCCTAAATACACACTTAGAGGTGCAACTTTGGCCACCCTTATCCAGAGACATCAACCAATGATATGAGGTCTGCAGAGAAAATTGACCTAACACCATCTCTGTTCACTCCAGGGGTAAGGGGAGTGAGAGAAAAATGTCCATCTCCAGAGCAGCAATAGATGCCAAACTGGAAGGCATCCAGCTCAGTGGCATGCAAGAAATAGAATACATTATTTCAATGCAAGCATTTGGGTTTATTTGGGGAATCAATTAACAATAAGTGCATACATCCATTTACGAAATGGTAGTGTACCAGACACATACACACACAAGTTGTAATTGAAAACTGAAATAACACCAGAAGGAATAATCATTAAAGCAAAACAAAAAACATCTCCAAAAAGCCAAGAATAATATTTAATAAAATAAAATAATTCATCCATCTGCAGTTACATCCTTAGGGGAAGGCCACAGACTAACAAGCAAACAAATCTAGATAGAAATGAAAATAATGTTGTGAAGGCAATGGGAGGAACAGGGGAGAGAGTTCTTTGCAGATTAGCTGCTTATGAACCAAAAGTATTTCAATTTGATCACTTGCATGTAGATATGTTTATCAGAGGATGGGGAATTCCATCATATGTTCCTACCATCCTTTAGAATAATTATTCTTTTCCTCTTCAGACATTTCACTCTATTAGCTGGCACAGCCACAGAATTCAGGATCTCTCGTCCAAGACACCACCTGAGGTCTCAAGAGTCTACTTTCTTTCCTCAAACCTTAGGAATCCCACAGGCTAATCAAATGTGGTTCCCTTCATCTTCGCTGTGAATATCTGCCACCTGAGGCACCTAAAAATTCAGGCACCAAAGAGTCACTTAACAGCACCTACTGGACACTCCCAGGGGAACTGGCTTTCCTATGAACCTTGAGATGTGTCTGCCTCAAACTCAGTTCGCTAAACATTAACCTGCATGCTGGGATTAATAATCTTTAATTATAGATTTTCAAGTAAAATTGAAGGGAAGAAAAAAAAAGGAAAAACCAATTCTATCTTCTGTAGATCTGGACATATGCTACAAAGATAAATGGACCTCAGTGGAAGAAGTCTCAGGGGATCCTGTAAAAAAGTCTTGGGGGACCCTGCAATTAAGGCACTGATTTTATGGGAGATGTTCACTGACTGTGCACGACTGCACTTCCATTAGATGCCTGCAGGTAGGACAGCCCTGCAAAACAGCTCATGAGCTGCTTTTGTTTGGATCTCACTGCTTTTCCCAGGAATCCCATTCACAGAAGTTAAGCTTCTGTTCTTATTGAAATTTATGTAACCTGCAAGAGATACGAATTTTTTTCCATATCATATCAGTCAGAAAAGGAAAAGATTCACTGAGATATAGGAAGAGTTGTGCGGGATACAATTAGCATTGCTTTTAATCCAGATTCTTCCTCCAAGAGTTTCTCAGAGGAAGACACAAGAATTCCCTTTGAGCAATTATGGACTAATTTTGCTATATAAACCTGTCAGCAGTAATGATTGTATACCCCGAAGTATGAGAATTTATGTTCTATTGTACTTCCATTATGCATCTGTCCTCTGTGAGATAACTCAGAGAATTCCCAACTATATTTTCCTCCTGCAAAATTGCATGCCCAGTAATACTTTACAGTCATGAGTTCCAGAGATCAATTAAGCAGTATAGGAGGGAAAAAATAGTCTTAGTTTACAATAATGAAAAATGTTTGTCCCCACTGCCCCGTATCCAACTCATCATTTCCTTACCAGGCCTTTGCTGTGGTCTCTGGTCTAAGTCTTGAGCTGCATGTCTGAACTTAAACTCAACCATGTGCCTCCCACCATCCACAAGTAATTCTGCCACCTCCCAACTGCATCTTCCTTTCCTACTGTCCTCTGCCTTCTTGTAAGACACATCCATTTACTTCATCTTTTGCCAAACCCTTCTTGAACCTTGTCCTGTTAGAAGCCAACCACTTGGTCTTTGCTGGCCCTCCTCCATGGCAGGTGAAGGATGAGTGAGGGATGGCCTGAGGCAGTCTATCCACCTGTCCTCTGTCATGTTGCCCTCTGGAAAACACACAAAGGGTTCAAGTAGGAGGAAGGATTGTGGTTTTCCTTTAAAAAACCTGGGGACGCAGAGTTTCAATTATCTCACATGTTTTAACCAACTTAGAATCACAGAATCATGGAATGCTTTGGGTTGGAAGGGACCTGTAAAGTTCATCCCACTCCCAAACCCCCTGTCTTGAGCAGGGACACCTTCCACTTGATTGGGTTTCTCCAAGCCTCATCCAACCTGACCTTGAACACTTCGAGGGATGGGGCAGCCACAGCTTCTCTAGGCAATGTGAGTTATCTGGCCACTAACCAGTTCCTGAAAGGAGAGTTTTCCTGCTGCTGTAATAGAATATGCCATGTATTGCATAGCCCTGCCATGCTTCCCATTGCAATTAATCTCTGTTGACTGATTGTTGCTGCCTGTTTTGAGCTTCCCATCCCCCCTCCCAAAGACATGTGCTCCGAGTTCTTTTGTTCCAAGCGCGGGCAAAGCCAAATGTAACTCAGACTCTTCAGCAGTGTCTGATTGGCCGCTCACCCCGGGTCCACCCCCAGTCATCCCCTTGCCCCTTCTCCGAATAAAAAGATGGTCGAGGGGAGGCAAAGGCCCTCTCTCAGCTCAGCTACCTTCCTGTAAACATCTCTGGTCGTCTGTCTCATTTGAAGGCTTCTAACTGCAGGGAATTGAGCGAGCAGGGAGCTATATTTCTCCCTCTTTGCTTCTGCTGATGGTATTTGCTTTGCAGCTGATTCAGGTACCGATTTTAGAGCTACTAAAGTGCTAGATTGCCCGTGCTACCTCTCAAGGCTGCTCGAGGCTTTCTAAGGCATTGAAAAACAAGCGCTAGCCGGTATAAAGCTGAAAAGATACCTTTACAACTGATGGTTTAATTCTAGGTGTTGATCATTTTAATTCCTCATTCCCTCCCTCTCTCAGATCTCTCTGTGATTTTTCTGTCTCTCCAGTCATGTAGTCCAGACTCTGTTCTGTCAAGCAGTTGTAATCCTGATGGCTCCTCTGATTTCTCAGCATTCCAGTTCCTCTCCTATTTTTGAAAGGCTAAACAGGGAAGGGAAAAAAGGAGGAGAAAAGTCAAGCTATAGGAGGTGACACTGATCCCTGGCCCAGATTGGGCCCAGTTAATCCCCATGCAGAGAAGTTCTTTTAGCAATCTTTGGTAAAGCCTACAGGGAATGGGACAGCTTGAGGTCTGAGACACGGCTTGACCCGGTCATTGTAGGCATGGCAGGGGAAGAAGCAATACTGAGGAGATGCAGCCAGCATGGTATGTGGGGAGACAGCCCAATAAAAAATTAGTGAAAACATGTCTCTAGCTTCGATAATATTGAGGAAAGCAAAAGGTGACTCACAAGCTGAAGGCTAATCTTCTTAAAGAGATTTCGGACTGCATCTGGAAAATCCCACGGCAATCCTTTCCCTTCCCTTCCCTTCCCTTCCCTTCTCTTCCCTTCCCTTCCCTTCCCTTCCCTTCCCTTCCCTTCCCTTCCCTTCCCTTCCCTTCCCTTCCCTTCCCTTCCCTTCCCTTCCCTTCCCTTCCCTTCCCTTCCCACTGGCACCCTTCATACTTGCTCCTGGTGGAAATTCAGTCATTATTCATTTCTGTCTCTTAGAAAGACTTTCAGTACAGGAAATACATTGACTGAACACTCTAGGATCATAGCTTACCTTCTATTTTTTTATTTGTTTCCTTTTTTTCCAATTTGAAAATCAGATCAGAGGTCTCCATGCATGAGGGAGAGAAAGCTTCCCTTCCTCTATCCCTCCCTCCCCATGGATGACACCATCTTGCAGAGAATTTATTATTCTCCTCTAAAGCCAAATGTGATTAATCTTGCAGCATCTAGATGAGCATAGTTCATGCATCTGCAGCTGATCCAGGCTCCTTATGGAGTCCTTACCATCAAGAGTGAGTGATAGCTACACTTAGTGCAAAGTCCTTTAAACGTACCTTAGGTATCTTTTCTAGAAAGACAGGATAGTATGTTTAAAGTGCTTTTGTCGCTGCCAGCAGCAAAGAGAATTCATGGTGAGTAACTCCTCCACAGAAATTTGCTTTTAGTCAGATGACTGCCACCATGGGTGGACAAGCTACATTTTGTATGACTGAGCCTTGCCAAGTTTCTATGACTCACAATTTTCCATTGCACTGATAGCATACTCTAACTTCATGTCACCAGCAGATTTAATCAGCGTGTTCCTGCTTTGTGTACATTTAAATCAGTTCAGTGAGATGAGAAATTCCACCAGTATCTTCCCTCCATGGGAACAATCAGCCTCTCACTGAGACCCTCTTGCAGTTTGCCATGCAGCAGGTTTATCAGTCACCTGTTGGTTCTTCCATCTCCTCTTTGATGAATAAATCACTATGTGGCAACATGCAAAATGCTTGCCTGTGGCTGAGGCTTTTATTTTTTAAGAACTTTATTCTAAGAGAAGATGATAACAACTCTCTGTCCCTCCAGGTAGCTACAACACAGCAGTACTCATTGTCTTCAGAGCTGTTTCATATAAACATTATGTGAGTTTAACAGATGCCTTCTGATATCAATCCCATCCAGGCACGTGTTTTATCTCCTGTATTTCCTCCTGTTGCACGATTCTTGGCTCTGTTTCACTGCACTGTAAAGTGTGCTCAGATCACTGCAAACAAAAAGGGCATCGGCAGGAGTGATGGTTGCACCTTGAGATGATCAGGGCTGAAGCACATACCACTGAGGCCACCTGGTGTACAGAGCAGAGCTGCAGTCCATCTGCCTTCTCCTGCAGCATAGCCTAGCATGGAAAATTAAACCAAAGAAAGTTACAAAAATAAATAAAAGAAACTCCAGCGTGTTTGGCAAGAGCCTACTTTGACCCTTGAAGTGCAACGCTGAGGCTCCCTGCCCTTGCTCTGCGGGGGTACGTGTGGCTGCACCAAGGAGCATGAAAAAAAGAGTTTACTGGTGTGGGAGGGAGCAGACCTCTAAAACACAGAGGGCACCACGGTGGAAAAGGCTCATTTTGTGAAATGGGTTGGCTCTGCAACACTGACGGCACCAGCAAGACTGAACAGAGACAGGGTCAGCCTTGTTTTTCCCCTCATGTCCTTATTTGAAGCATGAGGAAAGCATTCCTTCAGCAGAGGGTCCATGGAGTCCACATCCCAGCACAGGTGGATAGATTTGAGTGTCATCTTCTTTTATTTTACTTTTTTTTCCCCTTTTTTCCCACGCATCTTGAAAAGTATCTCACCTCTCTGGTGTGAGAAGAGAGAGGAAAAATGGAGCCATGAAATTAGAATTTGGAGCGGCCACATGTAATTTGAGCTTGAAAGAGTTTCATTGCCCTTGGCTCATACACATCTTACAGACATTTGTAACTGAATTTTGGGGGTCAGGAACACCTGGATCTTCAGACAGATGTGGGTTATGGGCCTCTCAGTGCCTCTCATGCCTATGAGTAGTGAAACTCAGGGTCATGTCCTGAGTGATAGCACATCAGAGTTGTTACTACCATGTGACTGCCACCCAAATGTTTCTGTGACCATCACAGTCAGAGCACAGGCACAGCCCTGCAGGGGCCAGGTCATTGTTGGGTAAGAAATTGAACTAAGGCATTGTCTTGAGAGCTGGAGGTCATTGGGAGCCATCCTTGGGGCCAACAGGTAACTGTCTGTGTGCAGAAGGTACAGCATTCACACTTCCTGCTCTGTGTGGGTGACGGAGTCCTCTGTGAACCAGCCTGGGGTGTTCTCCAGCCTCCCTTTGTGCTTGTTCCACCAGAAACCTGAAGAGCTGAAGTTTTTCTCTGGCTTTAAGACTCTAGTGCTCTTCTGAGAAAGCACAAAATGTCATAGAGCTGGTCAAGGGAGAGGAAATGGATATCAAATACACTATATTCTCCCTGACTGGAGAAAAAATTAGCATAATCAAGTTAAAAATTATTTGAAATTTTAGCAGAGCCCTTAGAGAAGTCAACCTGCATAGAAACTTCATGGGAAAACCATGCAGTCTCCATGAATGCAAAGTAGATTATTTCTCCTAAATCAAAGACAGAGTGCTGTATATTTCACCCATCTGCTGCAGTCTGGCTTGTACAAAAAATCCTGCCCATATATCTTCCATATGTTAGGAGGCAATTTGGGTGTCTGGAAGTTAGTCACAGAGATAAGAAAGATGCAGAGTCATCTCCAACCAGGGCAAGACTGTTCCCTGAAATATATTCAGCAGCAGAGACAGAATGTTGGTTTTTCTATTTTCTTCTGTTCAGTGGCCTAAAAGAAATCCAAGAGAAAATCCTGAGCAGGTCTTCTAGAAAGTACGCTCAGGATTTCCAGCTCGGCAAAAGAAAGCATAATAACGAACTTCATTTGGGGTCAACTCGAAGGAATTTGTTCACTCCAAAAATAAACCTCTTCTTGTGTCCTGAGACTATGTAGGGATTTTTTTATTTACTCTTTTTTTCTTCCTGTTCACTGCGGTCAATTTTTAAATTAAAAAAAAAATATATATATTTTGAAACAAAAGTCAAAATATTTCTTAAAAAAATACTGACAGGAATTGCTTTGGCATTTCCTGTGTTGAAATATTTCATATGGAACAGCACTTCAGTGTGAATGCTTTCAAAAACTGTGTCTTTTTTGGATTAAATAATTTCTTGAAAAGGACACAGATTTATAAACTGTTTGGAGTCTCCCTCAGAACTCCATATTTCTTCTTCCATGTAGTGTTAATTGGGGGATACTACAAAGTCCCCCATTTACAATGAGACTGCTGCACCAAAAATCTTGTTAAGGATTACATTTCACCTGAATGTCTCTCTGGCTTAATTTTCTCATTCCTTGGGAATATCTTTCCCAATTTTCCAGCAGAGACTCTGCTATCACAGCTGTTTTCAAGGACTCAAATGCTTCCTAGCACAACAGGCACATGAATGGCTCTTCAGGGGCCAAGCACTCAGCAAGTGAACATCTCATCAATGGCATTTGTTCCCTGGTGACCAGATGCTAAAAAAAAAATTGAAGAAGCAAAAAGAGTATCTCCTGTGGAGTCCACAAGAATGAATTCAGGATACCACTATATCCTGAGCCTCAGCCAGAGCTAGGTCTGGTCTGGAGGTAATGCTGAGTCTAGACAGGCTGTCCTTGCAGTGACAGCCAGGGCAGGTGCATTTGTGGGCACAGCTGATTTGTGGGTGTCTGCCCTAGTGTGGGGCATTTACTGTAGAAAAGGAGTAACAGCCCTGCCAAAGGCAAATTAACCACAATATCATAGTTACTGTTAAAGGGACTTACCCTGTTGAAGCCATCACACATCGGGAAGCAGAAATCAAAATTACAGAATTTAGATAGAGAAGAAACCAGTTAGACTGTCCAGGCAATTTTCTTTCTCTTGTGAGAGTTATCATCAGAATATCTGTTGATGTTCTGTTTTGCCTGGCTTGAAATGTTTCTTTTCGGGGATTTCAAATTATTCCATGCCTCCATAAGTCTTTCTCTGAGAAAGTCTTCCCTGTAAAATCTCTTGAAATTTCACTTTTTCTCTGTCTTGATTGAATTATCTTGCTGCTAGCTTTACCCTTGTTATCATGCCAAGTAATTGTTGTTCTCCTTCTATGTTAACATCTCTTGAAGTTCGGGTTTTCCTAACTCCTCTTAATTTCCTCTTCCACTGTATACATATGAATATGATTCTTTTAATTCTCCCTATAAATCCATGCCTACAGCCTTCTGATAAGAAGAGGGCAACTAAAATGAAGCAATTCTGCTCCTCAACAACTTGCTGGCAATACAGAGATGTTAATCAAATGCAGTTTTCCAGCTGCTGTTGAATCATATATAGAGACAGACTGTGCCAGTCAGAGCTGCAATGATTTATTTTGGCATATTCACCTATCTTTACATGTCTATAAAAATTAGATGGCTAATCTACATTAGGCATCTGGCTGTTTTCAGAAGACAATACTGGGACAGATGTATCCTCTTCTAAGTATTTTTTGAGCTTCACACACAAGTTTCCCTCACAGGGGTTGCCATTTAACTGCTGAAAAGTGCTTTGTTCCAAATGACAACTGACCACATTTCCATCTTTATTTCCAGATTTATAGGTCAAGTTCTTCTCTTGGTAATGTTGTCAAAGGTTGACCCACGATGTCAAAAAACACTTGGGTTCACTCACATTCACCTTATGGCTCTTTGTATCTCAAAGGGGTTTTATTTACACGCACCAGGATATAAGAATTAAATCTAGCAGATATTTTATAGAATAAACTTTATTTGAGTTCATTAAGGATCACTTTATATTGATACTTACCTGACCATTGAGTTTATTTCTCTTGGTGAGCCCATAACACTGGTGTTTCTACAATGTAAAAACCTGAACTTTTAATTAAAAGCAGTATTCAGAGGGCTAAAGGGGAAGCTCTTTCTGCTTCCTTACAGCTCCATAATCCCCCAGTTTCACAGTCCAAGACTTCAAATGGTAGTCACTGTTTTCTTATCCTGCCTTCTCAACAAAATACTTGAATGGCACCTGATTTTCAGAATATACACATGTCCTTTCTGCTGAAAATCAGGCTGGTTTTCTGAAAAGTGAAATACAAGTTTCCCCGCTTGGCATTACTTGGCATATCCCATGGACTTACGCAAATTTTAGCTCAATTTAAGATGCCTGAAGAACTAGCGCTTTCTGTAGCAGAGCTCCTGTGATGTTATGTCAGGTTGTGAGAGAGGTGATCTTCCAACAAGGCAAAGACACACTTGAATTGCAGAGCCCTGAGAAACAGACAGACTTCTCTGAGGAGTGAGGCAAAGGAAATCTGGAGGTCCCTCACTGAACAAAAAATTATTTCAAAACTGAGATTTGTCACCATTGCTTTAAACAATTTCCCTTAAGCTCCAGGCATTGCCATTAATTCATCTGGCATGGTAGAGTATTGGGTATCTTTACTTCTGAGAAACAAGGACCTGTTTATACAAAAAATCCCAGAACCTTGTAAAGCTGCATTAAGTGTTACCCCAAAGTGTAGACAGAATTTTTTTTCCTCATTCTGTTCATTGTCCAGCTATTGATCTGAGGCTCTTGAGTTACTGGCTGGCAGGAGCTGTGACAGTGACACAGCAGAGCATACACTGCTCCTGTGACAGGCTCCTGCCCAAGGAGGTAACAGCAAATGTTCATTCATCAGATGAATACAGGATTATGCATGGGAATTTTCTGACCAGCCAACTTTTACCCAATAATTACATTCATCCATTTCAGCAGTATTTCAAAACAGAAACACTCCACAGAAGGTGAGAAGGACACCAGTGCCTCAGCAAAGCTGCTGTGCAATGAGACCACTGAGGTCTGATCCCTCTCCTGTCTGTTTAGATAAAGTCAAGACTTTGGCAGCTCAGACTGTTTTTCTTTGTTTGTGAAAGAAACTGAGAGACTCATAGGATGTGTCAAGGTGCATTGATCATAATAATGAGTCCCTTTAATACTTGTTAACACTCATTCTCTTCTGTTCTCTGTCCTAAGGGCAGTCCAACTCCATTTTTGATTTCAGAGGGAGAGCAGTTTCCTTGGGCTACTGCAGCTAACTCAGATGATCCCATCAAAGAAACACTGATGAAGGCATGATGGAGAGGCAATGGACACAAGCATTCATTATTTTGACAGCAAAACTTAAAATTTTCAGAGTTTGGGAAGAGCATTTTGTCTAAGTGATAGGTGCAAAGATTCTGCTGTCCTCATGCTTATTATTAAGTCCATCAGGGGCAGGCTGGTCTGGGTTTGCATGTTCCCCACTGACAGACCTTTGTCCTTCTTATCACTGATCTCATCAGGAATTGTTTTGAAAATCTGGAAGTGCTGGGAATCGACCTGAGAAGCTTCACAGTTCCTGACAAGTGATCAGAAGTGTGAGTGATCAGAAGTGGGTTATCCCCCAGGTCACCTGTTGACTTTCTTAAAGCAGTTTTGAGTAGTTAGATCTAAAGATGTGCTGGCTTCCAGCTGCAATTTAACATCAGTGTCTCCTACTTTGTGGAGAAGTATGGAGCTCACAGTTTTTGTTTCACAGGGGTGTTCCAAAATTATTTTAGTGGAGTTAAATTGAGTTGTTGAGTTGAATTGAGCTGAACTGGGCTGAGTGTGTTGTTTGGTTTTCCTCCTTGCCTGTAAATGAATCCCAAAAATTTGTCCTGGAACACCTAGCCCTGAAATATAGAGAGTTTACAGCTTTCAGAGGTAGCTCAGGAAGAGCCAACAAACAAACCATCAGGGTAGAGCCCGTGGTTCCTGAGTCCACCTCCTTGTACTCTCTCAGAATACGTGTCTTAAAGCCTACACATTGAAGCAAACAAACCCCATAGCAAAGGTAGATTTGGTGGACTTTGGGCAAAGGTGGTAAAACATCCTGGTCTTGATTGGGACATCCAAAAGATTTTCCTGTCTCCAGCCTGTTAAAAGATGCCCCAAACTCATATGCACCTTTGGAATAATTAGCTCAGGTTTTTGATGGTGTTAATTGTTTCAGTAATTGTTTAAGTAATGATTGCCCTCTGATGCCTGGTTCTCAGCTGGTGTTTCCCCTAGGAGTAGGTTCCCCCAGGTCTCTCTAATGCTACAGCTATGCAATACCAGGCTCATAACCAGTAAAAAGTAATAAATATAGAGCCTGGGCCTAGAGAGGAGCACTGCAACCTCTATTTGAGTTACAATATCTCCCTCTAAATCTAAGTATTTTAGGGATGAGGAAGCCACTCTTGCTTCATATAAGGCGTTCCTGCCTTCGTGGTTACAAATTTGACCTTTTTTTAATTGCTTACCTAAATTTGTCTAATCTGCTTCTGATCAGGTGACTTATAGAGTGAAACAGATTGACTATTAACAGGTGATTCCTCCAGTACAGGCATCTCTTAAACTTCTCCTGAGTGACTGGATGCTCTTAAACTCACTACTGTAAAAATTATAAATAATTCCCAAGTATTATAATTCTGTTTTGCCACTGGCTTGATTTGCCTGAGATTGTATCAATTCTTGCACTTTCTAAAGGGAGAACCAAGATAAAACTGCATTAAGAAATGAAAATAATCTAAACTCTCAGAACACTTTCCATTAGCATTTAAACAGTACCTGGAAATGAGGACATTTATTTGCATCACAGGTTTCTTTTATCAGTTCTATCCTATAGGCATTGCTAGTTCTGAATTCTTAAATCAAGGCTAATACTGGACAATTTGTATAATGTAAGAGAAGGACCAAAACTGATGATCTGTCTCTGATTCTTTGATGTTGGATAAGTGTGCATAAGGCACACAGGATTTTGTAAGCAGTGGTAGATGTGCATCGTAACTGGACACTTTTGACTCCCTAACCACACAGCAGTTTATAAAAGCACTGGCAGCCTTCAATAAAAGCTCTGTATCCATAGCTAACTCTCTTAATTCTCCTACCACCACACCCCAGCTGAGGCACAGGAATGGATTTGAACACATGCCTTTTCCTAAGCCTCATTAAATGGGAACATTCTTGGTTGGTGTTTTATTTTGTTTATTTATTTTAGAGGCAAATAGATCAAAGCATTCAGTTCAAGGGAAAAAAACAAGTCCATTCTGCAAAGTCAGTGAGCAAGTACTGGAGATTGATACTGATGTTCTCCAAGTGCTGGAATTCATTTTGCAGAGTTTGTCACTTTTCTAATTGAAAAAGCTGTCTCTGCAACATTTAGCAACTAAAAATACCAAGTGATGCAGCGCAAGGAGGGGAAAAAAAAATAAAAAGCCAAGCTCAGCAGCAGACATCTGCCACCTTGATTTGCAGGCCATACAGCAAGGACACTGAGAAATGGAGCACCGAGGTGTCCCCATCAGCAGATCCCCAGGGTGATGCTTCCTGGAGTGGGGCACACGTGTTCTCAGCAAAGAAAAACAAGGAAAATATTATAATCAGCAATTGGCTGTAGGTGTGTGAACAAAGATTTGCTTAATACTTAATGTTTAATATTAATTCTGCATCCAAATGACAGGCAGCTATATACAAGACTATAGGTCTTAAATAAAGATAGGTTCAGCCTCAAAAATTTAATTAGACCTATTTGTCTCTTTCCTCCAGTTCCATGTCTTGTTTTGTGGTAAAATTTGTGGATAAAAAAAACCCTGGGAATCAGGTGCTCAACGCACTTTTGCATAAAAACCAAAAATCAGTTTCCAGATCTTCACAAGTTACCATGAAACCAGCTGAAGTCAGAATTAGTGCTTATTTTTCTCACTACTGGGTTTTGTGTCTTGCATTTATTGGTGTGGTTGGTTGTTTTGGGGTTTTTTGATGTTCTCTGTGTGTGTAAAATGAGTCTGTTGAACTAAGGCTTCTACACCAGTGTTTCTCCAATCAAAGTCTAATTGAATTAGCACATGGATGTGAACACAAGCTGCCCAAAATTACGGGCAAAGGATCAGTTAGCTTCTCAGGTATCTTTTTTACACCCATTACTATTATGACAAATTTGGAAATTCATCCAAGTCATTGTGATGAAGGATAGCCAAAAATATCTGAAACTTGATATTTCTTATGAAACAGAATTCTTGCCTTCCGGTGAAATTGGTAGTCAAGAAACAAGCAAGTTTCTCATTTCTCCCAGTGAGAAAATTCAATGACTTAGCAATGAAAATGATATTTAAAGAATCTTAAAAGTTCAGCTGCTGCTAAAAATATTTCAGCATATAAAAGCAACAAAATTTGAATTTGCCTCTATCCGATCTGATTTCCCACTGTACTTCTAAAAGAGAATAGAGATAATTCCTGCATCCACAATTTTTTCATGATGCCCTAATTTTAACCATGTCAAAGTGGGAGGTTAATCTAAATTACTTGAGCTCTTGTTGTAGTGGTTGTGAAGAAGAACTTGTTCAGAGAAGTCCACAAAGCTTCTCTGAGGGGTTGAAGCCCCTCTGCTCTGGAGCCAGGCTCCGAGATCTGGGAGCATCCAGCCTGGAGAAGAGAAGGATCCAAGGAGAGCTCAGAGCCCCTGACAGGGCATAAAGGGGCTCCAGGAGAGCTGCAGAGGGACTGGGGACAAGGCATGGAGGGACAGGACACAGGGAATGGCTTCCCAGTACCAGAAGGCAGGGTTGGATGGGATATTGGGAAGGAATTGCTGTCTGTGAGGGGGGTGAGGCCCTGGCACAGGTTTTCTAGAGAAGCTGTGGCATCCCTGGAAGTGTTCCAGGCCAGGTTGGACAGGGCTTGGAGCAACCTGGGATAGTGGAACATGTTCCTGCCCATGGCAGGGGGGTGGAATGGGATTATTTTTAAGGTCCCTGCCAACCTAAATCATCCTGTGATGGCTCTTTGTGGCTCTCCAGAGAAGCAGGAAGAGCATGTGGGACAGTTGTCCAAAATGAATACAATTAACCAGATGATGCTTCTCTATCACCTATAAAAGGAGTCAAGCCACTGAACAAACATCAAAGCATCTACATTTTACATGACTAAGCTGAGGCCACAGAAATCCTGCTCGTTGGATCCCAAGCTGCTCTTAGCAGTTTTTGTAAGCTGGCACCGTATTTCGATGGGTTTCAGAGTGAGAACTGTAACTGTGATGCATCACCAGTATCAACACCAAAGCACAAAACGCTGACTGATGAGAAGACCTTGGCAGTATTTCTGTAAACAGACATTTGAATATATGAGAGAAGAAAAGGAAATTGAAGTCTAAAAGGAGCTCTGATCTGTCTCCTGATATTAATTATCTAAGACCTGATGATCACAAAACCTTCAGATGAATTGGTGACAGATAGCAAATCCAAAGACCTCATAAACAGAAAAAGGCATAAGTCCCTAACTGCAGATAGATATGAGCTGAGAGCATTGTGTCTCATGAAAAAGTAACATAGCTGGAATACACTAATGTAATTTTTCTGCCCAGAAAAGGGGACGGCACTGGGCACCTTCAGGAAAACTTCACTTCTCCAGGAATTTAGGAAAATGCATTAACCCCATAAGGATTGCTGAACTTTTACTTGCAGCCCAGCCAAAGCCACTGAGTTCAGGAGCATAGAACATCTTGTTCTTCATCATCTCTGCCCTCGTCCTCCCCATTTTCTTCTAAAGGAAACCCAATATAATCTCACACACAAAATAATAAACCCCACAATTTTTTCCAAGAGGTTCGTGAGGCAGAGAAGCCCATGTAGGGTTATGAATCACAAAGGTATAAAAGCACTACAATATAACAGCCTTTTTCACCTCTGTTGAATCTTAGCCAACTCAACCACTGCCTCTTGTCATTATTCTAAATAACAGTAATAAGAACACCTTTTTCTTCAGATGTCTGAATTTTGATGAAAAGGCCCAACTTTTTCTCAAAACCACAGGAATATCCAAAGTGCTCTCTTCACTTTCTCATTTCCTGCCTTTTCGGGGGTCCTGACTCTGCATTTTATGTCTCTCTAACTTGACCCAATGCACCATTCCATTTGTACACTCCTTGCCCCCCAGCTCATGCCATGGGATGCTCCCTTTGACAGAGCAGCATGGCTCCATTTTTCCCAGGGGTCATAGAAGGTCCTGTTTGGCCTCCAAAGCCCTGGATGGACCACAGATCTGACCCAGTGGGAGAGTGTTTTAGGATAGTCTGTACAGAGCAAGATAGCACCTGCCACAGAAACATTTTGCCTTTCCACCGCCAGAGTTCTATTCAGAGGACAAATTCAGTCTAAATACACAATGATTAGCTCTGCATTTACTTTAAGTTCCTTCAAGAGATCATTTCCAACAGTATGTCTCAGCCACTGCTCATTATTTGCTGATAAGAAATACAGGGAATGGTTGAGAAAAAGGACACAATAATAAGAAAAATGGAAGGTAGGAAACAAGCCAGCATAGAAATCTGCAGGCCTGGGATTTTGGCCGCAAAAATAATATTTTCCTTTCATCCTTCTTGTCATTACTAATATTTTCTTAACTTACTCCCTCTGCTACGCTCACTAAAATTAGGCAATAGCAGAAAATTAGATGCAAACAGAGCAACATATCCCTCAAAAAACAACCTGACCGATGGATTGACAAGGGTAGGGTCTGCACAGGGCTGGATCCATGGTCCTGTTTGCCTCTCCCAGCATGAGTTCCCAGCTCAAACAAGCCAGCAGTGCCCCAGTCCAGAGTTTGTTCCAAAGTTGTGTCAGAAGGAGCGCGGCTTGGCTGGTCACTTGCTCCTGTGATCTACAGCCAGCACCATCCCTTGCCTGAGGATCCAGGCTGGAAAAGAGTGTAGGAGTTGTCTACACACCAGATCAGTCTAAGGTCCAATGAGCCAGCTCTTGGCTTTTGAAAACTGGGATGGAGTAGTCTGCCCATGGAGGAGGCTTTCCAGTCACAGGTAATTGTGGGCTGGCTTTTGCCCAGCAAAGTAGTAGTTTAACATCCTGTTTGAGAGACAAAACATCCCAGATCACCCAGATTACCTGGATGCAGGCTGTCCAGGGCTCTACCATTGCTTTGAATTCAGAAATTGTGTCCAAATTGAGAGCAAGCCCTTCAATCCAGCTGCAAATGTTCCCACCACACGTATGAAGCTCAAACCTCTGCCATCTGCTGGGCAGAGCAAATAACATTGCATAAAATACACATTGCTGTCACTCTTGGCTTCTGTTTATTCTTCTGATGGCCGTGAGCTATGCGTTAGTGAAGAGGCCTGTTGTACTTTTGGTGTATTTTTCCAACCTATTGGCAACAATGGCAGCTTGAATTTCATAGGTTAATCCTGGGCTAGCTATAACAAATCCCTTGCATGCATTTGAAATTCTGCTCTCTTCAGGTTGCATCACCTTTCCCCCATTACCGTGAACAATAAACAGCTAATCCTAAGGTTTGACAAAAAGTCACGATAAAATCAGAAGATCACAAACTTTCTTAAACCTCAGAGAAATCTCAGGCTTCAGTTTTAGCTCACTCTAAGGGAGGGAAAATTATTTTCCCCTCTCTAGTGTATCTAATCCAGGCAGAGGTACCATCACAGAACTTGTTGATAGCCATCATAGAATTTGATGGTATTATTTTTCAGTGCAGACATCAGGTTCCTCCTGAAGTTCCTGATGGTATCCCAGCAATCTGAATGTCCCTGCTGTTTCTGGAAATCAATTACATCATCCTTAAAATATGTGATAGAAAACAGCATCAGGAAACCTGCAGATTTGACAGCAGTGCCAGCGCTGTACAGAGCCCCAAAAGTTAACAATGGCCACGGCTTTGAAATACTGCTGATTCCTTCATTTCCCATTTCCCCCTGTCCCAGTGGTGTCATTTGGAAATACATTACAGCTGAAAGACTTTGGGATGTTTTAATTACATGTGACTAAAACTTGCTGTTGCTAGAATTAGTGCGCCTATGCCTACGATTTATAGGTCTCTGTTTCGACACTAGTGAGGTCATAAATAACATGAAATGGGCCCTTTAGTATTAGGAAATTCAGCGCTCCTCTCTAAGCCTTGACACACATATACACTCAGAAACCATCGTAGGATTTGTGCCGAGCTTGGTGTGAAATGCAGTGCAGCAGCACTGGGGAAGAGGAGCAAGACACTAAATAATAAATACTGGCCTTTTGGGCAAGGCCATCCCAGTTGTTTCACTGGGGTGGGAGAACTCGCTGCACTTGTGGGTTGGTGTGGGTGTTTAATGGGGGGTTATTTCTGTAGAGCATGGACTCCACTTAGAGCTATCAGGGGAGCAGGGGAGAAAAAAAAAACAAGGTAAAAGAAGTATTTTTGACCTCCTATTTTGAATGTGAGGATGTGTTTCAGGTGAAGAAGCATGCACGTGGCTCAGAGTCACGCTAGGTAATGGAGAAGTGTCTCCTGGGCTCTCTGTCTGACTTGCAACACTTTGGCAAAGGAGCTTGGGGAAAAAACAGTGAAAGTTCATTCTTCAAATCACTGAAGTTTGGGGAGGATTTCACATGATGAGTAGTCTTCCTTGATGGACTATCAACCACCCCCAAACACAGCTGATCTATAGGGGCAGGATGGGGAAAAAACCTCACCTAGCACAGGATAGAGATGCATGAGCTGTGTCCCAGGCATGATTTTATCTCTGTAGACAGGTGGTCTGGGATTGCTCTCAGAAATGCTTTCAGATTTCACCATTACCGGCACTAGAGAAGGGCAAAGTTTTAGCATGATATGACTAACACTGGCAAAGTACACTTGAGAAAAAATAATGTGAATTTCGCCTTCTTTCTGCTTTTGGATGAGATGACAAAGACTTTATATTCTGACTCTTGCTCTACTCTCATTTGCTAGCTAAGTAGTCACTGCATGTGGAAGTCTTTATGTGGTTCCTAAGAAACTCACTTTAGCAATTTAGTATCTGGAATTCAAACTTTAAATGGACATTTTTATCTTGACACACAGCTTTTCCCAAGGCATTGTTTCTCTTCACCAGTGAGCATGAGCTTCAGAACAAGGTGTGAGAACCTAAGTAATGAATCCACCATTTTATTTCACTCTTTGTAATATCCTCTATTATTTTCTAGAATAGTTGGTACATTTGCTGATTGCAAAAGAAAAGAAGAAAAGGCTTCTATTAAAACAACAATGAAATCTTGTTGCAAAAGACACTCATGAATTTTCCACTTGTAAGAGGGAATAATAATTGAGCTAATAAGGCTGAACAGGTGACTGGAAAAGAATTGGGTTTTGCCACAAATTTGTCTCAGAGCAGCCAAAACTTTGAGGCACCAAGCTAACATAAACAGGGATGTCCAAGAAGATTTAGTCTTTTGTACTACCTTTGTAGAAAATATGAATTTTTAAGAAAAATTACAAAGCCAAAAAAAAACCCAAGTTATAACAGAGAGTTTTGTCCTGTTCCATTTCCCTTGGAAAAGCCAAGATACCTTGTTCATGTATATCTTTCTCATTCCCTTTTTCTCTCTTCCTGGTGAAACTTGTGTCAGAACAACCTCTGGCCAAACTGCAGTGTGAAACAGCAGATAATAGAAGAAAATAAGAGTGTAAGGAAACAGAAAATAATGTCATGAGAACATGTTCAAATGTCAGGGTTTCTGGGTCCTATACATTGTCTGGAAGATAATTACAAATTTTTTTTTTCTGCAGAAAGCAAGCATCATAGCATCAATAATCATTGTCAACAACGAAAAAAAAGGTTAAAAATATACTGCACAGCCCTCAGGTAGATGTTTGAGCCATAGTTGCAACACACAACACATAGCTCCATTAGCATCAGTTTGTGGCAAATCCTGACATGCAATGATCATAATATCACAGCATGGTTTGGGTTGGAAGGGACCTTAAATCTCAGCTGATTCCACACCCTATCACGGGCAGGGACACTTTCTACTATCCCAGGTTGCTTCAAGCCCCATCCAGCCTGGCCTTGGACACTGCCAGGGATGGGGGAATCCACAACATCTCTGGGGAACAACCCAGGGTTGGGTGTCAATGACATCACTCAGCTCAGTGTCATCTGATTGCTTTACTGACCCTTGAAAATTCCAGACTGTGTCCCATATCTTTTTCCTTTTCCCCAGTCACAGTTTCTTTTTGATACTCCTGTGTGTAATTCCCCTATTATCGAGGTTACAAACTCTGTCAAGAAAGGAACTTTGGGACTATCCATCTATCTGAATAATTTTGTCATCTAGAATCCAGTCCTGCTTGTAGCTTGCACCAGCTGTATTTATTTAAGATTTCCTTTTATAAACTCTTTAATAAAAACCCATGGCAGTGTCAAAGAGTATTTTTGCTCTGTAAAAATGATCCCTAGTGGGATTATAATTTATATTTTAAAATTGAAACCCATTGTCTGAGTCATAAATTTTTTGACTACGAAAATCTGTGCAGCTTTTGTGATTGCAGATGTTGTTCTTGACTGCACTATTTGCTCCATTTTAAAGCTCAAAATACTGTATTTCAAAAAAAAAAAGAGTAGTTATAATAACAGAGAAATGTTCAAAGGTGTCTTAGCACCTAGAGATAATAGTTTACTGAGTTTTTTAAAATAAAAGCGAGGGGGAGAAAAAAGATAAACCAAAAGTGGTCTTGGATAAACTTGACAAGGTCACTGTAAACATGGACTGACTTCCCAACTCAGCCACGTACCCCTTCTGTTACCTGAGATAATTCAGGGTGCTGTTGGTCAAGACAGCAGTTAAAAAGTTTTTACATACATTCTCAGGGTCCACAGACTCTAACAGAACTTAAACAAGCATTCACCCACTTCCTGAGATATAAGCTGCTTCCTGAGTCAGGAAGTATCTTAGCTCCTTATCTCAATCAGGAATGTAATAACATTGGTTCCTCTTATTCTTTATTTTTCTTATTTCTCTGCATTGTAAAGACCTTGGTGAAGGCCATTTCTTATACAAAGTTGCACAACACCCAAAACAGTGGGACCTGTAATATCAGCAATATATTCAGGATAATTTACAATTTTTTTGAAGAGATGTGGTAAAGAGAGGGATGTGAGGATTGGATGTAAAAAAATAATATGTTGGCATGATCTGTGGAGAGGGAGGTTCCTGTTGAACTGGGAACAGGGGTTTGGGGAGCAGACCAGAAAACCAAACTGTGTCAGGTAAAGGCAGAAGAAAGAAATGAAAGGAAAGAGAGGAAAGGAAAGAGAGAAAAGAAAGGAAAGAGAGAAAAGAAAGGAAAGAGAGGAAAGGAAGGAAGGGAGGAAGGAAGGAAGGAAGGGAGGCAGGAAGGCAGGCAGGGAGGAAGGCAGGAAGGCAGGAAGGCAGGAAGGAAGGAAGGGAGGAAGGGAGGAAGGGAGGAAGGGAGGAAGGGAGGGCAAGGTGGTACCTTAATTCAGAGAGAATAATAGACAAAAGTACAGCCCAAATGACTTTACATATAGATTTTTACGTTAATAGAGACATAGCACTTGGCAAAAATATCCAACTTCTCAGCAACTTCTCAGTATCATTCCATAAGGAAGAATCAAAACATGGGCAGGGCCTCAAAAGGGATTTTGCTGCTTTCAAGGTCATAAGAAAGACACTATCTGAAGGCTATGAAAGGTTTCTAAATTTAAAACAGACCCACTTACCATGGTAGGCAATTGAAACTGTTTATCCACTTTGAACAGATAGAATTACCTAATCCTTCTATGATTAGAGGCTAGTGAAGTTAAGTTAATTCTGTTTCTGCAGGCGCTGCTGCCTTTGATGGAAGCAGCTCATCTCGAGGAATGGCCTGCTGGTGTGATGGCGAAACAAATAGTTTTGTCCTCTTGAGCTAAGGAAAAAAATTTGCCATTGATTTTGGCTTAAGAGTGGTAAGTGCTTTCTGTACGATTCTGATCATGGCCTGAGAGCTGTTATTTTGGGCATTAGCCTCACATACCTTGATGTGGAAGACTGGTGCAATACAGGGCCTTGCAGAAATCTTCTGAGGGGATCCTTAGGGCTCTCCAATTTTTGGTTTTCCAGCTAGGAAAAGAGGGCTGAGCATATGAAACATCCTCTCTACTACCACAGAGGCTTGACAACCTGCACATATCGATTATTCTTGGAGAAAGGTCAAGAAAACAGGTGAGCCCTGGTGTTTTTCTACTTATGACTGGGGGGTAGTTTATCAAGAAAGACCAAAAAAGCTACTGTCTAAACCCCCCTTTAAAACCAACAGCCTTGCAGGGCTTTCAGGCTGGTTGCAAAGGGCAAGAGTTGTTTTCTAAAGCAGCGTGGAGCTGAAAAGGCCAGAGGCAGTGAGCCTAGCAAAGCCCTGCGGCCTGACAAAGCTTGTACAGCAGTGCTGAAATGAACAGATCTGTGGGGCATGATCAGAAATGCAGGCAGGGGAGGTAGAAAGGCAGCAGAGGAATCACTGTGATAGTGCAGCACACTTTGAAGATCAACCTTGAAAAGGCCAGGTCTTTAAAATTGTCCTTCCACTCAGACAGATCCCCTCCACTTTGCAGGAAGAGTGCTTGAGCCAGTAATAGATCTCCATCCCTTGAGGCCACCTAAGGCACAAAATTTTCTGCTTTTTTCTGTGTCAGACTTCTGCATAACCAGAACAAAATCATTTAACTTGCCCCTTTTAGTGGAGTGTAAAATAAAATATTGCCCTTGTAGCTATTAGTTACATTGAATACAAGATACAGGAAAATCTTCTGTAGTGAAGAGTAGCTCTATACCAGGATAGTATGGCAAATCCTGAGATGGAATTTGAAAACTAGAAGTAGAGCAAATGAAAAAACATTTTTCCCTAAAAAAAACCCCAACATTCCTGGATTGTAGGCTTTTAAAAAAATTCACTTGCTGGAGAAGTTTCCAAGAAAACCCAAAAGGAAAATTATCTCAGGTTGACATTTCAAACCAAAATGATGATTTATAAAAATGTGGGGGACTTTCACTGAAAAGAAAAAAATGGTAGTTTAGGTTGTACTGTAACACAATATTTCATCTTGTTTTGAAATGATCACTCAAAATGGTTTTGTTCTTTTGAATTTCTCACCAGCAAAGTTTTGTGTATGCACGTATGTAGAGCTGACATTCTCTTGCCAAAAATTAGGTTTGACAAAACTGTATTTCTTGGCAGGAGTTCTTTCCTCCTGAAATTTCAATAAGCCCTAACTTTAAGAAATAGATATGTTTAAACAGAAGGGAGATGAGAAAACCAAGAGATTCTGGGCTAGACACCGGGATAGCTGAGGTGCTGGGTCAGCTGGAGAGCAGAGTAAAAAAATCCATCAGAAAGGCTCACTGCTGAAAAGAGTCATTGATGAATTGTGCACCAGTGAGTATCTTCAGCTGTGAACCTTGGTCATGTGTGAATGCCTGGGTGTGGGAGGGTTGTGAATGAAGGATTGTTCATGGAGGCACAATAAAATAATGTTTTTGGAGAATTTTTACCCCAGAGCATATACAGGCACAGTTATGACAAAACTTCATAAAAAAGGTAATTATTCCTTTTCCTGTGCCCAGCTACAAGTGATTTCCCACCTACCAAGACAAATACCATGGAAAGAGAAGAACTTTCTTTTGTCTAGAAAGTGGCAAGGGGCTGCCTACAGGGCTGCTGTGGCCAGAGACCTCCTCCTACAGTGAGAAAGGATTGCTGCAGCTGCATTGTCAGGCTGATAATGTCACATGGAGGCACAGGGCTCACCATACAATCCAACAAAGAGTCAATTGAGAGTCTGTTCACCACACTGGGCTCCATATCAGGCATCCAGCCATGACCAGGGCTTGCTGAAGCTATCAAAGATGTTGTACCAGTCAATTAATAACTGGAGGACCCACTTCAGGATCAGCATCATCAAACTGCTCCTGCTGCCTACTCCTAGGCACCAATCCTTGGAGTCCTGAAGAAGCTTCTGGTGGAATCTACCACTTCTTCCTAGTGACGAAACTTAGCTTGGGATGTAGGTGGTCAAATTTACAGGTTTCAAATGTAAAAGTCATCCTGGCTGGTCACCCTACTCACTGGAAGCACTCCAAAGGACAATACTTCTAATTTTAAATCTGATGATTCAGAACCTCTCACCATTGAATATGGAAAAAAATGAACCAAAGATGAAGAGCTCAGATGGAGACATCTGCCTTTTAGCCTTGATTTGTTTGTGCATTGGAAGAGGTATTTTGTACCCAACAGGGTACATTCTATTATGAGGATCTCACATTTAGTAAAGGAAAAATTAGCATCTTGTTACCATACAATATATTGAAGATCACGAAAAGCTTCAGGAAATTAAGAGGATGATGAGAGATGCTTTGTCAGAGTGAAGATAATGCCTTTAGGTGGGTCCATGTGTGTATATTTGTGTAAAAAGTACTCAAAAGTCTGGTGACTTCATAGGAAGGACTCTATTCCCTCTGCACTTCAGGATGCTGAGGTGACACTTGCAGCCCCATGGTCTGTTCTTGTTCAGGGGAACAAGTTCCAATGCTATAGGGTATTGCATGGTCTCATGAGAGCAGGAGAGAGTATAATCAAGATTGTTCCACAGGTGCCTCTGTCTTTGTATGGGATATTTTTGTGAGGTGTTCAGGCTGATGCAATCCCATGACACCTGTGCACTGAGCTGGCAGGACAGGAGTCATCCACTTCTGGAGCTGATGAGTCTGTTCAAGCCCCTTTTTGGCTTTGCAATCAGAGCAAGATGAGCACATGGATCAGGGGAAGATGTTGCTTGCAGCAGGAGAATTGAAGCAGAGGGAGGCTCCTTGTAGACTTCTCTACAGTACCTAACCCTCCTACAGCCTACCTTGGAATCATCCCCTCTCCTTCGCTTGCCATGTTCTAAAATAAACTGCACTATCACAGAATCAGAGCATCTCAACCTGGAAGGGAACCATAAGGTCATCAAGTACAACTCCTTGCAAGACTACCAAAACTAAAACATATTTCTAAGAGCATCTTCCAGATCCCTCTTGAACGCTGACAGCCCTATGTGGCTGACAGATTTTGATTAACTTTGTAGCAGGATAATGATATCCTTTTCTTAAGCTGCTTTAGGTACCACACTGAAGAAACCTTAGGGAATTCATATTTCCTAACTTTTCCATTTTCAGTTTTGTCTTACACCCAGCAATAGACAGGGCTTGCCAAATGCTCACCAGGTTTACAAAGCTTACCAGCACTTTTGGGGCAGCTGAAATAGGGGTTTAGAAGTCTAATTTTCCCCTACCTTTTTCTTAATTGTAGTTCTGACACTTAAGCAGTTTTTTTTTTTTTTTTTTGCTAGGACATTTCATTCAGCTAGAAAAGTATTCAGATGTATATTCATCAGGAGCAATCATAGGGACTGCCCACATAAATATTACATCTACCTCACACAGAAAGCACCTTGAGCCACAGTGTTTCTTGCTACTGGGAGGCCTGAATCCTGGAATCCTGACCACAGAAAACTGGTAGCGAGTTACTTCCCAGAAAAGAACTGCAGCTTGAATACACCTCTAGTAAGGCTTTAATGTATTTGTAGCAAGCAAATTTATGAGATAAACACTCACGAGACACAGACTTAGTCAATGGAGTAGTTTTTGACATCTGATCTCTAGGGTATGTGGGAACTACACCTAAGGAGGCGGCAACAGAAAAGCTGACCAAGGGAAGAAAACCTGTAGTCAGAACTTAGCAAAATTGCAATCCACATCTTCACTGAGAAAAAAAAAGTCAAAAAATAAGGTAGAAAAAATTGAAGATCGCTGGCTCAAGAATGACTATTTGCTTTAATAGAATCCCAGAATGGTTTGGATTGGAAGGGACCTTAAAGACCATCTCATTCCAACCTACCATGGGCAGGAACACCTTCCACTAGACTTTTTTAAAGGCTGCTAAAGCACTTGCTCTGCTGGTTAGGATGTTATTATTCACTCTGAGGTTATAAATGATGTCTTCTGCTGATCTTCTTTCATTAAACTGTGTCTCAGCCAAGAATCATAAGGTTGTGCAAGTAAAAAGGGAGAAAACTGCTATGGAACTATATAAACACCTATTTAAAAATTAAATTGTTGAAATAACAAAAATACAGTACTGAGTTCAGTTCTAGCAGTGTGTACATATCTCTACTGGTATCAATGAAACTGAGGCTATTAACACCTGCAGAACATGTGATCCATAGCTAGAAGTTCTGGTCACACCAGAATAGTTCCAGGAGGCAAATGTTTTCTTTGGTACAAGAAAATGTGGTATCTAATTACATGTCCAAGTTCAAAATACGAGATAGCCATATCCATGTTATGCAAGCTTATAAGGCATCCACAGGGTATTCAACTATATAATTCACCAAAAAAAAAAAACATTATCAAACAAACAGGTGCTCAATAGTACTCAAAAACAACCCAACAGATTAATTTACTAAGATTGCCTTTCTTTGCAATTTTCTTGACCTTTACAGTAAAGCCTAATTCCAATTAGTTCAGTTATAAAGTCCATAACTCTTGTAGGTACCGCAGTGTGCAACACATTATCATTTTACAATGTTCTCCCTGATTTGCAGCACAAAACATGCACTCCTTATGGGAATTTGTTGGCAGGCATTTAGGGCAGCTGGAAGTGATCATGAAGTGCAATTACTGTCTGTGCATATCCACATCTGGAAAACAGTTCTTTGCAGATTTTAAAATAGCCTTAATGAAGAATGGAACCTTGTACTTGAATCGATGGAAAGGGTGAAGGGGTCTCAACGCCAAATTTGTAAGAGAGCTAGAATAAAAAGAACACACTGTACAGAAATAGAAAATAATTAACGGAAAATTAATTATTGTCAGAAATGTTTGCCATCATTCTTCATGGAAGGAAGAAATATCATCTGTGGGCAGGGGTGAAGGGAAGTTCTCCGTTAAATAAAATATCTAACATTTGCCATGTAAAATTTAACAGTGATGATACTGGCTGGAGGATGTTAGGTGATATTATCTCCAACACATAATCTCACGATGTCTTGTGGACAGGAGAACACCAGTTGATGTGAGACGTGCAGAGAGGTTTACTGAAAAAATTCTAGGGGAAGATGGAGGCAACCCAAGAAAGACCAGCATTATCTTTAAGAGGTTAACCTTAATGGGTTCCTCGTGATGACAGTGGCTGCACCACATGCTGGGTCTAGCTCTCTCCTTGCTTTGGACAATCTCCTCAAGTAGAGTGAGCAGTATTTATTGCTACATCCCTTGGCCACCCTAGCCACATTTGTAGTTGCTCCAGGACAGCACTGAGCTGAGGATGGTCACTTTCTGACGTGCTGCAGGGATCTCTTAGTGAACATGCTCAAGAACCCTTGCCTGGAAATACCCCCAGTTCAGCCACACTTTGCCCTGTTCTTCTCACAGTGTTGACATCCCTCAACTCGAGCTCAAAGCAGTGGATGCTGCTGCTCCTTAGCACCTCCAAAAATTGCCCAAATAAAACCTAAGGCATGCAAAGCCTTAAGACACACTTAATGGTATTCAAAAATATTTTTTAAATTGTTTCAATTTTTAATTTTGGGTTATGCAACTATAAAAACTTTCTCTTTCACTCCTCCCTAAAACAAGTGATCCCTTTTTCTCCTTTATGCAATCAATACTCAGGTTTTAATCCCTCCCCATGCGTGCTTTGGGATAAAGATACAATCGGTCTCTTCTCACAGGCAATTAACAACAGGACAGAGGGAAATAGCCTCAAGCTGCACCAGGGGAGGTTCAGGTTGGTCATGAGGAAGAGTTTCTTCAATGAAAGGGTTGTCAGGCATTGGAAGGGGATGCCCATGGAGGTGGTGGAGTCACCACCACTGGAGGTGTTCAAGAACTGCCTGGACGTGGCACTCAATGCTCTGGTCTGGTTGACAAGATGGGGATCACTCAAAGGCTGGACTTGGTGATTTTGGAAGTCTTTTCCAACCTCAATGATTCACTTTTGACTACTTGGACACAGATCTCAGAGCAGCATGCTCTTCCCACAGTCTTGCATGCAAGAAACTATCCCACCTGTTGAAATCTGCCATAAATGTTCCTTGCCTTCCTCCTTCCCCATGTTTAGTTATCGATGCTGCCCAAGTAACTTCTGATCTCTGTCCTGCAGGTAGGTGCATACTTTTGTTGGAGTCTAAGATGTGCAATTTGCAATATTTATTTTGACTCATTCCAGTTGAAATAATTTTTAAAGGATGCATGTGGGCACTTCAGGTTCCTCCCTCTTTTTTCTCTCAGAAGATCTGTCTAAATCACTGAGTTTCATTACTTTCCTACAGAGGGTGAGTAATGTCCTATGTGAGCATTTCTACATTTTGAATATTAATTACTTTTAACAGGCCTAAGCTAAACTACACAAGCAGTTAACACAAATATAAACAGACCTCTACCAACATAAAAGACCATAATGAGAAAGGTTTTTGCAACCAAGCTAAGAGGTTTTCTTTATTTTTTTCTTTTCCTTGAGTGATGAAAAAAACCCTAAAACAACAAAAGCTTTGAGGAAGGAGGCAAAAATAGTGCAGGCTAGTAAGGCCAGAACAGCTGAGGTGGGAATAGTGGATTTCTGCTGTCTTGAACTAACCCTGCTACCTGCACAGGAGCAGGCCAGATGGGTCACCACGCAGGATGCTCTGTTAGCTCTCTTACAAGCACACACCACGGCCGACATGCTGCCCAGAGCAAGGAATGACCCCAGATTTCCTCACCGACTGCAGCCTCCAGCTGGCTTTTCTGCACAGTGGAGCAAAAAGAAAAAGTATAAGCTGTTTCTCCGGCAAGTCGTGAATTTATTCATCACCTCAGTGCTCCCCAGGCGTGGGCAGGACCTCGCCTGTGAAGCGGAGCACGTTTTGGCAGCTCTCAACGGTGGGTGTTTCTGCCAGAGCGGCTCTCCGAATACTCTTTGTACAGCCAGATTTCATCAGAACAAAGCCAACACTAATTCAAGGCTAGGTCTCTCTAATGATGTTTTATTATGAGTAAACATTGGGCTAAGCACAGCTGTATTAAGTGGATTTTGGATTCTTTAGTTGTAAAGAACCCTTGGGAGCATCTGTCCCTACATTAACATCATGGCGAGTATGGGTTTTCACCCAGTAATTCCTGCAGCAAGCCAATAATTTTTGTTAGGAACTGGAGGATCTCAGGAAACGCTTTGAGAGCTTTGCAATGTTTCTGAAGCTATCTATTGTCCCGGGAATCTCTGCCTCATTATCACCCATCTGGCTTCCCTCGTGTTGCATGCACAGACCACTCTCACCTTTTCCAGCAGCTCCAGGGGACCCAGGAGGGAGAACAACTAAAATCTCCATTCATGGTCCTCCTGAAGTGGATAACGTCTGCTCTCAGGTACTTATCAGACAAAGGAGCATTATTACTGGTGTTATTATTAGTAGTAGTATTATTTATCAAATTAAGACATTAGCAATACAATGGATGCACAAATGAAAACCAAAATTCTTGCAGTATTCATAATACTAAAACACAGAAAATGGGAAGCAAAATAGCAAAGTCAAGTGTTTTATGGATGTATTTCCTCTGCAAGTATCTTTGCACTGGTGTGTCCAGGGAAGGGAACGGAGCTGGGAAGGGGCTGGAGCCCCAGGAGCGGCTGAGGGAGCTGGGAAAGGGGCTCAGGCTGGAGCAAAGGAGGCTCAGGGGGGACCTTGTGGCTCTGCACAAGTCCCTGACAGGAGGGGGCAGCCGGGGGGGTCTTGCTCCCAGGGAACAGGGACAGGAGGAGAGGAAATGGTCTCCAGCTGCACCAGGGAAAGATTATATTAAATATTAGGAAAAAATTCTTCACAGAAAGGGTTTTCCAGCCCTGGCAGAGGCCTCCCAGGGCAGTCCCCATCCCTGGGGGGCTTTAAGAGCTGTCTGGATGTGGCACCTGGGGACAAGGGTTAGTGGTAAACAAGGTGGCAGTGCTGGGTTAATGGTGATCTTAGAGGGCTTTTACAACCTTAAAAATTCTATGATTAGAAAACTGATGCTTTCATGAAGAGTAATTTTTAATTAACAATAGTTTCTTTTCCACAAAGAGCTTTCTTAATTTATTTTGTACTAGAAGCACTACTAAGAGGCAAATATATTTTACTAAAGGAGGATTGTCATGAAGGTCTCAGCGGTGTATTTTGCTGCCTGCCATCCCATTCTCACCTGAAAGCTGGACTCACCAGCAAGACTACACCTCCCTTAACACTTCACTGTCAGAGATTTCCCAAATGTTCAACTTTCCTTCAGTAAGAAGAGAAAGCATTGATATATTACAGAAGGTTTAGCAGTAAACTCCAATCTCCCTGTGGCTCAATATTCAAAATATTTTGGGGGCTGAATTCATTTAAAATAAGATGTTAGGTGGAAAATCATAATAAAACTGAAATCCTGCCTCTGTACCCCCACCCAAAAATTATTCAGAAAGAAATTTCTGCCCAGAATTATTTTTCCCACTTCTCAGAAGGAAAGAAAAGCGTAAGGAAAGTAGATGCATTTTCCAATAGATACATACTGAGCCTGTGACAAGGTATAAACTCAACATCAACACATCATTCCTAGCACTACACAGATTTCTCTCTGCTGGAAGCAGGAGTACAATTACACATAAGCCTCCAGACAGCTGGCCTGCAGTAGGACTTTTTCAACACTTTGAATTTGAGATGGATGAGAAAAAGAAAAAGCAGCTATGCCACAAACCTGGTGGGAGAAGTTTTGCCTATGGGAGATGATGAATATTCAAATCACAGCTTGCATGAAGTGCCATAGCACCTTAGTCAAACAGAGTTTGAAACAAAATTGCTCCTCAGCCATTTTGGGTCTGGTCCACAGTTCAAAATGTTTCAGTTCAAAACAACGAAAATAAAAAGCACTATTTATTTTTTCCTATTTAAAAGAAAATACTTGAGCAAATAATATTTCTGTCTACAAACCTCTCTCTTTTCCAAAGCCAACATTCAGTGTAATTTGCATTCTCTGTCTTTATCTTCTAGACAAAGATCTTCAGGCTTACACAGGTTAAAAAGGAGTTGCCTGATGGAATCCCTCATATCTTTGATCCTAGATAATTATCTCACACGTGCTCACACTGTCCTCTCTTGTCCCACAGTTTATCCTTGCACTGACAGAGAAAGACTCACACTAACAAATACAGCCTGAAAAATGTTTTGGGATAAGTTCATTTACTGTATCGAATACTTTGCCTACTTGTACAGAAGGTGTAAACACTAACAAATTGGCAGTCATGAAATTAATGATGACTGTAAATTACTGAGGTACTTAACTACTTCTGCCAAATGTCTCCTGAACAATAAATAAGAAGGAAATGTATTTGGAGATAAGGAAGACCTCATAAATATAGTAAATTTAATTATGGAGCTCAAGCAAGTCTGGAACAAATATATCAGTAGGTCCATGTGATAAGTAGTAGATGTTAAGAGACTTACTCCCAGTTTTTTGTGGGGTTCCCCAGTTCCAAGTGACCAGCATTATTTCTTACGAGTCACAGATCAGGGCTGGGCTGGAAACAGAGCAAAAGTATTTAAACACTTAAAGAAAAAACAACATTGTGTATTATCCTGTTCCAGGTGCTTGGCAGGGATCTAGTGTGGTGTACGAACAGCCCAAGGGTAGCAACCAAAAGCCATAGGCTCATTTGGTGTCACAGACAAAAATCTGTCCTGCAGGGGGTAAGTCCCATCTAGTGATAAGAATAAAAACTCAGCCCTTGGTAATTCCAAAGGCACCTCAGGAAGTGGGAGGAAGGTCCCTGCTGGCACCCACATTCTGCAAATGGAGAAAATAAGACCCTAAGGCCCATTTCCATTTCAGCAAATTTCCAGTTGCTCAAACTCTTGTGCCGAGGCTGGGTTTCCCTACGTCAAGGGGAAAGAAAGACAGCCTTAGATGTAATCCCCCTCATACATCACCCCATTTTCTCTCCAACAGCAGTTCAGTGGAAAAGGTGGGGACCCCAGAAATTACTACTGCCACCTCAGAGTTCTTTGTCCCTTGTCCCTGCATCTGCCACCCCTGAGGACCAAATCCTGCTCTGCCTCATTGGGGAAGGAGAGCTGGACACAGGCACTTCTGACAGCCTGGGGAAAGCAGGCCCTTGTGGAAGGAAACTCATTTTTCTGGAGCTATGAGTTTCTTTTTTTTCCTTCCATGAAGGAATGGAAGAGTGATGTCAAGGGACTTTGGATCCAGCCCTTCAAGCACTGTGAATCAGCCAAGAAGTCCAGCCAAAGCAGCACAGCTTTCCCCAAATGCTGCCCCTTCCTAATTCTGCTTCCCAAGTGATTTGCTTACTGTATCTCTGTCTGCCTTCTCCTCACCTGCCACTCAATCAGAGCTAAATGTCAAATGTCTCTGCCATCAGCCATGCCAGGCATGCTATAAAAAGCAGCTGTCTTCCTGACAAACTGTGCTCTCTGAAAGTCCTGTCTTCAACTTTTCTGTCATTTGCAGCCTTCCTTTAATTTTATTTTTAACACTCTGTCGGTCTGTCCCCCTGGGATCGCTCAGCAGCAAGGACATCCCAGAGGAGCACATTCACCTCTACTACACCCTGCAGGAGCAAAGACAGGTAGGAATACCTAAATCCCAGTGCTCCCAGGGATAAACTGAGCAGTACAATCATCCTGTGGTCTGTTCAAACCCTCCTGGGGGGAGATGCTCACAGGGGAACTGTGCTGTGACAGGTCCCATCACCACCACACTCCATACATTTGAGGCATGGCCCAAGGCAGCCTCACACCCTGCTCATCCTCTTGGGCATTGACACCACAAACAGGCAGCACAAGCCAGAGCTAGTTTGGAGTTGCCCACAGTGACTTTGGGGGCCACTTTTAAGGCGAGCTGAGCAGGGTTTACCAGAGCACAGTCATCTAACCTGGTACCTGCACTGCAATCCTCTCCTGCACATGGGCATGTTCCTCATTTGATGCCGAGGTTGGTGGGCAGGCAAATGCTGGGGTTGAAAAACTGAGAGTAACAAAAGGTGCTGACTTTCTGTCAGAAAATTGCATATTCTGTGCTGTTTTCCAGAGAAGTAGCATTGTGGGGATTTATAATGCACCCGCCTATTTCCAAAATTACTTGGTTGAAAAACGGTTTCTTTATGGGAAATGGGTAGTGTTCCTCCTTCCTTTCCCACTGTAAAAGGTTTCCAGCTGGGAATACTCAGAATTTCATCTCCTTCAGTGTAAAAGGACACAGCCAGATATCACCCTGCCTACCAAACACCCCCAGCCTGGACACTGAGAGTGCACAAGCTCCTGCAGTTCCAGATCTTTCTGGAATTAATAGCCTTCATCCTGGCTCCTGCTGAACCATTAGGAGCTCAGGTAGTAAAGAAGAGTGGGGGGTTTGGGGTTAAGTTAGTTCAGGATCCCACCACCATTCCTCACTTCTCTTCCTGTAATCATCCAGTCCCATTTTTATCCACACAAAATCATCACCACTGAGTCCACTTATGGTATCTCCAGCAAGACACCACTGCCAGCAACAGTGAATTTTTCAGCAATCATGGCATTTAACCCTCCCTTGTAAAACTTGCTTGGCTTGCTTTGAACTTACTTTTTTACTCTGAAAAGGGACTTTTTCAGAGAAAATGACAACTACCTTGTTTATTTGACCACTCATCTGTGTTGCTGAGCAGGAAAGGTATTTTTAGCCTGGCAGTCAGCCTCACAAATAGTCCAGAATTCAGATTTTGTTTCTCCTGTCTCGCTCATTGCCACCAATAAAAATTTTGCAACCAGAAGTTCTCTCTCAGACTGAAGTGTTAGCCACAAGAGAATCCAGCTCTTATTCCCAGGGACACGTCAGCTCTGCAAAACACAGAAATCCTGACTTTGTTTGCACAAAGGAAGATATGACTGAAATATAAAACCACATATATAACACACAGATGAAACAGGGCTAGCAGTAAAAAAGGGGTTGCATTTAATTCTTCTGTTACAGGATTACCTCTGTCAAATTTTAAGTGTTTATACACGTAGCAAAGGTATTGCAATCTCACGGTGGACCCAAGTGAAAATATTTGGTGATGGAGTTTATCTTAAATACTGTTGAGGGAAGTCCATTCCTGGGTGACATGCTCTCAGAGGATTTCTCTCTGATATGGGGTATTAAAAGTACTTGTGGAGTCAAGAAAATTTACTATATGCTGGGAGTTTGGTGTGCCAGACAGTTGATCTCAGCTGTGTCTTTGCCATATGCCTTCATCTACACTCTCTTCTTCTCTGTTAACTCATGCAATCATTTTCTGAGGCTTCATTACAAACTAAATTGATTCAGGTAATAATAGACATCCAAACATGGATGCAAAATTAATCTCATTTAGAACTGAGTCCCTGCTCAAAAGCCTGAGAAAGCTCAGTTCAGTAAAGTCCGTAAGCAGATGCTAAAATTCATTCCTATTAAACACAACACAGTAGTGCTTCCCTAAAGATTTTACAGATTTGGGACTCCTGCCTGATTTGTAAGTGGTGAGTGGCTTTGATTTCTGTGTGCCAAAGGAGTTGGAAAGAAATTTAATTTTTATATTGAGAGTATTTCCACCAACAAAAGACGAGTGGTTCTAAGTAGGTCTTTTTTTCTGTCTATTTAAATTAGATTAAATAAGATTATGGTATTATTAGCATCATTAGGGTTATTATTAGGAAATTACTATTCACAGCACTTTTACTGTCATATTCTACAATAAGAAAAGCACATCTATTAGAATGATTGAACATCAATACATAAGCTCCTAATAATCCAACGGTATCAATGAGTTCATCTTTTAGATTCAATTGCAAAAGTCATCATTTGCTGGTGATTATCCAATTGTTCATTAGAAGAGATTCTCTGAGACTCAGCAGCTCTCTAATGATGATGCATAGTCATTACATTTCAGTCAACCTATTCTTAGTGCAGCCGTTGGTTAACGTTTAGCTGTCGCTATTTTATTGTTATAATTGGCATGTAACAACGACATCATGACCCAGGCCACCACATCAGAGTTTTGTGTTGTCACACAACTTTAAACCACAGCAGGGAGATGCAGTTAGTGCTCAAACTATGGTTTTTGGGGCATTTTGTAGAAGATGAGATGGTCATTGCGGGAGGAATGTGTTGCTCATTCCTCTGACTGGGGGCTCAACAGTACATCTATACATCAGAATATAGTCTCATATATATATATATAGTATAAATACATGCTATATGTATTATATAGAATATAGTAACTGTATATATCAGAAGAGAAGTAATAGGTCTGCACATGTTTGCTGTCTATGAACTACTCATTGGAAAATCTTAGCTTTGCAGCTCCCTCTTGAGAGGGAGGTGTAGTCTGAAGGCAGTTGTAGCCATCATAGGAAAAGTCTGATATGTAAATAGCTAACATTGAGTGTGCACTTAATCTTTGATAGCCTGGACTCTGAAAATAGGATTTCACCTTCCTTTTGCCACTTGACTCATTCTGTTCTCAAGCAGCACATCATGGGAGATTATGTCTTTTAGGACAGGGGTTGACAAGGAGAAGAAAGACCTGAAAGGTGCTGACTTAATTTGGACAACTTGAATGTGAGAGGAGGGTGATCTTCTAGAATTATCCAGCAATCTTCTGCTCATGCTGAAATCAGTAGAAAGACTTCCTTGGACTTCAGTAGTCATGGAGCTGTTCAAAAATAATTGTCAGTTCACCAGGATATTTCCAAAGTAAGTGGGAATCAATTTTCGGTTATTTTAGACTTGGTACTCCCACAGCAATTTACACTGATTGAACTTTTGCACCTTTAAAAACTGTAAGCATTCAGATTTTGTGCCTGCACACATCCATTTCATATACTCACCTTGTCCCTCACTACCCAGGCAGTGACAAGCTGCAGTAGCAGCCTTGTTCCACACATCCAGACATTCCAGCTTCAGACAGCACATATCTGAAATTGCACCTGGGACCAGATATGAAGTATCTCTTTTTTTTCAATTTAACAACCTCCATTATGTTAACTCAGTGTGAATGCAATAGAGATCCTTAGAAATCACTCTGGTTTTTCCTGCATAAAACTAGTCAGAAATCCTGACTAGTAAAGCTCCAGCAAAGGTGGTTTCCATAGATGAAGAAGGATGGTGATTTTGCACCTGCATCAGAGATTAGGTTTAGCTCCTATGTTCAAATTTCAGTTGTTGTACACTTTCAAACTGTGATACCACTCTGAGCAACATCCTTCAGCCAAACCTCCCGTCATCAGTTCAGTTTCAGCTAGAATTTGGATGCAGAGGCCAGGCTGGCAAAGAGACGCCTAGGAGAAGGATTTGAGTACATATTTCCTATGGAGCACTTGCCTCTGTGCTTTGCTGAACAGGGATGGGTTTAAACATCGCCAAATTCTTTGCTGAATGGGTGTTAGCTAAGTGAGAATGAGTGCAGATAGACAAAGCTAGTTGCTGACCTGAGGCACAAAGAAATGCACAACTTTCTCCTTCTTAAAACCTCTGAACTGCTTCAGAACTTTTCCTTGGCATTACTTTTTTCCTGTTTATCCTGCAGGAGTGCTTATGGCATGACGACTTAAGCCATTAGATACCCCCAGTTCATACTCTCCAGCCACAGACTGGTGGTGTCCATCCTGTCTTTGCAATCCTTTTATTGCCTATCCTGTCTTTGCAAAGAAATAAGCAATCCAGTTTTTTGGAGAAGTGAGACATCCGTTTAGTCTCCGTGTGTGATAGTGGGTGGCAGACAGGGAACATCATCGTGGGGGTCTCTGTGTGTTGCCATTCAGGCAGCCCCATCACCACTTGCAATGTGCTCCCTGGGATTGGCAGCAGCCTCCTTGGGACTGGACACAAGACATCCCCAATACTGAGAGGTTTCCAAAGGAAATACCAGTGACACCTGCCATTCAGAGACAGCAGGATTAGCAGCCTCATCTGCTCTGACTGGATATTGCATGCCTGCACAGATCTTTTTCCTCTACTCCAACTCCTTCTTTGGTTCAGCCATGGGTCTCATTCAGGCAGGCAGGAAGCTCTGGTGACCTTCTTAGGGCCTTTTCTGTCTCCCAGGAGTTGTGGAGAGGGGGAACTTCTGCACTGAGGTTTCAGTCCCAATGCAATTCTCCTAAGAAGCTGCCATTTCTCTGTCTGGAAGCATGATGAAACTCTGTGTGACTTTATGGCTTGTGCATGAAAGAGTGCTCTGCGTCACAAAGGCTCAACCCTGACTTAACACATAAGAAAGCGATTAGGGAGACAGGGGAAGCCAAATATCTCAAGAATAAAGATGAAAAACTGTGGGATCCGGCTAATTCCAGAAGCAACACCATTTAAGTTATTATTTGATGCCAATAGTTACAAAAATAGTAACCATGCTCCTCAGCACACAGTGGCTCTCTTAAACTGGCTGTGAACAGCCACATCACTGGCAGCAAAATTGTTGCATGTGTCTGGAATAAAAACCCTACAAGGAACACAACAGATATCACAAGAAGGCCTCTACTCACCCATATGCACATTCCAGGGTATGCATGTGAGCTATTCGTGTTGATAAGGGTGAGACTGCCTTCCTGGGACAATATTCTGGCAAAGAGGAAAAGACCCAAGCCATTGACTGCACAAGACCACGGTTATCTTCAGGACGGATGTCGAAGCTCACTCAGCATCATCTTAGAGGAGTGATAATGGCTTGCCATGGCTCATCTGCTCCCCTCTGGGAAGAAACAGTTGTCAGTGAGAAACGACCAGGGGAAATGTTTGAATGCTGAGCATGCAACTGCAGAATGAGGTGACACCTATGCAGGAACAGATTTATATAGTTGAAGATCCTGGATCCCCATCACTAGGCTGTCAGGCAGGCAAAGACCAGTGCCAAGAATAGAGGATAACTGAGATCCATGTCCAAGCTATGAAGCTGAACCCAATCCAAGATGCCCTGCGGCTGTTTAACTAACTAGGAAAACTTAAACATTCCCCCACAGTCAGACTCAATCTTTTGCACTCATAATACCTTGACAGTTTGCCTTGCCATGATAAAGGCTGTCAAGACACAAATCCACAGTATCTGAAAGGAAGTTTTTGAGCCAGTCAGCAATCATTTGTATCCATGCCTTCGAACTCAGCAAGAATGTGGGGTGGGAATACGTCGTTATAGGCACATTCCAGCTGCAAAATATTAAAATCTTCTACAAACATCATGACCTAACTCACGATTTTGGCAGCTACCACTCTCACAGGGATCATCTGCTCATGACACATTCCTTACTTCATTTAAGAGACATGTTTTCAAGCAATTATCATGTGCAATTTCCTCTGCACCTGATATTTTTCTTGCAGGGATGAGACAACTGCAGCAGCTTGGTGGGGTGAGACTCTGACCCTTTGTGTGCCACGGTCACAAAGTGCACATCCTTGAGCAGAGCCAGTTCCTACGCCAGCAGCTGTGAGGAAAATAGGGCTGAGAACATTTGTAGACCTGGATACAGCCTTAAGGGGCACTTTTATCTGTTTCTGGCTGGCTTCTGATAATGCCAGTGTTAGTTAGTGTGTATCTGTTAGATAGAATGGCAACGTGAAAAGCAAAACCTGAGGAGGACTGGAAAGACCATGGTCATGTACAGAACTTTTTCTATTCACCATATTATTAAAGGATGCTAGTCCAAGATGATTGCCACAGAAATTGTCAGAGGACTGGAGCACCTGTCTTAGGAAGACAGGTTGAGAGAGTTGGGGTTGTTCAGCCTGGAGTAGAGAATACCTTAAGGGGCTCCAGGAAAGCTGGAGAGGAGCCTGGGACAAGGGATGGAGGGACAGGACAAAGGGGAATGGCTTCACATTGAAAAAAGGCTGGATTAGATGGGATATTGGGAAGGAATTCCTGGCTGTGAGGGCGGTGAGGTTCTGGTACAGGTTGCCCAAAGAAGCTGTGGCTGCCCCATCCCTGTCCAAGGCCAGGTTGGATTGGGTTTGGAGAACCCTGGGATAGTGGAATATGTCCCTGCCCATGACAAAGAGCATGGAACATGATTATCCTTAAGTTCCCTTCCAACCCAAACCATTCTATAATTCTATGCTGAGCCAGTGGGGTCTTTCACCGTGAATCACCCCTGCACAATTTCACCTGGAGGTATCTAGCTGCTTCCTGGGAGCTACAAAATTTCTACCAGAATAACCTTAGATAGGCTGAGACAATCAATTGTAAACACCAAAATGAGAAAGCCATTTCTTCAGTAAATTGAGAAAAAAATTTCTTCCCAACAATAAAAAAAAAGCCACCAAAACCCCCACCAAATTCCATCTTACATATGCACAAACAGCCTTGTTTGTGCTAACAAGTCTAGTTTCGTGCATCTCCCAGTCAAAAGTGATGTATATATAACTGCTATCACATGTAGCAATCAGAAACACCCTGACATCCTGTTCTTTCCGCTCCTTCCCCCTCTCCAGTATTCAAAATACTTCAGCTCCTAAAAAACTCATATCCCATTCCCCTTCATGTAAGCCCCAGCCAAGTTGCCCTCTTCCTTACCTTCTTTAAGTGTTCAAAGGTAATTTTAAAGAACACCTCATTTAGCTTTCATTTTACTGAGATTCAGCCTGCCCATAAATCAGATCTGAAGGGGAATTGGAGAGGGTCTCAGCTAATCAAAGCTCCAATCTCTAAAATGTTTAAATATAAATCAAAATAGTTGAAGGCTCTCCAAAGCTTCAATTTTCTTTGAAAGCCCTAGTTCTTATTTTTCCTGTGCTTAGTTCTCAATTTCATCCTCATCCCTTGAAGGTATTTTCTAAGTATTTTTTAGTCATTTTCTCCAAGACATTGAGATGCCTGGTTCAAGAATTATATTAAATTTTGACCTGTGAGTGAGTTCCTATGCTCCCAAGTAGGAGTGCTTTGTCCAAATTAAGGTTTTAGGGTTCAGCTCCTAAATTGAAGTTTACTAATGACTTTAAGGCTAAAAATGTTCCTAGAATCTATTGAAAACATGACTTTGATCATCCATTCCATATTGCAGTCAGAACTACATGCTCCATATGTCAGAAATGATAAAATGTTTCTGCCTCCCTCTTTTGCTTCAGAAGTCTGGAAGTCTGCTAAATTAATCTGCTTACCTATCTTTATCACATCTTATAGTTCTGGAATGGAATATGGGTTAGGAAAGTTAAGAATATAAGCTCATTTCTGTCTCTTCCTCTGTTCTCCCTTCCCGTGTTAAACTTATTGAGAGAAAGGAAAAAAATTACACATTGTAAAAGATATTTTAATCCTTGGGTTTAATCATTTGAGCATGTGAGTTTACCAAAAGAGTTCTCACAGAAAAGCAGATCCTTTCATTCTTCCCAATATGTGGGGTATCAGCATGTCATATCAGTGTGTTTCATTTTGCTAAAATAACCAGTCTTTCAGACAATTCTCTTGTTAGAAGAAAGAATGGAAAATGTGGGGCATAGGAATATTTGGACACTTTTCTGGGTGTGTGGTGCAATAATTATCCACAAGGGAATGAGCTTTTGAGCAAAACTGCAATAACTCTTAACAGAAGGTGTACACGGAATTTTTATTTTATGTATTTACAACAGTTACACAAAGGTTATGCAGTTATGTAAAACACGATTTAAGAATATGTCTTGAAACATACTATATTGATACCCCTTCTACCTAGGATAGCTCTTCAGTTATTGGGTGACCTCCTCAGATCTCTCTTAGAGATCTCTGAGCTAGGGCAGATGAACTTCAATGAAATATGTGCAAGGGCTGGTAGATTGTCGGGCAAATTTTTCCACACAACACACATTTTTGCTTACTTTCACTGTGAAACAGATTTCTTTAGATTAGACTTAAACATAATTTTGAAACCGTATTGGTTTCAGCTGCCTCACACAACAAGAAATTTTGGGGGATTTTAGTCATACAGAGAGTGCACCTTCTACGAACAAAATATTTGATGGATCTTCAGCTTCATGTGAGCAGGGCTGACTCCAAACTCTGATTTGCTCTCATATAAAATATGTAGTTAGAATGAAAGTCCAGGACACTATCCAACTGAAGGGGCTAGTAATCCCTGAAAGCAACAAATCCTATGTGGGAAAGGAAAAGGGAAAGGAGAAGGGAAAGAAAAAGGGGGAAAAAGAAAGAGAGACAGATATTTCACTCCTGTATCTATTAACATAATAGAATGGAAAATGTAGGATCCTTGGGCTGACTGAGAGTCAATTTTCTCTTTAGAATATGTTCATTACAAAGATCTCTTTTAATATTTGGCCTGACCTCACAGGTAGCTCTCACTTTTCTCTTTCTACAGAAGGTAAGTTGCAAAATGTTTAATTTCTCAGCAGCTGTCTTCATTCCATTTGGGAACAGCCTCACAAAAATAATGAAAACCTCTTTCCTACAAAATGAAGTGTTTTGCATCACATTCTCTTGGGTTTTTGCATTATTGCCAACCAGCATAAAACTAGAAAAATCAAAACAGAGAATAATCAAATAGATTACTTAAGACTTGCTTTGGTAGCCTTATGAAACAAAACCTCATTAATATTAAGTAAGTTTTGCCAAGTGTTAGCACTTGAGCGAAGCCACTTCCACAGGTGAGGCATCATTCAGCTAGACTTTTCCGAACAGCTTGAAGTGCAAAGGAGAAAGAAAATGCATCTTTTAAACGGTTGGCACAAAACTCATACACAGACAATGTGTACATAAGCAAAATAGTGTTCCTTGAAAATATGGAATAAAAAAATTGTCCACGTTTACAATAATTAGGTACACAGAAAAGTAATATAAAGGAAAGAGAAATATTGCCAAAAAAGGAGAAGTTTAAAATTTCCAAGGCTGCATTCCTGCACACAGGAAATTAGGTCCTAGGATGTCCATCATGGCAAAAGGAAGGTGAGGGGAGAAACTCTAACTGCTTTTTGCATGATACCCAGTGAGTTTCTGAGCAGAGAGATGTGAAATCAGGACCTGCAGTGTAAGGAATTGGGCTTGATGACTTTCTTCCTGTTGCTCTAGTTTTCCCCAGGGCTGCAGAAAGCTGTGCCTGACCTAAACCAAACCACCAGGGAGCCACTTGAAATCCCTTCAGAAAACCAAGTGCTGAGGGAAAGGCAGCAAAAATTGGGTGCTTTCATTCAATAAGGAGGAAAAGTCATTTCTTTTCTTTCGTGTTGTGAGCCTGGCTGACAGTTAACCAGACTGCAGGTGTCACTTGCCAGTGGGGAAATATTGTAATACATTAGTAATATAAATATTACTAATGAATGACATGTATCAAAACTGTATTTTTCTCAGGACTTTGTAGGATCTAGGTAAACCACAAATCAGACATGGATCTGCTGACAGACAGACAATACAGACCATTGTATTGTGCTTACGCAAGGACCTGTGGCATGGGAATATATTAATTTTTAATGGAAAATGTTATTCTTAATGGTCAGCTCTTTCAGTAGAATAATTTATCAAGACTGACATCAACCAGATACAGTAAGGGTTGATGTTAAAGTGAGGGCGGGGAGGGGGACATCTAATATTTACAAATGGCACGGCTTTTAAAATGCCACTACTTAGAATCAAGTGCAATTACAGTGTATTTAAATGAGCATTAAAGTATTTGTATTGCCAGTTTGCAAATTCAGCATCTTGAGAAGCCTGAATGGATTTTCATGTAATTATTGTCATTAACTCAGAGAAGTAAATGCTCAGCAAAGAGTCTGCTTAAAAAAAAAAAAAAGGGCAAGTGCATAAATGTATAATTAAATGGCATCTTCATGCTTAATTCCTCACATGATCTTCTAAAATATACACCTCATAACTGCTGAGTATCTTGGTGACATAGCCCAAGCTTCATTTCTGCATAGTATTAGCATCAGGGAAGCTATATTTGCCGTCTCAGAAGTTTCTCTTAGGAAGGTGACATTGAGAAATTTTCTTTCCCTGAAGCCTATTTATCTGCTTTTCATGCTAGGAGATCCTTGCCTGCCTTTTTCTACAAGTACTATGAACAAAAACTTTGCCAAATGTTCTTACTCTCATGACTGTTATCCATTTCTACTAGAAATCACAGGTATTGTGTGTTTCACACCAAATCTCAATCAAAATGATTTTATAAATAGTTATAAAATCATAGACTCACAGAAGGGTTTGGAAAAGACCTTAAAGCTCATCCTGTTTCACCCCCTGCCATGGGCAGGGACACCTTTCACTATCCCAAGGTTGCTCCAAACCCTGTTCAACCTGGCCTTGGACACTTCCAGGGATGGGGGAATCCACAGCTTCTCTGGGCACTCTGTGACAGGCCCTCACCACCCTCACAGGGAAGAATTTCTTTATAATAAATGAGGTATTCCAGTTCTTCACTTCTCATTAAATTTGAATATGCTTTGGCGAGATGAGTTTTAGAAGCTGATAAATAATAGAGACCAGAAGAATCTGGAAATTATAGACTGAAAAATGGTGCTTCTGTGTTTGACACCATTGACATGTGGCCTCAGTGAGCCCTTCGATCTCTATGATCCATTAGCAAAATGGGCACAGGAGTCCTTATGTTTGCAGAATGTTCTCATCACCCTTCAGCGAAATCTGATGTGAAAGTTCAAATCACTGCTCAGTTCTGGGAGTAGCATGTGGTACTTGATAAAAGAAAACCTTCAACCTACCCCTTAGAGATCATGAGCCCATGAATGACACAGGATGGTCCTTAAGGCTGGCTGGCTTTTAGAACAAGATAATTTAGAAGGATATTGGGAGAGCAGCATTGGCTGAACTACAAAAAGCAAGAAAACAAAAGAAAACTATTATGTTAGTTATTATAGGCCAGAAAGTCTATCAGGAATTTTGTCTCTGCGTAAGAAACCTCTGCCTCAAGGCAGACGTTGAATAGTTACTGGTAACAAACAATATGACATTCATAGTGCTCAGCAGCCCTGAGAGCTGGACTGGGGTGAAGCTGATGAAGTTCAACAAGGCCATGTGCAAGGCTGTGCAGCTGGGTTGGGGCAATCCAAAACACACAGGCTGGACAGAGAATGGGTTGACAGAATCTCTGAGATGAAGGACTTGGGAGTGCTGATGGATGAGAAGCTCAATATGATCCATCAATGTGCACTGGCAGTCCATAAACCACATGAGAGAAGGAGATGGAGAAGGAATTTGGAAAGTGCATGGATTGATAGCACAAGGGGAAATGACAAGAGGAAACACTGTCAGGGGACAGGGTTAGATTGATGTTATGATATTAGGAAGAAATTCTTCCCTATGAGGGTGATGAGGCCCTGGCACAGGTTGCCCAGAGAAACTGTGGCTGCCCCACCCCTGGGAGTGTCCAAGACCAGGGTGGATGGAGCTTGGAGACATCTGGTCTAGTGGAGGATGTCCCTGCCCATGGCAGAGGGCTTGGAACCAAATTATCTTTAAAGACCCCTTCCCCTTTAAAGATCCCTACCAGCCCAAACCATTCCATGATTGTATCATTTTATGATTCATCTCTCTTTTACAGATTGCCAATATTTGCTCAAGATAAAAATAATTTTTTATTCTTGTTAAGTAATGGTGACTTCAGAAAATAATCTGTTCAAGGAACTGCTTTTACCAGGCTGTCTCAGATGCTTTCACTCATAGTCTCAGTGCTTGCCACATTGTCTCACAAGGAATATTTTTTTCTCTTGATTGCCACAAGTAGGTCCTTGTTCCACCTGGATGTAGTACCTGGTCTCGAACAGATCCATGAACTTCATTTCAACTGCTACAAGAGCAATTTCAAACTTAGAAATGTCAGTGTCTAGCGCAGGGCTTTGCTTTGTAAACATTCCTTTGTTAATGAAATTGGAAAAGTTCAGAGGAGGAATTTTCCATGAGTAATTCCTCATGTAAGCACTACTTAAAAGTGCCTTTTCTCAAATTCGCTTTGACAGCTGCTTTGGAAATAATAATAATAATAATAATAAAAAATCTTAGCCTTATTTCTATATCAACAGAGTGAACATCTGCAGGTTCAAGCACTGGAACCCAAATTTCTGGGCCTTCATCCAACATGATGCTCTCTGCTACCTCATGGCTGGAGCACACCCACCCAGATGGGGAACAAGACCCAGGCTGGTGGTCAGCTACTGGAGACCACTACTTTCAGAGGACACTGAGGAAACTCTGATGCCATTAGCCAAAGGGAAACACCACTTTGTGGTGTCTGTGTATTTCCCAAACCCTTCAAAACCTTTTTTCTTTCCTTACTGCCGCCCACAAGCTGATTCCACCTGCTGCCTCTTATCTTGGAGACAGATTGCCATTTCAGGAAAAAGGGGCTGGAACTTCATGATATGTTTCTACAGCACCCTGTGATGGGATCTCCAGGGATTTCTGAAATACAGATAATTAATCTGACACACTACTCTGTGGAGGGGCTGTCAATCAAGAGCGAGCCATTCACATCCCCTCTGTCAGGCTCCCATCACTCCATGGAGCTGTTGCCAGGTTTTCAGCAGCTGGCACAGAGGGGAGAGGAAACAGCCACGACCAGGTGGTGCAGCCTGGGCCAGCTCCCTGCACAGGCAAAAGAGGCAGTTCCTCAGGACAGGTTATTGGTGCAGGAGGGCAGGAGGAAAATGAGAGACACGAAGTAGAAGTTGATATGGCCCTGCAGATTTTGCACCTTTGAACCTTTCAGTGTAAGGTGACAATCCACATTGCAGTTCCTGCCTGCATCTCCCACATTTCCCAGAGCTTTTCCACCCCAACTCATGTCAAACTCTCCTGCCCTGTCTTTGTCATTCTCCTGATATGGGTGGCCTGAGACAAACACTAACCCAGATTAGAGGATCTTAGGGATTGATGAAGCTGATCCTCTGATTTTAGGTTCAGAGCCTGGAGCCATTGAGGACATATGGTGACGCACCAGAGCTGTGGGTACCTACAGATCTGAGCTGCCCCTCTGAATTGTTGTGTAACATCACGAACCACAAAAACAGGAGTTGTGTGAAAAGAAATAGAATAAGTAAATGAAAGGTTGAGTGCACAGACAGCTCAAGAAACAGTGGGTGAAGAAGCCTGAGGAATAGCCCTGTGCACCACTGTCTCCATCAAAAAAAAACAGTGTGCTGATTCAATCAGCAATCTTCAAACTGGATAATGAAAAACTATGAATCATGCAAAAAAAACAGTGCTCATTTCACTGCCCTGCAGTTGCAACATAAAGGCTTTACAAGAGATAAATATTCCTATCGTGATGAGTGATCTTTAAGTCTGCAGCTACATCCCTCCCTTGAAAAAGGAAGTGATGGAGTGCTGTTAGTGTTGCCTTGTGGCCCTTTGATTTCAGCACTATAAATATTTCCCTTGTCTTTGGTACGGGCCACAACAAGGACTGGCTAAAAAAAAACAGTCTGAAAATCAAAAGAGCGGAAATTATAAGGAGTAGGTTTGGCCTTTGCAGTGCACCCAGGACACATGGAGCTTTGAGGTCCAGCTTCTAGGAAGAGTGGCCTGTTGAAAATCAAAACAGTGATGTTTTTATCACTCCTTTGTCTTGAATTAGTGAAGAGAGACAAGAAGAGAAAAATAAATCTAATAGGCTTTGAGCAGACATTGTCTTGAGATGATATATTCAAACTTTGTTATAGAATTACAGAATGGTTTGGGATGGAAGGGGACTTAAAGATCATCCACTTCCACCCCTGCCACGAGGAGGGGCACCTTCCACTGTCTCAGCTGCTCCAAACCCTGTTCAACCTGGCCTTGAACACTTCCAGGGGTAGGGCAGCCAAAGTCTTCCACCATTCCTTCAGGTAAGAAAGAGGATATGTGAGTGGGAAAATGAGCTTGCATCATTGATGTTTCTTTTTTATATAAAGACAGAAAATGGATGGATTTTTTTAAATAGCTTATTTTTTGTATTTTTATTATGTCTACTCTAAAGTACTCTCTGATGACAGACAGTCTACTAAAATGTAAGATAAGAAAAAGAAAAGTATCTGAAGGGGGAACTTTTGTTAAGTGTTTATGTAACACCAGTGCTTAACCTTTGGTCTTCAGAAAACCTGTCTTAAAATTTAAATATGGGCACTTGAATTGATTCACACGGCCTTTGCAAAACAGCTCAAAGAGTATTCACTGAAAGTCTCAGCAAGGACAAGCAGTGAAATACTAGAACTGAAAATATGAAAGGCTATTGTTGAGGTTCTGTTTGTCAAAAGGATGCACAACAAGAATTTAGAAAACTTGTAAGAGGAAGAGGGACAATTGCTGAAAAACCCTTGTAGGTTACCGCTATACACTCCTTCTCCTATGCATCATAAATAATACAGAGGAGAGAAGCCAAGCGACATCCCTTTCTTTCTTATCCCTTCATAGGACAGAAAAGAGTGCAAAGATTTCCATAAATAGCCATTTTCTGCCTTACAAGCTGCCTGTGGAGAATGTTTCTACCCTGGTTTCCAAAGAAAACAAGGACTTACATGATCCAACTTATGTGTGTATCATCTCATCTTTTCGTGTCCCCCTGACAACTTTTGAACCTGTTTCAACAAAATTTGTTAGACTTGTACATGTTTCATGAAAATTTACAGCCTGGGGGAAGACAGGGACTTGATTAGTTGCACCAGACAGAATAAGAGAGGCTCCAGTTACCCTTTATCAGAGTGTGGAGAATCTGTGTTGGGCAGAGACATTATTCATATCACAGCTGTGGGAAAATCTTAAATTGGCACCCTAGTTTAACCAGAAAGTTCAAACCTGAGACACATGTCCACAAGAAACATGATTTTGTTAATTCTGCTGCTCATGGAACAGCTTGTTCCCACTTATATCTTCAGTTGAAGATATTAGCAAAGATGACACTTCTTCCATTAAAACTGTAGTTTCCAAAAATCATCATATTTTGACAGAAAAAGGGAAAAAAAAAAAAAAAAAAAAAAAAAACCTTTTAGAGACTTTTTAGACCTGTGACTCTTCTGGACCATCTATGCAAAGAAACTCCTTCCACAAGCATATGTCTGTTTCATTGTGCTGAAATATGAGTGGTGAGCATTTGGGTCAGAAATCCACAGCTCCTCTGAGTGCAGGCCGGGTGTGTTGTACACAAGGAAAGGCACCAAAGTGTCTGTGTTGACTTGGGGAAATCTTTTTAAAGCCCAGCAGAAAGGAACTACTTTCTGTTTACCTCCTGGGGATGGACCTGTCAGACCCTCACAGTGGATCCAGCAATAGGGTGCTTTATCCCATGGGCCCCTGGTGCTTCTCAAAGCTTTTTTACACCTAGACAAGTTGTTGGTATGCTGCCCTATAAATACATTCACCTTTTATTTACTGATCTCCTGTAAAGCCTTTGACACCATCCCCCACAACATCTTTCTCTCTAAATTGAGATAGATTTGATGGGAGAACTATTAGATGGATTAGGAACTGGTTGGATGGTGGCATCCAGAGGGTTGTGGTCAGTGGCTCAGAGTCCCAGTGGACATCAGGGACAGGTGGTGCCCCTCAGGGCTCCATATGGGCACCAGTGTTATTGAATATCTTCATTAATGACACAAAGGCATCAAGGGCACCCTCAGCAAATTTGCAGATGACACCTGGCTGAGAGGTGCAGCTGACACCTGGAGGATGAGGTGACATCCAGAGGGACCTGGACAGGCTGGGGAAGTGGCCCATGGGAACCTCTGAGGTTTAACAAGGCCAAGTGCTGGAGCTGCACCTGGGTCAGGGTAACACCCAGGATCAATCCAGGCTGGGATAAGCAGAGGGAGCAGCCCCAGGAGAAGGACCTGGGGGTTCTGTGGGGGAGAGCTGGACCTGCCCTGCCCCTGAACCCCCGTGCCCTGGGCTGATCCCCAGCGTGGGCAGCAGGGGAGGGGGGATTCTGCCCCTCTGCCCCGCTCAGGTGAGACCCCACCTGCAGAGCTGCCCCAGCCCTGGGGAACAACAGCACAAGGACCTGGAGCTGCTGCAGCCAGTCCAGAGGAGGTACCAAGATGAGCAGAGGGATGGAGCAGCTCTGCTGTGAGGAAAGGCTGAGAGAATTGGGATTGTTCAGCCTGGAGAAGAGGCAGCTTTGGTGCGACCTAATTGAGGCTCTTAATACCTGAAGGCAATGACAAAAAGATGGAGAAAGACTATTTACAAGGGCCTGGAGTGACAGGACAAGGGGGAATGTCTTCCCACTGCCCAGAGTGTATGGTTAGATGGGATATTGGGAAAAAATTCTTCCCTGTGAGGGTGCTGAGGCCCTGGCACAGGGTGCCCAGAGAAGCTGTGGCTGCCCCTGGATCCCTGGGAGCATCCAAGGCCAGGTTTGATGGGGGTTGGAGCAATCTGGGATAGTGGAAGATGTCCCTGCCCATGGCAGGGGGGGTTGGAACTGGATGGTCTTTAAGGTCCCTCCAACACAAACCATTCTCTGATGTTATGATCCTATGGTCACTCTTGCTCTGTGGCTGTCCAACATTTCAGACTCCTGTATCTCTTTGCTTTAGGAAGACGTGACCAGGAGCCATCCTGAGTTACCAACACACTGCAGGCTGAAGAAGACAGGCTCAACTCTGCCAGAGGACAAAATCATCCCACGTTTCCTTGGTGAGTTCAGGCTCCCTGAGTGTGTGGGGGGGTGTTTCTTCCTGCCCCCGGAAGTCTCTCATCTGAGTATGCTGTTCACCTCTCTGCTAGGCCAGACACTTTCATTCAGGCCAAAAACTCATTTAATTTGCAGAGAAGGTGGTTCCTTCCCAGCTGCCTTTCAAAGTAGTTTCTCAACTGTGCAGGGAAGCACAGCCAATCACACACCTTCACTGGAAAACACCCTGGCAGACACAACACCAGGTGGAGGATCCTTGTCACGGGTTTGCAGCACTATGAACACATCCAGGCTGTAGTAAGGCTCTCAGTCCACCCTGTAGTTCAGACACCCTCAAGGGTCACTTTCAGGGTGTTGTAAGAAGCAATTATTTCTCCAGATGAAAACCTATTTAGTTCATTGCAGGATATATGGGAAGATGGGGTGGTACAAGAGCTATATTATAACTAAAAAGCCACCACTTCTCACTACAACTACTACTTGGAGAAGGGAGAGTTGTGTGCACACATTGCCTGTGGTAGCAAAGCTTCTGCTTGGGGCTTTCTCTCCTTAGAATCACAGAATGGTTTGGGTTGGGAAACCTTCCACTATCCCACATTGCTCCAAGCCCCATCCAACCTGGCCTTGGACATTTCCAGGGATCCAGGGGCAGCCACAGCTTCTCTGGAAAACCTATGCCAGGGCCCCGCCACCCTCACAGAAAAAGAATTTGTTCCCAATATCCCATCTGTCCCTGCCCTCTGGCACTGAGAAGCCATTCCCAGTGTCCTGTCCCTCCATGCCTTGGCCCCAGTCCCTCTGCAGCTCTCCTGGAGCCCCTTTAGGCCCTGCCAGGGGCTCTGAGCTCTCCCTGGAGCCTTCTCTTGTGCAGCTGAACACCCCCAGCTGTCCCAGGCTGGCTGCAGAGCAGAGGGGCTCCAGCCCTGGAGCATCTCGGTGGCCTCCTCTGGACTGGCTGCAGCAGCTCCAGGTCCTTGTGCTGTTGTTCCCCAGGGCTGGGGCAGCTCTGCAGGTGGGGTCTCCCCTGAGCGGGGCAGAGGGGCAGAATCCCCCCTCCCCTGCTGCCCACGCTGGGGATCAGCACAGGATACAGCTGGCTTTAGGGGGTCAAGTGGACATTGATGGGTCATGTTGAGCTTCTCTTGACATGGTTTAATCTCTAAAAGGTTAAGCAGGGCATGGGCATCGAGGTTGTTCCCTTCAGCATGCACTCCGTGAGTGGTGTGACCCACAGTGTTTCAGGAGAAATGGCTTCACCTTTTACAGTCAGTCCCTGAGGGGATGTAAGCGGCCTCACTCCGTGGGCCCTGGCAGTGAGAGATCCCAGTTTTGGCTGGTAATGGTCACATCTGACTCGTGGAATTTTTTAGGAAAGGCCCTTCCTAGGGATGAATATGAACAGTATAACAGTGTAACCCATCCCCCTCCCTCTCTATCAAATAACAAATTATCAACTCAGTAAGAGTCAAGAAGATTCTATTTAAATTACAAACTGCAAATATTGGCTTATTTTGAGCTAGTTAGTAAGAATTAACAATCACATAAAAAATTTCTTATATTTTGGAAATACATTTCATCTGCCTTTGCATGATGGCAGCCAAGAAAATTTTGTTCAGATTTTCCAAGGTGATTCACTTACTGGCTTCTAAAAAAACCTGGTAAATTTCAGGTGCCAAAAATTTCTTCATCAAGATTTTTGAGCTAGAATGAAAGTTCCATTCCAAAGACTAACTTTAATAATTGTTCATGCTACTGTTTTTCTATTTTTAGGTCTTCCTAAGAAGACCTCACAAGAAAGAGATCATTTGGTTGATATCTTCAGTACATTTTCAAACTCTTAGGGGAAATGTCAGTGATGCAGCTTTGATTTTGAAGGTCATCTAGGGACATGAACTTCATAGTTGCTGATGATGTACTGTTTTTTCCTATTCATTCCTTCCAACACTGCAGCACAGAGGCAACACTTGCAATGTTTTTAATGTCTTTTTAACCCTTCTTTTGTGCCATTTCTGAAAGCACTTTGACCAAAAGCCCTCATTTTTGGAATATGCTAACTATCTTCCTCCTGAAACAGATTTTCAAACTGAAAGTCCAAACACTGAGGTGCATAAAAACATCTGATGTCTTTTGTATGGCTCTGAGGGGCAAAATCCTCTAAATGTGGCAATAAAGCTGTGACAACCAAAGCAGGTGAATTGTGTTCTGCAGGAGAATACAGGTCACCTCACTCTAGAGGAAGGAGCAGCTTTGCCATTTCACTCCCCAGTAAGAGCTGCAGAGCTCTGTGGGCTCTCTTTACATATTCCATTGCCATGTGCACTTGGCTTATTAATTAAAACATATTCTTTACTGTTTTCAATACATTAAATTGAATGTGTCTAATGAATATCCAGCTGCACTCTTCTTTCTTTATACATAACAATTTAGAATCATAAATTGCACTCATTCCAGCCCAGGAACATTTTGCCCATTATATGGCTGCGGGTGATAATGTATCAGACAGCAATAATGACGCTTGATTTTCATAAGCTGCACTAAATGGTAAGTGCTCAGAGCTACATGTTTTGATTAGCAGACTAAGCAAACCATGACATGAGAATCCTTATTTACACTGACTACTAAGGCTCCTTTCACAAGGTGATTTATTTAGGCAGAGGGACGTGTTAAGTGCACCTGACCTGCCTTTAACTGAGTTCTAGATCATCTCAAGCTGGACGTCTCTGACACAAAAAGCTCTTGAGTGATTGTCTAATCTAAGCTAGATATGCAAAATCATATGCTAGAATTCATTCTGTGCAAGATTTACCAGGAAAAATAAAGTCTATTTTGATGCTCTATATGTAGAAGTTGAATCAGATGCAGAATATACCCTGGGGAGGCCTGTAGACAAGAGAAAAGGTATTTTGTCCCAGATGTAGGTTTCTACGCCCTCCATTCCTTTTCCGTCTCTCCTCCATCATTCTCTTCAGCAGCCTTGTGTCCCTCACGCCCTCCCTCCACTGCACAGCTACACTTCTGTCATTTCACAAGCGCAGTGCCTTCCCAGCACACTAAAAAAGACAAACACACCCATATATGCCTTCACTCGCACGCTCTGCGTTGTTTCTTCAGCTCCACCTATCGACGTCCTGAAAAAATGAGCGGCCGGGGCAGCAGGTCCCTTCGTCTGTCCTGAGCGCATCACACAGCCCTGCACACGCTCACAGGTGACCCCTGCCCCTCACACGGCGCTGCTTTAGCAGTTTGAGGGGCATGACTGACCTCTGCGGGTTCAGGACAGCTGGTCAGAGAAACTGTACTCTACTGTGTTGAGCTGGATATTAATTCTTTGGGCTGTGACAGAGAACTGTGTTTTATTTAAGAAAAGATGACAGCAAGCCAGCCTAAAGGAAGAATTATCATGACCATCATTACCAGACTGCTTGGTTTGAAGGCTATCCCAAAGGACAACCTTTAGGAGGCAAACAGGGTAAACTACAGGGAGGTGAAGAAATGAAGATGAAAAATAGTGCAGCCACATGAAATCTGAGCTCTTATTTGGCTCAAACTTATTACTAGAGTTTGACCTTGATTACGAAGTATTTTTCACTTTAAGTATCTCTTAGCATCTTTCACATACAGCTTTCCTACGCTCATGTTTGAAGGAGTGCGTCAGATAATCCCTATTTCACCCACAATGGCACACACCCCAATAACTGATGTCAAATAAGGTCACAACAGAGAGAGGTTCCACTTCCAGCAGAGTTACATTGCTCCAGTCCATGCTGGGAAAGTCACCTGAGGCTCCGTGGTCAGACAGAGGTGTGGTGGTGGCTGTGGGTGCCTTCAGGGGTTGCTCCGAAACACTGAAATGATTCATACTTCTAAATAACTTCATGATCCTTGGTTGGAAGCAAATCATGAAGTGTTAGATGTCATTTTGAAACAAGGGCTGGGAAACTTTTCTCCAGCATTATGTTTGGTTTAAATTTGGTTTGGTAAGTAGCCCAAACTACTGAATGTGCCTCTAAAAGCATTACTGGAGATGATTCTGAGGGCTGATTGTATTCAGAAACACAGCTCTGGAGGTCCCCAAGCATTATCTGGACCCTCCAGATTGATGCTGGAAGTCACAGAGAAATGGGCATTTCCATCATCCCTGGTAGAAATACCTTGACAACGGATTCTCCATGTCTTGGCACTTGTGGATCCAGAAACTAGAGATGGAAGTGGAAGGGGAGGGGGAGATTAGAGCTATTTTATTTCTGCCATCGTAATGAAATATTTGGTCAGATACATCCAACACAGTCAGAGACTGAGCAACACATCCACCATGGGGTTCTGAAGGGCAACATTACAGCTTTTATCTTCTCCCCTACATATCTGAAGTTTATAAAGTAATTTGGCAAACCTTTCTGGAGATAACCTGTCACCTGGAAGGTTTATAGCCTTGCTTCTGTTCTGGACTACCTAACAAGGGAAAGGAGGTGAGGAGACGTACAGATCCATCCCTGTGAACTCAGCTGGGCTGAGGGGAGGTAGCACAGGGAATGGACTTGGCTTGCAGCTTGCGGTATCTGATATGAGCTATGAGAACTGATAGGATGTAATCCAGCTCAAGGCTCTGCAACGGCAGAGGCAAAAATTGCATACAGGCATTTTGGGAATGAGAGACAGAGCTGAGACAAAAAGTCTTGTGGGGGAAACCCCAGTGAACTGGATTTGCAGCTCCTCCTGCTGCCACAAAAATTGATACTGTTCCTATGAGAGCCTGATATCTCCTGGGAGGAGTTATAATCCCAGACACCCCAGTCTCTCCCCAGCAGCAGTGTCAGCAGCCAGAGAATCTGGCCAAAACCAAACAGACAGGTACCAATACCACACAGACGTCTGACCACTTGTTACCATGCCCACAGAGTGTGCTGCTTCCAGCCACCTATTTGATTTATATCTGGGCCTCTGGTGCCTGCAGCTTGGAGCTGCTGTATCTCTGCTCACCACTTCCCTGCTCTGAATTGCTCCTTGAGCATGTAGCTGCAGGAGCCACACTTTATGTTGAGATGCTGCAGTTGACAGAGACATGTCCTCACCCCAGGCACTTGGACAGAGATTTTTACCCACTCTTGAAGTACTTTTTCTCTTTTTTTAATCAAGCAGAAAAGCAGTTCCAGTGAAAATGCTGGTGTGAGTGAGAGAAGAGACAGGATGTGCTCATTCTGCTGGAGGGAGTGTAGGCTGAGGACACTCAATGTCTTCTGTCTCAGAGAGATATCCCAGGAGAGAGCAGCACTCCTGTGCCCTGCATTCAGGCTAAAAGGGTCACAGAATCAACACAGAATGGTTTGGGTAGGAAGACACCTTAAAGCTCATCCAGTGCCACCCCTACCATGGGCAGGGACACCTTCCACTAGACCAGGTTACTCCAAACCCCATCCAACCTGGCCTGGAACACTTCCAGGGATCCAGGGGCAGCCACAGCTGCTCTGGGCAAACTGTCCCAGGGCTTCACCTCCCTGCATCCAGGAATTCCTTCCCAATATCCCATCTAACCCAGCCTTTTTCTCAGTGGGAAGCCATTCCCCCTTGTCCTGTCCCTCCAGGCCCTTGTCCAAAGTCCCTTTCCAGCCCTCCTGTGGCCCCTTTAGGTACTTGAAGGCTGCAATAAAGTCACCCTGGAGCCTTCTCTTCTCCAGGCTGAACAAAAAGATATGTCTGTGGCCACATGAACAGCCTGCCAAGGCAAGACTCAGATGCCTGAAGTCAGACACACCAGATAAAGGCCGTCATTTTAAAAAGGTACAGGGTCCCAGGGCACTCTTCAAGGCAAAAAACACTCGGCCCATGTGTCTGGTCCAAGTCCAAACCAAACTGCTTCTTTATATGAGTCAGGAATCTGTGGACTTGTTCTACAGCCCCATGCTATTTGTGCATTTTTTCACACACATTTAGGCAACCAGTGCATAATCCCCACAGCTGCGCATTTGCACTGTAAATTTATTGTCTGGTTCACTACCCTCTGCTTACACACACACACACACACACACACGTACATATAATCATGCTCAGTCTGTGCCAAGGCTGCAGAACCAACTCACAAACTGCCTAAAATTGACACAGGAAGTTTTATCCTCAACCATCAAGTTTCTGCAGAGTGATAGACTTGGTTCAGATACAACACAAGGCCAGAAACAGTTTAGATTTTCATGTAGAAACAAGCTTATGGGGTTTTGGAGTTTGCTTTGGGAGTGGGGAACACAGCAAATATCCCAGGAAGCTGCTATCACAAAGTTATGGAAAAAAATCCATCATCTCACCAACTTCCAATCCTTATCATTCCACCTCCCCCATCATCTCCAAGTTATTATCTGTTAACCACATTTTTAAACTGTAGCAAAGAAAACAGAATAAAATCAATAGCTTTCTTTACAACTAGGAGGACAGAAATATTCAGCTCCCCAGTGGGAAAACTGGTTCTTTCTTTTTTCCTTTCTTTCTAATTTTAAACCTCACTTAAGGTTCAGTGATTGAACAAAAGCAGACAAAAAATATTGCAGTTATCTGACGTACAGAAGTGTAACATGAAGTCTGCTCATTATGGATAATATTTATGGCAGATCATAACGTTAAATTACAACTCAGCCGCCTCAGCCAGAAATTTGTAACACCACACATGTGCTTCTAATTAAGGGCTTTTGAAGTTGCCCTGGATATTTATTTTCAAGGGATTTAGTGCACAGAACGATTAAAGTTTGCTCTTGTTAGGAGTTCTGCAATCGAAAAAAAAATTACGAGAAATTGCAACTGGACCTCAAACTAATATATACATTCATTTTTGCATGAGTGTATACGTGTACATCTGTTTATCTATTGCCATAAAAAAAGTAAAAATGCGTGTGTTAACATAGATAAAATAATATATTACAAAGAGGGAGACAAAGGGCCCTTTGTTTCAAATGTGGTCCAAGTCCAAAATTTGTGACCGTAATTTTGTTTATAGGAAATCCTTTATAATGCTAGTTTAGTGTTTCCATATGGAATTCTCATAGGACTCTTTTCTCCCTCCCCCTCAACCCCCCCATCTCCCTCTTTTATTTGGATAAGGCAAGAGAAAAGTGAATGTACATTCCAAAGATGCATAGTCATTCCGGATCAAATTCAATAGATTCTGGCAAGAGTTGAAAAACACAGATGCAGTGTTTTAGGTCTCCTGCTGTGCAGCCTCCAGCCATGAGTGTCTGGTTGAAGCACTTTGTAAAATCATGAAAACCCTATTAAATTCATGAAATATAATATACTGCATTTTCGAGCTAACTTTCCATTGAACTGTCCGTGAAGATGGAATTTGTCTGGCTTGCTTATGGTGTTCACAGACACACACACACGTACACACTCAGGCATCCCTGTGTGCGTGCCAAGACACAACCAGGAGCTGCTGCAGTGCTTTAACCTCTGCTTCTTCAACTGAATCTTCCTCTCCAAAACAGCAGAGCCTGGATTAAAGCTCAGGAGTTCCCATCAAGCCTTCTCTGTCTTTGCACCACACAACTCACCCAATGACCCCAACAATTAAAGAGGTCCTGATGTTTAGGTAGAGGGAAGTGAGCGTCCTACACAGCTGCCCCTCTTCCTACTTAAAACAAAATCCCTTGCTAGGAAACTGAAAGCAGCCTGATATTCTTACTTCATTTCCTATTGAGTTTCACATAATAAAATCATCATATGTTTAGGATTGGGTTTCTTTTCTCCTCTTCTAAATGAAAAAGTGAGAGCAGTCCCCTGAGGAGAAAGCTCTTGCTGTTAAAATTGTCCTCGAGACACGGGCAGTTGCGGCCCCTTGCGTGCCTGTCAGAGTGAGAAAAATATGTATTTTAGTAAAGCTGGCCTGCCCTTGCTCATTTATGTCTAGGCACCCACGTGGCTGAAAGTTGTAATAAGTTTAATGAAATGTGGCTGTACCTGAGCTCACCGTGCAGCCACGTGAGGTTTTCCTTACCTCCGCGTGAGGCAGACGGAGCTCTCCCATAAAATACGCTGTACTTCCAACTGCATCTTTTATTCAAGGATCTGTAGGTACTTTAGAAACACTGAGATTCATAAATGCTTAGGCCAGACAGGACCTTTGAGCACTCAGCCCATGTAATACTGACTGTAAACTTCATCCTGTAGCTGCTGTATTGAACACAGCAATGTTGACTTCCAGTTTTGAGATGAAGACTTCAAGAGAAGAGGGATCTTCAACAGAAGAGCCTTCTCTGGTAGATTGCTCCAACAGCTAATCAGTCCTTCTGTAAAAAACATTACCATGCAATAAATAACCCATGATGTTTAAGATAATATTGCTAACAGTAGGATTTAAGTTGTATGTCTGTGGTTAAGATTGTCCATGGGAGTCTTAACTCCAATTTTTTGAGAAAGAATTGTGATAAGGTGCATCCTTTTCTGTCCAAAGTCTCTACCAAGTTCTGCTCCACGAAATCCACAAATAATTCATAAGATTTTGTGTAGAAGTGGTGATTATATTTGAACATTTCTTCACAATTTTGGTACAAGGCTTCCCATTTCTGTTGTGAGCATTTTCTGTCAGTGGATGACAGAAAGATGGAGGCTGGATGCTTGTTAATTAGGTTCAGATTTCCTGATGAACAGTTCTATTGCAAGCAACAAATCAAGTCAAGACTAGAAATTGCTTTGCAAGTCAAATATTCAGAAATTTGTCCCTGTAACTTTAAAATTCCAGATCCCTTTGGAACGGAAATAAAGGCTTAAATTTCAGGACCACAGTGCACGTTTGACACATTCACTGGCCTCAGGTATGCCAAAACAAAGACAACAGGCCGTCTCCTATTTCCCATTCCAAATAAGAAGGGAAAGGAATGCCTAAAGTCCCTTAAGTACTCACTTTTTTGGTATAAATAGTTTTGAACTTGAGCTTGTTTCAACATTGTTGTTTGCATAAGGGTTAGATGTGAATCCTCTTAGGTTTAAATTAGATGATTTACCTTCTGTAGGTGCCTGTATATCTCTACTTACTAAAAAGGAAGTCTAGAGTAACTTATTTGGACTTCTACATCTTTTTAGACATTTATTTTGGGTGAGAATCCCTTCTTTTTTCCTTACAAAAACACATTGAAATAAAGATATTTTCGCAAGTCTTGGTACAGCAGTAATTGTCTAAGAACATAAACAAAAATGGGTGTATCAGAGATATGACTTTTTTGTTGATGAGGTTAGTGTGGTGTAGTTCAATATCATGTACCAGCTAAGTTACTTTACATATCTTTAAATGTCATTGATATTATGATTCATAGTACAATACTCTGTGGTCTTCCAGTTTCCTTTAAAAAAACTGAAGCATACATTTGCAGACACTAAAGCAAAGTTAATTAGTGAGGTTTGTGTTAACAGACATCTTGAGAGGATTAATGTGCAAAAATTAGATAACAAAGTGCATGCCATTTAGGTTTAAAGTGCTACTCCTGCTGTGTCATGTGAACATTTTATGCAGAAAAACACCTGTATTCTTCATCATGCAACAAAATAATGGGGGACTTAATAAGCTTTACTAATTCGATATAAAAAGTGGCAGCTACAGGAAGCGTGTATTTACTGGCAAGGAGGATTGTTTAAAAGAAACAGACAGAAATGGCCTGGGAATATTCTACTGGATAGCCAGTGAGCAAGCTGAGGGAAAATAAAATTTGGCATACCCTTGGCATTGTCCTAGCCTCTGCACTCCAACCCCAGCCCTTGCTGGTTACACCCACCACAGCCCTTTTGGCAGGGACACACCCCTTGCAGGGCTACCTTTGGTGGCAGTGGCCAGTGTACGTGCATTTGAGTGCCTGTCATTCCAAGCCCCCTGACACAGGAAGGAACATGAACCAGAGGTGACATCAGGCTCCCTGGTGCTCTCATTACCATCCCTGGCCAAGATGTCACATCCTGCCACGCAGCACCAGAGCTCCCAAATTCTCCAGCCATGTGAGCCATCTCAGACCAGAGCCTCACCAACATGGATTTACAGGTTGTTTCCAGAGATGCCGTGGTTATGAGGAACACAATCCATAGAACTCACAAAGGTCTTTAACCTTGTTACTCTTTACTTCTATAACAAAGCATATAAAAGGTCATGGGCCTGTTGGAGGAAGCCACAAAGATACTGCAGGGCTGGAGTCCGTCTGCTCTGGAGCCAGCCTGGGAGAGCTGGGGGTATTCACCTGCACAAGAGAAGGCTCCAGGGAGACCTGAGAGCCCCTGGCAGGGCCTAAAGGGGCTCCAGGAGAGCTGCAGAGGGACTGGGGACATGGGCCTGGACTGACAGGAAAAAATGGTTGTAGACTGCCCTTTTCTGGAGGTGTTCAAGGTCAGGCTGGATGGGATCCTGAGTAACCTGGTCTAGTGGAAGGTGTCCCTGCCCATGGGAAGGGGTGGAACTGCATGCTCTCTAAGGCCCCTCCCAACCCAAACCATTCTGTGATTCCATGATTCTAAAATAAATGGAAAGCCCCCCAAAAAAGAATGGATTACACACACTTCTGTACCTAAGCTCTCTCCTCATTTCTTCATGGTTTCAATTTGGATCAAAGTCTTTTTGTGGAACCAGAATCCTACTTACCTCTGGAAAGGTTATCTCTTGGTTCTGCATTCTTGCAGTGTATTACAGTCCCCCCAGCTCCATGATGAACACTGGAGCTTTTACCACCATGCAAATAACACTACCTGATGGAATACTATCATTAGGATTGGCAGCAATAGCCAATGGCTCTGTAAATTCTCACTTCGATAACCACAGCTATTCATCAGTTCAAATCCCATTTAAGAGGCTTTTGGATCACAATCTCTCTTCCCCCTCTCAAACAACAATAAGATTGTGTAAAAATAAATATTTTGCTTATTGCTTAAATGCAATTAAATGCTTTGTCCACCACACAAGGCACCAGATCCCACATCCTACCCTGCTGCCCAAGGCAGAACTCCAACAAGAGAGTTCAAAACAACAGTATCATTACTGGCTTCCTACTTACTATGCATTGGAGGGGTGTTCGCCGTGGAGTAACAGGGATGGCACAGTTCAACAGTTATTTCCTAAAATTCCCTTTTAGAAAATTTATAAGGGAAAATGCTAGGTTTTGATATACAATTCCCCATTCATTTGCAAATTCCAGTGACCAAAAAAAACCCAAACCACCCTACTTTAAATTAATTTGAACTCTCTTGCTGGTGTTCTATTTTTACATATAGGATTTATGTTAGCTGTTCTAACAAGCTTATATGCTTCAGTATTATTTACATTATTCTTACTATTCATATTGGGCTCCTTTTGGAAGCCTTAATAATAAAGCCCACTAGGCCACATGCTGTGCACACTCAGTCCAAAAAGATGGCTCTGCTCCAAGATAGTTTGGGATGGAAACATGGAACAAAGGAAAAGTTTGGTACAGACAAACATGTAAAAGCATGAGCACAATACAAGGCAAACCTGGTCAGCTGAGCGGGCACAAGCTCAACACACCACAGCCTGACTGCTACCAAATGTTACTGTTCACACCACTGGGATGATTTCAATCAGTTCAGTTATTCCTAACAACGCAATTAGTCTCACTACCACCATGGCTCAATATTCTCAGTGAGCCTGAAGAAGACTGGGAGAACAAGAGAAAATTTGAAGCAAGTGATTAACATCAAATCTGACAAAGCTCTGGAACAGATTTTACATGGAAATACCCAGGGAGAAACCTGGCTGGTTCTTAGATGCAGAAAGGGTTTATCTATGAGGTTATAAATTGGATTTATGGGTGGCAACCAGGAGGAGGACTTGGTAGCCCAGGACTTGTTGTTTATATATAGTGGGGACTGTATCTTTAGACCCAAATGAAACAATTGCATAGAGATATGTTTCAGAACAACAAAATTATATTAAGAAAATAAAGGCTGTTAAAAACAGAATCTATACACAAAAAAAAAATTTTTACAGAGAGCAGAGGCTGCGTATGAAAAGTACCAGTTAATTTCATCACAGACTCATCACAGAGGTTGGAAGAGACATTCAAGAACGCATAGTCCCACCATCAACCAATACCATCCCAATCACCCCTAAAATCCACATGCCTCTTGAACAGTTCCAGAGATGACTCCACCACCTCCTTGGGTAAATTATTCCGATGCCTGACCACTCTTGCAGTGAAATTTTTTTTTCTAATATCTTTCTGAACTTCCTCTGGCAGAACTTACAGCCATTTCCTCTCATCCTTCCACTTCAGACATGGCAGCCAAGACCGGCCCCTACCTCACTCCACCCTCCTGTCAGGGAGTTGTGGAGAGCAAGAAGGTGCCCCCTGAGCCTCCTTTTCTCCAGACCAAACACCTCCAGTTCCCTCAGCGGCTGACAGGTTTTCTAGACCCTTCACCCACAAGATTATGAAGAGTAATTGCACTTGTACTGCAGATATACAAATTAAACTCCTATTTTCTATCTCCAGCCCCTGGGAGGTGTTCAGGGCCAGGCTGGACAGGGCTTGGAGCAAACTGGTCTAGTGGATGGTGTTCCTGCCCATGGCAGGGGGTGCAAAGAGATGATCTTCAAGGTCCCTTCCAACCCAAACCATTCTGCAATTCTGTGATTCCACAATAGACACGCTTCTGTTTGGTGCTTTGAAAGATTCCAAATAGTAACAGGCTACACCTACAGGTCTCACAACATGTTTGGGAATATGCATCAGTTGAGATCCACAGTGATAATCACTGGCCAAAATTTGCTTAGTCCTTGAAAAGGCTGTGGTGGCAGAGACCTTCACACAGAACCCACTGAAGTCAAGAGAAATTGTTCAAAATTATTTCAGTGGGGTTTACATGTAGCTCACGAAAATTTGATTTCTAGGGCTGTTGATCTGTAGCCTTCCACAAGCACTAATTTTACTGACATATCTTTAAATGTAGTTCAGCTATGTCTTGGAAAATTTCAAATCTGCCAAGTCAGATGGATGTGCTGCATGCCGTGGTCCACAAAAATGAAAGGCCAGCTATTAATCGGCTTTGCCTTCAGCTTGGTGACTTCAGAAATGTCCTTCTTGCAGCCACAACATTTAATTTATCGAGAGATATATTTGGATCTATTTATTTCAAGAACAAAATTCTCTGGTTTGCTGCCATTTATTTTATAAAAGAGATAATAAAAATGTAATGAGTATGGAGATTCAAAAGTGGAAATGACACGAAGAAAGCAATAATCATTAAAATAAAAATATAAACAAGTCTATAAACCAAACCGCCAAGATATTTGCCACATATAATGTAACTTTTATACCTCTTACTTCATAATGCATAACTTTACAAGAAAATTAATTTAATGCTTTTGCTAACCTTACTCAACCCCAATCAAGTAATAGGTAGCAAGAAAAACAATTATATGCACACACAGTAAGCTTTCATTTAGTTCAAGTGGTGATTCAAGTATTTCAATAGCATAATAAAGACCTGAAACCTATTTAACCAATAGCAATACCAAAATCCCTGAAACTAAGTTTTTCACATGAGATTGCTTGGATATTTAAACCCACTTAAACTTCTACAACAGGGCTTTTGTGAGATACTTATCTGTGCTGACCTCTATAAATTTCATCAGGTACTTTAGCCATGATACAGAAATAAACTTTACACACAGCAGCAGTCTTGCAGGAGGGACAGGACTTTTGGCCAAAATATGCTGTCATTAACAATGGAGAGGATCTTGGGTCCCAGTCTGAACAGGCAGGAGGAAAGGACTGACACTCATCAGCCCACCCCTGGGAGGATCACCCACAGCAGAGGGTTTAACCATGGCAGCTCACCCCACAAGCCCAACCCCACCTCTGGAAATGTTCAGGGCCAGGTTGGATGGGGCTTGGAGTAACCTGACATAGTGGAAGGTGTCCCTGCCCATGGCAGGGGGTAGAAACGAAATGGTCTTCAAGGTCCATTTCAGCTCAAACCATTGCGTGATCCTGTGATCAGAGCTAAGCCCTGCTTGGGATGGCAAATCGCCACCATACCATCCATGGGACATCAAGACACCTCCCTTGGTGCTGGAAGAGGTTGTCAGCACAGAGGTGAAGGGCTGAAAAGCTCTTTAAACCCCCATCTCCCTCCCTGAGGTCCAGCCCCAAGCTCCCAGCAGTGTGACTCGCATTTCACTGCAGAGGGAAAGGCTGAATGATAGAGGTATTGAAGTGGGTAGGTTAAAATTGGGGCATTTAGTCCTTACATCTACTCAGACATAATTGGCTTAATTTTCCCTGTTGTGAGGCCTTCCTGCCTCCTGCTGCCTTCAAAAGACATCAGACTGCACACACAGAGATTAGAAAATAGCACTGACTGTTAAAATGTTTGATTACAGATATTTCCATAATCACAAGCAAACATGTCAGACTTAAATGATCCTACTCTTAGGCTCCCCACCTGTAAATCATGAAACAAGGCACTTCATGCACTTTTCAGAAGCAAGGGCAGGGTTGTTTCTAGAGCTGACTGAGGCCTTAGGCAACAGAAGTACCATGCTCAGAAAGTCCAGGGATAAGTAAGTATATGCTGCATAAAATATTTTAAGAGGCTTTCAGAAGCAGGAAGAGTTTCTCTGTACTAATAAATCCCTGAACCTGAAGGTTTTGCTGCCCTTGAGTTCAGCAACACGGCTGAGATATCCGCAGTCATATAAAGTTTGCAATTCTCTAAGCAGCTTTGTGGATAGCCAAAGGCGAGATCTACAAACCAGTCATTATCACAATTCATATCAATTACTTTTAAAACTGAAGAAAAGCCAAAAGCTTCATCTCAGTAGGTGGCCTGTTCCAGTGCCCAATCCAGAGAGGACAACAGAGCAATCCATGAGTCCCCAGACTTCAGCGGGGCTTGAGCAGGGACTTCATGCCTTTGAGTCACGAATCCTGGAGCTTTGGACAGATCCTGATCGTCAACCGACCCCACTGGAACCAGAGAATTCAGGCACTCACATTACTGCAGAAAAGCATGAACTTAATACAGGTCTGATAACATCATGATGCCCCCTTCAGCCACCCTCATTTTCAGCTCAGAAAACAAGTAAGACATTCTTCCATGTTTGGCTGGAAAACTAAGAGAAGTATTTTCTGATCAAGTCTCATCCCAAAACAGGAGCAGCCAGGAACCAGCTGCCAGCAGAGGTGGAGCAGCTCATTGTGTCTGGGACAGGAGTCAGGGAGAAGCAGCTGCCAGGCTGGATGATATTTTGGCAGGCTGAATGCAACCCACAGGTCACCTGTGCTCTGCCTCGTGCATGTCCATTTTCCAATGAGTCAAAAGTCCCTTGCACCAAGTCACTACTGGAGGAAGGTCTCAGGAGCAGCCACCTCCAGCAAGAGTCAAGGACAAAGGCAGGAACAGCAGTGCCCAAGGTCCCCTCACACCATCCCCTGTATCTGGCTATGAATGACTGCTGAACTTCACAACTAATTCCCTTTTCCATGTTCTCAGCTTCTTGCACTACTACAATTTAAAATACTTCTCTCTCCCACTACCTCAACCGGCTCATTGATATGTCAGTTGAGGAACATGTTGGCAAATTGGATGCAAATGTTTCTTCTCCTTTCCCTACCATGTCCAAAACATACAGTTACACCATCCTGAACTCACATAAACTCCCAACTGTGTTTATTTCAGAGCTGTAAAGCTGATTTGACTGTTTAAATTGATACAAGGAAGTAGAAACAAATCACTTTACAGCCTCCAAGATGGCTTCTGCTGCACAAACATCCTTTTTTTGCCTCAGGCCTCAGAAATTCTCTGCCAAAATGGGTCTGAGCACAAGTCATGTGGATGAGTTATTCCTAGCACATGTCTTTTAGGGTTTTTTATACTCAGATCTTTTTAATTTTTTCCCTCATTTCAATTCCAAATATCTGATTTTCTTTAATGATTCATATCCTTATTAAGGACCTTGCCAGTATCCATTTAAACCAAATGATGCCTTCTTGAATGGGTCAGGTGGTCCAGAAGGCTACAACTTTTTCCTCTAGTAAAATCTATAATGAGAACTGTGTGAATAACTGATTTTTTTGTTTGTTTAATGCTCGAACTGAAAAACTATGAAAAAAATTAGTATAGAATGGGTCTTAAAACTGTTTCATTTTTCTCAAAGGAATGAAAACAAGCACAAAAACACAATAAATGTTTTATTGCAGTACTTTCCTCCTTTGAAAAATTATCACTGAATTTAGCTAAACTAGGCTTTAAAACATGCAGACTGTAACTCTTTTATTTCCCCTTTCTGCATTTGATCTTTTTTTATTTTCTTCTGACAAAGTACTCTGCTAAATACAGCTGTTACTTCTGGATGTGGAGTGACCTGAAACAGCTTTTTTAGCAATAAAAGGCATCTTTCTCTCTAAAATTATTCTTTTGTATCCAAAGAGAGAAAGAGATCTAACCTTTTCCTCTCTGATAGTGAAAAACTAAGTGTTTGCTCATGATGGGGCACGGGAATCAGCCATGGGATTTGACTTGTTCTGTAGCCATGGAAAACATAACCATGGCACAGAGGTGACATATCTAATGTCAAGGGCAACATTATTTAAAGTGTGTTTCTTCACACATGATTTCCTGGAAACACAGGAAATCCCAGAGCACCCTTGTGGAAAGGTATTTTGGTCCACAGCAAGGACCCTGGGGTCTAACCCCAAGTCTAACCCCACCTCAGATGAGGTTCAGACTAAAGGATTTAAAGCAAGTGGAAGCAGGCCTTGGCTCTTCCCTTCACATCAGGCAAGCTTCAGCCTGGCTTTCCAAATCAACTTTTCATGACCTCCAAACTAATCCCAACCTTTGCACTGGACTCAGTACAACTGGCAAATTTATATTGTAAGCCTCATTAAGCCTCCTTTGGTCTCATAAATCCTATATTACCCAAGAACTGGCTACGCAGAAAGCACTCAGGGTCGCACAAGCCTAAGAGTGTGGCATTTAAATAACTCACACTAGTTAGATGTTTCCTCCACATAGCTGGAAGCCTTCATTGAAACAAAATGTTGCATTTTGAGCATTACAGTAGAACCCAGCACTAAACCTAACCTTGGCTGCAGATAAGGCATATTCCTCAGGGTGAAAATTTACTGTGAGTAAAACAAGCTGATGCAAACTCTGTATTTTCCTTCACCAGCGTGCCAAAGTTCAGCAGTAAGGTTCTGCAATGCATCCTTCAAATCCTGTAAAAATAACTTCTACTAATAATACAGAGAATGAAAAAGGCATAAAGCAGAACAAGAGGCTAGAGCTTAAAGTATTCAAACAAAGTGATATCAATGTTCTCCATCACAGGACTTTCAAATTTGAAAATAAGTGTAGCTCTGTAGCCACCAGTTTCATAGAGGTTATCCCTGATATAAGGGCAGGAGTACATGCCAAGAAAAAATTCAGAATAAGGCAGCCAAATCTACAAAGCAGCACACAGCTTTTCTCTATGAGATGAACAAAATTCAACCCTAACCATCATTCTGCAGTAACTCATTTTATATTCATAACCCCACCTGAACACTATCTTCTTACATGCTCCTACAGCTAAACAAAAACTAGTAATACAACATTTTAAAAAAAGCTCAAACTGCACAAATCATGAATCAGTTAGACAACTGATTTTTTTTTAATTTTAAAAAATCTTTAATGATTACATTTCAATTTTAAATTCCAAATACCTGCCTCCATGTTCTTCCAAATCACTTCTGCACCTGCAACTAACTCCCAGCCTCAGGCAGTGAGCTCTGTTCGGCCTAAAGGTGATCCCCAAAACGGTTTACCCACCCAGCTATGAGAGTGAACCCAATGTTATTCACACACACAGGGTGAAATTGGGAGTACCTTACTCAGAGACACCAGTACCACATTTCTACCTCTTTTCCACTTGAACAACTAGGTGTTAATTGCAGAAATTGGCTATGACTTTGTCTCCACTTCCCTGTTTCACAGACTCTAATCAGGTCCCTATATCTCACTCCCTCCTTTCCTCTCCTCTGGAAGAGCCAAACATTGACCTCCGCTGGATCTCCAGACATTTTTCTCTGGAAGCTCAAACTGAACACGTCTCCAAGCCTTGTCTGGGGAATTCACAGCACTCACACTTGCAAGTGATACACAGAAGGAGATCTGGCAAAATGCTCTTTCTTTTTTGTCTGCCTTCCCTTTCCTCACGAATGTGGACATTTTGCCTAAAATATACAATTACATAGATTCTGGCCTCATTTATCCCCTGTACAATGGGTACTAACCCCATTCCCAACATTAGCTGTGGACCGGGCATCCATTGGCCCCAGCTGCCAACACAGCCAAGTGAAATGAGTGAAAAATGCCCTGTGTACAAAAGAAGATAAATCAATACACTGGGATGTGCTAGGCTAAATTTCCCAAATCTTAACCCAGAGACTGTTTTTAAATCCATAACTCAGTCAGTCCCCAGAAGATAGGAGGCAGATTCTGATCTTAGTTCAAGTCCTGGACCAGGAGCATGTTTGGAAAGAGGGGATAGCAACACCTGCATCCATGGTTAAGGCTGAACCTTGGAGAACGCTTGACACAACTCCAGGCAGCCTCATAATGAGCCAGCAATGTCCCCACTGGCCTCACAGCCAGAGGGCACACTTGCGTGTGATATTGTAGATAAATAATATTATCTTAAAAAAAAATAAAGCAAAATTAAACATTTTGAAAGATGTAAACTTAAAAAAAAGATTATATCAGTTTAATTTTTTTCTGGTTAGAAGTTTCTGTAAAGGAACAGGGTTGTTCTGCAACAGCCCTTCAAAATCTTCCACAAAAGGAAGAGCAAGAGAAATCTTGTTCCTTCCTGCAGTAAACAAGCCCCAGCTTGCAAACAGCACCAGAAACATTTTTTATGTACAACAAGAAGAATCCAGAGCAGCTCCACTGAGACTGATAGATATGACTCTTCTCTTGTTTATATAAGTGATGTTGTATTAACTGTGGAGGAATAAGACCTGAGATGACAGTCAGACACCATCACATAAGCTTTTATCTGCAGACCTCACTCCTCTCCATCTCTGCCATCTTAGGTCTGATGAAAAGACCATTAACATTAAGAGAGTCCCTTGCACTGCATTTCTAAAAGTCATAATGCCATTTGTCCAGTGCATAAACACCAATCCCATGGCACAGGAGCAGCTAAGCTGCCACAGGGGTGTGAAGACAACACCCCAAATTAGAGAATCCTTAAGCAGTTTGATTTGGAAGTGACCTTAAAGGTCTTTTAGTTCCAACCCCCCTGCCATGGACAGGAACAACCTTCCACTAGACCAGCTTGCTCCAAGCCCCATCCAACCTGCTCCTGAGTATCCTGCAACACACCACACTGTCCCATTTTATTCCAGTAAGTCTGGAGTTGGCAGCTAGGGAAATTTGTCCTGTCATTTACAATCTTTGAAGTGCAAACTTCAGACTCACACAGAACAGAGAGCAGAAGTGATGTCTGCGTTTTCAGGTGAGCAAAGCTGCAGACTTCAAAGGTTCTGCATTAGTCTGTGAAGCCTCTTAAAGATTGTCACCTGAGTTTATCAAAAGCTGGCAGAAAACGCATCCATACATCCAGATAAACGTATTCTTTGATCTGAGTGATAAAAACAACTGTTTTTCTTCATGTAAACTCCTTTTTTGTAAATGTTTATGAACTGTGGGAAATTATGTCTCTGCCAGAATTTAAAATAAAGTGATTCAATGGGTTTGCCTTACACTTACCATTCATTATGCTCACAAACATTGCAGAATCCCAATGGAGTTTTCAGGGAAGGTTCACGATGTTGTAGTTACCAGGGAAACACATGATAAATTGTTGCTATCTAAAAAAGAAAATCCCCATTAACTTTCTATTAAAGAGCAAGCAATGTGAACTATATGGGGAAATGCCTTTACGGTTACCATATTAAAATGCTGAGTGCTTTGTCCCAAGATTAACCAAATAATGGCCAAGCTCTGACATTTTAATTCACTGTGAACAGCACCTAGCATTTTACAGCCTGTGGTTTACCATGCATTGCTAAAGACACCCCAGTATTCAGCTGGATCAGCCCAGGAACAGCAGACACCATGTGATTGTACTTGCAGTTAAAATATTTACAGACAAAGCTTTGCTAAGATAGGCTACAAAAAACCAGCAGGGTATTTCACACCGCAATGAAGAGGCTTTGCCAACTCCCCAAGGCTTGTACAGGATATCCAACCCCAGATGAAGAGCTTACAGGTTTAGAAACAAGGAAACTTTGCATAGAACAAGCACAGTTTCTCAGTGTATGTTAACATCAGTCGTTTGATCTTGGAGCACAGGTGTTGCAGATCACCCATCACCTGTCTGCAGAGCAGTGATGGAGTCATAGATGCTCCAACCCTGCCTTGCCCTGATGTGAGAAAACCACATGGGACCACCTAAGCAGCCACACAGAAAACCAGAAAAGCTTCCTTGTTCAAAGCCCTCTTTGAGCTCTTGCAGATTGGGCGGGCAGCTGAAGCAGGAATCATCACCCTTAACCACTGCCCCTTTGAAGGAGCTAATGTCCCTACCATCTTTTGTTCAGTCCCAGCTTTTGAGACTGACCACAAGACTGCCTCCAACCTTACTGAAACATGAACAGGCTGCCTAAAATCACCTTCAGCAGAAGCCAAATTAAATCTGCCTTCTTCCACACTAAAATGTCCTAAGGCACATTTCCTTCCCTGTCCTCTCTTTCACACCCATCAGTTATAGTACCTCAGCCCAGCAGAGGTATTAGCCTTCAATAAAGAGCAGTAATTTCTCTGGCAGCTGCAAAGTGATTCACATTTGGCTGCCCATGACCATCACACTCAAGCCTTACAGAGTAAGACCCTGAATCACTATAGTGAGTTAAAAGGATTTATTCTCATTTAAGAGGTCACCTCTGAATTGATGAAAGACATTCAGTAGCTGGCTTACCCGAGTTTCCACTGTGAATTAATAAGAAAGCAGAGACATTGTCGTTTCTTGCTGTATTGTTTCCACCTCACTACTTGCTGGATTAAAGAAGGCTTTAATTTCATTGGAGCTCGTGTTAAGATGTCTAAACTTTCCAGCACAGGAGAGGAGCTTCAGAAATACTTCTGGCAAGTAGAGGCAGTGTTATGGGATGTAGGAGTTAATTCTTCCCCCTGATGAGACGGAGCAGTGGCTGGTTCTGAAAATTAAGACATGTAGCTCATGGTCAGTGTGGAGGAGGAAGACAGGGGGTCACACCAAAGTTACACTCGGGAAGATGCTGACACAACAGAGTGGGTCTAACCACCAGGACAGGTCCTGTGCTAAAGGAGAAGTGATTTGACAGGACAAGAGGACACAGCAACTTTTCACAGAAAGGGTTGGTAAACATTGGAGTCCCACTCCTGGAGGTGTCCAAGGAGCAACTGGATGTGGCACTCAGAGCTCTGGTCTGGGTGACAAGGTGGGGATCGGTCAAAGTTTGAGCTCAATGACCTTGGAGGTTTGTTCCAACATTTATGATTCAATGAAAGAATCCGCAAGACTTAGACACAGCCTGGACATGAGGCTCTAGACCAAACTGAAAGAGCAGCGAGAGCTGATGGTGTGTGACAGCAGAGAGAAAGAGGAAAAAAGTGGGGAAGGGAAGGCACAGTGATCCCAGAAGCACTGCTGGCAGGGCTTTTCTTGACATATCTGCAGGCCCATTCCTGCTCCAGATCAGACAGGAATGTCTGTCCCTTCTCTTGTAAGAAAAGGCTGGTCCTGGTGATGGTCGCAGCTCTAAGGCCATAACACTCTAGAGAAGGGAAGGATATTGGGTTCTCTCTGAAGGCAGGACACACACCCAACCTCCCTTCCTAGCTGTCAGGTCACCTGGCTGGTTTCTCATACTATCCAGAGGCACAGCCTTAGTTGCATGTTTGACATCACACGGCTTCACACCACAGATTTAGCCCTAGCTGTAAATCAGTGTCAGCAGGATGCAAAATAATGGAACAAAAGCCTCATTTTATTCTGTTGACCTGTTTTCTTTTTCCTTACCTTATTTTTACTTTTACTGCTTTGCTTCTTAAATCCTTTCCTAAAACAAGCAAACCTTTTTTGTTTCCATTTGCAAAGGATAAAAAAAAAATAAAAGGAGTGAGAGAGACACACAAACACAAAAGCCAAAAAGAAACAGTGGAGAGGTATGTGTTATTGGACAAGTGTTTAATTTATGGAACTTGGCCGGCAGAACAAGAGTTTGAATTGTACTTCAATAAGTGGAGCTCTTAGAATAAATGTGGCTTGTAAAATTGTTTTACAGTCTGCTTTGCCGAACAGCCAACACCTCATGGAAACCTTTGAAAAATATTCTGTTTAGAAGCTACAGTTTTTATATTTCATATTTTCTCTATTTGTTTTCCCCTCTGGTTTTATAATTGAAACCTTATGCAGGAAAACAGGATTTTTGTGTCTTAAAATATCTACCTGACCTGACTATTTTTATTATTAAAAAACAGATAGCATTTTAAAAATTCTTCACATATGAGGCACTCAGTTCAAACATGAAGGTGTCCTTGTTTGATATCCCAGTGAGCTACAGAGTTCCTGAATAACCTTAGGACAGTCATTTAGCTGAGACTCATCACCCCTCTCCCTGCATACACATGGTGCAGCTGTGTGCATCTGAGCTGTCTTTCCCATTATAGACAGAAAATGTGACAGAATTTGGGACATGATTCATCTGTGTAGGATGGGAGAGGATGAATCATGCTCTAGATGCATACATTGACCAGCTCTTCACTGGAAGTCAAGATGCTCAGGTACAGACGTCCACACTGCACATACCAACCCTCGTAGGTCCCATCTCAATCTCTCTGTGTCACTAAAAGGATGAGGCAGACACTTCTGGAAGTAAATCCATCCCATCCCAATGATGATGTCCCACACAACTGCGTGATCTTCCTGGAGATGATACCAATCATTCCATGCCAGCCATGGAGAGGTGACATAGATATAAGCCTTTAAATATTTATAGGGAGTTAAGAGGAACAGAACAAGAGGTAGATAATGTATTAAAAAGAAATTCTTCCCTGTGAGCGTGGTGAGGCCCTGGCACAGGTTGCCCAGAGAAGCTGTGGCTGCCCCATCCGTGGAAGTGTCCAAGGCCTGGAAGGTGTCCCTGCCTATGGCAGAGGGTGGGACAGGATGGGCTTTAACATCCCATTCAACCCACCCATTTTATGAGTCCATGAATCCCTTTCTAGCAACACCGTTCAGGAGACCCGTGGTAAGGAAGCCAAAGCCTCCTCCTTCGCAGTTACACACACAGTGCATGTGTGTGTGTGACTGTAGGTGTGCAGACAACCCAAATACAAATGGTGCCAGCACAGCTTCTACCACAGACATGAGTAAAATCCATTAAATAAATTCTGTGCCTCTGCTGCCAGAGTGGGAGACACTGCTGCAGCAGAGGGGGAAAGAAGAAGTCGTAAACTTTTGCCTTGGAGCAAAGTATTGCATTACATAGTACAGAGACTGGGAAAGACACAGAAAGACCACGTTGTAAAAGCCGATTATCTAAATAAGGATGTAAGAATCATATTTAGCCCCATTAAACTATCCCAACTGCTAATTGTTGTAGTTGTGCTTGCTGTACAAGCAGCACAAGATATGGCAGAACTGCTCTGGGATGTGGCTTCATTTAATGCTTGTTGTAGGAAACAAGGTCACTTGCGCACCTTTTTTTCCTTTTGGGTGTTTTTTTGTTTGGTTGTTTGGTTTTTTGTTCTTTTTTTCTTATTTTAAAGGTCTGTGGCTGAGGGTTTTGTACCTACTCTCAGAAACAGTGTTGCATTCATCCTTAGTGACTGTTTTGAAATGCCCTGCTTTATTCATTTGCTTTCGACATCACAGGTTGATCCCTGGTAGAGCCTCACTTGGTAAAGTCATTACGACTCAGCCAAGCGTTCTGTCACCATCCCAAAGTTTTTCCTCTAGCTGTACATGGTATTTCTTCTCTATTCCTTTATGTCTTCTTATGAGAGAAATGTGCTTTTGCAAACTGTTTCTTTTCAAGGCCCTGGTGAGGCCACATCCCTTGAAGTCAGCGTGTTTTCTGACTGGGCTTTCAGCACAGAAGGGGAAAGATAAATTATCCAGGCTTGGCTTCAGGTACCTTAGCACAAGGCCAAGCTCCCAACACAAACAGCAGCCCTGTAGAGAAGTTGGCTCAAGGGTTACTCATCACCCATCATGCTGGTCATGCACCATCTCACTGTTCTGACCAAAAAATTGGTGGTTTTGTTCTTTGCATGAGGCCACCAGGGCACTGTAAGCAGCGTGATGATGCTATGCTTGGAACGTTTTCTTTAGCAGCACAAGCCAAAGAGAAACCCAGATCTTGATCTTGGAGGCTTAAAAAATACACATCTCTGTGCTGTCAGCACCCTGCGCCTCAAAAGCAGGCTGCAGCCGCTGTCTGCTGGGGGATGAGCAGGCACAGGTAGGTCTGGAGGTGAGTCCTAACCACCTGGCACTACCCTGTAGTCTGGAAAATGTTCTTAACAAGCAGGACTGCTCATTACCACACTGATGAATCGGTGTTTGCTAACAAAAGGCCCTTTCTCAAGGAATTCCTCATCAGCCCTAGGTGTGCCATAAGTGATTCAGGCTCTCATTAGCCTTAATTAGATAATTGTTAAAATGATTTCTCTATTATTCATGCAGCCTGTACCACTGAGCACCAGCCCATCGAGAGACTGACAGGTGCTCTCTGGGAAGAAAAGGTGTTTTTCCAGGATGAAGTGATCCTGCAGGGATCACTGTGCCCATCACAGCCCTCCAGGATCTTACCCAGCTGTTGCAGCCCCTCGGGCTGTTCTTATGTAAAGCCCCACAATTCACCACAAAAGCTTTCAGCATCCCCAAATCTTTTTTTTTTTTTTTTTTTTTTGGCACTACTTCTTTCGCCCCAAATTTGGTAATTCTTCAGCCTTCTCCTCCAGCCATGTCTCAAGTTGCCTTCCCATCTGAGGAGGGTGAGTGTGCTTCATTCAAGACAAGATTGAGTTCCCTCCAGTCCATAAGAAGAAAGCAAACAGGAATCATAAAAATGGTCTAGTTGGTCTTTCTTTCCTAGTCCCAGAACTTTGATGCCCAACTTGATGTAGATTACAGGGTGTTACAGATGGCTCAGTGATTTAAAAGCACTGGCCTGGGACTACAGATCCCACTTCCAAAAACTTCAAGGTTGACCTTGGCAAAATCTCTTAGGCTGGAACTTTTCTTGCCTGCAAACAGGCCTCTAAAAGCTCAGCCACCAGGCTCCCTCTGCAGCCAGTGGAAAAAGAGAGGCAGAACACCCTTTTTTTTCTTTCGTTTTTCGCAGCTCAGCTAGGTATATTAGGTAAAAGAGATACCAATCACTCTCTGGAGAGACTAGTTTCTCTCTCCAGAGAGGAATTGACTGGAAAGGGGTCTAATATGACAATATTGCCCTTAACCCCTGACAGTTAAATGATGTGAGCAAGACAAGAATTTTAAAAATACACAGGTCCCACATCTCAGTTTCAGAGGTAATTGAGCTGTGCAGTCCTGTTAAGTACAGGATTTAGAAGCTCTGAAGTCATGTTTCTGCTTTGTAAAACCCACAAGTAATTTTTCCTGGTGGGGTTTAAAATGAGCATAAGTTTTCATGTGCTGTGATGACTTAGACACAACCTCTTGGCATTAATTCTCCCTGCTGCTAACAGCTGTACTGCACAGCTCATGGTGGTTGCTGTTCACAGCAAAGGGACCACTCACCCTTCTTTTTTGAGGCATCCCTAAGACTTCAAGACCACAAGAGATGTCCCAGTCTCCTTTACATGGATCCAGTGCAGCTCTCTGAGCCCACCTCACCCCTTGAAATCCTTTGGAAACACTCCAGGGAGAACATGAGCAAATAAACAAAGTAGACAGAATCATAGACTTGTTTAGGTCGGAAAAGCCATCTAAGACCAGCAAGTCCAAGAATAACCCAGCACTGCCAAGGCCACCACCAACCCACGTGCCCAAGTGCCACATTCACACAGCTTTTGATCACTTCTAGGGATGGTGATTCCAGCACAGTGCTCACCAGAGGGTTATCTCTGTTACCAGATCAATTGCTAAATATGACCATTAACCTCTGGAGAAAAGCACCCTTCAGGACAGCCAGGTGCTGGCCTGGCACTGCTTTAGAGCCTCTTCCCTGCTTCTGCTCTTGATTTCAGACCCCATGTCCCTCCCAAAAATTATTGGGTACCCTCACTGCAGCACCCAGGCTGTCCATGGGAATACCAGGAGCTTTCTGTTGGCAGCTGTGGGCTGAGATGGCCTGACTTCCAGCTGAAGGTGCCCAGAGCTACACCCAAGGAAATTACCTTACAAAGCCCCAGTGCTCATGGGATACATCCAGGCAGAAATATCTGGTTTTCCAGTAGGACCTGGGCACTTCTTACCTCAGGGGGATGTAAATTCCCAATATCTAACCACTGCAAATTCCCTCAGCCTAGAGGACACACAGGAGGAGAAGAGGAACTCTAGATCAATGTTCCCTACACCAAAGTCTTCCTGGCTTGCCACAAGGAAAAGCCAAAAATGGCTGTTACCAAGGCTGCCTCAAAATGAAAACAGGGACTGGACTCAGCTCTGGCCGGAATCAGATAACCAATCAAAAGAATAAAGAGGGACAATAAAACCACTCCCTCTCTCTTCTTTTGCTCCTTGCTTGTTCCTGCACTGAGCACAGCTTTTCAAAACCTCAAAACCTCCCTGTTTACAACACCATGAAGAACCCCTGGGCAAGGGCTGGAGCGCCTCTGCTCTGCAGCCAGCCTGGGACAGCTGGGGATGTTCAGCTGCACAAGAGAAGGCTCCAGGGAGAGCTCAGAGCCCCTGGCAGGGCCTAAAGGGGCTCCAGGAGAGCTGCAGAGGGACTGGGGACAAGGCATGGAGGGACAGGACAAGGGGGAATGATTTTAAACTAAAACATGGGAGATTTAGGTTAGATATAACGAAGAAAGTCTTGGCTGTGAGACTGTGGCAAAGGTTGCCCAGAGAAGCCCTGGCTTCCCCATCCCTGGAAGTGTCCAAGGCCAGGTTGGAGCAACCTGGGATAGTGGAAGGACACCTGCCCATGGTAGGGGGTGGAATGAGATGGGCTTTTAGGTTGCTTCCAACCCAAACCATTCCCTGATTATCTGATTCAAGGTTTGTAGGTGTCTATTCCTTGCATAACCACAAGTTGTTGTTGTTGTTTTAGACCATTTTCTATCTTCTATAATCCTCCTCCCTTAGGCTCAAACAAATGAGTGATGCTTGGGTTTGTTAATACGGTTCCACACAGCCTCTCTTGCTGGTGCAGCCCTCCTCAGGCTGACGTCGATGCTGAAGGACATCCCAAAGGCTCTCGCTGCCGTGGGGACGAGCTGCCGGCAGAGAGAGCCAGAGCATTGGGGAACAGGCGCCGCGCAACGTGCGTGCAGGGCTGCGCTCAGCATCGTGCTACCAGGGGCGGAGGGAAAGCAGCTTTTGGTGCTCAAGGACCTTCTTCTGAGAGCATCCAGGGCCACCGATACTTTTGCCATCTGCCCATCAGTGTCCCTCTCTGCAAAGCAGCCTTTCCTGCAGCCAAGCATCCCTTCCTGCTGCTGCTGCAGGCTCCAACGCTGAGAGCCAGCCTGTCTGAGCTACCCAAAAACAGGCTCCCACCAGAAGATGGTGCCTATATTCCACTAAACAGGGGGCAAGCCCTTCACAGCACAGCCCACTTTGGGGCAACACCTAGAAGAAACCCAGCCACACTATATCAAAATCACCAGAGCAAAACACACAGCTGATGCCAGGCTCCCTCAGGCAGTGGGGATGAAATTTTGATGGTGTGACCTGCAGTGTACCTCACCAGGCTGCAGTGCAGTGTATTTGTGTATTTTCTCTTTAGGGTTTATGTGGTAATAGACTTTTTAATGAGCAAGGCCCTGCAAGTATAATTGGAAGATTAATAAACCCGTACTCCTGCTGAATATTCACCTGCTAACTAAGGAGCACGCAGCCCTGAGCCAGTGTTCTTACCTTTGTCAAAAGCCACATGTGGATGCTGATTTCTGTGCAAAGCTTTGATGCTACCCCAGGCTGCTCTTGATGGTCTATCAAAGGCAGATGTGGAATGAGGAGCATCACAGGTTTCTGGTGATATACAAAAGCACCAATTCAAAACATTAAAAAGGACACACAGTTCAGCCTCTCCTCTTGTACTTTCTTGTCCCCTACTCTCTGCTGCTGTCCTGGCAATTTGCATTGCTTCCCTCCAGCTCACTGCTGGACAGGTATCAGCAGGCTCCCTTCTCAGCACCTGCCACTGTAGGTACACTCAGGCAAGCATGGTCATCACACAGGTACTACTCAGTTTTTTGGCAGATGTCAGGTCCCTTGTCCAACCAGCAGCTTGCCACGGGCTGTATCAGGAGCTGGAGTGAGGGTGGGGTGCTGCAAGGCACCCATGCCACATCCCTCTTTCCCCCTGTAGCTCCTTGGCAGCAGCAGGGTACTGCCTGGTCCCCATCACCACTGTAGCACACACCACTCCCAGCTGTGGATCTGTCAGATCCCTTTTCCATAAACATCTCATCTTTGATAAAACATATCACTGGGTTCACAAGGTTGTCAGGCCCCAACCCAAAAGGCTTTTCTAAGACTTTGTCTCTGTGATTTACAGTCATCCTTTACCATCACCCAAAAGAGGATGGACCTCGGTGAGATCGTTGTGACTGAACATCACAGTGAGAGGGAGCTCTACGAGAAGGAGATGCCAAGAGCCCAGGACCTGCCGTGGAGAGGTGGAAACTGGATCCACCATGGCTTTGGGTATCTCACAGGAGAAATGAAGGAATATGGAGAGTGGATGAAAAGTAAGCAGAAGGAGGTGTTTGGAGGTCTCTGGCTGGGGATATCCATATTTCCAACAGTACTCCCAGTGAAGCGTGTTTCAACCCCTGAGGCAGACCATGGTCCAAGCTCATTGCAAACTCTGGCCTTTTAATTATCTCACTCTCAGAAAGAATCTTAATCAGTTACATGTCATTATTATCACCTCACATGGCGATGCCCAGAATCACACATCAGAAGTGGGGGATGAATCTCATCTGTAACTGCCTTGGATCAGCCACTGCCTCTCATCCACATGTGGGCTGATGATGGGGAATTGCCTCCTGATAGAGGCAGAGACTCTTGAGTTCCCAGCCTTGGGGGAGCAATAAGCACTGCGGGTGTTACAAAGCCATAAAACAGATGCCAAGACTGATCTCAAAGGTTCACTGTCCAGACAGGAACAATGCATGAGCAGACAGTCCAATTACTGGCAGCGAGGGTTTGAGAGGCTGTGTAAGGCTGTGGGCCCTCTGTCAAGGCTAGGGTTGTTAGCAGTACAGCTCCAGGCCAGTGTGATCCCCAGACACAGGAGAATATCTCCTCCTTTCTCTTTACTCCAGTCGTCCACACTTTGTAGACAGCTTTTCTTACTCCATGTTCTGGAAAGCTTTGGCCACTGTCCTCTGGTTATATTTGAGTTTTTGCAGATAATACTTGTGTCTGAAACTAAGTGTATTGCTGATGCCTGTTGCATCAGCACCAAATACTAATAAATATATAAATAATAATACCTCAACACCAAATACTAAATAAAATTAATTCAGACAAGCCTGGTCATTTTACTCTAAGGAGCCCCTTCCTCCTCCTCCTCCTCCTCGTTCCTCCTCCTTAATGCTGCCTGGAACGAGTTCTTAGGAATAAGTCATTGCCCATATTCAGAAAGAACCCTCGTACCTTATGCTGCATCTAATGAACAATCTAATTAACACAATTAATTTCAAATCTTGAAGAAGATAAAAGTTGCATATGCACATTGCACGAACATCTGAATATCTTGCGCATGCAAGCAGCTCCCCTTTCCCGTCCATTCTCTTTGTACCATCCTTTAATAACAGACAGTGGTTCAGAAATGGTTGCAGTTTTCCCTGAGGAGAGGCAGAAGAAAAATTCAAGTCAATTTGCAGAAGGAGAACCAGCTTCAAAAAGTTATTGCAGTGGCCTCATCCCATCTTCCCCCTGCACTCACCTGAGGTATCTGTGCTTGGTGTCTGTTTGCTCTGCCCAGGTTCAATAACCTTCTCTAAAGAGCAATAACTCTTTGTCCTCTGGAAATGACTCTTTGCCCTGAGTACAGTCCAAGCTATAATTACTGTTTTCTAATTTAGGTTCTTTAGCTCCTGAAATACTTCTTAGACACTTTTGACCCCATCTCCTATATCCACCATACCTCCATGTTCAGGGTTGCTGATTTTCTTCCTAAAACAGCAAAATTTTTTCCTTTTCTTATTTTCCTATATATGTACAAAGTAGTTTCAGAGTTCTTCTCTGCATTTGAATTATACACCAAAAAGAATCTGTCTCCTTATTAGATTTATAGCAGAACCTAAAGTGATCTACCATGAAAGTAATCCTTTGACTGTTCTCTGACCACCACAAATAAATCACCTGTTTTTCTGTCCCTCCATGAATTTTACAGCAGTGCCCAGTCCATCCCTATTAATTCTCAAGTGCCAGATACAAAATATGAGACAACAACTAATCAGAGCCTTGTTTTATAGAACTGTTAACACATCACCTCTGCTCTGTGCCCAGAAAGGGGCTGCAGAGGTTGTTCTTTGCTAAAATGATGCCTTTTTAACAGTGTTTTCCTTTGATGTCCTCCAGACAAGCCCTTAATGGTTCAACTGGTGGACTGGATCTTGCGAGGGACCTCTCAGGTGATGTTTGTCAACAACCCTTTCAGTGGGCTGATCATTTTAGTGGGACTTTTCGTCCAGAACCCCTGGTGGATGCTCACAGGCTGCACTGGAACCACTGTGTCCACCTTAACTGCGCTGGCCCTCAGTCAGGACAGGTAGGTGGCACCTTGTGTCTTCGTGCACTTAACAAAAATTGATGGCTGTGATATCTGGAGCCCACTGATGGGTCACTGATTCTTGTTAGAAGACTCAGGTGAAGGCAGAGCTGTGGCTCAAGAAGAGCTGGCCTGTCCCTGTGTCTGTCTGTCTTCCTGAAAACAGACAGTTCTCTCTCTTTGATAGCCATTGTCACAACCGTGCAGGTCCTTTGAGCCACAAGGATGCCCCTAGACCATCATCATCCAGCAGTCCCCAAATTTTCCCCTTCCACACACCACTGCAAGGCAGTACATCAGTAATCGCACTGTTTTTTCATCCCTTCACCAGGGGCAGGACACTTAAAATTGCATTTCAGTGGGTCCCAGTGATGGGCCACCCTCAGCAGAGCTTTCTACGTTGCAATTGCTTCCATCACAGGTCATCCATCGCAGCCGGGCTGCACGGCTACAACGGGATCCTGGTGGGGCTGCTCATGGCCGTCTACTCTGACAAAGGGGATTACTACTGGTGGCTTCTCTCCCCCGTGGCAGTGATATCAATGGCCTGGTAAGTGCCACTGCTCCTCCTAGTTCTCAAAGGATGGGTCTGGCTACAAACAGCTCAGACACACTGAGGCCCCCTCTGCCCTACACCAGTAACTCCAGGCTTGATGGCACTGGAGAGTTGTGTTCGTCAACACACAGAGCTCGTGGGGGCTGTGGTAGGAGTTGAGGGCACAGAAACACTGATTATAGCAAACAGGCAAAGCAGCCCCACCCCAGTCCTCTGAAAATGGCCCTCAGAAACACGACATACGCGGGTTGGAGGTCATTGCACCCAACACCACAATGCTTCTTCCTCATCCAGGCCCTAAATCAACCCTGTGCTCATCCTGAATTCAATATTCCCCTTCTCAGATATGCAACCGGTCATGAGCAAAATTAATTCCTCCAAGTAGCTCCAAAGGACAGGCTATGTCCTTCCAGGATTAAATTTTGCCATTTTTAAATATGGATCAGAACAGCACTGCAGAATCTATTTAACAGCCTTAACTGAAATTAATTTAATAGTAACATTTTAATCACTGTAAGCAGTAAGATGCAAGCCATTATTGGATTTTCACTGCTTTTAAGATCAGATTTGTTTTATATTTCATTTCTTTAGTCATTCTCAGCAAAGGTCATCTTGTAACAATCTCTCAAAACCCAGGACATGTTGCGAGAATGTTTGGATTGTCTTATCTGCCAGAATTCCTTGAGGCTTTTTGTTTAAAATTTTCTTCATTGTTTAGTTCACAAGACTTGAGGGTAGAGCTGAAATATTTTAAAATCAGACACTTCAATGATTTTTTAACTGATACTTTGAATTTCAGCTTTAGAAGTCAGCATTTATTTAACTGTTTCCTTTTTTCCTGACAAGATGTGTAAGTGACAGAAGCTTTGTATTTCAGCACAGAAATTAGGACACCATTTTCACTGAAGTACTGATTTTTTTTTTCCCTGCAGCTGCAAGCAAGGAAATCTGTAAACCCCATTGGGAACCAAACTTGTCAAAAAAAGAATAGGCTTCATCTGAGATTACACAGGGAGAACAAAGCTTTTTTCCCACTGATAGTATCTATACAGCAGGACACAAGATGTTGCTTTTGAAATGTCAAATAATTTGGGTGGGGTGTTTTTTTATTATAACCAGCTTAATGACCTTCTAGGGCTCACATGCAGCTCCTTGAAAAATTAAAGTCTTTAAATTGATTTTTTATAAACTGTAATGTTCACTGCCACTTGGAGCTGACCATAAGAGCTATTTAGCTCACCTCTTTTGGAAGAGCTCAGCTGGAAGGAGAACACAGGCCATTTCCACCAAGGACTGGCCAGTTCTTCTCTTCCTTGAGCTTTCTGGGCCCCAAGAAAATCAGATATCACCTTGCCAACATGCTCCCATAAAGTCCTCCATGTAGGACACACACTTCAAGTGGAAATCAGGCAGTGTGGAAATGCCCCAAGAAGGTCAGGCAAAGTTTCTACCCCAGGTTCTACAGACAAGAACTTTGGAAAAGGTCATGGTATTTCAAGGTTTACATGGTTTTTGTGTTCTGACTCTAGGTTGAGTGTCACCCCAAGTACTTTAGATGCTAAAAATATTCAATCAAGCTTTTTAAAAACAAGTCTCAGTTTTCAGGAAATGCTGTATGATTTTGGATGGTACCTGGGCAGCACAAAATGACATCAGTCAAGGTCTGAGTGATGTTTGGTACCAACACCTTTCCCAGCTCTGCTACAGTGGTGGCTCCATCTTATACTCTGTTGGGCCTCATAGTCCCCAAAATTAGTGTCTAACATAGTAAATATTTCCACCCTTCTTAATGGAAGATTTTCCATCCCCTTTGATCACCTCTTCTGCTCTATTTCTCTTCCAGAGCCATCCCCTGATACCTTTCAAACTGTTAAAGAAAAAAAACAAAACAAACAAACAAACAAACAAAAAAGGCAAATTGGGTAATTTCCAACTCCCTCTTGCCTCCTCAAGACAGCAGCTTTTTTAGACCATCTAAAGTTCTCCAGAGTTCTTCACGTGACATTCCCAAAATCTCCTTTTCTGTTTCTTGTTCAAATTTTCAGCTGAATAGGAAGTCAGATTGCCTGTCTCTGTCCATGCTCAAACATTGTATTGGATGCATGCATGGATGTGAGAGTATTTTTTTCAGAAAGATGAACAGCTTTCTATAACGCTTTGTTTGACGCATATTAAGGGATTCACCACCTAGAGTTGCTAAAAGGAACAGTATTGGCTTTTAATTGCCAAAATTACCATTTTGTGACCATGTTTCACCACTATAAATTGAGATGAACAAATTACAATTGTATTTCTTCTCCTGTTCTCAGCCCAGTCCTGTCCAGTGCTCTGGGATCCATCTTCAGCAAATGGGACCTTCCTGTTCTCACTCTGCCCTTCAACATTGTGGTGACCCTGTACCTGGCAGCCACAGGACACTACAACCCCTTCTTCCCCACAACCCTCATCAAGCCTGTAGCTGCAGTGCCCAATATCACCTGGTCTGCCATCAACGTGCCACTGGTAAGCTTCACACCTACAAGTTTATGGTATTTCACTGAAAAAGTGAGCAGGAAGGCTTTCACCTCTGGATGACACTTTCCTGTGGGTCAGAAGGAGTCAGGAGCAACTCACAGAAATACATGGCTTGGTTCTGTGCAAAGAGAGCAGTGCCACAGAATCCCTTGTTGATCCAGCAGAAAAGTTGGTGGAGCCTTAGGGAACAGAAAACCTTAGCCTCTCATTCCAATCAAACTTGGGTTGTCCCAAAACGAGTCTTGAGTATACATCCAGAACACATCTGGATATGCCCTCCTGCTATCCAGATATGGTTGAAGAAGCATCAGCAGCACAGTCAGTGGCAATATGAAAATTCAGAGGAAACATCAGGATTTCAAAGTGCCAGAAACTCATTTATACCCAGTCCCCTCATGTCTAGGTCTAGCTCTCTGGAGGGTCACCTTCCCAAAGGAGAACAAGGGTAACTGATCCAGAGGGTTGTGGTCAGTGGCTCAGAGTCCCAGTGGACATCAGGGACAGGTGGTGCCCCTCAGGGCTCCATATGGGCACCAGTGTTATTGAATATCTTCATTAATGACACAAAGGCATCAAGGGCACCCTCAGCAAATTTGCAGATGACACCTGGCTGAGAGGTGCAGCTGACACCTGGAGGATGAGGTGACATCCAGAGGGACCTGGACAGGCTGGGGAAGTGGCCCATGGGAACCTCTGAGGTTTAACAAGGCCAAGTGCTGGAGCTGCACCTGGGTCAGGGTAACACCCAGGATCAATCCAGGCTGGGATAAGCAGAGGGAGCAGCCCCAGGAGAAGGACCTGGGGGTTCTGTGGGGGAGAGCTGGACCTGCCCTGCCCCTGAACCCCCGTGCCCTGGGCTGATCCCCAGCGTGGGCAGCAGGGGAGGGGGGATTCTGCCCCTCTGCCCCGCTCAGGTGAGACCCCACCTGCAGAGCTGCCCCAGCCCTGGGGAACAACAGCACAAGGACCTGGAGCTGCTGCAGCCAGTCCAGAGGAGGTACCAAGATGAGCAGAGGGATGGAGCATATCTTGTATAAGAAAAGGCTGAGGGAATTGGGTTTATTCTGCCTGGAAAAAGAGAAGGCTTTGGAGTGACCTAACTAAGGCCTTCCAATACCAGGAGAGATTGTATAGGAAAGATGGAGGGAGACTATTTACAAGAGCCTGGAGGGACATTTGAAGCCATTCCCTCCAAGGAGAATTGGCTTCAATTTCAAAGAGAGTAAGTTTAGATTAGATATTAGGAAAAAACTCTTCCCTCTGGGGGTGGTGAGGCCCTGGCACAGGTTTCCCAGAAAAGCTGTGGCTGCCCCTGGATCCCTGGAAGTGTCCAAGCCCAGGTTGGAGGGAGCTTGGAGGCACCTGGTCTAGTGGAAGGTGTCCCTGCCCATGGCAGGGGGTGGAATGAGATGATCTCTAAGGTCCCTTCTAACCTAAACCATTCTATAACTCTATGACTTTACCCAGAGTCCAACTCAGAGCCAGGGTTCCTTCCTTCCCTTTTCAGCCAATAGCCTGGACAAAAAACTGCTGTGTCCCTCAGGGCACAGACAGACAATAACAAGCCCTTTTCTGCCACCTGCTGCAGCTCTTACAATCCATCCCAGTTGGTGTTGGTCAAGTGTATGGTTGTGGAAACCCCTGGACTGGAGGCATTTTCCTTGTGGCTCTGCTCATCTCCTCCCCACTGATTTGTTTACATGCTGCAATTGGATCAGCTGTGGGGATGTTTGCAGGTAAGAAATACTGACCAAATCTTTTTTGCAGCTAAGGTATCTTGAGCCAAGCCAGATTCTGCTCAGACTTTACAGTCTTGGCAGTAGCTGGGACAAGACTGTCATTTTTCAAACTCTCTAAATTTGAAAGCTCTTTCTAAAGGTCACGCAGCACAGTGAAGGCAAGAACAGAAGCAGGTTTTCTTTAAACTTTGCATTTGTTATTAGATTTGTCTCTCAGGAAAGTGGCTTGTTCCACCTTGCTTAACCCTTCAGCCACTGGGTGTGATGAATCCCATAGAGATCACAAGAAAACATAGAGAAAGAGTTTCAGAAGTGATCTCTTGCCACCACAATTGTTTAAATTACCACCACAAGCAAAGGTCTGCCTCAGAACTAATCAGCCAAGGAAAAGAAAGACTTTTCTGGGATGCAGTTTGCTCAATCCTGCTGTGGATTTCTCAAAATACCTAAATGAAGGCCACTAAAAATATCCTGTCTCTCCACTAACCAGAGAGAAACAATATTAAGAGACTTGAAGCAGACCCTAGAGGTTAGAAAACATTAATGCCACTTAAGTGGCTGATTTTAATAAGAACAGATGATGGAATAAGTGTAGTCTGATTCCTTGGAAAAGGCAGTGATCCAACAAGTGCTCTGTGCTCTGAAGCACTCTTTACAAGATGTGAGCTGTCTTGTTTTTGTGTTTTTAAACAAGACTGTCCACAATTTGTATGACTAAGAGCATATGGCAGGTCTTGTAGAGGTGTGACATTCAGTCTAGAAGGGAAAGGTCAGGGGGAAGTTTCTGGGGACAAGCATGGTGATAAAACAGAGAACAGATGAGGACAATATAGCAGGAAATGCATTAATCTTACAACTGTCAGGAAGGTGGCCGGTGCACTACATGTTGAACTCTCCTTTTCACTGTTACTCCTGAATCCCATAAGAAATCCTGCAGAAGTTTCTGAGAGGTCAGATTTGAAGCAGACCCTCAGCTCCCATCCCCGTGGAGAATTTCCACTGCACAGATGAAGTGACCACCTCCAGTAACTAGACCATACCTCACAAAGGTCACTAGGAAGAGATGGAAAACTCTGCTTGTTCCCACAAAGGCATGAAGTTGTGCCTCTGATATTCAAAATCAGGGTATGTATGAGGTTTAAACAAGTGTGTGAGCACAGCTTTCTGCAAGGAGGACACCCAGGTCCTGCCTGGATTCTGGGTGGATCCTCCACCTGTGTGTGTGGATACATCACACTCGGTGAATACACAGAAAGTTTTGTCTGAATGAAACCTTTGAGACTGGGCCAAATTCCACTGCAGGGACATTATCAGAGCTCCAAAATAATGAGCCTCCTTCAACCTCCTGTGCTCATGTGCATGTGTGAGCACAGATAAACCCATTGATGTTATGAGGAAGAGATGACAGACTCCTCCTGCAGGTACCTCTCACGCCTGACCTCACAGCCTTGCCCTTTGTCTCGCAGCCCTGAGCATTGCATCCCCGTTTGACGGCATCTACCTTGGCTTACACAACTACAACTGCGCCCTGGCCTGCATCGCCGTCGGGGGCATGTTCTACGCCCTGACCTGGCAGACCCATTTGCTGTCACTTGCCTGTGGTGAGTATCCCTTACATAAAGGGAAGGCAAAAATTTGTGCAGCCAGGCAGCTTATGAGGAGTGCAGGTTTGGAGTCAACCATCGCTCTGTCTATCCCAAGAGCAGGTACTGTGCAAGAGTTGTTTCTCTGGTGGCATCAGCGTTGGGCTTGACTGTGCGAGTACAGAGAGAAGAGTGTTAGAGCCTGATAGCATGGAAACATCTAGAAAGGGTGGAAGCACTGATTGTGAGATGAACACAAGCTAATCCATGAGCATGTTTAACAAATTAGCAACTCAACAGTTTCACGGAAGCAGCCTTTTCATAATTATATGTATCACTGGAGGAAGTGGGTCATAAGAAGGGAGCTGTTGCATCAGGCCAGTTTAAAATCCACCCACCTGACAACCCCACCTCCAACAGGAGCCCAAACCAGGCACTATGGGAAGAGTTTAAGACAAGAAATTTGCCATTTAAGACATTCCTGTGAAGATTTACCCAGGCTCCAGTTATCTTTATCTCAGTGTCCTGAGGACAGTTTCTGGATTTCTCAGTAGCTTTTCCTTCTCTGACTTAGTCTTTGGGTACCTGACCTCGCCTCCTGTTCAGCCATCCCTGGCATCCAGGGGCAAGGAGTCCCCCTGCTAACTGGCTGTGGTGTGAAGCCATAGGACAGAGAATTTCTGAAAGTCCAGTTCTACTGAAGAATTTCTGCAATTCCCACTGCATGTGGGTCAGGTCATGCCAAATAATAGAAATAGAAATTAAAGATTAGAGAAATGCCACCATCACTTGCTCTTGACAAAACCATGTTCTTCATTCCTCACCCATCTCTACAGAGCAGAGAGAGTGAAATGTAGCCACAGAATCATTTGGGTTGGAAAATACCTCTAAAATCATCAAGTCCAACCATGCCTCCAGCCCTGCCAAGGCCACCACTAACCTATGTCCCCAGGTGCCACGTCCACACAGCTGCTAAGCCCTCCAAAGATGGGAACTTCACCACTGCCCTGGGCAGGTCCAGCCAGGCCTGGACAACCCTTTGTGTGAATAAATTTTTCCCTAATATTCAACATAAACCTCCCCTGGTGCATCTTGAGGCCATTTTCTCTTGGGACATTTCAACTAATTGTTGAATTCTAGCAGTGACCCTCACGCCAGGTAGCTGGGAGGATATTTTGCTGTGCATTTGGACAATGTGGCTATTTTTTATATTTTCTTTGGAGAATTGAGCAACATTTTTCTCATCCTGAGCTCTCTTTGGTCTTCTCTTCTCAGCTTTATTTTGTGCCTACTCCGGAGCAGCTCTTGCTAATGCCCTCTCTGTGGTAAGTATGGGGTTTTGTGTTTTACTTGGTTTCTTTTGTTTATTTGTTTTAACTGCATTTTGATTCATTCCGATATAATGTTAAGGAAATGCCTCAAAATTCTTCATGTCATCTTTGACAACACTGAAATGAGAATGCTGCAGCCAGCTGTGCAAACTCTCAATTGTGTCCCTCAAGACTTTATATATCTGATAATAAGATTTCAAAGACCTTTGGAGCATATTATCCGCAACAGGGTTGTGCATGTATATGTGAGTTACAGCAACAGCATATGGTTTGAGATTAAATACTTAGTTGAAAATTATCTTTCAGCAATTCCAAATGATCTAAATTTTCATTTTCTTCTTTCAAAGTCTTTCTCCAACCCTGCCCACAGATATTACTGAAGTTTGAACTGGGTATGAGAACTAAAATGAGGGGGAGACTGTTCTCTTAAGTACAAAGTTATTATATTTGGACAAATCAAGAAAGGAGTGAAGACAGAAATGCCAGGCTTTGTTTCTTCTTTAAGATCTGAGAGATTAAAACAAAACCATATTATAATTAAATTGATTTACTAACTTAAAAGAAAAAAAGGATTAGAACTAGCAGCTCCATGCACTAAATGTTTTCATCTGGCACCCTCTCAGTACCGTGTAGGTCCCTGCATATGGGCTGCTTTAAGCACACCTGCTTTTGGGAGGCATCAGGAAGGACATCCACTTTTTATCCCTGCGATCTTGCTTTTGGCAGACCTCAATTCAGATCAAGAGGTGGGGGAACAGAGAGGGCTGAGGGTTGGATGTGATGGCAGTGACATATAATCATTGGGCAGAGTGAATATTCATGAATAATACCCTCAATACATGACATTTCACAGAGCAGAGAGGGTAGAATTTGGCTCTTTTATTAGAGAATTCAAGTGTCTGCGTGTGAGCTGGGTGTCTTGGCTTTCATTGCAGTCACCAGAGCTCTGAAGCCTGATTCAGTTGCTTCAGCATTGGTGCCAGGTTCCATTCAGCACCAAAATTGAAGCTGCACCTCTTACAGGGCTGAGGTCTGCAGTGTCAGATGCTTTGTGCAGCCCCAACACACCCCAGGTGAGCTACAGACCTCTGTGTGGGCAGCTGAACTGACATGTGGTAGCCACTGTGCCTTCAGGGAAAACACAGACCCTCCCAGCGTCCCAAACGCAAGAATTTAGCTGCAGGCAGATGTAAGCAGAGAGACCAAAAAGCGGTACCAAAGTGCACCCCTGTGTTTGTTCTGTCCCCTCCCAGCTCGGGCTGCCAGTCTGCACCTGGCCTTTCTGCCTCTCCGCACTCCTCTTCCTGCTGATCAGCTCAGAAAACCCGGCCATCTACAGAATGCCCCTCTGCAAAGTCACCCACCCAGAAGCCAACCGGATCTACTACCTGAAGATGAAGAGAAGGGCCTCGGAGAGCAGGAGGGAAGAGCAGAAGCGAAAGGAGCAGAAACCTTCTGACAGCTCAAAAATAAGCACTGGGGGCACCCCCCTGTGCACCCCCAAGAGCCGCCACGCTCACTGATTTCAGGTACACACAGCTGTGCAATTTGGGGGCAGCTTGTCAAACGTCACCCAGGCACAGCACAGCCACAAAGACCACTTTTGCCAGCCATCTGCAGGCTGGGGATTCAGCATTCCACACTGGAGAAATCATGGTTTGCCCTTGAGCTAAGCTTTCCAAAAAGCACTCAGGTAACATAATAACAGCTGCCTTATCAATCCACTGGCTGTTAACTTGAAAGTCACCTCTTATCAATGATAATTATAAGAATAGGCAGAAGAACATTAAAGCTGATGAAAGGCATTTAATTTCAGAGGTGTAATTTAACAAAATAAATATGCTGAGAAGGCATTGGTGCCTAATAATAATAAATAATGTAAGAACTAAGTCAAGAGCTGCACTTCAAATTAAGAAAATGTATATTTGAAAGTGAAATAAACAGACTGTTCTCTTCCTTTCTTGTGTGCCATCAGTATCTAACCCTTTTAATACCACTTTACAGCTACAACACGCACAGGTAAATACTCTTACAGAGCACATCCTGTAGCATTTTCAGTGCCATCTCCTGGCTCCTCATTAAGTGCCAAGGCAATGAATACATATGCTTTAATCAGACTAGAAGAGTGACTAGCTAGCAGCGATCAAACATTCTTCTTCTCCTTGAATAATTTTCTGTCTTACAAATAGAAGGTTTCTCTCTCCTGCTGATTGCAGGATAGCAAGTCTGAATCCCTACACACATCCAGTGGGAAACAGGAAAACTTCATGTAAAGAATGGGATAAATGTTTACTGCTGGTGGCAGTTTTTTCTCTCCCTTTCCTAGAGGGGCAGATACTTTCCATTCAACCATGAGAAATTAACAAGTGAAAGGTTTCCACTGCCACTTTATGCCTCCTCCAAGCCCTTACAACAGGGAAGTTCCAACTGCTCCAAGGAGGATTTTCTCAGGAACCTTTTCCAAAACCTCTGTGAAGGAAGCCTGACAGAAAGGCTTCCTCAATCTAAAGTTGTTGTATGTAGTCAGTTTGAAATCACAGACCCAAAGGATGTGAAGATTTAAAATCCAAAGGGACTGTGCAACCACAAACACTCAGACACTGTCCTCTCTGCCTCGTGATGTAGGGCTGTTTTGCAGATGCATGTGAGCATTTTTGAGCAGGTGGGATCCCAGCTCCAAACCCCACTTTTTTAAAAGGTGAGCCTGTGTGCTGCTCATGGAATTATTTGTGCCTTTATCACCAAAAATCCAGCAGCAGCAGCATCTGCCTGCCCCTCTAGATGTCCCCTAGGAGCAGCATCCAAGATTGAATTCATCCTGGGAGACAAAAAACATGGTGTTGTTTATGTTCAGATTGGTTTCTGTTAAACAGGTGAGGCCATTCCAGGAACTCTGGAAAAATTTAGGTCCTACTTCCTCCTCTGTCTGCCAAGACACTCTTTGAGCCATGACTTTAGCAAACCAACGCTAGCAAGTGAAACAGTCTCTCATGGTCACTACAAACTGCAAGATCAGGGACATCCCCCTGTTGCTGCTGCTGTAGAGAGCCAAAGAAAGGCAGAACAACACAAGAGGTAACACACAACTGCCTGAAGACCTTCTACAGCAGTCAATGAAATATGAAGCACATAGAAACTAGAAGAGCCTATTCATGCACAGTTTAATTTAGCTCATGCACAGTCCAGCGTTAGAGAAATATTTGAATAGCAGCAATAGAAAGTTACTGCAAAAACTACTGCAAAATAATGCTAGAGTCATATATGTGAAGAAAAACCCCAACTGCAGTTAGTTATGCCCAACACATTTGTTTTCCTAAAAACAAGAGTGAAGCCCAGGCACAATATGGCTATTGGAAAGGATTTGTCATGTAAGTGCCACTGCAAGCATTAATTCCTCAGCCACAAGAAAATCCATCCTGAAATCAATTAGTAAAGCAATTTCTAGAGTTGAAGCCTTCCATAAAAAATAGAGTATAAATAGCTTTTTTAAGTCTCTAGCTAATCAAAGAATTTGAGTAACTATAGCCAGTACTAATAATTCTTGAAAACAGGCAAGACAAATCAAGTGTCTCCTGCAAGGGAGCAGCAGACAATAAAAGCACTAACTGAAGCTATCAGTGGTAGCCCAGCAGCCTGATACCTATAGAGTTCTATAAAAATTTTCATTAAGAGAGATAAAATGTATAGTTTTCAGTGGGACTAATAATTTTGAGACAGCTCCCAGAGATCTAACATAAAACAAATATGGCCATTAAAGGAGGAAAAAAAAAAGCCTCTTCTGTAGTTAGAGCCGCCACTCAACCCAGCTCACCTCCACCTTAAATAATGTTAAATAAATGTTCCTGTACAAACCAACACCTGGCCTAGCCATAGCACATGAAAGAACCAACCTCCTAAAAATTTGCCTTCAAAAATTAAAAGGCAGAACAGATTAAGCAAAGTGAAGGAACCGTAAGAGAGCTCGCCAGTGAACAAAGACAATTCTGTTATAACTGGTGCTCAGTCTAAAAAATAGTATATGCACTATGTGGTTCCAAGAAAAATGCTTACCTTATTGCTCCAAATATAATTTTTCTTATTCTTGTGTTTGCTTCATACCCCATAAAATAAAAAAAAATGCATCTTCGCTCTTCTGTAGACTTCAGTGCTTCTGTTGACAAGATCAGTCACAGAACTCATACAGGAAAAGCTGGGGCAAGTCCTTTGGATGTGCTGGCTTGGGTATTGGTGGTTCCAGGATGACTTACCACTTAGTGACTCTTCATGAACAATTAGCAAAGTTGCAGGAGGGAACATGGAGGGAAGGGATTTGCTTTTCCCATGGACATTGTTTGTAGCAGAGGACCTGCACTGGAGCATCCTAGCTGCTGGAGCATGAAGTTTCCCTCCTGATTCATAGAATCACAGAATCCTTTAGACTGGAAGAGCCCTCTAAGATCCTCAAGGCCAACCATTCCCCAAGCACTGCTGAACCTGACACTAACCCAGGCTCCCATGGGCCACATCCACACGGATTTTAAATCCCCCCAAGGACAGGGGCTCCATCACTGCCTCAGGCAGCCTGTCAGTGTTTGACAGCCCTTTCCACAATGATGTTTTTCCTGATATCCAGTCTAAAATCGGTTTCCATCATCTGATCTTTTTTGAGACACAACCACCTCCTCACATACCACAGGGATGAAGAGCAGACGGGAAGAGCAGCACAGGTGGAGACCACAACAGGAGGTGGTGACAGCAGGGAGGACGCCCAAAGCTGCAGACCTGGAAAACCCAGTGCTGTGCTTCCAAACAGTAATGGGGAGAAGTGGCTGCAGCATTGCACAGGCCAGGCAAAGCATGGTGGGTTAAAGCCTGATGAACAGATTTCCTTGCTCTTATCTACTCTCAAGAAACCAGTGCTGCTTTGCAGCAGAGCCTGGGCCCTACTCCCTGTTCAACTCTGCTGTAAGCTTAAAATAAAAATAGTCTTTTTTTCTGCAACACAATATCTCTTCTTCCCATACCTGCTAGTATTCAGTGCAGGTAGGAGCCTGCAATCATCAGACACAGGGAGAGTGTGCGTCCCATCCTAGCCCCTAGGCTGCTGGCACAGGGAGCCAGCCAGCAGCCCAGCAGGCACCAGAAAATACCAGGAAGGGCTCTATGTTCCAGAGGGGCACTCCAGCAACACAGGGCCTCTCTACAAGCTGAAAAACCCAAAACTCTCAAACTTGTCCAAATAAGAAAATTCCTTAAAATATCCAGCTGCTGGGGAGTTGGTCTGTGCTCTGTCTGTCCATGCCAGACATCTCCAGTCTGCAATGACAGACATATTGCCCAGCACTGCAGAATGATTTCGGTTCTTTGTAGATCACATTTTCCAGAGTCACAGAAATACCACCACTCTGAGAGGGAGACCTGTTTGCTGAATGCTGCTCCCTCACTCCCTCTTCCTCCACACCAGTTTTAATTTGGGAGAAGGAAGGAGTTCAAACAGGAAACAAGCCCTTGACTGCAGTTGATTTTACAGTTCTCAGGGGGTCTTTTACAAGCTCCTACAGCTGTTGCCACAGCTGGAATTCACACATCCCAGTGGTGGGATAAAAAGACCTGGGATGGCTCTGTGGGAAGCAAAGGTTTCTTCCACTGCATTTTACCTGGCAGTGAGTTTAGGTATCTGACATCTCACTCAGCAGCTGTTTAGTGCACTCAGTTACCTCAAGGCATTTAATAGCCTAAGGTCTCATGGAACTGCATCCTCACATCCATCTCCAGGGGCAGCGTTTTGCATAGAGAGTTGACGCAGACCCAAATCCCTGCTCCCAAAATGTGCATCTTCACACAGCACATCAGGGTTGAAGCACCAAGTGAGTGCAGAAGCCCTTCCAAAAAAATCCAACTGCACCACCACCCAAAATGCACAGGTGTTGGGGCTGTTCAGCACATCCCAGCACCTGCAAATTAAACTGTGCCGTACACTGAATTGCAAAAGGCAAAAGCAGAGGGACAGAGGCCTCCTTGACCTGTGCAGCTTAGGATGGTCTGGAGTCTTTCTCTCCCTGCACACCCCATCCTGTACCTGACATTGCTTTTCCCCACTTCCTTCATTTCATCCAAGTGCTGACAGCTCTGTTGCTCTATCATCCAAAAATCTCTGCTCTGCAGAACTACTCAGCCAGAAATCAGGTAGAGACTTCCCATCTTTGGAGAAAACAAAAAAGTCAGAGGTGACAACAAACTGTCAGCCAGCGATGGTTTCTTACTGCAGCCAAGCAAAGTTAATTCACTTGTGCAAATTAAATCATGTTTAGGGCATTTTCCCTTGGCAGAAACTGAGCTATTCGACAGATATGACTTTTTTTTTTCTTTTGCCTACCCCCAAATGTGCATCTCTACTGCAAAGGGATTTATACCTGTTTGTGCTTGTGCATGAAAATGTTGCTCCACAGTACTGCTTGCAAAATTCCATAACCACCCACAGCCAGGGTAACTCTCCCTCTATCCATTGCACTGACTATTAATTTCCAGTTGTTTCTACCGTCTGGTGCTTCATTTCTTGATGCTCCCAGTCCTCTTTCTCTTGTTGATCAGCAACCCATGCTATGTAAAGCATCTTCCACTTCTATTAAGAAATACTTGGCAAGAAAGTAGTAATCGCTGGGATTTATAGGCTGGAAGTTTCTTGTTGGAACAATTATAATATTCTGCTCTATGTTAAGGCCTAACACATTCATCTCCTACAACATACAGGTTTGTGAGAATGGATTATTTCCTTGGAAGCAGCCGTGCCCTGGGTGAGACTCACAGCCCTACCATCAGGGCAAGGGAAGAAGAAAGGGTGGGGAAGTTTATTAAGCTGAGAGTAGATGCAGGGAAGTTAAGTGAATTGATTCTGAAACTGAAAAAGTGAATGAAGAAGCAGAAAAACACCTTGCCTTGTGTCATAAAAAAGAGGCAAGTCTGACCAGCTTTGGCATTTCTAACGGGATCCTGCTGCCTTGAGGTAGGTTTGGAAAAGGAGCCTCTTTGAATTTGGGCTTTTCCTTGGAGCCAGGAGAACAGGTTAGGGGTTTGAAGTTGAAACTTAGAATTATTTGAGTTTCATTTTCCCATCTTTACTGAAATACAGCAATACAGTCAACCTCGGGCTTCCAAACCCCTCCAGTATTTCAGATTGTTTCAATATAATGGCTGGACTCAATCATCTCAAAGGTCTTCTCTGAACAACAATTCTGTAATGCTGTGATTCTAATAGGGCTGATTCAGTCTGCCACGCTAGAGATGACCAGAAAAACAAACAGCCCTGGGCTTCAGACTCGTGCAGGAACCAGAGAGCTTTTCTCTCTCTCAGCTCCTGAGTCCCAGGGCTTGCGACTCAATCTCATCTCCACAGGCATCCAGGCCAGCCCAGAGAAATGTCCATGGCTGGTGGGAAAAATGATCCACCTGGCTGGAAAAAGGGAAGGGGACACAAAACCAAACAAGTGGAACCTGCCAGAGCAACGCACTAGGCTTTTCTTTGACCTGTATTTCACTGGGTTTCATGACACACATGGCTGCCTGGCTTTCCTGGAGCCTCAGACACATTTCCTGAGCTGGACACCATGGGCACTTCTACCTTGGTGAATGGGATGGTTCCAGGAGTCAGGTCCTCATCCCCAAGCTGCTGAACCTCCAGTCCTTTGCATGTGTTGGCCTTGGCTAACTACTTCCTTTCCAAACAATTCCCCACTCCTACTAGCAGCAACATTTTGAACAAATACCTTGAAAAACTTGCAGCTGAAATAGAGGAGTTGTTTTCTACCCCAGCACTCAGAGCATCAGCCTGCAGGAAGAGAGTCTGCACCTCTGCCTGAAGCTGGCACCTACTTGCCATCACAGAGCAGAGCTTTTTTCCACACTACTCTAGCTGTAAGACAACTACAGCCCACTCTTCACCCTCTCCCAGGATACAGAGACTGTTGCTCTTAATCAATAAGCTGGTTTCCAGATATCACTTATGCACTCTTGGAGCTGCACGGGCTGAGAAGGTGAGTCATGAGAGCTTGTCAAGGTGGACAGAGAAGACAGTGGGTCTCCAGAGAAAGCAGGCAGAAGAGGGCACTGATGTGAGTGCATTAGGACAATTTTGGGAGCATACATCACCAAGAGCAGGTAGGCTCAAAGCACAAGGAGTTTGGGCTGTGCCCGGGCCAGGGAACTGCTGCTTGTGAGCCCTCTGAAACGGGAGATCCGCTGCGATTTCCAAAGCTGCACATGTGGCTGTGCTGGAGTCACACCACGAGAGGGAGACGGACACCGGAGAAGCCAGTGCTCTGCTCCAGCCACTCACCCAACCCCGTCCCACTGCCACTCAGAGGAATGCCAAACAGCAGCTTTCTCTAGAGAATTTTACGGGCCAAAATGCAGGGATAGAAGCTGCCCATATCAACTCGGCTGTTGAGCCACCCTGTATGCACCCAAAACTATTTCCCTCAGCAAACAAGTCCAAGATTGTGACAGACCCTGTGGTGCTCTGTGTTGAAACAGATTTTTCTACTCTTCACTCGCTCGTAGGAACGAGATAAAAAGCAATGTGGCCACGGACGCTGATGGGGGCAGCCTTGCTCCTCCAGGTACTCTGGCTGTGGGACAGGTCAGTCCATAGTTGGCCAGAGGAGCTGCGTCCTCAGCCAGGACCTGGGCTGAGCACCACTCACTCTCAATGCACTGTGTGGATCTCTCCCACTCCTGCCATACTTCTATTACCACTGCCAGCTCTCCACACACCTCCAGAGGAGCCACAGACTGGCAATAATTCTGGAAGTGAAACATTAGGTTTGATCATATTCATCCCAGATGAGCTGCAAAGGTCCCTTACCTCACTGTAGCCGATTTGGAGCATCACCTCATTTTGACATTCTCTTCCATAACATCCTCACAGACAAGTTAATGAAGTATGGGCTAGATAAGTGGGCAGCAAGTTGGACTGAAAATTGGCTGAATGATTGGGCTCAAAGGGTTATAATCACTGGCACAAATTACAAGTAGAGACCAGTAATTATTGGGGTAACCCAGGTGTAATAAGTTTAACTTCCTAATTAATAACCAGGATGTCGGAGCAGGGTGCACCCTCAGCAAATTTGGGGAAGGCACAAATCTGGGAGTAGTGTTGGGTATACTAGAAGGCTGTGTTGGCATCCAGAGGGTCCTCAGTAGGCTGGAAAATATGGGCTGACAAGAACCCCTTGAAGTTTCAGAAGAAGTGCAGAGTCCTACACCTGGGGAGGAACAGTTCCATCCATACATGCTGGTGGATATCCAGCTGGAAAGCAGCATGACAGAAGAGGCCTGGAGGGTCCTGGTGGTCACCAATGTGACCACAGTCCAGCAAAGTGTCCTTGGCAAGATAGCCAGTATCTCCCTGGGCACCATTAGGAGGAATGTTGTCAACATTGCCAGGGAGGGGATCCCTCCCGTTCACTCACAACTCTGGTCACATATCACATATTCACACCCAGTCTAGCAAAGGCAGACCAGGACTCAGGGTTTAGCAATCTGCAAAGCTCCACACACGGATTTACACCATTTTAAAGCACTTGTTGGAGTCCAAGAGCTGATGTAGCTCCCTGAGCAGACCTAGTCCCATCGGTAAAACCTGAGTCAAGGAGCACAGACAAAAACAGCAGTAAAAGGCAATCTGCTACCAAGTAATTTTAATTCTTCAAGGCCACTGAGCCTTGAGAGAGGAGTGAAGCCAAAGTGTGTGAAGCTGAATTAGGGCCATTAGAATCTTTCCGGGCACAGCTGACCAGTTCAAGCTCTGTACCCACCTAATGCAGCCAGACAGCTCCTGCCTGGCGAGCTAAACCAGTCAGGGATCATTCAGCATTTTTCTGGTGCTGCGTCTGGTTGAGATCCAATGACCAGCCCCTGTTCTGACCATGTCAAGCACTGGGCTTGGTCCAAGGGATGTTCTCAGAGACACCTTCCCTCAGAGCACAGAAGAAGAAACATTCATCAGCTTTGCCAGCAGAGAACTGATGAGGTAAGTCACAGATTTAGACCTCCTAAGCTTAGCTGCCAGACACCAACACCAGCTGCCTTGTCCTCAGCACCAAGCGGTCTTCACACATGCCTAAAATCAAGAGGCAGCTCTCTAGTCCTCTGTGCTACCGGCATGCTCAATTTGCACACATTTACATGGTCACCCAGAGCTGGTGGCCCACTCCCAGGCAGGTGATAGGTGACAGCTATGTGACAAGCACATGGCACATCGCAATCCTTTCGCCTAGGAATGGCCATTGCTGCTCCAGTCTTCCCACCTTGAACCCCAAAGGATACCTACATCCTTGAGTGGCCCACCCTGGACGTTAGTGATGGGCGCCGGAATTGGCACTGAGTTACACCTGGGAGGTTTTCTATCATTCCCACCTTTCCACATCAATCCTATACAGAGGGAATCTCAGTCCTCAGGCAACCAGGAGTGCTTTGCCTAGGGCACACAGCTGCAGGCAGGTATTCTTTCATCCTTCCTCTCCAGGAGCTGGCTGCACCTGGGATCCAGTGATTTTGTCACATGGCACTGGAGATCTTCCCTGCTCTGCCTCTAGCCCAGAGCAGGCTGCTGCCAGGGACCTCATTCCCACGCAGGCATCAGCAGACTGTGATCCTGTTACTTATTAACCAGCCCTGATAATCTAAACAATACACCTCTCCAAGACATCCATCACTGACCTGCCAGCCAGTGCCTTTTTTGTGTCACTCCAACCTGTCAAATACTCCATTAAGGCACAAGAATCAGACAGAGAGGTCCTGAATCTGGTTCCTTTGTACCAGGACATGTGGTGACAGGACAGGTGGGAGTGGCTTCATGCTGACAGAGAGCAGTTGAGTTCAGATATTATGAAGAAATTGTTCCCTGTGAGGGTGGCGAGGCCCTGGCACAGGCCCTGCCTGTGGCTGCCCCATCCCTGGCAGTGTTCCAGGCCAGGATGGACGGGGCTTGGAGCAACCTGGGTAGTGGAAGGTGTCCCTGCCCATGGCAGGGGATGGAATGAGATGGGCTTAAAGGTCTCTTCCACCCCAAACCATTCTGGGATTCTGTGACCCTGATATTAGCTCAGTTGGTCAGAGCATGGTGCCAATATCACTGAAGTTGTGGGTTCATTCCCTGTATTCCATTTACTTAAGAGCTGGATTCAATGACCTTTGTGGGTCCCTTCCAACTCAGAATATTCTGTGAATCTGTGATTCCCTGGAGGAAAGAAATACCCCACAGCTCCACAGGTGGAAGCAGCACAGCCCAGGAGTGAGCCCCGTCTGCACTCTGTGCTGCACCCCTTGGAGGGAGAGCTGAAAAGATGTTGCTTTAAACAGCTTGAAGCCAGGCCTGGGCATCCCTGAAACATGAGAGGTGTGAAGCTTAAAACTCAGTCTGAACAGACCTCCTGTGAGGCTCTCCCATCCAAATTACCCAACGCATTTCCCTTCTCTGGACATGCAAGGGTTCATCTCGCTGGTAAGAAACCAAAGGCAACCCAAGGAGAAATTAATTGTAAAGGGAAAATATGTGGACTGCACATGTGAAGCAGCTTCCCCTGCAAAATTTCATGTTCTACTGGGTGCAAAGGAATAGGATGGCAGTGTCTGGTTCACTCACAAGAGCTGCTGCCTATTTGATCAGAGGAAGACTGGCTCTTGCAGCAATGCTGAGCTGACAGCTTGTATCAGATGCCCTCCTCTTAGGGGAGAAAAAACTGCAGTCTGCTGTTAAAAACATCTCCATCAAAAGAGATGCACCCTGGGAATGAGCACAGTGAGAATAAAATCACTCCAGCTCATGTGCATGCTAAGACTGTTTCCACAGGGCAGGAGGAGGCAAAGCCATAAAGTTTAGATGGGTTCTGGTTCAACAATAAATCATTCTCTCCAGCACCCAGCTCAATTTGCAAGGTTGCTTCTCTCAGCCATCACTGGGAAAGAGTCCTAAATTTACTATGGCTTAAATTAGCCTAAAAGGTCCCTTAAGTTCACCAGCTCCTTCTCTGCCCTTTCTCCTATGTTACTCTTCAAGACTACCCTCTCCAGCCTCTTTGCCTTTTGCAGCACTTTCACAGCCTTATAAACCTCTCAAATATGCCACACTTCTGATATTTCAGATTCCTCCAGCAGGGTAGGGAGGACAGGTTAAAAAAAAAAATTAAAAAAGGAAAAGAAAGAAAAATACCCCTTGAATTTCTCAACTAATTGATAAAAATCAATTAAACAATGGAAGATCACCAGGTCTTTCACTGCATTTCATTAACAGACTATTGCTTCTGAAAACTACCCAGAAACAGGAAAACTTGACAGGCTGCTGAACACAAAATGCTGTGTTGTACATTCCCAGGTCAGAATTTTGATAGGGAAAGATGCTAACTTGTGCTGGATAAGGAGGATAATGCTGGAGAGGTCAAGCTCAGGTACGCTGAAAGTCCATTTTAAAGCCCTCAGTCCTTTTAAGTGGTAGAGGAGGAGATAAGGCAGAGTTAAAGGAGAATTAATTTTAAAAAATAAATAAAATAAAATAATTTTTAGAAAACTACATCAGGGAAGAGGACATTTGGATAGACTGTTGGCAAGAGACCCAGGAGAGAGCAAGAGGAAAGGTGGAGAATTCAAAGGGGAACCTTCTTAACATTCACTTGGAGCTCTCCAAGTGGGAGGAGAAACAAATCAGTAATATCAGGACAGGAGCCATGCTAGCCTATATAAGCTGGTGGGACATTTTCTTTTTCCCTACTTCTGTCCTAGCCAGCAAACCTACAGCTACTCCTGAGCTCATCAGAGAGGTAAGAGCACTCTGTTCTTTCCTTCTAATGCACGATGTTACTGACTTACTTGGGTCTTTCCTCTCCCTCAAAACACCTGGCAAGCAGCATTTGAGTAATCCTGCTGAAGGAGAACATCTGAAGCTCAGGAGGGGCACAAGAATATCAGTTATCAACAACCTGCTAGCGGGGTGAGGATTTAATAGTACTGCTTAGCCCAGGCAGCTGAACCTTGGAGGAGAAGGAGAAAAGAAAAAGAGAAAAAGAAATAGCCAGAACTCTTTAACATTTCCTTTTACTGCCTTTCTATTCTGCCAAATGAAAATGCCCAGAGAGTAAAAATACAGAGTTGATGTGATAGTGTCTCTGTATTTCTCTGCCCCTGGGAAACAGATCTCTGAAAACTGAATTGCATGTGGGCTTAATGAATATTTAAATCTGAGGGGTAAGCTTTCTTTTGAACTAATACTTTGAAATATATCTTCTATGGGAGAACCTGAACTCTTTTTTTCCAGTGGGGGTCAAGTGCATTATAACCTGTTTCGAGGATTGTGCTTGTGCATGCTTGTGCTCCTATGCCTAACACAATATTAATCCAGCTTTACTACACCCCTAGTAACATTACACGGGCTATGCTGGAATTAGAGCTGCTGAGAGTCTGGCCCTTTCCTGCTATTGTGCTTGGATGCAGGAATTCCTCTAAAAACAGGCTGCACACAGAGCTTGGCTGCCCGCAGACTTCACAGCAACAATTCAGAGAATGCAAGAGACAATCGCTGCAATTGTGCGGTAGCAGGTCCTCGGGTCCTTGGACAAACAAATACCTCACCATAAATTAAACCCTCAGAGAAACCTGAATTTTGGCAGGGAGAGAGGAAAATTCCAGAAAGAAGAGAAAGCACTAGATAAATTTGCTGCATTTTCACAGGTAAAAGCCCAGTGTCCAGCTTGGAAGCACCCATTACCTGGGAGTATTAATTAGCCAAATTAAAGACACTGTCCCTCTCCCAGCTGCAAGCACAACACTGTTCTTACCATGCACAACACAAAACGAAGGTGTGGCCAGGCTTTTCCCTCTTCAGCAGGTGAATAGAGGAGTATTTGCAGGGCCAGATGCTGCAGGAGTGCAGCCCCAGCACGGAGCCTGCTCCACGGCAGCTTTAACAAGGCATGACTGAGATGCGTGGGTATGGCGTGACAGGGAGGAAGTGCACACAAGTGGAAGGAAAACTGATTTAGGGAGACACGGGGTTGCATAACATCAGTACTTTGCTACAGGACATTTATTAACTCTGAAAAGATGATTAAAAAAACAGGATAGATTAACATCTCGGCCCTGTGATGATTTAATCTTTGTAAAAGAGAATCATCTTTTATGTGTTCTCTTTTGTTTCATGGGAAGCTCTCACTTCCCATGGAAATAGTTTTAAGTAGTTTCTCTGCACTCACAGCACACTACAAATCACTTGCACTTGCACCACTGAGACGAAAAGTGCATTCAGACTGGCTCTGCCTGGGTTCTGCTGCTGCTCCTGTATCTCACCAGTTGCACACCAACCACTACTGAGAGCTTGCGCTACAAGACTGGAACACCTCTCCAGAGCTTACATGAGATGAGGCAGTGTGTTCCAAGCTGTCTGTCTGAGAACCGGACTTAGTCTTTAAAAAAAAACTTTTTCCCAGACTAGTAGAAATCAGGAATGAAAAAAAAAACCTACCAAACCTGCCCCCCTGCGGGAGCCAAGCAGTCTGTTCCAGCAGAACACTCCTTCTGCAATTATTTCCATTTCCTTCCTTTGTGCACTAAGAAAAAATAACACTTTCAGTGAAAATTATGTGTTTGCACAACTTTAATAGCAGGTCTTCAAAAGACCTGCTGCAGACCAGCACACATGGAATCCCCATCAGAACATGTACACTTCAGTCTGCATTAATATTCAGACTTCGCTGTGTTAAGATTCTCTGAGCATCTCCACAGTTCTGAGATAAGACACCTTTTGTATTCTCTCCTTTCTTAAATACCTGCTATCACCTATGCCCTGAAACAATGTAATGTGTTAACAAATCATTAATCTGAGCATATAAATGGTAGGTACTGCTTTGTAAAATCACTAAAAATGCCTAAAAACTATTATGCTGGTGCCAGTTTCCAAGTGCTTCACTACTTCTTTACACTCTCATCGGACATCTCAGTAGCAGTAGTGCAAGTCTGTGGATGCTAAAAAGCAGGAGCAGAGGAATTTTCCCACTGCTGAAGCATTTTGTGAAGTTTTCCTTTCTCATGCTTTAGCTGAGAAACAGTGAAAGACGGTTCTGTAAACTAACTCTCTCTCTTGCACCTGCACGATCTTGTTTTGGTTTACTGAAGAAAATATTTTGAAATAGGCATCGTAGCATTCAGCCAATCACTCTGGGAGGTGTAGGGTCAAGCACCCAATAATGTCATTTCTCTACTGCGAACCAAATTGTATAAACGAGGGGATAATTAATGAAATAATTCCTGGAATTCCATGTGGTGATTATCGGTGTCCCTGGAGACAACAGCGACACAAGTCCTTCATACTTTGCATTTCTGAACAGGTGGGAAAAGCCTCAGGGCTGTGGTGACAACACAGTCCCCTCACACAGGATGTAGCCCCCTCACAGTGCCTGGGATGGGATTCAGAGAGGCCATGAAACCAGTGGGGCTGGATCTGGGTCTTTACTGTGTCATGAAGACCCCATCCAAAACCAAAGGTTCTCTTGGCCTACACTCATTTCCAGCCAGCTGCTCTGCAGGTGAGGAGGTTGTTCAATACTGATTTCATTCTCCCTTAGCATAAATGATCACAGAATGGTTTGGGTTGGAAGGGATCTTTAAAGCTCATCCAGTCCCACCCTCTGCTATGGGCAGGGACACCTTCCACTATCCCAGGTGGTTCCAAGCCCTGTCCAGCCTGGCCTTGGACACTTCCAGGGACGGTTCAACCACAGCTTCTCTGGGCAATCTCTGACAGGGCTTCACCACCCTGACAGGGAAAAATTTCTTCCTAATACCTAATCTAACCCTGCCCTCTGTCAGTTTGAAGCCATTGTCCCTTGTCCTGTCCTCGCTACATGTACTACAGAGCTGACGAATTCCCAGTGGTTCCTCTCCAGAGAGACACATCCCTAGATCAAATGGGACTGCTTGGGGGTTGGACTAGATGAGCTTTAAAGGTCCCTTCCAGCACAAAGTATTCTATGATTCTGTGACATAATGAACACGAGTTTGAGCAGCACTGCTGGGCAGAAGGTAACCACGATCACCCCGCAGCCTTTGTGTCTCTGAATACTCTGGTACGCGGGGCATTCATTGAGTATCAGGTTTGAGACAGGTTAGTGCAAGTGAGTCACCAGATCACCTGGTCTTTTTGCCGTGCCAACTGCGGTGAGCTGGCTTCATTTCTGCCCATGGAAACCCAGAGCAGAGGAGCACGGCCAGCTCACACTTGCATTACTGCCCTAAGCATGCACTTAACTGCCTTTAATGGCAAAGCAATACATCAAGTTTTGGTGAGTTCAGGCCCTCAGATTCATCAATTTTTTCCTCCACTGTGCAAGTGGACTGGGCTGTGACTCCAGCACTTCACATGCACATTACACCCTGTTCTGCAGACTCCTGAGTGCAAACAGCTCCTCGCTCAGTGCGCAGGGAAACACCCAGGGAACGCCAGCATGGGTCACACAGTAACACTCTGCTGTGCAGCAGCACTTCATTTTACATGTTAGCAACAGCAAAAGCCCAAGTTACATAAAGAGGGAGATCCTTTAAAAGGAAAATGTAAATGCACTTTCACCAAATGGAGAGCATTTATCTTGGCTGGAAATTTTGATTTAATTGAAAGTACATTCAACTCACTTATTCCAGACTAAAGTATGAAAAAAGTAAAGGTTAATGAATTAAGATAATAAATTATAACAGAGCCAAAAAAAGCCTTCCTGCATCAAGACACCATCCCCAGCAATGCTCTTTCCTCCTTTTCTCTTTTTTCTTTTCTCTTTTTTCTTTTCTCTTTTTTCTTTTCTCTTTTTTCTTTTCTCTTTTTTCTTTTCTCTTTTTTCTTTTCTCTTTTTTCTTTTCTCTTTTTTCTTTTCTTTCTTTTCTTCTTTTCTTTCTTTTCTTCTTTTCTTTCTTTTCTTTCTTTTCTTTCTTTTCTTCTTTTCTTTCTCTTCTTTCTTTTCTTTCTCTTCTTTTTTCTTTTTTTTCTTTTTTCTTTTTTCTTTTTTCTTTTTTCTCTTTTCTCTTTTCTCTTTTCTCTTCTCTCTTTTCTCTTCTCTCTTTTCTCTTTTCTCTTCTCTTTTGTCTTCTCTCTTTTCTCTTCTCTCTTTTCTCTTCTCTTTTCTCTTCTCTTTTCTCTTCTTGCTTTTCTCTTCTCGCTTTTCTCTTCTCGCTTTTCTCTTCTCTCTTCTCTCTTTTCTCTTCTCTCTTTTCTTTTCTTGCCTTCCTTAAAATCCTTACCTTCATGTCCTACAAAAGCCAAACTCAACACTTTTCTGTATATACTGGTCCTCTAATCAACCTCTCATATGAAACCTGTCCTTGTATTAGCTGGGCTCTTCCAGAAGGTAGAAAATGTCCATTTCTTATTTATGCCAATATTTACTGCTTCCTGTAAGGTCACCACCAGCCCTCCAGTAACATAAGAGTGAGAAACTGGCCAGAATGTGCATTAACCAGGCATTCCCCTACACAGACCCAGAGCTGATTAACCACACTGGAGGGTCTGGAAGTGCAATGCCCAGGGGTGAAGCAGCTTAAGTTCTCAGCACCTGTGTTTCTGAACTATGGGTTCTCTCCCCCAGCTGCCCACGATGTTTTTTAGTAAAGTTTTGAGTGAGTCAAGGACTAACACAAGATCTCTGTGTCTGTATCATCCTATTTAGACTATCAGCTCCCAACCTAAATTCACTGCTTCTTGCACAAGCTGCTATTCACCAGTGAAACCTGAAGCACCTCTGGTTCTGTATTCACACAACAACACACTTTGTCTGGTGTTTGCTGGATAATTACCAAGAATTAGTTCAGTAAACAGAGTATGCTGCAGGAACAGGGTTTTTTATTAATTTGCTGACTTCCTATTTAGAATTGGTTCTTAGACAAACACTGATTTGGCTGTAGACACTGTTTTTTACTGTTAGGTGTAAGCCTCTGATCCACGTGCCTGAATAATCCTTTCTAGGCTGTATGAGGTGCCAAAGGTATTCCGGCAGCTCCTTATCCAAGGGACGTGTGTCCCGAAGGGCACCCCATCTCCCAGCCCTGCACCCCAAACACCTTATCTAGGCCTAAACACCTTTGCTGGGCCTATAACAGTCCCCTACCTTATTTAAACTTTTTATAGCACCTGCTAAATTCAGTAAGTGTTCTTTTCATTAGTCCCTGAGGGTTTCTTACTACGCATGTTCCAACATGTGGTCCCCTATCTTGTCCCAGCAGAGAAGAAGGTGACATGACTAAGGCAGAATGGAAAGCAAGAACTGTGAATTTGGGCGCTAAACTCTTGAATCAATGCTGGGTACTTCTAAAGATTGGGCAGTTAAAAGTACAACTCAAATGAGAAAAAGAAATGTATGAATGCATGTGAGTAATGGAATAGGGCACCGTGGACAACCCCAGGCTAAGCCCATGCTCACAAGAAAGGTTGAACTGGTCCCAATAGGTGATTATGAAACTGAATTTACGTGCCTAATATTGATGCCTGATGGATAAGTTCAAGCTGGAAATATGGGTTAAGCAGCAGAGAAACTTAATAAATGAAACATCTTCTTATAACTGCATGGAAATCTGGGAGGACAGAGCACATGAAGAGGGAATGTACTCATGGAGACATAAGAATTAGGTGTTCAGAGTAAGGATTTTCCTCTTTCTGGCTCCAAAGTAGCACATGGTGAGCAGTTATGTGGTAAAGATCAGACCAAAGAGACATTGTGATGAGCTTTCTTTTTTTTCCCCTTTCATTTTACCAAAGGTTCAGAAGATCAGCATGGAAAACTGTGTTGATGTCAAGATAGAAACCAAGGGGGAAAGAATGCCAGTGAAGCAGAATCCACTGAGCAAAGGTGGGAAGAGTTTCTGCAGAGCTGTGGGTTACCTCACTGGAGACATGAAGGATTTTGGAACCTGGCTAAAAGGTAAACCTACTTCATCGTGACTAATGACATCAAATTCCAAATAAAAAGTACATGAAAGGAGTAGTAACTTCTCAGGGATGTGATTCAAGTTAGAGTAGTACAGAAACTACCTCTACCCTGATTTATGTCCATTTTGTAGGGGAAGAAATCAGCTTTGTGCAGAGATCCACATACTGTTTAAATCTTGGGGATGTCTGAGATGACATTTACCTCCCAACATGCCATGTACAAAGCGAGTTTAGTCCCACAGAACATAGTCCTGGATGGTTATTCTGTGCTCTGTCATTCTTCATAACACTCCAGGTCCTTTCAGCTGAGCAGTTTCTGTCAAGCCTAATGCCACTGTGAAGTTAAATTACACATAGGTAGGTGTGTTTGGTCCCTGTAATAAATCAGCAGTGGGATACACACACTATTTGCCATCTGAGCCACAGACATCATAAATTAGCTGGTTCATATGAATCTGGTCCAGGGTACTTTATAACACAGGGTTCTGGCAACCTCGCTGTTCATCTCAGTTTTCCAGCTGTAAGACTTCAGTGCAGACCATAATAAATCCCTGTCAGGTTTTACAGTCTCGTTGATTCATTGCTTCAGTCATGGTGCCAAGTCCCACTGCCAAAACTCTTCCTGAGTTTCAAAAATACATCCCAAATCAGTACCATCTGCAGAATTTAGGGGGCTTGTTTTACTACTTAATTTGATCTTTTCCAGACAAACCTCTCATGATCCAGCTCCTTGACTGGGTGCTGCGTGGGATATCCCAGGTGATGTTTGTCAACAATCCCCTCAGTGGGCTGGTCATCCTTGCTGGCCTCCTGCTGCAGAACCCATGGTGGACACTCACAGGATGTGTGGGAACAGTTGTCTCAACTTTAACAGCACTTATTCTTGGTCAGGACAGGTAAGTCCATCCTTTTCCACCTCGAGCAGCCACTTCAGTGCTGATTTATGTGTTAGATGTGTGATGTGAATGAAAAGCTTGAATTTAGTGGAAGGCATCCGTGCCCACAGCAGAGGGTTGGAACAAGGTGATCTTTAAGGTCCTTTCCAGCCCAAATCTTCTATGATTTTGTGTATCTGGTCTGGTAGGACCAGACAGATCCTCCCAGCAGCCACACCTGGTGCAGAGGGACAGTGGATAAACCTGCAGAAGGGGGAAGTGCTAACCCAAGCGTGCAAAATCAAATGTCCCAGCAGGTCGTCCCCACACAGAGCCACAGCTGGGTGGGGAGGGAGGGCTGATGTGAGCACAGCATCCTCAGGGGAGAAGATTTCAAGACAGCTGTTCCCTCCACACAGATCAGCCATAGCAGCAGGCCTGTATGGGTACAACGGGGTCCTGGTGGGATTGCTGATGGCCGTCTTCTCTGCTGATGGTGACTACAACTGGTGGCTCCTCCTGCCAGTGACACTGGTGTCCATGACCTGGTAAGTCAGATGTCTCCTCTGCTTCTCCTTCCAGCCCCAGAGTCCCCACAAGTGAGACTGAGCTGTTGCATTTCTGTGCAGGCAGCAATGGAAAGGGAACAAAACTAACACATATGCACTGCTAAATCTGCATCATTATTTACACTTTTAAACTCAGATGTAATCCAGAAACAAATAAAAATACCCACATAATCACAAATAATCCAGTGGGGAAAACAAAAATCAATGGCTGATCATGCGTAATTCAATATTCTAAATGTGAGTCATATTGCTGTGATGCATCAATTCATTTCTGTTTCAAGAGGAACATTATTTTCACCATTTCCTACCATCATCAACCACAAGAGCTTCATCTATTTAAGTCACCATATAAAAATGTCATGAAAATTTACTTCTCCAGGCACAGAAACAGTTCGGTGGTCCCTAGACATGATGGTTGACACTAATCAAAACAAACAACTACTAATATTTTACTCATATATATGGCACCATAATCTGCTAGGTATTTGGACAGAAAAAAATGTTGAAACCTGATCTTTGACCCCAAAATGTCTATCTGAAGATTGCTAAAACCACACGTGTAATTTGTCTGCCTGAAGTTCATGTGGTGTTACAGTCCCTTTGATGTCAGCTTTTACTGCTGATCCACAAGCTCTAGCAAGGGCACACAGGCACATTCACAGCTCACTCAGACCCAGCATGGGTGTCCTAGTCTCAGTCCACTTCAGGTGCTAAAAAGAAAAAGGTAAACACTAGGACTGAGTGGGGGAATAACTCCTTTAAAGTGCTGGATCCTGTCTCCTTCATGCTCACCAAATTCACCATATATATTGACATAGCACGACAGGAATTTGTACATTGATAACTGCCTTTAGAGGGGGTAGGAAATTTATGGAGTGACCCTTTCTAATCTCTGATTTGATTAGTCAGACTGAGAAAATTAAACAGTTATGAGGAGGGGAGTGGGTTTTTTTGTTTATTTTAAATGGACCAAATTTTCTGGAGATGGGTTTAGGGCTGGATGTGGTTCTGGTGTGATTTTTGCCTATCTGACAAGCTTCTAGTGAGACCATTTTGTTCTTCTTTCAGCCCTATTTTCACCAGCGCTTTAAGTGCAGTTTTCTCTAAGTGGGACCTGCCTGTTCTCACCTTGCCTTTCAACTTGGCCTTGACCCTCTATCTGGCTGCTTCAGGACCACACAACCTCTTCTTCCCTACAACTGTCATTCATCCTGCCACGGCAGCACCGAATATCACCTGGGCAGATGCTGAAATCACACTGGTAGGATGTCTTCAGGATAACAGTCTCCTTCACTTACAATTAAAAACACTATAGAAATGTATTATCTGCCTTTATAAATTCCTATGGCTTGGGTTGGATGGGACCTTAAACGACCTTCCAGTCCCACCCCCTGCCGTGGGCAGAGACACCTTCCCCTATCCCACGTTGCTCCAAGCCCCATCCAACCTGGCCTTGGACACTGCCAGGGATCCAGGGGCAGCCACAGCTGCTCTGGGCACCCTGTGCCAGGGCCTGCCCACCCTCACAGACAGCAATTCCTTCCCAATATCCCATCCAGCCCTGCCCTCTGGCACTGGGAAGCCATTCTCTGTGTCCTGTCCCTCCATGCCTTGGCCCCAGTCCCTCTGCAGCTCTCCTGGAGCCCCTTTAGGCCCTGCCAGGGGCTCTGAGCTCTCCCTGGAGCCTTCTCTTGTGCAGCTGAACACCCCCAGCTGTCCCAGGCTGGCTGCAGAGCAGAGGGGCTCCAGCCCTGGAACATCTTTGTCACCCTCCTCTGGACTCACTCCAATAAGTCCACCTCCTTTGTGAGTGCATTATGGCCTGGCAATACAAAATTTGATATAGAAGATGGGTATTATCCAAAATATAAGGGTTTATTCTAGGAATTAACACTTTTGATAGCTTGAAAATGAGGATCTTTTCATTTGCAGTTGGATCTAAGTGTATATATCATAATCTTCAAACTCTCTTGAATCTAATTACCCATTTCTATTTCTATGCATATACTAATCATCTCCCCATAGCTAAGGTTGTGCTGAGAATTCCAGTTAACTCACAGGGTAATATTAATTTTTCAGATATAACCTGTTTATAAAATTGCATTTTTCTGATTATACATGAGCAAGAAGATATTACTATGGTAGAATGGTTATAAGCTTGGGTACAAATACTCATTGACATATTTTTAATTTATATTTAAGTGGGACCTTTCCAAAGAAATATTTTCTTTTCCTGCATTACACCATAAACAATACAGATACCAGAGTAACTATTTTCTTCTAAGGTACAGCTGATTATTTTAAGAGGTTCCCAGGAAGTGGTTAAGAAAAGGAAGTTAATTTACACTCAATGGAAACCCACAAGTGACATTTCTCAAAGAACATTTGCCGTGGTGCATAATTTTATGGGGACTATATACAGAATAGTGCCTCAAAACCACCTCTAAGCTGTGACCAATCTGGGTTCTGTCCCACCAGCCCAGCAACTCCTGCTCATATTCCTAGTGGATCCCAAGGGAACCATCCCCTAGATTCCCTGTCAAGGTCCATATGGATATGTAAAAATGGTCAAGTCAGCAGCACATGTAAAGAGGATGATTAAACCCTTTCACAAAATATTTACTCTTGATCTTAGAGCAAAAACCTGGCAGAGGAGCTCAGGGCTAGGGAACAAGCCATGACTCATTTTCATTGAAGGGGAAACCCAGTGGAAATGCCCTGCTGTCTCCCGAGACGTGTCCAAATGCTCCGCTTAGAAAGAAAGACTGCATCCAACAAATGCCAAATATGAGCCTGGCCAAGAAAAACAAGTTAAAAAAAAAAAAAAAGGTTGCAAATCTGATAACAAATTGTCTTGTTTGGTTTGTTTTTTTAATTTCTACAGCTCCTGCAATCGATTCCAGTCGGCGTGGGTCAGGTTTATGGTTGTGACAACCCCTGGGCTGGGGGAATGTTCCTGATTGGTTTATTTATCTCCTCTCCACTCATTTGTGTCCATGCAGTGATCGGCTCAGCAGTGGGGATGATGGCAGGTAATGATTTGGCTTGTGTCACAGATTTATATAAAAGCATGGAGAATAAAACAGAAGCTACAATAAGTGGAGCACTTAAAATCACAAGTATTTCACCCATTGGAGAATGGCTGCTTGAAAACAAAATATATTCAGCCTTCTGTTTTAAGAATTCTTTTGATTGACTTCCCCATTCTCTTACCCTGTTTTATGATGGCAGAAACCTTCAGAACAAATTAGTGTCTTTTGTGCTGAGATGAATTTTTACCATGAAATACTTAATTTCTGGGTGTATCCTGGTGGTTTTAGGGGCAGATCAATGGAAGTCAGAGCCATCATCCTGAATGTGCAGGCCTCAGGGCCTTAAGATTCACACATAGTCCCATATATGTTTTGTTGAAGTCATCACTAAATTCAGCTCAGGAGCAACAGGGAAATTCTGCCATGACTCTGCTATATTAAAATGACTTAGCCCTTAGACTGTAGCAACATGACTACAAACAGCAACTCCATCTACAAATGATGGCTAGAACCCTTGAAAATCTGTGCTCATGCCACTTCTCCATCGCTTCTATCTCTCTGGCTGAGGAATGACACATCTCTGACTTTATTTTCCAGGGCTGAGCTTAGCAACACCGTTTAGCCAAATCTACTCGGGGCTGTGGGGCTACAACAGTTCCCTGTCCTGCGCTGCCATTGGGGGCATGTTCTTGGCCCTTACCTGGCAGACACACCTCCTGGCCATGGCCTGTGGTAGGTACCCGGCAGGTTTTCATCTCCCCTTGAAGTGAGACAGGATGCCTTTGCAGCAGAGGTGGGCTGGAGCCAGATGAGCACCTCCAGGCAGGCAGATGGATGTACGTGAGGCTGACGAGTGGTGAAGCTGGATGTTGAAGCCATGGCTTTAACATACCCTGTGCTTTCATTTTCGGCCAAGAGCTATGTTTGAAGCAAGAGCTGTGATCAGTGGATGTGTGTTAACTAAGGTCTTTGAAATCAGATGCTTTGAGTCATTAATTGTGTTTGTTCATTCATTGCTGGATTAATTACGCTGGTTTCTTCCAGCCATAGATACCAGCTCAAATTCCTTCTTTGAAGAAGGACATGCCTAATCTTTCAGAAGAGTGGAGCTCAAGATCTGTCCGCAGCTGTAGTTAGACAGTACACATTCCCCATTCTCTTCAAATGGATCAAAGGCATGAGCTGGGCAACACAGCAGGACGGAAGAATTATTTATAAGGCAATTCCATATGAAATTTCAGTATCGGAGTGAGCTGGGAGTGAAGCTATTGCTGATTCAGTGCTCATATAAGAAAGGTTTAGCTCTATATGTCATTGACCTACCTTCAAGCCCTGGAGGCAGGACAGATGAGGGTGGAAGGGTTATTTTCCTATTTAACCCTATCCATCAAGCTACATATTTTCCATGTCAGTGCATTTTTCAAAAGCCTGTGATACCATAGCACATTTGTCATCACTCCAGTTCTTTCTGTTTGCTTGCTTGTTTGTTTGTTTTGCCCTTTCCATAAGCTCCAGGTTGGAGGGGACACAGTGTTAAGGAAAGGGTTTAGCAGGGTACTGTCCAGACAAGGGTCATAGTCATTGGTTGAGCTACCCAAGGCAGAATGAGGGATGTTTGCCCTTGCTGTTCTACTCCATGAGCAACAGAACTCACCAGGAACTACCTTTCTTTTTCACAGCTCTCTTCAGTGCCTACCTGGGAGCAGCAGTGACCCACATGTTGTCTGTGGTAAGTAGTGTATCAGCTAAGGGCTGGTTTCCAACGCTGAATTTTTCCCTGGCTTGTCAGACAAAACACCAAGACATGGAGAAAAATTCAGGCAAAGGCAGAAACAGTCTGGGAGAGGGGTTACTCTCTGCCCAGCAGGTTGGTGTGATTCCCACTGGAACAGGCCACTTGGAATCATCATGTACCACTTTCCATCCTCAGAGATTGCATGAACTTCCGCAGCTCAGCTCTAGACACTTATGAGATCACAAAATCATGGAATAGATTGGGTTGAAAGGCACATTAAAGCTCATCCAGTTCTACCCCTGCCATGGGCAGGGACACCTTCCTCTAGACTGGGTTTTTCCAAGCCTCATCTATCCTTGAACATTTCCAGGGATGGAGCAGCCACAGCTTCTCTGAGCAGCCTGTGCCAGGGCCTCACCACCCTCAGAGCCAATAATTTCTTCCCCAAATCCCAGCTAACCCTGCCCTCTAGAAGAGGAGAGCCATTCTCCCTTATCCTGTCCAGGCCCTTGCCGAAAGTCCCTCTCCAGCTCTCCTGGACCCGCTTTAGGCACTGGCAGACTGCTACAACATCTCCCTTCTTTCAGAGATTTACTTTGTGCCTGAAGCAATTGGAAAAAAGGGCCCTGCACATGTGTAAAGAAACATTAAATTTGGGTTAACTTATTCTCCCAATTGCCAGAAGTCAGTCAGTATAAAAGCCCAGGGAAAAGCTGAATGTTTCCAGTATCCACTCTCCTGTCTCATCTCCACCCATTCCTACCTCATGTCCGCCCAAGACCATGGCAGATGCACAAAGGGCAGGCAGCCCTCTCGCCAGAGCTGGTAGATGTTGCAGGCTAGTGCACAATGTTGAGACCTCATAAAGAAACTCAGTCTCCCTAAGGAAAGACTCAATGTAAAACCGAGTCTAGACTTGCTTCAGAAACCCTGTTCCAAAGTGGCTGGCTCTGAATGTTACTCAAATAAACCAAAGACATGTAGTAAATAGGTGGTTTGTTATTTTCTTTGCAGTTTGGGGTGCCATCAGGAACCTGGCCCTTTTGCTTGTCTGCACTGACCTTCCTGCTAATGACCACAAACCACTCTGCAATCCAAAAGCTGCCACTCTCCAAAGTCACCTACCCAGAAGCCAACCGAGCTTATTATCTGATGATGAAGAAACATGAGAGGTCTTGCTGTGAGGCATAGAGACACAAGAATAGAGATACTCAGCAGATTTTAAGGCAAGAGCACGAGGTATTTCCCCAACAGACTGTGATTTGTGTGCTACAAAGTCCAACACCACCTTCTGCGTGGAGAGACTTTTTCCACCGCATCTGTTTGTTCTATTAAGAAGATTTCTATTAGGTAGGACTGTGCTTTGCTGGAAAGATCTTTCCCAAGATCAATCTGTAATGATTTTAAAGCACACATGTCTGAAAAGACACTTGAATTATAAGCAGCAGGAAAAATGACTTATAAGCGGAAAAGAAAAATCTCTGTGAAATTGAAGACACAGCAATCAGACGTAAAGAAATAAAGAGCATCTTTCAGCATCTGAGGGGACTTCAAATTAATGGCTAAAACTAGCTTATGACAGCAAAGCATCTTAGAGAGTTTCATTGTAGCAGAGAAATGGAATAAAGAGCACCCTTTGCCAAGTAAAAAATAGATTGTGAAGGATTCTACCTGGAGGGCCTCTGAAACCCCGTGGAGAGAGATGTTCATTAGCAATCATCAAACATAAGACAGACATGATTTTTGTGATTTTTGTCTTAATCTCATGATTTCTCTTAATACTTGAACTTGGTGATGGGTTAGCAAAGGAGGGGACAGCAAGAGAGTCATTGCTGCCCCTTTTCTATGCAGTAAAATGGGTCTGTTCAGTCAATGCACAAATAGAACTAATTTGAGCTGTTCTTAACCTTTCTCCCTACGCTGCCTCCCTCAGCCCACGAATATCAAACAGCAAAATGCTGTACTGTCCCAGCCTGCTGTTAAAGCTCAGGAGGCTCAGGGGGGACCCTGTGGCTCTGCACAACTCCCTGACAGGAGGGGGCAGCCGGGGGGGCTCAGACTCTGCTCCCAGAGAACAGGGACAGGATGAGAGGAAACAGCCTCAAGTTGTGCCAGGGGAGGTTTAAATTGGATATTAGGGATAATATCTTCATAGGAATTGTTATCAAGCCTAGAAACAGGCTGTTTGGGGCAGCACTGGAGTCCCCCTCCCTGGAGGGTTTTAAAGGCCTTGAGATTGTGGCACCTGGGGACATGGGTTAGTGGTGGCCTTGGCATCAATTCTGTGATTCTGTGAAGCTGCTGCTCTGCCATTTCTCTCTGCCTCACAGTGGGAAGGAGATGTTTCAGGACCACTCCAGCAGAGCTCTGCAGGACACCAGCCATGTGCCGCCTCTGTCCAGGCTCCCAGGGTACGCAGGTAGGGAAGGGGGAAGCTGGCCTTGCACCCAGCAGTGCTGATCACCTCAACAGGCATTAACTGTGCCACCTTTCTGCCTGGCTCACTGACATACTCTGTCTCATGTTGAAGCTGATACCTTCACCAAAAATATTGCATATGCTCAGGTCGTTCAGCTGACAGGAGCCTACACGCAGTGACATCACTCCAGGAAAAGCAAATCGAAACCTGTTTTTCTTGTAGCAGGTGAAATAAAATCTAACATTATTTTTGAGTTTGGGAAGGGAAAAAAGCCCCCAAACCATGTATTTTTGCATACATCACAAAGTTCTGAGTGTAAAATATTTGTGATGAACTGTTGGCAGTATCTTCTGGTGAAGTTTTAGGTTTTCAGATGTTCAACAGTATTTCTGTATGACTGACACCCACTTGTAAAATGTAGCATTTCCATGATTAACTTAATAAATATCTACATAATATTCTGTGGGGTTAATTTCTCAAACAAACATTCATACTTTTTTGAGTTCGGTATAAGTTCCTCTCTATTTGTTATCATTAAGTTCTCCCAAAGATAGGTTACCTCTTAGACAAGTAGTGTAGAAGACATAGGAAAACAAAATTTTTAAATCAGGGTGTGTGGGATCCATAGGAAACTTTTAAGTTCTGCTCTTTGTGCTTATCACAGAATCATAGAATAACAAAATTATTTGGGTTGAAAGGGTCCTTGTTACACCCCCCTGCCATGGGCAGGGACACCTCCCGCTATCCCACATTGCTCCAAGTCCTGTCCAACCTGGCCTTGGACACTTCCAGGGGTGGGGCAGACACAGCTGCTCTGGGAAACCTGTGCCAGGGCCTCACCACTCTCACAGGGAAGAATTCCTTCCTAATACCCCATCTAACCCTGCCCTCTGTTGGTGTAAAGCCATTCCCCCTGTCCTGCCATTTGAGGCTTAGCCAAAATCCTCCTCCAACTCTCTTGGAGCCCATTTAGGCACTGGCAGGGGCTCTAAGGTCTCCTCAGAGCCTTCTCTTCTCCAGGATGAACACCTCCAGCTCTCTCGGTCTTTTGGCATTTTGCTGCATCAAACCTTCTTAAACAAGGTGCAAGTTCTGCACAGGAGGCAGGATCAGCCCAAGGCATAGCACTGGGCCAACAGAGCTGTAAGCAGAGCTACAAAATCCTCCTCCAGACCAGGCAGTGATTCATTCCTAGGGAGATGCTGGACAGGCCCCCAGACTGGGGTTAGATGAGGTCGTGTTCTATCTAGAACATACCTGGAGCAGGACCAGAGGGCCATAGAGATGCCCTGGGGTCTGGAGTCCCTCTGCTCTGGAGCCAGGCTAGGAGAGCCTGCACAAGAGAAGGCTCTGGGGAGATCTTATTGTGGCCTCTCAGTACTTAAAGATCTCTTTAAGAAAGATGTGGACAAACTTTTTATCAGGGCCTGTTGCGATGGGAAAAGGGGCAATGGTTTTAAACTAAAAGAGGATCAATTCTGACCAGATAAAAAGAAGAAACTTTTTATGGGTAGGGTGGTGAGGCACTGGCACAGGTTTCCCAGAGATATGATGGATGCTCCATCCCTGGAAAAAGTCAGGGTCCAGTTGGACAGGTCTCTGAGCCACTTGGTGTAGTGGAAGATGTCCCTGCTCATTGTAGGGTGTTAGACTGATGACCTTTAGGTGTCCAGCACAACCCAAACCATTCTCTGTTTCTATGCTTTACCAAAACATAGTGTAAAAGGGTATTTTAATGTCTGAACTGAGATCTCCCACCCAGGACCATGCCCGGAGAGGCAAATCTACAAAGGCCGCTTTCACTCATGTCAAAATGTGCACCCGAATAAGAGAACATAATTTATGTCCAGTGTAAATCAGCAGATTTCCTCTGACTGGTGGTATTCCAGCCTGCTGTTGCTGAGCAACAGGGACATTTTGGCAGTACCATAAAGAAATCATATGCACAGAACTGAAAAACAACCAAAGATTAAGGCCATGTCCCAGCCATTTAGAAAGATTTTGCACATCGTTCAGAATTAATTCTACATTTTACACTATCCAGAGAATTTATTCTTCCCATGTTAACAGCTATTTGGAGATTTGACATGTAAGTCAGTCAGAACACGCATATTATGCTTTTTCCCATTATCGTTCAAAACACTGTCTTTGCTAACAGAACTAATTTATCTCATTACTGAAACCTTTCTCTTTTTTTTTTTTTTTGTCTTTACATCAAAGAAATGCTATTCAGATCACCTATTTTTTTTTCAAGCACTCTTTTTTCACTCCTGTTTCTGATACACATGTGATGCCAGACTCATAAGAAACACTTACGCTGGGCAGAAATCTTGGGGTATTTTCCTGGACTACCTCCTTCCCAGTGCCAGCAAAGAGATGTCACTGTGCTTAAAATTCTGACAAGAAATACATATTTGTATATATAAAATAAGCAAATACTATTAAAAATAATTCACAAGAAAAAATTCATCAAAAAAATAAACAAAAACATAAATAAATAAAAAGTAAAATTTAAGAAAAAAAAAAACAAAACAAAACCAAGCCCTAACCACCTGGAAACATCTGCTTGGAGTCACATTTTATCCAAAAGTCTAATTCAAACGAACTGCCCAACTGCCACTTCCTGAACCACTCTTGTTGATGGTGTCTGATGTGCATAATTCTCCCCAAGAGTCCCAGTTTCATGTCAAGAGCTCAAATATGAGGAAATGCAACAATGCAATGTCCTTTATCTGATCCTCCAGGACTGCTGCAAGTTCTGTTTGGTTTTACCATGTTCCACACAAAATATAAACTGTATAAAGAATGCTGCTGTTGATAATTATCTAATCTTTTGGATCTTGACACTTAGTGTGAAGGAATTAACACAGAATTTGGCCATAGTTGCGAATACTTCACCTGCTAAGAAAGATGCTACCCATGAGGAAGCAGAGCTGTGCATTGAAAAGATTATTGCTTGATTATTGCTTAATTCTTTCCCTCTCCCTCATAGTGCAAGGACTCCGTGACAAGTGAATTGTTAGGCACAAGTTAACACCTTTCTGAGGCTTTCTCTTTGTCTTGACATGGAAAACTGCCTTCAGGTGGTAAGGCCTAGTTTGTTACCAGCAGTTGAGCTTTTTCCAGATTTGGAATGAGATGAGGAAACAGTATAACTCAAAGCAAATACACCTCAGTGACTTAAGGCCCTCACTCTCCTTGTTCTCAAGAGGCACAGATAGACCATGGCAATTAAGTTCACATGTATTGAAACAGAAACTGTTTAAACAGGAGTTGGAAGCCTTAATATTTCAGGGATGTGGGTCAGAAGGACCATTTTAAGTCCCCAGAGGTGCTTTACTTGCAAAGGGGCTGTGAAGGTTAAATTAGTTACCTTGAGGTTGAGACCTCCTAGACTTGCTATTGCACTCTAGTGCATAGCAGAATCATAGAATAAAATCACAGAATGGTTTAGCTTTGAGAATATCATCAGGTTCCCTCCAGCACTGCCAAGGCCACCACTGCCCCATGTCCCCAGGTGCCACATCCACACGGCTTTTAAATCCCTCCGGGGATGGGAACTCCAACACTGCCCTGGGCAGCTGCGCCAGGGCTGGACAGCCCTTTGAGTGAAGAAATTTTCCCTTAATATCCAACTTAAAGCTCCCCTGGTATATCTTGAGGCTGTTTCCTCAAAGCAAAATAAAAAAAAAAAAAAAAAACCCTCAGCTTCATAGCGCTCACCATTTAGGTTGGAATATACCTGTAAGATCATTGGCATGAGGATTTCCCACAACAAATTCAAACTCTTAGAAGGTAGCAACAAAATCAATCCTGTCAGCAAACAGAAGCACCTATGAGGGAAAATACAGCTCAGCTGGACTTGGAATACTGGAGCAATTGCTTCTACTTTTAGGACCAGTGACATCATCAACAGTAATTTTTTGAGTAAAATAAAACTACGTATGCACAGATGCATAAATGGGAGTTCAACTGCAAACACTTTTTTAGGAAGTCTGTATTTTTTTCCCTTTTGCCTCTCATGAAAATATATAGATTAGAAGAAAATGGACAGGAGCCATGGGCTTAGGAAACTGACTAACTACAAATCCCTTCACTTTAAATTAAACATTCTTGGATTGGTCATCAGTTTAATCGGATAAGGCTGAGATCAGTGGGAGGTTAAGGATCAGATTTGCTAATTAGAACACTTAGAGAAATAATTCTAGGAAAAGTGTGCCCCTTTTCCTTTCCTGGGAAGGAAAAGAAAGAATTTTTTCAAGTGGAATTTTCCAGCAAACAGTCCTGGTGCCCCAGTCATGAAGCAGCTACAAAACTCATTGTAGTGTATAGTTTTGGTGGGGGAGGGTGGGACACTCTGTAGGAAAGTGCAGGTCCAGAGGAGACCATGGAGATGCTGCAGGGCTGGAGCCCCTCTGCTCTGCAGCCAGCCTGGGACAGCTGGGGGTGTTCAGCTGCACAAGAGAAGGCTCCAGGGAGAGCTCAGAGCCCCTGGCAGGGCCTAAAGGGGCTCCAGGAGAGCTGCAGAGGGACTGGGGACAAGGCATGGAGGGACAGGACACAGGGAATGGCTTCCCAGTGCCAGAGGGCAGGGCTGGATGGGATATTGGGAAGGAATTGCTGTCTGTGAGGGTGGGCAGGCCCTGGCACAGGGTGCCCAGAGCAGCTGTGGCTGCCCCTGGATCCCTGGCAGTGTCCAAGGCCAGGTTGGATGGGGCTTGGAGCAACGTGGGATAGTGGAAGGTGTCCCTGCCCATGGCAGGGGGTTGAACAAGATGAACTTTAAGATCTAATCCAACCCAAACCATTCTGGGATGGATTTGTTTGTGTTGAGATGCTAAAACCAAAACAGGGCTCTCAGCAAGCAGCCAAGAGGTATCTGTGCAAGGCGTCTTCACTGCTGGTGTACAGAAATGCTTTCATCTCATCTGGCAGCCCTCATGAACCGGTTATTCACCTCATTAGACATCCTGATGTTGATCACCTTCTGTGTGGGTAAAAAGGACAGATGAGGTTTTGTTAGTAACGGCAAAGAGACCACAAAAGTAGTGGCTGGTGTTACATCTGTCTCCCCACAAACCCTCTTTTGTCTGCAGAACAAGAAAATAAGAACACTTCCTGTATCTGGAATTGTGATATATTTTTCACTACACATTCCCAGGTCATCCACATCTTCCCTTTGTTCTTTGTTGCTTTCCTCTACTCACATGACAGAGAACACCTACAGCAAGTGGAAGCAAATGCAGGACACTTGGCCACATCCCACTGTCTGAAATGTCCTGGCTTTCCTCTCAGCCAGAGGAAGATACAGCCCCTCCCTGTGCAAAAAGCAGCAGCTTGGATATGAGAACCCAGGAGGATAACTCCACTGGCACACCTCTCCGATTCACTTCAGCATAACCCAACACCTCACTTATCTTCAGCTCACCTTTATCCAAACTGTGTGGATGGCTCAGCCCTGCCCACACAAAAAATACCTTAAAACACAAACTCTCCCTCCCCACAGGGAGAAATCCCACTCACCAGCAGGTGTCCTGTGGTGGTGGCTTAGCAACAAGAGGCACCTCTGTGTAGCTTTTCTGCCAGGCACTTTGAGCAGTGAGCAAGATTGCTACATGAATAAACCAAAGTTCTATCCACAGAACAAACAAACCCCCTGGGGGATATTGAATTTCTGTTCTTTGCCCCAAGAAATACCTCCTCTTTTTGGCTATCGCATCATGAATGGTTCTTTGAGCCATCATTCCCTTTTCCATTTCCCCAATCCTGGTTTGCTTGCAGTGCATTGCTGGTGATGGACATGGCCACCAAGCCCTCTGGGAAAACATTCTATCTTCTCCAGAACCACTAAACATTTCAAACTCGCTAATCCTTTGCATTCTTTAACCACAACACCCTCCAGTTCCTACCAGAGCTTATTCAGTGACTCCTTGCACCCACGTCCCTACCACAGCATTGTCCCTCCACAGGCATCCATGAGCAGGACCCTCACTGGAGTTCACTCCACCCCTGCTGCCCTCAGCATCTTGTTGGAAAGTACATACCATTCCTTTCTCTCCTGAAATACTTAAAGGCACAGAATTACATTTCTGTGGGAAGGAGAATGATGAAAAACATGTATCCTGTCAAAAGGCTCCACAGCACCAGCAACTTGCTCCATCCAGGTGCAGGATCAGCATTCCCCAAAGATCTGGGAAATCAACAAAAGTATCACTGAGGCATTCAGAAAGGGCAGATTACATGTCATCTCATACATTTCAATCTCATGATTCAGAAGACACTTTCAGATTACACTCATTTAACTGGAGAATACCCCAAGAATGGATTCAAGAAAGAAAGGATCCACACAGAAGTGTAACAAAAGACCAAAACATAGTGGGATTTAAATAAGAGAGCAGAAGATTACACATAGCCAAAACATGAGTTGCAGAGGTACAACTTTGAGATGAATTTGACATGTTATAGTTTTTTATTTTACTCAGACAAAGGTGAATGCTGATTCAAGCTAGAGAGAGGAAATAGAATAGTTTTGAAAGGGCAAATGCCCCTAATAAACCAAATGAGAGATGTTTGACATGGCCTCAGGTTGTGCCAGGGGAGGTTTAGCCTGCATACTGCGAAAATTTTCTTCACAGAAAGGACGGTAGGGCACTGGAACAGGCTGCTCAGGGCAGTGGTGGACTCTCCATCGCTGGAAGTGTTCAAAAGGCATGTGGCACTCGGGGACATGGTTTAGAGGTGAATTCAGTGCTAATTCAGGTTAAGGGTTGAACTCTATGATCTCAGAGTTCTTTTCCAGCCTTAATGATTCTATGATTTTACATTGTGAACTGAAAGCCCTGCCGGGGAATAAGAGCAGAATAGCAGGAACAGAGCAGAAAAGGAGATCTGTGCTTGTCCCTGAGGTGTTGGCAGATGTGCTGAGAAGCAGCGAGGGAGGTGTCACAGAAATGAGTTACATCTAACATGCAAGAGACACAGGCTGAGTGAGACTGAGACATCCAAGCTTTCCCCACTGAGTATCAAAGGCTTTTTTCTTTATTACAGAAGTGTTCATTGTTTCATATTTTGACTTCAGTGAAAATTCCAGAAGAACATTTTCCCCCCGACTCAAACCTCCTGAAAGCGGGAGCTGTCTCTCATCTTCAGCATCAGCAAGTGTCAAAGGAGGAATTACACACGAGGGATGCAATCTGCACAGCTGCAGCCTAAACTCTACTGATACTTTGTGGGATGGTCCTTCACAGCAAATCAAACCATCCATCAGGTCCTTCACAGTGCTGGAAATCTCAGCTGCAAGCACGTGACTGCCTCCCAGGGTGGGAACTCTGCAGGGAATCCACCAGGCTCACATACACCATCCAGACAAAACCAGTGCCACCCCTCAAGCTAGAGCATGCGGCAGGCCAGGGAATTTTGAAGCCCGAATAGCTGAGGAGGAATGTCCACAAGAACTCCGTGCAGGAGAGTCACATTGTCCATACAACAATGCTTGTCTCAGAGGCGCCTCCTAACTTGTATGCAAGGTTTAGGTAATAAACCTAAGGAAGCAACAGAAGCCCCATTTGTGATGATGATAATCGTGCCAGCAATTTTTGCCCATTCCTTTGTTCCATTTTCCTTCCAAAGAGGGATGGTTATTTGTAAGTCTTGCAGAAATGTGTGCTTTTAGATGAAGCTGTGAGGAAGCAACAAAAAAAAAAAGCACCCAAAGAGTCTGACCTCAGACATGTGGGGCTGCTCCTGTGCTCCCCATGTACACATAACCAAATTTTCCACTGGTCACAGGAGGGGTAACCACAAACCTGAGTACAGGAGAAGACAGCTACCTACAGGCATGTTACAAATCCATCCAAGATTTAAGTTCTCCTGGGAACTTATCCAAAAGCATTCAAAAGATAACTCAGAATTGTTTATATACTCAGAGAAAAAAGGGCAAAAGCCCTGACTATTCAAAATAACTGAACCTGACAGACAAATGAATGATTGCACCTCAGAGGATGTACATGTCTGTTCTTCCTCTCCTTGCTAAATCATGGGCTAATCTTTCCACAGTATGATTATCTGTTACAAAGCAATGCCCTTTTTTTACAAGAACTTGGCTCTGTTTCATCAACGTGGGCTTAATCAAAATTTCTCTCTATGACCATACTGGCATGGGTTGCCCAGAGAAGCTGTGTCTGGCCCAACCCTGGCAGTGTCCAAGGCCAGGTTGGACGGGGCTTGGAGCAGCCTGGGACAGTGGAAGGTGTCCTTGCCCATGGCAGGGTGTGGGACTGGATGAGCTTTAAAGGTTCTTTCCAACCCAAACTATTCTATGATGCCATGACCTGCATTCTACTCCTTAAAAGCCTGCCTGTGGATGGCCTTAGTCACCCAGCTCCCCAATGGAAAGAGAAACCTCCTTTCCCGTCTCATGTGGTGGGAAATACAACGTGGGCAATCCAGGTTCGCATGTTTTTAACTGTTTGCATGCTTAAGGACATACTGCAACACGGCAGAGGGATTTTCCAGCTCCCCAGGGTAAGCCCACACCTAACCCACTGGATTGTGGAAACCCCAGGAAGAGTTTTCCTCCAGGGACTGCAGAGCCTCTCTGGTTAACTGCACCAAGGTCTCTGAGGATGTCACATGAGAAGCAGAGCGTTGTGAGAAACCTGCCTGCCCTGTCTGCCAAGAAGTGCCATTAACTGCTCTTTCCATCCATCATGTCCACTCCTAACCAGCACAGTCCCTTCACCACCTGCTTTGCCTGACCCCAGCTTCAGACTACCAGTATTTTATCTACCCTGCAGCGTGACAAAATTTCATCGCGCTGGTGCCTTGGCTCCATCCTGCTGTGCTTTAAGGCAGTCTCTTCACAAAGGTCACAATCCATAAAGGGGGCTCAGGACCAGAGAGCAGAGAAATCACTATATGGAAATGGCAGGCACTGATCTCTGCTCTCTGTGAGCAGGGACAGGACCCAGGGAACAGTTGGAGCTGTGCCAGCAAGGTTTAGGTTGGATGTCAGGGAAAGGTTCTTCCCCCAGAGGGTGCTGGGCACTGCCCAGGCTCCCCAGGGAATGGGCACAGCCCCGAGGCTGCCAGAGCTCCAGGAGCATTTGGACAGCGCTGCCAGGGATGCACAGAGGGGATTTCTGGGGTGTCTGTGCAGGGCTGGACTCAATGATCCTGGTGGGTCCCTCCCAGCTCAAGATATTCTCTGAAGCATCCTCCTGCAAGGGTCCATCCTGCCCTCAGCTCCCAGGCTCTGCTGTTCCCTGACACTGCAGCATCACCTCCAACCCCAGGCTGCACCCTCTCCTTCACCCCACTTTCCCACCACGCTTCCTCAGCTTCCCTCATTTTGCCACCTCTCTGTCAAGCGTCTTCCCTCCTCTGGTGAAGCTTCCCTTTCCAATCCTGCCTGGACAAGAACACAGGGCTTCCAGCAAGCTGCTGCCAGGGAGCCAACAGCCCACGTGCACACACGGTTGTGAGCTGGGAGTATTGAGGAATGTAAGTTATCTATTGTTTGCTCCAACCCGCATGAGGTGAGAGCTGATATGAACAATGCACTCCCCACAGCACTTCTCTTCTACCTTATCAGCCTGTGATCTTAATCCCAGGAGTCAATGCCATCATCCATCACTGTTAATGAGAGCGAGCTCCCCTAGGCAGGGGCCTTATCTCACTCTGTATCTCAAGAGCTACATGAGGTTGTGTCAGTCGTGCAATTAAGTAAAGGTTACACTGGCCTGAAAGGGTTAGCACCGGCTTTTTGGGAACACTTCTGTGCCATCAGAGACCAGAGGAAGCAAAAGAAAAAATGAAAAGTTGTCTTCAAACTGAAAAAGAGTAGGTTTAGGAAAAAATTCTTCCCTGTGAGGGTGGTGAGGTACTGACTGACATAGGTTACCCAGATAAGCTGTGGCTGCCCCCTCCCTGGAAGGGCTCCAGGCCAGTTTGGATGGGGCTTGGAGCAACCTAGACTAGTGGAAGGTGTCCTCATACCTGGCAGGCAGGTTGGAACTAGGTGATCTTTAGGGTCCCTTTTACCCTAACCCAACCCATTCTCTGAGTCTATATATGCATTGTTACATGCTACAATTCACATGTCACTTCAACTTCTGGGACATCCTGACCCAGCAGATACCAGTACCAGCAACACAGAAACAGCTGGATTTGGACACTTACCCACATTTTGCCATCTACTCCCTCTAAATTTTCCATTTTCTACCAGAAATGTTTCCTGAGGCTAAAGTAAAGAAGTAACTCTGATTCTGTGAATCCATATTTCTGTGATTTTGATTTAGTATGTCCTCTGTAGCCCTGCTGCCTGTATCAGTCAGAAAATCACACCCACTGAGAAAACCAAACTCTAAGAACAACCCCAAGGAAAGTTAAACTGCAAGAGAATCCCACCATCAAACTGCTTTCTGGGGAACCCCTGCCATGGGGCAAAAATTACTCCTTCTCTTGGCTCTGCCAGAGGCAAATAACTCCATCAGGGCAAGGGAAGTTGATGCCTGCATCTCCCTCATCTAATTCCTGTCCCAGCTAGAAAGGAGCTGATCTTGCACTGACAGGCTCTGCCAAGAATTGCAGTCAAGGTCTCCTGCTTCAATAGTAGTTCAGAACACTGCTTACTCTTCCCCCAGGTCATGTGCTACCTACAAAAATTATTTGTAGTGGTCTCCTTAAAGGCACAAGTCTCTACAATGCCATTAAAATACTCTTGCCTCTGCTTATAACTCAGCTGCAGATTTAACAGCAGCATAGACGATCCAGGGACAATCAGGCCAAGGCTGTCAATGAATATTGCCTCTGGACACAGTCCCTGGGGAAGAGTGGTCACTCAGCCTTGCCTCATTTGTTATCTCAACAGCTTGGCTTCAGGCCTGCAGCTTTCCTCCCACACTTGCCCAGTGCAGGGGCTGTGGGAGCTGTGCCTTTCCTCACTCCTTCCTACCGCACATGCTAACTCAACACCCAGGTCAGATCCAAGGTTTGGAATTCAGTTCAGGAGAAAAAGGATGAAAACTCTCTATGCTATGCTAGAAATTACACAGCAGAACAGATGCAGTGGTGTCCGCTGGCCTTTATTAGTTTCAAACACATGCTGGGTCATATTTAAGAGTAGAGATGATGGTGAGGCAGCCTTGCAAGGTGGAAAACCTGTGGATGATGCTTACAGATGCTGAGGAGCAGTCAAAGCACTTGTGGAGCCACACAGCAACAGGTAATGCCAAGTGGAGAAATTCAGCTGAAGTTCACCAGCAAGGGGAAATGGCTGAACAGCCCAGATTTAACCACCAAAGTTCCAAAAAAAAACCCAAACCCAACAAAAAATCCCACAAACTAAGGAACAACAACCAACCAAAAACCGTGACAACATTCTGATTAAATTTTGCCTTTAAATCAGTGAAAACACTACAGGCTACCACAGATTAGGAAGGACAAAGGACAACAGGATGGAACATTTCTCAGAGAAGATGCCACAATAAATGTCACTCTAAAGGGCACAGGATCTCAGGCAAGGCAGGGTCTGAATGAGCGAGTGACAGCAAGAGGTGTAAAGTTATTCTCCAGAGGCACATCCTAGACAGGTGCCCACATTCATCACCACAGATCTCATTCTAAGTGCTTTTGAATCTGTTTAGAGCCTGTGAAGCAAGGCAGTACACAAGTGATCAAAGCTCAGACCATGCACCAGACCCACCCCTTCACTGACAAAGAGTGTCCTGTCAAGGGAAAGTTCAGGATGTGCTTCAGATATTGTGTGGCCTGGTGGATAAAACCAGCCCACGCTCCCTCCCAAAGGAGAGCAGCTCTCATCCAAGAGAAGAGCTATGGAATCTACAACCAGAGGAGCATAAACCTCTTAAATCACCAGCTGTGCCCATTCAGCAGGGAAAGACAGAGCACAAAAATCTCCAAAGGCTCTCTTTCAGCAGGAAGGGTGGGCAGGGACTTCTGTTCTGGTGGCATTTCAAGTGCCTTTAATCAGACACGTGATTTGGATTAGTCTAGAGGGATGTGCAGCGTATCTGTCCTGCCAGCTTGCTCAGCCCCTGGCTCAGGCTAATCCCAGCGTCACACAGAGACCAGGCCAGACCCTCTGGGTGACAGAATGGCCAGGCCAGGAGAGGACACTCAGTGGCTGGTAAGCTGGCAGGGGTCTGAGGAGTGTTGGCAGTCCTAAAACGTTCCACAGCTGTCATTAAGCAAGTTGGTACAGATCCCTTGTGAGTCAAAGGTCTCTCTGCTGCGGCCACCTCAGGCTCGTCAGCGTGAAGCAGTGGTTAGAGCAGGTGTATCTACACTGCTGGCTGGGCTCCGGACCAGGACCAGTCTGGAGGAGGTGAGCACCAGCACTAACTCGGCCCCAGGATCATTCCCTTAATGGCTCTGACCTGTCTTGGTATGGGCAAAGCAGAGACCACCAGGCTACTGCCTGTCTGCGGGTGTTCCGTGGTCAGAGCAGAGCAGAGGATGTCAACAGGCAGCAGCAGGGACAGAAATGCAGCAGTTTGGGAGATCAGAGCTGTTCATCCACCTCAATGGATGTGACCGAAGAGTCAACAAACGACTTAGAGAGAGACACTTCTCTTGTCTTCTTCCACCCGCCAGGCTCTGCCCATAACACAAGCTGTTTTTTGCCGCGGTGCCGTGCGGCTAGCACGCTGTCCTGGCACCGGGCAATCTTCTGCCTGCACTGAACGGGGGTGGACGGAGCCGACTGCGGCACAGGAGGGCAGGAGAAGCTTCGGGTCGGGATCACCTTGCCCACCGATGGTGAAGGTGCGAGAAAGAGGCAGGAAAAAAGCAGAGGGACTTTCTCCTGGGGGAAGGGGTTTATTGAAGAAATGGGAAATCCACGGAGAAAGCCGAAGAAATGTGGCTTGCAGGGGGTCTTGTACCCCCACAATATGGGCATGGAAACCACACAGTTACCAATGGAACATCAGCCAGGGGTGTTACGGAGGTGGGAAGAAGGAATTACAGCAAATGGGAGAAGGGATAGGCGGGGAGGGATAACAAAGGCCAATTAACTACCAAGGCACATAGAACTCTCTGGAAAGAGAACCAAATATGAGAAATAAGGGGAGGGGAGGGCTGCAGCCAATGGTAAGGGACAGATTTATATGTTTTTCACAGCCTTTTGAATGCTCAGGGCTTTTGGGCTGGGGCAGCATCAAACCAATGGACCTTTGGGTCCACTTGATCCGGCTGACCCTGGCTTTGGCCGTGGTTCACCGCAACAGTTTTTCATGCATTAATTGCCCACTAGGTGCAAATTACCCACTTATACACTTAATTTGCTTTAGTTGATGTTCACCAGAGGCAACAAGGGCTCACCAGCACCCCTGTTACAGCTCCATGAGCCTGCCAACACAGCTTCAGTGATGGAACAGCCCCAGACCTTGGAGCAATGGGATGACAGGCAGGAGAACTTCCCAGGTCAGGAGCATGGGTGAGGGGCTGAGCAAACACCACAGGCAAGTGACTGAACCTGTAGACTTTCCGACTGGATCATCAGGAGCTTGAGGCAGTGGTGACAGTGTTCTGCAGCAACACTCAAAGCCAGGAAGCAGGATCAGTGTGGCCATCAATAATGGTGCCTGCACTTTACACCCTCCATCCCTTTCTTTCCCTGCTCTGTAGGTTTACCCATAATTTTTTTCCTGCCTCTAGCTTGGTGAGGATGAAGTGGATGCAAAGGGAAAATGGGCAGCCCACAGCAGCTTCCCAAAAAGGGGAGCGTGGCTCCACTTTCTGCTGCTGACCGGGACTAGACAGAGGGAAAGCCCCTCTGGCCTCCCAGCTTCAGTTCCCAGTACTTCACAGAGCCAACCCCTTCAGGTAAGAAAGCCAGATGTGACAAAACACGAGGCTTTTGCTTTGAATATGTGCAGGTTGGCACTCTCGGTGGACTAGGAGCACACATGATGCTGAAGTAATTGAAGTAGAAAACCTTGGAGCTGAAACTAAGACCTAAAAGGGAGGGAAGTGGGAACACCTGCCTTCACTCTGGTCCCTGAATTAGTGGGTGCATTGTCAGCACAGGTACAGCTACACAAATAACTCCTTGCTTCAGTCCTCAGTGACAAACCTGGGACCAGGAGGGACGAGTTCTGCCACGCTCATCTCCAGCCACATGTTGCAACCTGGGTGCAGATCACCACCCAGCCACAGAGTCTTGGAATAATTTAGGCTGAAAAGCCCTCTGAAACCATCCAGTCCAGCCACTCCCCCAGCACTGCCAAGGCCACCACTGCCCCATGTCCCCAGGTGCCACATCCACACAGCTTTTCAACCCCTCCAGGGATGGGGACTCCACCCTTGCCTTGGGCAGCTGTGCCAGGGCTGGACAACCCTTTGGTGAAGAAATTTTCCCTAACAGCCAATCTAAACATCCCCTGGGGCAATCCCTCAATCATTCGTCACAAAACACGGCAGGAATTTCTTAGGGAGACAGGAAAAATGTCATTTTTTGCAGCCTTTAGATTTACCAGTACTAAAACAAGTATTTGATAAATATGGATAGCATCCTGGTTTTGGTGTTGGACCAGAAGCAGGCTTCCATACTGAAATCTCACATATTATTTAAGCACAGACCAGGGAAAAAAGGTCGCAGAGTCTGTGGATCACACAGCAATGGATGATTTTGTTTGCAACATTTTTTGGCTGATTCAAATAGTTGTAAATTTTTTCAGCTATACATTATCAACTCTGTATTTTAAACACTCAAATGCCTCATTCCAATAGTCATGGTCCAAAAAGAAAATCAGTCCACAGATAAAACTCGAAGGGTTTGTAGTTCTGCTCTCATTTACCAGATACTTTTCTAGGAGATGCTGCAGTAAAACATTAAAGAGGAAGAGGATCATACTGGTGTTAACTGCAGCTATCCTTTACATGAATCATTTATGCTGCACTGTAACAAGATGTTTTTAACATGGATTTCACTTTAATCTTTTACTTCAATCCACTGAGTCCCACTGTGCCATGAGTGGTGAAATGCTTAAAAAGAGTCACACCACCAAAAACTTTACATCACAAATAGATAGAATCAAACCACACATAGAGGAAGAAGGGGGAGGTACACAGAAAAGGCACATATCACAAATGTGATAGGGATTACAGGTCTCTTGCTTCCACCACCCTTGCCCTCAGGTTTCTCAGCTGCTGCTGGCATGACTTACGTTTTACAGCTGCTAAGGACAGTTTGCAAAGTAATTAGACCACTGGGTCCTAATGCTCCTACTCAAGGATGACATGCATAGGGACTGGGCAGGGATCTAAGCCCGTATTTGAAATAATAACACTCTTGGCCGAGTAGCAACAGGTCCAAACAACCATAAATAAGAGCTGCATACTCTCAGAGCCTCCTCCAAAAAGCCTGGGGAAAACAGAAATCTCTCTCTTCACAAACACTACAAACAGAAGAAAGAAAGGGATCAAAAAGCAGCGAACACACTTCCCACTATCACATCTCAAGGTCCCTCTTCTAGGAGGCTTTCCTCAAGTTCAGAAGGGAACAGGGCGCTGGTTCTGGGCACAGAGAAAGTGGCAGCGGCGACTCAGCAGCATCTTATCCTGGCTCTGGGAGCCCTCCAGTGGCTGCCGGCAGCGGGTATCACGGAATGCTTTGGGATGGGAGGCGCCTGGAAGCTCATCCCGTTCCACCACGGGCAGGGACACCTTCCACTATCCCAGGTTGCTCCCTGTCCAGCCTGTCTGTGAATCCTGCTGCTGTCCCCGTCCCCGTCCAGGAAGGAGGCAGAGGGGGCCTACAGCAGCATCCCAGACGAGGTGAGATTAGTCAGGACACACCATCCCTCCCTCCCTCCCTCTGGCCTGAAGCAAAGGCAGCAGACCTCAAGCTAAACCCAGACAGGGAATTCGTGCCCCAAGGATAAACTTAGTCCCGGGATCACCATAAGGGGGATGACGAGGGGGAAAACACGGTCAGCTCCCCACAGGCCCCGAGCTCTGCAGATGAGCAAACTGCACAGTTAATTTGCTAAAGCTAAACCCAGAAGGAAAACAGCGAGCATTTGCACAAGGATGCTGGGCAAAAAGCTGGAATTCAGCTAATTTCAAAGGAGGGAATGACTCATCGCTCATCGGGGTCATGTGAGTGTGAACAGAGCAAGGTGCCAGGGGACAACAAACCACTCATCTACCAGTGAACCTTGGCACAAGTGACTTCAAAAGAAGAGTGGTTTGAGGTTTTTTTCTATACCTAGGGATGAAAACAACCAGTGAGCACAAGGAGTAAAGCACAGCTAGTTTGCAGGCTCCAGGTTCAGGAGGAGGAACTGCCTGAAGCCAGGACAGCAAGAGTCTTGCTTGTCACACCCTCAGGCAGATTGCAAGGATTTCCTCCAGCCTGGTGAGTTGGTAGCACTGCAAGGCCATCCCTTCTTGCCCAGTCACACACATGGCATGGGTGTTTGCAGCCCCAATCTGCAATCCCCTCCCTTTAGCTGGAAAATGGTTAATACTGTGATTCCTTCTGGTGTAATTTTCATATGACTGACCACAGAACTATTAATATCTGAACCCGGAGCTGGTTCAGCTAAATGACTCATTCACTCCAAGGAGAAGAAAACCACAACTTCTTCTACCCCTGGAAAAACCTTTTGTGACTGCAAGACCAGTAGCTCAGATGTAAGGAGATGGTTCTGGTTTGCTGATGCCCCTCAGGGGAGAACATCAACCAGCATGAGAGAGCTCGGCTTGGTTCTGCTGTGCCTGCTTCGCATCTCCAGGAAGGGTGAGTTCTGAGCTTGCTGTCAACCCCTGTCTGATCACAGCTTCTCCTCTCACTCTAGTCCGAGTGCCAGGGAACTGCCTGCTACAACAAACTCTCCAAGAATTGCACCCTCCATCACGCTGCTTAAAAGCATCCTGAAATTCCAAGTGCATGTGACAACCCTGGGAAACTCAGACTCAGAGAGGTCCTCAGTTTGTGGGGGATTTTTGCATTTTTTTTTTTGTTTTTCTAACTTGTGCAGGGAATTCATCTAACTTTTCCCCAGCTTTGTCAGGTGGATGCAGCATTTTCATCACCACCCTCCTTTCATATTCCTTAGGAGTTATTATGCAACAGACGCAGTATTTTCCAGTTCCACTGAGCACTTAAGCTCTCATTTAACTTCAAATATGCTCTTAAATTCCATTAAACTCTCTGAGATTTGCTAGAGACACTGTTAAACAGCATTTTCCAGAGCAAGGGTAGTGCCTGGGCTGGACCCCAGCTCTTGCTGTTGTCTTCATGACCTTTCCCACTGACAACCAGCAGATTCACTCACCTTGACAACCCTTTTTTGGGAGTTACTTTCTGTAAGGTGGGCAGGCTATTTGCCTCTCTGTTTCTTGTGAGAGCGTCAGTTCCAGGAACAAATGGAGCCTGGATATAACAAAAGGAATATGGCAGGCCTACCACGCTGAAGCTTTAGAGTTAAGGGTAAATTATACACAGAATGTTGACAACTCCCTCCACTCATAACTAGGCAAACTGTGTTTCCATGGAAATGGGCGGAGATGTTAGCATTAAAAGCACTTATTTTTAACATTATTTTTCATCTGGAAGGCAAGGGGGGGCTTATGTGCCAAAAAAAAAAAAAATGTTCTTTGCTTAAGATTGAAAACAAAGAAAAAACTAATCAAAGGGGTGGCAGAGAGAAGCAAGTTGTACTCAGAAGCACATAATCTACAGTTCTCCCAAAGTAAAGGTTGCAGTGACATGCTGCAAAAAAGCTAAAACAAGAGCAAATAAGCTAGAAAGCAATAGCAATTACAGTTTTCAGTGCCAGGTCCTTGTGCTCCAAACCCATGAGCTTCACGAAGCTCCTGCAGTGCTGCAGCATAGTTTATTAGATTACCTGGGCTGGAAAAGGTGCCCATATCGTTATTGTGTATGACAGGGCAGCACAACTCCAGATCTCAGTAATCAAAATACTGGCTTGGAGCTGACTCGATGTAAATACCTGAACAGAGAACTGGCCCTAGGACGGCCTTTGTCCATTGTGTAGCACACAATAGATGAATACAAGCTGCACTGCCACAGAGATATTTGTCAAGTGTTATGGTCCACAGATACAGGAACAAAAAACAAATCTTATCTTTGAGTCTGCAGGAGTAATCTGACAGCTGAATGCCCATATGGTGAAGCCAGCAAGACCAGGAATGGGTGGAACTACTTACAGGACACTTTTACATTTCACAGGTATCCCCAGCTACTGAGAGCCCCTGATCTAATGAAAGGAGTTTTTCATAAGACAGGAATGCCAGCACAGATGTTTCTGAAGCCACAATCTGCTGCTACAGCTGGTGGTAGTAGCAGAACAGTGGGTGGATAGACGTGTCTATATATTAAACTGAAAGAGGGGAGATTTAGATTAGATATTAGGAAGAAATTCTTGGCTGTGAGGCTGGGGAGGCCCTGGCACAGGTTTCCCAGAGAAGCTGCGGCTGCCCCATCCCTGGAAGTGTCCAAGACCAGGTTGGACAGGGCTTGGAGCAATGTGGGATAGTGAAAGGTGTCCCTGCCCATGGCAGGGGGGTGGAATGAAATGAATTTTAAGGCCCCTTCCACCCAAACCATTCTGCAATTCCATGATCCCTTCTTGCTTGTAGGTGTGCAGTGCAATGGCTGGTCTGTCCACGTCCCCTCTGACGTTACTGGAGAGCTTGGGAAGATGGCTATCCTGCCCTGCACTTTCACACACCCCTACAAAACATTTGACCGGGCCCTCACGGCCATTTGGAGGATCAAGGAGCCTTACAATGGCACGATAGTCTTCAAGTGTGTGAGCCAGAGCAGCAGCGAGCTCTGCAAGACTGCCATCAGCCACAAGAGCAAGTACAAGCTGCTGGGCAACCCCCGGCACAAGGACCTGTCCATCAGGATTGACAACCTGACCTGGAGCGACAGCGAGAGGTACTTCTGCCGGGTGGAGCTGGCCGGAGACATCCACAACAAGTATGAGAGCAGGAATGGGATAAAGCTGCATGTGATTGGTAAGAGGGTGCGAGAGACAAAGGAGGCAAAGCCACCCTCTAGGGAAGAGCCACAGGATGTGGGAAATGACAAATGGTAGCAGAAGTTTACCTGAGATGGTTTTCCAAAGGGTTGGCTTTTCTTTCTCCGTTATAGCAGGGAATATTCACTGTGCTCCTCAGTCTTCCAGCATAAGACAATGAGCACAATGCAGGGAAGGGAATAGGAACACAACCAGTAAGGAAATGGCGAGGCTCTGGCAGTTGGGGTGAGAGCCCACCAAAAGCTGAGCATCCCACTTAGTCCCTGCAGCACAGGAGCAGGGCACGCAGCAGAGGCAAGCTGGGGTGAGCCAAGATGGGGTTAAAGACATCCTCTCCATCAGAACCTGAACTGGACAGCCCAGGTGCTGACCACACGTTCACAGGCGCTAGCACAACAGGGCGTGGGTGGTAGCAGGGGATTGGAAAGACAAGATACCTGGTACCCAGGTAAAATAAATCCAGAATCCTCTGGAGCGTGAAACATGAAGTACAAATGTCCTGGAAAGCCAGCTCAGAGCAACAAATGTCAAATACTAATCCCACTTCCCAGGGCAAGCTCACAGATCAAGGGGGAGCTAGGAGAGAGGCCTCAGAAGCAGACTCAGATCTTACCCAGGCCATGAGGTTGGGTGATTTTGCTTTTGAGAGGGAAGTTCCTTACGCCTGCTGTGCAGCGTGGGTGTCCAGATGGGACCCAAGGATGAGCTTGGTTGTTTCTTGAGAAGTTCTGCACAGTTGAGGCTCTCCTTCAGTTGCCCCAGCTCATGAGCACCCACACACAGCAGGACCAGGCCAGGATGGCAGCAAGACCTGTCTCTCAGGGGATTTTAACACCAGAGGAATGATAACACACACACAAACAGTACCCTGCTTGGGAATGGGCCCTGACGCTGTGATTGGGAGGGGTTAATTAATGCTTAAAAGGTTAATTTAAAAACCAAAACACAGAGACCCATGACACACAGCCTCAGATTCCTCTTGCACTGTGTGGACGAAGGGGAAGACGTGCTGTAGGTGGTTGTAAACTCTATTTTTGTTGTCTAGTCTGAAAAAAAATGAATTCCTGCTCTTCCTCTGTAAGGATACTCACTTAGTGCCCTTCATTTTCTGTAGCACCTTTTTGAACACTTCCAGGGATAAGAGCTCCACCATCTCCCTGGGCAGCCCCTTCCAATGTCTAATCACCCCTTCCGTGAAGAAATTTCTCCTAATGTCCCACCTAAAGGTGATCTGGTCACTCTGGGGCTGGAAAAAACCACCAAAAATAGGTTGTGGCAAGAAGCAGAAATTTTCCTATAACTAACCTGCCAAATCTGGCAAGTCCCAGGCACTGAGCAAAGGGCTCACACAAATGGGTCCATCCACGTGCGCTCTGGAGGTCAGGAATTGAAGGAACAGCCAAAAAATACTTGTGCAGAACACTGTGGTTGACATGTCCTGGACCACGTGGACTTGCAGCCAAGTCCAAAAAGGTCACCAGCTGCACCTGTGCCTACAATGGTGGGTGGTACTTCTCTGCCTTCTGCCACCAAGGAAGGGCACAACAGTTGAAGTTGGTCAAGGTTCAGAAAAATGAGTGAGGCATTACTGGGATAAAACAAACAGAGTACACATGCTTGCATCCAGGCTTTGCTGGGTGAATCCTTTTGCCCCTCTATCCAACATGGGCTGGGTGGGGGAATCTAGGGGAAGAAAGTGCCAAGAAAAACAAGGAAGGAGAGGGCTGATCCAGACATCTATAGAGTCATAAAACAGTTTCAACTGAAGAGAATCTTTAAAGCTCATCTCGTCCAACCCCCCTGCCATGGCCAGGGACACCTTCCACTAGACCAGGTTGCTCCAAGCCTTGTCCAACCTGGTACTGGACATTTCCAGGGGTGGAGCAGCCACAGCTTCTCTGGGAAACCCCTCTTTTCAAAAAATTTCCTCCTTACATCCAATCTAAATCTCTATTCTTTTAATTCCGAAACATTAATCCTTGTCCTGTCACAGCAAGTCCTGTCCCTATTTTGCTTGGAGCCCCTTTAGGCCCTGCCAGGGGCTCTGAGCTCTCCCTGGAGCCTTCTCTCGTGCAGCTGAACACCCCCAGCTGTCCCAGGCTGGCTGCAGAGCAGAGGGGCTCCAGCCCTGGAGCATCTCGGTGGCCTCCTCTGGACTGGCTGCAGCAGCTCCAGGTCCTTGTGCTGTTGTTCCCCAGGGCTGGGGCAGCTCTGCAGGTGGGGTCTCCCCTGAGCAGGACAGAGGGGCAGAATCCCCCCTCCCCTGCTGCCCACGCTGGGGATCAGCCCAGGGCACGGGGGTTCAGGGGCAGGGCAGGTCCAGCTCTCCCCCACCAGTGCCCAACTTCACCCTGAGAGAACAATGCTGAGGGTCCACCAAGACCAAAACTTCACTCCGGGTGTTTTGCACCAGACCTGCCTTTGCAGCCTGACCCACTTTCCCTCCCCTGTTGCGATTCCCACAGCCGCCCCCAGGATCATTAACATCACGGTCAGCTCCAACAGGGACCACACCTTCCAGGCCCGCTGCACGGCCGAGGGGGAGCCAGTGCCCGCCCTGACCTGGACCGGACCCCTCTACGGCAACCCCAGCTCCACCAGCAGCTCCGGCCACAGCGTCACCAAGGAGCTGCGGTCCCTGACCCACGACGGGAAATACACCTGCACTGCTGTCAACAGCCACGGCAGGGCAGAGGGGGCCCTCTACTTCTACAAACTCAGAGCCTCCGACAGCTCCTCCTTCATGATCCTGATCTTTGTGCCGCTGGGAATCAAGGTGCTCATTTTGCTGTTGATGCTGAGCTTCACCGTTTTCTCCAGAGAAGGTCAGTGTCCTGACTTCCCTCCAGCCGACTGGCAACCAGGGATGGATAGAGCAGAAACAGTCAGGCAGTGTGTTTGTTTGGGGGGGGGGGGGGGGGGGGGGATATTAATGATTTTATTATTTTCTACCCTAGGAGGATAATTCTAGCAGGAAGAGCCAAGAGCTCTTGGCTGGCTGGTCACAGCCTACTGACACAGGGGGCCTTTGAAAATTCAGAGGGGGCAGGAGTTTCCCTGTGCCCAGGAAGAAATGTTAATAAACCAACAGAGGGGAGATTAGTGGAGAAGCCACGGCCTACATAACCAGATTTTTTTTTTCCTTGAAGCAGGCTAATTACTTCCCCTGTAGCTCACAGCCAGGATTTCCCTTTGCTGCATCCCACACAAGTTTAATCTCTTGGGATGAGCACCCTCATTTTACAGATCGCCCTTGTCAGTCCCCCAGGGTCTCACTACCCAGTAGCCAGCATTTGAGAAATCCCACCTTCCAGCCACACCAAGGCTGTGAGATCAGGGAATGCCCAGCTTACAGGAGATGAGGATCAGCCCATGGACTGACGGATATGACATCCCAAGCAGCCAGGAGGCCACTGGCCCCCAGCAGCACTCAGTGCTGCTGGGTGGTGGCATCGACAGGAGGGGACTGAGGGGAATGAGATGTCCCACCGCTGGGACTCATCTGTAGGGACAATCTGATGTCACACTCATGGAAGCCACCACTTGATTTGAACAGTAGAAGCTGTCAAACCAACCAAAAATGCTTTTGTTCCTTATATTCCAGTGCCTAATTCCCAAGAACATGAAGAGGGCCACACACCTGACATCAGGGCTTCTTCCCACTCACTGGAGTGTCACAACCACCCTCCAGTGCAGCTTCCCAACAGCTCTAGGTCACTCCTGGCTTCCCAGCCCACTCTGATCTCATTGCTAACCCACATCACCCTTCCCACTTCACAGGTTCCCCCTCTGCTCCATCCAGCCTGGCCAGGTAAGGATGTCTTGCCTTCTACTCATGTTATCCTGCAGGAGAGTGAGGATGGCCCAGGTGAGAAGTGCAGTGTGTCCTTGGTCTTGGTAACAATTCTCTGGCCTCAGAGCAGGCTCCTGGGGCAAGGAAAGGGTTCAGCTGATGGCCAGGTGAGCCAGCATGAGGGAACAAGGACTGGACACTGCTGGGAGGAGGTTCTGGCTTGGGCACAGCTGAGAGGAGACCCCAGTGGTGTGAGGACAAGGGACTGGGCAGCAGTGTAAAGACCACAGCACACGGCTGCTACACCAGCAAAGGGCTAACACAAGTTTGGATGTGCCTTAAGCCCAGAGCATGGCTGGAAGGCTCCAGGTAGGCTGGGAGAGCTGGGGGTGTTCAGCTGCACAAGAGAAGGCTCCAGGAAGAGCTCAGAGCCCCTGGCAGGGCCTAAAGGGGCTCCAGGAGAGCTGCAGAGGGACTGGGGACAAGGCATGGAGGGACAGGACACAGAGAATGGCTTCCCAGTGCCAGAGGGCAGGGCTGGATGGGATATTGGGAAGGAATTGCTGTCTGTGAGGGTGGGCAGGCCCTGGCACAGGGTGCCCAGAGCAGCTGTGGCTGCCCCTGGATCCCTGGGAGTGTCCAAGGCCAGGTTGGAGGGGGCTTGGAGCAATCTGGTCTTGTGGAAGGTGTCCCTGCCCATGGCAGGGGATGGCACTGGATGAGGTTTGAATGATGAGGTGCCTCCCAACCCAAACCATTCCATGGTTCTGTGATGCCACGTTAAACTAACAATGGATCATCCACCCAAGGGAAAGGCCAGGGATGGGGTCTGTGCTGACACTGTCAAACAGAAATCTTCCCCTCCCTCTACACCCCAGTTTGTAATGGAGCAGAAGCAGCTGCCACACCAAAGCTGATGAGCTCAGCCAAGTGTGCAGGGAAGGTATGGAGACAGCAAACAGCCCAGCTCGGGTGTGACAGGGCCTGATTCTTGGGCTGGCATCCACAGCATGCTCCCACAAATCCCTGGCATTTCCCATTACCCAGCACAACACTGATCTTGGACACTCCTGACAGATAGGGTGGCCAAACTACTGGGATGGGAAAAAATAAATTTAAAAAAAAAAAAATTCCCACCAGAAACAACCTTTGGTCTAATGGTACAGAAGATGTATCTGAGGTCAAGGATAATTACATCTGCATGGGGCTGCCCCCTTTCAATCTGAGTAGTTTCATTTCTTTGTGATACCGCCCTCCTGAGTTACCCCTACATGTCTCCTTCCCTGACCTTACCCAAGAACAATGGCCATGGCCATCCCAGCAGGACAGTCAAGCATACAGGGCACAACCAAAGAAACAACAAGGAATTTAATCCTACAGTCAAATTTGTAACTACTTGTAAAAAGGCATAAAAAAAGCATAGTTTTGCGGATTTATCAGGGTAAACCACACTGCACCCTGGGTTATATTTGCATAGATACTTACATAGATAAGAAGGCTTAAAGCCAACACTTACATAAGAAGATCCTTCACAGGAGAGGTTTGTGACAACCTCCCGAGGCTCTGAGCAGGACAGTAGCACAGTGGATGCTAAGGGTGCAGATTGTTCTGCATACTTTAAGATGTAAAAGCTTTTAAGCTGTAAAACAGCAGTTGCAACTCAGACCCTTAAAAACTACTGTGAAGTAGAAGAGGATCTGTCTCAGAGTGTCACAGATGCTCTGACATTCACTGGAGCCACTCGCAAAACCCGCAGCAGCCTGAAACGTGCCCTCACCTTTCCCACATCTCCTCCTGCCAGGCCACAGCTGCCAGAGTGCACCTACGAGAACTTTGACCGCAGACACGGCGGCAGCCAGACCCTGCCCACAGGAGGGGCCATGCCGAGGCACAGCTGAGCAGGGGACGTGGATCCATCCCCACCCGCTCCCCCCACGGGTGTCCTTCCCCAGGGAACACAGAGCTGGCCTTGGCTGAGGCACAGAAGGTCAGACCAGCCTCGGGGAGGTTGGAACTGGATGATCTCGACGGTCCCTTCCATGATGCTGTGAGTTCCAGCCCTGCTGCTCCTCACAAGTGAGAGCAGCCTTTAAGGGGAAACAAGAAAAAAAAGAAGGGATGGAGCTGGAAGAGCAAAGCACAGGATGTCAGTTTTACCCTATCTGTGTGTTTTTAGCCCGTATCAGATATTTAGCAAGCAGGTGACAGTATAAAATTGTTTCACAGCTTTTTGCTTTGGTATTTTTCAAACATCACTCCGAAAAGCCGTTTTCACCACTCCACTTGTCCAACCACATCCAAGTGGGCTACTGACATGTTTCAAATACTAGCTGTGGCAAAACACTACTGGAGTTTCTGATGGGGTTTGTTTCCTTTTTTAAAATTATTATTATTATTATTCCTAAATGTCCAGAAGAGTTTATTTAAGAGTTTAAAGGAAACCTTAACTTTAAAGAGGCATCCAAGCAAAAAAGGAAGATGGTTTCTAAAAACTGGTAGAGCTGAAGGCAGGACATAAGAAGTCTAAACTAGTCTGTGTTCTAACTTTACTGCAGCTCTGAGTGCCCAGAAACTCAGAGCTTTGTGATAAATGTGCTGTGAAAATGTTCCAATACACCCAATTTTTGGGTCTAAACCATTTCCATCCCTGTGTTACACAGAGAAGTTTTTTTAAGGCCTGACTACTCATCTCTTAAATCTCTCTTCTGAGATGAAGTCACTAGTACAAAGTCACAAAAAGGCCAAGCACAGACAAATCTCTAACCCAACTGTAAACATCCTCCAAGGTGAGGTGAACAGGCCCAGCTTATGGTATAGGGCAATGTGGGTCAACCTGGAGTCCTGCAGAGGCAGACAGATGCCCAGGATAAGGCTGGAAAGAGCAATACATTGGCTTAGATGAGGAGGAGGAGAAAGAATTAAGAAAGAGCAAGTGGCTTGAACCTACTTTCACGTTTCTACTGCTGGATTTGATGCTCTGTGCAGCCATCCCAGTGCAGCAGCTCCAAAACTGTTCCGTGCACAATCCTGCCCCTGGTAACAACCACCAAACTGCTACTGAAATACCATCAAGCCTGCAAGCTCAACCCCAGGCTGGGAATCATTATTTTAAAGTTCACCCCTTCGTAATATCTGCACTGGAAAAGCAAAGCAGAATTTTAAATTACTTGGCCAGGATGATAAGGGGAGAAAAGAAAGAAATAGATGCAAGGATATACTTGAACCTGATCTTTTAAATCCCAGCTTAAAATCCCAGCAGTGACAAAGCCAGATTTAATAAAAGTAAGAAGAGATGCAAAGAGAAAAGGGAAGTTAGAGTAGACAGTGTAGTCACAGATCTGTGAGCTCGGTTTCACAGGTGTCACAGAGGAAAGAGACCTCAGAGATATTAGCTGGACAAATTGAATTGGATTTCTGAGCCCTTATGATTTACAGACAGAGTAATGAGAACACACTTCTACCTGTGCATGAGATTGAGGCTTGGCTTTCTGAATTTTTCTTTCAAAAATTACTTCTTTTAACTCAACTAGTTTGGGTCCAGACAGAAGCATCAGACCAACTCATCAGACCAACCCAAAACCAACTCATTCCCCCTGGTCCTCATGGGAGACTCAAACACCCACTCAAACCAGTATAAACTGGAGGGACAGTGCACACACCAGGAGGCTTCAGGTACTGAACTCATCTGGGAGGTGCAGGGAATGCCAAAGTCTTTCCAGTAAAACTAGAAAGAATAAAAAGTCAATTTATTGGTCACCACTTGGAAAATAAGGCCTCAAGCTCTGGAGTTCACACTTGCACAGAGAACTACAATTCAGGTTCAGACTTCAGCCACTGCCACACTGATCATGAAGCCAGAAGACTGGTCTGTGGTGACAGATACAGCAATTATGTGTTATCTGATGTGGATCCTTCTACCAGGTTGAAAATACCACAGTGTCTGTTACAAATTGCTTGATTTTCCTTTTTTATTTTGCATGGTCTTTGCAGACAGAGCATGTTATAAATACAACATTTGTAAAAACTCAACAGCTGAAACAATTCCTCATTTTGAAAGTGCATGTCAAACACATATTTTCTGACTTCTTCACATTTATATGCAACTGATCAATAACATTGAGCCTAATAAACCCAGTGGTTTTAAGTCTTTGGGGGCAAAAGCAGCAGAATGTATTCCTCCAGACATGAATTTTCCAAAAGAGTCTGTTAAAAACCATGCTGCATTGGTATCTGGTTACTATATAGGGGGATGTACATATATATATTTATTTATAGGCTCGCAGATAGAGCAAAGAACTCTAAGACCACATTAAAATGACGGTGATCTAATGACCCAGCTGGCATAATTAGCAGAATCTGCCAAGAAGGAAAAGGTGATCTGTCCTCTAGCACCAGAACCATGGTTTAAGAGCAACAGTTCAAAGCATCATTGACCAGACAGCAGGTAGCACATTTCTATCCCCTATTGACCAGAACTCATGTTTTAACGTGCAACCGTGTCATAAACACAAAGGCACAATTAATGGAGGAAGAGAAAAAGCGATCAGTTCCTTCACAGAGCTGTAGGGACTGGGACTGCAGGACCTTGGGACAGCTCAAACAGATCAGTGATTAAAGGGACATCAAACAAGTACCGGGAAAATTCTCCTTCTGCTTTTCCTAAACAAAAGTGCATCCTATGATCAGACAAGGCAACAAAAGCAGTGATCATTCAGATGAAACAACAGATTTACAGGCTCATGGTTCATGCTTTGGCAACAGAATTGTAACAAGTGATCACCAAATTTAATACAACAAAAATGCCTCTTCACAGTGTCATCTAAAATCCTGTCATGTCATGCCCAGCTAGGCAGAAGAGAATAAGCTTAAGTGGTGGTTGTTAAACATTTCCTAAACAACCAGACTTTAGTAATTAAGGAATCCTATTTAACGTGATCATAACTGACTGTTCCCCTCTCAGACACTGGAGATCCAGAAAATATGTCTCTGGATTTAAATCCCCTTGAACTTGGCTAGAAGTTACTTGCATTTAATCAAGCAATATAGATGCAGACACACTAATATTTAGAAAACAGGAAAAAAAAAAAAGTTCTTTAGTTCCTATTTTTGTTGGTATTTACAGAAGTGGTCAAAGATTGTAGGCATGCCTCTAAACTACAGATTTCTGTGGGATAGCAAAAAAGTCAAGATTTAAAATACCATCTTGTCAAATACAGGGATTTCACAAAAATCACTAGACACACACTCAGGTAAGACTCAGAGGTATCCTGGTTAAGAAAGTCAAACCTCTTTTACACACAGTCCTCCATTCACTTTGAACTGGTCTGAGTGATGACACACTGGAAAATAAAAAAAGGCACCAAGCAAAAATTTCAGACACTACAGGATGAGCTGTGCTGACTAGTGATTTGTACACCTATCCCCAGGCACCCTTCTCTTCAAAGGGCACCACGCACAGAAGATACTCAAGTGCTTTCAGTCAAAAAAAAAAAAAAAAAAAAGAACAAACCACCAAAAAAAGCCCCAAGAAACCCAAACCATTAAGCAATTCCACAGGTCTAAAATTCAAAAGGAAAGCAAGAAAACCTTGAAGTGGAGAAAACTTGACAGTGTGCAGTTCCTATTCACAGGTCTGACTTAATTAAAGTGGAACTCTGAAGGTAAAAATCAGTTGTGCAATAAGGACGCTGTTTGTAAACCAGAGCCGCCGCCGGCCCCGCGCGCCCAGCGCCGCTACCGAATGCTGTCCAAATAATGCACTTCTGGGTACAGCGTGTTCACGAGCAGGGACAGGAGGTTATTGCCATCCCGAAGGCAGTGCTCGGGGTGCTTGATGAACAGAGAGGCCTGGGAGAGCTGCTCTTGGAAATCCATGTATTGTTTGTTGGATGACATGGCTTCGAGAGCATTCAGTGCCTACAGGGAGAAGGGAAGATGCTGTTAGCTGTGTGTACCTCGATCCGTAACACACCACCGTCTGCACAATTCCCCTAAAGGATCCTCACCTCCACAGAGTACTCAGAACAAAACAACTGTAAACTACAATCCCATAACAGTGTTTCAAGTCAACTTGTATTTGTCAAGCTGTTCTCTCCCCAAGATCAACACAAAAACTGTCCTATTAAGGCTTCCTAGGATTCTGTAACCCAAATGTTGTAAAATATTTACTTCATGAACTCAAGACATGGTTTCACAGAAATTATGTCAAACTACAAGCTGCAACACACTTAGATCTTCACTTTAGGTTGTTCTGAATATACTGACTTTCATAAAAGTATTGTTTTGTTCCCATTAATAGTATTAAAGTTAGATATTAACTGTCAAGTTAAAAATTTTATGTAGAGAAGTCTACGTTGGCAAGTCTAGCAAGGGAAAATGTAGAAAATATTTCTGAACAAGTTTTGTTCTTTTCTTAGAGAAACAAGTTGTACTGAGCTACTTTGCTTTGGTTTCCAACCAACTGCTCCTTCCTCTTCTCAAGAGCTTACTGAAAGAACACCACGGTCAGTGCACATGCTAAAGGAGGAATGTTTATTTGTCACAGGACTTTTAAGCCCTGACTGCACATAAACAAATGTCAGTGTGAATGTAGCCCTGCTTTATCACTGAAAAGCAGTGCAAACCACAGCAGCACTGTTTTTTCCTGTTTGTTTTAAATTCCTTCTACCTGCTATGTTCCAAACTTTCTGAAGTCGGGTTTTACAGACATATGTTCATCCTTTAATTGTGTAAGATTAGAAAACGGTGCCTTCATATTAATGCAAAACACTGTAAGTTTTACCCAGGATCACTTTAGGACAGAGTCAAACACACAGTCCTGCTGCCGAAGTTCAACAACAAGGTGAGAGCAGGATTTACCTTGAAGAAATGCTTGCAGTGACTCTTACAAAGTTCACCCCAAAAGCTAAACAAGCATGCAGAGAGGGCACGTCAAGCAGCCAGAGATGGGCACACCTCACCTGCTGAGCCTTCTGAGACAGCCTGGGCTCCGACCCAGCCTTGAGGCGCACCTGGCTCTCTGCAGGGATCTGCACCAGGAGGAAGGTGGACAAACTGCGGGCAACCACCCGAAACCTGCACGGGGAGAGCACAGAGGGACAAGGTGACACCAGATTTTCACATCTCAGCAGCAGATAAATTGTAAGATCTAACCATGAGGTATCTACTGCATGAGGAACGAAGTAAAGGCTTGAGAGGATCTATTCCAGTGCCACTTCAATATCACAGAATCCCAGAATGGTTGGGGTTGGAAGGGACCTTAAACCTCATCTCATTCCACCCCTCTGCCATGGGCAGCAACACCTTCCACAAGAACAGGCTGCTCCAAGCCCCGTCCAACCTGGCCTTGGACACTTCCAGGACTGGAAGGGGATCCCAGCTTCTCTGGGTATACACACAACAGGACACAACACATACTAGAAGATAACAAAATACCCTTCACATGAAAAGTTGCATCAGTTTCAAGCCTAGCTGAAATACTCCTCACCTCACATCTGAAATACTCCTCGGGTGACAGAATATAAAACATTATTACAGCCCAAATCAAGGGATGAGTTGAATGACACCAAAAATTCAGGGCAATTTGAACAGCACTGCATCCCAGAAGGTCTTTATAAACACAAAGTTATGTTTAGGTGCAGGGTTGAATTGGTGTTCCACAAACAATTATGGGATTTTTTCTCAGCATTCTTTCCACAGTGAACTTGATTTTGACACCTAACAAACTTAGTGTCTCTCTGTAGAAGGTAGACCGAATCACAAGCAAGCACATGCTCCTTTGAGCTTCTCTTAACATTTCCAATACCTCAAGGTTAGGACAGAAAATGCAATGTGTCTGCTTTTAAACAAAATCTTGTGAAGTCTGTGTAGAAAGCTGAAGCAGTTTTCTACAGACCAGCTGGAAGTATCCCTCTAACTAACAGTTCAAATACGAAGTTTGTATCTGCCTACAAACTTTGCTGGAGGTGGACAGAATCAGAACTGCATTTTCTTTCCTTTTTCACCACCTTTGCAGAGGTTCATACTCGCTTCTTAACCTGATGAACACACTCTCTTGTGCTTTTTCTGTGATAGGTCCAAACAGCTTTACAGATCTGAAGGCAGCCTGGATTCTGATCACCTTCTGACACTGCACTGGACATTCTGACCCAGGCTGCAGTTTCTTCAACACCATGACTCAAACCAATTGACTCACCACAGTCTCAGCCCTCACCTGGGTGACAAAGGAGACCTCCTGCCTAGCCCAATAGCACCAAGCAATCCAGAAGTGAGTCTCTCCTCAGCCAGCTGGCTCTGCCGGCCCTGGATGGACAGCAGGGTTCGGATGACAGATTCAATCAGAACAGGGTCATCTTGCTCTAGCTGCACCAAGGATAACTGCATGGCTTTATGCCACCAGAGAAACAGCTTTGCCTCTTCCTTTGCTGAGCTTTAGGGAAGATGTACGGAGAAAAATTAGAGAAAATAAAAAGAGTCTGATGCATAGGTTAAGAAGTTTATTTCTCTCCCCATTAGATCCATGAAGAATTCAGATTGTTAATTAGTGACAGCTAATTTTATTACATGAGGATAGCATAAACTATACTAACCCACCAGTTATTATACTGCTGTAACTGCTACTGTTAGGGATTTGATCCACCAGCTAGCAGGTTTTAAGGGCCTGTAAGAGGACAAAGAACAGTGCTTCCTTTTAAGCTTTACAACTGGAAATAAATGATACTGCGGTCGTAAGTGGATTTAAACTTGCCTAAGACTTGGCACAAAAGGAATTAAGCTGTATCTTTACTTGTTTGTTCTTTTTTTTACTTACGAATAAAACACTTTAAGAAGCACTGGATGTTGTTACCACAACAATTTAGACTTTTAATATGATCCTTGAGATTAGGAAACATTGAAGATTTTTGTTGAGTAAAGCCCAAAATGGAGTTCCCCCTATGCTATTTTTAATCTTTCCCCAAACAGCTGGCAGTTCAAGTTAACAAGCTCAGATTTTCCACATAAAGCACCAGCATGAGTTTCCTGCATCAGACTATCCTCACATTACTCCTCCCAGTCATTTCCTATCCCAGGCAATCTCAGATCTGATGTTTAGAGCAAGGTTTAATCTGCTTTATATGGTGGCTTTGCTGTCTCCTTCACACCTTGGCAATCAAATTACTACAGTACGTACCACAGTGAAAGTGTTTTTTGAATTTCAAGAAACAGTGGGAACATACCTTTTCCCAAATTGTTCTTTTACAGAAAATATGAACATTATCAACGCTAACACAGAAAAATGGTAATCAGGATTGCTAAATCCTGGCAACTTCAGCAGCAACTCTAACTACAGTTGTTACATACGTTAAGTATTTTTATTTTGACCCCAAGGCTATGCATCCTTTCCCCACAGAACCCAGTTATCTGAGAAGTTTTACAGCAATACAGGCCACCAACCCTGGGCATCCCACCAGATCCACTGGCTCCAGACTTGGTTCAGAGCTGCTGCACAGGCCCCATCCAGCAGCTTTCAGCACCAGGTCTCTCAGAATGCCAGACTGAATATTCAGCACATAACACATCCCACCTTGTGGACACGCTGGGAAGTGGAACCCAGAGTGATTCAGGGTTTGCTTTTGGTCATTTTAACTGAGCGCAAATCCAGGCTGTCATTGAAACCGAGCTCATCTGACTGAAAAATGACTGAAACTTACTAATTTGCTAGCAAATTAAATTTCTTCTTCTCTTAAACCACCACAACTATTTTCTGTTGGCACTGCATATGGGTAGACTCTGTATTAGTAGATAGAGAAGGACAGGCCATTTCATCCAGCAGCCTGTTGAAATTAACTTAATTAACCAGGGCCACCTAATTATACCAGCTACACAACTCTAAATAAACTTTAATATAAATAATAATAATCTAAAAGTTTGGGCACATTCAGAAGCTTCAAGTTTCATACCTGGGGTACACTTGCTCCAGCCATTTGCTGATGGTCAGCAGGATTTTCATTTCATTGGTAAGGGTTTGGTCAGTGTTCAGGCATTGCAGCAGGTAGACATAGAGGGTCAAGTAGCTTCCTAAAGACAGGCACTCCTGCAGGAATTCTTCCATGGTTAGCTCAGGAACTTGGAGGGAGGCAAGTATAGGGCCCCAGCCTAACTCCTGGTGATGAGGGGAATCTTTGAAGAAAGCAGAAGAATAAAAAGCGTGTGAGAAAGCAGCACTTGGTAAAACCTAAGAACCAGGGCTACTAGTTAAGAGAATCTGGGCTGGTTTAGGTGTTTTTCAGGGAATCAGCATATCATGCAACTGATGGAGAGGAAAGAAAAATTCCACTATCATAGGGCACCTCCTTGAGGTCAAGGTGAGATTATTTTCTCAGCATTCAGCCAGGACTAAAATTTGAACATTTTAGCAATGGAATTAGAAGTATTTCCCTCAGGTGTACTGAAATCTTCCACAGAGTGAAAGAAACAGAAATGTAGTTCCACAAGGATTATGTAAACAGAAAAATAGAAGAAAAAAAAAACCAAAGAAAACCACGCACACCACACTTACAGAGTTTTACCAAACCAGAGTATTTTTTTCTTAAATTAGCCTACAGAACACCCTACAGAGAAGGGGAAAAATGTCTTTTGTTCTCCTGGGGTGATTTTTTTTTTATGAAGTCCTCCACTTTAGCTGGAAAAACAGCAACACTACACAGAGCAAATCGGTTTTCACGGAGACAGGTATGGATATTAAGGAAACACACAATTAGAGCAGCTGTAAAACCCAAACCACAATCACAGAATCACAAAATAGTTTGGGTTGGAAGGGAACTAAAAGACCATCTTATACCACCCCCGGCCATGGGCAGGGACATCTTCCATTAGACCAGGTTGCTCCAAGCCCCATCCAACCTGCCCTTGGACATTTCCAGGGATGGAGAAGCCACAGGTTCTCTGAGAAACTTGTGCCAGGGCCTCAACACCCTCACAGGGAAGAATTTCTCTCTCATATCCCATCTACCCTGCATCAGCATGAAGCCATTTCCCCTTGTCCCTACCCATGGCAGAGGGGCCAGAACAAGGTGATCTTTAACACCCTTTCCAACCTCAAGCACTTCATAATTCCAGACGATTTGTGCACAGTGGCATCCCAGACTGATCAGAGGCAGTGACACAGAGACAGGCTCCTACCCTTGCTGAAGTAGGAAGTGATGCAGGCCTCTGTGGTCTCGGCCATGTGGCGCACGGAGGCCAGGCTGTGGCACGCGGCCGTGAGGAGGGGCATGGCCAGCAGCCCCTGCACTCTGCTGTTGATCCACTTGCGCAGGCTGCCCCGCAGAGACTCGGCCGTGGTGATGCTGGAGTTGTTCAGCATCATCAGCGTTTCCGTGAACAGGCTGCTGAGGGCCAGGTGGCGCGTCTGCAGATCCATGTCTGCAAGTCAGAAAGCAGAGAAGCATTTCAGTAAAGAGACACTGGAACCCAGGTTCATCTTCACCACTGGACACTTTGTGTGGACACTGGTCTTCCTCGTTACACATCTTTGTGGGCCATGGGCAGAAGAGACACAGCCCCTCACAACCATTTCTGCGGACTACAGCGAGACACAGTTTTCACCTGAACTCACAGTTTGACAGAGGAACCTCAAGATAGTACTGGTACTAAAAAGGAGATCTAGATAAATCCTGTGTGTCTGGACACACCATACCACTAGGGTACACCAATATACCTCTTCTATGTCAATACTGTCAAGTTTTACTAGTTTTATGATTTAGAACCATTTGTGAGAATCCACTCATAGAATCATAAAATGTTAGGGGTTGGAAAAGACCTTAAACATCATCTAGTCCCAACCTTCCTGCCATGGGCAGGGACACTTTCACTAGACCAGGTTGTTCAAGGACTTATCCAACGTAGCCTGGAGCACTGCTAGGGTTGGGGCATCTACAACCCCCCCTGGGCAGCCTGTGCCAGTGTCTCACCACCCTCAGAGTAAAGACTTTCTTCCTAACATCTAACCTAATTTTCCCCACTTTAAGTTTGTAGCCATTACTTCTAATCGCTCAGGACCAAGAGAATGGATTTGTGTCATTCCTCCCTTTAAAAAAGAGGTAAATGACAAGTAAAATAAAAATTAGAAAACACCCTAAACCACCAGATGACAAAGAAATTTATCCCTCAAGCTCCTGTGTATCAGCCAGTTTTATTCACAACACAACCCCTGTTTTTAATGTTGGTTCTGTCACTCTTGACAGCTCCGTGGAGTAAGATTCATATTTTTGCTTTGTGCTAATATACCACTTATATATACATCACCAAAGCACCATGCCCTGCTGCCTGTAAGGGACACATGACAGTAATGCAAATAATTAAATCATCACAGATCAATCTACTCAGCAGAACAAAGCATTGAACAGCTTTAAGGTGATTTGCCATTTCTTCAACACAAACCTGGGGGACTAAAGATGACTACATCATCTAGCAACTTGGCCATTTCTTGTTCCAAAACTGCAAGGGTTATCTTTCCACTTTGTTCTAAGGTGCTGAGGAACTGAACCACCTGGCGAATGTATGCTCGGCACTTCAGTGTTGCATCCTGTCAAACAAAATTAAAATCAATTAGGGGACCAAAAAAAAAAAAAAAAAAGAAAAATCACACCTAGAACTCTTTCCTTATTCTGTAATATACACAAGCAGAACTTTGCAAAAGCCAGGAACAGCATGGAGATGCTCCAAAACTAGTTCAACTCACAAGGTGTATGTGACTATCCGAAGATGCCCCAAAGCCTGCTGAGATTTTCAGGAGCTTCACGATCAGTTCAGCTCCAGCATCCTTAGCAAGGATAACAGAGGGAGGGTAGTGACTGTTGCAGTAGCTGATGATGCTTTGGTAAGATGAAATGCCCACAAGCTGCCAAGGAAGGGAGCTGGTCTGTCCAAGAAGATTTATGAGTGGAGATTCCTGAAGATTTAAAGACATCGGTTTAAGCTACACCTTCTTTGCAGTTTTCAATTCATATGCACCGTACTCAATACTGGAAGGAAGATCTGGCTTCAGAATTTGAAGGAGATGGAGCAGAAAAGCCACAGAAATAGATGACCATTGGGAGTCTGTCTGAAAACCAATTCCTTATTCAAGCAGTAAGCTAACACATGTATTTCATCTCTAGCATTTGCAAAACTGTATGCAGACTGTTGCAGTAGCTCTAATCAAGCATGAAAGTCAGTGGAAAAAAATGTTAAAATCTGACATGTAAAAACGTAAAGATGGCTAGAAAGATATGGAGACCCTTCAAGTTAAAGTCACTTCAGTACAGGTTTAAAAGAGGCATTAAAATATTATTTTTAAAAATAGGTTCATCTAAGTTCACAGTAGAAATTATGTCCCTAATTTTTGATTCAGTGAATCATCCACCAACCTGGGAGACTCCACATGTGCTTTTTCTCATAAACACCATCCTAAACAGCACAGCAGGGATGGAGACACAGCTCACATAGGCAGTGCAAGTCAGCAGATGGAAAGCTGTCTGTTTACAAGCAGCTCTCATCTATTCTTAAATATCTGCAGTAAAAAAAGAGCCCCCTGGACACAGAGAAACACCAGCTGGCATGGAGCTGAGTCAGGAGAGGTGCAGGATGGGTATCAGGGAAAGGTTCTTCCCCCAGAGGGTGCTGGGCACTGCCCAGGCTCCCCAGGGAATGGGCACGGCCCCGAGGCTGCCAGAGCTCCAGGAGCGTTTGGACAGCGCTGCCAGGGATGCCCAGGGTGGGATTTCTGGGGTGTCTGGGCAGGGCTGGGAGTTGGACTCCATGACTACTTCCAACTCAGGATATTCTATATCCTACTCTATGTTTCTACAGGTTTTAGAATGAACAAATACTAGAATTGTGCTGACAATCCAGAACTAACACAAATTACACTACTTCTACAGGAATGTGACACTGGTACAACAAGTACTTCTCAAGTTGCTCATGCCCTGGAACACAGGGCTGAGAAAGTTTGAGATTTAGATCAAGGCGTCACAAGAGTGCTCTGGGAGGCAAAAACCTCCTGACAGTGTGTCAGTTTAACACACTGCTGGAGGGAAGGAGGGAATTCCTGAGGCTGACTCACACCATGTGCAAACAGCTATCTTCTGAAGCTTGAGAAGGTTCTGATAAGCAAACACGTTCAGGTCAAAGCACATGAACTCTGGTAATTTTCCTAAACTGAAATACAATGATGGTCAAAGGCTGCTGGTGACATCTTGATGTGGCATCTTGTAATGCCTCAGAGGAAATGGAGAACAGAAGATGCTGCAAGTGGAAGAAAGCTGACAGATGTGAAATGGGACTTCTTGAAGACAATCAAGACCCTCTGCAGAGTCCTCCAGAAGCAATGAACTGGACTTAGTCACATTGCATGTCCCTTCTAGTAAAGGATTATTTTTCTTTTAAGAGATGGGTAGGAACCTTCACAAAAATTACCTCTTTGCCTATAAGCTGTTCCTCCTTTGCCAACAGTACCATCATATACAGCAAACAGACAATCATGTTGTGAGTCTGAGGGTGAGGGTTGGGATTCCAAGCATCAGAGAGGACACTGACCCAGTTTATTTCACATAAAACATAACCCAAGAACAAGAAACAACTCTTGGGGCTGCCTCTTTCAATCTAGAAAGGAGAAAGGGAAAAAGGTGCGTAAAACAATGCAAGTACAATGTAAGATGTAAGTACTTTCATACTTTTTAGTTCCCTAGCCAACTGTAAATCTACAGCAGCATTTTAGGTCAGCAGAAGAGTAGACAAATGTCTTCTCTCCATCATTTCATTCCCCCTCTTGCAGCTTTACCTTGTCTCAGATGACTTGGAAGTGAGAACAACATGGCACTAGCAAAATATATTAAATCTAACTAAAAACATTATATACATAAGCAATAAATGAGACATTCAAGCACATCAACGAAAAGGGAGCTGTACAGCTCCCCACAACTTTGTCTAGGACTCAAAAGCACTCCTTTTCAAAAATCCATCACAAACTGAGCAGCTGTGAATGCTACAAACAAACTTTAAAAGCCTACTTGCTAAAAGAACTGTCTCTTGCTCTCCAGCTCTTTTCGAGGGCAGCACTGACTACAAACTTAATTCAACAGTTCCCATGAACTCACTTTAAAGAACTCTTCCATAAGCATCTGGTCGGGATGCATTTCCTTCCATGGAAGCCTTCTGAACTCAGTGTGGAAAGCATAGAGAATAAACTCTGGCATTTTGGGGGCTGTGCAACATTCACAGTAATGCATTAGGTGTAACCAGAGAGCCCCATGGTGGCTTGGCAACAGCTTTTCTAGAATCAAAGAAAATTGCTGAATTAACAACAGAAAAAAATTCAGATAAAACTTGCTTTCAGAAGAAAGTCTATTTCTGAAGATGAAAACTTGTGAGTTACACTAAAATACACTCAAAGAAAAAAATGCACACTAAATTTCTGTGGTTTTTTTCTCCAAATCAGAAGTGAGGAGGTTAGGATTTCATGCTCACCTTTAAAGCTCTCATGCAAAAGCTTGATGCAATCTGCAAACAAACCGACCACGGTGGAGGCTACAGGAGTGTCACTCTCCAGCCAAGGGTAGCAGGGCTGGCTACTGAAAACAGGCACAACACAAATTTCAGTGTTCAGTTACCTGATCATAAACATTTGCAATTTAAATATTCTAAAGCAGTGAAGTACAAGTATCAGCAGTTCTCCCACTTTCCGCTCTTTGGGACTCTCTTCTTCTTCCTTAGAAGAGCTACATAGTTTACTATCCCACTGAAGAGTAACCAGAAATTACTTGTTTGGTATTTCATGATGGAATTACAACAACAGAGTTTCTCAGTGATATTATTCAGCAACTGCAGACAACCTTCTAACTTCAGTGCTGATGGTGCATTCACAACTCCAAAAGCTTTTAATTTTGAAAGAAAGCACAATTTGAATGTATAGTAGCATAACTAACTTTTCACGTGAAGGCAGAGGTACACAAGGCAATAGATCATCACAGCACTGATTTAGCCTGAAGTTTCTTTACATACCACTGGCATTTGGGGTTATATTTGTTTGGCTTTTTTGTTTTCTTTTAAACAGGTATTATAGATATTATGGAAGCTAAAAAAAGGGAATCTGAAATTCAAGTTTCAGTGTTTTTAAAACTGAGTGAAATCCTTCACATAATCAAGCTCTGCTCATGTTATTATTACAAGATCTTTGTCATATCTAAAATAATTATTCTATCCAAACCTTGGAAAATTTGATGTAGGTCATTAATTAGTTCTGTAATTATTAAGGAAATGACAAAGTGAGACCTATTTAAATGGAAGGCAAGACAGTCACAAATTATTAAAAACCAGGTAATAATGACAGTCATTCTTACAGGACTAAAGTCCCTACTTTAGCAAAAATTAATTTAATTTTAAAATGCAATACATACCTTGCATCTTCTTTATCCAAGACCAGTATCCATGGTTTAAAGAGTCCAGCAATGACTGAATACAAGGACTGCAATGCTAAAAGGATACAAAACAAAGTTGCTTTTTTCTTTCAAATCAACAACAGTGAACATATTATACTTTTCTAAATTTGCATATAATATCCTTTTCTCACTCTAACATTCACAGAATTATAGAATAATTAAGACTGGAAAAGACCTCTAAGATCATTGAATCCAACCATTCAATCAGTCCTTTCTAGTCAAATAAGAATTTAAAATACAATATGCTTGATAATAACTGTTAACAATATGGCTGTATGAACAACCATCACGAGCATTTTGCATTGTTAAGATGTTTTATTAGTATAATTTTAATAATACACCAGAGATTGTGGGGGTAATGATGATCCACACTTTAAACCTCCACATACTAAAATGTTTTAATTAAAATTTAAATTAAAATTAATTAAAAATTAAAGTAAAAGCCAACTTTCTCCAGATCTAAATCATGCATGATGAAATTCAGTAGTATCTCCTTCCAAACCTCTGCTCAGTGCAAAAGACTATTTTTCTTGAAGAAAGTGCAATCACCTCATAAAATAATTTTGAAGCAAGCTCAAATATAAAAGAGCTTCCTTCTCAGATTATAAAGCATAAAGTCCTACACGGCCACAAAGTAGCATCAACATTTCCCATCTGTATTTTAATACAAATGCAAAGTAAAAAATTTTACTGTTTATTTAAATGGCCCTTAACAGGCAGAATTAGAGAAATTAGGTACTTAAGTAATTTGCTTTTAAGACACATTACCTGCTAAAATTCTGCTACTCCCAATAGGTTCTTGGGCTAAATTGTCAACTTCAGTGTCAATAAGTCGTTTAATGAGATACTCCAGGAATTTGTTCATTTCAGCCACATAAGGAGTCCATTTTGAAAACAGGCCGAAAGTCCTGAAGTCCACCGAGGCCAGTCGAAGTTTGCAGAAGGATGTAGAAAGCCATTCTATTGTCTCTCTGACCTGTAAAAAGAAGGAAGCTGTTAATCAGCTGCAGAAAGGCTGCACAGCAGTGCTATCTGTCACTGGAGGGAAGCTGTTTCACCTGAAAAATATCAATCAACCCAAGAGGCACCCACCTGTTCTGTAGAGAGGAGAGTTTTTGCAGCCTCCCTCACCACAGGAGCTTCAGCAGAATCACTTCTCTTGACACTGCCCTGCTCAATCGCCAGTGAATCACACCCCAAAGCTCTAAGTGATGCCTTCCAGCAGTCAGGGCTTAGAAGCTGCTCTGATGAGCCTTAGGAGAAAGAAGGGAATGCACGCGTGAAAACCACAAAGTTAGTCCCCTTCTCTCAAAAAAGGCTGAAATTAGAGCTCCCTGCTACACGAAAAATTAGGTAACACGGGAGTTTGAAAGCCCCAAGTTTGAGAGTGAGAGATTATCTCTAATTTGCAAATGTAATCAACTTAACATTTCCTTTTGGCATCTACATGTTTCTCTCCTTAGAGATCTTCCCAGGCACTTTGTACATCCCTGGCCGCAAACACACATTTAGAGACAGCTGGTACCTCAGCAGGTATGGTATGACAAAGAGAAGTACTTTTGCTCTCATTTGAGGGACACATCAGATTATGGGTGGCATCAAATGTCAACCAGGACATTTTCAGCAGATTTCAGTGTCAGTTCCAGGTCTTCGTATTTCCAGTTCTCCACCTGATATTGAAGGGTGATCAAAAACCCTTTGGTTTTGGTTTCTGCATTACAGACTGTGGCATAACCATAATTAATAGGTGCTTCCATTAACAGGAGACCACTCCTCCATCCTTCTCCTGCTACATGGGCTGAAAAATCTGTTGTCATGGATGTGTGTGCCCTGAGCCACAGAAGAGCTACAATATGTCTAATAAAAATACATCACATAGCAAGGCACATGAAAGTGCCCACAGAAACCTAAGGAAGTCTAAGTTGTACTGCATTTGTTGCTGTTTAACTCTACTGCACAGAGTTCACTTTTTTAAGCCAGAAGGGTTCTGCACAAGGAGCTTAAAATGCATCACCTCAGATACTTACTTTGCACAAACAACCTTAAGAAATCACTGTAGTGGTCAGGGAACTGATACTGGAGAAGGTTAGTCCAATGCTTGCAGAAGATATTAAATGGCATCAAAATATCTTCTTCAGGTTCCAGGCCACATGCATTGAGGGCCAAGTGAATGGACTCCAGGAGCTGGGTGCGCTCCGAGAGAGGCGGCTTGGCCACGCTCAACCACTGCGTGAGGTCAAACTAGAACAGAGCACAGGGAGCATTCGCAAGCACAAGATTTGACAGCCACAACACTTCTGGGAGAAGGGAGAAATCGCCAGGGAAATAAAATCATGACATTTTTATGTGTTTAAGAAAACCCTCATGAATGTGCATCTTGTTAGCCCTAGCTCCAAACCTCACTCTCCAAAGGCTATGATTTAGCATACCGCAGAAGTCCCTAGATTTATTAAACAGCCCTTGGCAGGGGGGCTCAGATTAATAAAGATGCATATGAGTTTCCACACAAGCATTAAACTGGACCTGATGTCCATAGTCCATAAATTTTTAGATGGAGGAGCAAAGCTTTCGTAGCCTCTTGAGCAGCTGCTCAGACCTCGGTCAGCAGGGACAATGCTGGCCACTGTCACCACGGACAGCTCAGAGTCCTGCCCAGGACAGACTCTTTGCTGCTTCCAGCTGTCACCCTGTAACTAAAGAGGAGAATCAGAGCAGTATCAAAGGCCAAGTGTTACACTAATTTCTCCACTGGCAGTATCATGAGTAACACGATATGTGTAAATCACTTGCTATTACCTAATTCAGTTTTAAGACAGGCAGGAAGGACGTGGGTGCCAAACAGAGCTGGCAAATGCAGACACTGTTCCAAATTTTGTTATAAGATACCTGGCATTCACTGGCTACTGTGATGAATGTCGCTGCAGAGATAATCAGGCAGAAGAAGCCATCAAAAGATGGTTTTAATTTCAGCACTAAGCCCTGGGAAGCACATACTGATACTATGTGTGCTAGAAAAGGCTATTTAAGCTATTCTCTTTTGACTCCAGCACCTCTTGAGCTTAAATTACTATTCAGTATGACCAACACAGCTCTACAGAACCGGTCAATGCTATTTTAAAATACCAGATTTGCACTTCTTTCCTCTTTAGCCCAAAGACAAGGTCTTCAGGGGAAGAACACCCACAGACCAGACTTTACCTTTGTCAGCAGCATGAAGACAACATCACTATTATCCTCACTCAGAAAGGCCACAACTTTTTCGTATAAAGTCACAAATTCACTGGGAGAGGCAACAGGAGTGAAGTAAGGAGAAAGGAGAGTACAAAGCCTTCGATTCTGCAGGATTGTCTGGAGCAAACGCTTGCACTCTGATTTGGTCCCACTGATGAACACCTGAGAAAAGTGGGAATGGTGGAAAATATAACAGCCAAATATGAGCCAACTGGGAAATACATCTCTTAAGCTAGTTGTTTCGACAGTCACAGTTTTGGTCCTTTTATAAAAGGGAAGATTTTCTCAAAAACAAAACACTGTATGAGATTAACATCAGCTAAATGCTGTTGGTCCACAAGATATAGCACAAAATAAACACATCTCCCTAGCACATTTTAAAACAGCATTTATGATCACATATGTTGCCTGGAAATACCATTTTTTTCTGATGGAATAGTACAAGAAAATGAATCCTGATCTGACCAGCCGTGCTTGATAATAGGAAAAATTTAACTGAACTACAGCTCTGAAGAACTTCTCATCACTTCAGCTGTTAGAGGTGCTCAAGGACAGCTGCACATGGAAATAAGCTGCATCTAAGATAAAAATAAGGATCTTGACCCAAAGCAGAGGCTAATGATTTTTCTCAGTGCACAAACACAGCAAACATTATCACCACCAACAAGCACTTATCTTCTCTTCCAGCATACTTCTGGTATAACTCACTACACAGAGAACACTGCAAGGCTGTAGAAGAAAACGTCTAAATACAGAAGTTGACAAGATGTACATCAACCAGAAAGCGACAAGTAAAAGCAAAGTCTATGCTGAAACACACTTCTATGAACTGAAAGTATCCAAACCCTAGTTATCTGCCAAACTCTAGCATTTAACTAGCACAATGACAATTTATTAACATTAGGCAGGCACCTCAGATCAAGTTTTTATTTTGCTTAAATGCAAGCCTTGCCTTTCCTGAAGACTGTGCATATTACACAATTAGTTGAAAAGAAAATGGGATAGAAGCTTAGAAATTAACTTTCAGGCTTCTGAACATGTTACACCTCCCAATGTCAGCAAGCAATTTGAATAAGAATAGGCATCCAAAAATCAAATTTTAAAAACTTAGAAAAATATTTTCATATTCAAGAAGTAAACTCACTTGGCCCAGAATCTCAATGCAGGACGTGAAGAACTGTCTTGTGGGAGGATTGCGTTGAGTTTCATCACACACATATTCTACCAGTGTAAAAAACAAGCCAATTCCAACTTTCTTGATTGCAGGCATAGGCTGCACCTTGTAGATATTTATGAGGGCCCTAAAAAAATTAGGTTAAAAAGGCAAATTAAATTTACACACGGAGAATAACCTGTGACAATAAAGAAAGGTTTCTTGCCAATATATAGCCTTGAGATGGGTATTTGTGATATCCCAAGTATCCCTCCTTCTCATATCCAGGCTGAAAAGTCACAGATTTAGCTCATGTAATTTTGCTGCCTGAAATGGATACTTCCAAACCTTAGCAAGTCTCTATAACCACAGTCAGAAAGTGAACACTGAAAGACTTCCACAGCAGAGTTCCACTGGATTATTTCTCCCTCTAATCAAGTAATCATCATATTCTGATGGCATCTCAACTACCTTTGTACTGCAAGAAAAATTACCTCATTTTATTTCACAGGCTCAACAATAAAAGAATTAAAACAGAATCAATCTTTTCTTGTGTATTGCCAAGTAAATGTTTTGTTGAGATTAAATCCCTGTCTCCACTGAGTCTGAATTAAAAGAGCTGAAGAAGATGCAGTTTCACAGATGTAAATCCCAAGGACTAGTTCATCCACAGAATTTTTCAAATCAACGATCAAGAATGAACAAGTAGAAGTAGTAAGTAAATCCTTTTACTTGTACAATCATTACACTCTGTAGCGAACCAGCTACACTAAGAGAATCCCAGCAGAAATTTGGAAAATTGAGAATGAAGTTGCAAAAGTGGACCTCTGGAAAGAACTGTAAAAGATCTTCAAGTGAGCAAGAGGGCCTTGGATGACCCCATTTTATCCACACTCCCTAAAAGAGTGGTATTATCTAGCCTGCTTCCACTGCAACATTTTGTTTCACAAATTGAAAAACTACTTCAAATTATAGCACTCTATTAAAGAATTATGCTCTGCACTATAATACAGAAAAACCCATAGAGAGTCACACTGGAATCATGTAATTTAGCCTATAGCTGAGACAGCTGTGGTACAAGTTTGCCACTTCCTGAAGTTTAGCACAGCATCTGTGTCATGACTCAAGTGTGCTTTTACAGGATTAGGAAGGCTGTTATAAGGCACAGAACAATAAAAAGAAGTAGAAAACAATAAACAGAAGTACAACACAATAGTGTGTGCCCTGTTGAGCCTCAGTGACCCTCTGATAATAAGAAATACTCCTTTAGAGGTCTCAGGATTGTTGGCCCAAGCTGACAAGCATGAGGGAAAACACATGAACAGATTCCACATTTTAACTCCAACATACCAAAATGGAAATACAAACACCCCTGCCCAGAGCAGTGTCTGAACAACCTACGTTATGAAATTCTCCACGTGAACAGCTGCTTCCACAACACCCAGAGAAGGTGGCTTCATGGCTTCTGCCTGCAGTTGTCTCACTTCTTTGCGCAAAGCATGAAGCTGCTGGCTCACTGCTTCATTTTTGTGCTTCCCTTCAAACTAAATGACAAAAGGACACATACTCATTTCAGAATTAACACGGTTTTGCTAAAACTCTTCCATGTTGCAGCTATTCATAAAAACAAAGCACAGTCTAGTCAGAGAACTCTGAATTTGGATGGTTTTCCCCCTGAGAGCTTTGATCAGATTCAGTACATTGTGCCCAAGCACACATCTTTGGACATGTTCCTAATTAATTATCATACGCACTAATATAATTCATGTCTTTTATCTAAGGCTTTTAATCCACAGGGACTAAAACTTAGAGGGGATCAAAAAATTCATTTACTAAGCAACATCTTTAAACATTTTCATGCTTCTATTCCTATCAGCAGGCAAATTCCCACATCCATACACTGGGAAGCAGTTTAGAATGGATACCATGAGCAAAAAAAATCATGCTACAACTTATTCTTCAGCTCTTGATCTGCTTCTCCTTCTGAGCATTACACATGAGGTGTTTCAGATCACTAAGATGTCTGTGGATTTATTTGGTCACACACTACCATTTTTACAGTAATTCAGCCATTTCACACTCATCCTCTATGTCCAACAGCCCCAAAACAGAGGTGATGCTGTGCCTCTAACCTGGATGGTGAGCTGAGCTGCTCCCTGGCAGCCTTTATTTGAAGTTCCCCTGCACTCCAGGTGGAGGGTGATCTGCTCCTCCCTGTTGACATACAGCTTAGGCACCGTGTCCAGTATCTCACTGTTCAGAGCAACATGCTGAGACTCCCAGAGAGCTGCAGTTCTGAAAGGCATTTATTAATAAAATTACCACAATCTTTCCCGGAAACGGCAAGGCTAAGATTTTATAAGCAACAGAGGAGACTTCAATTTGATGTGCTGTACAAAGACTCATGACACCTTCCTGGAAAACATAAAAGATTATTAAATGAAATTGAGCTAAAACTTCAAAGTAATAGCACTTCAAAGTAATAAAAAAAACAGGTTCATAAGAACAAAAATACTCAAGTATGTGTGAGTTCTTTTGAATTACTTTAGATGACAACCTGGAAGGACACTAAACAGAATAATCTCTGTAGGAAACGTAATTTTCCACCAGACAAAAAAAAAAAAAAAAAGCTGGAGTGTGATGATTCAGTCAGAAGAGGGAAAAAAGAAAGAAAAAAGAGAACCCACCTAAAATTAATGCTGGAATTGTTTAGACACAGCCTCTCGTGGGCTTAGTAGTTTTTGTTCTGGTTCATAATATCGTTATTAAATGACTACAATGAGTAAGAATGACTACAGATTGACCAGTTGTGATTGAAAACAATTCAGCTGGATATCTGAGTAGGAATATTAAAAACAGAAAGTCTCTTTCATTCGCAAAGCTAGCAGAACCAGAAATCAGATTTCTCTCCTGGGTGCTTCATATTGCAACTACTACATCAGTGCCAAAGGGTTAAATAACTCGTTGTCAACAAATCTAGCCTAAAAGGAGGCTTTATTTCAGGAAATACGACAAATGAGAAAAGAAGTTAGATGCTGTCTGAGGTAATCTCGGTCATTAGATAAGACTTGTGCACTCTTATCTCAGTTGAAGAAGTAGAATAACAACATGATAGACCAGAAGAAAGATAGAACAAATGGGACAAGAAGCAGAAATCAAGTATTGACAGTCTTGTGCCAACACCACAAATGAGGCTGCTGTGAAGGGCATCTTCAGGAAGAAATTGTTCCCTCTGAGGGTGCTGAGGCCCTGGCACAGGTTGCCCAGAGCAGCTGTGGCTGCCCCAGGATCCCTGGAAGTGTTGGACATTGGGGCTTGGAGCACCCTGGGATAGTGGAAGGTGTCCCTGCTCACAGCACGGGGTGGAATGGGGTGAGCTTTAAGGTGCCTCCCAACCCAAACCATTCAGAGACTCCATGATCATTTTAAGGCACTGCTGGACACACTGCTGAGGCACAAGGAACACAGACATGACTCACCTGGCGTGTTGCTGCAAGATGTTCAGGTCCGTGCGCATGAGCTGGATTGCATCTTTCTGACTCACGAGACTGGCAGAGGAAATCACCGGCACAGGAGCCTTCATCATCTGCAGTGGCAGAGGGGGCTTGGGAGTATCAAACTTCTTCAAATTATTCATGATCCTCACTTTGGCTACAAAAAAAAAAAGGAGAAACAAGTTTGGTCAATAAGAAAACTAGGAGAAGCTGAACAAAAACATTTATTTGCATGAAGCATTTTTAACTGTGGACAAATATTTCTCAGGATTCCCCCTTTTAAAAAGAAAAAAAAAAAATCACTCGACTAATCTTCCTATTTTTGCCAAAGTTTATTTCACACAGCTAATTTTCATGACCAGCTCTTCCATCACACAAAGATTAGGATCAAAAGACCCAATGGTTTCCTTGTTTTCCCCAAACACTCCTATCGTCCGGTTTTCCTGTCACCCCATTTATTTTACTCGTCTGACAGAGGCTCCCAAACAAAATTCTAAGCAAAATTCATGTTCCTTTCCCTACAGCTCATCCTCATCTTTAGTCTTGTCAGTGCCAATTCCTCCTCAAAGCACAGCCTCTCTCCGGGTCTGCCCTCTCCTCCTGCTGATTTGCATTCAGTTTCTTTGTCCAAACAGTGCCACTTCACCTATGGAACTATTCCAGTTCCCTTCTATTCCCTCACTCCTTCCCCTTCTTTGGATCAGCCCCAAATCCAATCTCACCACATCCTTAATATACCAGTCATGACTATCACCCCTTCTGTGCTAGAACAGCACTTTTACCACACCAAAATTCCAGGGAAACACACTGGGAAAAACAACACTAAACAGAAAACAAACAAACAAAACAAAACTTAAAAAAAACAAAACAGAGAAAATATGTTTTCAGGTACAGCTGGTTTTACCTTTGCTTGTACCTGTCGCTGTCTGAACTTTGGGAAAATGTCTGGAGCATGCTCTGTGCAGAGGAATTTTTGGGGAGCTTGCCCATGAAGCCCTAGCTCTGCTCTATGACATGGCAAACTTGAAGCCAAAAAACATCAATGTTAGCCTCTCACACAAGAATCTTAGTGAGAAAACTGTAACAACTTCAAGGAAAATACTGTACCCATAGAAAACAAACCATATTAATAACTTTATTGACAGGCATCATCAAGCTCCTAAAGGAACCAAGGCTTTGACATCCCAGTAAGTCTTTAAGGCACGTTTCCATAACAGTATTTTCATCTCTTACCTGACAAAGGATTGGTGAAATCTGTTTGCCCTGCAGAAGCACAGGTTGTATGGGACTCAAGCTGAACCTGCAGCCAAAGGTTCAGAGCTTCCTGAAACTCATGGTGTATGAGTTCCACATTGACATACTCCATCCACAGATCCTGAAGCACAAAATAATTAAATTATCATCCCCATTTTGGTCATGTATCATGTGCTGTCCACCCATCCTAGGACCTGGGGAACTAAAGCAAATAAATAAAAATATACCCTGCAGTTTTAAGTCACACGAAATTTATTATTAAGGGCAAAAAATCTAAAATTAAAAGAAAAACTGAACACTTTTTATTACATATATAGATATCGACTGAAAAGCACTTGTGACACTTAGAGATGAAATCTAACACATGGTATAATTTCTGATAAATAAGAGGCAAAGGGAAAGAGAGATTACTAAAAATCTGTTCCTAAAAAGGGAATACAAGAGACCAAGATAGTTTAAAAGATCATGGCATGATTAACTGCAGCCAGGCTAAAGCAGGCTGTATTTCCAGCAGTCACATACACTGTAGGAGAGAAAACAAAGCAAGCATAAGGAAATGCCCTTCCAAAATCTCCCCTCTTGCAGGGTTTTGCTTATACTAAGTCTTTAGTCTTCAAGAACAGAATAATACACACTCACTAACTTGTATTTGAACCTTTGACATTTTACAGACTACCAACACAAGCACGTTTTGGCTTCCAGTCATTTGTTATTTAAAGTTACAAATTAAATTACCCTCTAATACTAATTACAGAGCAGTACAGAAAAAGTACTGTGCTGCAAGAAATGACAGATATGCAAGAAATTTACATCTGAGTCCTCTTTCAAACATAAAGGAAGGCAGTTTGGGATAGCACAGGGTTTTAGGAAAAAGGTTAGAGCCATGAAGGTATCATACATGCTGTATGTGTATTAAAGACCAGTGACACAAGTCACCCACTGACTTCAAGGACTCATTTTAGCAAGTAGATTTCAGATTGTCAGTGTTATTAGCAACTCACCTGTTGATTCTGCATGACTTTAGCAAGTCTGTGTGCATCATACTGCTTTGGTAAAGAGGGAATGTATGTATCTCCTTTCTGGAAACTCTCTTCTTCCAACCACAAAATTAAAACATTACAAAGCCTGAGGGAAGAAAAAAAAGGGAAAAAAAGGAAAAAAAATAAAATTAGTGTGAGTTTGATTGTTCTAAGGTTTAGAATTAAGGCAACAAATAATGCTACAAGGTAACATGGTTAAAAACAGGTACTTCAGGTGCTTTTTCACTCGTTTACTGTCAAGTTAAACACCAGCGGTGGAAAGAAGCTTCTTAGAGAAGTATGAACAGCAACAACAAAGGTAATAGGACAAATTCTGAAAAAGAAAACATTTATGCAAACTAGCATAAGACCCAGGACTGACTGTCTCTTACGTCAAGAAGTATCACCACAACCCCACTCAAAAGACCAAAGCAATAAACAGATTACATGTGAGCAAGATTGGCTTCTCACCCCACAACCTCTCTGCAGTGCCCGCTCCAAAAAGTCATGCCTGAGTTAAGCCACATCTTTTAATTTCTTTTCAGAGTCTCAATCATGGCTAGTTCATTCTCATTTCCTCCTCTGTTAAAATTGTAACATAAATACACCTTTTTCTTCAGCTGACATCATTCCACCCACGGGTACCATTTTCACTATCACACCATCCAAGCCTTCCTGACAAGGAAGGAGTAGAATGCCATTAAATCTTCACACTGTGGTATTAAATATCGCTAGCAAACTCCTGCTTCCTTCATCAGCGTCACTGGTGAAAAAATGGAAGTACACCAGTTCCAAGAATCAGCCCCTATAAACCCTACCAATAATTTCGCTCCTGTCTAGGAAACTAGGCAGGTCATTAAACTTCCTGAGCATAAGATTTATTTGGGTGCAGAGCAGTCTGGCTCTCTGTTGGAGTGGGAAACATTTTTTAAATGAAAGACTGAAAACATTAATCAAGTTCACCCAATGAGCATCTCTGGATTATTTTTCACAGGCAACCAGGTGGGATTTATGATCCCCCTTGTTTGTTTGTACAGTACCTACTGATTGCTGAGGGGAGCACTGAGCAGGAGCTCAGATTCCACACATCCAGGGTCCCTGAACAAGGGACTCTCTTCAAATCATCTTTTCAACTAGCTCCTGGGAATATTCACATACTGCCTCAAGTTTAGTGTGCATGAGGTATAGACAGCTCTTAGGAGCTACCATCCCTCAAAAAAGTGGGCATTCAGCAGCTGAGTGGCAGTGAGTGACTGTGTCCCTCTCTTTAGCCTACTCCAAGACAAAAAGGGAGTCTTGTGGCGAGGTTTTGGTAAGCAGATTTACCATTTTTCAGGTGGCACAGAAGACACTTGAGAGAACTCACCTTTAGGCTGCTAACTAAGTAAACTGCACTGAACCATGTGCTGAAGTCCCCAGTAAATTTCCTGATGAAGTAATCTTACTCAGACCAATTCAGGTCCTGGTCTGTGACAAACATGCATACACACCAAGTAGCCTTTTACATTTATAGCTAGTGACGTACATGCGAGTAGCAGATATGCCTAAATAATAAATATTTTGCCAGCATGGGGCTACCATTCATTAAAAAGCAAAGCTTTTTCCCTAAGGGGAGTGACAAATCTATCAATAATGTTTTATTTTTAGAAGACCAGCCCCCTCTCAAACAAGTTGTGCAAACAGAAGAATGGATTTGAGCACACCCATGCACTTGGGGACATGGGTTAGTGGCAGCCTTGACAATGCTGGGTTAAATGCTGGACTTGATCTTGGAAGGCTTTTTCAACCTGAATGGTTCTGTGATTTCATGCTTTTAGTAAGTGCCTGCAGTACATCTAAGGTCACATCCCTTCATTCCTCACACAGCTACAACTACGCTGTAGCAGTTACTCAGGCAGTTGCATTGATTAAGATGGAACTGGGCAGGCTTTTTTTACCTGACAAGTTCCTTATGCAGCTCAGGTGAAGTCAGGTAATCAGGTGAGCAGCTGGCCTTCTCTGGTGACCTCTCACTGCCCTCAGGACTCTCCACTCTCAGTGCTTTACTGGCAGCGTGGTGGAAGTCTGCTACCTCTGTCAGCCGCTGCTTCATCTCAGTCAGCAAGTTAACATGAGCTGCACTCTGGAAAAAGCGTCTTCCAATACAGCCACCTACAGGTAATCTAAAAATGAACAAAAAAGCACAACTAAGTCTTGTTGCAAATGTCAAATCAGCATCTCTGCAGATAAATTGGCTCACCATAGAAGCTGCTGGTACCCACTGCTTTCAGGTTCAGTCAGTGTAACGCACTTACTTTCACTTTCTTCTGTGCACTTAATGAGTGCTTGCTAGCTGCTGGAGCAGGTCAGACTCACCCATACTGTGGTCCTGGTCGGTGAAGGTACAGGAGGAAGAACTTCTGCCAGATCAGAGGCATGAGAGGGTGATCTGCAGGGGTAGCAAGGGCCTGGTGAGCCCAGCGGTAAATCATGAGCCTCTGAAGGGAAGGGACGATGGGCAGCTTCAGCTGGGTCTGGGCTTTCTGCAGAAACAACATTTCCAGACAAGTGTGGTGCTGTAACAGGCTGTCACAGGCTAACTGAGTGGATTAACACAGCGTGAACACTTGGTAATTACAGAGGAGAAAACTTTGGAAGCCGTCACATATCTGCTATGGGCCTTGAAGGATGAGCTGCCCATCTCACAGTTACGTTGGAGAGCAGACCTACACCTCTGATGTTTACAAAAACCCAGCATGATGGCTCTGACACCAGGCCAACATATGGGCCACTGGTGTTAATTACAGTTAATTACTGTTCTTCCTCACAGAAGTAGATGTCCCTGGTTTAGATCTCCAGCGTGCTACTTTTAGCTTTTTCCAGATTACATGTAATATACCTCTAGTGAAAATTCTAAATGCAAAGTATAACTAATGTGAAGAAAGAACACAGAAGCAAAAGCAGAACAAAGACAACGCAATGAGTAGCAGCACCCCATTTCAGCAACACCACAAATCCAGTAAATCATTAAACAGTCCCACTCCAAGCTCCCCTGGACTGTGCCTGAAGCAGGGGAATGGGAGGCTCTTCTGAGTTCCCAAGTCTCAGAGCAGACCCTGGCACTCCCTCATCCCCTACACCAGACTTCTGGCATCCTTTTCCACACACTGCCCACACCCGATTTGTTTTCCAGCTGAATCAAGCCATGCAAGCTAAAGAACAAATGTTTTCCAAACCAGCTCCAAGGATGCAAGACATGTACTGGACACAGCCCAAACAAACCTATTTTCACAGAGCTACCTCCTTCATTAAAACACACTGAAACAGCTGAGATGAAGGATGGGCCAAAAGTTACACTTTGAGAATGGACAGTTTTGGTTTTCACTTGCTTCACTCCAGAATTTATAACTGAATTTGGGCAAAGAAGCTGGAAAATGCTGCAATGTGGCCTGAAGTAGAGCTGATTAAGTGCCTTCTTAAAGGAGAGACCTGAACAGTTTTGAAAGCCTTGGAAAATAATTCAGAAAACAGAGGAAAGTAAAGGCCAGTCTCCTGTAAATTCATGTCATCTGAGAAATCATCTGTTTGAAATACAGACATGTTTTCCCATCTGAAAAATAAGCACTCCCCATATCAGGGGATAAATCCACTGAAGCTTGTGAGGCATTTAGATGACCCAGAAACTCATGTAAAAGCACAAATTAGTTTTCTGTAAATATTGATATAGTAAAATCAGATATTTCCATGGTAGCTTTTAAACATAGAAGAACTCAATCATACTCAAAATGTAAAAGAAAATTTCCCTGAGGTACATTTTCTCCTGCACAGCCAAGTAAAGCATTATTTATGCTTTTATCCTGGTAAGAAAGTAGTACATAAGAAAAAAAACTAAATGACACAAGGGAACCCTATTCCCCAGCAGTTCTCTCCAATAAAATAATAAAAAGGGATGAACAGTTCTCTCACCTTCAAAGCTTGATCAGGAGTTAAAGCATTGATAACCAGCTCCCCCTCCACAACTCTGCGAAGCTGTGAATCTTCTTCAAATATTGACTCCACATTTAACACCGTCCATGCAAACCAGACCTGGACAACCCAGAAATAAGAGAAATAATTGGTAACAAAATGGCAGGGGGCAGCATCAGGAAGCTTGATGCTCTCTTAAGAGGAATAGGTGTTTGACAGATTCTCACTGCAGAGTTGCAAAAAACAGTATCACATCTCAACAACAAAACCTCTTTACCCTTAAATTCAAACTTCCCCTTCGTACAATCTTGGGAAAGAAGGGGAAAACCAGAGAAAACTGACAGAACTACCCAGAGAGTCTCTGTAAAACAAGATCTCCTCTCTTCCACCTGCACTACACATCTCTGTCTGGGGTACTTCAAGGGTTTTTTCCCTTTTTGCTTGAATAAGGAGCTCACTTAAGCAGAGAGAAAGCAGCTGGAATTCAAAACACTTATCAGATAAAGACTGATCTAATAGAAAAGTCTGGCTTTACAGATTTTGTCTTCTTAAACAGATCAAGAATAATACCAGATTAGAAGAAAATTTAACTATCCAATCCTATTATATGAATTCTTGGATGCAGATTAGACAAAACTCTACCCATGTAAAATATCCATGTTCCTTTTAGTGCAACAAACCCACAGTATTCTCTTAGGCTAAAGCAGGATTTCCTCGCAAGAAAACTCTGGGATAGGAAGAAAAAGTGACCAAGAAAGAGATCTTAAAAAAAAAAAGATCCCTAGACCAGTATGCTGCTTTTCCCATCACACAACACCATCATGGCACTCACCTGAGAGGAGTTGGCATTGCCCTCCACAAAGGATGGTGTGACATTGCCTGCCACGATCCAGCTGACGAGAGAAGACAGCAGACCCTTGTCACAGTGATAGCCCAAAGCGTTCTGCATAAAACAGAAAACATCTGGGGTTTTTTTTGTGAGCAGGTAATTTAGAAGCTACAGGTGCACCACTCAATCTTCATCCAGGTTCCTTTCCACCTCCTGTTGCTACTTTCCAACCTCAGCTCAGCCAGGCACCACTGCTTGGACTGTCTTTTTCAGTGAAAACATCCCGTTACAGTGACAGTGTCTGGTTTTTCAGAAGAAGCTCCGTTTTTGTTCTAAACAACCAAATATTTGAAATGCAAAGAAGACAAACTACAACAGAACTCATATGAATCAAAATTGTATAGCAAATTGGTTTTATTAATAATTACTATCATTATTATTAAAATATCAGACATTTCATTAATTTTGACCCACTCAGTAACAAATCAGATAACCCCATCATCACTCATCATCACGACTGGTTGTCCAGAGAAGTTGTGGCTGCCTCATCCCTGGAAGTGCTGAAGATTAGGCTGGACAGTGCTTGGAGCAACCTGGTCTGGGTTTCCCTGGAAGGTGTCCCTGCCCATAGCAGGAGTGGAACTGGATGGGCTGTAAAGGTGCCTCCCAACCCAAACCATTCTAGGATTTCACAGCCATTCTTGTTGCACTTCAGGAAAATACATTCACCTCAAAATCAGACTGTGCAACACACGAACTGACCATTTACTCAACAGCCACACCAAAACACCACAGCTATTTACCTTGTGCTGCTGGTAAAGCAGCTTTTGCACACAGTCCTCTTGGCTGTACTGAAAAGCAGCTTTGCACAAGTCATCCAGCAGGCAGAGCGTGGCGCGGTCCCTGTGCCACAGCTGCTGGCTGGTAAGGACCTGCACCCAGAACTCCAGGACTGCAGCTGGCCCCACTCCATTTGGCTGGTCACTTAGAAAGATGTGAGTCTGACAAATTAAAAGGTAAAATTAGTCAACAGATTGCAGCTTTGAGTAAAGCTTAAGAATTTATTGGAGAACTATATGACTTGCTTGAGGCTGTGGGCCAATCCTTAAATTAAATAATTTACAACAACAGTCTCTGTACCCAAGTAAGGACAGCTTTGTCATCTTCAGCCTCCAATTTTCTGCAGATTCTGAAGTCTGAAGAGCAAAGGACCTTGTGCAATCAGCAAAAACAGACACAGAAGCCTTAAGCAGGACCCCTGCAGGCATAAATAGCACCTATTTCTAAAGTCCAGCCTGCTGTTTCTGCAAAAGGACTTCCCAGAGTAGGTGTGTGTTGGAACCCTGGATTCTGAGAATTTCAGCCTGTCAGTGCTGAGAGGCAGTGATCCTCAGAAGTACTCCATCCAAAACCCTGGGAAAAGTTTCCCAAATTGTGTGATAACACTGAGGTTATTGCTGTGTAATTAGAAGTCTTATCACTGGGTGAAATATGTAGAAATGTAGAAAATTAGGTTTAGGGGATATAGGTGATAATAGGTTACAATATGGAGGATTTTGGGTGTGGATTTGTCTTCTTTCTCCTTCTTCACAAATCTGAGTGCTCTGTCATTGGGTCAAAAGTTCCGCACTGCAGAACATGAAAAGTTAGTAACTGGGTTGTAAGTAAAAACATATTACTTAGCATTTCATAATTGGTTAATTTAGACTTTAAAAAACCTTGGAAATGAGAACTCACGGCCATTTTCCACCCTGCCAACCAAGAGGCACACACTGTGCAGCTGTATTACTGCTAAGATGTAATAAACAACTAAGACCAAACAAGAGTTCTTGATCTTCTGCATCTTAATTCTAACTCTGAGTAAAGGAACTCGAGATACAAAAACAGAAGAAAAATAATAGGTCTGTTTCCATTGCCCCCCTCTAATCTTGGAGAGCTTTGGGTTTTGACCTCTCTGAGCTTAAAAAAATACTACTGCTCCCTAACTCAGGAACATTTTTCCATTCCAGAGCCCACATTAATGGCCAAAAGCAAAGCTTTCAAACATTAATATATCTGCTGCATTCCTCAAATAACACAAACAAGAAAGTAGTGCTGCATATTACATTCCCTTTTTTAAACAGTTTTGACCTGGTATTGGGATATGAATTTTCCAAGAAGTCTGAAAGGCAAATATTGTTGTTAGTGTCACATGCACGGCCAGATTTAGGCAAGTTTCAGCAGGAGAATTTCAGGAAACCAAGCCCAACTACTAATATTTGATACCAGGTACTCTGTGACTGAACTGCCAGGTTTAGTATCCTTTCTAACCTTTAACACTAGCTCAGTCAAATAAGCCTGCTTTTAAACACTCTCCCCTCCTTTTCTTTTTTAAAAAATCTTTTTACCTGTATCATACTACTGAGCAGCTTAACGTTTTCTCCATACTTCACTCCTGTCAAGTGCTGTGTCACTTTATGGGTAACCTGCTGGGTCACTCCTTGAGGGACTCCACTATCCAGATGAAGGAACAGTTCAACGTAAGATAAAAACCTAGGGATGTCAACAAACGAAATTAAAATATCTCCTACTGAATAATAAATAGAAAACCTGCTTCCAGAGAATTTTAAACCAGCTCAATAGCACCAGTGAGATACATATAGAAAGGCTTTGATTCACAACCACAGTGCAGATTTAATTGCTCCAGTTTAGCAATACAGTGGGCACAGTATGAACATTTCACAGCAGACTGTAATTCAAGGCAGCTCATCAGGACTAAACACAGTTCTTGATCTACATCAGCACCCAAATCTTACTCAGAATTTGTCTGGGAGACTGTCAGGTGGTCTAAACCAAAACATTATGATTAACTTCCGCTGCAACTATTAATAAATTAAGTAAATAAATATATAAAATTTTTAAATGAACATATTATGAACATATCATGCTTACTGTTCATTCTTCAGGAGGTAATACTGGCAAGAATAAAACATGGGTAAAATTTTATCCAGCACATGGACTACTGTTCTCAGATGTCTATTCTGGACAAGTACACCCAAAAGAGGGATCCCTTCAGCACAGAACTTCTCAATGCTGTCAGAAAACAAACAAAAATAAAATTAAGAAAAAAACATTGACTATCAGCAGAAAGGAGGACAAGGTTTTGATTTCATTTTTATGAACTGAGATGTAAATACATTCATAACTTTATACTTTATTTTGAAAACCTAAGTAGCTAAATCCAGAGGTTTTTTCTTCAGCTGCAGGAGTCACTCAATCGCTGAGTGATTTTCTTAGTATTTCCTTCTCAAATATCTGCTAAGTATCTCCTTCCTTCACAAATTCTCTTCCAGGCATCAGTGTCCTGTCTTCCAAAACTCACTGGAGATGCAAGTCTTCATCAAGTTTCTATCACTTTAAAGCTCACTGTTCTTGCCTAACCTGGACAACTTGCCTCTCTCTCCAGGGAAAGGGAGAGCCAAAGGCCAAACACAGAAGGTGCACTGGAACAGACTAAAGAGATTCTTTGGTTTTTTATTCCATGCTCAAAGTTATAGAAAAATTTCCACTCTCAACCCAAAATACCTTCATATCAGTCTCAAACTACTCCAGTGCTTGGAAGTATCTATGACACAATCTTACCCTCAAGCCATGGCTTTCTTGGGTAAGGAGAAGAAAGCCCAGATAATTTTTCATTTAAAGAGTAACATAATATTATATGTAGAAAACAAGTTAGTGAAAATTTTGAATAGTATAACGCATAACTACAGAGATCACAGAGTCAAGGAAAAAAGTTCTGGTGAGAATTGATCAAATTTTGTGTGGCTCTGTACCTTAATCAACAAGTACATTTGAATACATCCAAAAGCCTTACTTACAAATTTGCTAAAAGCACTGGAAAAGACTGTGTTGGACACAGTCATGGCTAAGAGGTTCACTGCTCTTACAATGCTCTTTATTTACCATTCCCAGAGTGAGTGGGTTTTTTCTCCTCCCTATTTTCTGAATGCTGTGCTGCCCTAATAAAAGAAATGACCTCCAGAACAACCCTTTCAGTAAGTGTGGTTCAAAGCTACTCCTGTCCAGAGAAATTACGTTAACCCCTAGTTTCAGTCCTATTTCTTATGACCCTAAAGTGCAGAAGGCAAAAAAAACTGTTAGTAAAATAAATAGCACGTTGTTTGAAATAATTCAGGAAGAATTTCTTCACAGAAAGGACTATTAAGCAGTGGAACAGCTGTCAAGGGAGGCAGTGGATTCCCCATCCCTGAAGGTGTCTAAGGAATGACTGGACATGGCACTCAGTGCTCTGGACTGGGTGACAAAGTGGGGATTGGTCACAGGTTGGACTCAATGACCTTGGAGGTCTTTTCCAACCTAAGTGATTCTGGGATTCTGTGCAACTACAGTCACAGAAGCACAGAGCATGGGGGTTGCAAGAGACCTTGAGATTATCCAGTCCAAACCCCTCCAAGGCAGGGTCACCCAGAGCAAGAGACAAAGGAACGAGTTCAGGTGGGTTTGGAATGTCTACAGAGAGAGAGAATCCATGACCTCCATGGGCAGCTGTTTCAGCTCTCTGCCATCCTCAATGCAAAGAAGTTCTTCCCCATGCTGAGCTGAAACTTCTTGTGTTTTAGTTGTGGCCATTGCTCCTCATGCAGTTGCTGGACACCACTGAAAAGAGTCCAGCACCATTCTCTGGACACCCCTTTGAGATGGCTATCTCCATTAAAGAGATCCCCCTCTCATTCTTCTCTTCTCCAGACTAACCAGGCCCAGCTCCTCCTCATCAGAGATGCTGTCCCTGACAAGCTGCTCGATCCCTTGCATCACAAGTCCTTCACTCTTTAAACATGCACAGAGTTGTTAACAACCCTCAGCTAAGCATTAGAGAGGCTGCTCAGTCCCTGGGGCCATCCACCCAAGGCAAACACCCAGAAAGCCCTCACCTGTGCCCCAGGGTGGTCATTGCCAGTGCCAGGTAGCAGCCGATGGGGATGTTTGCCTTCACAGCCTTGAGCAGGGGGTGCAGCGTGACCGAGTCGGCCGTGTCCAGCGCAGTGTCGTACACGGGGACAGCCAGCCCACTCTGCTGCACCCCACGGTCATTCCTGTGCAGCTTCAGCCTCAAAATCAAACTCCATGCCCACTGATTGAAGGAAGTCTCTGGTGTTTCCCCGTAGCGAACGATGCTGGCCAGGTAGGAGACCTGGAACAAAGCAGCAGGAGCAGGAATGAGAGGAAGCACAGCTGTGACACAGCACGTGTGGCACTGGTCTGGGACTTGGCCCATGGAAAGGGAACTAGATGACCTTTGGGGTCCCTTCCAACCCAAATCTTTTAGGATTAGACTAACAGCAATCATTTTCTAGACATACCATGTAGTTTATCTAAACACTCTTCCTGTGGCCTCGATTTCTACCTCCCTCTCCTACCCCCCATCTCTTCAGATAAAGGCTATCGACTTACACTGTCTGCTTAAATTTTTCCAAGCTAGATGTTGACCTTGAATTAAATTTTAATTTTAATACAGGAAAAAAAATTAAAAGCCAGACACAACCTTCCATAATGCTTAAAACATTTAAGACTGCTAGTGAAAGGAAACATAAAAAACCTATGCAAAAACACTATCTGTCAACAAAAAGCCTAAAACCTGGCAGCCTGTCCCTAGAAAAAAGCCTGCATGTGGACAGGCAGAGATATATGTATACGTGTCCACTGTCACAAAGACCCTGTCTAGGTCAGAAGGAATGATAAATCTCTGGGAAAAAAAATACTGTACATGCTCTGACAGAGCAGTGTAAATTGCAGAGCTGGAGGGCAATGCAGATATTTCATCCTCTCTGAGTAGCGGTACAAGAACCTAAGCACTATTTTCTCTCAAATTCTAGTTATAGGCTCATGCAAGTAAGGACTGATTCACCAGCACAAGTGGCAACTAGGGCTGACACAGGCTTAAAAAAGAGGACTCATCTGGCTGGCACAGGGAAACAAATCACGGTTAAGTAGTGCAGAGAAGCAAGTCAGAACAGAGCAGACAACAAAGAACATTCAGAGTGTGGGAAGAAAAGGCTGGGGGAAAAAGCCACAGAGAAGGAGAAAACACCGCACAAGAAATACTGAGAAGACAAAGCCCAGCACAGTGCTAAAACCTCTGAGTAAATAAATAGAGGCATCTTGGACTGAATATCTGAAACAGGGATTTTTTAATCTTGACTTTTCTATCCTTCCATTTGCCTTCTGTAACTTGGAGCTATCACTTCGCGAGTCCAGGGTGCTGTAAAACCAATTTAATAAATGTTTGTGGTGTGCTCAGGTCACACAGTGCTGCCCACTGCTGAGAAACTCCTAAAGGGATTAACACTTGAATCTTCAAATAAGGTTAAGAGCTGGACTGAGTTTTCTTATGCTCACCAGCAAAGGAGAAACAGCTTTTCATTAATCAAGTACTGTCCACCTCTGTATGAGTAAAGGAGGAGCAGTGTGTGACTATACACAAACCTGCAAGTGGGTCAAAATTAAAATGTCTATTTCAAGAGAGACAGAGAGAGACTGTTTATAAGAGCATGGAGTGGCAGGACAAGGGGGAATGGTTTCAAACTGACAGAGTAGATTAGAGCAGATATTGGGAAGGAATTCCTCCCTGTGAGGGTGGGGAGGCCCTGGCACAGGGTGCCCAGAGAAGCTGTGGCTGTCCCATCCCTGGTAGTGTCCAAGGCCAGGTTGGACGGGGCTTGGAGCAGCCTGGGATAGTGGAAGGTGTCCCTGCCCATGGCAGGGGGTGGAACTGGATGAGCTTTAAGGTCCCTTCTACCCAAACCATTCTGTGATTCTCATACAGATGTGCAACAGAAGCCTAACAGTATTTTCAAATAGCTCTGTGGGTGCAAACAACAATGAGTGTTGGTATGTTATGAAATTCTATTTGCACAGAGAACAGCTTTAAAAAGAAGAAGAAAAAAAAGAGAAAACAAGGTCTTGCCCTGCAGCTTTTCCCATTTATAGCCATCCATCCGAAACATAGATTTAGAAGAAACATAAAGATTTTAGTTATAGGCTAGCTGTGTTGGTATTAGTTGGAATAGGAAAGAACTTGGGCCCAGTGAGAGTTAATTAAAATAGTTAGGAGAGCTGGACCTGAAATGGGTTTTAAGATGTTAGTAACTGATTGCCAAATAACTGATGATCTGTCATTTGTATGTTTGCTTAGCTGTGCTTAGAACGAGGAATAGAAACATCGATAAGTTGGTGTAGGGAACAAGGACAATTACCAATTTCCTCCCTTTGTGGGAACTCGTCCAAAAGTCACGCAAGAAGAAACTTAGAGGTCACTGAAGTAATTAGGATTGTTAAAACTCAGAAAGGCAAAAAGGTCAAAGTGAGGAAGAGGAGTTACTTCATCTTCCTTAGGACCACTGACCCAATTCAAGACCATCGACTCAATTCAGAACACACACTACGCATGCCTAATGACATGTAAGCTCATTTCCCTATGAAGTGGAGAATGGGAGGTGTTAACACTATGAATATGCATTTGTATTTTGGATATTCATAATATTTGGGAATAAAAGGTATCACGTTTGCTTGTATCGGGGCCTGTGTCTTAGGGAGCTATCCCACGCAAAAATAAAACATACACTTTCTAACTCTAAACTGTTAGAGAGTTTTTGTCTGTCTCAGTTGGATATCGATATTAGATCGATATTCATATTTTGGTAAATCACATAAGCTATTCCTCGTAATTCAGAAGAAGGGATACCTGTTTTATGCTTTCAGAAAGCAGCCCAGCATATGGTTTCTGGGAGAGATATTTCTGATATGCTTCCAGGACCATCAATGCAACTTCAGAATGGACAGCCGGATCCAGGTGAAGAGTATTCTGCTAAAAACAGCAATAGAACACATAGCTTTGAGTCATTTACAAGGTCTCTACAACTGTACATTCAGCTGCACTACAGAGAAATAAATCCTAATCTCTTCCTGGATCTTCAAATTAATTATTGCATTATCTAGGCAAAAATCTTGCCCAGTGAAAAAAATTCAGCTCAATGATAAGAGTACCAGGCTCACACAGGGCAATACAAAGCCCAACAACTAGATTATTTTTTTTAAAAGGCATCATAATATTCACTTTCCATGTGCATTTTATGAACATATAATAATTAATCAAAAAATCCACAGATGCCATTTTAAATTACATAATACAGACACGTGAACTCTTCCTTTTAAAAACAAAACCAAATCACATCACCATCTTTTTTGTAGGAAAACATAGCAATTCCTCCATCAATTGCCATTAAAGAGCCATTTTTCCCCACATCAAAGGGAACAGACATGGCATTGCTATTCCACAGCGAAGAACTGTGTTAATTTTCCCTAACATTCATTTTTCTTTACACGTTCACAAGAAACAGGGAGAAAAAATAAATATTCATGTAAAACCATCATCATGGCAAAGAGAAGAGTTCAGGATGATCAAATGCACAGAATGCAATGCTAAAACTGTATCACTGAACACAGGCAATAGGATTATTCCCCCAACCTATTTCTGTTTTTCTCTGAAACAGCATTCACCCTCAACTGAATCCTGAACTCATGGACCTCCTGGAGCAACCCAGTATTATGGAATAAGTTCCAATAATTTAAATTATGCTCAGGGTTTTGAAATGTCTCATTTCAATCATTACTTTTCTTGCACTGTAAAAAACATACCTAGATACCAGCACACAAACTACAGTCACACCACTCTCCTACACATTTTTTGGAGGATTCCTCTGTTTCTGAAGCCAAAAGCATTTTATTCATGTGACTCATAAAAATTGTCTGGTCAGCTGTTTCCTCTTGTTTAGAGAGAAAAAATTCCTGCTTAAATATCTCTTTTAAACTCAGGTGCAGCACAAGCAAATCCTCAGGCAGAGTGCTGTAAAATTATTATGAAATTCACATTTTGCACCATTAGGTGTACAGCCATAATATAAAAGCATATCATTAATTAACTGTTTTCTAATTCTGCTCTGCTCCCAGGTCGAGTTAAACTTTTGCTCTGAAAAACTGAGGAGGTTCAAGGCTCCTGTTTTCAATACATACATGCTCACCAAATCCCCAGTTCAGCCCTTCCAAAATAATGCAGGCCAGTTTATTCTCCACTGTTGTAAGGCTGCAATTTAACAACCAGTCACGGATCAGGGCTATCTCAGATGAAGAAGGCTTCCACAGGTACAGTGGCAGTTCTTTAAACAGATATAAAGAAACCTTTGAGGAGAGAGAGCAAAAAGTGCAAATCAGGACTCAGCACACAACAATAATCAGCACTGTGCCCTGCTATCTGAAAGGGTGGTATGACCAAAACACCCCACAGACAGACCTTTTAACACATCCACTCATACCAAGCCATGTCTTATCACACAGCCTGGTATGGCCTGTAGGTTTAATTAGGTGTCCGATTTAAATGATGGACATCAGCACTTACCATCCCCACCTTCTCAAGGGTCTCTCTAATCCGATCCAGCAGTATAGAAATAATCTGTGTGTGGATGCTGGCAATGGCTCCCAAGAGTTCTCGACCAACCTTGGAAAATGTCTCTCTTGTGGAAAGACTAACGTAGGATACCTGAGAAGATGGGAAGATGAGTAGGGAGAAATTACTGCTTCTGGCTGACCTCCACTGACACAGAAATAAAATGCCTTTTGGAAACTACAGGACTAAATTGCTCTTGGTCATCATACAAAGTTGATAAATGCCAATATGAAAAGAGAAACTGACTGGCCTAGAAGATCAGGAAAGTTCTATGTCACCATGCCAAAAAAAAATGTCCAAAACTAAACACAGGAACAACATGGGCACTAAAAAAAAATCCTACCAAAAACAACAGAAAAAACACCAGGTAAGGAATTTCATAGCTATCAGTTAGGCCTGCATGAGAAAAATAGAACAAAAGAAATATATTTTTGTTCATTTGCTTCACTCTTGCTTTGCCTACAGAAAAGCTGTTCTTTTTGCCAGAAAAAAACAAGTACTTCAGGCAATTTTAATTCAGTACTTTTTTAAAGTAGCATTTTCTTAATTCCATAGTAGAATGAACTACAGAAGCCATGAAAGTTTCACACCTTCCACTGTTACAAATAAAAAGAGAATTTTCCTTCTTTTCCTGAATGGACCCAGTAACATTACTAACCTCATATATCTCCAAAACAATGATTTTGATAAAATCCTCATCAACATCAGCCCGTTTGGTTTGTGCCATCTGAGCAAATGTGGTGAGCAGACAGATTTCTTCTGAGCAGTTCATTGATTGGAGATACTTTTCAAACTGTTCAAGGTGCTCCGGATCTAGAAAGAAAGTCAAGTGAAAGAAACATTATAAAAGTGCAATAGGACACACATCAGCAGCATCTATAAAGTTATTCACTCAAATCCTAGAAAAGTGATCTGTGGAGATCATTCCATGCCAGCTACAAATAAAAATTCTGCAAGGACCTAGCCCCAGGTCTTGATTATGCCCAAGAGCTACAAGGAAAGGCAAGTTTTAGTTTCCCAAATACAATACAAGAAAAAATACTGGATGCATTTGTTTGGAATCTATCTCTGAAAACAGAGAACTGAACCTGCACAGGGGGAAGGCTAAGAGATGCTTTCACTCAAATTCAAGGCAGGTTTCCTTTTTAAAGCCAAAAGAGATACTGCCAAAAGCAAAAAAATATTCCATTCCTCGGGGTATGGGACAACAGGAAGGTAAGGATACAAAAGAACCTGTAAAGGGCTTCAAAATGTTTTTTGGTTTTTATTTCTTCCAAATAAGTTTAAACAGAGACTGTGCAGCAAAACAAACACTGAAAGCAGGATTTGAGCTGTAAAAAGTTTTGGAGAGTGATCTGCCTTCTCTGAACCACAACATGCCAGAAAACACTGCTTACAGTGATTTTATCGTGGCAGTTGAATATACAGAAAAAGCACCCATTGTGGCACTCAGCTACCTAACCTGAACAGGCATGTGCTCACCGTGCTTGTGATCAAACACTTGCACTTAGGTTACATTCTATTTTAAGGGCTTTCAAGAATTTTGCAACTGTACTCCAACCTGAGAAGGTCAGGCTTGTATAGGCAAAACAGTTCATGGAACAGCATGTTAGAGGATTGTGCAACTTAGGAAAACAGTTTCTTCCAAACAGTAAGACAACCTACCCTCCTGCTAGATACAGCAGACAAACAGGGGGTGCCTCATCCATTCCCCTCCCTTTCCTAATGCTACTTTTTTATTCTTATGGCAGAAGTTACAGACAACTGTGTTTCCTCTTGTACTTCAAGGTTTTTTCAAGGTGATGCAGAAGGACATCAAAAATGACCACACCATCACTGTATCTAATAGCATAGCAGAGTGACCCACAGTGAGGAGAAGGGGTCACCTGTGGACTCCACACCAAGCCATAGCCTGGGACTGAAGGATAGGGACAAGAAATAAGGAAAGCAGAGAGACTCCGCCTAAACCCTGTCGTCTCACCGTGGAGAAACAACATCTTCACCATTTACTTGCTACTTGGCCCTATTCCCTTCCAGAGACACACTAAAAATCAGTGGCTCCTCAAATCTTGGTACTGGCAGCAAGGGAACTGTGACCAGAAGCAGAATCATAGAATCCTTGGATTAAAAATTATCTTAAATATTAACTAGTTCCAAATCCCTGCCACAGCAGGGATGCCACTCACTAGAACCGCAACTATGTTCCCACCCCTATGGATTTGATGCCAAAAGCTTCCATCTATTACCAAGGCTTCATTCCACCTGCAGATTCACCATCCTTTTCTCAAGCTTAATTTGGGAAGGAAAATCATTAAAAAAGGTCCTCTCCCAACAGAAAATTAATGTCATGGTCTTCCAGGGTATGAATTACAGTAAATTAAGCATTAATTCATTAAGTGTCGGTTAAAAGAAGATATTCCAGAAGATTAGAGGGATTTCACTGAAAGAACTGCTGATATTCCCTGTCTAGACACTGGTGAAAAACAGTATTATGCTGACATAACCCACTGAGGAGAATGAAGAGGATAAAGAAATTCTGCATCAGCATACCAGGGATTTTGAAACATAAAAGTTAGCTAGAAGCAAAACAACGCCTGAAAAAAAAATTATATATTTAAAAAAAAAAAAATCTGTGTTTGTTACTGCAACACGTGATAGATACAGTAAAAAATTTCTAGCAAAACCAAAAATAAACACGTTCTACAGAAACAGTGTAACAGTTACTGTTTTGGCTGGCAAGTGCTTATCAGATCAGCACTTCATCAAGTGTAAACAACTATAGTCTTGGTATCTCTCTCCCACTCTGTGCAAATTGCCTTAAATATTAGCTGAGCTTGCACAGTCAAGACATTCAGTAACGTCTCAGGACCACCATTGTCTCCTGCTTCTCCATCAAAAGACTTGGCAGATGGAGTAACAGCTACCTCAGATACCAGACAGCTGAGAAATCAAACTGACAGAAACAAGATTTTCTCTCCCTGAAGACCACAAAGGAGCCATGAAGTAGGGAGTTACTGCTTGTTTACCTGTCCCCCTGTCAATCAAGTTCTGAAATATTACCCATGAATGCAGCAGCAAAGGGAAACTAGCATTCCAGCTGGCCTCTAAATAGCTCTGCTACAGCTGAAGACACCACAGTCACTGTGAAGATCAACATGGGACACAAGTCCAGAGGAAATAAAAATAAAAGGTGCCACTTAGGACAAGAAACGTATCAAAAGAAGGCTTGAGATAAGGGAAACATCATTGTGGATGATAATGTGAGTTACTGAAACCAAAACTAGCAAGTTTAGTGGAAAAAAAGAGGACTCTAAAAATACTTTATAGAACTATCAACAATTCAACAGTCAACCAGTCACAAAAAAAAAAAAAAAAAAAAAACAAACAAACAAACCCAACCAAAAAACTGCCACACCAACCCTAAGTGATACAGAACTCTGCACTTTAGGATTTAAACCTCACTCTCCAAATACTATTGAAGGTCAAGATGGGAGGTGATATGAGAATACATGAGGTACCTCCTACATGTCACTCTTGCAGCTCTGAGGCAGCCAGAGAGAAAACCAGGACAGTAAATCTATCAATTGCTGTTACAATGACGACTTGGACAAACAGCTACAGGAAAACCATGAACTGCCCAAGACATTTCTAAGGCCACTGGACCAGTCATGCTCTCAAGGGTGTATTTAACAATGCAACCTGCAAAGAGTTAAACCCATAGCTGACGCAGCAGCAGCTGAATGGATTAGAATTGGTTCTGTGTGGGGGCATTTTACCTTTGAGTCTTTGCCTGTAGTCAGCAGGCTGCAGAGTAGAGCAGAGCTGCTCCAGGTGCTCGTTGTCGGCACAGTGCATGACAAAGAAGAGCCTCCAAAGCATGCTGCTGGACAAGGTTCCGTAAGGCATCTCGGACATGAACAGCCAGACTCCCAACCTGTTGGATTTGAAGAGGCAGATAGGAACAGGTTCCCCCTGATAAATCCCAACATTTGAAAAGGAGACATCTCCTGCCCACACCTCTGCTGTGCAACAGAATGAGGAATGTGAGGATGGGTATCAGCACCTCAGATTCTGAGCCAACCTCATTCTGAACTGACCAAGACTTCAGAGCTTCTGTCAGATGCTACAATCCATGGCATAATTCCTCCTCATCTTGATGCTACCAATGCACTGAAAAATCCTACTTATTTCAGTCTTGTTTAAACCTTTAAGTATTTAAAGCTACTCCAAAGCCCAGTTTCAAGTATTCAACTCCTCCAAGATGAAGCCAGTAATGGGACAACCCACCTTTTTGCCTTCAGAACATGTAGAACAGCTCTAAAAAACAGCTCATCAAACTCCAGTTGCAATTTTTCCACGGAGTAGGGGTGTTCTAGTGATCCGTATTGTTTATTGCCACTAACATACTGGGCCCAGTGGTCACTGACATGACACAGTGTCATCCTACAGAGCAGAACAAACAAGCCAAAGGATCATTAAGTATGTCACCACCCCATGAAAACACAGACAAGGACAACCAGATCAGGGTCTAGCCACAAGAGACATGCCCAACATTCTGCCCTCTGGGTTCCAGAGGTTTCTATATAAATTGCATCAGTCAGATTTCTGTGTTCTCCTTCCCTGGTTTTGCAAGAAAACAAGGCTTAACATTCTGTTACAGCAAATTAGTTTGCGTGTGACCTTTGGAGCCTTGAGGTAACTATACAGGATGAAAGCTCATACAGGAAAAATTACACTGAGAAAGTTACTCCCTACATAACACAAAGAAAAAGATTTTGTTTCTGATTTGACTGTATTCCCCCTTAAGAACACACTCACAGAAGCCATACAGAGGGAATGCTAGAGATTTAAAAATAAAGAGCAACTTTTAGATTTCAATTACATTTACTTACTGCAAAACCAGGATAATTTGCAGGAAGCAAATTAAAAACCCCAAAGCAATTCTGGGCAACAATGGAAATAAAGCAGTAACATTGGTTATAGACAGAGGAAATTCAAAGAATTTCTGTTTGTTGGGTTTCAGTGACTACCCAAGACAAACCTAATCACATCACTGATGGAAGTCACACTGGTGTTCCACAGCTCACCTGGCTCCTTTGTACCCACAGGATTCAGAGTTTGCAATTCCCCGTTTCAGATTCTCAGACTGGCTAACCCTGAACTGACCAACTGTCAGAGCAAAACCTACCTGACAATTGTTTGGGTGGGGTTTGGGTTTGTTTTGGTTGTCTGATGGTTGGTTCTGGAGCTTTTTAGCAACTCTGAATAGCAAATACATGTATAAAACAGATTAAATCACACTAGAGAGAAAAATTCTCTTACTTGATGAGTTGGCCAATTCTCTTCACAAATTGTCGGTACCGTGCTCTGTTAAATGTTTCTAACCCCACTGACAGAAGTTCCACTAAGGAGTTTGCAAAGGCAAAAATCTTCATCATCTCCTGGGGAGATGTTTTTTCAGGAAAATAAGCACCTAAGACGGAGACACAAAAATAACAGTAAAAAAAAGAGAAGTGTGAATTATGGATTTTTAAATAATTTGACAAGCACTCAAAGCAACAATTCACCATATAGTGAACTGAAATGTATGCCTTGTTTATGACATGAACAATAAATACCTGCTAAGTATGCAACTACAAATAAACTATGGAGGTAATAAGACCTCTGGCAAGCAATTGTCTTCGTGTACTTCCCCAGAGATTTCGAAAAAAAAATCAGAGAAAAATCACAGTAACATTACAACTAAGAGACAAGGGGGAAAAATGGTTCTGAAAGCACTTCTGGCAACCAAATCCAAACTAAGGGAAAAGACTCCAATGTTTAGCATGCATATTGCTACAAGGTTTTTATTTTTCCCATACACATGGCATATACTTCCATCTCATCTCTTTAGCCTGTGACCTGTTGCACAGGTTCATTATTACTTCTCTCAGAGAGTTCCATGATGCAGTAGCACTCTCGGCAGTGGTAGTCATTAATATAATTAGCATAAGCATAAGGAAGAATAACTCTTTAGCAACAAATTTACCTCCAGACTTAAACCCAAGGACCTGCTGAAAGAGTTCATGAAATGGGAACTGTGACAACAGAGCAATCAAGTCATCTTCCAAGAGTAGAATCCAGCTTGTTTCGGGATCCTCATCCTATAGACAAATACAAGGTGTTGTCAGTAGCTTTACAGTAAAACCAATAGTAAAGCGCTTCACTACTGTATTAATTACAGCTTTGTAAGGAGTAACTGAAATATTTGAATTCCCTCTGCTAATACTCACTACTGGAAGCTCCACTCTCTACAGTTATACCACAGAGATAGAAGGAGAGTAAAACAGAAGTAAATTTCAAATCACGCTTTTTATCTTAACAAGTCAGAGTTTCTTCACCCATTTCACAAAGATCAATAAGCTTGAGCAAAAGCATAAAGGACAAAAAAAAGAGAAACAAAAGAAGTGTCTGCTGTACCTCTTCTCCTCCTTCATCTACCAGAGTCCAGTTCCCAGATTCCTTCCCAGATGAAGAGGAACTTTTCCTTTCACTTGGTTTCATATGGCACATGAAGTCCACACGATTTCTGGTTTATAGTAAAAATCAAGTGCAAAAGATTAGAAAATTAAAATTTTTGAATTAATTAGTATTTCAGTTAAGGGAGGATATTAAAAAACCCAAATGCAAGAGGAAGAAATTAGCAAGTAAAGCAGAAAGGCGCCTGGCAGAAAAGGCCCTGGGGGTGCTGGTGCCAGCAGCTGGACATGAGCCCAGGGGTGTCCAGTGGGCAAGAGGCCAGTGGCCCCTGGGCTGTCCCAGCCAGGGTGTGGCCACAGCCCCAGGGCAGGGCCCGTCCCCTGTGCTGGCACTGCTGAGGCACCTCCAGTGCTGGGGACAGCTCTGGGCCCCTCAGGACAAGAGAGACATGGAGGGGCTGGAGCGTGTCCAGGGAAGGGAACGGAGCTGGGAAGGGGCTGGAGCCCCAGGAGCGGCTGAGGGAGCTGGGAAAGGGGCTCAGGCTGGAGCAAAGGAGGCTCAGGGGGGACCTTGTGGCTCTGCATAACTCCCTGACAGGAGGGGGAGCAATTGGAGCAACTGGGCTCTGCTCCCACATTACAAGTGATAGGACCAAAAACAGCCTCAAGTTGCACTAGAGGAGATTTAGGTTGGGTATCAGGGAAATTTTTTTCCTGGAAACATGGTCAGGCACTGCAACTGATTGTCTGTGGCAGTCGTGGAGTCAGCATCTCTGGAAGTGTTCAGAAGGCTCATGGATGTGGCACCAGAGGACATGTCAGCAGTGAACGCAGTGGTTCTGCATTAAGGGTGGACTCAACAACCTTAAAGATCTTTCCCAAACTAAACAATCCTGTGATTTCAAATGACTCTAGGATAACCTGGTTCCTGACATTCAGGACCGGAACAAGATAAGATAACACATAAGCCTCAGCTCTTTCAGCAGTAAGAGCAGACCCTGTGGAGGCTCTGAGTTCTGGTATCAACATTTACAACGTCAGCCCAGACACATTAAGTTAGCCCTTGCTCCAAACACAAGTATCAAAAGGCACTGGCAACACACATTCTCTCAGGATACACTGGTTTCCCCAGACAGAAAGGAAATGTGAAAATAAAATCCTTTAAAGTAAAAGCTTTCAATAATCAAGACTCTCACTTAAGTAAGAGACAGACTATCAAGATCACAGTGACAACCCTAAATACCAGCAGTTTGATTCCTTGACCTCAAAATTTGGGCAGGGGGAGAGGCAAGTTGTGTATTTTATCTGGAGAACATAACAGATTTCACTAATGACTAATGTCATTAACTAGCTTCCCCATGCACCACATTCCTTCTACATTTTAAAAATTAAAAAAAAAAAATAAAAAGGATGGAAAATAGATCAAGAGGTCCAACCAGTGTGTACACCAGCTTAACACCTTTACTCAGGAGATTATATTGCAGAGACAATATAAAAAACAGGCCATGGTGCAAAGCAAGAGATACTTCAGAACCCACAGTAACAAAACCTGTGGGTCTGTCAGCCTTCACAAGCTATTTCACAGCTGAAAGAAAGCTGCATCATACTGTGTACAGCACAAGGAGGTACTGCCAAGGCTGAATTTTAAGATGAATGAGTAAAACGAGTTTGAATTAAACTGTGAATCTATTTGTGCCCACTTTTATGACTTTACCTGCAATGAACTTTTGGAGTTTTACAAGGAGATTGTGTTGCGTTTTCTACTCTTAAATAATCAGAACATGTTTAAAAGTAAAGTTCATACTTACTTGACAGGAGACATAAGCAAGGCAAGAGACTGCATGAAATGAAAGACACCTGATGGGTTATCCAAGACTTTGATCTGAAATTAAATGCAAAAATCTAAGTAAATCAAAATAAGCAAAGGGCAAATTAATCTTAGCAGAGAAATCCACAACTCACTACGTTTTTGTTAACACTAAAAAGAATCCGTAACAGACAGCACCACACCCTGGTGAAAGTATTGCCATGGCAAAATATTGTGACTTGTCCAAAAGAATTACTTATAAGAAGTAAAGGAGGGGGGAAAATAAAAACAACACATCAAAAAAAAAAAAAAAAAAAAGACAACCTCTCTCTTTGTTCCACATGTAGGTGTGGGCACCAGGGCTAATTCAGACACTGAGCACAGGTGAAGTCGAAATCCTACCACATTAGGTTGATTGGACTCAGTGACATTAAGGGTCTTTCCCACCCTAAATTATTCTATTCCATACTTTTATTGCATTGCTTGCCTTTCCTCTCAGTGTATTGAAGCCCTTTTCCTCTGGCTGTATTTCCAACATTATCTCCTCTTAGAGGAGCAAATATGTTCTTTGAAAGAACATCCTGGTGCCTTTGGATATCTGCACTCCCTCTGACCTAGACAAAGTGAACCCTTTCCTTTGCCTCTGAACTTCCCACGAAAACCAGTGCCATTTCAATGTACAGGATATAAAAACATCTGCTCCTCCTGATCCCTCACACATCACAGACCTGATTCCAATCTCACTTCTCATATACAGCTGCTGCTTCAAGTCTAAATACACTTTCCACTTTTTGGAGAACACTCCCAAAACCTGGTGCATGAGGCCTTGACTCCCTTTCATATGGAATCTCTCCATTAAGAGTGCAGTGTGTTCTGCTGTTACCTGCACATGGCTGGCCTAACATCGATAAAAGCTGCCACCATGATTCCACACACCTGGAAAGGCAGTGTGGGTCATGAGAGATTGAGCACACACAAGACACTCTCCTCTTCTACCCACGCCTCTCTCACTCCAACCTGCTGACGATAAAGAATTAAACATTCACACCTGAATGAATGGACAAGCCCAGTCGCTGATGCCAGCCGGACACCGAAGGATGTGGTTGAAGAGGAAGAGATGGTCACCTGGACAGCCAATTCTCTGCAGCACAGACACCTAAAGGGATGTATATAGAAATCAAGTAAATAATTTCGAAGTTCATTTTCTCACAGTTTTGCTAACTAGAGTAATACAGCTCCTTTCTTTTCTCACACTTTCTAACAAACCTAAATTTTCAGAGCATGTTACAGGAGAACAATATTTAAAATCTGCTTGCTTGCCTTATGAGCCACAAACCATTTTCTTCAGTGTAATTATTTTTTCTACACCTGCATTAAAATCTAATTTATTTAGAAATTGGCAAGAACAAAAGTTTCTCAAACATGACAAGTCTGAACAGTTCTACTTTCAAAATAAGTGAAAGCATACTGAGTATTATTAAGTTCACTTTGAGCAGTGCTGGCTGCTCAGGTGCCAGTCCTCACTAATGCTGCTTGACTTTATCAGATAAGGGAATCAATTCTAAACGTCTGCTAAGATATTTGGTTCCTCAAGTAGAACAAACCCCACCAAAAAAATCATTGCCCATGTGACAGTAAGAGAAAGAGTAACACTTCCAGAAATTATTCTCCAATTCATCCCGTGTGCTGGATCAGACATATCCATGTATACTCCCTCACCAGTCTCTGCAGCCACATGAGAAGGTCACTGTGAAACTGAGGATCTTCAATAACCCTGCGAGTGAAGCTGAAAAGGACACTGATACATTCCTTCAAGTGGCTCAAGTCTGAAGAGAGATTTTCTGACTGCTTTGAAACTGTAAATTAAAAACAGAATTAAAGAAGCTTTGACAAGAAGTAGCAACATTAACAGTGGGTTTGGGATTGCATAAAAAATTGGTCTCTGTATCTGTAGATACCAATATATTTCAACACAGCTGCTTACTAAATCTGTAAGAGAAGAATACTTAAGAGTACTTTATTTAATCTTATAATTAAGCTCTGGACACTAATTATAAGAAGAATATATTATGGTTACTCTCACAAGAGGCCTTCCCTCAACATCAGCTTTGTAAGAACCACCATTTACTATGCACATAAACTATCTGGGAGTGCAAAGGGAAGAGCACTAGGAAAGAAAAATATCTGGGGCAGGAGAAGGGGAAATACTTTAGCTAAAAGATTATATTGGCACAAACTCAAACCAAACACTTAGGATGAAAACCAAAAAGATTAATTCTAAGCATTAATAGTTTAAGATGTCAAATGGCCTTCCAAGAGGAAGTCAAGCAGGAAAAATATCCAGCTCATTTTAGAATTAGGAAAAAGAACTGTATTAGATATCGCCTTGGACAACAAAAGATTGGGAGTTTGGGTGTCCCATCCACACAGTGTTTCTGTACAGTAATCAGTGTCAGTCTACATCTCAGACAGCAGAAGTCACTCCTGCATTCAGCTTTTACTGCCCAGATGATAAAGTTAAGGGAATGGGAGATTTTCCTGTCAGAAAAAAGTTTCACTGATCCCTACATAAGATCAACTGTTTTTTGTATCAGAAGACAAACACTTCAGTACACAAATTCCACCACAAGACTCCAAAACTGCAGCTGCACAAGATGCTGGGCACCCTGACCAGGACTGGGAGCAGTCCAGACCAGCAAACACACCTTGTTCTTGCTGCTGCAGGGCCACAGATCTCAGCAGGGACGAGCTGCTGAGCAACCTGTAAACATAGGACTCCACTTGCAAGCGGGACAGCACCGAAGTGTAGGAGTGCAGTGCCAGGGTCTGGTGCACGTGCTCTGCTTTGGCCTCAAACAGCTTCTTCAGCTCCCCCAGCACGCTGTCGTTCAGCTCCACTGTCTGGTAGCGGTGGTGACCCGTCACTTTGCACTGATCTGCACACACACCCTGAAAAGAGAGCAAATATTTTATGTCAGCAGTTCTGACATTTTGCCGGGTCACCGTAACAGAAATCAATCATGATATAACCCTCTCCTAAACGGATTTCAAAGCCTTCATAAGAGGGGACATTTCATAAATGGAAAATACAAACATTTGGCAATATCCTCTGTGCTACTGATTACTGAAGATTCATATCCTTGGCTTCTGAAGAAAAAATATTTTATAAACCCTCAGTAACTCAGGTTTAGAAACAGCCAGAAGTTACATGCCTGCAGCACTGAGAGATGTGAACAAAACCAGGTGTCTCACTCCCAGTGAGTACACCTGCTTCTTAGTTTATAGATTTTCATAAACATTTGGATCTGCTGTTTTAAAGCTAAAACATGTACTGGAAAAAAACAAGTATTTTCATAACTCCCACAACTGATAATTTGCAACAATTCTCCACTGCATGTTTAAAATGTTCAGAAATTACCTACACTCTAACCTTTACCCAAACTGAAATTAAAAGCTGAAGTCAGTTTTCCTCTGCCGTCTCTAATTCTTCAGCAAAAGAAAACTACAATAAGTAACATTCTTGCTATTCTTTTCATAAATAACATTCCTGTTAATCTTGTATGCAACCAAGAAACACTCCTCAGAACTAGCACTTTGAAAGCTTAGCTTGAAAGCATCCCTGTGTTTCCTAAATCAGAAGAATAAGAATTTTAAATTGGTATAAAGACAACAATTATTCTGGACATAAATATATGTTGAACTGGGATGAAATAAAGCAAGTAGAAATCTTAGACAACTCTGTGATGACCTTAGAGGATGCAAGAGTAAAGCCAAAATTGCTTTCAGTACAAAAAATGATCCCTGCAAACCTGAGAATCCAGTGAGGCTCAGTGTTATTCCCCAAGAAAAAGGGAAGAATTGAGATCAGTTCAATTCCTCAACTCTGATGAACTGCACTCGCAGAAATAGTAAAATCTACCCTATGCATAAGTGTTCAGCATCTTCAGACAATTTTGATGATGTGTGGGCTATAAACAGCATCAGAACATTTTCATTCACTCCCACTGTAATGCTGAGCTCTGAAGGGAAGTGTCACAGGAGGAGTCTGGGGGAAACTTTTCTGATGTTTGCCCCAAAGAGCTCCATAAACCCCTCTGTTTTGCAGACAAAAATGTTACAGAGTACCATGACCACTCTGGAAGTAAGAAAAACCACAGCTACACTTATGGAACAAGTTACTGCAAGTGGATGGGCCTACACACCCTCTGAGCTACGGGGCTGCTCCTGAGCATGACTCGAGCTCCCCTGCAGCTGCCACTCTGACAGCAGGAATGACATCAATGGAAACTGTCCCTACAGTTGGCAGCAGGCCAGATGGGACATCACTGCTACAGTCACTCCACCACGTGTCCCCCACGCCTGCACGGAGTGCTGTGGTACAAACTTCACCTGACACCACGGGCAGAACTGGGTGTACACAGCTCATTCTTTCTGACCCCAAAAGAGACCACCAATACATCTCCCTGCGCCCTGCACATGTCAGAGGTTAAAAATAAAACAACAAACTTAAGTCTCAAGAGGATGATATTCTGAAGTATTGAGGGTTAGTGGAGAGACAGAAAGCATACGCAATAATCTCTGGACATGGAACTGTTAGAGCAAGTCCAGAGGAAGCAAAGAAGCTGGTAAGAGGACTGGAGCACCTTTCCTATGAAGACAAGCTGAGAAAGTTGAGACTGCTCAGCCTGGAGAAAAGAAGGAGCATGGAAACCTCGCAGCACCTTCCAGTATCTGCAGGGGGCCTACAGGGAAGCTGGACAGGGACTCTTTGTCAGGAACTGTAGTGACAGGACAAGGACTAAAAGGATTAAACTGAAAGAACAGGAAATTTAGGTTAGATACTAGGAAAAAAAAACTTTACAGTGAGTGTGATGAGACATTGGCACAGGTTGCCCAGGAAGGTTGCCCCAATCCTGGCAGTGCTCAAAGCCAGGCTGGATAAGGCCTTGAACAACCTGGTCTAGTGGGAGGTGTCCCTATCCATAGCACACAGGGTTGGGATCAGATTTTTAAAGTCCCCTCCAACATGTAACATTCAGTGATTCTTTTACAACAAAACAGCTTAAGTACAATAAACCTGGCAGCAAGTAAATCAATTTCCTATTAGTTTGGGTTCAAAAGTAGGTTCAGCAACAGCACCTGCACAGTTTTCTGTTGTTCCTTGAAAGTCCATAATCTCCCCTTCACATTTTGGCAGTCTGTTGTCATGGCCTGCAGCTCTGCCTCAGCCAGCAGCAGCTGCTTCCTGCAGCGCATGTAGTTCAGAAGCAGCTCGTAGAACTCGTGCCTGTCCTGGTGAGCCACACTCTCGAATTCCTCAGCATAGGAGTCAACGTTCTCCAGCCACGAACAGGGCTCAAAGATTTTCAGCTGCTCCCTGGTGAATGGCACCAGCTCTGGCTCAGAGGGGAGCTCTGGGTATAGCCTCTCGTGGTGCATCAGGGGTTTTACTGCCATGATGGTGGGTCTCTCGTAGGACAGTTCCGAGGACAGGTCTGGATAAACCGACCTGAATCCCGGCCGTGGAACACGTGACTTGGATTTCTCAGAGCGCTGTGAGGTGCTGAGAGGAAGCTTCTCTGAAGAGCAGACGAGAGGATTTCTAACATCTTGTAGGTTTTCAGCTCCTCTGTCCCGCACAAAGCCCAGCACTGTCTGAGGGCCAGCAGCACTGGACTGAAAGGTACTACTCAATAAATCAGAATTTCCTGATCCACTAGCAGCTGCCTCCACAGGGCTGTGAGGTTTGTCCAACTTGTTCTTCTCACTCTTCTCAACATCCCCCTCACATTCCTCCTGGGAAGAACCAGCTTTGACCTCTTCTGCATGTTTGGGAGGCTCCAGAATGACTGCCAGACCCCCTTCATTTGCTGAAGATAAATGACTTTGGGGGATGTCAGACACATCATTTATAGTTTTCCTATTGTCTACTTCATCTCCAAGTTGAATTTCTGTAAATTCTCCAGGATGTTCCATTTGCACTCTCCCGGCTTGAGAAGACCCTTCTGCCACAGGAGGCAGGAAGACATCATCAGGCTCTTGTACCTGGGGCTCCTCAGTACTTTTTTTCTTTTTTTCCTAAAAAACAAAAAAATTAACAGTGTCACTGCCAAGTGAATCTCTCCATCTTGCATCCCAAATCCCACCAACACCAAAAGTAGCACTGGTCAGCATTATGACTCCAAAAGCCCTTTTTAATATACTAATTTTTGTAATATTAAAGATAAAAACAAATATACCAAGCAAGTCTTTGTTCTTTAGCTGCCTGCTGAAGACTGCCTATCAATGTGTATTTTCTCGGTCAGCTCTTGCACAAGGCTTCAACATTTCTAAGTAAAAATCTATAAATATCACAGGACAAACTGTTTCATTAACACAGAAAATAATCAACATAACAGGACCCTGATACCTAAGAAGAGTCAGTCAATTTCACTGTATTGCTAAAAAAAAAAAAAAAAAAAAAGTTACTCTGTGATCCAGATCCATGAAAAATATTTTCAAAAAAGTAATTTCAGAACAAAGTGAGTCTGGAATGTAACCCCTAGCTACATTCTAAAACCATCATGATATTTGAACAATTACTGAAATACCTATTTTCAGCAGGCAATACACACTAGAGATGTAGAAAAATTTAACAGTGCCATTAAAATTGTAAATCAATTGAAAATTAAAATTAGTTTGAGGGTAAATAATTCCCATAAACCTAATCTAAAGTGTACATTAGCCTCCTTCCCAAAAGCATAGCACAGAAAATGAACAAAGATTTTGATAATCCGTAAATCATGTGCCAACTTGTAAAACAAAAACTTGGCAAAGTGATTAGCCAATCTGTAAACTGTGTAGAACTAGCAGTTTATTAGGAGCAAAACTGAGGAGTTAGGTCACAGCGCTCCAGTTTTGGATGACCCAGATAACGTAACAATGAACACAGGTGAAATGAGTACAAGCTTTTAATATGGGGAAATAATAATGGGGAAAAGACAACAGTTTCGGAAACTTGCTCACAGTATCACATGTATTTTTACTAAACATCTGAATGTCTTTGCCTTAAGAGAAAGCATAAATGAACACAGCTCAAATCAAGGCACTAGTTCACCTTGATCTCAAGACTAATTTTACTCTGAACGTATGGTCACAGATCCTTTACAAAAAAGGAATTACTCAGGCTTTGTTTCATACTGTTTTCTGGTATATTAAAACCTGTAAACACTTCTGATCACAAAACAGCTCTGACTCACTAACTAAAGCTGCAGGTGAGAGGTTAAAAATACATCAGCGCAATTTTTTAAAGCTGGGACTTGTCATAATTAACATCTCCTGACAATTACCTCAAAGTCAGTAACTTCCACAGGATACTGTATCAGTAAATCATATTTATACAGGGTATTGATCCACACACTTTACAAACACATGCTGGTCCTCTCCCCTCTACAATCTCAACGTTTCCTCTTGCAGTCCTCATACAGAATAAACTCCCTTTAGCTCTCATATCAGCCTGCACCCCTCCCGGACACAGCTGTTTTTAAAATTTATGAAGTGCCTTTCAGTTCTCACTCTCCTAGCCAAAAAAAATGGCATAATCATTAAATGGGATTTCATCTGAGAAAGAACGAGAGAAATCAGGTTCTGAACTAACATGGAAGCAAAATCTGCTTAACCCACAGATCAAAGAATCCCAGAACGGTTTGGGTTGGAAGGGACCTTAAAGATCATCTCATTCCAACCCTTTCCATGACCAGGGACACCTTCCACCAGACCAGGTTGCTCCAAGCCCCATCCAACCTGGCCTGGAACATTCCCAGGGACAGGAAGATGGCACCTGCTCATTAGCCTTGCCCCATGCCTGACCACCCTCCTCTCCTTGCACATCATCAGTGACCCTCGAATTCTAAGGACACTTACCACTTTTCAGGAAATATCTCTGAAGTAACCTGAGTGCCACCCACAGAAACAAACAGACAGAGAGCCTCCTCATCACCTTTTCCAGGTGCACTGGCATTGCCACATCACTGTTTGAATCAGTCTGGTGCTTCACAAGTTTAACTTTGGGACTACTATTGTCAGAAAGCCCTGGGCTCCATTCCACCACTTGGCAGCTCCACAGCTGAGCCAGCCTTTCTCTCAGCTCACAAGAATTCCAGCATTTCAAAGGATTACAGCTTTTTCTGTGGCATGGGAATGGAAAAGTCCTTAATGTGACTGACCCACAAACTGTATCCTCAGGCACGCCCGGGTATTAACAGAGGTGAGCACAGTAATAGCAATAGAAATACCAGAAATGGGTCATGTGTAGTACTGGAGAATTCAGGGTTCTCACATGTGACACCTCCAGTGAATTGTTTCACAGTGAATTTCACCTGGCAGAGATGGCTAAAGACTGGAGTCACCACACACGTCCTTAACGAAATACCAGCGTGTCATCCATGACTCACCACCTTCCTGCAGGGAACCAATTCTCTTAGGCAGCAGTTTGAAGGTTTGACTGCCTTGCCCACGCCAGGGCGCTGAATCAAAACCAAAACAATGACACAGTATCTCTCCTGGGATTGCTTTTCCGCCAAATCTTTACTTGCCTTCTATTCAAGAAGCACACCCACACCTGACACTTAGATTTAACCCTTGTTTTACAGAACACTGGTCAATTAATTCAGTGTCTTCAAAGAGCTTTGACAGTCATTACTTCAATGCCCTTGCTCTATATGGTTGTCCGTAGGGACAACAAGAAAGAGGGAAACATTTCCACTTTGTGAGGTAGTTCAGATCACTCCCACAAACATTCTGTGTGAAGAAAACAAAGCTTTCAGAAAGCTGTCAGTACTAATACCACGAGCAAGGAACACAATCAAAACAGGATAAAAACCTAGGAAGAGTGATACTTAAAAACTGCAGCACCAACTTAAGAAGAAGCAGCACTGTCATGAGTTACACGCGGCCTCGTGTTCTCAGCATTTCAAAGCCAAACCTAGAGGAGATGTAGTATCACAGAAGCACTGAATGACTTGGGTCGAAGGGAACTTAAAGACCATCCCATTCCAACCCCTGCCGTGTCCAGGGACACCTTCCACTATTCCACGTTGCTCCAAGCCCTGTCCAATCTGGCCTTGGGCACTGCCAGGGATCCAGGGGCAGCCACAGCTTCTCTGGGCACCCTGTGCCAGGGCCTGCCCACCCTCACAGACAGCAATTCCTTCCCAATATCCCATCCAGCCCTGCCCTCTGGCACTGGGAAGCCATTCCCTGTGTCCTGTCCCTCCATGCCTTGTCCCCAGTCCCTCTGCAGCTCTCCTGGAGCCCCTTTAGGCCCTGCCAGGGGCTCTGAGCTCTCCCTGGAGCCTTCTCTTGTGCAGCTGAACACCCCCAACTCTGTCAGTAGGACTGTCACCTCACAGTACACTATAACACTGTAAATGCACACAAGTTCCACTGCTGCACATTCCCCCAGCTCTCCCACAGGACACGGGACCCCTCAGGAGGCCGTAGGACAACATTAAAAAAAAACCTTGTTTACATCCTGCTACAGCACAAGGCCTATCACACCCGTCACCCGCCCGGCAAACACGACAAATCCATGGATACGGAGTGCAGAACAGCAGGAAGCAGCAGTAATCCTTCTATGAAACAAAAAAAAACTCCCACAGCAGCATCACCCACACACGCTCCCCCACTCTCCACCCTCCACCATGAGAGACCGCACAAACACGGATGTAAACACGGCCCGGCGCGGCCACCCCCATACGCGGGACACCTCCTCGCCGCCCCCTCACCCCCGCCCGCGGGTGACGCCCCTCGCCCCCGTCGGTGCCGCGTTACCTTGGCGCGGGCGCGGGCGCGGCGCGGGGGTCGCACGGCCTCGGCCATGGCCCCGCTGCCCCGCGCTGAGGCGGCACCGGGCCGCGCAGGGACGGGCGGCGGGACACGCCCCCCGCGGCACCGGCCAATCACAGAGAGCGATGGGCGGCGGGACACGCCCCCCACGGCACTGGCCAATCACAGAGAGCGATGGGCGGCGGGACACGCCCCCCGCGGCACTGGCCAATCACAGAGAGCGATGGGCGGTGGGACACGCCCCCCGCGGCACTGGCCAATCACAGAGAGCGATGGACGGCGGGGCACGCCCCCCGCGGCACTGGCCAATCACAGGGCGCGGCTGCGGTGGGGGCGGGGCCGCGGCCGTGAGGGCGGGGCAGGGTGAGCAGCTGAGGGAGCGGCTGAGGGAGGGGCGGGGGGCGAGAGGGGCGCAGGTGGATCGTCCGTGGGGACACTCACACTGTCCATAGGGACCCACAGAGCACCCATGGGGACTGACAGACAGTCTGTGGGGACACACAGACACTCCGTGGGGACTGACAGACCGTCCATGGGGTCACACAGAACAGCCATAGGGACCAACAGATCACGACAGGGACTGACAGAGCGTCCGTAGGGGACCCACAAGAACGTCCATGCGGACACACAGAGCGCCCGTGGGCACACAGACCGTCCGTGGGGGCCCCACAGACCATCCATAGGTGAGCGGGATCTGCTGTAGGGACCCAGAAACCATCCATAGGGATCCACAGACTGTCCATAGGGACTGACAGACACTCCATGGATGAGCAGGGTCCACTACAGGGACCCAGAGATCATCCACAGAGACACACAGATCATCCAAAGCGACTGATCTATCGTCCACAGGGGCAAACAGACCCTCCACAGGGACACACAGACTGCTATAGGGACCCACAGACTGTCCATAGGGACCCAGAGATAGTTTATAGTGAACCAGAGACTGCTATAGGGATTCAAAGACCATCCATAGGGTCAGCCCAAGCTTCTGCCAGAGGGAACGTGGGATGAGAAGCCAAGCCCCACTAGCAAGGATGGGGAGTGTGAGGTCGCTTCTGTCTGCCCCAGGGCCTGAGACACCTCCAGCACAGCGGGAATGCTGGCTCAGCCCCAGGCCTGGAACTGCTGTCCCTCAGATCCTCCCAGTCACCCCCAGGGAGCAAAAGCTGGAGCAGGGCCTGAACCCCACTGGGACAGGAGTGACTTCTCCCAGTCCCCAGGAGGATGAGTGCGCCCAGCACTCAGTGGCACCTTGCAGAACACATCACAGTCCAGTTAATGGCCTTGAATAGGCACCGTTCTCTCCGTGGGACCTTGTACTTAGGGCTTGAGAAGTCCTCATGTTATTAGCGTAACCTGGAATTTGTACTATCTATGGGAAAGGTAAACTGTATGTGGGTCTAGGGAGAAACCTTCCCCAGCACCCCTATTTTGGGATTACTTCTGTGCTCTTAGTAAATGTGCAAGCCAAGTTTCAGCCTCACTGGGGACCTCTACATCCAGAAAAGCCTAACAGCAACTATTGTGCTCAGTTAGTGGAAAAATCCCAGAAAATAAACCATGCAAGTTATTGCAGAGCAGACACTCTTCCAGGGCAAACAGCCTTGCGTGGTCTGCAGCTCATGGCTAATCATAAGCACTTCTCATGCCATTCTCTTTTGGGGTGTTTTCTCACACTACTGTGTTGGTATTGAGCAAGGTATTGAAATAAAGGTAAAGGATGTGATCTTGTAGGTTTCCTTCTAGAAGAGACTAGGATGCTTTGAATGGGTCCCAAATCTATCCCCAACAGAAAGTGAACATGACAACTTTTAAAAAGAATGCATATCCACAACACAAGACTCAAAACTTATTTTTTAATATATATATTTATAGAACTAAGACTACAGCAGGCTCCTTCAGAAGAGTATTTGTGTCCTTGGTCTTTCAGAAATAAAATAGGATAGTCAATTGCTTGGCAAGTGCACTTCACACAACTCACTGTGAGGCAGCAGGGCAGATTTTAGAGCTCGCTGTCATCTTCCCCACACAAATAAATACAGTAAAAGACCCTAGGACTGATGGGCTAAGGCACATATTGAAGCCATGCAGATGCAACTTGAAAAACATCATAAAAACAGCAAATCCTGTTGCTCCAGGTTAGTGACCTGGCACCAGGTTTAGACAAGTAAACTGTGTGTTTATCCCCATGTCCTGTGTCCCTGTGTGCAGTGTCATAAGGCAGTGAGGAGCAGTGAAGCAGCACTGCACACAGGGACATCAGAGAGACCAGCAGCCCTGAAGCACGTAAGCTTCTGAATCAAAGACATAATCATATCTATATATATATATGGTACCAACAAGGGCAGAAACTTTCAGGAGATCTGCTCAGAAAACAAGTTTCACGGCTCCAGCAGTAGGTAAGTTTGTTTCCAGTGGTGCATAGCCAGAACAAGTCCAAAGTTTAGAGAATCACAGAAGTTAATTAAATCATGGAATCAGAGAATCCCAGGACGGTTTGGGTTGGGAGGGATCTTAAAGGCCACCTAGTTCCAACTCCCTGCTGCTATGGGCAGGGACACCTTCCACTAGACCACGTTGCTCCAAGCCCTAGTCTCCAAAGCTTACCAGGGACAACCTGATGAACCTAAAAGCTCACAAGAACCTCATGGCAGAGGTGGTTGGAAGAGTTGAACTAATTCCTTCAGATCCTTCCTGGGACCTCCCAGCAGGTTGGATGTGGTACAGCCCCTCCCTGGGTAGATGCAAATCAGCTTCGAGTGTCAGCGCTTAAGCCTGGAGCACACCTACAGCTAAGCCAGACATGCAGTGGAACGGCTGGTGCCCCTCTAAGTAAGATTTCTGAGAGATACGAGTAAAATTTGATCTAAATGACAAGTTTAATCCCCACTAATGAAAGACTTAAGAAACAGGCAAAAGACTTTAGGAACACACAAAACCTGAGATCTGAGAGGGATGTACATACCCTGAACACAAGCCAGTGTGCCCAAAGCATCATGCAGCACTGCTCTCGGCACATACAACCTCTTAGTTATCTACAGAGTGGGAGGCTCCAGCCTTTCTAGATGGCTGCACTTTAGAAGAACTTCAAATAAAAAACTTCTTCTGACACAGATCACCCCTGGTGATCTGGTCCTTTTCTTCCTCTGAGTGTGAAGATCCATCCAAGGAGTTTGCTGATCAAAGGCACAGATTTTAGTAAGCACTTTCTGAATGTAAAAATAAATACTGGAGTCCTCAAATATTCTCTTTAAAAGCAGAAGAACTTCAGCTCTGTGTGTCTGGAAATAACTGGAAACACCACCTCTGCCATGCTGGTCAGACCAACAGTGTCTTCTGCCTTCTGGAAAACCTAGAGAACAGGATCAACAGTGTCTAAACCACAGCTCCAGCTCAGATAAGTGATGGGAGGGCTGACAGGAGCATCACTTCCAGTCACCTCAAAATGTCATCCCTTAACCAATGACCTTTCTTTCTCCACTGTCCCTCTTCTGTGTAGTTTCATCTCATTTTAAATCCTTTCTTACAGAATCACAAAATGGTTGGGGTTGGAATGGACCTTCAGGACCATCTAATTCTAAGCCCCCTGCCACGGTCAGGGACACCTTCCACTATCCCAGGTTGCTCCAAGCCCCATCCAACCTGGCCTAGAACACTTTCAGGGATGGGGCAGTCACAGCTTCTCCGGGCAGCCTGTGCCAGGGCCTCACCACCCTCACAGGGAAGAATTTCTCCCTGCTAACTAATCTAAATCTACCCTCTTTTAGTATAAAACCATTCCCCCTTGTCATTTTACTATCTGCCCAGGTAAAAAATTCCTCACCCTCTTTCTTTTATGCCCCATTTCTTCATCAAAAGTGGGTACTTACTGTGACTGTTAGAAATGTACCAAGCTGTAGCCATCAACTGTGGCATAATCAGGCTCCCCTGAAACACAGAGCACAAAAAAACCCCTTCAGGTTTCCCATGAAAAGTGCTCATTACATGACTTTAAATGGAACAGAAGCACCACACACTGGCCATCCATGTTAAAGGGATGGAATGCAAGAGTGAATGAGGCTCAAGTCAGGGTGAGAGAGCTGGGGGTGTTCACTTGGAGAAGAGAAGGGTCCAGGGAGACCTCAGAGCTCCTTCCAGTGCCTAAAGGGGGTTCAAGAGAGCTGGAAAGGGACTTTGGGCAAGGGCTGAAGAGAGAGTTCCTCTGTGGGGCCAGAAAGCCCACAAAGCAGTAACTCACCTGGTGCGCTGGTCGGGGTGGGCAGGGGTCCCCTCCTGCAAGAAGGAAACACAGAGCTGAGGATCTGCGTGGCTAAGGGACTCCCTTTGCCCTGGTTCTGCACCCCCAGCTGCCCTCGCAGGGCTGGTGGGAGGGCAAGAGGTTTGGCCAGCCTGGGCTTTATGGAAACCTGACAAAGCAAGTCATGGTGGGCTCATCACCCACACGCCGCTTGGCAAACATGGGAACTGAACCTGATACAGAGGGGGAGAGGAAAAAATAACCAGAAAGCACTAACTCAAGGAAAAATTCATGAGTGAGCCTCAGGGTGCATCTTTGTACATGCCTTTGCCCAGAGTGAGACATCAGGAAGCCATAATTGAACATGACTCCTCTCCCAGTGTGGCAGCCAAAATGGCAACTCATCCTTAGCATGAGCCTCGGCCCCAGTCATTATCTTGCCCCCGGCAGAAAAACCCTTCACCGTGTCCTCCCTGCCCAGCTTCTGTCCCACAAGACTGAATCCGGCTCTGCAGTTCCTCCCTCCACCCACAAATGCTTTTAACTCCCCTCAGACAGACAGATCACACCAAGAGCCATGCAAGCAAACATTTTTCTCTAATACCCTCAAGGCAAGCTTCCAATAGACTGAAAGGAACAAAATATGCCTGTTTTGGGGGAGCGAGCATCATTTGCAGTAACAATTGCAGTTGTACATGTTACACTCCTTACCTTGATATAGGTACAGGAGCTGGACTTCTCACTGGAGTCACATTTCTCTGGGCATTATAGTAGTTTTCATAAACAACAGGAGCTAGGAAAAGTTGACAGCAGTAAAGTACAGGCCTCTTATAGACATAAAATACTTTTTATACCAACATTCAGCTGCTAAGTCTTTCCCCTCTCTGAGAAAACACCTGATCAGGAAACTAAAAAAACAGGACTATTATCTCCAGGGGCTGTCAAAAGTGACAGAGACTAGTGCTGCATGGCAATGAATGAAATGCAAAATGAGTGTTTTCTGCACACAAAAAGATGCTGACCAGAGCAGCCAGCTCCATGAGGAGTACAGAGCAGTAGCACTACTTTGTCAGATTCTACTAAGCTCTTACCTGGAGCCAAACTTCCAGTTTTGCGTAAATTTACGAAAAAATCAACATCCTTCTCAATGCTGCACATTTCTAAACTCTTGCGGATTTCCTCATATTTCTGCAAAAGGGAAATAAAATGCATTTCTATACATCAGGTCAAAAAATAAGGTTTTTTCCCAATTGCTTCCCACACACAGTGAAAGGCCAGTACTCACGCAGCACACAAGCTTCAGTGTCACAGGAATCACAGAATCCAAGAATGGTTTGGGTTGGAAAGGAACCTTAAAGCCCATCCCATTCCACCCCCTGCCATGGGCAGGGACACCATCCACTGTCCCAGGTTGCTCCAAGCCACGTCCAACTTGGCCTTGGACATTTCTAGGGATGGGGCAACCACAGCTTCTCTGGGCACCGAGTGCCATGGCCTCACCACCCTCAAAAAATGTGGGAATCCCAGAGGAAACCCCATTTGCAACAGTTTTGGCCAATCCTTCTGCTTGCCCGCTCATGCTGGTATCTGTGGTCAGTCAAGGGCCGCAGCCCAACTTGGACAGAACACAGCTTAGGTGCCCAGGAAAACAAATTTGACTTTGCCTCCCATGCAGAAAAATTAAGATTTTCAGTTGAGGTACCTCATCATTCTGGACACAGCCCAGGGAGAGCTGGTTGACGTGGAGCCAGAGGGCATTACGGAAATAGTTGATCCGCTCACACTCCTGAGTCTCAAAGAACTGAAACGACACAGACAAAACTGTCCAAAACATCCTTAAAACGAGGGCAAATCTCTTTTGTCCTGATTGCTTCTCACCCCCACGTGTCACAACAAAGATAACTGCCTAGAGCAGTTGGTGTCGGTCTTCTGCAGGAAACAAGGAAGCCATGAGTTCTCTGGTTCATCCCGAGGAGCAATGATCCCTCTATGCAACCAGGTAATTCAAAGGTGAGTGCTAAGCTTGAAAATCTGCAGGACTGATGTGGAGGGGACCACCCTGCACATTGCTACCTCTGGGGAGACCAACCCAGCTTCCTAAAGGCAGTACAGGTTCCCAAGGTACCCTGTGCTCCTGTGGTCCCAGCCCACTTCCCTTACACAGGTACCCTTGTGTCACAGAATCATTTAGGTTGGAAAAGCCCTCTAAGATCATCGAATCCCACTGTTACCCCTGCACTGCCAAGGCCTCCACTAACACATTTCCCCACGTGCCACATGTACTTTTTTTTTTTAACATTTCCATGTTCCAGTTATGGAGCAATATAAAAAGCACTGGGGATGTATGAAAACACAGAATCACAGAATCACAGCATCACCAGGTTGGAAGAGACCTTCAAGACCACTGAGTCCAACCCATGCCCTAACACCAGCTCAACTAAACCATGGCACTGAGGGCCACATCCAATTTTTTTTTAAACACATCCAGGGATGGTGACTCCACCACCTCCCAGGCAGACGATTCCAGAACTTTATCACTCTTTCAGTAAAAAACTTCTTCCTGACATCCAACCTAAATTTCCCCTGGTGCAGCTTAAGGCTGTGTCCTCTTGTTCTGTCAGTTGCTGCTTGGAAAAAGAGACCAAGCCCCATCTGACTACAACCACCTTTCAGGGAGTTGTAGAAAGTGATAAGGTCACCTCTGAGTCTCCTTTTCTCCAGGCTAAAGAACCCCAGCTCCCTCAGGCGTTCCTCACAGGGTTTGTGTTCCAAGCCCCTCACCAGCCCTGTTGCCCTCCTTTGGACACGTTTGAGCATCTCCACGTCCTTCCTGAACTGAGGGGCCAAGAACTGGACACAGCACTCGAGGTGTGGCCTCACCAGTGCCGAGCACAGGGGAAGAATGACCTCCCTGGTCCCGCTGACCACACTATTTCTGATCCAGGCCAGGTGCCATTGGCCTTCTTGGCCACCAGGGCACACTGCTGGCTCAGGTTCAAACAGAGGTGTATTGACTGGTTGGTCTTCTTGCTCTTTCCAGCCCAACCCTTTTCCAAGCAGGTTTAAACCCTTTTGAAATCTGCTGCCTGGTACACCTCAGTTTCACATGCTTTTATATATTTCCATGAACATACACACTTGCTACCGCTTATGACCTTTTCAACACGTGGAGAGGAAAACCTCCATGTGATCCACCTGCAAAAGTGAAACTGCTGCTTTCCACTCCCCACCACAGAATCGTTAGGGTTGGAAAAACTGTCTAAGAGCATCGAGTCCCACCACTAAGCCAGCACTGCCAACCCACCACTAAACTGTGTCTCCATCCTAGAGACTTCCAGAGAAGACATCAAAAGTACACCAGCACAGAGACACCCACACACACCAGACAGCAAATTCCAGTTCAAAAGGGAACAGTAGAATAGCAGCCTGATGAGAGGTAACTTGGAAAGGGATCAGCACAGCTGGGAATGGGAAAGCTGGTTGCAAGCCTGAAGCAGATCTGGGATAAAATCTCAATCTTCGCAATCCCTCCATCCCCAAGTCACAGATCACAGGCCAGCAGCAGAGCAGCTGCTCAGCCCTCTCGCTACCAGTCTGGAATTCCCCAGCATGTGCTAGAAATCCCTGCTGGACCACTTCTCTGTGAGGCAGTCTGCTTCAGGCTGATACACCCACTCAGAGGGTTTCCCACACTACTGCACAGTCTGTGAGACACAAGCTGAACAACTCCTGGCACAGCTTGCATGTGGAGATGGCTTCACCTGCATCCCCCACCACCACCAGCCTCTGCTGAGAAGTCATCTAAAGTCTTCCAGAGTTTCAGACAGACTCTTCCAGTTGTTGTTGAGGCTCTAGGATGTACTGGCCTGGAGACACTGAGTATCCAGAGGTGACCACAGCTGTTCAAGATGACAGCCACACCAAACATGCACGCAGGTAATGGGCAAAAATGTCACTACCTTGACTCTGCCAATTTTAAAAGGTGGTGGAAAATAAAAATAATAAAAAAATAGTGGAAACCTTGAAGCAGTGGGGCCTTGAATCCAGAAGCCAAGCTTGAGACAGACACCCAGGGTTAGCTGCAATACATCCTGCTGCTTCACTGCCAGGGGAATACTCAGAAGACAAATCTGCACTGTCCCTGAGGCCTGCAGCCAGTATTGCAAACCCAGAGGACCACCCTTGTGGAGGTGTTTAGGGGCATTTACCTCACAAGCTTTGATGTGCTCGTTCTGCCACTCTTCCCGGATCTTCTCCAGTGTGGTCACACTCTGCTGGTAACTCCTGTCTGTGAGACAAATCACATTTCAGCTGAAGGTGTCTCTGCCCAGGGCAGTGGGGTTAGAACAATATGACCTTTAAGGTCCCTTCCAACCCAAGTCATTTTATGATTCTGTAATTCCATGATTAACATTCAATAAAAAAATCCCTTCACTAGAAGGTAAAAGGCTGGGAGATGAGAGGTAAAGCAGAAGGACACGGCCTTGGTGGGGCCATGCAGGCTTCTCCAGGGAGGTTGCCCACTGCCAATACCTTGGGCAGGTGTTTTTGAGGAGCCGTGTCTGACCAAAGGGCTGGAGCTCCCCCACAAGCCACTCCACAGCTTCACAACCCACTGCCCCTGGAAACACTTCCCTTGCCCTCCCAGCATGGTATTTCCACACTCACCAGTGTCCTCCAGTGCTGATTTCGTCTGAGCCAGCTTCAGGAACAGCTGCCAATAACGGGAGAGAGAAGGAAGGTGAAGCAGAGCCTGGGTGCATCACCAATGGCACTGCAGCCCCACTGGGGAACATCACCAGCCACCTCACCTCACCCCAAAACCCAGAGCTAGGAGAAGAGCTGTGGGGCAGGAGAGCTGCAAGGAAAGACATCCCTTTCCCCCTACCCCCCGGCCACCCACTTCCTGTACCTTCTCCTGCTGCTTCTGTGTGACCAGGTTGGCGTTGCGGTGCACAGCCTGCTCTGCCTCATCCTTGTCCCGGCACCGCTGCTCGTACAGACGCTTGGCCTAGGATAGACACCGGGAACAGCGAGATGCAGACACACCTCAGGGGGAGGCCTTGGGGAAAAGCTCAGCCTGAGAGGGAACAGGCTGCCTGCAGAGCAGGGAGTGGCACAAAAGGTGCCCTGCAGCTTGGGAAAAGCCTTGCAAGGCAGGCTGCTCTTGGATTGCAGTGAAAAGCTAGTGGCAATCAAGTCCATGAACATGTCCAGAGAAGGGCTGGGTAACAGGCAGGAGCACAAGTTTGATGAGAAGCAGCTGAGGGAGCTGGTGGGGCTCAGCCTGGAGAAAAGAAGGCTCAGGAGGGACCTTCTGTCTTTCCACAACTCCCTGACAGGAGGGGGCAGCCAGGGGGGTGTCAGGCTCTGCTCCCAGGGTGCAAGGGATAGGGTAAGAGGAAATGGCCTCCAGTTGCATCAGAGGAGGTTTAGAGTAGATATTCAGAAAAACTTCTTCAAAGACAGGGTTTTCATGCCCTGGAACAGGCTGCCCAGGGCAGTGGTGTAGTCACCATCCATGGAAGTGTTCAAAACAGGTGTGGGATGCGGCACGTGGGGAGATGGGTTAGTGGTGGGCTTTGCAGTGCTGGGCAAATGGTTGGACTCAAGCATCTTAGAGGCCTTTTCCAACCCAGATAATTCTCTGATTCCAAATCATCTGTATCCAACCCTGCAATGCTATCACTGGCCTTGTCCTTGGCATGTTCCTGAGCACAGCCTGCACACCACTCGCACAGACACAGCATTGAGTCACAGCAGAAGAGGAAACCCTTCTCATTTAAGCCTGTCCCAGCACTCTGTGTGTCTGTGTGTGTGTGAGCAGCATTAACCCACATGGCAAGAAACAGCCTCAGATTCGGTTTACCTCCATGGTCTTCTTGTACTGCAGATTCCTGTTTTTGTGAATCGCCTCCATTATCAGCTCGATCTGTGAAGACAACAGACCTGGGGTCAGCACATCACTGACCATCAAAGCTCCAGGACACACCGTGTGGTTTAGAAGAGGAAGAGCCACACTGAGATGTGTTTAAGGACCTCCATTAACACAAAACATCTTCACAAAACTCATCTTTTATGCTTCTGCCTAAGCCTTGAATTGTGTACGCAAAGGAGCTCTACAAACTAAATCCTAGCAATATATAGTACTGTATCACCTCCATAGACTCTGGCAAAACTGGGAAGCCCACTCCCCTCTGCTAGGTACAAGCCAGTCCCTGGCTCTAGCAGTTTCCCCTGGTTTTCCAGACAAAGGAATCTCAAGCCAGAGGAAGTTAAAAGGCTTGGCTGTTTTAGCAGCCCCTATGGAGATCATACAGCACTATAAACAAATGCTTTAAAAACATTCCAGTGCTGCGGCTGACCCCAAAAAGCACACGAAGAAGACGTGGAAGTGAGAAGAAGGAAGTTGGAGGTTACTACACAGTCGAACACAGTTACTACACAGAGGAAGGAACTCAGCACTTCCCAGCAGCGGGGATGTGGTGGGGGCTGGGGCAAGGCATGAGACAGCACCGGGATCAGCCCCTTGCTGGGGCACGATCAGCACCCTGCAGGAAGGCACATCTTCCCACAGTGCCTGACCTTTTTCCGATGCAGCTTTTGCTTTTCCCTGAAGTCCTCCATCTTCTTTGCTTCCTCCCGAAGGGTTTGTGCCAGCTGGATGTGACCTTGTCCCACATTGTCTATCTCTGCAAAAAGAAAATAAATTCAGTATCTATATGTATATTCCTAAAGAGACTGTTTCTCATGTCAGCTTACAACACATCACACATCCAGTCTCAGAAACATGAAAAAGCAGCAACTTGTTTGAAGCAGCCTCCAAGCAGTGCTTGCCAATGTAAGGATCAATCCTGCTGGGACCTGCCCCCCAGTTTGAGAAAATTCTCCCCCTTATGCAGATAAATCTAGGCATGTTTCAACACATTGCACTGCCCCAGGACAGCAGGCACCAACTTGGAGCACAGAAAAATGAAGGCTAAAACAATCTCAAGCTGCTCTTGCTGAAAGTGAGAGGCCACACCGTGAAACACCACCCCAGCAAGCTCACCATGGGAGTGGAGCCAAATGGCAGCTCATGATTCAACCCCCAAAGCTGCTCCAAACACACAGCTGTCAACAGTCAGCAGTGGTGAGGGCAGAGCCTTTTTAGGGAGGTCCACAGGGGCAGCAAAGAAACCTGTATCGGGCAGGGGGTGGACTGGGCACAGGATAGCAGATTCTCACCCTCGAGGCGCTGTGTGATGGTACCCTGGCAGGATGTGACACATGACAATGCGTGGCAGCCAAAGCACCATCTTTTACATGCTCCAGTTAGAATCACACAATCATTTAGGTTGGAAAAGCCCTCTTAAGATCCTCAAGTTCAACCATTCCCCCAGCACTGCCAAGGCCACCACTGGCCCATGTCCCCAAGTGCCACATCCACACGGCTTTTAAACCCCTTCAGGGATGGGGACTCCAACACTGCCCTGGGCAGCTGGGACAGGGCTGGACAACCCTTTTTATGAAAAAATTTCCCTAATATCCAACCTAAACCTCCCCTGGCCCAGCCTGAGGCCGTTCCCTCTCCTCCTGTCCCTGTTCCCTGCGAGCAGAGCCCGACCCCCCTGGCTGCCCCCTCCTGTCAGGGACTTGTGCAGAGCCACAAGGTCCCCCCTGAGCCTCCTTTGCTCCAGCCTGAGCCCCTTTCCCAGCTCCCTCAACTGCTCCTGGGGCTCCAGCCCCTTCCCAGCTCCGTTCCCTTCCCTGGACACGCTCCAGCCCCTCCATGTCTCTCTTGTCCTGAGGGACCCAGAGCTGTCCCCAGGTCTGAGGTGTGAGTTACTGTGTGTTTGTGAAGAGGACAAGCCTAACAAACTCCAGATGAGCTTCCTATGTGCAACATAAAGATGACCTCTGAGCTGCACCTGGATCTGAAAGCCCAAGAGATCCCCAAAATGATTCCCTGTGTGTCTCCTGTCCCACCTGTGCCCTGGCTCACTTTGTCCCAAACCCCACACGCTGGGATGAGCCAGGCCAGCAGTACAGCCTATGCCTGTCCTCAGCACTGCACAGCTTTAGAGATTTCCCTGTTATTTTCTTCCCAAGCAGTTGCCTTCAGGCTTTGGCGCTGCCAAGTGTCCTGGCAAACACAAAGAATTACTTACGTTGCTTGAAAACATCAAGGGATCTCTTCAGTGTGCTGAAAAACATGGGCAGGGCATTAAAAAGGGTGGGAAAGCACAGTCAGGCACAGGCATCAGCAGAGCACCTCTCCCAAAACAGAGCTCACTCAACACTGACCAAAGTACCTCAAAGCACATTTATTTACCCTCTTAGCACCTCCAGCTTTTTCCCCCTCTCAGCAGGTATAACACAGTTCACTTGGTTTGAGATATACTTTATATTTTTCTGAACACTGGATGCTATTAAAAATTCAAAGTTTCATGACAAATGTTTCAGGCAACCTCCTAAAACCATCATTTGGAACAGATGAACGATTTCAACGTGGTGCATTTGCCAGTGGCTGGAAAAGTAGGGAGCTATTCTCCCTATTAATATTGCACAGTAAAGATGTCAGAAACATTTTATGTGACACCTCAATATAAAACTGTAAGTAAATGACCAGGGAACATCAGTCTGGGCTTGTATAAAGCACAGAAACAAAAGAGGAAGCAGAAGGCGCCAAGGGTCACTTGGGAAATGGAGTGGCCACAGCATTCTGGACTCTGAAGGTCCACCAGGTTTGAGTCAAGGAAGTACCTGTACTTCCCTCTGGCACAAAATCTGTCTAGAGCTAACCCAAGGTCTCATGATCCTCAGCTTTCTGCTGACCCACCAGCCCACACCCCCCCGAGCGTCTACAGTGCTTTGGTTAATCTGTGGCTGGTGGGAACTTGGTGGGGTCCAACTCAAAGAAAAGCAGAACCCAGCGGGGCATTGTTCATTCATGAGAACTATTTCAGCTCATCTTCTGAACACTCCAATCACATTTCAATTCTGTTTTGTCTCCCACAGCTTCCTTCCTTCTCTTCCTCCTTGGTTGCTCCAGAAAGACCCATAAACACAGAAGACTGTGAACTTACTTCAGCTCTGTCTGCCCACAGGGCTTCTTCTTTGACAAGTTAATGAGCTCCTTGCCATACTTTTCTTCTATAATTGCCCTGTTGAGAAAAGAGAGAAATTATAGAGTCACAAATTATCGACTGGTTTGGGCTGGAAGGGACCTCAAAGCTCATCCAATTCCATCCTGTGCCATGGGCAGGGACATCTTCCACTATCCCAGGGTGCTCCCAAGCCCCCTCCAACCTGGCCTTGGATGCTTCCTGGGATGGGACAGCCACAGCTTCTCTGGGAATCCTGTGCCAGGGCCTGCCCACCATCACAGGGAAGAATTCCCTCCCAATATCCCACCTAACTGCCCTCTGTCAATGTGTGGTAGTAAGTACTCTCTGTACCTGGCACTAATCCTTAGGAAGAGCACCTGAAGAAGAGACCAAATCTTGTGAGGTGACATAAATAACACCCTTGAGAGACTACATTACCTCCCCCTCTTGGAAGAAAGGAAGGAGGAAAAGAGAGCCCATGTGTTGCAGTGTAAGAACAACCAGTTCTCTGCAGCCGCTTTGAAATCACTACAGACAACCAGGGCTGGACTTGCTTGGTCAAGTGTAGTTCTCTCCATGTGGGCAATCCTAGCTGTCTGCGGCCAGTGGAAAGGAACAAGTACTGCTAGAGGCTGCCATTAGAATGTCTACTGAATAAAACAAGTAACTTTCTAAAATGCCTTAACTTCTAACACAGAGGCAGACCCCTGGGTGGTTGATTTCTGGAGTTTGGCAGTGAAATTCACCTACCTTAACTCTAAAAACTCCAGAAGCTAATAGGGAATTTGAAAAAAAATACATATTACAGATCTTTTTTTTTTTTTCCTACCTAACAGCATTCCCATGAACTTTGTTTGAGACAAAACATCCAGCAGGCACATTCTCCATAGCTGGGACTGTGTAACAGCCATGCTGGACAGCGGGGCCAAGTCCAGGGAGTGGCAAACCCAGGTCCAGCCTCTGATCTCCTCCTGGCTAGACACTTCAGTGGCAACCTACACCTCCTTCAAGAATGAAGAGGACACAGGGTGTGAAGGAGGCTTTTGGCACTCTGCATTGTCATGGATGAGTGAGACGTGGTTCTCAGGGTCCACTTCCTCATTGGAAGGCCCAAGTTTTTCTGGAACATGGGATTACAGCCTGAACAGATGTCGGTGCATTAGGCACCTCTAAGTGCAGTTCTCCTCCTGTTCATGCCCATTATGTTTATTCCAGGCTGCTCTGTACCAAGTCATGCAGTCAGAGGTTGGTTTTCTCCAGTTGTCACTGCCAACATGACATTGATTCAATGTACAGTGTTCTACAATGCTCTTCACATTTAGCCACTCCTAACCAGGTGAACCATAAAGGCAAAATACATGGCCAGATCCTCTCAGCTGTTTCTGTAGCCACAGAACCTCTGCTTAGGTCATCTCCTCTGATTAATAACAGCAGTACCTAACCCTACCACTTTTTAACACTGAATCTGTGGGGCGTTCATAATGTACAAAGACAAAGTCAGGACAAAGCCGTGCCTCTCCTAGGCCAAGATCTTCCAACCTGATCTTCTGCAAGGTGAGCAGCAAGGTGAACTTCATGGGACAGCATTTTAACAAAGTGGACAGTTACACATGGCAGAAATCAAACTGGGAATACCAGGAGAAGGAGCAGTGCCACAGCATCACTTCCAGGCTCAACCCAACCTTCTGCCAGAGGCAGCTCCCTACCTTTCCTTCAGGAAGTCTTCAAACTCTTTGCAGTTCTTCCTGCCATCATTCAGATGCTGAATGATGCTGTCGTAGCCAACTGTGCTGGTCAGATCCGTGCTCTGAAAACACAGGAACAGGAGTCATGTCCTTGTCAGTGCAATCCAGGGCCACTGCCACCTCCTGAGGCATTTGCACAGGCCATGGCTCAGTGGGAGAAAGCATGCAAGTGCCTCTTCAGGAAATAAAATCTTTTCTTTTAGGGGTGGGAGAGACTTCAGAATAAGAGCAATGGTGGCAATTTGAAACAAGGTACACCTATGCCATTCCCACTTGCTAAAGACTTCTGAAGGGTCAGTGTTTTCTTGCAAATTATTCCTAAAAACATATATTGCATTGATGCATGAAGAAGAAGAAGAAGAAGAAGAAGAAGAAGAAGAAAAAGAAGAAGAAGAAGATGATGAAGAAGAAGACGAAGAAGACAAAGAAAAAGAAAAAGAAGAAAAAGAAGAAAAAGAAGAAAAAGAAGAAAAAGAAGATGAAAAGAAGAAGAAGAAGAAGAAGAAAAAGAAGAAGAAAGAGAAAAAAGAAAAACAAAAAAAAAGAAAAAGAAAAAGAAAAAGAAAAAGAAAAAGAAAAAGAAAAAGAAAAAGAAAAAGAAAAAGAAAAAGAAAAAGAAAAAGAAAAAGAAAAAGAAAAAGAAAAAGAAAAAGAAAAAGAAAAAGAAAAAGAAAAAGAAAAAGAAAAAGAAAAAGAAAAAGAAAAAGAAAAAGAATAAGAAAAAGAAAAAGAAAAAGAAGAAGAAAAAGAAAAAAAAGAAAAAAAGAAAAAGAAGAAGAAAAAGAAGAAGAAGAAAAAGAAAAAAAAAGAAAAAAAAAGAAAAAGAAATAAGAAAAAGAGAAGAAAAGAAAAAGATAGGTGCAGCAATGATGTAGGCTGACTTACTCTACCCCATTCTTTCCCCATTCCCATGCATTGAAGCACCTTAGGACAAAAAATGGACTTTTGCCCTATGACTGTTGGGAATTTACCACCCCAGGCTAAGGGCAGGGCTCCTAAGTGCTTTGATAGTGCAAAGACCATGAACTCTCCCACTCTGGACAGAACCTGAAGCAGAAGCAGCAAGCCAAGCAGAAGGTTCCACCTGTTGTCTTCTGGAACAAAGACTAGTGCCACATCCACGTGCCTTTTGAACACCTCCAGGGAAAGAAACACAGGGAGAAATATAGGGGAAGAGGATGCAGAAAGGGAGCAGTAGTAGGAGCAGGTATGAAGCTCAGCAACAGGAAACAAAAGCCACAGAAGGTTATCGAGAAACCTGAAGAGGAATAGTGGCAGGATGGAGAGGTTCAGGACATGGTTCAAAGCCAGGATGAGAGTATGCAGAGATCTGGCATTAAAGTGCGGGCAGCAGAAGAGGGGATTTCTCAAGAGCTTATTCCTGGTGCAATAAATGAGGAGAACAGGGCTGGTATTTGCAATAAAGGAAGGATTTAATTAAGAGGAATTCCCTATTCAAGTACTTGACTGCCAGTGACCAGAAAGCAAGAAGTGAAGGGGAGATCTGATGGAGTGGGACTGACAGGAAATCCACAGGGATCCCAGATCAGCTCTGCTGTGTCTGTGGGATGCACAGAAGACCGGACTGTGGAGCAGGACTGAAGCAGAAACCAAACTTCCTTTACAAAGAACCAATGTCCCTCCAAAATGAGGTTAGTACTGGTAACAACCAGCTCTCAGGTTGCTCTACATCTTCACTAATCAGGTCTGTGAAAAGGAAACACTGCACTGAAGTCAGTCTTCATTACATTTGCAAAATGAACAGCCTAACTTGAATTCCTATCCCCCGTTTCAAAGGAAACAAAATGGATGCAGAGCACAACTGCTGGTCACTGCAAGCCCAGGCAGGAGGGAGGGTCAGAGCCCCATCATTGCATGTCCAGGGGCACCCAAAGGCTCCTGCATCCTGCTCTGCTGCCTGGGACTCTTGGGCTCTCTGTGCCAGGCAGACGGGTCAAGGGGAAAACTGGGAGTATCCATCAATAATGTGCATTAAGCTCCTTGTTTTATCACTCTTCCTCCTACAGCAGAAGGATTTGATTCCAGCACATGTGTGTTTCCTAAGCACCCAAGGCTGGACCAGACCCCAGGGTGCAAGGTGTTACATGAAACACAGAACCATAAAATCATTTAGGTTGGAAAAGCCCTCTAACACAATCAAGTCCAAACATTCCCTGGCACTGCCACGGCCACCACTAACCCATGTCCTCAAGTGCCACATCGACATGGCTTTTAAATCCCCCTGTGAGAGGCTTCCATGGGAGGAACTCTGGTCCCAAACAGAGCTGGGCAGGGCTGTATAGTGTGAAATCAGCCTTTGCAGCACCCTTCTGAGCAGGTTTGGCAAAGGAAGAGTCAAAAGGACCAGCATGACTGGGGGTGTTCAGCCTGGAGAAGGCTCCCAGGAGACCTCAGAGCCCCTGGCAGGGCCTAAAGAGGTTCCAGGAGAGCTGGAGAGGAACTTGGGACAAGGCACGGAGGGACAGGACACAGGGAATGGCTTCCCAGTGCCAGAGGGCAGGGCTGGATGGGATATTGGGAAGGAATTGCTGTCTGTGAGGGTGGGCAGGCCCTGGCACAGGGTGCCCAGAGAAGCTGTGGCTGCCCCTGGATCCCTGGAAGTGTCCAAGGCCAGGTTGGACAGGGCTTGGAGCAACATGGGACAGTGGAAGGTGTCCTGCCCATGGCAGGGGGTGGAATGGGATGGTCATGAGGGTCCCTTTCAACCCAAACCACTCTGGGATTCTGTGACTGCAAAGGCAGGGCTGGTGACAGCAATGGAAGTGCCACACAGCAAGAACAGAGCCATGGGAACAGAGAAGAAGATTTAAAAACGTAATAAACTAACCCAAAGACAGGTATGAAGGACGGGGAGTGTTGGGGTTCCTCCCCGCCTGCCATGGGGTCCTGGGAGAGGGGACCCTGGGGTAGAGGCATGGCCTAGGCATGGGGTCTCCCTGCTCCCTGGTCACATGTGCCCTAATCCTGTTCCCCATTGCTTATTTTGTGTTCTCCTGCCCAGGGAGGACCCTGCTTGTCTGGTGATTGCTCGATTCTTCAGCAGTCCCCCGGCCATGTGCCTGGAGAATAAAGATCTCTGAAACTTCTATCAAGAATTGCTCCCTATTTCTTTCCACGGGCCTCGCTGTCTAATGCATGTTGCAGGAGACCCCGCTGCAACAGGGGAGTTGCACCAAGCCCTGCCCAAACAGAGCACGAGGGCCTCTCCTGCCACTCTCCAGCAGACATCTGTCCTGGCCCTCCCTGCTGGGCAGAGCTCTGAGCCCATGTGCTATTTAGAGGACAGCCTATGGAAACTGCAAACGGATGATTTCAAGGTGACAAAGCAGCACCTGATGTTTCCCGAGCCTGCAGGACATGCACCCCCCTTCCTGATCTGCTGCCTGGATTTGCACCCAATGGACTCAGTAAGGAGAAGGAATTTGCGTGCTGCTTGTGATGTTTTGGGATTTGGTTACATCTTCAGCCAAAAGAGGGGCTAAAATGCTCTGGTGGGGATATGAAAGCACGTCATGATCCTGTCTGAGTCACAGCAAGCTGCTGACCTTGGTGTTTCCATCTTCTGCCCCACTTTACACGGAAAACCCCTGCAGACACACACCCTATGAAGCAAATGGCACTGGAGAAACATAGAAACACAGAAATGTTTAAGTTGGAAAAGCCATCCAAGACCATTGAGTCCAGTCACTCCCCAGCACTGCCCAGCCCACCACTGTCCAACCCATGTCCCCAAGTGCCCCATCCACACAGCTTTTAAATCGTTCCAGGGATAGGGACTCAAACACTGCCCTGGACAGCCTGTTCCTAGGATTAATAATCCTTTCCATGAAGGAATTTTCCCTAAAATCCAGTCTAAACCTCACCTGACTCAACCTGAGGCCATTCCCTCTCCTCCTGTCCCTGTTCCCTGCGAGCAGAGCCCGACCCCCCCGGCTGCCCACTCCTGTCAGGGACTTGTGCAGAGCCACAAGGTCCCCCCTGAGCCTCCTTTGCTCCAGCCTGAGCCCCTTTCCCAGCTCCCTCAGCTGCTCCTGGGGCTCCAGCCCCTTCCCAGCTCCGTTCCCTTCCCTGGACACGCTCCAGCCCCTCCATGTCTCTCTTGTCCTGAGGGGCCCAGAGCTGTCCCCAGCACTGGAGGTGCCTCAGCAGTGCCGGCACAGGGGACGGGCCCTGCCCTGGGGCTGTGGCCACACCCTGGCTGGGACAGCCCAGGGGCCACTGGCCTCTTGCCCACCTGGGCACCCCTGGGCTCATGTCCAGCTGCTGGCACCAGCACCCCCAGGGCTTTTCCTGACACTTTCCAGCCCCTCTGCCCCAGCCTGGAGTCGCAGGGCTTGGTGTGGCCCAAGTGCAAGATCTGGCACTTGTTCTCATTGCCCCTCACACCACCAGCCTCAGCCCATGGATCCAGCCTGCCCAGATGCCCTTGCAGAGCCTTTTTGCCCTCCATCAGTCTGTCCCAGCCTTCCCAAACTGAAAGGTTTGGGGCACTGCACTTGTTCATGAACCATCTCTTGAAAGATCTATATTTATTCCAAGCTCTCAGTACGTTTCCTCAGCCTTGTGTGCTTAGAGAAAGGCACCAGAAGCCGGTGACTATTTTAGTAGTCAGAAACACTGTGCAACTGTAACTGGCTGTGCTGTCCTTGCTCAGGGTGCAGCCTCAGAATCGCTCAGTATCCTGCAGAAGTTGCTGAGACAAAGAGAAGTGCTTATGCTGGTGCCTGCGGGGAGTAGAGTGAGGAGAGCCTGCACAAGGTTGCAGTTCCTCCCCACCCCATAACCAGGAGGGTACAACAGGACAGACAAAACTCATTGCAGGGAGGAAAAGGCCTCACTGCAAATCCACCCACCTCGGATCAGTATTCCTGCAAAAAGCAGCTTTTTGATTAGTAATTTTCCATTTGAAGTTTCCTCCCCCTACGCCAACACCTTCCCTGCTTGTCCCAGAGAAGCCAAAAGCAATGGACCATCCTGCCTTGACGAAACGACCTCTTCTTCCCACAAACCCTACCTTGTTCCTTTGAAACAATGACCTGGGGATTTCACAACACTGCTAAGTTTCACCAAGCCAGTCCCCGTTTAGAGAAGGACAAGCAGGGGAAAGGGGAAGTAAAACATCCAGCATCACATCATCAGTCAGCAGCCAGGGAATAAACCCAAGAACCCAGGGCTGCGTCCTCCCCAGCCATGGGTTGTTTTAGCAGCATCTCTAAATACACTGCAGGGAGCAGAGCATTGTCTCATTAAAACCAAATGACCAAAATTCCACTCTTCAAGTTGCAACCTGTTAACCCACAGATCAGAATTAGAACGGTTCTTAGCATTACTGTCATTTCTATTTTTACCATATGGTTTTACAGCACCAAAGTGCAGTGATGAGACCCAAGGCTGTTGGGTTACCCGAAATACGTGCAAGAATCAGCTTGTGGAGAACAAGGCATGTAGAAAGAAAGTGAAAAAAAGTGAAAGAGAAGACCTCACATAGTGAAAGAAGAAGAGCAGATTGCAAAAACAAATGAAAACAAAGCGTCATGCTTGCCCAACTTGTGGCAATCACTACAGGCAGGGCAAAGACAAACAAACACAAGCTTTGGGGTATTTCTGGTTTTGCACAGCTCTCTCACAGGCAGGCAGGACACACAGCTGGTGGGAGGGAGTGACATGGGAGCTGGAGCATGCCGGGCAAAAAATGTTCGGCTTCAGGCATGTCCGGACTTCAGTCCCTGAGCAAGCAGGAGCTGCAGTGGGGTGCCAGAGAGCAAACCTCTTTATTTAAGAAAATTTATCATCTTGTGTTGAGACCCAAGAGCAAACTTCAGCGCAGAGAGCCAAGTAGCCCCGTGCTTTCCCGACAGAGCACATCAGGAATATCACACCATCAGCTCCAGCAGGGAACAGGAGCCAGTGCAGGAACAGACACAGCACCCACCGAAGGAACCAGAACTGGTGGGGTTTAAAACTAAATCAGTCCCCAGGTGAGGCTAGAAGCACAGCCCTGCTACCCCGACAGAGCAAAGGGTGGGCTGCAGCTTAGCATACAATCACAGAATCCAAGAATGGTTTGGGTTGAAACAGACCTTAAACCTCATCCAGTCCCACCCCCTGCCATGGGCAGGGACACCTTCCACTATCCCACGTTGCTCCAAGCCCTGTCCAACCTGGCCTTGGACACTGCCAGGGATCCAGGGGCAGCCACAGCTTCTCCGGGAAACCTGTGCCAAGGTCTCACCACCCTCACCCTTATCATCCTATCCACACAAAGAAATTTGGAGGTCATCACTCACAACCAGCCACATTTCAAAGCTGGAGGATTCAATACCAAAACTGGCCTAGGTTTTGAGGGCCTGGACATTTTTTAGACTCTGTCTTGTCAATTGGAGCATGTCTCCCCTGGAGCACTCCCAAAGTCTCCTCCTTCTCATCAGGCTGTCCTAACCACTGAGAAATTTGCCCCCACCAGAATAACATACATTTTTCCCAGTATTTAGGGATTCTGCAGGTAGTGTGGGATGATGAGTTAATTTGGGGCAAAAAAAAAGACGTGGACATTTTGTTGGACCAGCAGACCTGAAGCTGAGCCAGCATCACCACTGAAGAACAATGTGTGGCAGCATCTGCCACCTGCCCAGAATCATGCAGCAATGGTTCTCTTGATCTCACCTTATCTGATAGGTGAAGAACCTACAGAAGATGAAAGTTGTGCCTCACCAAGCTCTTTGTAATGATAGGACAAGGAATGATGGTTTTAAACTAAAAGAGGGGAGATTCATATTAAATATAAGGAAGGAATTCTTTGGATTGTTTCTGATGAGGGTGTTAAAACACTGGCACAGGTTACCCACACAAGCTGTGGCTATGCCATCCCTGAAAGTGTTCCAGGCCAGGTTGGACAGGGCTTGGAGCACCCTGGTCTAGTGGAAGGTGTCCCTGACTATAGTAGGGTGGTGGACTAGATGGTTTGTAAGGTCTTTCCCAACCCAAACTGCTCTATGCTTCTTTGATTCTAAGAAATCACTTGCTTTGGCAAAGACTTCTTCTATTTTTGCCTTACGCAAAGCCATTTAAGAGGAAAATTGCAGGAGGAAGTGCATACCCACTCACAGCACTCAGCAGCAGGCAGAAGCTGGATGTGCAGCCCTCCACACCTCATCTTGATTTGTTTTTTGCTTCCTGCCCTTACTCCCCTCCTCCTCCCCAGCCCTCACAGCTGATGCACAGTCACCAGTACGTGGTGTGGCAGCTGCTTGGGGTGGTACCTGCCTTTTCCATGGGCCCAATGACCGCAGAGGGGCCTCAGTCTCTCCACTGAGTCACATCCATCACGTTCCCAACCAGTCCAACCTCCACCCCAGCTGCCTGCCCCAGGCACATTTCCTCAGTCAGGGGGCTTGGAGCATGAAGGCTTCAGAAAGAACAAAAACCAGGAAAAATCCCTGGCAGCACCAAGTGTTTTGGGGCTCAGCAAGAACCAGGGATTGTTCAGGAAATAGCCGTATTTGCAGTAAAAGGGGTCAGGCAAGAGTGAGCGCCCCACACAATGCCCCAGATCCACCTTGCCCTGGGAGCTGGAGGCTGCTCCTGTGCTGGTGTTTTCTCCTACTGAGCCCCCTCCTCCAGGATCCTCCTTCAAAAAGCACCACACCACAGCTGGAGAGGAACAAACTAGACAGAAGAAGCTGAAGTCAGCCCTGCGGCGAGCAGCTCTTCTTCAATGCAATGTGCCACTGAGGCGTGACAAACCTTGTCTATTCAGCCTTCCTGGCATCACAGTTATTCCCCCAGCCTGGGGGGATGCTGCCACCACCCTCAAAACCTTCCCTCTGCCTGTTTGCAAAGCAAAGGGAGCACCTTGGAAAACTGCTCTGCAACAAATAGCTGGGAAGCAGCAGCCAGATGCAAAGTTGGCTTTATTCTCCACGTATTTGACAACCCTCTGCCAGTTAACTCGCTAATGATGCTGGGTGAGCCTGGTGTTCTGCACTTATTCCTCAACACTCAGGAGCCCCAAACCCGGTGCCAGCTCTTCCTGGGGCTTGTGCTTCTCTTCCACATCCTACAAGATGGGAGCAGCTTTCAAGCAACATCTGGGAAACCCCAAGTACCATTCACAGATGAAGGTTTTCAGCCCCAAAAGACCAAATTTGGTAATTTACTTCCTGGTTGCCAGTACTTGGAATGAAGGTCCACCACAAGAGGAACTGAGTAGCCACAGAGCTGAAGTTTTGCAGCAGATATGTGGGTTTCCTGCACTTCTCCTTTTATAAAAGCATAATTCAGACTGAAAAGAATAAATTGTGGTTTTCTCTGAACCGTGGGTTTTCCTCCATGGCTCAGCAGCTGGTAGCAGCACACACCAAGTGATTTGCTCCTAGTCCGGGATTAGCTCCACATCAAGAGAACATTTTTGGCCATGGTGTCTCCAAGTAATTCACCGATGGCCAATTAATGTTATCAAATCCTTCAACCTGGCACTGACTTCCTCCAGCAAGGCAGCAGCTACTTGCTGGGATTATTTTGGCTGCATGGAGCAGGTTGTAAAGCCAGAACTCTCAGGAGTTCTGTGCATGGGTGGGCAGTGCCTGCTGGGCATCACAGAATCCCAGAATGGTGTGGGTTGGAAGGGACCTTAAAGCCCATCCTATTCCACCCCCTGCCATGGGCAGGGACACCTTCCACTATTCCACGTTGCTCCAAGCCCCATCCAACCTGGCCTTGGACATTTCTAGGGATGGGGCAACCACGGCTTCTCTGGGCACCCTGCGGCAGTGTTTTACCGACCCAGAGCACTCAGCAAAGTCACCCCACGACCATGATCGTTGGCTTTGGAGCCAACTCTAACCAGAGAGCAGTGATCCCTCCACTTCCAGCTGCGCCCCCTCGGCTCTGGCTGGCTCTGCCCCCGCTGCCCCGGTCCCGCAGTGCTTCCGCTCACCCAGAAGTGGTCCCTGAACCGCGCCTCCCTCATCCTGCTGCCGCCGCCGCCGCGCTCCGCCGCTCCCTGCCCGGCCCGGCCCGGCCCGGCTCGGCCCGCCCCGCGGAGTCCCCTCCCACGCACGGGTGCTCCCGCCCCAGGATCGTCGCGGGCCGAGGAGCGGCCCGGGCTGCGGCGGGCGGGTGCTACGGACGGGGAAGGGAGCTCGGCATCCACGGGCCGTGGGACAAACCCATCCGTGAGGGCCGATCCCGCTGAGCCGCGCGGCTTCCCCAAGGGAAGACGGAGCGGAGCGGGAGCAGCTCGGCCGGCGGCTGCACAGCCGTGCCCACGCCACCTGCAGTGCCCTGCCCGCCTCGGAGCTGCAGGAGTATTTTGGGAAGGTTTCATGGGCTCATAGAATTGCTTAGGTTGGAAAAGACCTCCAGAGACCTCGAGTCCAACCATTCGCCCAGCACTGCCAAGCCCACCATTAACCCATGCCCCACACATGCACAGGATTTTTAAATACAAGGATGAGGACTTTACCACTGCTCTGGGAAGCCTGTGCCAGGGCAGGAAAACCCTCTAGGTAAAGACATTTTCCTAATATCCAATCTAAACCTCTCCTGGCACAGCTGCAGGCTGTTTCCTGGCCTGTACCTTTTACCTTGGGAGTACAGCCCAAACCCTCCTGGCTTCTCCCTCCCGTCAGGGAGTTGTGCAGAGCCAGAAAGTCCCCCCTGAGCCTCCTTTGCTCCAGCCTGAGCCCCCGCAGCCGCTCCCGAACGCACAGAGCCCTCCTTCACAACACACATCCCGTGTCACTCACAGTTTATTAGGGGCCATTGCCTGACACAAGGCACTCCTTGACGGACTTCAGGGCGATGCTTTGAAAATATGAAAGCAGAGATATGAAACTATGTGCTGAAATGCCTCAATCACACCCACTGCCCTCACTGCTGCCTCTGCTTGAACACAGGGACAGCTAAAACACTCCAGTAATGTAAAAAAAAGCATTTTCCACTTACTGAAATAAATCTGCTCAATTGTAACCTGAGGCTGATTTAGGCAGACTAACCCTGTGCAGTGTCCTGACACGAGACAGCACAAACCCTCACCATGGATCCACAACATCAAGCACCTAAATAGGCTCTAGGAGAGCTGGAGAGGGACTTGGGACATGGGCACGGAGTAACGAAACAAGAGGGAATGGCTTCCCACTGAGAGAGGGCAGTGTTAGATGTGATACTGGGAAGAGATTCTTCCCTGTGACCGTGGTGAGGCCCTGGCACAGGGTGCCCAGAGAAGCCGTGGCTGCCCCATCCCTGGAAGTGACCAAGGCCAGGCTGGATGGGGCTTGAAGCAACCTGGGATAGAGGAAGATGTCCTGCCCACAACAGGGGGTGGATGTAGATGATCTTCAAGGTCCTTTCAAACCAAACCCACTGTGATTTTGTGATGCACTCACCATTTCCCAGCTTCCCAGCCCCACCTCTTGTCCAGGGCAGCCCATGGACCCATGACCCATCCTCCAAAACCTTCATCCACTGACCTTCACGATGACCTGACTGGATGTATTTACCACATGGTGCTTCCATGAGGAAGTTACCACCTTCCTGCATCACAGCGGCAGGAGGGCAGAAACCTGAACCTTGGAATATTTATCTTATGTTACTAGAAAAATACACGTCTCTATGCAATTTTGGACTAAGACATCTCTGAGCTCAGGGCTTTCCAACTATAGCAGCATGTAAGTAAAACATGGCACAGCAACACCAAATACTAACTGAGGTTTAATCACTGAGCAGGAACACAGTCACAAGTTGTAAAAGCTGTCCTGGTAGGAACAAATGATGTTGCGCAGATCAGAGCAGAAATGTTCCACAGCAGTATTCCCTCACGCCTGTGAGGCCCCCACTGCCACCTCTTCTGGGGCTGCGGGAGAAAAGAAACAAGATGGTGACAGACCAAAGATCTGCACAGGAGCCCCTCCTCCTGGAGCACAGCACTAACTGTTCCCAGAAAGGTATCTGACATCTCAGGGCTGCAAGTGTGTGTTTATTTTTGCCCAGTACTGCAGAGCTCACTCTCTCAAAGCACTCAGGCCAGTAACAAGAGAATCCTGTATAACCTTAACTGAGAATGTTTCCAGCTGCCGGTAACTCTACCGGTTTGCACTGGGAGGCAGGACGCTCTGGTACACGATGTCAACTGGAGACAGTGCACACACCAAGGCTAGTCCTGCCCCAGCCCTGAAAACCCCCCTGTGCTGGGCAGATCCCCAGTGTGAGCAGCAGGGGAGGGGGGATTCTGTCCCGCTCAGGTGAGACCCCACCTGCAGAGCTGCCCCAGCCCTGGGGAACAACAGCACAAGGACCTGGAGCTGCTGCAGCCAGTCCAGAGGAGGCACCAAGATGAGCAGAGGGATGGAGGAGCTCTGCTGTGCGGAAAGATTGGGAGAATTGGGCTTGTTCAGCCTGCAGAGGAGGTGGCTTTCGGGTGACCTAATTGTGGCTTTCCAGTATCTGAAGGGAGCTGACAAGAAAGGTGGAAAGAGACAATGTAGAAGGATCTAGAGTGACAAGGAGCAATGGCTTCATAGTGACAAAAGCCCAAGGTTAGATGGGATATTTGAAAGGAATTCTGGTGAGGGTAGTAAGGCTGGCAAGGCCCTGGCACAGGCTGCCCAGAGCAGCTGTGGGTGCCCCATCTCTAGAAGTGTTCAAGGTCAGGCTGGACAAGGCTTGGACCAGCCTGGGACAATGGAAAGTGCCCCTGCCCATGACCAGAGGGTGGAGCGAGATGATCTTCAAGATCATCCAATCAGAACCATTCTGGGATTCTAGGATTTATATTTCTAGCTACTACTATTGTGACAGCTACACCTGCAGTTGTCCTGAAACACAAGGATGAGTCTACCAAAGGCCTGGCACCAGGATGGGTCAGACAGCAATTCCAAGAAATGCTGTCTCACAGTCTCAGGCAGTTAAGAGATTCCTGTGACGTCCAGTGGGTTATCCTCATGACAGGACAGCACAAGCTGCCTCCCCAGCAGCACTGCCTTTCTGCAGGATAAGCTGCCCGGAACAAAGGATGAACACTGAGAAGGTCCCTCAGCTCTGTCATCCTCCTGGTTCATGTCAGGGATGTTTGCTCACTCAACCAGTAAAGATAGCCCTAAATTTCTGGGGTTCCTCTAGCAGGGCTGTGTCCGGGGGAGTTCAGCTCTGTGGTTCTACAGGCGCAGGAGCCAGACAGAAGTACAGACAAAAGGCAATCATTCAGAACACGGTATTTTTACATTCAGAACAGAGCCTTTTTACATGGGAACCTTTATTCTCACCGAGATCTGTACATTCAAGTCGCACATGCTTTCGTCTTTGACGGAGCTGGAACACTGGATCACAACAGCCTAGTCTGTTTGAACAGTTTTAGGAGTTTATGCTTCAAAAGTAGCCAGAAAATTTGTGACTATTTCCTTCAACTTCGCTTCTGTCTGGTCGGAGATCTTCCCTTCGGTCCTGTGGGAAGAGTTCAGTTAAACTTCTGACACAGCAATCAAAACAGGGTCAACCCCCAAGACAAACATAGAAGCTTTACAACTAATCTCCCCACGTCTAACAAAATCAGTAGACAAATGAACACATTTGTTTGGTGCATGAAGCCACCATCCCACTGATAGAACATCCCTTTTCCTAAAAGAGCCAGTCCTGTTTAAGAACTGAAGTCTGCCTGCAAATTCTTTCACAACAGCCATACATATTCCAGCAAGGCCTTACCTAGAGAGCTGTGCCCCAGAGACAGAAGGCACATGATCTCCCTCATGACAAAAAAAAAGCCAGGACCAGTTTCCAGGACAGGCCGTTGGAAATATTCAATCCCCAAGAGTTCACTCAGCAGCACTTAACCCACAACACTGCAACAGCTTAAAGCTGTCCAAAATAAGGAACTGACTCAATCAAGTGATTTCAGGAACAGGTTAGAGGAGATGCATTTTAAGTAGGTTCACTTTAAGCATCAGCTGCATTTCCTAAAAGCTGAAGCTGAGGCAGGTGGATGGTAGGAAGGCTGATTTAACCCCCAGTTACGATACAGCCAGCTGAAAGCCTGATGTTCTAGGATACACTAAATTAACAGCTCGATGACCATCATCTGCACTCCAGACATCAACACCCTTGAGATAAAGCGAGGTAAACAAACCACCATACCTGATTGTGGAGAGGAGTGCCTGGTGCTGGCTTATTACATGAGCTAGGAAAGCACTCTCAAATTTTGTGATCTTGCTGGGCTCCAGCTTGTCCAAGTGACCTCTGACACCAGCATAGATGACTGCCACCTGCTCCTCAATAGCCATGGGAACTGCAGGAAAAGACAGCACTCACACCACTGGAACTCTTCCATAAAGACACATCAGACTACACAGAGTCCTTGGAAGACCAAGTGCACATGGACAGTTTGGTTCAAGCAAATCTGCATTTATCATGTGCACAGAACAGACACAATAAATGCCAACCAAGCCCAACCTCGTTAGCACAAGGCACTAATGGGCACCCAGACCTGCCAAGCCAGGGCACTCACCATACTGGCCCTGCTTGAGCAGCTCTGTCAGGCGTACACCGCGGTTCAGCAGCTGCTGCGTGGCAGCGTCCAGGTCAGAGCCGAACTGGGCGAAGGCAGCGACCTCCCGGTACTGAGCCAGCTCCAGCTTCATGGTACCTGCCACCTGCAGGGGACAAGTCAGAGCCACTGTGATCACCTGCAAGTGTCTCTAGAGTTGGAAGGTTATCTTGCAGCTGAGAGTTCTCACGAGTCAGGTCTGCCTGCATTCCAGACAAGTCAATCTAAAAACTGACAGATGATCATAAGCATTTCTAAAAATCCCACCCTTTCACATAAGCATGCTATTTCTCCCTGAAACAGCAACTGTTGATACTAAACCTCTCTATTTCCATACCTGGACTAAAAGCCTGGGGTTAAGAGAGCATTCTCTACTTCTAAGTGATCAGTACCCAGTTCAGCAGATCAAAATTTAATCCGGTACACATCTTTATGCAGATACTGTTTCCCTTTCTCCCACACCTTTCTCAGCAGGCAATGGGAGCATTAAGAGATCTCTAACGTTTGTTCTTTTATCATTTTGTAACACTAAGAAATCCAAAGCTTTGTTCCCTCTGTTCACAGCTCATCAGAATGAAATGGCTTGGAAGGCCTACACACCACTCATCTCTAGCATGAGGAGGAACAACAATTTCACAATTACCTGCTTCATAGCCCTGGTCTGAGCAGCAGAACCCACACGGGACACAGACAGACCAACGTTGATGGCTGGACGGATACCTTTGTAGAACAACTCAGTTTCCAAGAAAATCTGCAGGATGGAATTGTATCATCATCTTGTTCAGAAGCCTGGAGGCCTCCTCAGAGACCAGCCACTAAGTTCCATGGAGATGCTGGGCTGTGAGGAAGGCCTACCTGTCCATCAGTGATGGAGATGACATTGGTTGGAATGTAAGCAGACACATCCCCAGCCTGAGTCTCGATGACAGGCAAGGCGGTCAGAGAGCCACCCCCGAAGGAGTCGTTCATTTTGGCTGCTCTCTCCAGCAGCCGAGAGTGCAGGTAGAACACATCACCTGGGTAGGCCTCACGGCCAGGGGGGCGGCGCAGCAGCAGAGACATCTGACGATAGGCAACGGCCTGTGCGGTGCAAAGACAGCCTTCAGAGCTCAGCACCCCACTTAGCATTTTGGATTTCTAAGCCTGAGGTGATCTTACAGCTACAAACACCGACGCCACACCACAAGGCCTAAAACCAAAGCTTCCTGACCTGTTTGGACAAGTCATCGTAGATGATTAGTGCGTGTTTCCCGTTGTCTCTGAAGTACTCCCCCATGGAGCAGCCTGAATAGGGAGCCAGATACTGCAGGGGTGCTGCATCGGAGGCTGTGGCAGACACCACAATGGTGTACTTCATGGCATCTGGAAAGGATTGGAGACACCTCTGAGTGCCATTACCTCATCACTCCCAAATCAGCAAACACAACAAGCATGTCAAGTAGCAGTGCTGAAGCAAGTCCAGGCAGTGTCACTAGGCTGCTACAGGAAAGCCCAGCACACCAGCTGAACACATCTGCTAGCAACACTGACTCAGGAAGTCTCAAAGGCAAGTTTGTGGCAGCTAACATCTAACACTTGCAGACTTCTTTCCCAATTAAAACGAAGCTTAAAACTAAGACAAGCTTCTGTTCTAGAAAAGTAACTCACACTGAAAGCCCATGGTTTCCTGGCTGCTGCAAGAAAGTACAACCCTTTGCTACATAGTATCAAACAAATTATTGTCCTTAAAATGTGTTTTTTTCTGTGATAGACGCCAGGCTCAGCAGGCAAGAGGTCAACGTGCCTGATCTCTTGCAAGCCCTGTTACAAGTGGAGCCTTGGTCATAGAGATCACTGACTCTGAAGAGATGCTATAATTTAATGCCTTGTGTTTGGACAGTGAAAGGTCTTCACTAAATTTGCAGCTGCCATTCACACTGACTGGCATATGGAACACATGGGACAAATGCCAAGTCCATGACAACTTGAAGGCCACAGCTTGTCACCAGGCCTACCTGACTGCCAAGATGAAGCTTTCAAGCCTGCTGAAAAAAACCTTAAAACCACAGGGTGACTTTTCCAGAAGCAATTCAGCAGTTTGGGGACCTCAAAATAGTCTTCCTAATTGTGATACAGCACAAATGGTATTTTCTTCGCCAGATACCTATAGAGATTTCTTGTTCACAATATTAAGTAATTCACTCATTTAGTAAGAATTCTGTCTACACTTGCAGCCAGGAGAGGTCACAGCAGTACTCAGCATTGCAATGAGAACAGGATGTCATTAGGTGCCAAACATTAGGTGTCATTAGGCTCAACCATCTCCAAAAATCCATACCTGCATCAGTAAGCCTCTTCACCAGCTGAGCAACAGTGGATCTCTTCTGGCCAATTGCAACATAGATACAGTACAGCTTCTTCTTCTCATCTGTGCCATCGTTGAATCGTTTCTGGTTGATTATTGTGTCAATTGCAATTGAAGTTTTCCTGTAGAACAGAGAGGCTGGTAAGTTACGCCATCCAAGGTTCTCCCAGCCCCTACCCAGCCCTGTACCTTGGCACATGCTGTACCCAAGTCTCTGTTTAAGGAACGTTTTAGGCTTGAGCATTTAACTTACCCGGTCTGCCTGTCACCAATGATCAGCTCACGCTGGCCACGACCAATGGGGACCAAGCTGTCCACAGCCTTAATCCCAGTCTGCATGGGCTCACGCACAGAGATCCTGGGAATGATCCCAGGGGCCTTCAAGCCAACTCTCCTACGTGTCTTAGATGCAATAGCGCCCTTAAAAGAGAGGAAAAAACTGCTGAAGTCTGTACCACACAGAGAGAAGCAGAGGTAGCTAACACCCAGCTACACTTACCTTCCCATCAATTGGATTACCCAGGGCATCTACAACACGGCCCAGCAGCTCTTCCCCCACTGGAACATCCACAATGGCACCAGTCCTCTTCACAACATCTCCCTCCTTGATCAGTCTGTCATTACCAAACACGACAACACCAACGTTGTCGGGCTCCAAATTCAAGGACATACCCTGGGACAGAGATCACATTATCCTGAGAAAATCCATACTGACATGCATAAAAATTTCAATATTGACATTATTATTTTACTGTGTACAAAATCCTACATGATCTACCTCAACCTTATTTGTGACAATAGTCAATGTTCTGCTTTTATGTACAAAGTATCTATTTCCTTCCACATGGGTTAGAGAACCTGCCTAAGCTTTCAACCTACCAAGTAATTATACCTCAGCAGCCTAGCACTCAAGTCACTCGTTTCTCTAAAAAGAACAGAAAGGGTAAGCAAAGTTCAAGTGCAACATTACTCCCTTGCCTAGAAGCTAGACAAGGGAAAAGCACTGGCTCTTTCTGTGCCCAAGGTGAAACAGGTCATTAAAAATGCTCAAAGAGCTGTTGCAGTACTCTTGAAACAGGTTTTTAACTCTAACCCACTGTTAGGGCTACAAGAAGCCAGCAAGCTGCATAATGTATTGAAGCAGAGGCCATTATTAAACAGCAAACAGAAAAGACACCCTGAAACCAAAGAAAAAAATCCAGTGTCAAGTTACTACTTTCTAAATTAAATCAAAGCTCAAATGCTGGCTGAGAATCAGATGCTGATACTGAAAGCAAAGTGTTACAAATGTTAAAAAAATCACCAGTTACTACATATTAAAGTTGCAATGAAGTTAACGCAACGTTCCTAGCGGTACCTCCGAGCACAGTCTCAGGTTCTTCCTAAAGAATTGTACCTCTGTGCTGGAGGAACTGCTTTAATGACTGCTTACCTTCAGCCCAGAAGAGAATTCAACCATCTCTTCTGCCTGGACATTCCTCAGGCCATACACGCGGGCAATACCGTCACCAATCGAGAGCACGCGGCCTGTCTCCTCCAGCTCAGCCGAGGTGTCAGCTCCCAGGATGCGCTCCTCGAGAATAGAGGATACCTCAGCAGTACCTAGAGAGAGATGTTCCAGATCACATTAGCATGGTATGGTACAATAAACACTCAGTAAGTCTACCTCGAATTCACAAAGTGGCCTTTCTAGCTGCACAACCAAGCCTAGCTAACAACACCTTTGCTTAGGATAAGATAAATACCAGCCTCTGTATTCCCAGCTAATAAAAGCAGCTTCAACTCATCATTACCAGCCAGCTTCAACCAAAACACAGCTCACTGTGTAGCTGTCCACTTTCCTGATTATGTCCTACACTGTCTCTCCCTAGAAAGCAATTAGATTAATTAATCAGCCTTAGGCCAGGCACAACAGGCCTGATTGCAGAGCAGTTACTTAGCCTTGGACACATCAGAACACTCTGCCAAATGATTTGTAATCCAAGATGCACACCGATATAAAGGAACTTCACTACGTTTCGGGAGAAAGTTGTTTGATATAAGATATAAAAATATATTCTCCATATTTCTTCCATTTGACTTACAACAGCTTGTTATCTCCTCAGCTAAAAAACAGAAAATAACACCGTAAAACTTATTTTCTACTAATGCCTTTAATCACCTTAAAACATTTCAAAAAATATGCGTAAAGCACTGCCAAACACACTGCTACGCAGTGCAGCTGTCTTCTCTAAACACCAAACTGTTGGCAGCAAAAGAAGTTGTGCTCAAGGACACAAGGTCAAACCCAGGCAGGCCTGGGAAAGTCACCCACTCCTTCATTCTGTTACAGGCAACTCCAATCTGTGACATTGTTTTTTCAAATAATTTTCAAATAATGCTGCATGTGACTGGAATCCTAGTGAAGCAGCCGACCTAAGCAAGCCAGCTGACACATGGCCACTCCCTGCTGAGGGGGCATTGTCAAGCTATTAAAGAGCAGTTTGCTGCATGTGAGCAGGTAACAGTTCACTTAAATACTCTCAAAATATAAATCTCCTCGAGTGCTGTCAACCAACACTCACCATAATCTAATTCCTTTCTGTCTGACAGACCAAATTCTTAAACCACACTCAAGACTTTTCTCAGACTCACCAGTTTTCTGAAAGCATGGTTTGGAGGCATGGAGGTTTCTTGTAGCAACAAATGCTGCACCAAGGGTGTTTCTGGAAATCTAAAGTAAGTCATTGTCAGTAACAGTGGATTTTCTCAATCATGCAAAAAAAAAAAAAAAAGAATGCTGAGAGATTAACACATCTTTGATCTTGAGCTGCTTATGATGCATCTCAGCTTTGAGTTAAGCTCCACAGCACTGCATTCACAGCTGTGGAGCTCTGGAACCAAGTCCAGCACCACTAAGAAAAGACAGATAGTGAAGGAGATTGCTCCAAAGGCCTCACTGCATTTTTCTGCAGTGCACTGATGTCACCATCAAGTGCTGCAGCAGCTCCCGAAAAGAAACATCCTCACATTTGGCAATTCTGTGCTGAACATCAGAATCCTGGGGCACAGAGAAATCACTGCACCACTCAGGTTCTGCACAGGGACAAGTAAGGTTGTGTCCTCTAAGACAAATCTCACTGCAGTGGTTTTGGTATTGTTAACACACATGGAAAAAAAACCACAAAGCACTGTAACAAAAAAAAATCAGAATCACAAGTACTTTGGAAAAGAGCTCTGAGATCATTGAGTACAACCTATTACCAAACACCACCTTGCCAACTAGACCACAGCACTAAGTGCATTATAGCCTTAAACACCTCTAGTGCTGGTGACTTCATCACCCCCCTGGGCAGTCCCTTCCAATGTCTAATCATCCTTCCAGTGAAGAAACTCTTCTCATTGCTAATTTTAAACACTAAAGAAAAAAATCTATGATGATGAGTGAATTATAACATTATGCTTTTGCACCTTTAAGCAAGGCTCCCAGTGCAACACTATGCAGCAACGCTGATACCATTTAATGCCCTGCACCCCGAGCAGGCCTCTCCCCCATTCATATTCACTGGAAACACCGGCAGGAGTAGTTCCTCATGGCTCTTCCCACCCTCCATTTCCTCACAAACACAGGATAAACCCCTCCACCCCCCCGCACCTCACACCCACAACCTTGACCTTGCCCTGGCAGCTTTCAGCCAGTACCCCGAGCCGGGGCAAGGACACCCCGTTCCTCAGCGGGGTCTGTCACACAACGCTGAGGGGACACCCCCTGCTTCCCTCCAGATGTCACCCTCTCACCCCCTCAATGTCACCGCGGCCCCCAAGATGGCGGCAACGCCGCGTCCCCCCGGCCCCGCCGGCTGCGGGGCGGGCATGGCGCTCACCAGGCCGGCTTGCCGCGGCAGGGAGCGGGCGAGGGCGGCGGCCACGCGGGCGGAGAGCATCGTGGCGGCGGCGGGTCCCGGGGGAGGCTCAGGCTGGGGGACGCTGAAGGCAGCCGTCCGCGCGCTCTGCACACAAAATGGCGGCGGCGCCTCACGCCCCTTTTGGCGCCGAGGCCGCGCCCAGGGGGCGGGGCGCGAAACGCGACTGCTTCCCGTGCCCCTGGTTTATCTGTGTGTATATATCTATCAATCTATCTGTCTGCACGCACAAATATGTGTAATATGTAATAAAAGTAATACAAATAATTAACAAAGCCTAAATGAGGCTCTTAGAAAAAAGCCCGCTGTGGGAGGTGTCCTTGAAATAGCCCTGAGCGGGCGGAAGGGGCGGGGAGTAAGGGAGGACGGAAGATGGGACAAGGGCAGGGACAGGGGAAGGAATACGGACAGGAACTGAGGAAGGGACAGGGACAAGGGCAGGAGCACGGAAAGAAACGGGAACAAGTACGGGGACATGGAAAGGAACAGGCACGGGGACAAGGGTAGGGACAGGGGCACGGAAAAGGACAGGGACAGGGACAAGGTTAGGGACAGGGGCACGGAAAAGAACGGAGGTAAGGACAGGGGCAGATACAGGGACAGAATCAGGGACAGAAGTGTTACCCTGACCGCGGGCTCGTTCCCCGGTGTGCAGCACGATTTCACACACCGAGGCGAGGTATTTCTATCTTACTCTAGTTAGCACAAAGCAGGGAGTTGGGTGTGTAGTGTGTTCATCATCAAAATGATACTCTATTTGTAAATTTCAACAACCGAAGGCATCAACATTCATTGGTTACAAATTACATAACTTCTCTGTTAGTTAGTAACATTTTATTAACTACCACTTCAATTAATTACCACTCAGATCCTTCTTTGCTAGTTAGGTCTCTCTCTCCTCATGTTCATTAGTCTTGAGTTGGTGGTCAGTAAGATGCTGGCCACAATCTCCCACTGCCGGAATTACTCTCTCCCAGGTAATGCTCAGTCCTGCTGACTTCAGTCCTGGTGGGTCTCATCCAAACAGTCCATTCCTCTTGGAATCGTCTTGATTTCTTTAAAAATTAGCCAAGCATACAATGCTCACAATGTGCAACTGCTTCATCATTGCTGTCCTGCTACAGCTACTGATTAAATCTTGAGGGGTGCAAATCTTGCGGGGCTCAGTATCAGGGGTAGGGAAAGGGATAGGGGCAGTGACAGTGTTGCCTGCAAAAATTGGAATTCTTACCTGGTGTGCAACAAGCCAATAATTAGACGCACAAGAGAGACACTGATTATTTCTTGCAGGGTTGTACAAGCATGGGTGCTCAGTGGTATTCCACAACTACCAAAACTCCTCACTATTTATATGTTTTAGCATACAAAGGAACAACTGTTCACTGGCTACCTGTTACACAGTTCTCTTACTAATTAGTATTCTATTGGTTCATGATTCTGTCATTTCTCGTGCCCAGTCTATCTCTTCTTTGTGTCGGTGGGTTTCTTGGGTCAGTGGTCTGTGAGTCTGTGGTTGCAGATCCCCCCTGCCAGAATTACTCTTTACCCAGTCAGAGCTGATTTCAGCAGAGATGACGGGTTCACTTTATTAGTTTCTTCCTCATCTTGGAAGCTCAAGCAGATATCCCTGTGGCCTGTAAATTCTGCATTCTCTGTGCCCACTGTCAGTGGTACATCTTTCTCCCCAAGCTTTGTTAACTTCCCCCTAGGTCTGAGATCATTGAAGCATGTCAAGCCTTAAACCTTGACAAGGCAATGCCCCCAACAAGTAATTCATTTTCTCTTAACACATGGACATCATTCAGAGCTTGCTTGTTAGCTGCTATCTGTTTCATGGATTAAATCTGGTTGCCCCAAGTACAGAAGCACAGAAGATAAGTGTGTCAGGGACCAAAGACAGATCTAAGGCCTGACATATTTGGTCCACGGTTGTGCACGTCGACAAGATAATGTAGAAGAAGACATTACTGTTAGTTCATAGGACTAACCTTCAGAAATGAAACTATTTATCAGTCACCTGGTGGGATTCATCCCGTGAAAGGGGAACAATACACAATAAAGCCATTGTTGGCATGGAGGTGTGATCATGGGCCGTTGTGACCTCATCTCACGCTGGCCCCGTGTGAGATGATGCTGAAACTGGCCTTTCCTGAGGAGGAGATATAAGGTGTGGCCCTGGGATGGCAGGGAGAGGAAGACATGATGCAAGCCATTTTCATCCAGGGGACACCCTGTCCTGTGCACTGTCTTCCTGCCCCTCCTGCTCAGGAGCCATGCTCCATCTCCTTCTCCTGCTCGGCAGCTTCTCCAGCATCCAGGGGTCGGTATGTATTTATTGCTAGCGTGACTAATAAAACTGATTTGCTTTGCAATTCTGACTGTGTCTTGAGATTTTTGTGCACAGGCTAATGTGTGCGTGCCTCAAACACCAATACTTGGATAACTGTGGAGCCAACCAAGGATTGTTGGTAACAACAATCAAGGCTCGTTGGTAAAAACACAGATGTGAGGAGAACAGGATGTGGTTGGAGAAGGGGCCATTCAGAGATAGGGCAGCATTTTTCTGGGACAAACATCCTTGTTCTAGTTCCTGGAGATAAAAACAACACAGCACAGGAATGAGGCTGAGAAGTGGTCTAGGACTGTACGGGGAATCAAGACCACCAGAGACCCCTGAAGCCCTCCGGTCCATTTCCAGGAAGGCCTAGAAGAATGAATTGCAGATGATAAATTTGCATGGAAAGTGAGAAAGTTACCTCCAGGGTAGAGAAACTCTCTATAAAAGCTCCCCCCATCAATACCACCCATACAGACACCCTGGAAACCCTACCAGTTGATCAACGCTGGAGCCACGGCTGGTGGCTCTCTTTCATCCTCTCCTGGTGGCTCTCTTTCATCCTCTTTCCCTCTCTTTAGTCCACCCAGCTTTACTCCCTTTCCCCTACCCCTTTATCCAAAACCCACTGCCATGGGCTTATATTAGGTGGTCTGACTTTTGATCACAAGCATCTGTGAATCTTGGATGCTACACTCCCCTAAAGGGTTGGACACCACATCAAGCCATGTCCAACCTGAGCCTGAAGGATGGGGCAGCCACAGTTTCTGTGGGCACCCTGTGCCAGGGCCTGCCCACCCTCACAGACAGCAATTCCTTCCCAATATCCCATCTGTCCCTGCCCTCTGGCACTAGGAAGCCATTCCCTGTGTCCTGTCCCTCCATGCCTTGTCCCCAGTCCCTCTGCAGCTCTCCTGGAGCCCCTTTAGGCCCTGCCAGGGGCTCTGAGCTCTCCCTGGAGCCTTCTCTTGTGCAGCTGAACACCCCCAGCTGTCCCAGGCTGGCTGCAGAGCAGAGGGGCTCCAGCCCTGGAGCATCTTGGTGCCTCCTCTGGACTGGCTGCAACAGCTCCAGGTCCTTGTGCTGTTGTTCCCCAGGGCTGGCGCAGCTCTGCAGGTGGGGCCTCACCTGAGCGGGGCAGAGGGGCAGAATCCTGGCCCTCAATCTGCTGCTGGAGATGCTTTTATGTTCCATGTGAGACAGGATTTGGTCTGCCAGTGAGAAAGTGCTGAAATTCAGGCAGGCACAGTGTAATCCAGAGGAATGGTAAAGCCACAGATCCCAGCAGATTCCCTTTCTGGGTATTGATAAGGTTAAGTGAAAAATCCTCAGCTACCTTGGCATGTGCTGTACCAAATGTAAAGCTTCAGCAATGCTTTCCATGCTGATTATTTCAGAAATCGCTTAAGTTTCTGCAAAACAGCCTGAAAAAAAACCCCCACATAGATATAAATAACCAACTCCACCACTGTCCTGGCCCAGGGCTTGACACTCCTTTTTGTGAAGACATTTTTCTAAATATCCGATCTAAACCTCCCCTGGCCTAGCCTGAGGCCGTTCCCTCTCCTCCTGTCCCTGTTCCCTGCGAGCAGAGCCCGACCCCCCCGGCTGCCCCCTCCTGTCAGGGACTTGTGCAGAGCCACAAGGTCCCCCCTGAGCCTCCTTTGCTCCAGCCTGAGCCCCTTTCCCAGCTCCCTCAGCCGCTCCTGGGGCTCCAGCCCCTTCCCAGCTCCGTTCCCTTCCCTGGACACGCTCCAGCCCCTCCATGTCTCTCTTGTCCTGAGGGGCCCAGAGCTGTCCCCAGCACTGGAGGTGCCTCAGCAGTGCCGGCACAGGGGACGGGCCCTGCCCTGGGGCTGTGGCCACACCCTGGCTGGGACAGCCCAGGGGCCACTGGCCTCTTGCCCACCTGGGCACCCCTGGGCTCATGTCCAGCTGCTGGCACCAGCACCCCCAGGCAGCTTTCTGCTATACTTTGTCGATGCCTTCCTCTTGCACCTCTTTTGTTTCGTTTTGCCGTTGTTTAGGTTCGCTTGGCGTTTTTTAACACCTTCCCTTAACTAAAAGACGTCTCGATTCAGAATGCTTAACGATTCCGGTTCACTGTTAATCATTTTTTCATTACTACTTGTCCCTCCCGCCATCCTCCTCCCGCGGCGGCCGCCCCGCCCCTCAGCCGCCCACTCCCGTCGGGCTCCGGGCGGGATGGCGGCGGCAGCGGCGGCGGCGGCAGGAGGGGCTCGCGATCCCTTTGAGGAGAAGCTCATACGGGTAACGGGGGCCGGCGGGGCTTCGGTGGCTTTCTCTTTCTCTACATTTTTCCTCTGACACACACATCGTCCGTGTTGTTTGCGCCGCAGGGTGCCGTGGTTTTCTCCATTGCTGCTGAGGTGCTGGTATGGCAGCAGGATGAAGAAAGAGGTGCTAGGAAAAAAATGGCTTTTAAAGTTATACGGCCGCGTCCATTCTCCGTCAGGTTTATTAGGCAGCTTTATGCAGGACTTTATGTTCCTTACATGATTTAGAACTTCCACGTTCTTCAGTTCTTGCTGGTCATGATCTAACCTTTCTAATTTAATTAGGTTGAATATTAGGGAAAATTTCTTCACTCAAAGGGCTGTCCAGCCCTGGCGCAGCTGCCCAGGGCAGTGTTGGAGTCCCCATCCCTGAAGGGGTTTAAAAGCCGTGTGGATGTGGCACCTGGGGACATGGGGCAGTGGTGGCCTTGGCAGTGCTGGGGGAATGGTTGAACTTGTTGATCCTGGAGGGCTTTTTTAACCCAAGCAATTCAGTGATTCCATAATCACAGCCCTAGCTGAGAGCACTGAGTTATCTCTCATTCCTGACCTTGTTTTTAATGGTACAAATGCTTTGCAGGGCTTGTGCCTGCACATTGTGGTGACTCTCTCCCACTCTCCTGCAGAGACTGTTCCCAATGATGGCTCGGGCAGTTTTATCCCACACACTTTACACAGTGTTCACCAGTTTTCCAAATGCCCATTTTAACATCTCTTGGGTCATTACTGTGTCTGTAGACAACATGTCACGTGAATAAAAAGATAAAATTCTATCACAGGGAGATAAGCAGGTGTCCAGAGAAATGAGGGAGATTAAAAGGGATATAATACAGTTTTATAGACCACAGAGAGTGTTTAAAGGAGAAGAAGGAATTTGTCTCCCCCTTTCCCACCCATGCCTCCTGGACTGATGTAGGAGTTACTCTTCAGGAATGCAGAGGTTGCAGTGGTTTACATTTTTCACATCTGTCAGCTATTTTCTGTCATTTCACATGATTGCTTGCTCTTTTGTCTCCCTTCTCTGGCAGGTTACTTTATGGCTAAAGAAATTATATGGGGATAAGCCTGTTCCAAGGTATGAGGTGAATGAAAGGACAGTGGATATTTTGCATGAAGTTATGGAATGCAATGAAGAGAGAGACAGGGATGTTTCGTTGCTGATAGAGGACATGAAGGACCAGGCAGCCAAGTATGAAGCAGAAGGTGAGTTTGAAGCTCCACTTCTCAGTTCCATCCGAGTCAGGCTTTTCTCAGTGATCCTGATGATTGTATTTATTAAAAACTTAGGAATATGTATATGTAACTGAAACAGTCTCAGCTTTTGTTCTGATGCAGTTTTTACTACAATGCATCACACACCTTCCTTTCAGCTGAATTTACAGTGGCATAAGGTTGGTCAAGGACAATTTTTTAAGCCATCTTGAGTAGGCCATAGATGTGGACAAGCGGGTTAATTGCTAAAACCTCCTAGTCTGCTGGGCTGGATAGCACAGCATGGAAATATTGCCTGGATAGAGAGGTGTACTGGTTTGGGCCAATTTGGAAATATATCCTCTGAGAGAAGGCAGGTTACAACCACTCTTCCCCCACCAGGTTTGGGAAAAAATAAATTTTCCTCGAAGGAAATTGAAAGACATAAAACTATTTATTTAACAAACACACAGAAAAAAGATAATAATGCTAAATAGTAGAACCTCTCGCTATGGAGAGAAAAACCTGGGAAAATTTCAGAGTCCTTCTGTAGGTAGCCTCTCCCCTCCTTCTCGGAGCTGGGACGGGGTGGTGTGCCCACCTCCAGGGCCAAGGCCTCGGTGGAAATTCCTCCCAATGTATTGTGGTGTTGAAACCATCTAGCAGAGAAGAAGGGAAAAATCTGAGTCCCAGGAAAACAAAGTTCAACTCTCCGGAGGAAAAGGAGCTGAAAAAACTGGCTGGAAAGCAAGCTGCTTCCTCCCTCTCCAGCTGCTGCTGTTAGAGCCAAGAGAGGTTTATCTGTGTCCTTGGAACATGAAAACAAACTGCAAACTGGTTTGAAAAAGTACACTTTTCTCTCCCCCTCTCAGGCTCAGTTTAAAGGTATAAAAAGGCACAAAATTAATTTCTGGGCATAGAACAGCAATATGGGATACAACATCATAAAGTCACCCCAAGACAAGAGGGAAGTGTCCCTGCAGCTCATTCAAGAGTCTGAGCTCATGCTCAGCCACTGTTAAGGAAAGCCCTGGAGGAATCTGAAACAGCAGCGAGGTGATTTAAGTTGTGCTGAAGCTGCCTAGAGTGAGTATTTTACAATGTGTTCGGGTTTTTTTGAGCAAGTGAGTGTTTCGGGGGACCATAATATGTTTTTAACACACATACTAAAGGACCGTCCCTTCACTGGGTTTTCTAAGGAAGGAATTTCACTTTTCTGTGCAAAGGCTGGCATAGTACGTATGAAGATGTTTTTATAAGAAAGTGTGTTTAGTTTTCGTTCCTGCAAGTCTTCAAGTGCCTTGCCACCAAACAAAAAGTGATGGAAGCGGACTTCCTGGGTCTGCCCCAAACCAGGCACAGGCTGAGCTTTGTGGGGCGATGACCCAGTGTGTTCACTGCTGTAGCACAAGGGTGAGCTCTTGTTTGTTTGATGTCAGACAGACTGGTCTGAGGAGTGGAGCAGTGCTTTGTCCCTTTATACCCTGAATTCATTTGACAAATGGAGATGTGGCAGCAGTTTGGCATGCTTAAGCCTTTTTTTAAAGTGTCTTTTTCCCCTTACAGCAGGCAGGTAGCCAAGTTCCCGGTGCAGGATTGCGTTCCAGCTTCAGAGAGTTCCGTAAAAGAACAGTAATAGTAAAAAAATCACTATTTTGGGTTGTATGTATTTTTCAGCTAAGTACTGGCAGGATATTCTTGAAGAAAGCCTGGGTCTTTCCGTAGACAGTCTGTCCCAAGAAGCCACCACAGACCTCAATGACCTGGTAGAAAGTGCGATGGCACTCGAAGTGGAGGACACGTCTCTTACCAGGTAATTCTTACACTCTGCATTCAAGGTGATGGTCTGTGCTGTTTTCCTCTGGTTTTTCACATCAGCAGCTTCAAACTTGACTTTGACACTAGGAATCTTATTTGTCCAGCTTATTTTGCATGCCTTTGGCAGCTTTGGAGCGCATGGGAACTGAGCAGAAAGTGCTTACTCTGGGTTATCCCAGCACAGGAAGACTCTAAAGACTGAGAAGGGTCTGGGACAGAGTTAAATCCCTCTTTTTTGCTCATGCTTTTGTGGTCCGTGGCTGCAGGCTGCTGCCAGTTGAATGGTTGTGCCAGGTATCCCAAGCTATAGCAGTGTTCACACTACTTAGGCAAAGACTGGGGAATTATGACTGGTCTTCCAGTCTCAGCTCCTCATTCTTGTCTATCTCATCTGGCCTCAGTTCATGTGAGGAGATTCCCTCTGCCATGGAGAAGTGGCATCTGTTAGTCTGGTCTCCCTGGGCCTCTCTCCCTAGCATGGCTTTGACCCATGACACTGCAGCACTTGCAGTAAAGAAGGGGAAAAATCTGCTTTGGGATCCAATTTTTATGTGGTATTCAGGATCTTGGCTCTTACAGCTGTCTTCCTGAGCTGGAGGGAGAAGAGGTTTAAGCTGCTTGGGCAGAGGAAGAGACTCAGATACTGCTGGGCACATCTTGTGACTGTGCATTTTCAGGGCCTGAATACAGTTTCTCTCAAAGGCAATGTGGCAAGCCAGGAGTGGAGCACCTGGTGGTTTCAAACCCAGTGGTTTTATTCACCAGAGTGCCAGGTGGTGTTCACTTACTCTTACTCATGTTGCTGGTCTGTTTTCCCTTCCATTTGCAAATCTGTGTTAGTTATAGAAAGCAAATTCCCTTCGTGTTTTCTTTTAATTTAGTCCTGCCATAACATCAGGAAGAAACTAAGTCATTTGTGTAAAGTGTGGAGAAAAGAATAACAATAACTCTGACTTTGAGAAGAGCTGACTCCTGAGCATTACCACTGATTCTCTCTTCACCAGCTTCTACGGTGCCATTAATTATATGACCTCGGAACTGTTTAAAACAAAATCAAAAAACGAAGAAATGGAACTGAAATTGAACACCCTCACAAAAAAACTAGCTTCAACACTGACGATGGAAAAGCAGTTAGAGGAGTAAGTAATGGATAAGGAAAAGGGAAAGATTAAAGTAATACTTTAATCTCTGACCTTGTGATTTCTGTCTTGGGTAACATTGGTTATGGTAACTAACAAGGATAACTGCATTTTTAGGGGTTTGACACATGTCCAGTTTGAGGTATTTGGAAGTATATCTAAACCCATGTGTTATGGATACTTTCAGTAATCAAAAGAGGTCTGGGAAAGCATCAAACCCATTATTTCACAGCAAAAGTGGTCTATCAGCAGTTTTCAGATACGAGCTTGCATCTTCCACCAGTTGCTTTTGTCTGAAGCTGAAGGCAAATCTGGTTTTCTCAGCACATTTAGCATGGGCTCTGTAGTCAGACTGAGGGAGGCAAAACAAAAGCCATTCTTGGGTAAGGAGTTCCCTTAACCAGTGTGTAGGAGACATAATAACAGTAATTCTAAAAAAAAAATCAGTATCACGTCCATTCCCTGGAGGATGTAATCTGAAGTGCTTTGCCAAGCACAGCAGGATCAACCCTAGCCTTTAGTGGGGATTGGCCCAGATGGTCTCCACAGCTCCCTTCCAGTCTAATTACTTTTGGGGTGGTTTTTTTGTCTTTTAAAGTGGTAATTGGGCTTGTGGAAGAGAGTCCCGTATACTTTGTGCAGATTTGCCTCCTCTTGATGTGAGGTTTAGCTCATGTAACAGGTCTCTAAGTGAGACTATTACCCTTTGCTTTTAGGCATATGGCTTTTCCCTTTGCCACTGTTTTCCCTGGCCTTTGGGGTTCTGGAAGTAACAGCTCTATATGTTTGCACTGGAAAATCTCACAGGGAAATACGATGTTTTCTCCATTTTCTTCTTTCTTGTGTTGGTTGTATGGCAGGGTTTAGCTCAAGCATAGGTAAGTAACAGTATTTATATACTGATATATCTTTGAGTGTAATGGTTTTTTCTTTTTGTGTTATTTTTTAAGGGATATTAAAAAAATAACAGAATCTCAGGAAGCAGAAAATGCCAAAGCTGCAAGTCGATCCAAGAACTTGATATTCCTGGAAAAAAAATCTGAGGATCTAAAAATAAGGGTCAAGGATGCTGAGGTAGGCAGAAGGAATTTTCTTACAAGACACTGTTATGGGATGACACAGCTGTGGTTGGTTGAGCCCAGATTTGTAGTTACAGAGACATTCCATAGGCTTCCTAAACTCCATGACTGGTGACTCTTGAGCTAACAGGACAACATGTAAACACAGTTCAGTTGTCCCTGCTGGTTTCTCCTCAGCACATTCTGTGATCAGTACAATGCGCTCTCCTCATTCCCTGAGAACTTTGTTAGCTGGGATTACCTGGTGGTTATTGTGAGCTACTGTCATGCAAAAGAACACAGCTATCAGTAGAGCAGCTGATTCACTGAGGTAAATTGTGTCTCAAAATTATGAATATGACCCATTTTTTTTTTAAAAAGAATGTATGACTAAATGCAGAAAGCAGAAGTTGTACTGCCTGCTCCTTCACCTTTCCTAAATGATGAAGGACATGTAAATGCTTTGTTTAATGCTTGGATGCTGTCTGATACCTTGACAAATATGAGATGGAAAGTGTTGCATTGCAGTTGACATTTTACTGAGAGCCCTCTGTTCAGCCTTGCCATGTGCCCTTCTTCCACTGTTTTTCTGGAAAAGACTTGTTATTCTTGATAGAAATTTTAGCAGCACCTGGTTTCATACACCAGCTATAGCTGTGGCTCAAATAGCACACATTTCTGCTGTGGACAACCTGCATTCTTCTTTGCCTGTTTAGCTAAAACCAGAAGTAAATGGTGAAATCTTTATTCTCCTTGTTGTGTTTTGTGCCCTGTCCTGTTTACAGAAGCAGCTTATTGCCACGGGCTTGGACCAATCCCTGACACATGAAGCACTTGTGAAATTGTCTGAGGTAGGTTTTTGGGTACAAGAGGGATGTTTCTACAGTGGAACAACCCAGGCTTGCTTGTTGGGTGCTTTCAGGAATTGTAGCTCGCTGTTGGGTTACCTGAACAAATCTTAATGGCCAACGGAAGCACAAATTAAAATCCTGTAGATGGATACCCATGAACTGGGGTCTGTGGTATGGATTTGTCTCTCTTAGAGGCATCTACTGGAGAATTTTCCTGGAATTAATTCCCTGCCACTGAAAACAGATCTGCCTCCATGTTATAAACAGAGTGGATGTCCTGTGGACTATATCACATTGCATGGCTATCTGTGTACTGCAGTTCCTTGATGGAATGACCCATGTGATTCTTTATACTTTGTGTGAATTAAACCTCTTCAAAACAAGGGGATAAGGTCAAATGAATCCCAAATTCTGAACTACTGTGTGCTATTTTTTTTTCTTGTGTCTTCAAATATAACTTTCTTCAGCTGTATTGTAAGCCCAGTGGAACATACATTAAATAAAAAGCACATTGCTTGAGTCAGTAACTACTGACTTTACAGCTTTGTGCTGAAACATTTCTACACATGTGACGTATGTTTTGCCTTGGTTTGAGTGCACTCACCATGTCGTCATATTTTTTGCTGTTACTGTAGTGGGAACTCAGTGTTCTCATTATTTTTGCTGTCTTTTCCTGCATGTTTTCAAGTGGAACAGTGAAAATAGGTTTCCTGGTTTCTCTGTTGTGGTTCTCACGAACCAGCACTGGGTGGCAGTGCTCACGTTGCCCGGTGTTATGGGAGAGTACTGGCCAGAACTAATTTTTGTTGGAATTTTGCATTCAAAAAGCCACAGGCAAATTTTCTAGGCTTGTCCTCTTCTAGAGCCCCAGCATAAGGTAACGTTTGAGTCCCTGACATGTATAGTACTGCTTTGCCAAGATGTCAGTGAAATGGGCGGCACAAATAACTTTATCTTTTTTACATAACTTTGGTCATTTGAAAAGAGTTCAGCACTGCGGAAGGTTCTCAGTTTGCAGCCCCAAACAGAAATTACTTCCCCTTGATAAGTGTAAGGGAGAGTCTTTTTGCTGCTGCATGTGCAAAGCTTCAGTTTTCTGTGTGGTTTAAGGAGGATGAAAGCTCTCAAATTTTGAAATGCTGTAGATAACTGTGGATCTATCTCAGTCATTTCCATCAATTCTACAAATAATTCCCTAGAATATAATCTGTCTTGCTCTCTTTGCAGGAACTGGCTGCAGTGCAGGAAAAACTTAAGCCATTGAAGAAGGAAGTGGAGTCCTACCATGATTTACCTCCTGTAACTACTTACTCCACTGTTTTATTGTATTTGCCATCAGGTTAATTTTAGTGGACTTCAGAATGTAAAGGATATTGTTGTGATGGCTTTGGTGGACAGGTAGATGTCATACAGGTCTGTTAATGATGTAAACCAAAGACTTAATCTCTATTTATTAATCAAGAAATTAAGTATGCTTGTCAGGCAGACTGTTCTAACAAAGTAGATTCACTGGGTCAATTAGTATTCAGGTGAATTAGCCAGGAATTGGACGAAGAAATATGGAAGAAAAGGTAATCCCCTAGGATAACCAACTTTCTGAGGTTTACCAGTACATTAGCTGTAACTGTCATCAGGCTGTGAATAGGGTGGACACAGCACGCGGTGCAGAGTTTGGACCTCTGAACAGGATTTTAAGGATCATGAAGAAGTAGCCAAATGTAGGTTTTGTCCCCTAAATTGGCTGCTCCATAATTTTCTTTGATTTCTCTTGAGGGTGCTGGGTCCTCAGCTGTGTGAAAATGCAAGTTTCTCATCTCCCTCCTACAAACACTGAGGTCTTGCTCCTAGAAAAAAAAAAGACTGTGGGTAGAAGGGTGGGACTGGTGTTCTGTGTAATTGTCTTCATCCAAGAGGCAGCTTCCTCCTTCCCTCAAGTGGAACAGGACATTCAGATGGGATTAGGTTCTTCAGTTCCCTCCTCCAGCCTTGCTTTCAATGGAGACAAGGGAGAGCCCCAGTGCCTCACTTCTGGTGCAGGCAGAAGGAGGGGAGGGAGGTTTATCCTTGCAAACTTAACTGTGATTTGGAAACTTCTTGCACAAATATGTTTAAAATCAAGTCCCTTGATTGGTAGGTTTGGAAAATTGCTTAAAATGAAGGGGTTTTTTAGATTTTAGGGCATACCAGACTTTTGAAATAATTGCCCAAACCAAACCAATACTAGGCTTTTAATGTCAGTACCTTCTGTGTGTGAAGTGCATACACAAAACTGCATTAATTGTCCATTAATTCACTTGAGGCTCATCATTAGACTCTTTTAAAGGTGCAGGGACTCTTGTTTCCTGATGAATTACTGGTTTTTATGCCATTTTCTCTCATTAGAGCATTGCCCTGGCACGAGTGATGGTTGAAGAAGCAAGAAACGAACTTGTAAGAGCTTTTTTATCTTTCCAGGAGCTACATGTATTAATTGGTTACAGATTTACCCACCTTAGACTGTAGTCTTAATGTTCTCATGGGGAAATTTGGTAAGGCAGAAGTTGTAGATACTGGTAAGGGGAACTGGTGGAGTGATGTCTAAGCTGCAAAGTCAGTTGGGCACAGTGATATTAGTGGGTATTAAGTAGCTACATCCCTATGAGTTTTGCTTATTGGAATGTTTATTCACTCAGTGTAGGTCTCAGAAGCTTCCTTGCTCCTCCTGAACTCTCAGAGGACTCCAGGGCCCATATTTTAGTCAACAGCTGCTTTGTAGACTGCAACGGGGACTTTCCCCTATAAAACATAGTGCCCATTTCCTCCATGCTTGTGTAATCTGCAGGTGTGGCTGTTAAACCAAACACCGTAAAGCTGTTTGGGAAGATCATATGTAGCTTTCCTGAGTGAACCAGGCCACATTTGAGCCCCATAAAACCTGTTTTTGTTCCGTTGGGCTACTGCCTGCTTGCTTGTAAAGCACAAGTGGTAAGCCTTAAAACTGTGATCGAAAATCACAGCGAGGTGAGAGCATTTTGCACATTTTCAGGTGAGACTGCCGATGTTGGCACGCCACTTGTTTGATTCAGGAACACAAGCTCCTCTTGCCAGCCTGAGGCTGTCCTCAGGTCAGAATGCTCACCTCTGGGGAGGACCTGTGGGCTGAGAGGTGTCCAAAATCACATTGGGGCACAGAGTAAAGGCAGCTGAGCTTGTCCAGCCCTTCCTTTGGAGATTTCCCTGTGGCTGTCTGCCCTTTGCAGTGACGAGTCCATCCAGCTCAGCACCGGGGTTAATCCATCTCTGCTAACAACCTCCCAGGGTCTGATCATTGCAGATGTGTTTGTTTACCAGCAGTGTGTGGAAACTGTCTCACGGTCCCTGATTCCAGTTGGTTTTCTCTCCCACTAGAAAGCCTTGGACGAAGAGCTCTCAAGGCAGATCGAGGCTGTGCCTTTCGAGCTGACATAGCCCAGCAAACCCCAGTTCACCTGAAGTGGCCTATGTGGAACATGATTTTCCTTCTGTTGCCTGCTTACTTGCACTAGCAATGCATTTTGGAATTCTTACTGTGCTCTTCTTTCTCTTGGCCTTGTGTTTGTAAACATCACCTATTTTTCATTAAAGAACCTTCAAACTTGCTGTTGTCTTTACCAGTTGTTTTTCCCTCTGTGATACACCTGTAAAGCAGATAAATAGCTCTAATGATAAGGCAGGCATAGCTTTAAAACAAAAAAAAGCCCCATACAGTAAGACCTTTTTAGATCTGAAAACAGTATTTTTGCAGAACCACTGTGGGACATGATGATCTTGAAGTGAGATTGCCTTTAACAATTCTACCTCAAATGTCATCTTCCGTGAGGGTTCCCTGAGCCCTCTTGTTTCCATGCCATCGGTACACCAGCCTTCAACACTTTCAGAAGTGTTTTTGCACACTCCAGCTTTTAGAAGCTGCTTGGTACCAAAGCAAAAAATCAGAAAATCTGTGGGTGTGGGAAAAGTGAAACCTAGAAATAGTAGCAGCACCTCAGGACATTGAGCATGGGCCTGTTTGTACTGGGAAACATCCAGGCAAATAGTGGTGCTCTCAGTGACAATCTGTTTGCACTTGGAGTTGCAAGAGATTAATGCCATGATTTTGCATGGTATGCGTGTCCTCAGGAGCTGTTACTTCTCTGCAGAAGTTCACTGATCTGCAGGAAGGGAGATTCAGAATTACACTGGTGTCAGTGAAGTAGCACAAGTGTGACCTCTGTCCTTTCCTTTTGCTGTGATGGGGAAGAATTGAGGGAAGCTTGGAGAGCCATTGCCCGTGGGAATCTCCAGCCTCCTCTTTCATTCACCAGCAGGAGTTGCTGTTTAGTTCCAGGTGTTTAAACTGAGCTGTTAGGAAAGGATGAGTTGCCTTAGTTTTGTGGCTATCTATCTTCAGTTCCTTCTGGGGTAGGAAACAAGGGCGAAAGCAAGCAGAAAATTCATGGGCTAAACTGGCTCAAGGGAAATTACCTCAGAGGTAAGCGATGTGAAATTTGGAGCAGGCACCATAGTGCAGGGATGACTACAGGCACAGCTACTGCTTACAGATAAAACCCACCCAAAAGCCATGGGAGTGGTGTTTGAACCCGGAAAGAACAAGAATATAATCTCATTTTCCTGTTGTGGAAGGGGAAAGAAGTTGTAGTCTTGGAAGACATCAGAACATGGCTGGGTAGACATCAAAGAATGATGTAAAAAGAAAGCCAGTGTAAGGCACTGGAGGTCATAGCCTGGCAATTAAGGAATCTTAATTACTGGAAGCTCTTAAAAGCAGATTAGAAATGGTTTGCTTGAATGTTTAAAATGTGAGGGAATGTTGATCACGTTTTGGGATATAAAGATGGATTAGATGAGGGCTTGAGGGTGCTACCAGTCCTGCTTTTCAACGAGAGCCTCAAGACTTTCTTGGCTAACATTAGGAGACTGCTTTTTATCTCACACATGTAAACCACAACTCCAGGCTTGGGAGGATTTCCTGGCGACTGTGGCACTTCCATAGCACCACCTTGTCATGTAGTGCTGCACCAGTTGTGAATTCTGGAGGCTGTTCTCCCCTCCTTGCGCCCACGGAGCAGCTGCACTGCTCCCTGACTGCTGCTATTTCACAGCACGTGAAGAGCCTGAATCTAGAGAGCAGCAGGGCCAGACTGTCTGGAGAGCTGCCCAAACACAGCCACGTGTTGCTTCCTAGCACTGGAAAGCTCAAGGAGAAAAAAAAAATCCCCGGCAGCTGCATCCAAGCTCTGTGTCACAGCTGAGCTGTCCCCAGCGCACGCAGCGTAAATCAGCAGACAGTTGTCATCTCTGAGACAGTTGTCATCTCTGACTGCTCAGCTCTTGATGGAAATCGGGAGAAGTCAAATAAATGAGATTTGTGGAGCCTCTTGGGAAGGTTTCTCAGCTCTTTGGTTTTGCACAAGCGACGTGCCTTGTAGGAACCTTTTTTTGCTGTTGGTGTTCTGGGACAGACTAGCTTTTCCTGCGTGGGGGTGGGATGCCAGAGGAGGAACAGCTCACAGAGGTTCTGCTGAGACAGGAGAACACCAGGCTGGCTGAGAAAACCTCTGATTCTGGGCTTCCCCCTCTGCTCTGGCAGCTGTTGAGTGTCCACGGGGGTCACAACGGGTGGCTGCCAGCTGGACCCTCGGCTGTTGGATAATGTGGAATAACCACCAAACTGAGAGGGACACGAGGCTGGAGAGGCCTCCGCTGCTTCAGTGTCCCTGCAGAGTACATCAGCTGCTCCACTCAGCTCCCAGACTGAGTTTTGGAGACACCTGTGCAAGATAAGAGCAGGTACAGGGCCAGAACTGGAGCCGGGCTGAGCTGCAGGCCTTCCATTTTCCCAACAATGATGTTTGTATTCTATTACTGCATGCTCAATTCCTCCTCCTGGAAAAGATGAGGAATTCCACCTGAAAACAAAACAAAAAAACCCCAGAAAACAAACAAACAAAAAAGAAATTAAAACTATGAACTAGATGTGAAAAATGGGGGTCAGCCTCAAGTGAAAACTCGTATACATTTCACCACAAATTGACATACCTGTTCTTATCAGGCCAATATGCACAATAATAACTGCTTTAGGAAAAAAAAATTGTCTGCAAACTAGCAAAGTATTGTGGATCTATTTAAAAGCAAACATTTAGGTATTAAACCCAGAATAATTACAGTAAAATGCTAGAGAAATGCAGAATCCATTGGGCAAATCTAAGGCTTCTAAGTTGGCATATGTGTCTTTTACTTAAAATGCATTGAATCAAAAGGTGTGGATGGAATCTCTTTTGGCTTTATCTTTTGACTAGTACTAAAGAAATACTCCATCTGTTGCAAACATTTCATTGTTCGTTTTCAGTCTTCCTTTGACTGAAAGTATTCAAAAATCTTATTTCATTTATATAAATCTTTTGGTAGATATAGAATATTAAGATGGGACTTTGATTAAAAATAACTAAAAACATTAAAAGTTTCAAGATTTATTTTAGAAGTAAGTTGGTTGCATTTGGTACCATCTCCAGTAAAATACTCCAAATACCTTGATACTCAATGCTGTTTTGGGTACTTACAAGCAACATTTGATGTGTCAAATGGTAAGTGTGTTAAAGATCTTTTAAATTACATTTAGAACTGAATAGGTCTTAGAAGTCTGGGAAAGGTTTTCTATTTCTAAGATATTCTTTGGCTTTTTAAAGTACAGGGTCAGCAGTGAAACAATAGTGATCGTGGTCTGTGTGAACTTGCAGGAAATCCTTCACTTTGCCTCCAAGTATAGGCAGTCGCTGTTAGTAACTTCAGGCAGCTTTAGAGACATTTCTTATTTTGTAAAATGCTCACTTCATTGAAGAATTTTAGTACTGGGCTGAATGTATTTCTGCTTCTCCAATTCACAAATATTTCTCCTACAGAAAAACACCACATGTGAGTAAGCAGAGGCTTTACCAATGAGAGTGTGTTCAAAGAATTGTGGTTCCTTCTCTCTTTGCCAGGTACCTCCTGCATGGGAGGACACAGGGCTGCCTCCTTCTGCCTTGAAGTCCTGCAGCATTGCACCATCCTGAACCATGTAAACTGTAGTAAAAAGACATCCAGCAACTCCAAAATTACAAACTAATCTAATAAATGCTTCCTCTAGCCCCTTGATAAATATGCCTCTAATGCTAATTAAGCAGCTGTGCTGGTTAATTAGATTATGTTGGCTGATAAAACCTAGCAGCAAGGAAGTGTTTTATTTCTTTTCCTTCCCAAGGAGATGCTGGCTGTACCTTGGGGATGGGTGAACACCATGGTGTTCTCAACACCTTTTCATGCTCCCTCTTTGGCCACTGCTGTGTCTGCAGAGGAGCCTGGGTGACCTCACAGAGGAGCAAGGGGATGGCTTGTCTGGGTATCAGCAGCACATTTGTGATTGTGGAAGCTTGGAAAATGGGTGTTGTTTAAATGTTGCTCAGAAGGTGAAGCTTCTGCATATTCCTTTGCAGAGGATGCTTAGTAATGTGCCTATGGATGCCACCGAATGAGCTCTTGAAATGTCATTCTTCAGTCTGGAGCTGGAGCAAAACTTTTGGCCTGGGGCTGGGAAAGAAAAGGGAGCAGGAACAGAGGAGTGTCCCCCTGCCAGCAGCTGGCTGAGAGACGCCACTCTGGAGGCCCTTAAGAGCCAAAATGCTCCCACAACCAACTTTTACTTTGACAAGAGAATGTGGCTCCACACAGCTGGGGTTATGCTCCAGCACTGAGCTGATTTCCTCCCATTGTCCTTGGGGAAGCGCCGAGATTCCCTCTACTCAACCGCATTTCTTCCTGGCGAAGGAGTTCTTACCACTTCCTCGTGGGGTAACTAATGCTGAAATCATTGCACTCTTGGCAGACACAGTCAAAGAATGATAACATGGAGCCAGAGGAGCCTAGAAGAGGCGCTGGGCTGTACTCCCAAAATTCCTGGAGCCAGCATCACCTCCAGCCTTTCCTCTTCCCTTCCCTTTCAGCCCAATCTCCCTGAAAATTCAGAACGAGTCCCCTGGTATTTCCCCTAATCTGGCATTTAAAATCTCAGGCAATAAAGCTCTCACCACTTCCCTTAGGGAGACAATTTTCCAGCCTGTGGTTCTCCATTCATAAGCTTTCCACACGGATTCTCAACTTAGACATGCTCTTCTGTAATTTCACCCCATTAAAACCATTAATGTGTCGCCAGCCTTCTCCCTTGACGTCACTTACTTCATTCAGACATTTACAGATCACTCGTGTCTCCCCGCTTTGTTTACTAATTCCGCGGTACTTAAGACAGCCAGAATTCCTTCTCCTCTCTTTTGCAAAGCCCCCCAGCCTGCCGATTCCTTCAGCCGTGGAGTTTTGGAGCTCCTTCCCATGTATCACTCCTCTTGCAAATCCAAGGCAGATGCTCACCGCCCTCGCCTGTGTCCTTAAGCTTTCCTGTACTCCGTCCAAAACTGCACTGCCTGTTCCCGACTGCCGTGTCCCAACGCCTGTGAGCTGCGTGGTGTCCTCCGGGTGTCTTTCAGGAGCCGTGCCTCCAAAGCACATTGTTCCCTGTAAATACAGGTTCTGGATGTTTTTTTCCCCCCCAGAAGCAGCCAGCTGGGTGGTGAAGGTTGGTGGCTCAAGCCGCGTAGGAAATCGGAGCGGGCTCTAGATCCGAGCTGCCAGCAGCCCAGCACGGGGAAGGTTTTATCTTTGCTCAGGAACAGATTTTGTTAGTGCATGCCTTCATGCTGACACCACCAATAATGCATTCACCTTCCTCGAATAGAATTTTTTTTTTTTTTTTGGCATATTTAGTGAGAATTACCTTGCAAAGTACTGGTTTAAAAAAGAATTGTGGATTCCTGAGCGCGTAGCTCTGCTTCTAGCTGAATCTCTTCATCTCTCCTAATACGACACAATTCTTACGAGGTGGCATGGTGTCTGGGTTTCCCCACTCCACGTACAGGATTTGGGGGGTGGTGCGGGTGGATGTCCCACACATTTCCGTACTACCAGCCCTAGGACTGAGTCTGTGCCACGAGCTATGGTGAATGTTTAACTCTTGGATTTCCCAGGTGTTCGTAGCCCTGATCAGGACTGATGGACTATATCGAAATGATTTCCTGCCACGTTTCTGAGTCGCAGGAACGATACCGGCAGCTGAGCAGCACAAACCCCGGGGTGCAGAAACGCCAGGAGGGTGTTTAATATTTAAAGCGTGCACTTCAATGTTTAACGAGGGCATTACAGTGTTTAAAGTGCGCATCACAATGATTAAAGAGGTCATTACAAGGTCGCTCTGATTGCACCTCACACTTCCCACGCCCAGCCCCCAGGGCTCGGGTCTCCAGAGGTGGCTTCCAAACCTAAAATCCCGGGATTCTGTGGTCTCAGGGAGCGCAGAATCGCCAGGACCGATGTCGAAGGGAGAACGCGCTCGGAGTGTGTGAGGGCTCCTGGGGGGTGTGTGTAACAGTGGGGACAGTGTCAGTGACAAGGGACAGTGATGGGGACAGGGACACTGTAACAGTGACTGATACCGGGACAGTGACTGTTACAGAGCGACAGAGACAGTGACAGCGTCAATGACAAGGAACACAGGGACGGTGACACAGGGCTGGTGACACAGGGATGCAGGGACAGTGGCACACGGACAGTGACTCGGGGCAGGGACTCAGGGCTGGTGACACACGGACACTGGGACAGTGAACAGGGACACGGGGACACGGGGACACAGGGACAGGGACACAGGGACAGGGGGACAGGGACACAGGGGGACAGGGACACAGGGACACGGGGACACGGGGACAGGGACACAGGGCCACAGGGACACGGGGACAGGGACACAGGGACACGGGGACACGGGGACACGGGGACACGGCCGTGCCGCGGCCCTGGCGTGGCGGCGCTCCCGCCGTTCCCGCTCCGGCCGCGCGAGGGCGCTGTGGGGCGCGGCCGGCCCGCGCGGCGCTCGCGGCGGGCGGGCGGAAGTGACGGCGCGGCGGCCCCGGTGACATTCCCGGCTCTTCCCGGCCGCTTCGGCTGCTCCCGCGGCTCCGGCTCCTCCGGCCGCCCATGCCCCGGCTGCTGCCCCCGCCGGGGAGGCCGGGAGGGGCCCAGCCTCGCACAGGTGAGCGCGGTGCCGTGCGGGCGGGGGGCGGCCCGGCGCCGCGGGGAGGGGCGGTAGCGGCCTGGCTGCCCCCGGGCGGGAGCGGCCCCGCATCCCCCGGAGCGCGGGCGCGGGCTGAGCCCCTCAGGGGTGGTCCTGCTGCTGCTCCTGCCGCTCCTGCCCCTGGTCCAGACCCGCCGCCTTCCTCTGCCCTGACCCCGCGGGGCGAAATTCCCCACAGATCCCGGGAGCAACTCGGGGCCCGTTTTGTCTTTCCCCGGGACTTTTGTAACGTGCCTTTTTTTTTTTTTCTTTTCCCCCCCCTTCCCTTCCTTGCAACGACTTTTGAAGTCGTGTGAGCTGATGGAGGGTACCCCTGGGAAAAGCAAGGGGTGCAAGGGCTCCAGTTGTGCGCTTCTGTATGGGTTTCTTTGCGTCTTTGTTTACCTTGGATGGTGTGTTCCGCGGGTGGGAAAACGTGTTTTGTATGGGAAGAACGCTCAAGCTGTTCGTTGCCTATCTAGCCCGGCTTCCCCTTGAGCTCCTGACGTCTAATGGGTTGCAGATGTGGCTCCGAGCCACACAGCCGTCCGAGGGGAATATAAAACTTAACTGTGCTACTTGTTCCTTTTTAAAAGAGAAAAAAAGGCAGACTGAGCAGACTTGTAATATTTTAACTAATTCCCCAGTTTCAGTACTGTAACTTTTTGCCTGGAGGTTATTGGACAACAAAGGCCACTTTCTGAAAGACTTGGGGGTTTTTTGTTGTTTTTTTTTTTTTTAGGGTTACATTGCTTCCACCTTTGTTAAGTAGCATATAAGTGTATTTATGACATAGGTTGTTAACAGTAGAACAAGGCTACTTGCCTCAAAGTTTTGTAGGTACCTTGGTGAAACTATAACTGCAATAACTTAGTTAAACAAGGTTGTGGTTATTACTAGTTATGCACTAGTTGTGCACTTTAAACCAGCACAAAGTACCTAACAACACTTCAAAAGCTGAAAGAAACTTGTGTGTCAAGGTGGCAGAAGTCAGTCCTGTTTGATTTTTTTCCCCCCGACAAGTAATTCTAGCTTTTAAAAATGAATGAATAAGCAAGTCTTTGAACCCTTCAGCATCTCTTTAAAAATGTAAAATTTCTTTTAATTCCTCCTCCCAGAGATTTTATTTGGTTTTAGAAGTCCTCTCCTACTTGCCAGGCATCAGAACAAATAATAGTTTCACTTACAGGCAAGGGCTAAACTATTTCCATTTTTCAAGCTAAAAATTTAAGTACAAACAGTAATGCCTCTCCCCTTGGAACAGCAAACAAACACTACATTTAAAATGTTTCTCTTTAAGTGTGTTACGTTGCTCAAGTCTATTAAAAACGTAATGTTTGACCTTGAGGGTGGAAACTGAGTGTGGTGCTCTTTTGAGCTCTCCATCGTGTGGTTCTCCTGCCCCAGTTACCACCTGTAATTGCTGCTCCTGTGGTACGAGAGCTGGAAGCCAGGCAGCCAGGACAGCACAGCTTTCCCTGATGCCCTGGAGGAGGGAAACGTGGTCTCTGCAGAGGAAATGGGTTTGTAACAAACTCTCAAGGAGAACAGTAAATTGCTTGTCATGTGTTTGCTAAAGCCAGACATCCCCCCATACATATATATATGTATACACGGTAGCAAAGCAGTGAGATGAAGTGTGGGGAACTCATCTGTCCAGCAGCAGTCGTTCTTAAGAGTAATTTTCTGACTATTTCTCACCTTGAGTGATCTAGAGGAGCCTGGTGCTGTTCTTAAGGGTAATTTTCTGACTATTTCTCACCTTGAGTGATCTAGAGGAGCCTGGTGCTGTCCAAAAAGCTCCAAAGGGGGTGGTTATGTGGCTACTGAAAGCCAATAAAACAGAGTTTTCTGTGGTTCTGACTGACCAGTGACTGTGGTGTTCTGTCTGGGGAACCAAGGGAAGGGACGCAGCAGGTGAGATGGAAGGTGGTGTGTGAGTCTGGGCAGCTGGTATTTCTGCTCGAGTACACGAGGGTAACAGTTCCGACTCATTTTGAAACACTTAAATTTTTTAATTACGCTATGTCGACTATTTCTGTTTGCTCTCCAGCCCCGTTGCTGGTTGGCGTGGTGAAGAGGTGCAGTGAGAGACGCCTGAGAAGTCTGGGAGAGGGGGAGGACTGTGGCCTTCCTTACACGTGCAGGCGTGTGATGTGTGTGGTGGTGCAGCCTGGGCACCTCTTCCTGCGCTCGACTGGTGCACACAGCTTGCCTGCTTGGAGGGAATCACAGAGCACAAAGCAGGAGTGGGTGCCGTAAACCGGGCGCTGTGGAGGGAGGGGAAACGGGAAGGAACCTGAAGCCACCCACACGGCAGTTGAGAACGGTCACAGCGCACAGAAAACGTTGCCCTGCTCTAGCTGATAAAGAGGAGGTAGGAAGGGTGTTTGGGTGCCTTTGACAAATGGGCAGTGTGGAGGGGGTGGGATTAGTGGGGCAAGTTGAGGTTGAATGAACAAAGAATAAATATGGATTATCATGAGGGGCTTTGAACATCAAACATTGGGGAGATAAGTTGGTGTAGCTCAGTCAGAGCAACAAGAAATAATTGCCTTGGCTGTCCTGACCCCCATCTCCTTGCTGTATATTTACCTTTAAAATGCAGGGTTCTTTGCCTGGATTCTGTTCGCTTTCTTCCCTTTCTCTTGTATATTATCACATCAACTCCCTGCACCACCAAGGATGTATGTGCCATCTTTGACCTGCCTGTATATCAACATCTCACTGAAACATCTGTTAATGAGATGGGGGGTCTCTACATACCACACGGTGAAGGGGCTCCACACTGAGTGAACCAACTCTCTGGTTACCCTCTGACCAAAACACCACCAATTATCTAGCGATATGAAAGCTTTGGAAAGTTTTTCAAGTGAGTATAAATAGTTTCAAGCAACCTGCGCATAATCGTCTATAACATTTCAAAGTTGTTGTGTTGATGGTACTTTTTCACAGATTTAGGTCTGTGGTCAGTCTCAGCTTCTGTGTTTTTATTTGCAGTTGATGGAATGGCTTAGAAAACTGCAAACATTGACAGAAACTGAGCAGCAGATTTAATGACACATTTACTAGATCAAAGTAAAAGATTTAAATACCATAATTGCCAGTGTGTAACTTGTACTCTGGAAAAGAATTACTAAAACCTGGCCTGAACATTACTAGTAGCGATAGGGACCTGAAAATGAAGCAGCACTGGGAGAAGGGGACAGGCATAGTGCTGGGAAAGAGGTCTGAGATAAAGTGTGGTACAGTGTGTGTCGATGCTCTGAGATGACCTAATGTGGAAAGGAAACAACTTTTGGTTTTCCAGAACCAAAATAAATGTTCAGCACATGAACAGCCTTTATCACTCCAACTCGGGAGCAGCCAAACTTATGATACTGGAATCTGTAGCAGCAGATATTATTGCAGGGAACTTGGACAACACACATCACCACGAAAATTGTACTTTCTGTCACATCTTTGTTCCAGGTTTTTAATGCATAATGCAGTTCTGAGTCTGCAACTTGAGGTTTAGAACATAACGTCCACAAATGTGCGTTTTTGAGCAAAAAGAGAACTGGATGAAAGGGACTTTAAATCAAAATGTGCATATGGTGTAAATATTAGCCTCCACTGTTGCTTTCTCTGATGTAATACATCTCGGAGCTAAGCTGAGTGACTGATACCTTGTCACTTAACTCAGTGCTACTGTTTAAGAGTTCAAATTTAAATCTGTGTTTGCCCATTCCCACTCATTAGCGTCGCCTCTCCCCATGTCTGATCAGGATGAGTGGAGCCTGTAGCAGCTTCTCCGTGGATGTGACTGGCTCCCTGTGGCTGGGGCACACATGGATTACTCATGCAGGACTGGAAATGAGATGCGGCTCGGCGGCGCAGGTGTTGCAGTGACACTGTGTCAGATGCATTACTGACTGCTCAGGGAGGTCGAGTAACTTGCCCATGGTCAAGAGGTGTGTCAGCTTTAGGTTCAGAATGGTTCCACCTAATATCCCTTTTTATTTAAGATGGTATTCAGGGGTTTTATATCAATTTGACCATGTAGTCTGTCTCTCCAATGCTCAGAAATTGATCTAAGTAGCAGAATAGCATACAGGCTTCAGCCTTACCCTGTCTTATGATATTTGGTCTCTAAGAAAACAGCTTAGAAGCTGTTAGTACTCAATCTGACAACTTTTGAATCATAAATGGAACAGGTGGTCACTTTTTAATTAAATGCAAGTATTTAAAGAGTCCTTCAAGCTAGCATTTTTGTTTCAGTGTGTGTGGATCATGGATTTGACATTATAGTGAGGATTCTGCAGTGTCCTGGAAGATAGTCTTCTGTGTGATGCTTCAAAGTTTCCTCAAAATGAGCAGGAAGAGCCAGACTGTTTGAATAAGTGTTCCTCTTGCTACCTCTCTGCTCTAGTGTCTTGTTTCATGATGCTTGATCATTAGCATTTCACAACTTATTTTAGAGAAGGCAGATTTCAGTTCCATTCATCCAACATGGGTAGAGGCCAAGTGACTCACAGTAGCAGAGCTGGGAATAACTAAGAGCCAGACTTTATGATATTAGTTGTCTGCATGATGAAACGATTACCATTTCAGTAGTTTGTTTTCCATTGGGAATACTGCATTTCCGTGGTACCAGTGTGAGGCTGGTGCTCCAACAGTACTGTCAAACATTTGAAGCAAAAAAGAATCAGCTTGTTGTGATAGCAAGGTGAGGTTGAACCAGTGTTGTTCTGTTGTGCTTTGGCTTTCTCATCAGCTGGTAGTTCTCCTGGCTCCTCAGCTCACTCTCCTGGTTCATGCTCCCTTGGAATTCCAGATCCTGCCAGAAAGGCATTTCTAAGTAATCTGGCAATTTAGGGAAAAAACGTTGGTAAAGAACAGATCAGGGAAGCTGTCTACAAAGTCTGTGTGCTTGTGGTTGGAAACACAATGATTTAAAGGCTGTCTCCTAATGAAGGAAGTTGGGTGAAATGCTGGTAGTCTGGGCCCTCGTTGCATTTGGTGAGAGGTCTTTGGAAGTGAAGTTGCCATTGTGGGAAAGAATGGTCTTGTGGGTAGCAGTGCCTGTGAGCCCATTACTGATCAGTGCAAATTCTGTTGCCAATAACCATGGTTCCTCCAGATGAGGTAACATCTTTTGGTAGCAGTGTGCAGAATCTGTGAGGAGTTACAAAACCTCCACATATTTCTGTGAGTATTGTGTTTAGAAAGCCTTCAAGGTGAAGTTTTATTTTTCATGGTTCCACGTACTGCTGTTAATAAGTCATCTTAAATGCAAAGTACAGACTTTGAATCCACTCACTAATAAAAAAAATACGGGAACTGTTGAATAAAACTAAGCTGAGGAAATTAATTGAATATCTTGCCAGTGTTAGCTTCCTAAGCCCTCAATAATTAGTTATAAACCTCTCCTCAACTTAAAGTGAGTTTGATAACAGACACCTGATTTCCCTTGTTTGTTTTACAAGATCAGAATGGTTTTTCTACTGTTTAACAGCTGTAGTGGATTTCATTGTTTGTCTGTATGGAACTCTCAGAGCTCCAGCAGCAATAAGGCTGTGTTGAATTAATGGAATAAGGTTGAATTGATACTCCAGGCTTCATGCTCTTTTTTTTTTTTTTTTTCTTCCATCTCCCCTTTTACTGGGAAAGCTGTTAATATAGTTTATGTCTCCTGTTGGTAACAATTAGTTTTGTTCTTATGAAAGTTCTGCCAGCTGAGCCACTTTTTCCTAAACAGTAATAATAATGTAAGAAGTAGTTTTGGGGTAAAAGATGCATTTTAAGGCTCTTTTGGGTTGGATTTTGTTTTGGGGAATGGGGCGGGGAAAGAGGGACTTAGTGTTTTTCTTTAAATTTTTTTCTCCTGTCTGTACTTGCATGGTACTTCTGAAAACTGCCTTTTAATTTTCTTTTTCTCTTTTGTAGCTGGTAGCTTGGTATCCTCTTACATACTGTTATTTAATTTCTGCAGTCAAATACATGCAAAGTCTTTTGTGTGTTGTGGGAAAGAAATGTCTGCTTTCTGGTCTGTCTGTTGTTCTTTTGAAGTAGAGCTCAAATTTCTTCTCTTCTGCCAACTGGAAAAGTAAATACTGTAGAAAGTAGGTGATAGTAAAGCCCATGTTAGAGACATTTTTGGTATCACATATGTGACTGGCTTTTGACCCAGTCAGTTCTTCTTTATTTAAATACCCAAGGTAGCTTTTGTTCATTTGTAGAACCAGCCTGTGTTTGCTTCATACTGAGACCTGTGGCATAAGTCCTCTGTTCTTTTGGAAGCACTTTGGACACGTAAAGACTGCACTGTTGATTGTTAGCAGTCTGATGGGTGCTGAAAACAATTGGCACCTCTTAGTTCTGGTCATTTGGTGTCAAGAACAGCCCAACAGCTGTAAAATTTCATCATTTGAATGCCACACGACTTTGCCTTTAGTGTACTGATACAGTTTATTTTTCAATGGTGTACCTCATGCAAGTCCGTATTGCAGTATTTAGATTTGATACTACTAGCTTAAGAATTAAAGAAGCAAATAAATAATATGAGTGGCTATGTGGATGAGAAAATGATTTGAAATCAGGGCTTGTTGGGCTTGCAGCTCCTTTGCAGCCCTCCTGTAGAATTTGGATGTGTCACCTGATGGTCAGACCATAAAAAGGGTATCTCCCTGCCCCTACCTTATGGCAAAGGCATTCATTGGTGTGGAATTAAAGTATTTGAAACTTTTAAGTACCTGAGGGTCAGTTTTGTTTGATTCCCATGACAAAGATGTGTAAAAAGGTCTGATCATAAAACATTTACGAACTGTAGAGTTCCTTAGTATCTCATAACTCGTCTTCATTAAATGGCTGTCATAAACTCACAGCAAGTCTAGTTCAGTGCCTTGAGCTCTTGGGTAGCTGTGGGAGATGTGGAGATGCTGGAAAATTGCTGTGGAATGTGGCACTTGAGGACATGGTTTAGTGGTGAACATGGTGGTGCTGCTGGTTGGACTTGATGATTTTAGAGGTATTTTCTAACCTTTATGATTCTGTGAGTACGGCACTGCTGAGATGGATTTACTACTTTGAAGTTACATTGCAGTTGTCCTGATCTGCCAGTTGGAGCTCTTAGTAAATGACACAATGTTGGTTACTTTCAGGATATCTCAGGTAAATGTTCTTAACTGCTGCTCTGAAAATTAGGAATAATTTGTTACATTGTGCTCAAGCAATTTAAAATGTGGCTTTTATGAGAGCATTACTTTGACTGTGGTAGAACAGTAGACCAGCATTTCTTGAGGAGATCTTTTTATATAGAATGGGGAAGCACAGAACACATTTTGTTGAAGAAACAGAAATGGATAGATAAACTGCGAAAATCTGTTAAACTCAGTATCTTAGAAAAAAATGGTCCATCCATGTGACAATCCTCTGTAGGGTGATCTCCAGCAAGCTAATGTACAGCAGAGAGAAAAGGAAACCGTCGTCATGTTGATTTCTGCCACTTGTTTTATTGAAAGAAAAAATTTAAAAGTGAGTCACTTAAAGTTTTATGAACAGGTAATAATAAAGATATGCCCCGTCTAATTTTTAGAGCAGAGAGCTTTGTAGACTTTAAAGTGTTGTGCCCTTGAGAAAAATGGTTTCATTATGAGGAAGAAAGGAGATTCTTAGAAGGCTAAGTGCAGCCAACCCTGCATGCTTTTATCTGTGTGCAAGGACTGTGATATTTTTTTTTGTGGGGTTCCAAGTGCAGCTGGTGAATGTTTATGGAAACCTGCGTTGGGAGTTGTGAAACAAACCTTAGTTGGTACTTGCCTTTCCTTTGGAAGAGGCAGAATATGTGCATTAAGCATTACAATGCAAACCCCTGTATTTAAATGTGCAGTCTTGCTTCTTATGTAGGATAAAAAAATGTTGCTTTTCAAGATTGCAAAGGATGCTCACAAAGCTTTGTATTAACACATGCACTTGTAATTTATATTCATTCTTGGGTAATTTGTATATGCAGCCTGTTGAGCACTCAGTAGGAGCAGCCTGTTTTTAACCTTCATTTATTTATGCAAAACCAGTTGAAACACAGCATTAGTTTAATCCTTTCTTCTTTTGTTTTGCAGTGCAATTCTCTTACCATGTCGGTACCGAAGGGTCCTATTCTTTGGGGTTGCCGCCAGGCTTGATTTGTGAATCATCTGATAAAGAGCCAGCTCCACTCCCAGAAATGTGCCTTAGGTAGAATCGCATGCCAGTGAGTCAGCTTTAGGGCAGCATTTTCAAAGGAACGCTATATAAATTACACAGTATCCCTGTGGGGGTGGCTCAGTGTTATGAAAAATCTGCTGTGGAGCATTCTGCACACACATCCACACAGAGCTGAGTCAACTGTCTTGGGTTAAATTGACTGAGTGCTGGTCTCACTTCTGTTGTTTTAAGTGTGCTGGTTTGTGTGACACTTCAAAGAAGATGAAAAGGAATGTGTGGTATCTTTGGGAGGAGCTGAACATGCTGGGAAGTCCAGAAAGTGTCAGTATTTCCACATTTGTCTCAGTGCAGATTAGTCTTTCTTGATAGATGCCTGATTATTTGGATTGATTTGTTTTTAGTCAATTAGACATTCTGCTGTCCGCTTTAGGTAATGGCTTTAAACTGACAGAGGGTAGGTTTAGATGAGATACTAGGAAGAAATTCTTGGCTGTGAGGGTGGTGAGGCCCTGGCACAGTCTGCCCCGTCCCGGGAAGTGTCCAAGGCAAGGTTGGATGGGGCTTGGAACATCCCGATCTAGCAGAAGGTGTCCTTGCCCTTAGCAGGGGATTGGAACTGGATCATCTTTAAGGTCCCTTCCAACCCAAAACATTCTGTGATTCTCTGATATATCTCTGTGTTTTTTATACTAAAATGTCACTGGTGAGTTCACTGAATTAATTGTCTTGGTTTTCAATGCAAGGGAAGGTGATTTGAGAAGAAAAAAAGCACGATCGAGACACAGCTACACCTGCAAAGGATTTTGGTGAAGCTTTGCAAGTGGACACATTCATTAGCACTTCACATCTTCAGAGTTACACATCCTTCTGTCAGAAGAGGGCCTAACTTTGCTTTTTGCAAAAACTTATCCTGTATTATGAAGCAAACGTGCATTACAGTCAACTCTTCAGCACCCAGGCTGTGTGCTGCTTCTGCCCTTTCCCAATCCACTCTCCTCAGACACGCAGTCATCAAGTGTTCGAGTCAGAGCTCTTGATGAGCTTGTCTGTGTGTTTACATTTTTAAAAATAGTCAGCTGTTTTACATAATTTTATTAGCCTCTGTTCTATGCATTTGTCATTACCTCTCTCACCTCTGATTTATTCCATCTCTGTTGGGTAAATGTGAGATAATGTAATCCACTGGCGATGGAAATAATTGTTTATGTAAAAATGAGCCATTATAGTGTTTAGTTCCTTATAAATATCATAACATACTCAGATTTAGATGAAAATAACTGACTTCTGTGGCACTGGAACTATGAGGTTGAAGGGATCTGGAAGGATGTCTAATTAACTGTGTGTTCTGAACAAATAACTTGTATGCAGCACTGCAGTTTAACTTTTCATTTATGTAGTCACAAAAGCCTGAAGAACGTACATGATGTTATTTGCTGCAATAATATAGGTACAGTTTCTCATTAAAAAAAAAAAATTATAGCTTCCAGTTGAATGGTAAGTGTTGAGAGGAGGTGGGTTGTTCAAATTGTTTTCTTTTAGTACTAACTGAAAGGGCATTAAAAGGCAGTGTTCTGCTAGAATTTTTTTTTTATTTTGACAGTTGCTAGAATTGGCATAAGAAGGTGATATGACCATAAGCAGGGAAAAGAAGTGGTCTGTTCCTCTGTGATTTAGAGGAAATGTGTTAGTAATAACCTAGAGTGAGTTTTTCAGCATACTGCTGTGAAAAAAGTAGTACCTCCAAAGTAAGAATCTGTCCTGGCCATAGGTTCAGTAAAAGAAGAGCTGGTTTGCTTCATACAAGCTAGGCATTTTTTATCATTAGTTAGCTCAATAACACCTAAAATGACAATGTAGAATTAAGGTTATGGTGTCATGGGGTTTATTAAGTATTTCAGGCTGTTGAGAGATACTCCTTGTTCAGCTTAAGTAAGTAAAATAAGAAACGTTCTAGATGTTACTATATGATACGTGATTTAGTATGTTGTTTGCTTGGCCTGAGTAGCTGGGTTTGATGAAGCCTTCAACCTTAAGCTGTGAACTTAGAGCTAGAAATGTTTGTTTCCGGAACAGAATTAATTTCCTTAGTAATCTTCCCACTAGCTGATAGAGCTGTGTTTTGTCCGTGGTGTGAGAAGGACATTGATAACAAATGGATATTTTAGCTGCTGCTGAGTACTGTTTACCTAAGTGAGGGCTTTTTTAGTTTCCTGTGCTCTGTCATGGAACAGAGGCACCAGAAGCTCAAACCACAAGATCAGCAGGCAACAACCACCAGCAGAAGCTGCAACTCCACAAGAGTTGAATGGCCTGCCTGGACATTGAGAAAGAGCCCAATGAGGTACTGCAAGGCCCCAGACCAAAACTCAGCACTGAACTAAGAGGCACAGGCAAGATGTGTGAGGGGGCGGGTGCCTAAGGTGTGGCTCTCTGGGGATTCCTTTGTTCAGGGTCCCTGTCCAGAGACTCACAGCTGATCTGCTGCTCTAACACTCTGTTAAATTATTTATTTTTATAATCTGATGCCTGAGACTCTGCTCTGGGAAACCTGCTATCTTTAATATAAGTCTTTGTGCAGTAGTATATATTAGTGAAAATTGTTCTTTAGGAAGCTACTATCATCTCTGAGTTTTTTTGCTCTTAATCATTTTTTTTTTTTAATCTACAAAAATCTCTTCCCAGAGCAAACAGTGCTGTGAAAGAACGCTCAGTACCCTCTACTGTGTTTAGGAAGAACCTGTGAGTTCAAGGTGTGATGACACAAAACAGGAGGCAGGTTTTAACCAGATTAGGTTTTTTTCTACAAGGATGATTTGTGCTTGCTCTCCCTTCCCTCCTTCCTGCCAGCTCTAGCAGAAAATGTCACTTACTTTCTCATTTTGATTTCTGCTGGCTTATTGAAAGGAATCTACCCACAGAGGAGTGAGCCAGTTATGTGCAAAGGAGGGAATATGATGGTGCAGTCACAGTTAGGTGGGTAAAGAATAGGGGATAAAACCTATCCTTGTTAGTGGCAGCAAACTGTTAGAGGGGCTGGGCTGTCTGTGCAAATCTGACCTTCAAGATTTCTTCCCTGAACTGCAGATTCCCTAGTGTACAAATTGTGTGCCTTTACAAATAAGTCCATGATTTGAAAATATTTCCCAGGTAGTGGTATGGTTAAATAATTTAATGGTTTCTGCACACTGGTATGTTCTGTGTGTGACTTGGAAAGTAACGTATTTTCTGTTCGAAAAATCCAGCACAGAAGTTTTTACAAAATTGCCTTTTAAAATCGTTAGTGCAGTATCTGTTCATCAGGAAAAGGAGAATGCCATTTCTGATCAACGTCTGATTAAGTATCCATCTGTGTCTGTAAGCATCACAACTTATTTTTCAGTGCTGTGTTCTCATTTCAGTAGAAAAATGGTTTTTCTCTAGCACCACCTTGAGATTTCCTTTTCTAGTGCTGTTACTAGAAAGGTGAGTGGCGAGAAAGGAATGAGAGTTTTTCAATAAAGTCTCTTCTTGCTGTTCTGTACATTTTTCAGGTAGAACTAAATAAGGACATTTTTTTCTTTCTTTGAGACAAGGCTTTCCTTGGCATAGATATTTTCTGCCAAACCGACTGTGTTCTTCCCTGCAGCAAAGTCTGTTTGAGTCATGGTGGGGTTTTTTTTTTCCCACTGAGAGAAAGGCAAAGCTCTGGTTTATATATATGTAAAAATAGTGGAATTGGTGATGTCTTAAGAGCCAGTTCAAGGGACCTGAAGAGTACAAACCTTACCAGAACGCGTATTTTTTTCTATGTACATGGAAACATGTCAGTGTCATGAAATTGCTATTCCCTCTACTGCCAACTCACTGAAAATCACTGTGTGAGGGATCAAACTAGTGTGGCTGGAGTAGTTAAAGATCCCACTTAATATTAAAAACTCCTATAAAATCATTGTAGTTGAGCTGTTAGCAAGGTGGCAATGTGCAGATGAAACATTTTCTTTTTCTGGCTGGTAGACCAGAGAGATGGAAAGGCAAGTGCAGGTGTTGCTACAGCCCCTTTGGGAAGTGTGAGGTAAATGATCTTTCCAAGCAGGACATCTGTGGAAAAAAATCAGTAGCTCACTTCAGCTGCCCTTCAGCTTTGTGTCAAGCTCTCTTCTTTGTGCTCCCTGGGCTAAAAGGTTGAACAGTGCAGAAGCTGTTCTGCAGTTATTAGTATGAATATTTAAGTATGTTTTCATTTGGCCAGGCTAATACTCTTTCGCTTTGTGTCTTGAGCAACCACTTTTTTCCCTGTGTGTACTTTTCAAAACTCGTAGAGAAGATATTTTTCATTTTAAAGTGCATGGCCAGAGGAAAACTGGGAGCTGCACTAGCAGTTACAATACAAATTCCACTTGTTCCATCACCAAATCTGTGTCTTACTTACCTGTATAATAGGAGAATTATTTGATAATACAGGTTTGTGAGTGAATTACATAGAAATATTGATTTTATTACAGTATTGACATGGATTTATGTCTCAGAACATATGTATTCATCATTTGGGTTTGTTGGTGCTCTGCTGTAGCCTTGGAAATAAATTGTTCCTACGTGATATTTACTGCTTACATTAAATTACTGGCTCCAGAAATTCTTCTTTGAAGTTGCTTTCAGGAGAGATTTACTCAGTGCAAGTATTCACAAATATTTTTCCTGATATATGTGTTCTTCTATTTCACAGTATGCATTTTATTCTGTTCTTTGGAAGGAAAATGCTGGGTTTATTTTTTGAGATTTTGCATTTGTGGCTTTTTTTTCCTCATACTTAGCATATCTGGTCTTGTCATCTCCATCTTGTGATGTCTGATACTAACCAACCTTTCTTTCCTTAGCTAGTGTTTCTCTCCCATAAGTATTTCCATCATTTCCTTGTACCATACAGCAGTTCATTCATTAGCCTGAAGGAACCATGAACTCTATTTTAGTGTTCTCTAAAAATGAAGTTTCAAAGTGGGTTAGGGTACACAGGACAATACTGAGCTTTGCACCTTTCAGAAGCAGGGAAGTATTTATACACCTTATATTGTGTATTACATACACGTATACAAGCTTACAGGCAGCTTGGGATGGATCAGGAAACTGAAGAAGGATTCTCAGGGTACAGAAAAATCTCTCTGAACCATCCATGCTTCCTCAGGGTGCTCAAGTGCTGATTGGCCTTCTCTGCAGAAATGCAATTTTTCAGATAAGATCTCACTGCTGCGTTTTCTTGCCTACACTTTGTGTTTTGAAGTGCCATAAATTTATAATTTACTGTACTTCTGAAGCTGTAAAGGATTTGTTCCATACTATGCATCTGCAAGCGAATGTGGTAATTGAAAGATCTTTATTCCATGTTGTATTCCAAGTGAAAATGTAGATGAAAGGCAAAGTGAGAATAATGAAGACAGAATGGTAACTATTGATCTCTCCAACAAAATTTCCTTGAAGTTGCTTCAAGTACTTCTGGATAGATAATGTGCAAGTTATCAATCAGGTAAACAGCTTGGTCTTCTTATTTGCACTGAAGCAATGCAATTTATTAAATTATAACTTGAAGTTAAATGTAGGATACTGGTGTGGGCGGATAATGTTTCTTGCTTACAGCCCCTAGTATTTAGTGCTTCTTTCCTGGCAGATTTGAGAGAATCTAGGTCAGCCTTGAGGTTCTCATATAACCAGAACTTGCATGGGAGACACTCAAGGACTTCCTGAATGGTGTATTAGATATTCCTAAAACATCTTTACATGACTCACCAGCATGGTGGTTCTCTGGTGAGAGCAATCTGTAGCTAATGCCTCTGAAGCCAGAGCCTGTAGCTGTGCCTCTGACAATTCAGTAGCATTTCATAGCACTTCTTTATGTAATAAGTCTTTGGTACGTAAGGTTCCATTGCTGAATGGTTCCACTGGGAATCCCATTCAGTGTGACTCCGGTACCATTTTTTGTGGGCGTGTAAATGAAGGAATAATTTGGTGTAACAGGATGCATTCACGAGGAAAAAGTAAATTAAGAAAACCAGCATGATGCTGAATAGTAAAATGCTCTTCTGTGGAGCCAGGCTGGGAGAGCTGGGGGTGTTCACCTGGAGAAAAGAAGGCTCCAGAGAGACCTTAGAGCCCCTGCCAGTGCCTGCCAGGGACTCTGGACAAGGGCCTGGAGTGATGGGATTAAGGGGCAATGTCCCACTGACAGAGGGCAGGGTTAGAAGAGATGTTGGGAAGGAATTCTTGGCTGTCAGGGTGGTGAGGCCTTGGCACAGGTTTCCCAGAGCAGCTGTGGCTGTTGTTCTGGGCCAGGTTGGTCGGGCCTTGGAGCACCCTGGGATAGTGGAAGTTGTCCCTGCCCATGGCAGGGGGTGGGACTGGAAGATCTGTAAGGTCCCTTCCAACCCAAACCACTCTGGGGTTCTGTGAACCCATACTGTGTGCAACAGAAAGCAGTGAGTTGTTTAAGGTAACACCATGAAGAGCAGGCTGAGTTACTTGCATAATTCTCTCCTACTGTTCTGTTCCTGTGCAGGCCACTGCATTGCTGGAGACCACGTCTAGCTCACCCAGCCTCCCAGACAACGTGCTCAATGCTTTGAGTCTAGAAGGACCTTGCTCTGCAATGAAGATGGAGGCAGTAGGAAAAGCAGAAGAACTTGTTGATTCAGAAGTTCCACCAAAGACTTCTGAAAAGCATGAGACTCCTCCTGATGAAGATGGGCCGATAGAACTCGAGACACAAACTCAGAAGGACAGCGTGCCCACTGCAGCAGACTCTGCGGTGCTCTCTTCCATGCCTTGCTTACTGATGGAACTGAGGCGGGACTCCTCGGAGTCTCAGCTGGCATCTACGGAGAGTGACAAGCCAGTGGGTGGCCGAGTTTATGAGAGTGACTCTTCCAATCACTGCATGCTTTCTCCTTCCTCCAGCGGGCATTTGGCCGACTCAGACACGTTGTCTTCCGCAGAGGAGAACGAGCCCTGCCAAGCTGAAGCCGCCACAGAGGGAGACCCTTCTGCGGTGTCTGGGGCTGCGGTCGGGAGGAAATCCAGGAGATCCAGGTCTGAAAGTGAAACTTCAACAATGGCTGCCAAGAAAAACCGACAGTCTAGTGATAAGCAGAACGGCCGAGTAACCAAGGTAAAGGGTCACCGGAGCCAAAAGCACAAAGAGAGGATCCGGCTCTTGAGACAGAAGCGGGAGGCAGCTGCTCGCAAGAAGTACAACCTGCTGCAGGACAGCAGTACCAGCGACAGTGACCTGACCTGTGACTCCAGCACGAGCTCATCAGATGATGATGAAGAGGTTTCAGGGAGCTGCAAGACAATCACTGCAGAGATACCAGGTAGAGGATGTTTTTTAAACTGAACTGTAACGCGCCTGACATCGTTTCTCAGCTGTCATGCTAAGTTAGATGAGTGACACTTGAGAAAAACCCAGGAGAACTGCAGCTCTGTGTAAATTTGAAGACTGCAGTGCAATAACAAGACGTGGGCAAATTTTAAAAATGTGTTCTGAGGTTCCTGTGCACTTTTGCACACCAACAAAGCATAGAAATGGTAAATGGGAGGAAGGACTACCTTTGAAGTCTGGATTTTTCAGATCTTTGTAAGCCTATATGAACTCATGTCAGTGCTGTCAAATCCCCTTAGATGGTGATAATCTAATTCTTAAGATAAGTGGCCAGCTATGCTTTAATATATAAAGCCCACAGCTTGGTAGCTGTGTTAGAAATGGCACAACACACCTCTTGCCTGTATAACAGTAAGGCCCTGGCCATTATTGCACTTATTCTGTGCTTTCAGCTCAACATGTCAGTGCATGACAAACCTGCTTAGCCTTATTCTAAGTTCTTGCAGATTGCAGCTGGTCACCTATTTTAGGATACAAAATGCAATTACACAGGTGCCCAAGCTATATTCACACCTAAATTTTCAACATTTTAGACAAAGTTGTTACTGTTTTCCTATGTCATAAGGATCAATAATTTCTACACTTCTAACTTGCTGACACATCTATGTTAAGATGGGAGGCAGCAAATTATAGGGGCCTTCTTGTCATTTTATTAGTGTCATTTTATTAGCAAAAGAAAGTTGAATTCTTCAAGGTTTTTGTCTGCTGAGTCTTTGTTATTTTATTAGCCCAAGCGCTGTGGACAGGACTTTGTGTGAATTATTCTTGCAGCATATTATACCATAGAACCATCATCATATGGCAATCGGAAATAAAATCCATAAAAATAAAAATACATAAAAATAAACTTTTTGGCTTGCCAATTTTTACTGGGTTACATGCCTTTTTGCCTGTTGTGCTAGAAGTTTTTTCTTTTTGAGAAAAACAACATCTTACAAAGGAGAAGAACATTTAAGGGAAAACTGCAATATTAAGTTGCTGAACTAATACTTCCTAGACAAATTATGTAAAATATTGCAGCAGATTTTACAAATAACTGATTTAACTGAGTTGATTATGGTGGATGATGCTTTCACCACGAAAACTGGCATTTTTCCCACACCTGCTAGGAAGCAGGTTGCACAAAGGAAGTAAATGTTTATTATTAGAATGTCTGGAAAAGGCATAATATCCTCCTGTAATTATTGTGTAGTAAACTTTTAATAGAGATCTAAAATTATTTTTACCAATTCAGTAGTTAGTCAGTCTTGTAGCTTTCGTAGTTTTGCCTTTTTATTTATAATATTTACACTTTGGGCTATTTAAGTCTGATTTAAAGCCTGTTGAAGAAGACTGTTTCATTGATTTTTGGGACCGGTTCTTCCCCACCTCTGAAAAAACCCCAAAACACACAGAATAAATCCCTCAGGTCACATTCTTTTTTTAAGTCATAAAAGTACCTTGTGACCCAGAATGGCACCACATGGTATTTTCAGGTCTGCTTAGGTTTCTGAGGGCCGTTGTGGGGATCTGAAGCCACTCCAGGGTATTTTTAGTGTGTCACTGGGCTCTTCTGTATTTGACTCTTGGTCTTGACCACGAGATTCTTGTGGTGAAGGAATCCCATTGCATGAAGAGCTTGACTATTGGCGATGATTACACCAAGGCTCAGCTTTACCTGCAGTGCAAGAGTGCACAGACCATCCTGAGGGAGGGACATTAACCATTTATTCTAATTTTATAGCATGTGTCATCTGCTTGGTGTTGGGTTCTGCTTAAGACGTTAAAAGCTTTGAGCTGCCCCCTTGGTGCAATGGGGTGTGACACGTACCTGCCACGCTGTGGTTTTCCTTTAAAGAGAAATGGCTTTACCTTGTGGGAAACGCCTTCCAAGGGCAAGAGAAAAATACCCTCTGTAGAGATAAGGATGTGTCCAAAAAATGCATCCTGTGCTGCTTGTGGGGGAAGGAGACGTTGTGGTTTTTAGAGCTGCAGTGGAGCTGCGAGTCTGGTTGGACGCATAGCGCTCCGTCACAGTGGTGGGTTCCCAGGCCATCTGCCATCCCTCTGCCTGGAGCTGGCAAAGGACTCAGTTCCTTTTTCTGGCTAGAAATCCATTTCAGTGCACTTAGCAAAAGACTGTGAATAGCCTCAAAATTGAGGGAGTGAATGTGTAAATAGAAAACAATGCAGGGTATCAAAAAGTGTTATTGGAATTTGAGGCCGTGAGTGTTCTCAGCACACACTTGAAAGCCGAAAGGTTTGACTTCAGTGTCAGGACACAAGCATGAAAAACTTTTGCCTTTACTTTTAAAAGAGTTATCTGTACACGTTGATGGAGAAGAATTTTTTACAGGCAGCACGTGTTCCTGTTAGTGTGTGTTTGGACATTCAGCTGCAGTCTTGAGTACTTACTCAACATCACTTATTTTAATATAATTTTCATTTTTATCCTTCTGTTGCCTGAAAAACAGCTTTGCCAACAGAGGTGCTTTAAAATTTTTAGTGACAGTTAATTTGGCCTTCATGACAAAAATTACACAGACTCTTAAGCTGTCAACACAGGTAGTGTTGCAGCAGACAGTTTGTGTGTGGTCTGAAAAATGAAATTGCCACATTTGAGAATACAGTAGCCTTTCATATTGTGTTAGTAAAACTCTTCCATTTAAATAATGCAGTTACCTTTTTTAAAACCATCCACATCACTGGCTCAGAAATATGTTTGGCTAAATTTGTAAGGTAAAGAAAATGTTCAGTGAAATACATGAAAATGCCATGAAGTTGCAGACAGAGCTGTTGTACAAGAGAGTCAGGTCTTTCTGCTGAACTTAAAGGTACTGTGGATTAAAATAGTGGCAGGCTTGGTTCTCTCCTCAAGAAGGACTGAGGAGTCGAGATTTTACTGGTCATACTTCAATACAAGTACTGTGAGCTGCACAGGAGCTCAGCACAGTGTAAGTTACAGTATTCTGAATGCATCCTGTGGTGTTAATTTACACCTGAAAATACAGGTTCAGTGTAAACTTCAGGGTGCTCCTGATGTGAGCAGTCATAATCTTTGGTTCTTTATTTCAGGGAATGCTGTGATTTTTGGATTACTGCAGATGAGGAACAATTTGTTGCCTTTTAATGACTGAGCTTCTCTGTTGGCATTTAGGATTTTGCTGTTCTTAAGCACCACATAAACATGGCATAAGAGTCCTGAAAGAGATCCTGCTAGACTTCCTGGTGTAGTAGGAAGTTTTTCCTTTAAACAATTTCACATGTGATGTTGCAAATTAACTCTGAACGAAATTGGGATGACAGCAAGTGTGGGAATCAATATCTATTGCTATGTAAACACTTCTCTTTTGGAAGAAGTAAGGGATTTTTAAAAAATCGAATACTATACAAAAATATTTGCTTTTTAACACCACTGTGCTTTCTACCACTCAGAAAAATCTGAATTGATACGGGGGTGACTTATGTTTTAGGCTATCACAAAAATGTGTTAAAAAGTTTGAGTGTTAATGTTGAAAAAGCTGCATCTCACTTTGTTAAAAAAAAGACAAGACTTTTTTAATAGGCAGTAAACCCAAAGAGACAGGCACAGATTCCTTACTCCTAAGAACTGTGCATAGATCTTGAGTGAAGCACCTGCAAGGGATGAATTTGGTTCAAGTAACTCAGAATGACATTCTTTGTAGTTAATTGTTAGGAAAAAGAAATAGTCTGTTAAGAATGATTTGGTATAAGATATTAATTTCGAAGTGTCTGCAGCAGAGTAACACAGAGGAACCAACCATTGCTAGTTTAGAACAAAGAAAAAGCATATCTTAATTTGTTATGTTGCCAGACCTCCTAAATTAAATTACTTTGGATTTGGTTATTACTTAGACTGTACTTAAGAGATCCCATAAAAAGACAGTGCTGGGGCGTTTCTTAGGTGCTGTTTTGCAGGAGGTGTTGTCTTGAAAATGAGAGAGGAATCTTTGATTCTAACCCATATGTGACCTCAAATTTCTTGTCCTTTAAACTTGGCATAATTAAAAAAACTATAGTTTAAAATTTTTAGACAGAAGAGGGACCAACTGATTTTTAATTTGTGAAAACGCATTTTTAGGCTTGGGATTTTTCAGCCCTAAAATGAAGAAAAGATTGAATAGGGCATGTTATAGTAACTGCATGGGAAGCATTTAGAACATTGTATTGCTGCTACTGTAAATTGGAGATACTCTGTGAAGGATGGCTTTTAAAATTTGTATTGCAGGGCAATATATATTTCAATACATACTTTATTCAGTTTACAAAACAATTTTGTCAACTTTGACCATTCTAGTTCATTCTTTACTTTAGAAACCTGAGAAGATTGTCTCACTTACCACGATCAAAGGGTTTTATTTAATTTGCAATTAAAACTTAACATTTATTAAAACTTACGTGTAAGTCTGTGGAAATCAGAAAGATTGTAATTTAGTTCCTTGAGTTTAAGATAACATCCTGACTAAAGACAAACAGAATCATACTGGATGTTCAGTACTAGAATGAAATGAACAGAAGAAATACTTGTTTCAGGGAGGAAAAAATTACTGAATATACAAAAGGAGCCATGTTTTAGAAAAAAGGTACCATTTTACTTAATTAATTTTAGTTAACATGCAGTTCGAGGGATGTAAATTAGTTGCTATAAAGTAATTATTTTTAGCAGAGGACTTGAATGCTAAACTTCGGTGTGTCTGATAGGCAAACAGATGGGTGAGAAAGCCTTACAAACTACTCTTCAGAAATAAGAGAATAACCCTGGGCTTTGTTCAGCTCTTACTGAAGGATCTGTGTATACCTCATTTAAATAGCTCCTAAAAAGAATGTAGTGTTTAAGTGATACTGTAATTTCATGTACTCAGTGAAATCCCAATAAAGATTTAGTGCCTTATGTTTTTATTAGTAAATATTTACTTAGGTTGTGCAATGATTTCTCTCATTCTTAGGGTATGTTTTATTACTCTTAAGCTAGAAGATGCTACAAGTTTCACATTTAGATATTAAATTATCATCTTCTGTACCTTTGTGTAGTTTAATGTGATGCTTGTCTTGTTTTGGAATTACCTTAGGTAACATTTTTATGTTTGGATGGCATGCACATATTGTTTATGATTCCTCAAATGGGTACAGAGCCTCATTTTCTTGGGGGTTTTTTGCTTCCTAGATGATTCCTGAGTGAACTCTAGACTTTAAAATATAGATTCCACTGCCTTTTGTTATTGATATGTAGAGTAAGGCCATGAGGATTGGCTTTCTCTTCTGGCTGCTGAAGTTCTTCCTGATAATCCCAAAGCCAGTCATTTCCACTGTCCTTATGATGGATAGCAGGAAGCAGAACAGTTTCCTTCCAACCATTCCCTGTTTTCTGCTTTGCCTGGGACTGACTGTAGGAATGGTGGTTCAGGGCAGGGTCCTGGCTGGTGTGAGGCTGGTCAGGGCTCCATGGCGTGAGTTTGGAGCTGCGTCCATCACGCCTGGCCCAGAGGATGCTCTCCCCTCCTGTGTCAGCACAGCACTCACGTAACCCCTCCATGTCTGTGTGTTTGTTGTGTGTTCTCCTCATCAGCATTCTGTGTGGTTCCCAAAATCAGGCCATGAGCTTTGGGCCAATTCCACCTGTGTTTAACAGCCTGTTTATAAAAGGGTCCAAGTGTGTAAGTAAAATGCACGTAATTATTCAGGTTTGTCAGTTAAAAAATAGCATTTTGGATTGCAGCTTAATAGAACTAAACGTGTTATTGTATAGTGGTTTTGACACCTTCAGTTGAATTCAAAACAGAAATTGCAAGGGAACTGGAGTAATTTGGTAAAAAAAGAGACCTTTGTGACAGAATTGTCTGAGACTTCTAGAACAAAAATAATTTCGAAGCCAAAATTTCTATTATAACCTCAGTGGGTCTAAAATGTCATTATAACAGTAATACTGTTGGTTAATATATGCTAATTCCTCTCCCATTGTTGTATCCAAGGGGCAGAATTAGAAAAGTTGTTTTCCTGAGTTAAAATGCCTTAATAAACGATATTATGTTCTTACTTAATGATGTCTTATCAAATGGCCTCAATGTCTTTAAAGCTGGCTTCAGTCGTGCTGGGGGATCTGGAGGAGCGACCAGGGAAATTCCAGGATTGCTTGACAGGGGCACCGTGTGGGATAGGAACTGCATAGGCAATGTCCTGGAAGAGGCCATGAACTGCTTTGCCGAGATGCAGAGGCAGACAGAGGAGAAATTTCGCATGTGGATAGAAAAGCTAACCCGTCTTGACACGGATGAAGAAAGCAAGCAACAGCTGGAGCCCAGGGAACCTAAAATCCAACTAGTTGGCCAAAGAATCCCCCCTACCACACAGTCAGGGGCTTTCGTGCAGATGCCTGATAGCCAAGTACTTCCTCAGCAGCCGTTTAATTCGTACGTGGGCTATCAAAATGCCGATGCCGCGCTCGAGTTTCCAGCGACTTTTAATAACAATTTTCCACCTGTCTTTCCAGAGAATGGGAATATGGCAGAGCCTGATCTGAATCAATCATAAACTTTAAAAAAAAAAAAAAAAAAAAAACCTAAAAAAAAAAATCAATCTGATCTTTGCAATCTTGATGTTATTTTGGATTATGCTAAAAAAACGAGGTTTGCTTTTCTCTTTGTATGTGTTTGTTCTGTTTTCTCTTTTGGGTTTTATTACCATGATATTGTTTTTCTTAATTTATAGTGACTACATGTAGTTTAAAAAAAAAAATCACAGTATACCCACCTGCATGTGCCAGTACACACATCTAAACACCTTTAAAGGTGTGTGGGGGGAACCACCCTAAGCTTTCATCACCAAACTCGGGAAAATAGAACTTAGAATCCTTGTCTAGATACCCCAAAAACAGTAGGGCTGTGTTTGCTACAATAGGAGCATTCAGGGTATTCATCCAGATGCCCTTTTTGCATGTTAAAACATTTATATAAGGAAATAAGTTTTATATTTAAAGAGGTAAAGCACCCTAGAGATCCAGACTAGATACAGACCCATGACTTTTCCTTAACTCCATTCACTCTCAAGTTTTGCAACTTGAACACGCCTTCTTCATTTTTAGGCAGAACTAATAAATAAGCTCACCCTAAAAATGTAGCTATCTATAACAAGCGTGAACAGTGGATTTCATTCCTTTTTGGTCTCCCATTTGGCAGTTCATTCCCTGTCCAGGGTTTTTATCAGTGTCACTGCTGTGTTGCATGTGGCATATTTATGGAAGCAGCTGTCTCACCCCGTGTGCACACACAGGCACATGCACACACGTCTACATGTGTTTGGTTTGGGTGCAAGTCATCTCCACTAATTCCAGGTGTCTGCTTTGCTGTTCCCTGGGTCTCAGTGAGAAGAGATAAGCTTTCACTGAGGATGCCTCCTGGCACTGTCTTTCTCTCCTATGAGTTGTGCCAAACCTCGCTTATCGGCGGTCCCCAAGAGATAACTTTTGGGTGAGATGAGTCACCCCAACCTGTGCACACAGAGCAGCCGCTGCTTCCTCCTGTAAATACGGCCCAGCCACATCCTTCATGCTGGAATAAAAACAGCCCTCTCTGCCCTCAGATAAGCAGTCATCAGGGGATGGGTTGGGCCTCGGCACAGGAATTTAAAGGAAGGCTTGATAAGTAAACACCGTGGTGGTCTGATAGCTGCCAGCCTGGGTCAGACCAGACTGCTTGTGAACACCACTGGAATCATTCTTTACTTGTGATGGGGAATGCCACAACATCAGATTCATTTGAATAATGCAAGAATTTGGTGTTTTGCGGATTCTTTTTTTATACTAATAGTTATCCTGAATAGGCAGGCTTGAAACTGTGATGTTTAAAGTAGGATTAATTTAAACAATATATTAGAAATATTTAATTCTTCTTACTATTGCTACACCCAGGGATTTTTTGGTCATCTCTCCAATAAGGCCTTCCTTCATGTGAAGTGACTTCTCTGTAGCTACCAAAAAAATGTATAGTTATCATCAGGTAGAACTTAATAAAAGTTTCTAATGAAAATTAAATCAAAATTTTTACAATGGAAAACGAAAGTGCAGCTTAAGTAAAGAAAACACTTAGGTCTCCTTTAGTTCAGTTACTCTGCCTTTTAAACCACAGTCACTGTTTTTCCTAATTATTTTAATTTGAGTTCTTTTCCTCCTCTTGGGAGTAACCACAGTATCTTCTGTTGGTCAGGCTTTTTTTTACCCTCCCAGAAGTCAGTGGGAGTTTTTCCATCAATTTGTATGACAGGTTGGATCAAACCTGTAACAGGAACTCAAGAAATACTTTTTGTTGTCGGTATAATATCGACACTGGTATTTTAACATTATTCTTGTCCTAGACTGACTTTTTTTAAGTATATGATGCCTTCATTAAATAAAAATCAGGTTAGAGACCTGTGTTATTTTCAGAGTAACTGTTTGAAAGACTATGCAGGAGATAATTTTTAAATACTGGGATAAAGTCTTTTCAGATCACCTTCATGTGTAATTTTGATACCAAGATTTTGATATTAACTTGTTAGAAAACTCCCTTGTCTGAAATAGTGTGCATTTCAGGTAAAAGTTAAACTAGTTGTTCTATGTTTGATTGCAATCTAAAAACTTGTCTTCATCTGTTTAAAAAAATTTTTCAGGGAGGAGTATTTGCTGATAAAAAAACCCCTACCAAAATGGATCCTTCTGGTGTTCATAGATTTTATATATATATATATATATATAAATATATATATAAAAATATCTTTATGATGATGATAAGAGCAGAATATTTTAAAGCATGACAACTTTATGAATCTTCCCCTGCATGCAGAAGCAGCTTTTTGCACTGACTGGTTTATTTTAATGTCTGTATGTCTGTAAGCATGCCCATAGTCTTTTTTGTAAAATAGTATAAATGGAACAATTAGGTATTTCAGAATGAATTGTGTAAAGAGTTCAGTTGAACTTATTTATCTCTCAGATTGAAACATCTTTACATACATATCTCAAAAATGGATAACAACTTAATTGGGTTTGTAGCCAGTGAAATTTCTGCCAATTTTCAATGTCTTGGTCACATAGTCTTTAAAAAAGAAAAAAAAAAAAAAGGAAAAATATTGAAATAATTCAGTGTATGAATAGATAAAAATTTGGGTTTGGTTACTGGAGGCCAAAATTTAAATCTTTTATTTTTGTCCATCACTGCTAATTGTTATTTTCAACGCAAGCAGCTGTGAACATAAAAGAGCAAGCAGAGGATGACAGAAGTTGAGCATATAGACTTTAAAGCTGTACTCTTTCTAGGATAAAATTATCTCAAGGCTCCCAGAAGGTGGAGGAAATAGTTCCTACTAGATGTAATTTTAACTTAATTTCCCCATGAAAGCTACCTAGTTGAAGGCTGAAAACACTTGTGCAAGGTCAGTGGTTGTAAATTGTTTTGTAAATGGTAAATAATGTTTTCCTTTGGTCACTCTTTCCACTTGGCTCAAAACCAGAGCCAAATCTTCAGCTGTGTCACAAACCATCTCCTTTGAAGTGAAAAGTGTGCTCTGATGTGCACAGCTGGGTATCTGCTCCATGAGCTGGTTTTCCACGTGGGGAAGTATGTTTGGGCTGAAGCTGAGAGGGGAACCCCACCTTTCTGTTCAGGTGTAGTGTAACCTGCCCAATGAAGGATTGGCCAGTTGCTTCTTGATCTGTATTCTGAGTCCAGGAGGTGCAGAGCCCTGAAGGAACCAACCTCCAGATACCAAAACTAGTGATGAGTCTGTGTTTTAGCTGTGTGTGACAGTCTTTGGCATCTCTTTGAGAAAACAGGTTCTCAATACATAGTTTCAGATTTTATTTTTTTTTCCTCCTGGGAATATTTTCACTATATTTTTATGACATGGCTGCAGTTGAGTTTGTCATGATTTCCATTATAAGCTCTTATTTTCAAAGGGCTTCGACTAGAAACCCTCAGGGAGTTAAAATTTCTTCAGATGAAATTTTAACACAAATTTTTATCTTACCCATTCTGAATCTCACGGAAACAGTCTGACTTATCTAAGACTACTTTAGGGCTATCAGAAGGAAACTCATCTGCTTTCCAACCCTGAATTACATTTTGAATGTATGTTTATGCTCACATCTCATCAAAGTACTTCAAAACCACCAAAATTAACAAGTAGGGGAGAAATCAACAGGAGTTTTGCACAGGCATGGAGAACCACAGGTAATTTAGAGTTTCTCTAATTGCCCCAGGATTTATACTTCAGAATGGTGTAAAGAAACATTTTAGTTCCTTTAAGGAATTTTACTTACGGTTTGAAAAGGTCAGATGCATTGAGTCAGGTGAGCTGGTTTAGAGTGGTGTAATTCCAGGGATGATGGTGCCAGTTTAAACCTAACTGACCTGTTCATAGAATAATGCAATTTTGGGTTGGGAAGGGACCTTAAAGATCATCCAGTCCTACCCCTGCCATGGGCAGGGACACTTTCCACTACCCCAGGTTGCTCCAAGCCGCATCCAACCTGGCCTTGGACACTTCCAGGGATGGAGCAGCCACAGCTCCTTTGGTTCAGGGTCCTACATCATCATTTTATGTATTTAATTATATGTTTTTAAAACAGCAGCTGTTCCAGCATAGGAGCAGTGGAGCACCTGTACAGCCCTGGAGTTGGGATTTAGCAGCAGGTGAAACACAGCGACTTGGTTCACATTTTTTGTGCAAGCGCAAAAGAAGTAAGCCTTTATATAAAGGCTCAGTTTAAATTTCACTAAATGTCAAACTGACATTGCAGTAAAAGGATTTCCTCCTAGAATCAGTCCCTTTTTAGGAATCCTTGGAAGTCCAGGGGCTTCAGTGTACAGTGTTTTTGCAGGCTTGGCTGCAGGTTCTTCCCAAGGCATTCATGTTCCTTTCAGTGGGTTTTCTAAGGAAGGTCTTTAGGAAGAAACATCTGAATGGTCAGGTTTTATTTGAAAAAAAAATTAACATGCAACATAAACCAAACTCAAGGCAATTTTTTCAGATTTTCTATTGCAAAAATAACAGTGCAGGGAGAACAAAAAAGACAAAATGTAAAACTTTCAGTATCATTTTTAACAGTACTAGAACAAAATAATTCAGGCAGAAATACACATTTATTTTTTTAAGATCAATGTCTTTTACTGTTTGTGCAGGATTGTTGGGTTATTTTATCTGAACTGCTAGGGTAAAGACTGGAAAACCAATCTTAAATTCAATGAAACGGGATTGTATTTGGCAGTTATGGTACAAATTGAAACGTGTTTATTATCACTGATTTCTCTTTTAATATATTTTGTCTCTTTCTGTATCCACAACTGTATGTGGATAAATTTATAATAAATTTATAATATTTCAAGGGCATTAAGAAATTAAACCCTAGCCCCACTGATAGTAGTAGAAATTTTCTACTGATTTTAGTGGGGCTAGCATTTAATCTCAATAAAAATTGCACTTACTCTGCAGTTTTTTGTCCACAAAATCCTTCAGCTGACCTTGAGGGGAATCTTTTTCCTGATGAGGGTGTGTAATTCAGGCCAGTTGAGTAGATGTTTTTAAAATAATGGGGGTCTGCGCTGTGACTACTGCAGTTACACATGTTAGAACAAAAGCACTGTGTGATTTGTACTGTAGAAGCCAGAATAATCAGGCTGATTGATAGAGATGGACAGTACCTTGCAAAAATTGGTGTTTTTCACAAATTTCATTAGTCTTGTGGTGTTAGATCAGCGAAATGAAGGCACATGGGAAAATGGTCTTACTAAGTTAGGAGGGATTTCAAGTGCAGAGCAGTGGAGCAGGGGATTAGTGTGGACGATCACAGGCTGTATCAGTCCTGCGGGAAGGGGCAGTTTGTGCTTGGAGAAGTGGAATGTTTTCTGCAGGGGTGCGTGTTTGCTGCCTTTTCCTAATGGAAGTTGCATTAACACAGGGAATTACTTACCTTTTTTAACTGCCGTGGCTATGTGAGGGTGTGATGGTTTCCAAAACCCTCCTGAGACACTTCTCAAAGTAAAACTGGGGAAGAGATCTGGTTGATATATCTGCTACCATAATTATTGCATTTTTAGGCAGCATCACAGAAAATAACTCCTATAATGCGATACAAAGTGGATGCCACTTCCCGGTATTCTCAATCCACAGCCATATTCCATGTGCCTTTGCTTAACGCACAATGAAAAATGCTTTATTATCTTCATTCTTCTTTTGGTAAATTAAATCGAAGATATTTTCCATCTAGTCATCAAAAAGCCTGAAAGAATGAATGTTGTTCAGCAAGACTTGAATTTTTGAGATTTCTTTTCATGTGATATATTAAAAAGTATCCAGTCTGAGAACAGATAATAATTTGATCGTGTTGTTTTGATTTAATTTTATAATTATGGTTTAAAAAAAACACCAAACAGAAAAGCTTTACTGTGTGAAATGAAGGAAAATGTCAGGAAGTGGATTCACTGATAAAGTTCACTTTATGATTTTAGAGAGAATGTTGTTACACTGCTATTGTTTTTTATTGTATTTACAATGTATTATTTGCTTAACCCTGTAAATTTTGAAATGTAACTACTGTAACCTGGAATAAATAAATAAATCTAAATAGCAATGAAGTGTTTCATGTTGCTAAACAACATAAAAAAGCAGAGATCTCCAGCCCCCCACTCCCTTTTGGGAGTCATTTTAGGGTTCAGGTAGTTTGTGCCATTTGAGCTGCACATGCTCTTGAAATGGCAGGTCTGGGTCATGTTTTAAGTAATACCAGGTTTGTATTTTTTATCTAAAACAAAAAGACTGTCACTTCACTCTGTAGTTTTGTGTATCAGTACTTTCTGTTTGGATCAGTCACTGATGTGTCCACTGTAACACTATTTTGGCAAGTCACTTAGGATAAATCTTTTCAGATTTGGCACACAAAGTACTTGGTTTTGTTTCAGTTGTTTCAATTAGAACCATCTATCTGATCTTAAAACATATAGATAATAAAGTCCATTCTATGTTTTGTGTAATCTGGAAATAAATGGGCATTATCTCTTAAATTTAAGCATCAAGTGTAAGTGAGGGCATTCGTAAATCTTTCATTATTTTAAAATGTCTCAGTATTCTCGTTACATAAAAATAAATTCAATTTGGAGTAGTGAGGCTGGGATCATCAGTGCCCACAGCCAAGTTCACAGCCAAGAGGTGAAGGTGAGGCTGGCAGAGGCTGTGTCTCCTGTGGCTGTGTGTAGCCTTTTTAGCGTTTGCACCTTTCCCAAAAGCATTCCTGAGCACTGCTTCTAAACTCCTCAAACATTCACCTGTTAAAAATAGCCCAGTAATTGGAGGGGAGTGTTGTTCTCAGCTGGGCTCAGCACCTCTGCTCCTTAGCCTTGAGCAAGCTGCAGGCTGCTGCCTGCCTCAGTTTCCCCCGTGGACAAAAGGAGGTTAATAACCACCTCGGAGCTCTCCAGGATCCACTAATGGAGAGCTTTTTGTAAGAACAAAGTGCTGTAATTATTGTTGCTGTTGTTACTGTACCTGTTCTGTGTGTCTTAAAGCTTGGGTGATATTCACACCGAAATATGACTCCGTGTCTCTTCCTTGCAGAGACAGTGATGGCTCCAGAGGGCAATTCAGACCACCAAAATTAGGCTTTTAATTTTGCATTTATTTTAATCGGGATAGTACTCTGGAGATTTCAGTCTTTTTTCCTCTACTTGTAGAGGAAATGTAGCAAATTTTAAATCCCATCCCTGAGGCTGGAATTCATCTTGCTGAAGTTGAGCACTGTAAAATTGAGGTGCCTGCTCTAAGGTGGTATCTAACCTTTTTCTGTTTGCTGGGGAAGGGGAGAAGATGGTGCTCATGATGCTCCAGGCTGCAATTTCCAGGCGGAGATTGCCTGACTCTGAACTTCCTCTGTCTGGGGAAGGAGTTTAGGTGATGAGCTCAGCTCTGCATGCCTAAACGTAAGAAAGATTAAGAGAAATAATGACTTGTAGTCACTCACAGAATGGTTTGAGTGGGAAGAGACCGTAAGGCTCCTCTCATTCCACCCCTTGCCATGGGCAGGGACACCTTCCACTATCCCAGGCTGCTCCAAGCCCTGTCCAACCTGGCCTTGGACACTGCCAGGGATCCAGGGGCAGCCACAGCTGCTCTGGGCACCCTGTGCCAGGGCCTGCCCACCCTCACAGACAGCAATTCCTTCCCAATATCCCATCTGTCCCTGCCCTCTGACACTGGGAAGCCATTCCCCCTTGTCCTTTCCTTCCATGCCTTGTCCCAAGTCCCTCTGCAGCTCTCCTGGAGCCCCTTTAGGCACTGCCAGGAGCTCTGAGGTCTCCCTGGAGTCTGAACACCCGCAGCTCTCTCAGCCTGTCTCCACAGATTTCAAGAACTTAATTCTCCACTCAGGTTCTGCCAGCTAATACATTGTGTTTCCTTTGCAAGGATAAACAGTGCAGTGCAAAGGGACAGTGCTTCTTATGGAATGGCTGCTTTTAACCTACAGCTGAAATTTTACGCTTGAGTTCCCCTTTTTGCTTGTGCTGCCATTATAATGAAGTAAGGGATAATGGGAGTGTGGATCTTACAGCATGGGTTAGGCTGCTGAGTGTTGAGATGTGGCTCTAAGAAAAGCAAGGGAGCAGGTAGCAGATGAAAAATGATTTAATTTTCTGTGTTGCAAGTTTAAAATGAGAACTGGTATGAGTAGACCTGGATTTTTGTGCACGTCTCCTGATTCAGTTGTTCAGAGTGGAATTAGTTTTGATGAGCTGTGTAAATTAAGGGAGAACTGGACACTTGGAAATGCTGTCCCCGTGATGACCTCTGCCTCTGAATTCTTTGGGGAAGAAAAAAAGAAAGCAGGCTTTCCCTCCCCCCTTACAGCATTAAATGTCAACAGCTGTATTTTGCTGCTGGTACTTATTAACTTTCAGCCTTGCATTTTTCAAGCATTTGTTGCTTTAGAAATGAATTAATGCTTGTCACCAGGGAAATGTATTTTTTCCAGCTACCTTGGGTTCTCAAAAGATGTAATTTTTCTAAAGTAGATAGTTTAAATTACTGACCAGGAAACGTCCTAACTGTTCTACAGTAAGTCTTGGTTCTGGCATGATTTGTCTTGATGTCTGTTTTTTAATCTGGTGAAGTCCTGTTACAGTCAGTAATTACGAGTAGTGTCTCTATTATAAAGAAAAGATGATGAATTACACCTATGGTTGTAGTTAACCCTTTTTATCTTTTCAACTGAAAGCATTTTTTCACTTTATTACCTAGCTGAAGCCAACTGTCCTTATTTCTTGGTACCATACATTCACTTTGCATCACATCACTGGGTGATCACATACTTGGCTAGGGAAGTATTATTTATTTCCAAATTTAACCACTCCTGTCCCATCCATGCAACACTGAAAAGGAAACAGGCTTTTGGGAACAGAAGATTTTTATAAGATTTTTTTTTTTTATAGGATTTCTCTGCAACTTCCATCTAGTTGTTGTTGCCTGCAACTTTTTTGTTGTTTGGTTTTGTGTGGTTTTTGTTGACTTTTTTTTAACACACATAAGCATTTATGCTTATTTCTTCTTTTATAAATATGGGAAATCTGAGGATTTGTTGCAGTGTGGTGGCCATTGTCTTGGCTTTGTTGGTCATTTACTGGTGATAGGTATGGGTAAACCTGGTGTTGGGGGCCTTTTCAAATTTCTGGATCTGATCCTGAAAGGCAAGGCTGAGAAAAGCAAAAATAGACCTCTGCTGTGATTGCTTTTTAAATAGGAAGCTTGTTTGGGGTTCTTTTTTCCAGATTGTTAAATTGGTGGCTATTACCCTGACAAATATAATTACAGTGTGTAAATGATACTGAAAATATTTTTGTCTTTTTGATGTATACTGAATTTAAGCTAAGTTATAAGGTGTGCTCTTTGGAAGTGTGGAAGATACAAGAGTGGAGCTACAGATAACAAGTTTATGCTTGTATTTCCTACTGATGAAGACTTTCACACAAGTTATTTCTATGGGTAGGTGATGAGAATATCACTCTGCATGTATATACATTTATTATACATTTTTGCATGATTATACATGTAGGAGTGGTACAATTTTGACTTGAGACTATTGGTGCCTTTTGTCCAAATACAATTTTACTTGTGTAGACACGTCTATCTAAAAATCAAATTTCACTTCTGCTTTTAGAGGTCTGAGTCAGAAGCGAGAGAAACAAAGGCCTGAAGGAAAAGCCCAGAGCTCCTTAAATCTTAGATAACCTGTTGAAAAAATGGTCAAATAGTCAATATTGTACTTGACCCTCGTATCTTCTGCACTCGACTGTTTATTTGTACAGCTCACATTATATATGTTCACGCTGAACTCTGATGATAAGACTGAAAGAAAACATGCCTCCCATGATTCAGTCCAGCCCTAACTTCTGCATGTAATTTAATCATCAGCTGTCACAAATAATTAACTGAACATCAGCCAGCTTAATTTTGAACTCAGTATTCCATTATTTTGTAACTGCATTTAAAAAAGACAAAGATTGCCTTCCAGTTAATTACCAGGAATTCTGTTCCAGTCATAATCATCAGCGTTTCATGTTGCGAACAGTTTGGTCTTTAATACATTGGCATTTAACTACTCATTTATTTTTGTTGGATCTGTTTTAAGTTTGTAATGTAACATTGTTTCATGGAATTGTTTTGGAGGCAGGTCTGATCCGAAATGTTTTGTGAATTTCTTCATACCTTGTTGCAAAACTGATCTTTAGTACGACTTAAGCAAAACGTCACTCTCTGATGAACTGTGTTGCTAATCACAAAATAGAGGTTTCTGAAAATAGTCAGTTGAACTGTATTTCAGGCACCAAGTAACTAAAAAACGCCCCCTCCAAAAAAGCCCCAAAACCCAAAATCCACTCTAAAACCCTCAGAAAAACAGCTTTTCAGAGAAGTAAATCTGAAACTTCTAGTTCATCGTGTTCTTTCTGTCTTCAACAGCCACTTAAAATTCCGAAAAGAAACCAGTTTTTCTTAAGGCTTTTCATTTTGTTCTTTATCACTTTAAAAGATTTCATTGGTCATTTTGTAACTCTGAAAGTCCTGTCTTCCTGAACACATTCTTAGTTTATTATTATTTTGTATTATCCCATACAAGTTGTACCCTCCATGTGTCACACCCATAACAGAAGGTCCTGCAGGTGCTCAGCTGCAGAACTCAAAGAACCTCCATGGAGTTAAAGAATTGCAAAGATGCTGAGCTTTGGCCCAGCCTCTGTTTCTCTCTCATCCTCATTTCTGTGGATGAAGCCTTGGCCCATAGAAAGTTTTGATTTTCTCATTTGGGGAGGGGGAGCACCAACCACCTTCATCCACACTGAGTCAGTGTACTGCAGCTGGGGCAGGTCATTTGAGCTAAAACACTCGCATCCTCTCAGAATTGCATTATTTATCCATCCTCTCTACTTCCACATCAATCTTTGTCTTGAATTTGCCTGGTTTTTTTCTGACCCTCTTCTGTTTCTAGCATACTTTCCAATTATAAGTGATTTTCATTCATCACAAAGAAATTAGTTCGTCCTAACAAAACAGATCAAAAACAGTTTTTTGTTACTCCTCAAGGACAGATTTCAGAATCACGTAAGCAATTTTATCTCCCTCTTTCCTCCTTCGTTACGGTGGCCAAAAATGCATATGACAATCATGTTGAATGAAAAGCATATTTATCACTGCACATTATAATTTTGTGTCTTGTTACTCTTGATCTTAAAAGAAACCCCAAACAAACAACACCAAAAAACATTGCAATTTTGAAAAATCCCCCTGCCCTTGACAGGTAAATGTTATGAAAGGAAAGTTGCCTAATGTTAAATTCATTGTCACTGGATCAGTTTGATGAAAAAGTTAGTTTTATTCAATCAATCCTATAAAAATGTAAGCTGTCTCTTGACTTCTGTAAAATTCTCTAGATATATATCTTGTCTGCCCAATTTAATGTCCTGTAACTTATTATTTTTTATTTTAAACTGGAGGTTTTATCCTTTCAAGATTGTAAATGTAACATTGTCAGATATGGAGATGTTTATGTGTTAATGTAAAAGACAGTTACACAAATAACTGATACTTTGATAAATGTGTTTTTCTGACACTTGTGTTTTCTGTGTATGCAAAGGTCAAAATGTCTCTGTAATCTCAGGCTATGTTCATTAACTGAAGTTTAATAATTCATACAATTTACCACTATGTAACTTTAAGCGCTTCATGTAGGATGTTGCATTAATACTTAAACAAATTATTTGTACTTTTTGAGGTGTCTTTCAGTCTGTGCTGATTTGTAACCCATGCTGCTTTTCTCCCCTGCAGATGGACCCCCTGTTGTCGCTCACTATGATATATCAGACACAAACTCAGACCCAGAAGTGGTAAATGTGGACAATCTGTTGGCAGCTGCAGTGGTTCAAGAGCACAATAATTGTTTAGGAAATCAAGACTCAGGATCTACCTGGAGAACCAGAGGGCTGCTGGATGAAATGAGTGCTGATACAGGTTTGTTTAAATTCTCTGACATTTGTGCCAGCATTGCATTTGGTGTCTCTCCCTTTCTTGGTTTCAGTATTTTTGTAGTTTATACAGCTATAAAAGCTCCATTTGTGGATTTTGTGAGAGAACAGGACAGGTGCTTATTAAAAAGGTCTGCCATTTACTCCAAAATACAAGTGATAAAAATTGACAAATATTCCTGCAATATACTTTTGACAGTAATTTTCTTAGCTGTTTTTTCTTCTCTTTCTTTTTCTTGTAATTACTACAGGGAACTTAGGTCTGGGGTTTTGGTGGTGTTTTTTTTTTTAAATGAAAGTGAGCTAATCTTCTTACTGAATGATTGATTATGACAACCCATGCCACCAGCTAGTCAACTGGTCCTAATCTCTTTTTCAGTGTTGGGATTGCCTGTGTATCTCTTTTTTTTTTTTTTGGTTTGTCTCTTTATATCTCTAAAATACAAGCATTAATTCTTCCCATATTCCATCTGCATTTCCATCACCCCTTAGAAAATTCGACAGCCTAGCATTGGGTAAAGACGAAGGGTGCAGAGGTGCTGGTAGGTGGACTTAGCATCTAGAGACAGCAAGGAAATTTCCTTCAGGAATACTGTGGAAGAACTCAGGGAAGTTCATGAAGCTCATGAACACTGTTCTGCTTCACTAGCAAAAGAGCTAAATAACTACATGAAACACTGTAGTGTTTTGGATGTTAGCAGGGGTTATTTTCTGTCGGCTTCATCCCACAGCCTTGTATGCCATCATTTTACTTCCTTTCCAGTCATTTTTTAACTCCCATGTTAGGATTTCAGGCTGCACAATACACGTAAGTCGTGCTGCCGTGGTGGAGCACAACAGGTTTGTGTTTTGTGCTGTGTTTCCCAAACATCTCCTGCCACAGGGCACCCACATGGGGAATGTTGTGGTGGCTCTGAGCTGCTTTTCACTGTCTATAAGGCTTAGAGAAATGCAATTACATGGTCCTTTGTAAAGAGATGTTCCATTACTATGGAGTCTACAAGTCCATGATTTGAATATGAGAATGTCTGTGCGTTGTTTTCACTGTGGTCCATGGCTGGATGTCATTCAAGCCTTTTTGAAGCTTGCCTGTGTTTTCCAAGCTCACTGGTATTTTTTGCAGGACAGCAGCTGACTGATAGCTATTTGACCCCTAGCAAGCCCAGTCCTTTATTAAGGGATTTATTACGCAATGAGAACAGCTGAAATCACCTGTATTACATAGCACCAATGGATCAGCACACCAAATGAATGTAAGGAAATAAAAAGCAATGTTTCTTACCAAGCTCTCTTCCACTTCTCACTTAAAATGCTGCAGTGCAGGTAGAATTTTCTTTTCCTTCCTCCACCTATATCCAAGGGCGCTTGCAGGTAAAAGAAAACTGGAAACATCAAGAGACTTCTTCATCCCTGGGAACGTTCATGTGGATTTGGTCCTGGTGTTACGGCCATGTCAGCAGCTGAAAAGATGAATCTCTTTTTGCTCGTGCATACACCTTGCCCTGCAGCCTCAGTATACATCTGACTGCACCTTTGCCAGTGCTGGCCTTTTCGTACCAGGTCTAGGGCTGCACATTGGGAAAGCAGAATTTTCAAATCTTGCATCTGGTTCACAAGTGTAATCTTCAGCCAGTATCTAGTTTAGCAGACTTTATAGAATGTGTTCCCATGGGAAAATAACAACATAAGCATCTCTATCTAAACAAAAAATCTTATTATACTATCACATCTTTGTGCATGGGCTGTTTTGCAAGCCCTGGTGGTGTAGGGCAAACAAAACATCACTTTGGGCGTCGTCCTAATGTTCGTGCAAAGAAATTAACAGCGTGGGCATGTTATTAGGCATGGAATTTGTATGGCCAGAGGCTGTAAATCTGTCTGTGTGCTATAATCCTGATTAACACCCAGCTACTCTTGCAGTATTTACTCTGCTAATCATGGTTTCGCTGCTGCTAATTATCTTTTTGTTGTCTGAACTTAAAGCTATGGTAATATGTGGAAGCTCTTTTGGGACTCCAGTTTATACCTCTGGGGATTCTTTTTGGGGCTTTTTAAGAGCTGGTCTGCTTTGCACTTCTGCCGGAGATTACCCTGTCAAGAAAAAGAAGAGTAGCGTGGCATTAAAACAAGATACTATGGCCATGGGCAGGGACACCTTCCACTATCCCAGGGTGCTCCAAGCCCCCTCCAACCTGCCCTAGGATACTTCCAGGGATGGGGCAGCCACAGCTTCTCTGGGTAATCTGTGCCAGAGCCCTACCACCCTCATGGGGAAGAATTTTTTCCCAATATGCCATCTAACTCTGCCCTCTGGCAATGTGAAGCCCCCAGCACGTGAATCAAAGCCTCTGAGCGCTTCCATTTAATGTTTCACAGTCTGCCCAGACACTTCTGTTAAAGAAATACCCATGACCCATTTTTGGGCTTTCTGGCAGTCAGTGATGTATGCCAAGAAATGTTCAGCTGAACTGCAATGATAGGAAGAGACTGTCTGGGCTAGTAGTTTGTTTTAAGTTCAGCTGACAAATATTTTTAGTCTTGTGAGATGGAAACTCCTTCAGGTACCTGGCAGCACATGGGTTTCCTTCCCTTGCCAACCCTGATCAGATCACCAAGGATCTTGTCTTTCCAAAAACTGAACATGCAGCATGGTCTCTGCTCCTACAAAAAAGCTGGAGAGGGACTTGGGACAAGGCACAGAGGGACAGGACACAGGGAATGGCTTCCCAGTGCCAGAGGGCAGGGCTGGATGGGATATTGGGCAGGAATTGTTCCCTGGGAGGGTGGGCAGGCCCTGGCACAGGGTGCCCAGAGCAGCTGTGGCTGCCCCTGGATCCCTGGCAGTGTCCAAGGCCAGGTTGGACAGGGCTTGGAGCAGCCTGGAATAGTGGAAGGTGTCCCTGCCCATGGCAGGGGGTGGAACTGGATGTGCTTGAAGGTCCCTTTCAATCCAAACCATTCTATGATTTTATTTGCTTGCATCTTTCCCTAGTGCTTAAAGCAGTCATTAGAAAGTTTCCCTGGCACTTGTTTTAAGTTTAATTTCTTCCCTCTGTTTCCTTTAATCTCCCTGGGGGTATAATCAGTTCTGCATGTCCGCACACCTTTTAAATCCTGTGGATCATTATTGCTTCTCCTCCTCCTCTCGTCTTCAAGGAGGTGTCCACTCAAACTAGATACACATAAAATATTCACCTACTCTCAAATTTCCTGCTCAACAAATGACTCTTCCCCTGTGTAGTACAGCTGAGCAAGTGGTTTTTAAGTAGGTTGTATCACCTACTTCATAGCTGTCCAGCGTCCCCCAGGCTAATGATAGAGAATTAAGTGGAATTAATAATCTTCTCTTTTTCCTGGAAGAAAAAAAAAAAAAAGAGAGAGTAGAAGTTATATCTTTTAATTAATTGATTTTTAAAGAAATCTATTTTCTGTGAGAGAAGTAATAATTTCAGCTGCTTTGTGTTTCCCATGCAAGTATTATCCTGTATGACTCAAAACAGCTTCACTAATTGGGGTGAAGAACCCTCTTAGCAGCACTTGGCAAAAAAGGCAAAAACGTGCTGTGCCACACTTGCTGTGAGTATTTAGAGAGGGCTTGTGGTTTGACTGACTGACAGACTGGATGGCATTGAAGGACTGTAATAAAAAACCAGCCCTGCTGCATATGGGCCTTAAGAACACCACTTTTTCTTTTCAAGCATTTGTAATAATGTTAGAGCAGATGTGTGAAGCAGCACAGCCAGAAACGGATGAGTTTGCTGTGTTTTTTCACTGACCAGCTTCCCCTAGTTTTCTATTTAAGGGAATTAAATTAATTTCCCTTTATGAGTGGGATGTTTCTATCCAGCCTGTAGGATTTTTTTGCTATAGTATCACTGTATTTGCTTAGATTGTTTTGTTTCTTAATGTCAAAGAGGTCTAGGGGCAGTTTAGCTCTTAGCATTGTCCTAACATTTCAGCTGGAAATTTTAATTGTTCTTGATGCAACAGTCAGGCTTTGCTCACATTTGTGTGACAGCACCATCACCACAGCTATTGACACTGGCTAAATCCAGTGGTTTTCCTGTAGCAGGTGATAAACTGTGAGTTTAAAAACTTGGTCTAATGAGATTTTCTAATCTCAGTGTTGTTTTGGTCTTTTGTTAGGTTGGGAAACTCCTTTTCCAGCTGATTTCTGAGCCATGCAAGCCATTAAACACTGTCTGTATTCCCATTTTCCCCATCTGCAGGTCATTTGGATCCAGGCTTCCTTGCAGGTGACAAAACCTCTTGTGGTAATGCCCAGGCCAATGAAGAAATTAACATTGCCTCTTCTGACAGCGAAGTAGAGATTGTTGGAGTTCAGGAACATGCCAGGTATTAATTGTTTTTTCTTGCTGTAATATTACTTTCATTTTATCAGAATGTCTGTATTACCAAAATCAATAAAGAACTGCTGGCCTTCACTTCTGTGGTTACCCATCCATGAATGATGCCCAAAAGGCAGCAAATGTTGCACTTTATTTTTCTGTTCTGCTGGTCGTGGTGATGTCAGAATGAATTTTTCTTTAGAAAGTGACCGACTTGGTAATTATTCAGATTAAACTTGTGATTCAATATCAAACATTACCTGGCTAAACATGTGTAGTATAAAAATACCAAATATTGAGATACTAAATGTACATACCTCAGGAATTCAGATTTTAAAGGTATATGTGAATATGCAAATAACTAAGTGAAAATCTTTATGTGGGTTCTTGTTTCCTTTCAAAATATTAACTCAAATTTTTTTTATTAGCTTCTACTTTATTTAATTAGTCAGTAGGGGTAAAAATACTATCAGTTTTTCAATGGCTAATGTCATAAGATAGCCCCTTTAGGTTAAAAATCAGATAATTATGAATCTTAATTTTATTTTAAGATTCAAGAGAAGTCAAAGTAGATGAGGGTAAGGGTGCCAGAGGTTTCTCTCTCAGTCAGAAACCTGTCCAGCTGTTCTTCTTGGTCGGCATTTTTTGATGTAACTCTTCATCTTTGGTCTATGGTCTTTCCTTGCCTTAAAATATTATGAAGCAGTTGAACAAACCTGACATTTTCTTATACTGTGGAATGTGAATTTGGTGAATTAAAACCAAGTTAAAACAATACCTAGACAAGCTCCTTCCAAAACTTTTCTGAAGCCTGGTGCTTGCTTGGAGGCAGAAGAGGGGTGGAAGGGACAAGGAACAGAGCTGGGACAAGGAGCAGAGTTCCTTGTTGTCCCTTCACTGCATCTTTTTTGAGGAAAGAAGAAAGAAGGTGTGCAGGACCCAATTTCCCAGGCAGGAAACTTTATGGATAATGTGGGCACAGCCCAGTGCTGTTGGATGTGGAAAAAAAGGAAATTTTCGGGTCCAGAAAGGGGGATTTAGTCTTTGCTTTTAGAACCGTCTAAGTCCTTGCATGGCCTACTCTTTTGGAAGATGGTAATTCCTTAGGAAGCAGCTCTCCTGGCTGTTTATGCAGCAGAACCCAGGGCTTGGAGGGTCTTTGTGCTGATGGTAAGGGGTGTGGATTCACCCTCCAGCACTGGCTGGTCTAAGTCTGTGCAGCACTGCACACAGGACCCTTGTGTTGCTGTCCCCTCTTTGAAAGCTTTCCATGCTGCTGCCTCCATGATACTCATCCTCTACAGGAATGGAAACATGGACTAAATGCAGAGTTGCTGTTTAAAATGACTTTTAGTAGATATGGACTGAAATTATTTCATCAAATCAGGCGGAAAGCACTCTTCTGTGCTTTCCTTTGTTCCTGTACCCATCTCCCACAGACCAATGTTCACTGCCTCCCTTGAATACTCACTCACACGTTTCAGTTTGAGTCCTATTTAGAGTTTTATTTCTCTTTCAGGCCTAGGCTTGCAGTTATGAAGTATTGATGGGCTTCTGACAGGGTTGTCATTTGGACAAGAGTTAGGTTTTTGATTGGTATTTTCTGCATGCTTAGTTAGTGTGGTGTTTGGATCCTGGTTTTTATCGTGCTCCCTATTCCATGTCCTCGTTGGGCTGGTGTGAGTCGTGACGCCCTGGAGTTTGTCCATCCTTTGTAGTTCTTCAGATTGTTAGTGAATTGGTGCTGTTTCTCATCAATGGGATATTACTGGATGTTACTTGGCATCTACTCAGGACACCAAGTCATGTTTTTCAGTTTGTTTAATTTTTCACTTGTAGATTTTTTTTTTTTTTTTAAATCGTGCATGCATATAAACCAGTTTTCCTCTAGTTTTTCCTAGGAAGCTTTTTTGTATCCCTCCTTTTTTTTTTTTTTGATTGCCTTTATTTGGTATCCTCCCTTAGCGACAGATTGGAAGCATGTTCCCTGAGCTCATGTTTGACTGAACATTTTGCTGTTGGCTGCTTGCATTACTTGTTTGAGGATAAACACTTTTATTTTTCCGAGGTACCGTTTCTGTGAGATAATTTATGGCTCGGTTTTTGTCGTCTTCAGGAAGAAATGTTAGTCTTAGCTTTGCCTAAACACTGAGGACTGTTCTCAGAATGATGCACCACAGTCCCAGAGACCAAACATCATATTTTATTTGCTCTGCCTACAAGCTTTTCTTGCCAGTTTGATTAAAAATATTTCTCCTTAAAAGAAAGCTTTAAAGGAAGGAAATCCCATACATTTGTTAGAGTTCCAGGGTCTAACTGCTAATTCTTTGTAGATACATACTTTAACTATGTTTTTTTAAGACTGAAGGAGTAATAGAAAAGCCATTCTGAACATCACATCCAAACCTAAGCAGTGTATCTGAGAAGTCAATGAGACATTTATATTCAGAGAAGTTACAGCTCAGAGAATGAGATTTTTCATTCTATTTCATGAAACTCCAACCAGAAGCAAGAGAGCTGAGCATAACCTAAGTAGTTTTGGAGAAAATAAATAGCAGTAGCTTAAATTGGATTAAATAAAATGTAAATGTCAGGGGTATTTGATCAGTGCAGGAAATCTGAGTTCCTGAGATACACGTGCCTTCACAAAGAAATGGGAAAAGGTTACCCCAGCAGCCAGAACACCTCGTGTTTGTCCATGCAGCCACCACCAGTGCTTACAAGAGCAAAACAATTTTTGGAGCACTAGGTATCAAGTTTTACTTGCCTCTGTAGGATTTGCAGCTGGAAATGGAGTGATCATCCTAAAGCCTCTAGTAAATTCCTGTCATCACTTCATCATACAGCAAAATTATTCTACCTTTCATTTTGCATTTCTTTTTTCTAATTGCTGTTAACTTGTGCTTCATTTTTCATGTATTTATTATGAATATAATAGGTAAAAATGCTGTGTGAATAGGTACCTGTGTATCTTGCTTCAGCAGGGCACTGGAGCTTTATCTTCAAATACACATTTTAGTCTCATTGGCTGTGGTCACTTAAAGCTTAAATGTTTTGCTGACGTGGGGCTGAACTGTTGTCAGTGAACAATTCCCAGCATGTTTGTGATTTTCAGTTAAGAAGACCAAAACAACAAAAAAAAATCAAATATAACAGCTGTAATAATGTAATCAGCAAGATCTCTTTTGCAATTATTGTAATGAAAGTATCATTACCTCCTTGTTTTAACATGGCTTTAATTTAATATTGCAGTATAGATTTTCTTTTTGTCTCAGGCAGCCTCACTTCAAATTTTTCTCTTTTTAAGAAGTCCAGTGGGTAAAGCTCCTAGCAGGAAATTGTGCATGGTGCTACACATGGTGACGCAAGCTTCCTCAAGATCACTGGGATCCATGCACATACTTTATAAAGAATATCACATTACACCCACTGACATTCCTTTAGAATAATTTAATCCCCACCAAATCCCCAAATTTAAATTTAGCTTTGTTCACTGGGTGTTTGAGATGCCATGGACTCTACAAGTGGAGAATCCAGTTTGGAGAGGGACGTGCTAACCAGATGATGATAAAACACTGGAGGTGGGGATCTGGTGGCTGAGCTGAGCGGTGTCCCTGACGCTGTGTGTGTCCCTCTCCTCGCTGCAGGTGTGTGCATCCCAGGGGAGGGGTGATCCAGAGCGTGTCCTCCTGGAAGCGCGGCTCGCCGTTCGGGAGCGCCCAGCCCACGCAGCCTTGGACAGCAGTGGCTCCCCAGCAGAACTGGTCCTCGCCCCCAGAAGTGGTGGACCTCACTCTGGACGAGGACACCAGGCGCAAATACCTCCTGTAACGCCGTGTCACTGTGCTCCTGCCCCCTGCCCTCCTGCCCTCCCTGCCACAGAAGTTCAGAGGTTAAAGCATCACCTCCGCAGGCCCCGTCCTTGGCACTAGGAAACTCAAACCCGCGGTGTTTCTGCACGTCCACAGGAATGTAGTATGGCTTCAGTATCACTTCAAATGGTTTTGCCTTCTCCAAGGAGGATTCTTGCCCAGAATTAACAGCACCAAATTTAAAACACATCTGCAGTTACTAACGTGTGTGTGTATATCTGACGGAATAACTGCGTGCAAACTTAACATCCTCCCACCCTCCCCCACACCTCCTGACTCCAGGACGTTTTTAATTTATCAGTATCTTGAGTTTGTTAGTAGAAGTTAGTGTGTTGCTGTGTGAGCGTCAGTGATTTTGAGAAATGCTGTGTCCTCACTGATTTCAGCAGAATCGGACGGTATTCAACACTTCCAAAATTTGGGCCAGGAGTACTTTTACCCAAGCTGATTTGGTTATGTTACCAGCAGGAGGGATTGTCTATAATGCAAATGGCCCATAACAAATGCACTGAACAGCTTTTAATTAAAGCATTTTTATTTTCAATGTAATTTATAGTTTATACTCTTCAGTGCTGAGTCTTCTGTCTACTTGACTACTGTGTTTCACTGGTCAATTCCCACAGCTTGGAATGGCTAAAATAGTAATAGTAGTGACTTAGGAACAGCTGATCATTGCAAAAGCACAGGAAAAGGAAATAAAAAGCCCAGCATTCCTCTGCTTTTTAATTATAGCTGAACTTTTTTTACCTTTATCTGAGTCTTGCCTGGAGTAGATGAAGGAGAGAACTGAAATGTTTTACTCATAGTCCCCGTTTCTACTTGCTGCTTGTTTGTGTCATTCACCATCTCAAAAAAAAAAACCCAAACTCAAATCCCAAGCAAATTCCAAAACCCCAGCCTGGCAAAGGGGTGTTCAGCTGGGACTGTTCCTGGAACTTGTGGGGCCACTCAAGTGCTTAAAACTGTCCTAAAAAATGTTGCAGGATCGGGGTCAGAAACTAAGGTTGTGGGTTTTTTAATTTTTTTTTTTTTTTTTAATTAGTAATCTGCACCATTTCCCTGGCTTTCAGTCATGTCTCTCATGCTAGTTTTGGAAATGCCATGATTCAGGAAACACTTTCTACCAGAATATTTACAAAATCCGTGGAACTACTCACTTTAGCGGGCTGCAGTTTCTGTGGTGTATGTGGAAATTCCTGCCCCCCCTCACCTGTCATTTTGAGCCTTTCCCAAGGCGAAAACCAAAGATTAGACTTTAACAAGATGATATTATTCACTTTAAATGTCTACTGTGCAATTGAAACATTCCTTCATATTCTGGATGTTTCTGTTGGGAATTTTGTACAGCTCTGCCATTGGATTTTTTACTATTTAAGGCTGAACAGGGGTGGTCAGGACCTGGGAAGTTCTGCTTTCCTTTTGTGTCGGCTGGTTTCAAAATTTATTTGGCTTCCCATAATTTTATCTGTGGGCAAAATAAAAAAATTAAGACAGAATTACCTGTGTTGTCACATAAAGGAAAAACAGCCCAGCAGGGGGGTATAGTTAGTAACAAACATCTGTTTCTTCCATAAGCAGAACAGTTCATACTGCACTTTACAGAACAGCTAGGTAAGGATTGATATTCCCACTTCCAGCTTTCTAGAACATTGAACACAAGTGTCTTGCATGGCCAGAAAAATACCTGTGGTGGTTTTAGTGACCGATTCCTTTCTGTGGGAGGGAGGGGAGCGTGGATGGAGCCTGTGGGCCCCACAGCAGGGAAGGGCCCTGTGCTGCTCTGCCCATCCTTTCTCCTCGTGTTTCCATCAGCTGTGGGCTCGCACACCTGCTGTGAAGGTAACTTTGGAACAGCCACCTCCTGTGGCTGCTTCTTCCCGTTTCAGAGAGTCTCTTGAAGGTCAGTTGTGGAGAAAGCTGCAGGGACCCGTTTGCAGTCCTTCCATGAAAAATTGCTAACTAACTCTCCTTGTTTTTCAGTTTGTATATGATGTGACTTCCACATGTACATAAAAACGACTGCCTCCTAACCAGACTTCCTCCAACTGTGCACTGTGTTTGTTTAAACAGCTCATGTATGGTAGTCCAATGCAGGTTTTCTTTTATTTAAAACACTATGTATTTTCTCTTAACAAATTTCAAGGGTAGTGATCTGAAAAACGCAATCACTGGATAGGTAGGAACTGGTTTGGTTTTGTTTCTTTTAGTAGTATTATTATTTTTTTAAAACTTCTATTTTTTAAAAAGAGCAAAAAAATGTGCCTGGGTGGTTTTTGCTCTTCTCAGCAGGAAAGAGAGAAGTTAGCCATTGTATGGCTGAGAACCAATGCACTTGGGCCCTGGTCCAGAACCCACTGGGGTCGGTGTGGGGCTGCCCATTGACTTCAGTGTGCATTGGCTCGAGCCCTTCAGGGTTTAGCAGTTTTCCTGAATTGCTGGAGTGTGAACTTGGAATCTTCTATAGTGAAGACAAATCATTGCTCAGAATATAAATGTTTAAAACATGCGACTCTAGTTAAAAATAAAATCTGATTCTTCTCGACACTCACTATTTAGTTCTCATTTTCCATCTAGTATTTAATGGTCTTTGGAGAGAAATAATAATAAAACAGAGTGTTATATATATATATATATAAAAATATATATATTTTTGGTGCAAGATGAGACCTTCTGTTTTTTGAAACAAGTCTGTAGCATAAAGGTTAAACTATTTTAAGACAAAATAAAATAGAGTGTATTATTTAAACAATATCAATTTGTTGGGTTTTTGTTTTTCCACTTCCATCAAATATGCTGCTGTGTGTCACATAACCAAATTAAATCTGTAAGTTCTGGGTTACAGCTGCCTGAATTCAGCATTGTTCCTTGCTGTAACACATGTAAAATTTTGCACGTCCAGAACATTAAAGTGATTTCCTGGCTGCAAAAGCTTCCTTTTATCTCAGACCAGGGCAGGACCAACACTTCTCCCTGTAGTGCTGGTGGGGGTGCCAAGGGATGTGCAGGTACCAGTGCCAAGTGGCTGCTGCCCATCACAGAATCCCAGGACAGTCTGGTTGGGAAGGAGCCTTCAAGCTCATCCCATTCCAACCCCCTGCCATGGGCAGGGACACCTTCCATTACCCCAGGCTGCTCCAAGCCCCATCCAACCTGGCCTGGAACACTTCCAGGGATCCAGGGGCAGCCACAGCTGCTCTGGGCACCCTGTGCCAGGGCCTGCCCACCCTCACAGACAGCAATTCCTTCCCAATATCCCATCCATCCCTGCCCTCTGGCACTGGGAAGCCATTCCCTGTGTCCTGTCCCTCCATGCCTTGTCCCCAGTCCCTCTGCAGCTCTCCTGGAGCCCCTTTAGGCCCTGCCAGGGGCTCTGAGCTCTCCCTGGAGCCTTCTCTTGTGCAGCTGAACACCCCCAGCTGTCCCAGGCTGGCTGCAGAGCAGAGGGGCTCCAGCCCTGGAGCATCTCGGTGGCCTCCTCTGGACTCTCCAGTAGCTCCACATACTCCCTGTTTTGGGGCTCATTGTGCCCTGCAGTATCCCTTCCAGGGATGCAATTTTGGCACAGCCTCCTGAGTCCTTCAGGTGTCTGAGCAACCTTTCCACCATTATTTATCCAACTGCATCCCCCTGTCCCATCCTCCCAGACCTCTTCTGCTGGTCAGTGAGACTGTTTGACTCAGAGACTGATGCAACAGGGCAGATCCTCTCTGGGCAGGGGGTGGTGCCAGGGTGAGCTGTGTTCGGAGAACCTCGGAAATGTATCAGGGAATTGGGAGCCACAAGTAAAGAGGAGTATACACAACTGCACTGTGCTGAACGTGGGGTCCTGCTGCCTGCCAGCCCTCTCACAGGCAAAATGGAAATGGGAATAGGAATAATAATAAATAATAAATAAAAAATAATAAATAATAATAATTCAATACCTTTCCAGTGTTTTCCATGCATTTATCACAAGAGTAAGCTCCCAGTGCAAATCAGGAAAGTAATTTATCCATGTATTTTAAGTACCAATATGGATAATGAAGGTAAAGTGAGTTGGTTTTCAGCCTAACCAAGTCCTTCCCATTTGTGAAGCCTGAGAATACAAATTCTGGGCATGATGGTCATTGCAGAGGTGGGCACCAGCCTCAGATTTTATTTTGTCTTTATCAGCAGCTGCATGAGAACACCACTGTGGAGTTTGGTGCAGATGTGGGAAGAGGACAGATAAAATATCTCCTGAATCTTTTCTTTATCACCAAGAGATACCCAGAGTCTGTAGGCTTCAGGATACACTGAATGGAAAGCTTAAAATTCCTCCTGTGGCACTTGGCACCTCTTTATGTAGGAGCCACTTGACTTTGTGGGAATTGCTATTTCTGGGGCAACACAAAAACTGATCAAAACTACCCAAAACCACATTAGATTTTGTATTGTGGCTTTCCCAGTGAATTAGTTGCAATGCAGATTAATTTTGTGGCTGAAAGTTTAGTTTGCCTGCCTTGTAATGAGGGCTGAAAGGGTTTTACTAAGTGGATTAGTTCCCCAGTTCCCTGGAGGATCTGTAAGTGGTGTTCTTTGCTGAAGACATCACCTCCCTTGGCTGAAATACTACCAGTTTTGCCTCTTCTTTTTGGGGCTGTCATCTCTGAATGTCAGCTGCTGTGGCTTTCTCTTCAGAGCACCCCGGGGATGCAGTTTCCCTTCTGTCTGCACAGGGAAGGAGCTGAACGCCTGCAAAAAGCGAACTTGGGATGGACAAACCCTGCATTTACTGACAACTTTGGTGCAAATAAGGTGAAATACTCCTGTTATTGATGCTAAAAGGCAAACAGGGATCTAACCCCCACCTCAGTCTGTATCTTGAGTTTTTTAAAAGCAAATGCAACCCCGAGAGTCCTGAGGACTGCCGATTCACAAATGCCCCTTGGAAGTTTTCTCATGGATCTGGTTAGTCATCTGGATTTGCAATTCAGTTTAAAATTAGAACTGAGTGCCAGCCACTGGGAAGGAAACATCTTTCAGACAGTCTCAGGGCAAAGCTGGAGTGGGCAGGGGGAAAGCTGTCTGGAAGTTTAATTTCAGATAATTTTCTACACTTACTCGCTGCATCGGCAGCTTCGGGTAAATCCAGGGCAACAACATCAGAGCTGGGAAAACAAACAAGACTCCTCTGTCAAATTCATTTTCCATTGCTGTAGGTGCTGTGAATTGAGCACAGCTCCTGGAGCCTGGCTGGTGCCTCTGATTAAATGCCATCTACAGCTGAGGAGTGCATTTGCTTTGTCCCTGGCTGGCCCATGATCAGCGACACCCAAACCTTTCCCATTTTGTTTCTTCCACATCCTTGTGTGTCTACTTCAAACTTGGAATTGCTGAACTCCAGTGAACCCCAGTGTCAGGCCAATCACAGAATCACAGAACAATTTGGGTTGGAAGGGACCTGAGAGACCACCCCACACCACCCCCTGCCACGGGCAGGGACACCTTCCACTATCCCAGGGTGCTCCAAGCCCTGTCCAACCTGGCCTGGACACTGCCAGGGATCCAGGGGCAGCCACAGCTGCTCTGGGCACCCTGTGCCAGGGCCTGCCCACCCTCACAGACAGCAATTCCTTCCCAATATCCCATCCATCCCTGCCCTCTGGCACTGGGAAGCCATTCCCTGTGTCCTGTCCCTCCATGCCTTGTCCCCAGTCCCTCTGCAGCTCTCCTGGAGCCCCTTTAGGTACTGGAAGGGACTCTGAGGTCTCCCTGGAGCTTTCTCTTCTCTGGGTTAACATACCAAGGCCAGAATACAAAACCACAGTGAGCAAAAACTGATAAAAAGGGGGATAATTTCAAAAGCAGTCTCACAACATGTGTCGGACAAGGCCTGGCAAGTTGAAAGTGCTGTTTAAGTCCAACCCCTCCATAGCAAAAGGAGAAAGAGCCCCTGGTGCCCACCTAGGAGACCTCTGCACCTCCCAAGCATCTTTTTGTCAGTCAAGGCCCATCAAAAACCCCATCCCACTTGGAGCTGACAAATCCTTGGCTCCTTGGACAATCTTTCTTTCCTTCGCCTGCTTGTCAAGAGGAGCAATTAGGGCAATTTTCAAAGCAGTCCCACTTGGGCATGGCGCATGGGCTCTTCTTGAGGGCCTGACAGCCAAAAAAAGTCTGATTCTAATGCTTTATTTTCCCAGCAAGCAGCAGGATTGCATACCACAGCCAAGTTTTTGGAGGGGTGGTGCAGAGCTCCCTCATCCTTCGATAGCCAGTGTGAGGTCTTGCCCTGGACCAGCATTCTCAGCTTGTCCAGGGGTATAGCAAAACTCTAAAATGCTCACAAAGGTTATCAAAAATGCTCGAAAATTAGCTTTACACCTGGATCCTCTCCTTCCCTGTGCCCCAGGGAGAAATTCCTTCAATTTCTGGAGCTCCAGGCTCAGCTCAGAGTGCTCCTGACCCCACAGAGCTGGGGAGGGGCGTGTGGGTGGAGGTGAGAGCTCTCAGCAGCATCCTTTTTGCAAGGGAGGCAACAGTAATGATTTTTACTGCAGTTTGGCCACTGATACTTTCTCTCTGGAAGCCCTGGCTGGAAGCAGCCGCTGGGAAGGCACTAGATGGCACCAGAGCCAGAGGATATGGGATCTGGGCCGCCGTCTCCTCCTCCTCTGCATCCCCCCAGAACGGGGAAAGTGCGCTCAAAAACAGGCAAAAAGGGCCTTTGGATGAGAAAAGACCGGTTTTTCTCTGGTTTTCCTAACGCTGCTGGACTCAGTTGCTTTGGTCAGACCCTGTCCATGCAGCCAGCATCCATCCCAAGGCAGGGAAAAGGGCCCCAGGAAGAGCAAAAAGAATCCAATCGTCTGGATGGAATACTGAAATTAAATTAACCAGCTGTGATTTTGAGGCAATTAACCACTGATGAGACTGTGTCTCCAGGTATTAAGCCAGGGATGTGGGAATGTGGACAGGGGATGCTGACCTTGAGTTATTTTTGGTTAACCAGCAAACCAAGGAGCAGATTTCATAAATAAAATAGTACCATGTCCTTGATTAGCGGCAGAATGTGTGGGATTTTTGCAGCGAAGCATGTTTCCAGGAGAGGGCTTTCTCACCACAGTTCTTGCAGTGGCCATGGTTGCACCCCAAAGCTGCTGCTGCAGGAGCTGGTGGGATACTGGGATGGGGGAGAACATCAGCGGACTACCAAGGAAAACACATCAAAACCTCTGCTTCCCAAAAATAAGGGCAGGATGGAGGAGAAGGGATGAATTTGGGGTCATTCTGCTTGAAACAGGGTGATGTGACACATCCTACAGCCAATCCCTGCCCTCCTCTCTGGCAGGCACAGAGGCAATAATGAGTATATGAGTGTAAAACTCTAATTGAAAGGAAGAGTTTAATCAGCCCCAAAATCCCGCTTTGGACTCAATGCACTGAATCTTCACCAGCTCCCATTTTGCAACAACTATCACGAGTCAGAAAAACCCCACCTTTGCTTTGTCATCTGCCACACCCATAAAAATGGAGAATGAAACTCCTTGAAGAAAAATAATTCGGTTTTGGCAAAATGTTAAGGTGTAAATGGGGCATCATAGAATCTTTGAATTGCTTTAGTTGGAAAAGCCCTCCAAGACCATCGAGTGCAGTCACTCCCCAGCACTGCCAAGGCCACCACTGACCCATGTCCCCAGGTGCCACATCCACACAGCTTTTAAACCCCTCCAGGCATGGGAACTCCAACATTGCCCTCTGGACAGCCTGTTCTGATGCCTGACCACTCTTTTTGTCGAGAACTTTTTCCCCAGTATCCACCCTGAACCTCCCCTGGCCCAGCCTGAGGCCGTTCCCTCTCCTCCTGTCCCTGTTCCCTGCGAGCAGACCCCGACCCCCCCGGCTGCCCCCTCCTGTCAGGGACTTGTGCAGAGCCACAAGGTCCCCCCTGAGCCTCCTTTGCTCCAGCCTGAGCCCCTTTCCCAGCTCCCTCAGCCGCTCCTGGGGCTCCAGCCCCTTCCCAGCTCCGTTCCCTTCCCTGGACTTGTGACACTCATCCCCTTTGCCACCATAAATTGTGCTCCCTCATGAAATGAGCTGGGGAGGGCTCTGGATGTGTGCTGGGTTCCTTCGAGCTGCTGTGAGCTCCCAAAAATCCTCCTTTCAGGGAAAAGCGAAAAACCACCTCCTGGGCCACATATCTGAAACAGGCTATGGCAAAATAATTGCAAAGTGTTTTCTTTCTCTCCTCCCAAATGGCTGCTCTTTGGAGCTGAGGTTTTCACCCATTTTCTTATTTTATCTCCATAAAACTGGAAAAATTGAAATGCTGAAATATTACACTTTAATCAAATGCATAATGATTTCCTCTAGTTTGCCTCGCTCTCTTTTCTTTTCTTTCTTTTTTTTTTTTCTTTTTTCTTTTCCTGAAAAAGGTGAAGAAACAAGGTAAGAAGCAGAAGAGAAAAAAATACAGGGAGGCAGAAAATAAAGCAGCAAAATAACCTGAGATTAAATGTCAGTGTAAAGAAATCTCAAATAAAGCCCTTCCAGTTCCTGAGTCCCCACCTGGCTTTGGGTTGCTCTTGCTCCCAGGCATGGAACAATGGTATTTGCCATAGAGATTTCCCCTCCTTTTTCACCCTTTCTCTATCCATGTTGCCCAAAATTTTTCCACTATCGCTTTACCCTGGAGGTTCCCCAGTGCTGTTCCCCCAATCCCAACAGATTTTGTGCCTCCCCCACCTGAGTCTTGAGACCCTCAGAACCCCCAGCCCAAACCACTCTGGCGTTCGATGGAATGGCCTCCGGGTGGGGGGGTGTGGGATGTCCCTCCTGAGCAAACCACGGGCTTCAAAACCGCAGCACGGAGCCCTTCGCTGGGGGCTGTTCCTCTGTCCTGCCCGAGGTCAGCCAAAAAAATCCCTAAATTTGAGGAAAACTGGCTCATCAGTTCTCGAGCCAGCTGAGCCCATCCTGACTTCCCAAAGGGTTTCACCCATCTCGGCTTTGAAGAAGTGGTGAAAAGTCCCGTATCAGGCTGAGATTACTGAAGGTGGGCAGAGCATGGGCAGAGGTTGGGGGGCAGGTCTGGCAGGCCTGGGAATTATGGTCAGTCACCCTCAGACCTGCCCGAGGATGGTGCTGATGCTCCATGTGTGCCCCAGGACCTCCCAGCTGCCCTGTACCACATTTATAATTACTGGATATCCTCCTGGATGAGGGGGGAATCCTTCCCCACCGTACCGAGGGGTGAGACATCCCCGGTGCCCCCACGCCTGTGCCTGCAGCATCCCCAAAACACCCACCCACGGGGACACCCGTGCCACACGCGACAGCCACGAGGACACGCAGCACTCCACCGGAGCGGAATTTCATGGGGATAATTGCTGAAGAGAGCCTGGGGCAAAGGTGGGGGGATGCCCCAAACGAGGGGGTGCTGGACCCCAAAAGCTGCACTGGGGTTCACCGGCAGGCACCAGGCGGGCAGGAAGGAGCCAGGGGCTAATTTTAACCCCAACCTGTGCCTGCGGCATCTGCGGAGACGTGCGGAGCGCCAGCGAGGGATCGGGTGTCCCGGGAAGGGCGGGAATGTGTGCGCGGATGCAGAGCGACAGCAGCGGGGGCTGAGCCCCGTGAAATGCCCGGGACAACTGCGGCGGGGCCGGGGGCCACCGGAGCAGCTGCCTGAGGCAACTGGGGCTGCTGGAAGGGCTGCAGCCCCGGCCCGGGGCCAGCAGCCGTCTCGGGGGACCACGGACGGGATGCCAGGGTGTTTTACAGGGTCCCGGGACCCGTCCTGCAGCCACCAGAGCGGGGATGGGAAAGGTGGGCATCCCTCCTGGGCTGATTCACGCGCGGGTTTGGCTGCGTTACACCCTGCAGGACTTTTAGCGCTTGGAGAAGTGTCCCTTTGCAGGGTGTGTGTGACACAGCCATCTCGACATCACACCTCGATGCCGGGGGGATCTGTTGCTGCTGACAGGGAGGCGTGGGAAGTGGTTGTTTTTCCATGCTGCGACACAAACGGGGCTCAGGAAGTGTCTCATTACGGCATAAACATGGAAAATTAGATTAGACTGGATGTAAGGGAAAAACATTTTTGGTGAGGGTGGTGAGGCCCTGGCACAGGGTGCCCAGAGAAGCTGTGGCTGCCCCATCCCTGGGAGTGTCCAAGGCCAGGTTGGACAGGGCTTGGAGCAGCCTGGGATAGTGGAAGGTGTCCCTGCCCGTGGTTTTAGACAAGCTTTAAGGTCCCTTCCAGCCCAAATCATTCTGGGATCCTAGGAAAAAAATGAAGCAACAAATTTTGCTCTTCCCTTGGAAATATTGACGCTGCTGATGTGGTGCCTGCCAGTACTGAGCCAGGGCTGGCCGAGCCCTGGGGTGGGCAGTGCTCACAGCAGCACGGTGACAGCGGGGGACAAGGCCCAGCCTTTCCCTGCCAAAAGCCCCCCACGAGTCAGTGCAGCCTCCTGGGAGGCATGGAGCCGAGTAAGGGAGGAGCTAGGATGCAATGGGGTGGACAGCGGCAGGCAGTGGACACCTGGAATGTGCCCTGCTCCCTTTTGAGGGGAGCTCAGAGCAGCAGCTGTATGAACATACCCAAAAGGGCCCTTTTGGGTGGAGGTTGCAGCTCTGGAGAAGGCTTGAGGGCGTGCTGGCAGCTTTCCCTGTGGATCAAGTTAATCCTTCCCAGGCATCTGCCCTGGGGCTGTGGGACTCGCAAGGAAGAGGTTACACAGATCCAGGTTACCAAGCTCACGTTTTAATTCAGATCAGGAGAAAAAAACAAAAACAAAAACAAAACCAAACAAACAAAAACCCCAAGCAACAAACCCCAAGCAACAAACTCAACGCAACGCCATAATCCAGGCGGACAAATCCGTCGCACGGATTTCGCCCGTGTCCAGAGGCTGCTGGGCGCTTAAACCTGCCAGATGCACGGGATGGATAAGGCTAAGCAGGGATTAAGGGGGCTCCCCATGGCGGGACGGCAGCCGCAGAGGGTGGGAGGATGGGGCAAAAGGAAAAAAAACCAGCCTGGGCAGGGTGGGAAGGCCATGGAAAAGGCGCTTTGCAGCAGAGGGAAATGATTCCCGGGATCCTGTGCTTCAACAGAAATCCCTCCTGCACAACAGGGGTTTCTGACTCCATTAAAACAGTTTTAAATTGAGATGAGCATCTGTTTGGGGTTTTCTTAGGGGTGAATTGTCCTTCTTTAAGCTGTAGGGGTTCATTGCACCAGCAGGTGGGTGGCTCCAAGCTCCCAGGGGTTTCCGGGCGCTCTCTTCATCCCTCCGGGCTTGGCCGGAGCCATTTTAGGTCAGTGATGCCCCAACAGATAAATTCTGTCAGTAACTGGGGCGTCAACACAATACGGCCACTGTGTCACCCGCGGGGAGGAGAGTGGGATGGGGACGGGGATGTGGAAGGGGATGGGGATGGGGATGGGGATGGGGATGGGGATGGGGATGGGGACGGGGACGGGGATGGGGATGGGGACGGGGACGAGGACGGGGATGGGGATGGGGACGAGGACAGGGATGGGGACGGGGATGGGGACGGGGATGGGGATGGGGACGGGGATGGGGATGGGGATGGGGACGGGGACGGGGATGGGGATGGGGACGGGGACGAGGACGGGGATGGGGATGGGGACGAGGACAGGGATGGGGACGGGGATGGGGATGGGGATGGGGATGGGGACGGGGATGGGGATGGGGATGGGGACGGGGACGGGGATGGGGATGGGGACGGGGACGAGGACGGGGATGGGGATGGGGACGAGGACAGGGATGGGGACGGGGATGGGGACGGGGATGGGGACGAGGACGGGGACGGGGATGGGGACGGGGATGGGGATGGGGACGGGGACGGGGACGGGGATGGGGATGGGGATGGGGATGGGGACGGGGACGGGGATGGGGATGGGGACGGGGATGGGGACGAGGACGGGGATGGGGATGAGGACGGGGATGGGGATGAGGACGGGGACGGGGATGGGGACGGGGATGGGGATGGGGACGAGGACGGGGATGGGGACGAGGACGAGGACGGGGATGGGGACGGGGATGGGGATGGGGACGAGGACGGGGATGGAGATGGGGATGGGGATGGGGATGGGGACGAGGACGGGGATGGGGATGGGGATGGGGACGGGGATGGGGATGGGGATGGGGACGGGGACGAGGACGGGGATGGAGATGGGGATGGGGACGGGGATGGGGATGGGGACGGGGATGGGGATGGGGATGAGGACGGGGACGAGGACGGGGATGGGGATGGGGACGGGGATGGGGATGGGGACGAGGACGGGGATGGGGATGGGGATGGGGACGGGGATGGGGATGGGGACAGGGATGGGGACGGGGATGGGGACGGGGATGGGGATGGGGACAGGGATGGGGACGGGGATGGGGACGGGGATGGGGATGGGGACAGGGATGGGGACGGGGATGGGGACGGGGATGGGGACGGAGACGAGGACGGGGATGGGGATGGGGACGGGGATGGGGATGGGGACGGGGACGAGGACGGGGATGGGGATGGGGACGGGGATGGGGATGGGGACGAGGACGGGGATGGGGATGGGGATGGGGACGGGGATGGGGATGGGGACAGGGATGGGGACGGGGATGGGGACGGGGATGGGGACGGGGATGGGGACGGGGATGGGGACGGGGACGGGGATGGGGATGGAGACGGGGATGTGGAAGGGGACAGGGATGTGGATGGGGATGGGGACGGGGACAAGCCCCCACGGCCCCGCTTCGGGCACAGCCTGACACATGTTTCCCGAGTGCCACAGCGAGGGACATGCGGCAGGGAATGCTCCAGGTGTGTGTGGTGTGGGAGGGAACAGGGGCTGTGGGCGGGGGGCAGCACGAGCGTGCGTCGGTGGTTGTGCGTGAGCGTTGTGGGTGCACGGGTGCGAGTGTGATGTGTGTCTGTGTGTGCTCGTGGTGTGGGTGTGCGCCTGTACGGGGTGTGTGAGTCTGTGTGCGCCTGTGCTGACACACAGAGCGTGCAGCTCGGCGTGTGCGTGCACACGTGTGTGCAACTGACATGTGTTTGTGTGGGGAAATGGATGGTGGGTGGTGGATGGATGGATGGGTGGGTGGTGGATGGATGGATGGATGGGTGGGTGGATGCATGGATGGATGGATGGACGGATGGAGGAATCAATGGATGGTGGGTGGTGGATGGATAGATGGATGGAATAATTAATGGATGGTGGGTGGTGGATGGATGGATGGATGGATGGATGGAGGCATCAATGGATGGATGGATGGATGGATGGATGGATGGAGGAATCAATGAATGGTGGGTGGTGGATGGATGGATGGATGGATGGATGGATGGATGGATGGATGGAGGCATCAATGGATGGATGGATGGAGGGATGGATGGATGGAGGAATCAATGAATGGTGGGTGGTGGATGGATGGATGGATGGATGGATGAATCAATGGTTGGATGGATGCATGGAGGGATGGATGCATGGAGGGATGAATGGAAGGGTGCATGGATGGATGGAAGGATGGCTGGACCGATGGACAGATGGATGGATGGAAGGACAGAAGGGGGGTGAATGGACAGATGGACGGACAGTTGGAAAGACAGATGGAAGGATGGATGGAAGGATGGCTGGACCGATGGACAGATGGATGGATGGAAGGACAGAAGGGGGGTGAATGGACAGATGGACGGACAGTTGGAAAGACAGATGGAAGGATGGATGGAAGGATGAATGGCTGGATGGATGGACAGACAGATGGATGGAGGGATGGATGGATGGATGGATGGATGGATGGATGGATGGATGGACGGACGGATGGACCGACAGACAGACAGACAGATAGAGGGAAGGATGGATGGCTGGACAAACAGATGGGCAGACAGATGAAGGGATGGATGGAAGGATGAAAGGATGAATGGCTGGATGAACGGATGGACAGATAGATGCAGGGATGGATGGAAGGATGGATGGCTGGATGGACAGCCAGACAGACAGACAGAGGGAAGGGTAGGTGGCTGGACTGATGGATGGACAGACAGATGGGGGGAAGGACGGATGGCTGGACTGATGGACAGACGGAGGGATGGATGGAGGGATGGATGGAAGGATGGATGGATGGCTGGACGGACGGACAGACAGACAGATGGAGGGAGGGAGGGAGGGAGGGATGGATGGATGGCTGGACGGATGGACAGACAGACGGAGGGATGGATGGATGGCTGGACGGATGGACAGACAGACGGAGGGATGGATGGACGGACAGACAGACAGATGGAGGGATGGATGGACGGAGGGATGGATGGCTGGACGGACGGACAGACAGACAGATGGAGGGATGGATGGACGGAGGGATGGATGGCTGGACGGACGGACAGACAGACAGATGGAGGGATGGATGGATGGATGGACGGATGGATGGCTGGACTGACGGACAGACAGACGGATGGATGGACGGACGGACGGACGGCTGGACCGACGGACGGGGCGGATGCGCGCGCACGCGACCCCGCTGCGCGCGTGCGCGCGCGCCACCCTCGCGCGCGGGCCGCCCCGCCCTCGGCGCCCATTGGCCGCTGGCGGGAGGGGGGCGTGTCCCGGCGGCGGCCCCCGCGCTGCCATTGGCCGCGCGCCCCTTTGTGTGCCGGCCGAGCGCGGCCGCCGCCAGTCGCCGGCGCGTCCGGGGGGCACAAAGGCCGCAGCATGGTCCTGGTGCACGTCGGATACCTGGTGCTGCCCGTCTTCGGCTCCGTGCGCAACAGAGGTACCGCTCCCGACAACGCGGGTTCGCGTCCCGGGGCCGCTAACGGCGGCGAGGGGGGGCGGCGCGTCCCGGGTCCCCGGCGGCAGGAAGGGGGGGGGGCTGCCTCTCAGCGTTCCCCACAGCCCACCTCACCCAGCCCAGCGGCATCCCCCTTTCTGGGGCGCCAGACGCCCCACACACGCCACGTTTTGGGACCCCCCTCCCGCCCGCACCTCCCATCTCCTCTGCGGTAGATCCATTTCCCCCTCCCCCCACCCCGTTCTTCTTTTACGGATTTTATTTTATTTTTTAATTTACCCTCCCCCCCCCCCCCCACCCCCCACCCCTCGCCGTAGCCACCAGGCCATCCCAGCGTAGCTGTAGCCGATAACAGCCATTTTTGTACCTCCATCCTGTGTAGTAGCTGAGTTACATTTGCACTGTAAATTCCTGTTAAGTGGATTCGTTTTGCTGTGGTCGTCGTCGCAGAGTCTCTCTGGGGTGGGGGCAAACGCCCCCAAATTGCGGCCAGACCCCACAATCACGGGGCGGCTGAGACTGGAAAGGGACCGCGGTGGGATCAGCTGGTCCCACCTCCCTGCTGAAAACCTTCCGAAAAACATTAAATTTGGGGAGGGGAAGCGCAGCGATTGGCCGCGATTCCGAAAATCGGGCTGGCAGAGAGTTGGGGAGCGGGATGTGTGTGGTCAAGCAGCTGCTGAGGTACCCCCGCCAGCCGCTGGCGGGGGGTGCAGCATCCCTGTCCCCGCGGTGACACCGCTGTCCCCGCGGGCATCGCCCCCGGCCCCGTCCCTCCTTGCAGCCACAAGTGTCCCGTCCCGCCGGCGCACCCCCAACCCGCCTAGCACCCCCCAAAAAACTGGGCTGCCGAAAGAGACGACTGGCAAAATGGTTTTCCATTAAACAGGGATAACATTTTTTTCTGCTGTGCTAAATTACTTCCTGTTCTTATTTTGTGGGTAATTTTTTCTGTACCGAATATCCTTTGGTTGTGTATCTCCACCTTTTTTCTTGTACTAAAACTGAAGCATGGTCTGTATTTTTTTACATTACCTAGTTTCTGATGTAAATCTCTCTGTAGAGACATACCCTGCTGAAATGTAATGTGCTGTAGCCTATACATCTGCTCAGTGTACGCTGCTTTTGTTCTGTTGCCCTTCCATAGCATGGTGGGCCTTGCCTTTTTGTATTGTGTGCATGATGACATTGTTACACACGATTCCACTAATACTAATATACGATCTCTCAATAAAGAAACTAGTTTTCCTATATTAACCTAGTGTGCTTTTTCTATTGCTGTTTTCCCATTTATTGTCGTATCCTGCTGTTTAGATTTTTTCCTTGCTTTCCCCTCATCGTGAGGTTTGAGTGAGTGGATTTTTTCTCCCTTGTAGAGCAGATATGGGGGCTTTTAAATACATTTTTTTTCCCCCCACCTCCTATGCCATCTCTACCCTCAGTATTAGTCTGTGTGTACATGCTCCCCAGCGCACAGTCCGTATTGCTGTTGTGCCGATGCAGAATTCCGGTTTTACTGCAGAATAGCCAAAAAAAAAAAAAAAAAGGTGTACAAATCCAATCCGTCATTATTAATCAAAAAAAAAAAAAAAAAATTGGTGAAGGGTCTGCTGCTTATTCATTCTAGTTACAACATTACATGTTCCTCTACCTCGGGATGGATGGGGGGAATTGTTTATTTTTCGAAACTCCTGATTAACGAGAGGCAAACCAACCTGTATTAAAAAAAAAAAAAAAAAATTCCCCCTCTAATCTTTAAGCTGTATATTTAAACATATACATCCCTGCGAGCGCCCTGCCCACCATCTGCCAGGCGAGAAGTTGCCATGCCTCGGTCCCACGGCGACTGGCACGCTATAAATATCTCCACTAGACCCCTGCAAGGCAGGGCTCGTAAAAACGTCCCAGCTGCTAATGTTGTAACTACATTTTTCCTGCTCGCAGCCTCCAGGCCCACCATCTTCTGAATAAAACTCGATTTGGTCAAAATAAATAAATAAATTTTTAAAAATTTTAAAAGAAAAGGCAAACTATGGGGTGGGGAGAAAGTCATGGGGAGCCTTAAAATATTGGAAGCATGGAGGTATGGATGAATTGCGGGCAGCAAGCAGCTTTGCTGCGGCTGCAAAGCGATGATAATAGTGGTCACCTCTCCTTGTGCCTGCAGCAGACCTCCTCTCCCAGGTCTGCAAAATGGTCCTCTAAAACATCCCCGTTTTGGCTTGGATGCCACGAGGAACTGAGGGAAGTCAGGGCTCCCAAAGCCAGGAGATGGGGCTGGGAGGGGAGGCGGGGGGAGCATCTTGTCTTTAATTACATTTCCACAGAAGCGGGCGGGAGACGCAGGATTGGTGATTGGTCTTTAATGAGAGGAAGACAAATTCAGCAGGTCGGTGGTTCCCACCCGCTAAAATTTCACGAGGAGCCGCTGGCAAACAAAACAAAAGCCAGAGGCTCCTGCAGACCGCCCTGCCTTTACCCCAGCATCCCTCCCAGAGACGCATCATTTCGCAAGGCTGTGCCTTTCCACCTCTCTCCTAGCTCTATCCTGAGTTTGGTCGGTTTTCTCTATGAACATTTATTTATGATTTCCTTCTCCATATTTCCTTTTCCGTGTACCTCGGTGACTGTTTGGCCATCCTGTCCCCCTCTGTATGAGCACCAGCGGGGTGCCCCCCTGCTCCCCCCTGGATGTAGTGTATGCCGTGGCCCTTTGTTCTCGCTCCATCCTCGCCCCGGGCCAGCGCTGAGCTCCTCCGTGCCTGACACATGTCCCCGTACACATCCCGAGGAGGGAGGCTGTGCTTCTCGCTTGCATGAAGGGAGACATGCATGCCTGTTGGGGCTGATCATTTTCCAATGTGATTTTTTTTAATTATTATTATTATTTTCTCCTCCCTCTCCCCCCCCCCTTTTTTTTTGTTTTTGTTTTGTTTCCTTTTCTTTTTAAATTCACCCCCCACCCCTCCCCCCCCCCAACCCCACGCCACGTGAGACAATGAGATTGGGGTTATGGCGTGGGAAAAAAAAAAAACAAACCCTTCTTCTCTCCCCCACCCCAAATCCCGACACAGATAAATCCATCCCCTCCACGGACACCTGCCGGCAGCTGCCCCTTTGTTGGGAGCGGGGATTCACTGCAGTGAGCGTAATAACCCCCCCCAGGTCTCAGTCTGCAAATTAGCCCTGGTACAGGGCAGAGTCAACCCACTCCGAGGATGCCTTGGTAATCTAATAATGCAGAAAACTGCTGGGTTAATGGCAACTTTTAAAGCAATTTATCATCCGCATCATATTTTTGACCTGTCTTGTTAGAAACACATCCTTACGAGAGGAAACATCCTCCCTCCTCCACCTCCCAGCCTTATTACTCAGTAACCACTAGGCTTTCATAGCTCATAATCCATCAAACTCATCCACATTTTAATGACTTAATTCCTTTGACACTCTGGAAAAGCCACGCTTGAGTCTTGAAAAAGCCACCTGATACAAAGAAAATGATTTTTTTTTTTTTTTGTTTTTGTTGTTGTTGTTGGTTTTTTGGTTGGGTTTTTTTTTTTGTTGTTTTAGCGTCTCGGGCTGAGGAAATCCAAGGCGGATCACGTGCTGGTGGTGCTGCTGTGGGTGTGGAGGCACATGCAGTGATTTCTGTAAAGCCTGGACATCTCTCCAGCACCAACCTGTATCCCTGGTCTCCCTTAAATAACTCCTTTCAGTAACAGGGAGAAGGATAATCCCAAGCACAGACAAAACGGGCTCAGAGGTTCGTTTATGTAAGGGCTGTGTAAAGGTCTCACACCCATCTGTGTGCGTTTAATGATGGCAAGAGGGAGCTGGGCTGAGGGGTCTCTCACATGGGGTTTGGGCTGGTGGCACAGCTTCCATCCTTTCTAAGAGAAAGAGGAACAAGTAGTGGTCACGTTTTGCTCATGCTTGGAATTACCAGCAAAGTCTAAAGAAAGCTGATCTGGATTTACCTTGCTGAGTGCGGATCTGGCCCTGTGGAAGTGTGTTATTTAAGAACCGGTGAGTTGGTGCGCGAGAGAGGCAGCAGCAGAAGCTGTGAAGCTCGGGGAAAAAGCTGGGGTGTGTCTGCCACAAAACCCTGGAGCTGCTCTGGTGGAGGGGAACGGAGCGCTGAGGACATGGTGGGGACACGGCCCAGCTTTGCTTGGGGTGCCCTCGGTGTCCTCGCAGAGTTGCCCCAAGTCCTCCTCCGTGACCCTTCTGCAAGGACTGTCCTAGAGTAAGTCTTGAGTTTCATTTTGTTGTTTCAAACCCTGCTCATGACCCAGGCAGCTCCTTTTTAGCTGAAAGGGGAGGATGGAGCATGGATGGGGCAGGTGCTTCCCCAAAAGCTGTAGGAGAAACCCCCTCCCCAAGGTACCTCGGGGAGCACGTGGAACATCCAGGACTGTCTCATCCCTCTCCACTGACCAGAGGGAGGATGGTGGCCACGACTGGAGGTGTAGGGGTGGAAGGAGAGGGGAGTACAGCTCTTTTGGGGGTAGCACGGACATGGACATCCACTTCTGCCCCTTTACATGCTGGTTTAACCCCAAGCCATGCACTGGGGCCGCCTCGTGTCTCAATGGAGAGGTTCTTATCTCTAGAGTGTTCAAAAAGGAACAGGCACTGCAGCAGGTCAGCAGAGAAAAGCATTTCCCACCCTTAACCTGGGAGTGCTCGTTTTGGGAGGCATTAAATTAATGAGTGAGAAATCCAAGGGGAGATTTGCAAAAGGTCTTCTCCTATGTTAAATTGCCTTCAATATTCGTAACCCCCAGGAACAGAATTGCTTTGGCAATTGGAAGAGGTGTGATGGCATTTCCAAATCCTGTGACTCTTGGGCATCTCATGGTACTTGGGTGTTCCTGCATAACCCTGCAGCTCCTGGAGCTGGGTGATAGCACCAGGCTTTTCTCTAAAGGGGTTGTACATAATGTTGAGCTTCAAGCTGCTGCTTATGGCAAACTTGGTCCTCAAAACTCGCAAGTCAGCACTCAGCAGGTGTTTCAGCTGATGTGGGGGTTTGGGAAGCAGAAGGAGGATGCAGGGCTGCAGTGAGGCCAGGGCAGGGACCTGCAGGGAAGCAGTGAGAGTGGGGACAACGCCAAGTGGGGAAAATTGTAATTTTCTCCCTTTTTTGGTTGAGTTTGGATAGATGGAATGGGTTGGTCTGCAGTTGGGGTTGGCAAAGGGGTTGTGGCTTCCCAAGCAGCTCTGCACAGGACCCCATGGGAGATCCACAAACCTTCTCAGTGAGAAAGCTGTGTCTTTTGAGAAAGGTTAAATTCTCCCTCTAAAATAATAATAAAAAAAAATGCAATCACTCCTCAGCCTCTTGCAACAGGTCCTGGTGATGGCAGGGACTGGGTTCGTGTGCTGGAGAGCTCAGCAGCAGCCAGGATGGAGGGAAACCTTGTCTTCTCCATGCCTCCTCTCCACCTTTTCTTAACCCTTTCTGCTCCTCCTCTGCTCAGTTTTGCAGTCTCCCAGGACCTTTTCTCACACATTTTCCTGCCTGATGGTCCTTTGCATTTCCCAGCCCCAGCTGGATTGGGCTGGTTGGCCCATGCTGTCGTGGATCCCTCTTGGTAAGTGTCCTTAACCTCTGTTGTTTTCTCTCCCTCCCTTTAAAGGCTGCAGAATGTGCCTGCAGGAAAGCTCTGTGTGTGTGGCTTGTGGCTCTTTAATGAATATCACTAAAGCTTCTGGTTTGAGGGACTACACCCAGTGGGGTCAGGAGCAAAGAAGGGCTGGGAGCAGCAAAGGTGCAGGTTTTGGAGATAGTAAGGGGCAGCCCTGTGGGCTGGGAGCCTGTGAAGTGAGGACATGCCTGTGGGGAAATGTTTGGGTGAGGGTTTCAGTAGCTGGGGGAAGGATCCAGGTGTCTCTGTTTCTCTCACCACATCCCTGTGGTCCCAGTTGCTCCCAGTGGCTGCCCTGCCTGGAGGTGACACCTCAAGGTGTGGGTGACCCTCAGTTCACTCAGAGCCATGGGCTGGTGCTGGTTTTCCTCTTTTTTCCTCCCTCTGGAAGGCTCAAGTGGTGCTGTGGAGCTGTTACTGTGCACCACCCCTATGTGTCCTTTCCCAAATGGTCCAAGGAGCAGGTGTGTCCCTAAACAAGAAGAAGACCAGGCACGGGCACCTTCTGGGACTTTTTTGAGCAGGACTGATGGGACTGGACAGCCCGCCAAACCATATGTCCAGCTCTGGAGCTAAGAACTGCTGTGAAAACATTCTCTTGTCGTTTTCTCCAGGCTGGGAGGGGTCTCTAAAAGGCATTCAGAAAAACCATCCCTGGGGCATCTGTCTTGCTGCAGCTGCTCCCCACCCTGGGTTCTTCCAGTGAAGGATGGGACTGGGAAACATCCCCGCAGCAAATGTGCTCTCCCCAGCTGTGCTTCCTGTGTGTCTCTGGGATTCCTCATTCTCCTGGTGGCATCTGACTCTTCCTTCAGTCACACTGCTAGATCAAGGCACTGATGTCTTCCACAGGATCTTGGGTTTTTTGGAGGCTGTGGGTGCATGAAGAGGCACCACTCATGACCACTTGCCCAACTAGCCAGTTTCTGTGCTGTCTCTGCTAGAAAACTGGGCATCAACAGACAAAAGGAAGCTTTCTCTTTTTTTTTTTTTTTTTTCTTTTTAGTATCAGAGGAGGTGTCTGTATTTGCCTGTGCGCCTTGGGGCAGTGGAGGTTGTTTGGTCCATTTAGGGCTGGCCATCATCAGCTAGTGGGAGCTGAGACTTAAATAGTCTCTCCTGAGAGCCCCAAACCTCAGTGAGGAGCAGCTGGAGTCAGAAAGGAGCTGTGGGTTCCTGATGAAACTGCCTGGATGTGGGATTGGACACCCATTTGGGAAGGTCTGAACTTGTTTGTACGTGCATAAGCCCAAAAAAATAAGTCCTCAGCTTTTAAAAGAGTTGCTTGGCATTTATACTGGAGTGAATAAGATGAGAATCTAGTTTGAAGTGTGTTTTTTTCTTAAAAGACGAAAAAAAAAAAAGAAGAAGTTGGCATCAAACTGGCCACAGTGTAAAGGTATTTTGTTTGCAGGAGGGTTTGGTGGTGCAGTTATCTTTGAAAGACTATTGGGGTGTGTTAATCCCTGGTTTGGCATTTGCAGTTAAACTTGAGCAGGAGCTTTTTAAATCTCAGTCAGCGTCTGAAGGTAATGGGGGTGGTGATGCTTCAGGAGAAGTGTCCATCAAGCCTGGCAGCTTCCACAACCTCCAGGCAGAAAATACCACTCATTTGCCTGTCAGGAAAGGAGCTGTAAATCTCATGCAGATTACCACGCTTCTTGTTGTGGTTTGCTAGATCCACATTTCTCTTTCTTGTAGCCTGGCCTATAATATTAATATCTTTAATTTCATTTATAAATTCACTTATCAGCTTTCATTAGTCATCCCGTTAATGATCCCAGGCAAGAAATTTGTCATTTGACGTCAAAAGGCAGATTAAGGGACTTCTAAAGCCTTGGGAAACAGCTTCATGCTGCACCAGAATTATAGTGGTTGGCATACGAGGCTAATACTAGGTGTAATTGCATCTGCTGCTCAGGGGATGAGTGATTATTTTATATATTTAGCAGAAAACAAGAGAATTTCTTAACCATGAATGGTGCTGTGTTTCCTGCAAACTCTGCAGTATTATGAATCACTGGGCTATAAACATCTTGTTTGCTGGCGCGCCTGGTTTCGTGTTACCACTGGGGGGGGGACCCTGACAACTCCCCTGCTCCTTGGTGGGGTTTTCCTAATTGAAATTAAGAGATTCCCTCCGTGCTAGGAGCTGGAAGGGACAGGGAGTGGATTAAGTTTTGCTTTGCCAAAACTGAGTGCCTTTGGTCGCTGTGCTCCCCTGATGGTAGGTGAGGGTGATTGGGAGGGTTTGGAGATGGGTGTCTAAGGCATGAAAATGGAGAAACCTCACAATATTTGCTCAAAACATCTAGAAAAGAGCAAGATTGGACTGAAAACAGATGAGATGTAGCAGCTCCAGGCGCTGGTCCATTCAGGTCTGTCAGGATGAGGCTTTACAAGATGCTGGGAGCAAGCAGCCTGTTGGGAGAGACTTTATCTTGACCAGCTGTTATTTGTGATATCCCACAAATCTCCTGCGGCTGACATAAGGAACGAGGAGGCTTCCTGCACAGAGATAGCAGGACATTAGCGGGCTTGGGGTTGTTACAAAGTTGTTACTGTTTAATAATGCATGCCTCATGGCATGCAACCCTGTAGGAAAAAGGTCCCCTCCCCTGCTGGCAACCTGCAAAGCCCATTGGCAGCCCCAAACTCTCTCCTGCTCCTCTGTGCAGAGCCTCCTTTGAGATCAAGGGGCTACAGGCAGATCTCCACGAGCCTGAAGGGAGAAAATGTTATCCATTGTGCACCAAAGCACTTGTGGAGCTGGTTTTGCTCAGCCCTCCTTGGGCTGAGTGGGAAACTCCTGCAGAAACCGCAGTTTTCTTTTCACCAGGGCAGTGGGGTGACCCTGACTGGACACCAGGTGCCCACCCAGGTGCTCCATCACTCGCCTCCTCAGGACAGGCGGGAGAAAATGAAATGGAAAAGAAGTTGTTGAGATAAAGTCAATTAAATAAAGCAAAAACAAAGGCTGCAAAGGAAAACAGAAGAGTTACTCTCTTATTTCCCATCGCCGGGTGATGTCTGGCCACTTCCTGGGAAGTAGGGATTCAGTGCTTGTAGCCGATGCTCTCTGGGAGCCAGCCAGGGTGTGGCCACAGCCCCAGGGCAGGGCCCGTCCCCTGTGCCGGCACTGCTGAGGCACCTCCAGTGCTGGGGACAGCTCTGGGCCCCTCAGGACAAGAGAGACATGGAGGGGCTGGAGCGTGTCCAGGGAAGGGAACGGAGCTGGGAAGGGGCTGGAGCCCCAGGAGCGGCTGAGGGAGCTGGGAAAGGGGCTCAGGCTGGAGCAAAGGAGGCTCAGGGGGGACCTTGTGGCTCTGCACAAGTCCCTGACAGGAGGGGGCAGCCGGGGGGGTCGGGCTCTGCTCGCAGGGAACAGGGACAGGAGGAGAGGGAATGGCCTCAGGCTGGGCCAGGGGAGGCTCAGGTTGGATATTGGGGAAAATTCCTTCATGTGAAGGGTTATTAAGCTTAGGAACAGGCTGTCCAGGGCAGTGTTGGAGTCCCCATCCCTGGAGGGATGTATAAGCCATGTGGATGTGGCACTTGGGGACATGCATCAATGGTGGCCTTGGCAGTGCTGAGGAATGGTTGGACTTGATCTTAGAGGTCTTTTCAGTCTAAATGATTTCCTGATGCTGTACCTTCCTGAGTTTATCAAAGTAGCAGCAAAACCCATCTCTGTCCTTAATGTGCTGCTCAGCTCAGCCTGACTTCCTCCTGCAGTATATTGACCAGTGGTGGCCAGACTCTTGCCTCCGAGGTTGTTCCTTCAAACTGTGAGCTGGAAATTAGGGTGTGGCATGGATATTGGCCCCCAAGGCAAGGAATGTCCTGTCCCCATAGCACCCGGGAAGTGCATGGGTGAGCAGTGGGTGGTGGGCCAGCAGCTCAGCTGGTGGCAGTTCTATTGAACTGAGTTGCCAGGGACTAGAGAACAGGAATATCTGGTTTTGATGATGATGATTATTTTCCAGTTCACTGGCTGAAAATTTATTTTCCTGGTTTTATATTGTCCTGGAGTTTTTCAGCAAAATGAGAGGGTGCTTTTAAATGGTTCATTTGAAGGGAGATGAAATAGGCCACAACCCCAGAAGCGAAATACTATCTTATGACAGAAAATGAAACAGCATCAACTGGATGCAAGGAATAAAAACAATTCATCATAATATTTGAGCTGGGTTTTTCATACACAAATGTTTCACTTTGACATAATTTTTTCAGTATCTTGGAGGTGGGTTAGGTGTTTTGTACTCACTTGAAGGAACATGCAGTAGTCAGGAATAGACTGGCTTTGTGTTCTTGTACTATGAAACTACCAAATTTATTTAATCAAGAGAATTAATGCCTGAGATGAGTCCTGGAATGATGTGGGAGGTCACAAAGTGTAGCTGGCCCTTTACAGAAAGAGGAGGCACTTTTGGGTGCCACAATGTAAGAAAAGACATTAAACTGTTAGAGAGCATCCAAAGAAAGCCACAAGGATGGTGAAGGGCCTTGAGGAGAAGCTGTGTGAGGGGAAGCTGAGGGCACTTGGTCTGTTCAGCTGGAGAAGACTGAGAGGAGACCTCACTGTGGTCTTCAACATCCCCATGAGGGGAAGCAGAGGGGCAGCTCCGATCTCTCCTCTCTGGTGACCAGGGACAGGACCCAGAGAAGGCTGGAGCTGTGTCAGGGCAGGGTCAGGCTGGCTATCAGGAAAAGGCTCTTCCCCCAGAGGGTGCTGGGCACTGCCCAGGGAATGGGCACAGCCCCGAGGCTGCCAGAGCTCCAGGAGGGTTCGGACAATGCTCCCAGATATGCACAGGGTGGGGTTGTTGGGGTGTCTGTGCAGGGCCAGGAGCGGGACTTGATGATCCTTGTGGGTTCCCTTCCCACTCAGGATATTCTGTGATTCTCCTCCAGCCTGCAGTCACAAACAGCACCTTCGCCATGGCCTTGTTTGCTTGGAGCAGGAAAACTTGTCTGGCACGTGTGATTACACACTTGCCAGTGGAAATCCTGGGTGTTTTGCCCCAGGGGACCACAGGGACACTGTGGAGGTCAGGATGTATCATCTTGCTCTGGTCACCTGCAGGGTCATCCTGTACTGCCAGATCCAGATGGCTCTGATGCCATCTGGGTGCTTCTTCTGGATCGTGCTGGGGTGTCCTGGGGAAGGAAAATATTGCCAGGAGGTACTTACAGGCTTAGGAAAATAGGATGTGTTCCAGGGGGAAGGAAGGCACGTTCCCTTGGACAGAAAGCTGTTCCTCCTGAGAGGACTTGGGATGCTGCTAGAGAAGCCAGATATGTTTTCTTGGTGTTCTCTCTGCTCTTTCTGCAACAAGTGATTTTGAGCCCCTTTAGCAAAATCAAGGGCCAAACCTCAATATCTGGGAAGCTCACAGCAGTTTTTGGGGTATGTTGCAGTGGCTCGTTGTGGTTTAACCCCATCCAGCCCCTCACAGCCCCTCATTCACTCCCCCACCAGTGAGACTAGGGAGAGAATCAGAAGGGTAAAAGCTGGAAAACTTTTGAGAGGATTAAGGCAGTTTAATAGGGACAGCAAAAAACGTGCACACAAGCAAAGCAAAACCAAGGAATTAATTCACTGCTTCCCACGGTCAGGCAGGTGTTCAGCCATCTCCAGAGAGCAGGGCCTCCTCCCACGTAACAGTGGCTTGGGAAGACAAACACCATCACTCCAAACATCCCTCCCTTCCTCCTTCTTCCCCTCACTTTATATTATCTTTGCCACCATTATTTTGGCCACATGAAAAGCAGCAAAGGCCTTGGGTCTGTGCAAGCCCTGCTCAGCAATAACAAAAACATGTCTGTGTTATCAACCCTGTGTTCAGCACAAACCCAAAACACAGCCCTGTACCAGCTACTGTAAAGGGAATTAACTCTACCACAGCCCAAACCAGCACACTCAGGCATCATACAGACCTTGTGGGACCCCTGTCCTTGTTCTGGGATTCCTTATCCACAGCCCAGCATCTCTCACTGGACATTTTTCTGTTAGAAACTAAGCCATGAAGGAGGTCTTTTCCCCCTGGGCCAGCTTCAGCACTGTCAGACTCAGGCTCGTCCTCTGCGTCTCTGCAGAGACACAACTTCTGCTGCTCTTCAGAAAATGCCTTCTGAGCCTGGATGAGTAGTCAGAGAATCATGGAGTCACCTGAGCTGGAAGGGACGCACAGGGATCATCAAATCCACCCCCTGGCCTTGCACAGACACCTAAACAATTCAACCTGTGCATCCCTGGCAGCGCTGTCCAAATGCTCCTGGAGCTCTGGCAGCCTCGGGGCCGTGCCCATTCTCTGGAGAGCCTGGGCAGTGCCCAGCACCCTCTGGGGAAGAGCCTTTCCCTGATATCCAACCTAACCCTCCTCCTAGCCTGCAGCACCCTTGGTATTACCTTCACTTGACTTCTCCTCCTTCACCTCTCTCATTTCCCACCATGTGTTACAGTATCTGCCATGATTTCCCCCATGGATGCGAGCGGTTTTCTCGAGTTGCTCCTTCTTCACATTCCTTCTCCAAGCACCAACATCTTCCTCGTGGCTGGTGCTGGCTCTGGGACCCAAACCTGCTTAAAACACTTGAGGTGCTTTAGCACACTGGCCTAGTGTGTGTTGGTGTAGGGGAGGATAAGGCACTGCTCTCCACGTGTCCAGACCTCCCTGAGAGCTCCGTATGGGCTGAAGGGATGAGGAGGCTGAAGAGCAAGCCCCATCCTCTGGCTGCTGCCCTGGGGGATGTCTGTGATGGATGGCGTAATAAGTGGTGTTGGGAGCACGGAGATGGGCAGATCTCTCTCATAACTAGCCTTAAAGAACAGTTGCATTCATTATCTGGCCAGGGAAAGGAACATCGTGGTGTGGTGCCAAGTGGGCTCTTGGTACACATCCCTCTTCCAGCCTCACTTCTAGAAAACACTGCTTTCAGTGGGGGTGGTGGTTTGGATGGGTGCTGTGCAGAAAGGACCTGTGCTAAAGGGCTGCTGCTCTTTCACTGAGCAGGGAGCACTGGGGCCTCTCCTCTCCCCCACCTCCTCTCTTTGCTGCAATGGCACAACTGGGCACAGTTTTCTGGGCCCCGTGATGGGAGTGGGGAAGCGGAAAGGACCTCTTCCCAGTGCCCTGCAATTTAAATGGGAAACAGGGATGGACATGCTCTGCAGAAACCTGACTGGCTGGCAGCGTCCCTGGGAGGGGGAGGTGACATCCAGGCCAGCACAAGGGGCAGAGGGCATCAGAGAGGTGCCAGGGCCTGGCAGTAGGGTGGTGCAGGGGAGGAGGGCTGTACCAGGGCACCCAACAACAGCCTCTGCTTGGAGCTACCACCACTGCAGAGGCCCTTGGGGAGTCCTCTTTGAATGCAGCCTGTTGGAGGTAAGTTTAATGGAGCAGGTGGGTGTGCAGGGTGGGCACCCTGCCCCCTGAGCTGAAATGTTCCTCTCCAGTCCATGAATAGTCCCAGATCCTGCTTGCTATTGGTTTTTTTTTCCCTCAAAAAACAAGCCCTTTTCTAGTGATGCCATGATGTACACACTTTGCATCACGCCAGGGAGCTGGAGCTTTGAGAAAGCCAAAAAATATAATGAGACTTTGAGATTAAAAGGAAAGAAAGAAAAGGGATGAAAGCCCAGAGCACAACAGCATCGTGGAAATGCGAGGTGTTTGCCAAGGTTCAGGCACCAAAAAGCCAATGAAAAGTGATTTGTTGCTATCAGTGCCTGTGGTGAGGGATCTGTTCCCACATCTAAGTTTGGGTTTGGGTGGGGTGCAGCCCATCAGCTGTAGGAGTTGCTTTTTCTGTCTGTCAGTGCGTACCACCTTCCATGCGAGAGAAAGGTGTCTCTCTCCAAAGAGCAGGGCTTAAAATTCCTGGCAAGTTTTCATCTGTGGGAGAGGTTTTAGCTGAGCTCTGTTGTGGAAGTGCTGGGTGATAGTGGAGGAGGGAGGGTAACGCACAGAGAGAAGCTCAAGAGGTTCTTAGGGCAGCAGGTGATGGACCAGAAAGTCAAGGAAAAACAGCAACACAGAGAGAAATCTCACACTGGTCTGGGGCTTGATGGTGCAGCTTGGGGATGGTCAGGAGGACTCTGGGTCTCCACTTCCAGGCTGGGGATGGAGGTGGTTGTTGGCTGGTCCCTGCAATATTGGGAGGAAAGGAGACCTTTGTCCAGCCTGGTGAGCTGCTCTGCAGGGCTGGCACCTTTCTGAATGGGCCACCCCTTGATATTGAGAAAATGGGGCATTTGGGAGCGTGTCTGAACTCGGGTCCCAGAGGAAGTTTGCCATCCACACAGCTTTTGTTGTTGCTGTAAAAAGTAGGGGTGATCCCACTGCAAAATCATAGAATTGTAGAATCTCTAAAGTTGGAAAAATCCTCCAAGATCATTGAGTCCAACCATGCCCCCAGCACTGCCAAGGCCACCACTGGCCCATGTCCCCAAGAGCCATATCTACAGGGCTTTTAGACCCCCCCAGGGATGGGGACTCCATGACTGCCCTGGGCAGCCCATTCTAAGGTCTGACCTGAAAATTTCTTTCAGCAAAGAAATATTTTCTTAATATCCAGTTTAAACCTCTCCTGGCACAACCTGAGGCCGTTTGCTCCCATCCTGAATGGACAAAAAAGTCAGGAACTAGGATTTTGCCCACCAGGTTCCTGTGTGAGGGTATTCAGGGCTTGGAGAGAGCCTGCAGACACCTCTTCAGGGCTCGTTGTTTGCAGAGCTGCCAAATGTTGGACAATTTCTGCGCCAGCCCAGACCACCTAACTGGGGGCTTGGGTTGATTTTCTTGGTCAAAATGCTTCTTCTGAATGGAGGAGCAGGGTTAGATGATTTGTAGTCCATTGTTCTCAAAAGACCGGAAAAATTTTAGAAATGCAGCGTGTGGCTCATCTGAGGTTCTAGAGGCACCAGCCTTGAATCAACATCACCAAGAAGTTCAGATCGCAACTTTAATTCCTTTTTGTATATAACTGGGAGTTCTGAGGAGTCAACAGGTTTTGTGTCTTGAACAGATGTTACTTTTTTTCCCCCCAGAGAAATCTGGGGGAAAATGGGTTAAATCTGAAGTACTGCTTTGTAATTGCTGCTTCTCTCTCCTCTACTTGGTATCTGCCAGAACTCCCATCCAGTGGATATTACATGGGTTAGTGTTATTTGTGCTCTGTTATTTCCACCCAGGCAGAAGTCTTCTCTGGGGTTCAGCAGTTAGCACTGGGGAGAAAAACTACTGTAATCTTTTTCTGCTCTCTCTGAAGGTCCAGTTGCATTGTGAACTGACAGTATAAGTGTAAAATCTAGGATTATTTTCATTACGGTTTTTGATCTGTCCCAGCTGTCCCATAAGGTGTCGAGTATGAAGAACATTTTTAGGCAGAAATTTTTTTACGCTGAGGGCAGTGAGGCCCTGGCACAGGGTACCCAGAGCAGCTGTGGCTGCCCCTGGATCCCTGGAAGTGTCCAAGGCCAGGTTGGATGGGGCTTGAAGCAACCTGGGACAGTGGAAGGTGTCCCTGTTTTGATCTCCTACCTTCATTTCTCCACATGTACAATGCACCAGTGACTGTCTTCCAGGCCACTGGGTGTAAAATTCAGGGAACAGGAAAAAATGCAGATGATTCTGCTCCTTTGTAGGTAAAATTCATGGGTAAATGTAAACGTGAGTGGAGAAAAGCAGATTTCTGTTTCATACCCTCCTTTCTGTGGTCACTCTTGAGGAAATGTGTTACAGACCATGTCTGAAGAATTGTATTTAGCCATAAAAACTTGATCAGATGTCTATGCTTTCTTCAGGAAACATATTTGGAAATGCAACAGAAAGCTGACAAAGCTGAGACTTTTGGATGAAAAACAAAAACCTCTATTCTTTCTCAACGTCACAGACATGAATTAATACTATTTTTTAAATAATAGCTCTAACATTATTAGGTTAAAATCCAAGGGGAGGCACTTTCCCAAGGTCACTCACTACAGTAGTGGGAAGAGTGACTCACACCCTATTTTCCTCTATGAAAATACTGCTTAAATACTGCTTAATAATGCTTAAAAATACTGACCTGGGGGAAAACCTGTCTGCTGGCATTACGTATACAACCTCCTTATCTGGCTGCTCTGATCAATAGGTTTTCTTTAGCTGATAGATCTTGACAAAATTTTTGAGTCCAACAGAAACTTTCTTTCAATGCCACCTGACACAGGGCTGTGGAGATTTGTGGCCACTTCTCCATAGTAGGGGATTTGTCGAAGTGAATCAGATCTGGAGTCACTGAGAGGGAAATAATGTGAAATGCCTTGATGTTGGTTTTACAGTCACTTTAATAGGCATAACTGCACTATTAAACTGATCGGCCTGTATTTAGCTGTTATTTGTATTTGAGTGGAATAAATGTTTTCCTTCAGGAAGGGTGAATTCTACAGAGCAAAAGAGCTATTACAGACCTCCCAAATGCCTCAGCAATAACAACGTGACAACTTACAGCCTGAAACCCAGACTGCTGGTGCTGTGGTAGTGCCTTAAAGTCCTATTTCACCCTCCTCCCCATGTCCTTTTCTTCACCCCAACTGCATTTTCAAAGTATCTCTGAAACAATGGTGTTGCTCACCTTCCACTCTCCCAGGTTGCTCCAAACCCTGTGCAACCTGGCCTTGGACACTTCTAGGGATGGGGCAGCCACAGCTTCTCTGGGCACCCTGTGCCAGGGCCTCCTCACCCTCTGAGATACAGATCTATTGAAGTCTGGTATAGACATGAGCTGGCTGCACCCTGGGGTTGGAGTTTGTTGTGCTAAAGGGTGTAGGAAAAAACATTTTCTGATGTGTTTGAAGGTCTCCTTTGCCCAAGGATGACAGCAGCCATCCCATTTAACTGTACAAACAGGGAGCTGCACGTGGTTTTGGCCACGGGGCTGTGCTGCAGTGGGTCAGAAAGGTGTCAAGATGGTGATGGGGAGGACACCTCCGTTGCTCATGACTCTTCCAATGCCCATGAGTCCAGCAACAGAGAGGCTCTTGTAGCATCTTTGGATCCTCTGAGTCCTCTTTGTGGCAGGCAGTGGGATGAAAAACCTTTAACCTTTCTCACAAAGTGAGTGCAGAATACATACCTGGGGGAGAGGACTCAAAACTGAGGCAGAACAACCCATCTGAAATCTATTTCTTCCTCTTGGGAATTTTTTGTAGGGTTTTTTGTACATTTTTTTTCTCCCTTTCCTCTTGGCTCTATCTTTCAAATTGGAGCTCATGAAGATTTGTCACAGGTCAGGAAGACTTAAGCCATGATTTGCAGAAGATGAATGGACTTTTAAAATCAATTTAGTGGTCCCCAGTGTCAGTGGGGTGCCAATCACCACAGGCTAGCACTGCCCAGTTCCTCTGCTGCTATCATTAGGAGGAGAGAGCAGCATTCATTACAGAGAGGCTGAGCCTGGCTGCCTGCTAATGGAATTGAGCTGCCTGACCTTAATGTGTGCCTGATATTTAATTTTAAATTTCTGTGGACACCGGCAGGCTGCAACAGAAACAATACAGGCCCAGCAATGCAAAGCATTAGTGCCGAGAAGACAGCAAAATAAATTAAATTTGGTTATTAGTAAAAATCCTTGGGGCCTAGAGGTCACATGTGGAACAGAAAAAAAAATTGTATTTTTCTTTCCACTTGGCAGATGTGCAGGTTCCTAGTAGGATCTCGTGTGCTGTAGGGAGGAGTGTGGTGCAGTTTGTTTGTCCTGGACTGGTGGGAAATTTTGAGATGCTCTTGGCCCCACTCAGATGGGCCCCTCACAATGAGAAATACATTGAGGGGCTGGAGCGTGTCCAGGGAAGGGAACGGAGCTGGGAAGGGGCTGGAGCCCCAGGAGCGGCTGAGGGAGCTGGGAAAGGGGCTCAGGCTGGAGCAAAGGAGGCTCAGGGGGGACCTTGTGGCTCTGCACAAGTCCCTGACAGGAGGGGGCAGCCGGGGGGGTCGGGCTCTGCTCGCAGGGAACAGGGACAGGAGGAGAGGGAACGGCCTCAGGCTGGGCCAGGGGAGGCTCAGGTTGGACATCAGAGAAAATTCCTCCATGGAAAGGTTTGTCCAGCCCTGGCACAGCTGTCCAGGGCAGTGTTGGAGTCCCCATCCCTGAAGGGGTTTAAAAGCTATGTGGATGTGGCACCTGGGGACATGGGGCAGTGGTGGCCTTGTCAGTGCTGGGGGAATGGTTGGACTCCATGATCTCAGAGGGCTTCTCCAACCTGAATGATTCTGTGTTTCTATGTCCAGCCTCATAACCATCATAGACCTCCTGGTCTACTTGCTTCGCTGAGATGCATAGGGTCTGTCACCCCAAGGCCCTCACCCATGGGGATCTCTCCTGACACACCCATCACCTCATGGCATCCTTCCTTGCAGCAGTTTGGCTCCCTGTGGTCCCCATCTGGCCTCAGGGTTGTCACCTGCTGAAAATCCGTGATTGCCCAGAGTGGATGTGGTCACTCCTCATCCCTGGGGCCTGGTTGCAGGCCTTGCCCCACAGGGCCTGCAGGCAGCAGGTGCATTGGACATGATACACATGGCACTGATTTGGGATGCTGCCTTGGTGGGGTTGTCCACAGCTGAGAACATCTGTGCCTCTGGGTCACAAGCTAGTCTGGGTGGAGGATGTTTTCTTCTCCTCCTGTGGGATTTTCAAGACACACAAAGCTCTGCCTTTGGCTCAGGGCTTTGGGCTTCACCTGGGACCCAGCACTGACAAGTTTCTGCCCCGTGAGTGCCAAAGATAGCCGGTATATGTTGTCCTGTGACCACAGCCAGGTTTGTTGGCTGTTCCCCTTTCCCCATGAGCCTCTTTTACCCCTTGGAGCAGCAGGACAGGCAGGGGGACAGTTCTCAGCATGAGGTCCTTGCCAGAAACAAAATAAAACTGGAGAACGAGCCATCCCAGCTGTTTGGCTCGTCAGTCTGGAACAGATGAAGGTGTCTCTCTGGAGCCAGGAGGAAGGAAGCTCTGGGCTGGCACAATGCCAGATAAAATATTCCTGGTATTCTATTTGGATATTAGGAAACAATTTATCTCTGATAGGTCTTCTCAGGGAAGTGGTGGAGTGGTCGAGTCACCATCTCTGAAAGTGTGCAAAAAACATCTGGATGTGGCACTTAGGGACATGGCTTAGTGGTGGGCTTGGCAGTGCTGGGGGAATGGTTGGAGTCGATGATTAGAGGACTTTTCCAACCTAAACAATACTATGATTCTATAAAAGATCAAACTACAATTTCCTAAATGGCTCCTGAAATCTAGGGCCATGACATTGTAATAGGTCCTTTGGGAAGGAAATGTCTCCATAAGAAGCAGGAGTGAGATACATGGATAAATGCTGAGCTATTTTACAGCCTGTAAATGTGCTGCCCACCTCCCTGAGGCTGATCCAGTGCCCTCCAGGATGTGTCTTCCCACTCCTGATCAAGTGTGTCCGTGGCTTGCAGGGCAGAAAATTGCCTGCTGTTGGGAAAAAACAGTGCATGTAGGGCAAAAACAGGGGTATCAGGAATGGTGTGGCCAGCAGGACATTCTTCCCCTGTACTTGGCACTGGTGAGGCCACACCTCGAGTGCTGTGTCCAGTTCTTGGCCCCTCAGTTCAGGAAGGACGTGGAGATGCTCAAACGTGTCCAAAGGAGGGCAACAGGGCTGGTGAGGGGCTTGGAACACAAACCCTGTGAGGAACGCCTGAGGGAGGTGGGGTTCTTTAGCCTGGAGAAAAGGAGACTCAGAGGTGACCTTTCTACAACTCCCTGAAAGGTGGTTGTAGTCAGGTGGGGCTTGGTCTCTTTTTCCAAGCAGCAACTGACAGAACAAGAGGACACAGCCTTAAGCTGCACCAGGGGAAATTTAGGTTGGATGTTAGGAAGAAGTTTTTTACTGAAAGAGTGATAAAGTTCTGGAATCATCTGCCTGGGAGGTGGTGGAGTCACCATCTCTGGATGTGTTTAAAAAAAGATTGGATGTGGCCCTCAGTGCCATGGTTTAGTTGAGCTGGTGTTAGGGCATGGGTTGGACTCAGTGGTCTTGAAGGTCTCTTCCAACGTGGTGATGCTGTGATTCTGTATCTTGGCTGCTACTGGTAGAAACGCAGCCCTGTTCTTTTTTGGTTCATCTTACTAGCAATGGTAATACACTTACTGTCATGGGAGCCCTGGGAAGGTAATATCTGAAAATCATGGAATCATAAAATGATTTTGGAAGGGAACTTAAAGCTTATCTAGTCCCAACCCCTGCCATGGGCAGGGACACCTTCCACCTGACCAGTTTACTCAAAGCCTCATCCAACCTGGCCTTGGACATGAGGGGATGAACAGAAAATACTCTGCAGGCCTGTGAGAGACCTTGGCTGGTCGAAGGGGGAAAAGTGGCTTTGTCCTCAAAGCATCACCAAGAGGGAGTGGGAAGGGAACAGTATGACAGCAACCAGCCCTTGTACAGACATCTTTCCATGGGAGACATGCAGAGGGGGGAATCTGGCCCTGCATCCACTACCCGCTGTTTCTGCTGGCCAGGACAGCTCTGCCCTCTGCCCAATCCCCATCCCCTCCTCTGTAAAACAGGGTGCAGTCACCAGCCCTGGTTCTCACTGCACTTTGCCACCCTCCCTCCGTGCCATTTAAGCAGAGAAGTGGCTAATTTGTGTGTGCTGTGGTTTGCCATGGCATGAAAAGCCTGCTTGAAGGCCCTGCAGAGGAACTGAAATCAAACAAATTTCAGATGGTCTCGCAAATGAAGCTGAAAGGTCACAACAGTTTCAAGCTGGAGGTTGCGTGTGGTGCTGCAAGCCTCTGCTAAATATCAGCTAAAGATTAGTCCATCCTCTCCGAAAGGCCAAGAGCTACACAGGCTCTGAGTTCCTCCTGCCACACGTCCTGGCTCACAGCATCTAAAAATGGCACAAGGCCCTGTGAAAGAGAGACACAACTTCAGGAACAGAAAATTCAAGGGAAAGCATCAGGCCGGTGAGGTGTGTGAAAATGAGTTTGGAAAATCCTTAGATTTTTTTTTTTCCTTTAAAGCCAAAAGGGACTGTAGATCATGTGGCTAGCGCTAATTAATCTGGCGTTGTGCCGAGCATTGTCATGGCAGTTTAATCAGCAGCTGTGAAACGGAGTGTTGTCCGTCTGCCAGCCTCCAATCCCGGCTCCTGGGGCAGCAAGGGACATCTCTCTGTTAGGCAGATCAGCGCATCCTGCATTTGTTTGAAAATCTGGTCTTTTAAAGGCTTCATCTGACATCAAAGTTGTCAGTGCAGGAGCTGTGCTGGGCAGGAGTTTCATCTGGGAAAAGCAGTGTCAAAGCATCAGTTTAACCAGGGGTCAGGTGCTTGTGGAAAGAGCTCAACAAGGCTGCAGACTTCTCCCCAAGGCCACCAACCTTCTCCTAATAGCATTGTTCTAATTAACTGCCAAACCCCTTGACTCTGTGATGGGTGGATGGTCTAACTCCGTTCATTCCCCCTCAGTCCGGTTTCTGGTGCCTTTCACTGGCTCTCCCATGAACTCCAGAGAGCCAAGACCAGGAGTTTGAGGAGCAGCTGAACCTCACACCTATTAAACCCACTAAAAGCCCACATGAGAAACTCTGCTAACGTGAATTAACTCACTGGCATGAGAGGAATATCTCGTGGTGGTGGGTAGTGATTAGTCCTGAAAACTTGTGGATGGATGCATCAGTTAAGTTAAAAAGTGCCTGGTGCCCAGGGTGAAGAAATGCCACAGCATCCCACCTTCCTCCCGCCATGTGACAGCTCATGGGTTCCAGTCATTGCCACTCATTGTATTTATGGGACACTTAACCAGCCCCTTAAACAACAATTTACAGGTTATTCTTCACCCTTTAACCAAAAAGCCACTTATTTTGTTGTCTCTGTTAAGAACACTGCCTGCAGCCCTCAGAATCAAATTCTTTCTGAACGTCAATTTTATTTCTCAATAGCAAGGCTGGCTTTGGAAAACAAGATAATGATGGCAACCTGGTGCTGCTAATATAGCAAGGGTGTTTGCTGGTCCAGCAGGGCTGAGGGCTGTGTAGCCCCCCTGTACCTGCTGTGCCTTCTGGTTATGCTGGTTGGCAGCATGTAGGTTTCCAAGGTAATAAAAACAACATCCACGTGAGAGAGCAAAAATGTTTCTGTCTGAGCAGGCTCAGCTAAACCACTGTCAGGAATGCTAAAAATCATAGTGGGAGGTCAGCTCAGGTCCTGGAAGGGCTCACAGTGGGAGGAGGCAGTTTTTTGGAAGGAAATGGTAAAGGGAGATACACTCATCTGCCATTACACTGGCAACCCTGCCTCAAGGTGAACTGAGATGAGCTGGTTTGGCTTGTGTTGTGGTGAGAAGAATGTTCTTCTCCTAGCAGCTTCCCCAGCTCCCCAGTGCTCTCCATCCTACGAGGTGCCCATTGTGTCCAGCCAAGAGGTTGGTGTGGTGAGAGGATGCTGGACCCACACCAGTTTTCCACCCGGTGATGCTCAGTTTAGCTCTGCCTGATCTGATTTTATGGAGAGCAGACTGCTGGAAGTCATGTTTTGTTCAAAGCAGAGAGCAGACTTTGCTGGCAGGGTCCCTCTCCTCCTCACCTGCTCATTCCTTGTGAAACCAGGGGTTTGTGGTTTGCGTGTGGGTCTCCCTTGTCACCCAGCTTGGTTCAGTCTGGATTTGTTGGTAGATCCTGTGTCTTTAATGTACACATGAATAGGTCTTTTGGCTCTGCAACAGCTTTTCTGTTTGAGGTGGCTGGGTCTGCTTCCTCAGACTAGTTCAATTACTCGACTGACTTTAATTTTAAAATAAAAAATAAAAGGCATTAATAGATGGCAAGCGCAGGGAGTGCAGACCCACAGCTGTGTCTTTCCTGCAGAGAGACTGAAGCCAGCTTGCATGGATTTGCACAGACGTTCCTGGCATGAGCCTGGTGTTAAGCAAATGCTGCCCAACCATGGAGCATGCCTGGTGTTTCCTCCAAAGACCCAGCTGTGGGATTTGGGTTATGTCTCATGTGAAAGAGGGATAGGAAGGCCTTGCTGTGGTTGGAGGTAGCTTTGGATCGTAGAATCCCAGAATGGTTTGGGTTGGAAGGGACCTTCACGCTCATCCAGTGCCACCCCCTGCCTTGGGCAGGGACACCTTCCACTATCCCAGGCTGCTCCAAGTCCTGTCCAACCTGGCCTGGGACACTGCCAGGGATCCAGGGGCAGCCACAGCTTCTCTGGGCACCCTGTGCCAGGGCCTGCCCACCCTCACAGCCAAGAGTTTCTTCCTTATATCTACCCTACATCTACCTTCTTCCAGCTTAAACCATTCCCCCTTGTTCTGTCCCTTCATACCTTGTCCACAGTCCCTCTCCAGCTCTCCTGGAGCACCTTTAGGCAGTGGAAGGCACTCTAAGATCTCTAGGCTGCTGTAAGGATGCAGGGCCGCATTTTGTCCACCTACAACTTCCCCCAAAAAATGCTGCAGGCTGATGCTTCTTCCTTGGGTGTGGTTGCTTTGGCCTGGCAGAGCCGTTTCACATGAGTGAGTTCTCCTCCTACCTGCTTTGTAACGTGGCTCATGGCTGGTATTTCGGAGGACAGATGGCCCAAAGCGTACCTGTGTATTTGGGGGTTTTTCTTCCGATTCACCACTCCCCCATCCAGTGAGTCAGCTTGATCCTGTGTGAATCCATACCATATGTGAACCATCCTGCTCCTCCTGGAGACTACGTGCGCGCAGGGCTGACAGCAGGCTGGGTCCTGCTGGGACAAGGGGTGGGCTCTGCAGTATGAGCTGCCTGCCTTGCTTCCAGCCAGAAAATTCCCCATGCCTCTCTTGGAGGCAAGTCTTCAGTGGATCTGCTGGGATCTGGGGAGGCTGAGCCATGGGATGGGTGCATGCAGAGGCTCTGTCCATGCTGTTGGGTTGCAAGCTGGGCATTGCGATGGAGAACTTGGTGGGAAGCTGTCTCGGGGGGAACCTTTCCAGTCGTGTAGTGTTGCCTTCAATCCTCCTTCTCAGCAAAGGGAGATGTGGGTCTGAGGGGATCTGCACACATAGTTAGGGGTTGTCCAGCATGGAGAAGAAAAGGCTGTGGGGAGACCTCATTGCAGCCTTTCAGTACCCGAAAGGGTGCTTATATTAAAGAGGGAGAAGGACTTTGTACATGGGCAGATAGTGACAGGGCAAGGGGGAAAGGTTTTAAACTAAAAGAAGAGAGATTTAGATGGGATATTAGGAAGAAATTCTTTCCTGTGAGGGTGGTGAGACACTGGCACAGGTTTCCCAGAGAAGCTGTGGCTGCCCCATTCCTGGAAGCGTCCAAGGCCAGGCTGAACAGGGCTTGGAGCAACCTGGTCTGGTGGAAGATGTCCATGGCAGTGGGGCTGGAACGAGATGGTCTTTAAATGTCCCTTCCAACCCAAACCATTCTGGGATTTCTACAAAATCTGCAGAATACTCTTGGGCCATGTTGCAAGTCCCTAATCCTTTATCAGCCCAGCTCCCCATACCAGTGCAACATTCCCATCCCCTGAGTCCCCCCACTGCCTTCTGCAAAAATATCCCAGCCCCGCAGATAACAAATCACTCGGCAACGGCACCATCTGGACAGTAGCCCAGCGTCCCATTGGGGAACCTCCGCCGACTGGAGCTGACCATATGAGCAAAATCACTTTTTCTCTCTGCTCCAGCTGAGGAGGACTTTTGAAGGGCAGCCAAGTTGTCAGGCTGGGGGTTTGGGGCATTTCCTTGGCTTTTGGCCACTGGGAAGTAGCTGGAGTAGGTAGAGCAAAGTGTGAGTTTGGAGTAAATCTGAAAGTGCTGAAATCCTGGCGGGTTGCTGATGAAAACCAGTGCTCACCCAAGGGCTGGGCAGAGAGTGCTAGGATGGAATAATTGCTGAACTCTGGAGAAATGAGAGGTCACAGAGGCACAGCTGAAAGGGCAATACTTCTTCAAAATATTACCATCATTGGTTAAAGGGCTTGTGGAATTTTGCTGTTTTAACTCTCCCAGAACATCAGGACAAAAATCAAATAATCCAAGACACCCCTGGAACACTGGGGCTTGCAATGATGGCGCTGCGATTGATCCTGTTAAAAAGTGAATGTAAAACAGGCAAAAGGTTTGAGAAATGGCATTGTTGGCTGTCTGCATCTGAAAAAAAAAAAAGCCTGCCATTACTCAGTATAATCTGCTTTTCCAAAATTGTTGGAAGGTAGGAAAAAAAAATCCCACACATTTTTCTTTTCCCATTTTACACGTTTAAGCCAAAATGAAAAATAGCTTATGAGATTTAAGCTATTTATTACCAAATAAAACTGCATCTGGGCCATGTGTTTCTGCGCCAAGTTTTGGCACTGTGAGAGCACAAATGTTGAAAGTTATGAGCCCCTCAAAAGTGAGGTTGATGATAGAAACATTGACTTAGTCCTAACTCTCTCAGGGAGGCCAGATCCAAAGCTGGTTGTAGGGAAATGAGATGCTGCCTGTAACTTGGAGCTGTCTCTTCAGCATCCTGTGGGGTTATCTGCAGCCCTGTGGGATATTCTCGATGGAATAAATAGGAAACAATTTGTGATAACACCTGAGGGAACGGCTGGAGCTGTGCCAGAGGAGGGTTAGGTTGGGTATCAGGGAAAGGTTCTTCCCCCAGAGGGTGCTGGGCACTGAACAGGCTCTCCAGGGAATCTGAGATCACAGCCCCAAGGCTGCCAGAGCTCCAGGAATGTTTGGACAATGCTCCCAGGTATGCACAGGGTGGGATTGTTGGGGTGTCTGTGCAGGCCTGGGAAACTGATGATCCTTGTAGGTCTCTTCCAACTCAGGGTGTTCTATGATTCTATGATGGAATAAGCAGGAACAAGATTTCCTCTTCCCATTGTGGTGGAAAAGCGAATCCCTCACTATCAGTCTCCTCTGGCTTCAGAGGGAGGGGAAAATACCCACAGGCGTGTGGATTTCCATGCCGGAAGGGACAGCTGTTGTCACCTTCTCCATCCCACATCCCAGAATTCCTGTGCAAATCAGGGGATGTCCTTTAGGAAACCAACTAGCTCTGGTGCTGAGGAAGGGATTTTGGCTGTGGGCACGTGGTGCCCAGTGTTTTCAGGCTGTGCCTGCTGCAGGCTAGCCCTGGCCGCTGGGTTTTGTCAGGCTCATTGCCTGCCTGATGAGGATAAACCTCATCCTGCCCAGCTCACGTGTGGCAGCATTTTAGGCTCTGCTCAACCATGGTCTTACCTTTGCTCATTCTGACACGGAATCACAGGTCTCCTGCAGTGCCTCCTTCCACGGTGAATGCTTGGGCTCCTCTCCAAGCCTCCTTCCCAGCTTTGGCATCAATCTAAGGCGCTTATTGCTCCCAAGGAACCCCACCTCCTGCTTTTTATATAGCAAACAGTTGTGCCTTCAGATGCTGCTGGGGCTCTGGGAGCCCATGGTTTGCTGATTACCAAAATTCACTTTCCCTCGGATAGCCTGACACCTGCAAATAGCACCTGTACAGGTTTTTTTAGACAGATGACTTTACATTTAGCTGTATAAAATACATATTTTTTGCTGTTTGGTTAAAGTTTTCCTTTATATGTTATTACAGCAGGGCTTAGCAGCACTAACTCATGCCAGGACCTCATGGAGAAATGTAAAGTAAGAGCTATTTCCACATCAAGGAACTGACGTTTCTCTTGTACTTTAAACACAGCTCTGTCTCTCCTGGAGTGACACGTACCTATAAAGTTTGGGATATTAAATTTAATAGGGAACAGGCTTCCAGGATCTTTGATTTTTAGCTACAGACTTCTTAGTCACGGAGAGTAAAAGGGGAATTGCTAGGACACAGCGTGGCAGGACTCACAGTAGCTGGGGTTTTCCCAAACCTGAGTTCAAGTCAGTTCAGTGTAAGGAACTGCTGAGCTGTGCCAGCTCGCTGCCAGCATCCACTGCACCTCACACAGCTCCTCTCCAGCCCTGGTCCTCGGGATGGACCCTGACCCTGCTGCCCTGCTACTGGGGATACAAGCAGGTGCCTCAAACCAGCACACACTGGTGGTCTGAACTCCGAAATCCTTTAGGCTGATTAAATGAAGAGGTCCAGTGGGGACTGGGAACTTGCAGGAGCTCCACAGGTGCAATCAATCCCTCACGCTGAGGGCTCCACCTTGACTGTGGGGCTGAGCTCTTGGGCTCAGGATGGGAACTTAAGAGTGCTTTACAGGGGATTTGTTAACATTGTTCTGGCACCGCATCCAACACACCCACCTCCTAGGAGCACATCTGCTCTCTCCTAAGAGATAATCCTCATATTTTGTACCTTAGCAGTTGTAAGATGCTCCTGTATTCTGTGTAATGTTACTTGAAAGGAGGACCAGCTGCTGAACTTTTACTGCCTTCTGGGGTGAGGAGAGACTTTTTTTTGGTGTGGCTTCTGAACCATCTGTAAAAAACTCAAGAGGGACTAAACATTATATTGTCTTCCCTCAGTGTCAGGTACTGCACGTGTTGCCCTCCTGGCAGTCTGAGGGTCTCATGCAGGCTGGTAAATCGTTTGCACCCTAGCTGATATGGGATTACAGGATTTAAGATAAAATCCAGAGGGTGACCTGCAACATGCCATGATCAACCAATCCCTTTGCAAGGGGATGTCCCATGTCCTGACTGCCTGCCGAAATGTTCTGGCTTTGGGGCTGATTTGCCAGGGAGCCAGCAAAGAAGAAAGTCTGGGCTGCACAACATTCCCCATCCAAACTGACATGCTGTTCCTAGAAATGCTGACACGCTCCACCCGCTTCCCAAACCTGCCCCCCACCAACCACTGCCACTCACTCTGCAGCTCTGTGGACATGATGGATGGGAATCTCCCACCCCTGGGCTTAAGATGCAGATAAATAAATCCTTCAGGAAAACCCAGCTGGTTATTACAGTCCCATTTAAAACAACGGGTGTGTGGGTGGGGAATTAATGCATGCAAAATAGAGACGGATGGGGATTGATGCAGAATAACCCACCCAAAGCAGCCTCCTCTGTGTTTTCAGGATAGGTTTCAAAGTCTGTTCCAATCTCTCCCAAGAGGGGAGGTTTAAAGCAGGTCAGGCAAACAATGCCTTCCAAAAAAAGGCATTTTTCCCCTCTTTGCTGATAGTGGGAGAGCAGGATGGAAAACCTTCACTGGAAATCCCCACTGGGGGGGATATAACGTGTGTGTGAGAGGAAAGGGCCGGGACCAACACCGCTGGTCCTTATCCAAAAGCTTCTGCGGAGGGAGGGGATGTTGAGGCTGCCACGGGGTTGGGGTGCTGTGGCTGCCAGGGCTGTGGATAATCCCCGGATACTGAGTGCCCGTGGGGCACGGCCATACCACAGCTCCTGTCCGGGCCCCTGTGGCGTGCAGGTGTGAGACCAGGGACGATCACAAAGCCTTTTGCTTCAACACAGATCAGAGTCAGCGGAGGGCACTGTCTCTTCCCACTGACTGTGTCTCTGGGGAAGGGCTAAAGCTCCATTTGGAGCAAACCCCTAAGGTTTGGCAGCGTTTGGGTGGAGAGTTTTGGTTGGGGCTGTCACAGAATTAAGAGGCTCCATGAACAATGCAGTGCAGCCCCCAAGACCCTGCCAGGTCCTTGCAATGTCTGGCTGGGATTTTTTTTCCCCCACGGCTTTGGCTTTTTGCCTGTTTCTGGATGTCCTGCATATCATTACTGGTAGGAAGGAGCTGCTGCAAACCTCCCTGGCCAGTCATTAGGAGCAGTTAAGAGTGTTTTTAAGGCAGGTGTTGAGCACTTCCAAATGCCTGGGGAGGGCTTTGGACACTGTGAAAGCAAGGAAACATTGGAAACCCAAGTATTGAATTTCCTTTTCCAAACAACTGGCTGCAGCCTATCACTGCCTGTCAAAGTTGAAGGCACAAGTCAGCACGTTTTTACATTCCCAAGGGTAGAGATAGGGATTTCTCCAAGTGCTTCCCCATTACTCTCTGCAGGGAGAGCCAAGTAATAGACTGCTGTCACGCCAGGATTTTTTTATTTCTTATTTTTAAATAGAGGATGAATTCCTTCCCCTGGTTAGTTTTCCCATTTCCAGGCTGGGGACTCATTTATATGGATGTAATACCACAAAAGATGAGGTTTATTGCCTTGTTGAACGAAGTGGACCTAGACCCACTCCAACTTCCTTTTCAACACTTTTTAAAAAATTTGAGATAGCAGACCGGACCCTGGAGAAGAGCCTTTGAGCCCAGATGTCTCCCCATAAATGGGGAGTATTCCAACTTTTTTTGCATTTTCCAGTGTGGAGCAATGCGGAACAGACTTGGGTTGCACACAGGAGCTGGATGGAATGGTGGTGAGGGGAAGGGATGGCTGAGCACACAGAGTTGGGCTGATGGGCAAAGCCCCAAGAGTTGCCTTAAAGTTCAGGTACCAGCCAAACCCTCTCTGCCCTTGGAATTGCTGGAATTTTGCTCAGGCATAAGCCCTGCAGCCCAGAAATGCCGTTGAGACCTGCAGTGTGACTCCTGTTTTTAGCATGGGAGTTGTGGTCAAGTGATTCCTGTCAGCTGTTCCTTCTCTGACACCTTCAGACCAAACAGAAAGGAGAAACAGTATTAAAAAAAAGTCTCAGAGAGGCTTTACAACATTTCCAAAGCCGCATTTCCTCCAGGGCCTTTTCCTGGCAGATGTACAGGGCTGAGCCCAAACCCAGGAGACACAGAGCAGCTTGGGGAGGAAGAGCTGGGCTGGGTGAGAAACGTCATGCCAGGCTGTTGGGACCCCCCATCCCTCCAGGCATGCCAGAGCCTGGGAGGGGAGGGGTGAAACTGGGACCACTAAATCCCAGAAAACATTTTCTCTCAGTGAAATTTGGCTTTTTTTTTTCTTTCTTCTTTTATTTTTTTTTAATGTGATGATCCAAAAATCTCAAATACACTCTCGAATTCAACGCTGAGAATAAAGCTATAATTAAAACATAGTGAGAAGTATAAAAGCAAAAAGACAGCTTTAAGTGTAGCAACGCTGCTGAAGTGTTTCTCCTTCCTCCTTGGAAAATATTGCTGAATTCAACACGTTGCTGTGAAACATCATCTTCAACAAAACTTTTTTTCCCCCCTGAAGCCAGTGGGAAAGAGTTGCAGGAAAAAACCTCTCATCCAGTGCTGTATAAACAGCTGTCTCCCTTGTGTGATGGGTCCAGGCTGCCTGGCTGTATCCCATCCCTCATTCTTGCTGGTTCCCATCCCCAGCACTCAGCACCTCTTCAGTCTTAGTGTAAATAGAGGTGGGGGGTTGGGACTAGATGATCTTTAAGTCCCTTCCAACCCTTAACTATCTATGATTTTCTGTAAATATGCTGATTAACGCTGGTCACTGCCAGCTGTAAATCACAAAATCACAGATTTTCTTGAGTTGGAAGGGGCCCATAAGGATCACTGAGTCCAACTCCAAGCCTGCTGTTGAACAACCCTAAGAATCACACCATGTGCTGGGTTTTGATTTTGTCGAATGCTGAGCTTAGGCCCTGGTGGGAATCCCACCTCATCTTTTTTTTTTCAGTTTATTAAGGCTGCACGTGGTCTCCCCGCATGGTGTGCAGAAGAGATGCTGTGCTCTGTGTTAGGGACCCTCCAGCCACGCCAGCTCATGTCACTCAGCAATTAATGAGAGGCTTCATTAGTGTGAGAGGATGTTGGCTGGGGATTGTACAAGCAGGCAGGGGCACTGTGCAGTCTCTGAGGTCTGTGTTTATGAGGTTTTTTGGGAAGAGCTCAGCTGTGCTGTGCTGCACCTGCACAGAGGCACAGTGCAAAGAGGGCTGTGAGCACCAAACCATTAATCAGCAGCAGGGAGCCCATCTCAGCCCCCTCCCCCTGAACTCCTTTGCAGCACCTTTCCACCAAGTGTGAAAGACTCTGAGCAGGAGATGATAACCTCCAGAACCCCATGCTGCCACCCAGGACACAAATATGCTCCACCAACCACCAGAGTCCAGCCCTTCATCCTGACTCATCTCTGGCATGGCCCAGCCTGAACGAGTAAATAAGGCACATAAAAATAGTCTTTATCCATTGCTTGCATCTCCCAGCCACAGGTGCTGAGGTCCTTTACCATTTCCCTGGCACAGACACGTGGGGTGGCAGGCTGTGCCCTGGGCTGGATTGGAGCTGGCAGCACATTATTTTTAGCATGGTTTTTGCCATCTTGCATCTTGCCCCAGAAGAGCAGCAAAGGTGGTCAATTGCCTAAAAAACAGGTCCTATGAGGAGCAGCTGAGGGATCTGGGAAAGGGGCTCAGGCTGGAGCAAAGGAGGCTCAGGGGGGACCTTGTGGCTCTGCACAAGTCCCTGACAGGAGGGGGCAGCCGGGGGGGTCGGGCTCTGCTCCCAGGGAGCAGGGACACAATGAGAGGAAATGGCCTCAAGTTGTGCCAGAGGAGGTCCAGACTGGATATTAGAAATTTTTTTTTCACTGCTAGAGTGGTCAGGCATTGGAGTAAGTTGCTCAGGAAGGTGGTACTATCACCATCTCTGGAAGTGTTCAAGAAGGGTCTGGATGCAGCACGTGGATATGGTTAAGGGGTGATTTTGGTGGTGCTGGGCTAATGGCTGGACCCAATGATCTTTCAGCCTTGATTGAGTTCTGTGATTCTCAGTTTCCCCAGATGAAATGAGAAAGCTGTTGGCAAAGGTGCTGAAAGTGAGACGGATTCCTTCCTGCCTGACAGATTTTTCTTAAATTCTTTCCTCTTCTTCTTTCATCCTCCCTGCCTCAATCTCCCCACCCTGCTGTCAGCTGTCCTGTAACAGGAGTGAGACAGCACAGTATCTCCCTCTGCCAGACCACTTAACCTTTATGCAGCTGAATACCATGAATTTGGGCTGGGGGGTTATTTATTTCATTTTTTTATTTTCCATGGCAGGGGGATTGGGACTAGGTGATCTTTAGGGTCCCTTCCAACCCAGGCCATTCTATTGTTCTGTGACTGTCACACCTCGTTTCCTATTAGTAAGTGAATTTCACTCATCTCATAAGGGTATATTCACAAACAATTTGGAAGGGATTACACGTGTCTGATGGCATCAGGCAATTAGGAGCTTGTTTGTAGATGCAGTGTGAGTCCCCCGTGGTGTCCTCCACGTGCCACGTGAAGCTGGAGCTGCTTCCATGATTTTGGCCTTTACTCACTGCACGCTGTCAGGACCAATGCAAACTTCCCACTGTGTTGCTGGCTCTGAGGGGAATTTCAATGCACATCCAGGGAAGTGAGCTGCAGGCTCCTGGGCTGTTAAAAGCCTGGCAGGCTCTGCTGGTGCTTGGAGAGGCACTACAATGGCTCCTGTTGAGGGGGCTTATCTGCCTCCCCAGGGCGGGAGAGGGGTTGCAGGGGATCTAATCAGGGCGAGGTGGCTGAGACGACCCAGCTCAGCCGATTACAACAGGCAGAACTTCCTCAACTGTAAAATCTTTCAGTGAGTGAAGCCAGGGCTCTCCAGGAGCTGCCATCTCCCTCTGCCATGACGGGACCTGGATGTGAACCAGCCCCAGCCTCCCTGACATCCCCAGCCCCCCATGTGGACCATGGAGTCCTCGACGAGCAGTCCAGGTTGCCTTACCCAGGGGAAATATTCACATGCTTTGCAAGCAACTTAACAGCATGAGACAGATTTTGTTTTCCTCTCAAGGGCGGCTGGGCTTCCTGGGCTGCAGCTGTCTGCTCGAGACACCTATCCCAGTGCCAGCTCCAGGCCTGATCCTGCGTCCCTTACCAGTAGCCTGGTGGCGTCAAGAGTGCTATTGCCTGAGGAAAGGAGGTGGAAATAAATAGTTCTTCTTTCTGGGTTTTTCTTTTCATAAAGCCTGTAGCATCCCATGTCTCACTGCAGGGATTACCCAGGGGCTTTGCATCTGAGACGGGTCAGTGTTGAATGAGCACACAGATCCCTTGAGTCTTCCTGGCTGAAATACTTCTGGGTGGATAAATATGCATGTGCCTAGATGTAGTCAAACCTTGACTGATGCTAAAGGAGAATCCCCAGTGGCAGAAGCACCTAGGACCAGACCAGTACATTTCTGTGGCTCAATGTCACTTACCAACCTGCCAAAATACATGAACTTATAATTCACAGGGTTCACCCGGGGGTGCGGAGGAAACGGGAGCATTTCTGTTCATGAGAAAAAAAGTCCATGCTGCTTTGGATAATGTATGGAAACAATAAATATAACTGTAGAACTGAGGGGAAAAAGGAGGAAAAAGCAGCAGCCGTGGAAGTGAGAAAGAGGCAGCGAGGAGGATGTGTTGAGTTTCCCCGCGGGTTTCCGCTGCGCTTGACGCCTGCGGGAGTGAAGGGTGGAAACGGCACGGCAGCGAGCAGCCGAGCAGGTTCAGCTGTCCACACGCCTGCATCATCTGCTGGCTTTCTAAAAACGAATTTGTACCTTCCTCAGTCTGAGGCTGAAGCCTGTAATGCCAACTTCCAGCTAAGTGTTTCGGGCGCTTCGTAAATTGTTGTTAAGCAGCCTTCCCCGCAGGCTTGTGGAGGATTGTCTTCTCAGTGCAGGCTGGGGATGTGGTTTAGCAGTGGGCTTGGCAGTGCTTGGTTGGACTCAATGATCTGAGAGGGCTTTTCCTGCCCAAACGATTCTATTATTGTGTTCTGTGGTGCTAAATGATTCTATGAGGCTGTCTATCTATCTCTGCCCCGCTCAGGTGAGAGCTGCTTCCAGCTCTGGGGTCCCCAGCACAGAAAGGACAGGGACTTGTTGGAGCCAGTCCAGAGAAGGCCACCAAGATGATCAGAGGGATGGAGCACCTCTGCTATAAGTAAAGGCTGAGAGAATTGGGATTGCTCAGCCTGGAAATGAGAAGGCTTTGGAAAGACCTCATTGTGACCTCATTCCCTTCCAGAACCTAGAGGAAACCTACAGGAAAGATGGGGCAAGACTATTTGCAAGCACCTGGAGTGACAGGTCAAGGGAGAATGGCTTCAAATTGAAAGAAAATAGGTTTAGATTAGACATTAGGAAGAAATTCTTTCCTGTGAGGGTGGTGAGGCCCTGGCACAGGGTGCCCAGAGAAGCTGTGGAGGCCCCATTCCTGGCAGTGTCCAAGGCCAGATCGGACGGGGCTTGGAGCAACCTGGGATAGTGGAAGGTATCCCTGCCCATAGCAGGGGATTGGAACTAGATGAACTTCAAAGACCCCTTCCAGCCCAAACCATTCTATGATTGTATGATTGCGTGATTGTGTGATTCTGTGACTGCAGAACTGCGTATCTGTGAGGAATACTGCAGGCTGTAGAGGCCCAGAGCAGTGGGATGTCACACAGACCTGGCTCCACAGCAGGTTTTCAGCATCACAGGGTGAAGCTGCAGCATTTGTCACAGCAGCAGAGGAGAGCCAGGCCAGCTGGAGCAGCCACTGATCCACACTCATGGTCTGACGCTGGCAGGAATCACCAAAGTAGTGATTCTCCACCTATTGATCCCTTGTGCTGACCTTGGCTTTAGGATGTGATGGAAGATGCTGAGAGGGAGCGGATGCAGCAACTGTCAGAGCATCACACAAGGCAGGGAGATGTTGCTGGTGCTCACCCAAAGGCATCCCTGGCTACATGATACTACACCATCACAACATGTCATACCTTCTTTTGGGGCAGACTTGTCCCGAGTTATATCAGAGAATCACATAGCTCCTCTTTCCCACCCCACAGATAGCCTGGCTTGCCCAAGACACAATTCACTTCTCCAGCAGATCCTGTCTTTGTCTCCACATGTTATCACAAACTTTGAGACTTGCAAGGCACCTTTTAGACCTGTATTATCTAGATTCAGGCATTGGCTGTCTTTGTGGCTTAGCTGAGGCCAGGCAGGTCTAAGGCAACAAGGGTTGTCCAAGTTGGGAGCTTGAGTGGGTGTGTGGGCATCTGGGAGCATTCTGAGGACATTTAGCCTCAACCTGTTAAAGGCAAACTGCCCCAAAACGGAGTAAGTCACCTGCTTTGCTGACACAGATGTGATGCATCGCTCATCTCAGAGCTGCTGTTCTGATGTTGCTCTGAGCTGTCATCATCTGCTATAGCAACAGCATTTAAATGAAAGGAAGCACCATCAGGACAAGGAAATGATTTATGGCTGGTGGGCAGCCTGACAGTGATCCCAGAGAAATCAGTCCTCCACAGCTCCAGACAGGAGCAACTGGAACTACTCAAGGCACCACAAGCACGTCAATGAGCCTTGCACAGGGGCTGGCCCTCTTACCCCAAGCACCAGGCTGGGCACAGGCACAGGTGCTTCCAGGCTGGCCTTGGGTCAGAAACCTCTCTGGGCCTCATGAGGACCTCATTGCCTTTGTGGACTCCCCTGAATATCTTCCCTGGAAATATTAAAAAGCTGGACACCTCCCTCAGTAAGGAGGGTGCTCAAGGACCCTGCCTGAGCAGGGGGACTGGACTAGATGATCTCCAGTGGTCCTTCCAACCTTAATTCTGGGATTTTGTGATTGCCTCCAGGGCTGGAGAAGGCAAATATTTGGACATGGAGGGTAAGCCATAAAAGACCTCTAGGATCTGGCTAATCTCTCTTCCTGCAAAATCAAAGTATCCCAATGGAGGAGGAGAATCCTTCTATAGGATGAGGACCAAAACTTGAGATCATTAAGCTGAGAGAAGGTCTCTGCCTTGCTGATCCCAGAGCAACATTGCCTTCATGCAGGCACCACTGGACAGGTGATAGGAACAGGATCGTAGAGGGTGCAGTTAGTGGCTCTGGAGTATGATAGGCACACATTATACCCTCATTGTCTTTGCTGTGGAAATGTCCTCAAAGCTTGGCTAATGAAAATGTCAGCTCTGCCCTTGTACTGGGGAGTGAAAACAAAAGCTGGAAAGAAAATCAGGACTTGGTTTTAGTCATGGATTAATCTCTGCTGTGGCAGACATTGCTATCCAGGCAAAAAGCAGATTAAATCCACGAGTCCAATTTTCTTGAAGCATCTTATAGGCAATGTTTATGCTTGTTGGTTTCAATGCAAATGTGATCTAGGACCACACTTGAGGCTTGGAAAAGAGGGAGAAGATGTGCTAGCAAAGTAATCAGTGATAGACTTTCTGGCTCTGCACAGCTCCCTGACAGGAGGGAGCAGCCAGGTGGGGGTCGGGCTCTGCTCCCAGGGAACAAGGGACAAGATAAGAGGAAATGGCCTCGAGCTGTTCCAAGGGAGGTTTAGGCTGGATATCGGGAAAAGTTTCTTCACAGAATGTGTGGTCAGACTTTGGAAGAGGCATTCAGGGAAGTGGTGGAGTTCCCACTTCTGGAATTATTCAATTGTCATGTGAATGTGGCACCCGGGGACATGGTTTAGTGGTGAACAGAATGGCTCTGGGTTAATGGACTCGCTGATCTTAGAGGGTGTGGACTCGCTGGTCTTAGAGGATTTTTCCAGCTTTAACAATCCTGCGACTCTCTGACACTGCTAATGTGACAACCTCTGTGGAATTCAAAGGGATCAGTGCCTGCTTTTGGTGTTGATTGGGGTGAGCTACCTGGACAAGGATGCTCAGCTCATGTTTGCAGGGTGACACTCTATTTACCTCATGTACATGAGACCAAAATGAGGACGTGGAAAGCAGTCCCCACCAGGGCCCTTTGCATCTAGATGCAATGAGCAGGAGAGGGTAAACTCAAAAATAACTAACTTAAAAATGATTTGAGCTGGTTTTTTTTGCCAGGGCTTTCTGGGATTCACCAGTACCCTGCTTAGTAAGGACTGGTTCTTTGTTTTGCAGGCTGGCTTGGTTATGCCAGCAGCGTTATTGGGTAATTGCTAATAAGCATAGAATTGCTGAAGTATTCCCCAAAGTCTTTGCTTTGCTGTAAAAATCCTCATCAGCAATTGGATTAGTTGTAGAGAATGAACAATTACTACACAGGGTAGTGTGTTATATTAAGACAAATTTCATGGGTTTTATTTAATCATATCATCCCGGTCACATTTTGATGTTATTCCTATGAAGGGAAATGCATCACTGCACCAGTAGGTACTAGCAAAAAGTACTGAAAAATGCTTTATTTTATTAATTAGTTCCTAAAGATAAGGCAAATTAACTCTGTACCAAAACAAAATGTTGGGCTTTTGCTTTCAGATATGTTAGCTCTGTGTATCTTCCTGCACACATACCACAGATAAAGTTTGCGTGTTCTGGACCTTGAGAAAGTGTGTGACCAAGTTTCTCCCAAGGACTGCCTATGTATGGGAAGCAAAATCCAAATCAAAAACATGACCAACTGATCTGCCCACGTGGTGCTCTCTAGTTCACCATGGCTCTGGCATCAAAGGCCCTGCAGACATTTAACTAAAATCAGGTTAAGGGTTCCCAAGACCCAGTAAAAGCTGGAAATCACTGGCTGAGGTTACACCAGGCATTGAGAGACAAGAGAGTCACAGCAGATGAGAGACAGGCTTTCTCTGCTTTACTTATGTGCTAGAGAATGTGTCCCGGGAAATGTGGGGGAGTATCACTGAGCTTCACTGTCTTGTATCGCCCCAAGACATTTTTGTCTGAAATACAGCTCAACTGCAGCCTGGTGACACAGTTGGTGTGTGCAGAGGGTTTAGCACTTTTACGTGCCCTCAAACCTTTTCTTCAGGCCCCGTGAAGGCCTGGGGTTGCACAGTGGCTCGCCTGTGACCTGCTGCAGCAGTTTTCCATTGGGAAGACACATGGCCATCAGAGGTTGAGCAATTCACCATGAGTTACATGGCAAGTATCAAGCAAACACAGCAGTCAGGAGGCTTCTCCTCACAATTCCCTTCAGCAATGGGTCAGGGAAGTGCAGGATCTCCATTTCATTACTCAGCCTTTACCTGTTTGCAGCGAATTTGGGCCAGGTCGTCAGCAACAAATACAGCCTGCAGGGGAACGGGGTATATGAATGGTTCTTTCGCCTGGGTTTGCAGATCTGTCATTGAGGAACAGCAGGTCTGATCCCACCACCTCTGGTTTTAATTAATATCGTGGTCGAATCATGCTGTTATATGACAGCAGGGGAAATTATCACCTCAAGAAGCACTGCTGTGGGTGGCATGTATTGTGTAACCTGCTCTCTCTCAGACGGGCACTGTGGAGGATTAGTTTGTATTTAAGAGATGCTGTGTGTAATTATGCACAGCTTTGCAAACCATCCATTTCTGATAGCCCCTCTCCTGTTGTTTCTCCTGCTGGCATCTGGCTTGCTGTGAGCCTCTCCTGTTTCCATATGGACATGACCAGAGAGCACTTGGGACTCCCTGAGCTGCTGTGATGGACTGGCCCTGCCTGGCAGGGAGATGTGAGCAGAAGGGGTCTGGTGAAGAAGGCATGATGTACGTGCTTGTGCTTTGGGATGATGTAGTGTCTCTTGGTGCTGTTGTTCTAGGATATTTTGTACCATTCACAAAGATTAAAACAGAAAGAGGAAGATGGGGTGTTCAAAACACTGTAAAAGGGGAGGTGTTCCATCCTGGGGCTGATCATCAGCAAAGAGGCATCCCTAATAGCCTCACTCAAGTCTCATCCTTCATCTCTGAGTTGACTCTTTCCCTAGTTTAAGAGCCAGAAGTTTTGGGTGATTCCTGTAAATGCTCCAGGAATGTAGGAATTAACACGCTGGATTGGGCCAAGGGCCTGTCCAAGCAAGGATCTTGAGCAAGGTGTAAGCCAGTGCCACATGTTTTGCAAAACGCCTCCACTATGGATATGTTTCACACCTCATTTCTTCTTCATTCCCATCAGCTTCAGGACTGGTCTCATAGCAGTCCGTGTTGTGTTTCCAGCAGCTGCTCTCTCCCTGCATGCCGCTCATGAGGACAGGCTGTCGCAGGATCTCAGCAATCACACAGGGCCTTCATCCCTGCTCTCAGAGGTGGAAGTTGTCTCATTCACATCCTGAAGTCAGCGTGAGGCAATTTTTTAGAGATTATTAAAGATTATTTCCTTGCCTATGAGACATTTTTAGAGAGGCAAAGAAATGACTTGCAGGGAAAGTCTGCAGTTCAGGGAAAACATTCAAAACTTCAGTGAGATAATATCCAAACCCCAAATATTTTAGAAAACAGGATTTGTTTTCTGGATATTTCCTTAAGTGTTGAGTGTATATCATAAAATGGTTTGGGTTGGAAAGGACCTCTAAAGGTCATCTAGTCCAACTCCACTGCCATGGGCAGGGACATCTCTCACTAGACAAGGTTGCTCCAAACTTCATCCAAGCTGGCCTCAAACACTTCCAAGATGGGGCATCCACAGCTTTTCTGGGCAATCTGTGCCAGGGTCTCACCGCCCTCAGCACAAAAATGTCTTCCTTCTATCTAGTCTGAATTTCCTCTCTTCTAGTTTAAAACCATCGCTCCTTGTTCTACCTCCACGGGCTCTATTAAGGCTTTTGTTCTTTTTCTGTTTAAGACAGGAGAGCCAAAACAAGCTCAAAGCAGTTTTCATCACTACACACTTCAACTTGGAGCCAAAAAGAGACTTTGAACCCAAATCTATGTTTTGGCTCCAATGTTTCTTGGAGGAGAAATACCATTAGTCAAAATCAGCATTTTTTCTTGTAATCAACTTTAACTGGCTTGTTCTCTTTTATTGGCGTTTTTTTATGAACCTTCTGGAAGTGGAGAGTAAGAGCCGTTTGCCCAACCCTTGCCATGGGTGGGCGAGCATGGGGCTGGTCTGCCCTGGCCGCCGCCGGCCCCCATGACCGCTGTGCTCTTCTCTTCCAGGTGCTCCCTTTCAAAGGTCTCAGCATGCCCATGCTACCTCTTGCCGGCATTTCCACCTGGGTCCCCAGCCCCCGCTCTCCGCCGACTTCGCCCTGCCTCACGCGGTGCAGCCGCAGCCGGGGCTGGCTCCCCACATGGCCCCCGCGCACCAGCACAGCGGCCCCCTGCACCAGCCCCTGGCGCCGGTGCCAGCCCTGCCCTTCCAGGACGTCACCGGGCCCTCCTTCCTACCTCAGGCGCTACACCAGCAATACCTCCTCCAGCAGCAGCTCCTCGAGGCGCAGCACCGCCGGCTCATGCCCCATCCCAGGTAAGGGGATCCCGCTCTCACCAAAGGATGTGGAGGAGCTGCGTCAACCTCACACGGCCTGTGAAACCCCAGCAGTGCTGGCAGTGTTGGGTTTTCTTCTCGAGCTCGCCTGTGTGCACTGAGAATGTGTCTGCCAGAAGGGAGGCTGCAGGGCAGGCTGCACCTGAAGGTGTGCCAATCCTGTGGGGATCCCTACGGTGCTCTTCTAGCGTGCTCCATTACTGGCAGTCCGAGGAGGATCATGATGGTGTTACAGGGGTCCTGTCCTGTCTCTGCGTGCATGAGCTACATCCTCGTAGCTGCTGTTCCAAACCATGCAAGAGACTGTCCACTTGTCTCATCAGGTTATACACACGGAGGTCTTGCTGCTCAGGGTCTAGGTAGGCTTTCCATCTCTGTGAGGGAATGATGCCACTGACCTGCAGCACACTCTGTCACAGAAAGCATCCTAAATCCACACCGAGCTGACAGTGCAGAGAGAATTACTGTAACTCAGCAGAGATGGAAATGGATGCCTGGCCTTGTCTTGATTGTGTTTCTTGAGAGAGGAGTGATTTTTTTTTGGAAACATATGGAAGCTATTTGTGGGTTGTACCCATGGATCAGGAATCAGAGGATGAGACTTTGCAATGATGCTTCATTTGGAAAGAATGCTATGGATAGGAAACCCTTTCATTCCACGCCCTCTCTGTCTGAAAATTGTGTGTTCTTCTCATCATTGTTTTGCTGTGCATAAGCTGGATTTTAGGTGGATTTAATGATTAGCTAATAATTGGGTAGCAAGTATGTTCAAGGCTGAGGAACTGATGATACAAGTGTTTATCTCTTAGTCATAAGCTGAATTCAAATAAAAGCACAGAGCACAACTCCACACAGGATCTGCTTTGGTAAATGCTGTCAGTATTGTATTTGGAAGTGGGCTGTGGTGTGGAAGAAGGCAGGAACCTCTTGCCAGTGCTTGTCTCTGAAAGCACAGCTGCAATGGAGGAGGATGTCTGGACCCTTAAAGGTGTGGGGCAGAAGGTCCCAGTAATGGGAATATGGGTTATGCCTTTGAAAGTGAAACCTCTGAACTGTGGCTGCATGAAAAGTTATTTACTTAGCAGTTGCCTGCTCCATTTGCCCTACTTTTTTCCTGAAGATTTGCTTTGCGATGCCTCCACTGGTAAGTGGTAACTCATCAGGAAGCAAAGGGTATGAGTCTGTCTGTAATGCAGAGCCTGCTTGTGCATCCACCTTGTCTCTTGCCAAATGTGGGCACTGATCAAGCAGCACATGCTCTTCCCCTGAGCAGTTCAAATAAGCAATAATCATGAGACTCAAATCCCTAGAAAAATCTTGCTGTATTTTCTCCTGCCTGCAGTGGGAGCAGAGCAGAGGGAGAAGGAGCTGGAACCCAGCCTGGCCTGTCCATCATCCAAAGAAATGTTGGCAAAGGCCAGTGAGAGTAAATCCTGCTTTCAGTCACTCCTGAGTAATCTGGTTATGAATGAGGTTCCCCAGGAGTTTATGGACTGCATGGGAGAGAAGACAACCTGCAGCTTCTTTATGATGATGGATAACGGCTGAAGCAGGGGCACATTTTATCTTGTGTGTTGTTTATGGGGCTGACTGTGGCAAAAAAGAAAATAGGTCAAACTGCATGAAGCTGCTGAGAAGTTGTTTGGTTTCCTCTTTTTCTCTCCATGTTGCCAGCAAATAACATCTCCTGCAAACTGAGCATATTTGGGTGCCACAGGGCGTGAGAATGGATTGCTACGTGATGACCACGAGGGAATGACAGCCCTGGGTTCCTCTTCCCATCATCCCTGACACCTGCCTGGAGTGTTTAGCTTTGGACACTTATTCACAAGCCCAGCCACTGGGGTTTTCCCATGGGTTCTTGACAGAAATTCCAGTGCCCACCCCAGTCTGACCCTGTTGCTGCTCTCTTTCCCACAGGCGGGCCCAAGAGCGCATGTCTGTCCAGCCTCACCGCCTACACCCCAGCTTCGACTTCAGCCACCAACTCCAGACTCCACAGCCCATGGGGCCCCAGCCCAGGTATTTGGCAGAGGGCACAGACTGGTAAGTGATCCCCATTTCACTGCTGCATCCAATGAAGTGTTTAAAAACTCCTGTGAAGGCTGCAGGTGTTGTAAAAATGCCATCAGGGATCAGGGCTTTGATGAAAGGTAATGAGTCAGCTCAGCAGTTACAGTGTGGGGAGTGTGCAGAGGGAAAACTCATCTCTGAGAGGGCTGTGAGAGTGTGAAAGCCTCCTATATAAATAGAATCATTGAATCATTCAGGTTGGAAAAGCCCTCTAAGACCATTGAGTCCAACCATTCCCCAGCACAGCCAAGGCCACCACTAGCCCATGTCCTCAAGTGCCACATCCACATGGTTTTTAAATCGTGCCAGGGATGGGGACCCCAACACTGCCCTGGGCAGCTGTGCCAGGGCTGCTGGACAGCTCCTTGGATGAAGCAATTTTCCCTAATATTCAATCTAAACTTCCCCTGGCACAACTTGAGGCCATTCTCTCTTGTTCTGTCCCTTCTACCCTGGGAGCAGAGCCCTGCCCCCTCCTGTCAAGGAGTTGTGCAGAGCCAGAAGGTCCCCCTGAGCCTCCTTTTTTCCAGGCTAAGCCCCTTTCCCAGCTCCCTCATCTGCTCCCCATCAGACTTGTGCTCCAGACCCTTCCCCAGCTCCACTGCTCCTCTTTAGGCACACTTCATAGTTGTTGCTCATAACTTTTCACCAACAGCTTTAGAGTGAAGCCAAGCATGAATTCTCCCAAGGGCTCTTCATGCTGCAGGGCACAGACAGGGTTTTTTCCTGGTAGACCATTGTCTGCCTGAACTAGACCTTCTGCTGTCCTTCAAGCACTCAAAACCCAGTGGCAATAATGTTTTCTGTGGTCCAAATTAGGGAGAACCATGCTACCCTGCAATGTAGGGTGGTGTGAATGGAGATTTCTTCACCATCCTCCAACTGTAGTGTTCAATACCCTGGAAAAGCTTTGCAGGGAATTGTTAATTTCATTTTCAGAGCAGGCTGAGAGCTCTTGAACAGTTAATAAAGTATGGTAACCTGGTTGAAAGAATGAGAAAATAAAAACATACTTCTGAGTAGCTGCTTGTAAGCTGAGCGAAGTCCATTCTGTGCACTGAATGGAGAAAATAGCATGCGAACTTGTAATTAGAGACAATCGCAATGTATTTGCACAAGGGGACCGAAATAAAATGGCACAGGAAATCTTAATGATGGCATTTCCTAACATCTGAGCACTTCACTCTGCAAATGAAAAGTCCTTTTAACCCAGGGTTGTTGTTTTTTTCCCCCTTCAGCGCACAATACACAATCTAAAATATGACCACATCCTTCTGCAATTTTCTTCTCAGGTGTTCCCATTACTGGCACTCCTGTGGGCTGAATGTGGTCGGGGTGACATTGTTCATACTGGTTTGCAAAGCAGTTCATGTACCATCTGGATAGAGCGATTCTTTCTGCCTCTCTTTCAGCTCAGAGTGCTTAATTATAATCATTAGAAGTATCTGATAAAGCATCACTAAATGCCCTCCTCCTCCCTCCTTTTCTCCCCTCTGTTGCTCCATAGCCTTATAAAACCCGAGGAGTGGGGGTGACAGAAATCATACATGGTGGGCATATGTTTGGGTGACTCACTTTCCCTTGGGGCACACGAACAGTTTTGCCCAGTGACAAATATAGAAACTCCCTTCTAACGTGTTACCCCTGGATGAGCAGCAGCAGCGTTTCCTTGGAGGCTGTAGGTGGTGGGCACTGCGACAGGAAGTGGAAGTGGGGATGGAAGAAAAGTCTGAGGAAAGATCAGTCATCTCAGACAGCCCAACCCCAGTTAAAGTCTTTTGGTGAAGTAAATAAACTCCCATTTTGTTCCTTAAATCATCTTCTGCACACATGTGTAGTGATGACCATCCAGCCTGTTATATGGAGTCTTACCCTTCACTCCTTGGCTATTGGCAGCCCATTTACCACAAGCATCACAGCTCTTGAACCTCCCATCTGAGCTTTAAGATGCAGGTGAGGTCATTCATGTAGCATGGACTAGAAAGTAATGGTTAGTTCTGTTCTCCTTCAACAATTATGCTCTGCTCATTCAGCCCCAAACCCTGGGACTACACTGTTCCATGCTGTATTCTGCTTTGGACACATCTGTAGACCCACAGCATCACTTCAGGAACCTCAACATCTGATCTTAAGGCTCTAGATGCACAAACAGCTCAGCAGTCCTGTTATTGCAATTGCTTGTGCAATTTAAGAATGGCCATTTGCCTTTGAGAGATCTCTTCAGTCCTTGATCCCAAAGCACTCTATGAATTACCACATCTATTTTATAGACAGGGAATATGGGAAGGCAGAGAGGAAGTGGATCAAGGTCATGCATCAAGAAAGTGGCGGGGCTGGGAATGGACCCAAAGCCTCCTGATTTCCAATTGAGCCCTCCATCAACCTGGGAACGATCTTAAGCAATTGGTTAAATATCCAAAATTGGGACACAGGAGCTGGAGAGTGCCCAGACCTGTGGGTTCTCACCCTGGTTGTGCTCTTGCCATTTCCGTGCTGTGTTTTGTCCTCTGCCCAGTTTTGTCTGTCTAGCACGTGGCTAGCACAGGGCCAGCAAAGGTAGTCCCTCTCTTGACCTCTGTTTAGAACCATAGAAGCACAGAATATCCTGAGTCGGAGGGGACCCACAAGGATCATCTCATCCAGGTTAGTGCAGGTGTTAGGGAGTTCTAGAGCACTGGTGGTGCTGCCTGGTGCACAGGCTGTTCTGGATGAAGGATTTCTGCATCTACTGTCCCCTCATGTCCCCATCTTCTGGTGGGTGAAAGCAGTTTCACAGCTGCTGGAGGACACATCTGGGCTGCTCCTAACAAGCCATGGTTTGCACTGCTGCTGTCCTCCATGCAGGGGAGGAGAAGTTGGAGGCTGAAACGGGAAGCCACTCTTGTGCTCTAATTAGCTTTGTTCTGGCAAATGTGAAGACAATTGTTATTAGAGCACCGGATTTTGTAGTGATGATAAAGCGAATGATGTTCAAAGCACTTGTTTGCCGAGTGACTCTTAGGCTGGAAAGAATAGGGATCAGCTAATTGGATTATAGATGGAAATGCTGCATTAGGCCCACTCCCTACATGTGGTGTGGTGGTGGTGGGGTTATAGTTTATGTCTGTGTATTGGATTGAGCAGAGCCATGATGTTGGTCATGACAAGTCCTGGGATTGAGCTGGGTTATTTTACTGGAGGATAAAAGTGCCCAAATTCACCAAGCTGAGCTCCAACTTTGCTGGCCTGGGCCAGGCTGTGTTCAGGCAAGCAGGGCCATCAGGGATGTCCTGCCCCATTGGTGTCGGCCTGCTAGTTGTGTGACACACTTTCCTACAGCAACCTCATAAAACCTTTATGTTTTTTGCACAAATCACAGTTCTGGAGTTCACAGGATGGTAGAATTCCAGAGTGGTTTGGGTTGGACAGGACCTCAAACATCATCTTGCTCCCACCCTTGTCATGGGCAGGGACATCTTCCAGTAGACCAGGGTGCTCCAAGCCCTGTGCAACCTGGCCTTGGACACTTCTAGGGATGGGGCAGCCACAGCTTCTCTGGGCACCCTGTGGTAGGGCCTCCTCACCCTCACACCTCACACCCTCACTACCCTGAGGCTGGATTCAGGCAAGGCACAGTGTCCTTTCACTCCCCAAGTCCTACCATGATCTCTTCTGGGAGACCTCCAAGGAGAACACAGGCACATCAAAAAAGCCCACAGACAGTGCCCATCTAGCTTCTAAAAACTACAAGAATGGTTCATTGTTGAGTCCCTTGAGTAATTACTTGTATTCCTGCAAAATATGCAAGGCAAACTGTAATAGATTGCAGTGCTGGCAGCACAGGAAGGTCCTGGTCTGACCAGACTGGGTTGCTGAGCCTGGGTATCATTTTGAGCCACCAAAATGCTCTTGCTCTGAAATTAGCAGGGTGCATCTGCACAGCTCTTGACCCCAAATAACTCAAATGCTATCTGGCATAGAAACAACCCCTCACTCCTCCATGGTGGCCTGGTGGGTGATTCCCCAAACCGGAGGAAACTCCTTTCCAAGCAGTGACATCTCCCCAGGCTGAGGAGCCCAGAGCAGCCCAGAGCTCACCAAGGAGGTTGCCCTGTGAGCATGCTCTGGTTTGCTGCAGTCCTTGAATACAACCATGCACTCAGAGCCACATCTTCCTCCTGGTGCCCACAGGGACCTCAGCGTTGATGCGGGGCTGACTCACGCCCAGTTCCAGGTCCGGCCGGTGCCCCAGCCCTATCAGCATTACTTGGCTACGCCTCGGATGCACCATTTCCCCAGAAGCACATCCTCAACGCAGATGGTAAGTGAAACGTTTTTACTGAGAAATGTTTTATGCATTGTCTGCCAGAAGGCAGTCAAAATAAAGGCTGCTATCTTTCTATCACCTGTCTTCTGCAAATCCCACTTATCTCCGGCCGTGGGAGGGAGTGTCTGAAAGGATAATGTTGCATCACTGCACTGGATTAGAGAAAGAAAAGAAAAGCTCAGCTGTTCTGGAAGGATTTGATCCATTGCTTGCAGCACCATGTTGACAAACTGGTCTGCAAAACATGTGCAGGATGTGAGAGACTCAGGAGTTAATACTAATAATTTTATTAATATTGGAAGAAACTGTGATCTCCCAGGACTTTTTGTATGTGGAAGGATTGGCAGTGGGTGACAGCCTTCCCTGATGTCAGCCCCAAGGACCATCTCTCATCATGTCGTTGCTCTCTACATCAGCTTTGATGCCACCTGTAAAGGTTTTGCATGACCTTTTGCACAGGTGGAGGTGGGTTTGATGAGAAAACAGGCTGACTGGGGTAATTTTCTACCCCTTCTCCTAGCAGGGTGCTGTATTTGGAGCTAATTGATGCCAAGTACTGCTAATCCTTAAAACATCCTCAGAAATCCCATGAGGGTGCTTTTCCCTGGTGCCATAGTCAGACTCTGACACCTGTGTACTACAGCAAGCCTTAAAGAAAAAAACAATCAAAGCTTTGATGAAGAGAAATTCACCCATTTAAATGAAATAAAATTTCGTTGTAATCTAATCCGTGTTGGGAGTTTGGAACCACGATGTTATGGATGATACAGGAATTATTATAACAGATAATTTATTTGGAGGAAGTGCATGTTCTTTTCATTATAGGAAGTGTATTTGATAAAACCTCATTTTTTGTTATCAAAAGGCTTAAATTGGTGAAGGTGTCAAGCTGCTCTTTCAATTTGAATTTTTAAAGCACTAGACTTACGTCAGGGTACACAAGGGTTTCCTGTGGGCAAGTACAGGTGGCTTTATTTTCCTCCCTCACTTCTTGCAGGTTGTTCATGAAATCAGAAATTACCCTTACCCTCAGCTTCAGCTGCTTGCTCTTCAGGGACTGAACCCAAGCAGGCACACGTCCGCCGTGCGGGAGAGCTATGAAGTACGTATCTGGAGACTGGAATTATTAATGTTTTAAGCGCTGTGAATCTGTGCAAGCTCTGGTACTTTTTGTGGCGTGGCAGCTGCAGTGAGTCTTCCAGCAATTCTAGTAATAACTGGGAAGTGATGGGATTGAGTATGGTAAAAAATCTGGTTTACTCCTAGGGGCTCTGGCTCCTTTCATGTCTGTGAACAAAGTGCTCCAGATCTGTGGGGTTTTGTTTCCCAGACTGTCAGATGAAGCTCAAATTCCACCCTAATTTGTGAAATATTGGATATCCAGCTCTTTGCCTCGAGCTCTTAGTTATTATCCCAAGTGGCAGGGATCAGATCCATCATTACAGCATGGCTGATTTGGGTTTGATGGACATTTCCACTGAGGAGAGAACAGGAGGGAGCCTCGATTGCCAGCAGGTATGGTTGTGTGGTGGGAGCTGGTGCCTTGGGAGCAGTGGGGATGGCACTTTCCTGATGTTCCTGTGCCACAGGAGCTGCTGCAGCTGGAGGACAGGCTGGGAAGTGTGAGCCGGGGCGCCGTCCAGAACACCATCGAGAGATTCACCTTCCCCCACAAGTACAAGAAGGTGAGTGCCCCGAAACCACGGCACAGCTGCCAGCCCCTCTCAGTCGGCCAAGGGCCGTGGGCACGGAGCAGGCAGAAGGAAGGACTTTGGTGGGTCACAATCCTCAGGGTTGGCAAACTGGCACCATCAACCAAAACATCCCCCGAGGTGTGGGAGGGATGTAAAACCCAGCAGTGGTGCTTTAATATCTTGCGGGGCTCCCGGGGCGGAAGCGGTGGCGTAGCTCAGCTGGCTGTTTCTCACTTCTAGGCTAGGAAGCTGCGGGCCAAATTTTCAAAAGGGTCTCAACCTTCTCCCACCCAGCGGGTGCAATTTCCCCCCTGTCCGCACCTGGTAAGAAAGTGCACACCACCAAGGGGCCTTCGTGCATGCAAACCCGCCCCGTTCTGCATGCAAGCGGCGCTGCCCCGCGCCCGCCCTGAGGGCGGCGGCTCCGCGGCCTGGGGGACCTCGTCCTCCCCTTGCTTCACAAGGGGTGTCTCCTCTGTCGGAGCTGACCTCCTGCCCATGAGGAAATGGGTGGCACATCTTTGGGTTGTGCAAAGTAGAAATTGGGAAGGATGCTTGTCTGGGTAGTAATTTTGTGCGCTGGTCACTACCCGGCTGGAGGGTAGGGATGTTGCATTGCCCAGGTTGGATGTGAGGTAACTCCTGCTGCACTTGTCTCTCACCGCGTCTCCAGTGAACCCAGGAAAATGATATGAATAGGAATGGATGTGTGGGGAAAGAGGAAAAGGGGGAGCTGACAGGCTAAGCACTGCCCTGTGGTGCAGCATGGGGCCGGCCCGGTGGCCAAGCTGGCATGGGGCACAGTGGTTGTCCTTCCTGGCAGTGGTGGCCCCATGACTTTTGGGGTCTCCCCAAGGAGAAGTCTCCAGCAAAGGAGACCATGGGGCCATCCCCACTGCAGGGAAGCAGTGGGGGGCTGTATTGGGGCAGCAGAGGACAGGCTGCTCCTTGGGCCACTGCCACCAGCCTCTCTGCCACTGGCCCCGGGAGGAGATGTGCCAACCAGCAGCATGTTGGTGGCACACTCATCTTGCTGGCTGTTTTGGCTGGGCTGGCTTCTCTGAGCTGGAGGATGTGGCTGATAGATGGAGATCTTATTATTTATCTTCCTGCAACTACCAAGGCTTGGGAGGGCATTAGAAAGGAAAGGCCTAACCAAATGATGTCTTTAACCTTGCTGCAGAGAAGACCACAGGAAGGCAAAGCTGAGCAAGACGATGGCGAGGAGTCAGATACCGACGAGAAATGCACAATCTGTCTGTCCATGCTTGAAGACGGAGAGGACGTCAGGTAAGATCCTTTCATCCCCTCCTCTGCCTCTTGATGCCATCTGAGCTGTGTTTATTTGGATTAATGCTGCTGTGCACTGCTGGGGATGTGTCTGTTCTTGTCCTGAGAAACTCATCTGGGCTGTTGCAGGGTCTGGGAACCCGCATGCTTTGTAGGTGGACATTGGTATGGCCCGTAGGCAGGAAAAGACCTGCAGCAGCAAGGGGGCCAAGTTTTTATAGTTTTTCCTGGGTTTGGATCACCTGCTTCCAGGCTGTGCCAGCTGGCCAGGTGTCAAATTGTCAAAGAAGGGTGGGTCAGACAGGTCTCTGACAACCATCTGGAGCTTGGGGTCATCAACATCTGAGCCTGACAGATGACCAAAGTATGATAAAATGCAGTGTGAGTGTGAGGTCCAGGAGAGCTGGGCTTGTGTCCAAGACAGAGCTGCTTTATTGTAGAATAAGTAAGATTACTCTGCCCACATGGTCACAGGGAACAATCCCCAGCCAGCAGAACCCCAGCTGTCCCTAACAGACATCCCAGGCTGTTGACTGGGTCAAATCTCTACTTGTGGCAGAGGATGGGGACAAGAAATTTGCAAGGGGCTGAACTATCATGGCTGAAGGGACTGCAGGTGAGAAGTACCCAGGTCTGATTCTCACCCTTAAATTGTCAATAAAAGCTCTGATCCTCTTGCTGTGAGTTCTTGTGGTTCAAGGTTCCTCTGTATCACAAAGCTGATACGTGATGATGGCAAAGGTGATGCAGGTGAAAAGTGACCAGGTTGCCTGGGGACACCCATGTAGGAATGGTCTGGAGCCACCCGACTGCTAATGTGACACAACCGTGAAGGACTGAGGGGCTTTGGAGCATAACCTCACTCCTAAAAGGTTAAAAATTAGCAGCCAGCACAATTAATAACTGGAACAACTCAATTCAGGGTGGTGTGGGGGCTTCTGATAGGCAAGGAGGACACCATCTCCAGCCTACTGCCCTGTGTGAGCTGGCATGGCTGGGAAAGGCTGCAGGACCTTGGCAGCAATGGTGTCACCACAGCAGTGTTTCTCACGTTCAAAACAGCCCCAGATGCTGTTTTTCAACTCTTCTTGGTCCCTTGGGCCTCCTCCATCCTAACAGTGGTATTTTTGTCTCTGCAGGCGGTTGCCCTGTATGCATCTCTTTCACCAAGTGTGCGTGGACCAGTGGCTGGCCACCAGCAAGAAGTGTCCGATCTGCAGGGTGGACATTGAAACTCAGCTCGGCTCGGACAGTTGAAAAGACTAGCTGGACACACCATTTTCCTTACCAGGTCGTACGGCCATAAACCCTTGCAGCGAAATTTTTTGCCTTCTGAGCCATTTGATTGAGAGGGGAAGTCTGCAGGCACGTTAGTGAGGAGGTGGAGGTGGTGATACAATATCTAGCAGTAGGGAGATATTGCACATATACGCAGGATACAGGCCCAGTGAAAGGGAGCTGGCATTCCCGGAGCTCAGAGACCCCGTGCTGCAGAAGATTTTAGTGTTGAACATGAAGGAACTAGTTGTAGTCCGGCCTGTCAATCCTGCTTTTAATGGGGATTGTATATATACCTCTCAAATATGTAGAAACATGTTAGGGGTCCTTTAGCTATTTCTATGGATGGCAGCTGGAGCATGTTAGCTTAAGAAATGTTGTGTTTGATGCCCTACTCATCTTGTGGTGGACATGTTGCTGTTACCTAATTTGCACCAAATATTTTTTCATAGATTCCTTATTTTGGTGCCTGATTAATACATTGCAGAGGGAGAAAAAAAGACGTCAAACTTTCCCACCCCTTGGGGTGGGGGAAAGAGGAGAAAAAGCAAAATCCTGTTTACAGTCAGAAGGGTTTGCGCTCTTTGCCTCAGCCGCGTGTGCTTCTTTCCCTTGCATTTACAGTGTGTTGCAAATTTAGAGAAGCTTAATGAAAATAAAAATAAAGATTGGGGATAAAATGAACGAAGCAATAGGGAAAAGCTTCGTTCCTGCTTGTCTGCTGGTGCTGGACACTTTCTGTAGCAGCACAGTATTTGAGTAGATGCTGTTTCTTTGCTTTCTGTATCTTAAAAAAGTAGCTTGTCATATCAAAATCCAAGGAAGTTCTGTCTACATGATTGCAATTGTCCGTGATGCTTTCTTCTGTGAGCTGTGTGGCTGGTTGGCTTTGCCAGCACTGCTCCAAAATGATGGTTATGGGAGCCTGCGCCTACAGCTGTTCTTTGGGGTGTAATAACCAGAGAGGTGCTGAGAGGTGCAAAATGCCGACCCCTCTCCCATTGCAAAAGCATCTCTTGATAACGGGATGGAGGAAAACTCGATGCTCACAAGACACTGCCGAGACCATGAGCCCTTGGGTGTGGGAGGGGAAGGCAGGGTGGAGGTGGGGTTGCCACTTTTGGGAGCCTTGCTGCTGGGCTGTGACCCGCCTCAAAGTGTGCGCACCCGTGCCCACGTGGGCTTGTGTAAGTGTTTCAGGCTGTGCCCACACGGAGTAATCAGTGGTTGTCAAAATGAAACTTAATCACATTAACACTCAAAACAGAATTAAGAGGTAAAACCCAAAGGAGCGAGCTGTTGTGATCCATGCTCCTCCTGAAAAAAAAAGGCCTCAGCACACCAACTGCAGGGACCGGGTGGAAAATCCTCGGGAAAACCAACATTCACAACCAAAACCTGTAGTTTTCTTTTTTTTTCTTTTTTTTTTTTCTTTCATACTAGGGGAGAAAAGAGCTGCAGAGGAGCAGCAGGGGAATTAGAAACATAACCTATTGAAAATGCTGGTGTGGTGGGAATGATTTCTGGCTCCTCTGAGCATCTGTTTCACTGGAGAGAAATGCTCTCCCAAGTAGATTCAATCATAAACTATCATCTGAGAAACTGCAAGATTCACATGAGCTGTAACTGGAAAACACCAGCCTCAGAGGCACCACACAGATTTCTTTTTTCTTCCCAATGAGAGAAGGGAGAGAAGGAGGGAAGCCCCATGTGAGGGTGCAGGAGCCTCTCTCTTCGTGTGCTCATGCAGGTGGGAAGGAGTGGAGGGGGACAAATGGTGACATATAGAGAAGACATAAGAAATTCTTGGCTGTGAGGGTGGAGAGGCCCTGGCACAGGTTGCCCAGAGAACCCTGGAAGTGTCCAAGGCCAGGTTGGATGGGATTGGAGTGACCTGGTCTAGTGAAAGGTGTCCCTGCCCATGGTAGGGGGTTTGGAAAAAGATGAGCTTTAAGGTCCCTGCCAACCCAAACCATTCCATGACTTTATGACACATTTGCCACCCAGCACAAGTGACGGCTTCTTGGGGGATGTGGTGGTCCCAGCCCTGATGTCCATGGGTCAGGGAGTGGCCCATGAATACCTATAGGGCTGGGTCCACCAGCATTGAAGCAGCATTACAGATAATACTAATAAAACTAACAACGTGGACAAGCAAAGCAAGGCTTTGGTGGTAAAACACACTGAGCAGGTTTGCTCTGTCCAGGTGTGACCTGGAGGGGCGAAACAGGGAGAGTAACAGGGGGATTGATACCCTCGCTGGGTGGGCAGGGAACGAAGAACGCTTCTGGACCACGTGTTTTCTTTTAAAGCCTATGAGAAAGTGTTACTATTTGCCTAATAAACAAGCACAGTTTTTAAAAAAAAAAAAAATCGAACAAACTTAAAAAAAAACAAAACAAAACAACAAACCTTTGGTGAAGAAAAGCACCAAACTCCCATGGTGTCGTGTGAGTGACTGATCCCAAGTGCGTGCGAATTTACAGTATCTGGAGTTGTATCGGTGTGTCAGGTTCCTTTGCATTTAAATAATTTGTACAAGTAGGTTGCGAGTTAGGATGAGTTTAAAAACAAAGCGAAACAAACATCAACAACAACAACAACAACAACAACAACAAAAGAAATCTAGAAACAAAACATCAATAGTTTACAGGGTTTTGTGAGTTTAAATGCCTTATATTTAACAATCATAATTTATGACTAACTTGTAGATATTGTGGGTTCTTATTTAATTATTTTTATAGTTGTTTTTTTGCATTTTTAATTATAATTTATTTATTTAGAAATTACTACTAATTTTTTTTATTACTCCTATTACCTCATTTTTGCATTGTTTCTGGGAATGGAATGCTTTGCATGCATCGGTACTTAAAAAAAATTAAACAGGGGATGTGGGGGGTAATGCTTATCTTGTCAAAAACAAACAAAAAAAAAAAAAACAAAAAAAAGAGAAAAAAATCAGGGTGTGTGATTACAAACTGTATTACTGTGGTGCTGTTACCTTGGATACATTCCATAAAAATGCAAACCTTTGATTCTGTATGCTGTGACATAGTGGAAAACTGCAATATAGTGACTGTGTTTAGCACATATATATGAACATTATTTGCACTCATAATCAAACTCTGGTGATCCTTTCACTTGTGTCCTTGCGCATTGAAGGCGATTAACGACGCTCTGCATAAACCAAAATGTTTTGGTTGATTCTTGGTACTGCCCTGTCCCTGATGCCTCTGGTGATGCTGCTGCTGCTGCTGCTGCTGCTGCTGCTGCTGCTGCTGCTGCTGCTGCTGCTGCTGCTTGTGTGACCCTGCAATAACACCTAGCGGGCCCCACTGCAAGGCTGTGCTTGGGGCAATGCATGCCTTTAATGCAAGACTCTGCAGATTGTGTCAAAATTGGAGGAAGGAAGGCCAGGTGTGGTGGGTTTGTGTAATTTTTGGCGTCTATCAGTGCTCGGTTTGGCTCTTTTCACCCTCTGTGTGTGCGCCCAGCTGGGGTAAAGGAGGCAATAGGGTGAGCCTGAGCTTGGAGGCAACAGAACTGAGGGACTCAATGCAGTTTTTAGGGGTTGACCTCTTTACTCAGAGGCTAGGAGGGCTCTGGCACAGGTTGCCCAAAGAAGCTGTGGCTGCCCCATCCCTGGAAATGTCCAAGGCCAAATTGGATGAGGCTTGGAGCAGCCTGGGCTAGTGGAAGGTGTCTCTGCCCATGGTAGGGGGTGGAACGAGTTGAGCTTTAAGGTCCCTTCCAGCCCAAACCATTCTGTGATCCTGTGACACCCTGTCTAGCTGAGAGCGGTTGGGATGGACACGGGATCCATTTGCCATCTCTTTGCAACACCTGCCATGAGCACTGGCTATAACCCAGCTCTGAGACATGCAAGGCACAGAAGCATTTAGCACTGATCTCACCCAGTTGGTTTCATCCCTCCTGTACAGGGGGGACCCTCAGTTTGGAGCTTTTTAATCCAGTGTAGAGCTGGGACATGCCCCAGAGCCCTCCTGTCCCCAAGAAGGGGGTCAGCCCCAAACAGACATGTCCAAGCATCCCCGTCCTGCCATGGCTGCGCCGCTCTTGCAATGCATTGCCCTTTCCCCAAAGGCTCCTGAGTATCACGTGTTCCAGCTTTGCAAGAAGGTTAGAGAATCTCTGATAACATTTTAAGCTTTAAGCCATAATCACACTCAGTCAGTGCAGACACTCAGCTGTCTAGAGACACAAGTGGGGTTTGATGCATGTGCTCAGCCAGTAGCCATCCTCCCCACAAAAAGGCTTTGGATGACATTCTCTGTTGGGTTAGAAAGGCACAAAATCACAGTACCTTAATTTTTTTCTCTCTGTCCCTTCAGGGTGCTGCGCTGCTTTGTTGACTTTGCCTTACCCCGGGTTTTAAACCTGCCTGTGTTTTTCACCTTGCTGCTCTGTAACACTCCTCCTCTGTAGCCTGGAGCTGTGATTTTGAGCTGTGTGGGGACAGGGGGGTTGGTTGTCATCCTCCCCAAAGTCACTGTAAGAGGGATAAGCAAAACAAGAAGCGAGCAAACAAAACCCCCTCTCCTTTAATGACCCGGGCAGGTGAAAGGATCACCCACATTTTTGTATTCCTACTGCTGTTCTGTTGTGCTGTGCAACATTTTGCTACATAGACTATTTTATAGAAGAAAGCTAGAAAAATATTTATTATTAATATTAAAGCAATAGTGCATTGAAGAAATGGAAAGACATTAGAAATTGTGTAAATGCTTAGATTCACTTTTGGTGGATTTTTTGTACTTTATTTATAACTAATAAAACAAACTGCATTGCTAACTATAAACCTGTGCCACACAGAAGCCACCTGGCAGGGCAATCACTTGGTCTTTATTTACTGCTCATTTCTGGTCTCTTTGGGTTGGAATAAATTCTTCTTTCACTGCTTGTGTCTTTGGTGTGCAGGAGAACCACTGCTGGGGTATAAAATACTCTGCCCATCTGGTTTGCAGAGGCTGCTGGGGGCTGAGCCCCATGGCAGAGGTGAGGTGAGGCTCTCCACACCTGGCACATCGCTGTGCCTGATGTCCCCTGGCACCAGTTCGGTGATCAGGTACCAAAACTGCTTTCTAGAGTTTCAGAAAACCGCCTATTGAAGAAAAATTTCTCGTCTAAACACATTACATGGTGCCTGTAGAGTATCTCTAGCAAGTCCTGAAGAGCTATCAACAGGTGCTCCATCCTCCTGGTGGAGAAGAATTTCATTCTGTGTGGGTCTCTAGTTTAATAACTAAGGAAGGGGAAACTGATTGGAAGAAAAAAAACCCTTCAAACTAATACAGGTACATTTGAGTGTATTTTCAGTCATTTTAGCTACCCATTGGAGAATCCAATTGGTCATACACCTAATTTTGCATCTTGCAAAGTATGTTCTGTAGGTCCTCCTGTGCTTTTGTTTTCTCTCACAACAAATGGTGCCAGTCTCTGCTACTGCCCACTCTTGATTAAGCTGCTCCTCCTGAAAAAGCTGAGACCAGTGCCCAGCTTTGACTTTGTGATTAGACTAAATAAGCCTTGGAGAAAAGTGGCTGCTGATCACAGAGATTTGGTTCCTGTAGCTGAAGGGAATTGCCGGCTCCTCCACCATCCATCAAAAGGTGCATAAGGGATGAACCGCGTTCACACAACACAAAGCTCTTGTTACAGGAAGCTTTTAGAAACTCAGAAACAAGAAAACAGGTTAAAAGTGGCCCACTGGTCCAGCTGGGGAAAATCTCAGTTTCTTGCTGAGATCCTGCTGATGTCCTTCGAAAGGGTGGCAGCGCTGGGAGAGGTGCTGCAGATGGCAATCGGATTTGTTTCGGAACTGGAGCAGCAAATGAGCCGCCAGGGGAGGGAGAGGGACTGTGCCCATCACGGCACAGCAGCACGGACCAAGATGCAACACCTTTATTCACCGCCAGCATCTGCTCCCACAGCAGCTGCCCAGGGCCAGGAAGCTTAGCCCTTATTTGTGTCTTGTAGTGTCTAAATCTGCAGCTGGCCTACAGGTTGTAGCTCAGAGCTGTACAACCCCATTAATAAATTTATTTTTTCTTGTTTGTTTTTTTTTTCTTCTTTTTTTTTTTTTCCTTTTTAGCTCTTTTCTGGTTTAAAATGGACCTCTAGACAAAAGGAAGATTTTAAGATATTTTCTACATACAGAATGTATTATACTTCACATCTCTCTGTAATTCCCCCTTCTTGAGCCTAAGGTTAATGTAGGCATGATGCTACCAAAAATGCTTAGCAACAATTTAATAGAGATTTGCAAATAATTCTCTGTGTCTGTGTCCTGCAGCAAGAAGCAACTGGTCCTTCAGCATGAAACACTGCTGAATATTCGTTGTTTATGCTTTTCACTGGCAGCACCCAAGTGCTTTAGTAAACCTACATTTAGTACACTTAGCACTTCATCAGAGTCGTAGAATGGTGGAGAACACAAATACAATGGGATAGGCAGGTTTTGAAGACTCACACTGAGTGGTACGAATCTTGTGCTTTGCTCTCGCTTCTCATTTACACTATTGTTTTTAGGATGAAGAAATGTGCATTAAAATGCCACCAATTAGGAAAAAAAAAGGAAGAAAAGAAGGTAGAGGTTGGTGGTGGGAGCAGGAGCTTTGTATCTGCCTGACACACCAGCTTTGGGATGCTTGGCCTCCGCAGGAAAAGATTGAGTAAGCCCTGCAAAAGGCACAGGAATAGGAAAATTTTGGCTTTTCTCCTCCCTAGATCTCCTCTTGGCCAAGAATGCGTTGAATTTAGCAGCTTAATGCAAATCCAGCTGTTGGAAAAACTCCACTCTTGCCTTATTACTTCTGTAGCATTAGTGGTAGGAACAGAGGGATTCCCCAGAGCCAGGGTGGAGCTGAGCTTTGCACTAGGAGGGGCTTGTTTGAAGTCTTCAGTGGAAAAAGGCAGAGTTCCTTCATGCTTTGCCAAGGTTGCCTTCCCGGAGAGCAGTGAGGATGCTGACCCTCTATCAGCAAACTCTCTCTTGGCCCTTTTCAGGCCAGCTTTGCCTGGATATTTGTGTTGAATAAGCCTGTATAGGGATGGCAGGTGATTTGATAACAACCCAGGTACCTAGAAACCCATCTCCCACCTACACAGTGATTTGGTCAGCCTGAAGATATTAATTCCCACTTCAACTGCGCCTCAATCCGTGGTTCTGGCCACTTGCTACATGTGATTCCTCCCAGTCCTGAGCACATCTCATATGCAAGGTAAGGATTTCTCTTTCCTCCTTGCCCCATGAAGGGATGGTGTGTGGGTCAGGAGCTGCCTCACTGCTCCCCAGGGCTGGAATCATAAAATCTTCATGGAATCACAGAATCATCACCAGATCACAGAATGGTTTGGGCTGGAAGGGACCTCAAAGGGTCAGTTCCCACCCCCTGCCATAGGCAGGGACACCTTCCATTAGAACAGGTTGCTCCCAACTCCATCTAACCTGGCCTTGGAAGCACGTAGCAGTGCAGTGGGTTTGCCCGGGGGATGGCAGGGGTTAAACTGATGCTCTAAAACCAGCTTCTCCACCACCCTGTACCAAGTAGGGGATGACTGGAGCCAGCTGGAAGTGCTGGGGCTACAGCACCCGTACGATGGGACAAACTCCTATTTCAGTGCAGCATGCCTTTGTCTAAAAAAGGGCCAAACCTCTTGACAGGAGGTTTTTTTTCACTGTGCTGGTTAGACTTGGGTGGGAGGGAATGCAGGGAGATCAAAAGCCTGACCCTTATTTTGCTTCAAACACCTGCTGGGGAACTGCAATGACACTGCACAAGAACAGCAAACCCAGATGCTCCAGACTCCATTCATGGGACCCCCTGGCTATCCAGGGAGTCCAAGCCCTATCCCAGCAGGGTCCCAGGGATGCAATCAGACCCTAGCAATCACCTCCAGCCCTCCTAAGGCTGTTCTGCTCCTCCTGCTGTTCAGCTCTTTGCTCAGGGCTGGGCAACCCCACTGTGCAGTGAGGAGGGAGAACACAGCCAGCAAAGGCTGCTATTATTATTCCTCTCAGTGAGTAGTTGATCACTGATGAGGTTGATTACTGGGCTCATTTAAGCAACTTGCTCTGCTCCAAAACCACCAGTTACCATAAAGTTTTCTAAAACGAATTAGTCTGAGCTATTGTTTGTGAGCTGGCACAGACAGCCACGAATAAGGTCAAGTCTCTTCAGCAGTGCCTGCTGTGGAAAACAGAAAGGCAGAACTTCTCTGGGAGGCCTTGGGTGGGTTACAGCAGCTTTCAAATACCCGTGAGCAATCGACAGAACCCCTAAGATGCTTCTAAACCCTGTCTCAGTATCACTAGCCTTTGCTGGGCCTCCTTTGTCCATGAGCAGTCAGGGATTGAGCAGTGGGAAACTCCTGCCTCGTGGCCTGGCACATCCAGCTGGGGTCCCAGCAAAGTATCATCCCCAACCCAGGAACTGGTGAGGTGGGTGGGCTTAGTGGGTTGAGCCCACTCTTGACCCATTTGATCCCTATTCATACAAAGTGCTTGTTTAAAACCAGCTTCTGGGAGAGGGAATGTTCTCTCCAGGGTGGGCCAGGAGGAAGGTCCCCATGGCCCTAACACCCTCCTTTCTCCTCCAAAGTATGTGTCCTGCTGTTTTGCTCCCTAGAGAGAGAGACAGGGCTCTAGAAGCAATGATTTATGAACAGATTTTCTTGTTGGTACCTGTAGAGATGCGAGTGCCTGGGAAGAGCTCACTGACAGGAGCACTGGCCCTTGCTGCCTCCAGGAAATCCCTTCTCCACCACAGAAAAAGACAAAACAGCAATCCTTATTAAAGGGGGAAAAAAAAGTTAAAATGAATGGCAGCTGCTCTGAAATGGAGCTGGTATTCAGGCCATGTAGGGTAAGATTATCCTGAGTCAGCTTTGAATATAGTTAGCACAGCTTCCTTGCTGTGGAATTGATTATCTGGGAGGTCTTTTGCTCTGGCAGCCATAACCATAGGTCTCAGCTCTTGGCAGAGTTGTAGGAATTCAGCCAGGGAGCTGAGTCTGCCCTGGGGAGAAAAAAAGCTCATGGGGTGGAAAACACCATGCACTGCTTGAAACCTGGCTGGGTGGATGCAGATGCTCCCCAAACTCCCTATGAAAAGTCCTGATGTTTTCCATGTGATACTTTCTGGAGGTGTGCATGTGTGTGTATGGACATGCAGAGCTTGAAGTTGCCAGAAGTGGGGAAAAAACTGGTATCGCTAAGCTCAATTTTCTTAAATAAAAGTGTCTCAATTCTCTTAACCTCTATGCTCATCTAAAAGTGGAGCCCGTCAGTGGTGTAGGTCAGTGGGTTTTCTCAGCCCTGGCAAGGCATAGCACTGAAAGCAGAAACATCTAAGCTGGTAAAGGACAGGTTATGCCTCTGCTGGTTGTAGCTCTTAATCATAAGTAAGCAATAAAAGTATTTATTTAATTCACAGCTTTATGTGCACTTTCAAAAAAAAAAGCAGCATTACTGTTACAAAATGTTAACCCAGGAAGAGTGTCTTGCTACTAAAAATCTCTCAATACAAAAGGCAGTGTTTTAAAAAGCAAAATGCAATATAAAACAGTACAATGAGGAAAAATATATGCATGCTGAAGGGACTGAAACCCTCCTGCAGCTGTGCCCTCCTCAGTGAGTAGGAAAAAGGTCCCTGCAGATTAACCCATCCCCCCGGTTCTCATCCAGCCACTTCCCACAGGGAAATATGGTGGTGACACCAGTGGCCGAGTTGGTGATCTCCACCCGCTCCACCAGCCAGCCTGGAGCCAGGCCGCTGTTGTCGTGCTCAATCCGGACCTTTTTCAGCTCCCCCATGTCCAGTGTTTCCAGGTAAAACCTGTTGGTTTTGCCTCGCTCAAAGAGGTTCCTGAACTTCTGCTTCAGCGCCCGCTTTCCTGAGTCCCCATTCAGGCCGTAGATGGTGATGAACACGTTGGCATCGGTGCCCGCGCCCTTCTCGAAGCCTGTGACCACGATGGTCTCATATTTGACTGGCACCAAGCTCCGGGCTTTGCTGGCAAAGCTCTCGGTGACCTTGGCACACTCAAAGACTTTGTAGTCTCGCCTCTTGTATCGCAGAGGGATTTTCACATTGCACCTGAAAAAGTACCTGTCACGGGGAAATCGGCGGCAGGTTAATGGTGTGGGCAGCCACTTTGTGGGGCAAATGTTAGAGAATCGTAGAATTGTTTGTGTTGAAAAAGCCTTGTAAGGTCATTGAGTCAAACTGCTACCCCAGCACTGCCAAGGCCACCACTGACCCATGTCCCCAAGTGCCACATCCACACAGCTTTTAAACCCCTCCATGCATGGGGACTCCAACACTGCCCTGGGCAGCTGTGCCAGGGATGGACAAACCTTTCCATGGAGGAATTTTCTCTGATGTCCAACCTGAGCCTCCCCTGGCCCAGCCTGAGGCCGTTCCCTCTCCTCCTGTCCCTGTTCCCTGCGAGCAGAGCCCGACCCCCCCTGGCTGCCCCCTCCTGTCAGGGACTTGTGCAGAGCCACAAGGTCCCCCCTGAGCCTCCTTTGCTCCAGCCTGAGCCCCTTTCCCAGCTCCCTCAGCTGCTCCTGGGGCTCCAGCCCCTTCCCAGCTCCATTCCCTTCCCTGGACACGCTCCAGCCCCTCCATGTCTCTCTTGTCCTGAGGGGCCCAGAGCTGTCCCCAGCACTGGAGGTGCCTCAGCAGTGCCAGCACAGGGGACGGGCCCTGCCCTGGGGCTGTGGTCATGCTGTTGGTACAAACATGGAGCCAGCAAGTTATGGACTGTGCATTCTACTAAATTGCCCAATATTAATGCTGTTTCATCACTTTTCCCTATACATGCCAGCACTTGAATATCTCTCTAGAAAGAGAGCCACCATGGGACTTTGCAACTGGAAAATCTGACATCTTCCCACACAAGTACAGACACACTGCACACGGGAAGGATCAGTGTGGGGCTCTTGTCACCTCTGTAGTCTGCGCAATGACATGTCCAGTTACCAAGGCAGGACAAGCAGTCAGACCCACAGCTAAGGCAGGAAAAAAGGCATAAAAAAAGGAATGGGAAAGATGGAGGAGGTTTAAATCTCCCCTTTCCTTTCTAGATCACCCGTCTCATTCTTAGCAGGGAAAAAAAGTCAGAACACAGAAGTGATAGGTACCAGATGCCGACTGCCCTTGTCTCTGCAGTGCTGTCTCTGGTGAGGTGCGGGGAACACCGAGCACATCCATCAATTACCTCGTACCTGGCACTCAGCCAAGGGCTGGAGAACTTTGCTTTTAATGATGCATTTCATTTCCAATGATGCAGATCAGTTCCAAATGAGCTTTTCCCCCTTACCCCGCCTTCACTGAACTGCAGCAGGTCCTCCTGAGTGGAATGTGGCTGGAGTGCAGCATGTGTGTAAAATAAACACCTGGAGGAAAGGTTACTGTGACTCCAGCTGTTTGGTATTTCTTAAGCACTTCCTATACTCTTGGCATTTTCTGCAGCCAAAAATGAAGGACTCATTCCCTGGAAAGAAGCTTTGTAGATGAGAAATTCCAGGGGGAGCAAAATTTGAGGCTCGGGGACAGAAAAACTGCATGAGAGTGTGATGGAGAGGATGCCTGATGCCGCAGTTTGATTTCCTCAGCTGTGTAATATCTCGTGGTCTGGAGGTATAATGGTGCTTGCCAATTTTCACAAGGGTCAAAAAGAAAAGAGATGACCTTTGTAGCCCTGGAATGTGCAAGGAAAATCTTTAAATACTGTAGGAGCTTGGGGTGTGGGTTCGGACGGTCGGGGATGGCGAGGACAGACGGTGACGAGAGATCTCTATAGGCAGATCTTGGAACATGTGGTTTATTGCAAAGGGCGTGGGTATAGGGGCACTGCTCAGAGCTGCAGCTGGCAGCTCTGAGCAGGTCCAGGAGAGCAAGAGAGTAAGCGGGTAAGAGAGAGAGAGAGCGAGAGGAATGAGAGTGAAGAAGAAGTGATGAGAATAGAATGGAAAGGTGAAGTCCTGGTTACAATACAATAAATCATCTTCTGTACTGAATATTCTAATTGTCACTAACCAATCTAATACAAGATACAAATCCTATAGCATTTACATACAGCCTATAAGAGTTCTTATATTACCATAGAGTGTTACATCTTAACTTCTAAAAACTACTCTTTGGACCCCTTCTGCTGAGCTAGTAGGGTCTGCTCTGACCCTTGGACCTGCCTGCAAGCAGAGGGTATTGTTCAATCAAGAGGGGATTACCTTCAGTCGGCCATACCATTGTTTTCCAGTTGTTCAGTAACTAAGACTTGGTATTTCAAAAGTGGCTTTCATTTCGATGTCGCTTATAGTTTTCATATTCCCAAAATCTTTTGTCAGGCAATCATATTTATAAGGCTTTCCTGTTTCATCTTCCCCAACAGATCCCCGTTCTGATGAACAATTAAGATATTAGACACAGTCCTACTCGTTATTTTTTGCACACACTGAAGTATACAAGGTACTGCTACTAAAACTATAATTATTACTACTAGAATAATCAAGCCTATTTTACAGAGTTCCCTTAGCCAAAGTGCAAAGCTCCAACCATCAAACAAAATGTCTAGCCAAGACGGGTTATCTGTTGTAATTTGGTTAGCTAGGTCCCTTAGGTTTTGTAACTGTTTGTGAATGGAAACAGAATGATCGGATAAGTTCATACAGCATAATCCTTCAAAATCTTCACAGCCATGCCCATGTGCTAATAAAAGATAATCAATGGCAGCTCTATTTTGTAAAGTGGCATGTCTGACTGCCTCTTCATCGGTTAACAAGTCACTGATCATAGTAGAGGTGGCATTTACCTCCTTGCTGAGCCAACATCCCAACTTGTTTAACTGTTTTAATGCAATTGAGGAACTTAACTGAGGAAGAAAAATGCTCGCAACAATTGATTTTTCAGAGTTCCAAGGGTGAAAGTCACTATCACAGTCACTCTCATACTGATGTCCCCAGGAAGATCTAATTTTTCTGTTTTTCTTTTTGATTACTTCTTTGACACTGGGAGCAATAATTGTAAGTTGTCCCAGAGCACAAGGGCCACCATCTATTTTTGAAGGTATACCTTGCCAGGCTCTGTCTCCACAGATGAGCCAAATTCCTCTAGGGAATCGAATAGGAAGTTTGTTAAAACGATCTGCATGAGGTTCGTCATATATAAGAAGCTTAGCTTGGTTGCACCAAGAAGTTACATTGCTATAAGCTGGGTGATATGGGGTAACGTTTAAATGAGGACTGTTTTCTCATAGAAAGTGAAAGAAATAGCAGGTATCCATAGTTAACGAGCCTAGGATTTCTAGCTCTTGAAGGTCAGATTTATCAATTTTAGAATTATCAATATAAGTTTGGTGTTTATGGCTGGTCGTTGGAGATACTTGATGATCGTCGTATGACCAGTACTTATCAAGAGTAACATTATCAAAACCTTCTGGGAAAGGCATTCCAACTAAACAGGTTGAAAAAGGTTTGTCAGGGCTTGTGTCAGATAGACAGATGGTATCGGAGCCTGCAGATTTGGCTAAAAGCATCCCAAACATTTGTCTTTGGTTGATTTACAGGTAAAGCTTCACTACAAAAACAAAAACAAAAGGTTAAAAGCAACATGCATCTACACAAATAATGCTAAAACTCCATTCTTTTCTTGAGCTGTTTCTGGCAGACAATCTTCTCTCAGTGGTTCTGCCTAGTTCACATTTCAGTGCTGGCTTCTCGGCTTCCACTCGCGGGGTCACTGGCTGAAGTGGAACCGACAATGGGTTTTGATGTGTGGTACAGCTTCACGTTCTTTGCTGGAATCCACTTGGTTCCTTCACCTGTGGAGAGACATGCAAATACCTTTCCCCACATTATAAGATCATATGGTCTTTCTATTTTTCCTGATGCTAAATTCTTAATTAAAACTGGGGGGTGCTCTTTCAGTTTTGCTTTTTTGTTGTTTAAGAAATGTCTGAAAATGAGGGGGTCAGGCTCTTCTGCAGAGCTGTTCAAGAAATTAAAAACATACAAGGCTTTATTCAACCTTCTTTGAGGTGTAGCCTGGGCTTTCCCCCTTTTCTGTTGATTTAAAATGCATTTTAAAGTTTGATGTGTTCCTTTTAGGGTACTTTTTAGCAGTTGTTTAAGATACGGTGAGCAAATGCCACTGTATCTTACAGCACTTTTTAGTTCTTTAATTTCGAGAGTGGGGATGGGAGCCCACGTTTTAGGACTGTCAGGCTGTTGGCTAGCTATCACAGGCTTAGCTAATAGACTAGACTTTCATCTTTATAGATTTGGAGTCTTATTTCATGCCAATTTGTTAATTGAGAATAATCTGAGCACTTTGGAGGATTTTTTGATTCAGAAGGTAGTGCTGACAAACTCTCAGAACTCGTTTTCTCTTTCTGGGTTGCAAGATCCCCGTCGCTCGCTGGCGGGACTCTGGGGCTCATTGCAAACAAATCTGGCTGCTTTTCAGAGTTTACTTGTGTTAGATTTAAAGCATCAGCGCCGGCAGAGGGGCTCTCCGTCTCCCCTGCCACTGGAGCTGCATCATTGCTCTCCATTCCCCCCCTGCTCGCAGCTTCTGAGGCGAGGCTGCGCTGCGTGGAGGGATACGGCGGGGCGGCGGAGGGATACAGCTGCGCGGTGTCGGGGGACCCCGGCGGGGGCGGCTGCGGCGCGGGGATGGGGCCTGGCGGGGGCGGCGATGGCACGGCAGAGCTCGGGAGTGGCGCAGCCGATCTCAGTGGCGGCGGGCGAGGAGGCGGCGGGGCCGCGGGGGACTGGCTCCGTGACTCTGGCACGGCCGATCTCGGTGGCAGCGGGCGAGGAGGCGGTGGGGCCGCGGGGGACTCGCTCCGTGATGCAGGCACGGCCGATTGAGGCGGTGGCGGGCGAGGGGGCGGGGCGGAGCTGCGCGGCGGTGGGGGGGGCGCGGCGAATAGTTCCATTAACGCTGCACAAGCCGGGATGAGTTCTGCGGTGCTCTTGTCCCAGCGTGATATGGCATTAAATAATTTGATTCCCACTGAGTTCCAAAAGTCTCTGGTGTAGACTGCTGAACGGTCAGCATTTGGGAAATTAATCAGAGTCCATTCTAAGAGGTTTTTTAGCTCCTGTTTAGGTAATTGTCTTGAACCAGAGCTTATAAGTAAATGCTTAAGTTGCTTATAGAGATCTCTGTCATGGGCAGAGTGGGTTTGTCCCATTTTTAGACCAGTATGATACTCACTTAGATGATGTCACAGGAGCAGTGTCCTTAGAGGTCCGTCATGGGGGGCAGGCCAGGCACTCCACTCGGCACTCAGGACGCTGCTTTTGGGTCCTTTCTCAGAGCTCCGGTTTTAGGCGTCGCTTGGCAACAGCTTTCCGTGCTCAGGACCTCACGGGTGGGTCCACACTGAGCTCCAATGCGGGCGGTGCTGAGCACTACTCACCTGTGCTCGGGGCGCACGGCAGGGTCCCTCCTTAGAGCTCCGGTCGGCACTGCTTAGCAGCGTGTCCGTGCTCGAGGGGTGCCACGGCAAACTTCCTCAAAGAGCTCCAGGGAGCCGCTGCGCAGCAGTGGCCGCCTGTGCTCGAGGACTGCCAGGCAATTCCCTCCAAGAGCTCCAGGTAATCCCCGTGCTCGAGGGCTGCCTCGGCAGAATTATAGAGCTCCGGCTTTTACGATGCGCAGCAACGGTATGCAGTGCTCACGACACGTTCTAGGTGGCTATAACTGGTCTTTTAGTTACCGTCCATGGAGAAGTCTCCCACAGATGGAAAAAGCTGAACCGGGCCTTCAATCACGTTATGAGCCAGACTGCAGGTGCTGGGTGTGGGTTCGGCAATCACGATGGGCGTCAGACTGTAAGGAGCTTTGGGGTTCAGTCTGGACCGGGCGTAGACGAAGACAGTGATGAGATCTCTATAAGCAGATCTTGGAACATGTGGTTTATTGCAAAGGGCGTGGGTATAGGGGCACTGCTCAGAGCTGCAGCTGGCAGCTCTGAGCAGGCCCAAGAGAGCAAGAGAGTAAGCGGGTAAGAGAGAGAGAGAGCGAGAGGAATGAGAGTGAAGAAGAAGTAATGAGAATAGAATGGAAAGGTGAAGTCCTGGTTACAATACAATAAATCATCTTCTGCACTGAATATTCTAATTGTCACTAACCAATCTAATACAAGATACAAATCCTATAGCATTTACATACAGCCTATAAGAGTTCTTATATTACCATAGAGTGTTACATCTTAACTTCTAAAAACTACTCTTTGGACCCCTTCTGCTGAGCTAGTAGGGTCTGCTCTGACCCTTGGACCTGCCTGCAAGCAGAGGGTATTGTTCAATCAAGAGGGGATTACCTTCAGTCGGCCATACCATTGTTTTCCAGTTGTTCAGTAACTAAGACTTGGTATTTCAAAAGTGGCTTTCATTTCGATGTCGCTTATAGTTTTCATATTCCCAAAATCTTTTGTCAGGCAATCATATTTATAAGGCTTTCCTGTTTCATCTTCCCCAACAAAATACAATCTTTTTACATACTAAGATCTACTACCAAGAGGACAAATCCCAGTGTAATTCAAAACTATTGCTGCAACAACCTGGTAACTCTTTTAATTTGGTTTTTGGCTTGTCTGGGTCGGTTTTTTGAGTATTTGGGTTGGGTAATAGCTGAAGTGAGAACTTGTCACAGTGCAAGCTCTCCAGTTGTTCATGTGCACAGCACACACCACAGTGAAGTGCGGCATCTGCAGAGCTGGACCCCTGCTCCAGTGCAAGGACAGGCTGCAGACTTCACCTGTACCTCCTGGCTACCCTTTTTAATTTAAAGCAGTCCTAAAAATATAGGACTTTATGAGAAAACCTTTGGCCCCTTCACAGCACACTGTCCCAGCAGTTTCAGCATGCTCCCAGTGAGTTCAGGGCACGGATCTGATTGCACAGCTGGACTTCAAGGGTTCCAGGCTTTTCCCCACCAGGAGAAAAGAACATGTTTTAGTATGCAATTGACTGAGTTTTCATTCAGCAAATATTATTAAGGCTCTTCAGCTGGCTGATTAATTTGCTAGGAGAGACTCTTAGCTTCTAAAAAAAAAAAGCGCCTCTTCAAGGATTTCTTCTTAAACACCCAATTGTCTCAGCTGGAACGAACTCCTTGTAGTTAAATTCTTAAGCAGCAATGGAAATATCATGGAGAAGAGAAGAAGTCCACAATTAATGTCGTGGATTGTTTTGCTGAAGTGTAGTTTGTTCTGCAAATGGAAGATCTCCTGTCTGTTCCTGTTCAGTCCCTGTGGAATCTGCTCCCCTTCCAAAGATGGGGCCCAGGCCAAAGTGTGTAGGACCTGACACAGGGCTCCTCAGGTATGTTTGAGCTGCATGACTGTGACCTTTCCAGTCACTCCTGGCCTTTTGGACCAGACCAGAAGGATCTCTCATCCAAACTTCTCTGAATCAGAGGGTCAGGGTTTGTCTCACTCTCAACTTGTTACTAGGAACTCCTTCATGAGACTTACTTACCTAAAGACCAGTCTGTGCAGAGTACCCTACTAACTCCTTGAATTTCAGTCACTCTGATTATTTTCCATAAGGTGAGACATAAATTTGTCCTGTCTGTGAGATTGACCCCAGCCAATTTGTTAGTCAATTCACCTGCAGATGCAAATACCCTCTTTAACAACTCAGAAATTGCACAGGTAAGTCACACATGGACATTTGGGACACACTAAACTGCATATCAGAAAGGAAGACTTTCTACTATTTCTTAAGCCTGAAATGTTTTAAGTGGATGTGTGCAGAGCTGCTCAGCTCCCCCATGCCCTCCCAGGGTAGCTCCTTGCAGATGAGCAGGCACTTACTTGTTGCAGAGCTCCATCTCTGTCACGGTAATCTCCTGCACATGCCAGAAGACATCAGCTTTTGCAGAGGACTTCTTCCCATCTTTTGGGCAGTGACCAACACAGATGGCTGCAATATCACCAACGTTCTTTGAAGAAAACTGGAATATGTCTGTTGCTCCCCTACAGGAAACAGGGAGCAGTTTCAGCATCCTGGAGGCTGCCAGTGACTTGCCTCATATGGACATTAAGTAATTTGCACATGGCAATGGAAGAGAGAAGATAAGCCTTCATTTACAGTCATTTGATTTAACCTACAATCATTCAACACAAAGTATAATTTCCATATTTAAATTTAGTATTTTCTCTGATTAGGGGTGACACTTTAAATTGTTGCCACTAGGACTTTCTAGGATAAACTTGAGCTGTTCCACATACAAAATCAATTTGCCTCATTACAGATAAAGCTAAAGAATGACTAATTTCCCCTCCAGCACTTATTCATTCATTCTTGACAGATACTGTATCTCTTACACATCTACCCACCGTAGCTGTTTTAAATTTGCTAGTTCATCCACCCTTCCTGAAGCTTGGATTGGAAATAGTTCAGAGAAACAATTAAATCACAGAATCTCAGCATGGTTTGGGTTGGAAAGGACCCTAAAGACCATCTAGTTCCAAACCGCAGGCATGATAGGTCTCTGTCAAAGTGTTGACTGGATCCGTGTTGTGTCCCCTGAGTATCTGTTAGGTTTATTTCCTTGGACTGGCCCTTGTTCCCTCCAAGGACAGACTGTGACTCATGAAGAGTGATGTTTAACTCCTCCGTAGACACCATCAGCTCAAGGTCAGGAGGAAGCTCCTCCTGGTCTTTCATATTTCACATGATGTCTCAGACAGTCATATTACATTCCACATGAGCCATAATTTCACCTTTCTTTACCAGAAAAACCTTTCCTCCCTGCAAAGCAACACAACACCAGGAGTGCCTGTGACTTTGACAAGGTCCCTGTCTCCTAAGGGTGTGCTGTGTCGTTAAACAAAGCAGAAAATCCTGCTCACACCTGGAGCACTTTGGTCCCACGTGGGAGAAGGAATATGCCCCATGTTCCATGGATGTGCCTCCAGCAGGAGGCTGATTCCTGCCTTTCCTCACGCGACAGTGATCTTGCAGCCTTACCCCGCAGATCCGTCTGCAGAGTCAAATCTGAGCAGCTCTGACAACATCTAGCCTCCAACTATTATTACTTTCTCTCTGATTCCCACTGCCAGTGAGATGCTGGAAAAGGAACTAAAACCACCTCCAGCTTCCTTCTGCTCCTCCCAGCCAAAAACCACACAGCCTCCCTGCGGTCTTGTATGTGCTGATACAAAAGGATGCACACACACACACACACACACACATGCAACGTCCACATTTCCTCTCACCAAATGCATTTTTCTTGTTGTTCTAAAACCTACTCTGTGACTGCCCACCAGAAACTCACTTGTCATCTTCCTCTTAATTGAAGTGGGAAGCCATCGAGCTTTTTGGAAGGGGGATGAGAAGCAGCATAGCACAAACACTGCTCCCTAAACCATCCCGGAGAAGAGGTGGTGTTTGTGGAGGACACACAACTGGTGGGGAGTTCCTCTGGCCCACCATCCTGTTTACTACCTTTCAAATCTCCTTTTCTTGGAGGAGTTTTCCATAAGGAATTCCTTTGAACGGCCCATCTTTCCTTCTAGGATGATCCAGATGTTTTCCTTTGTATCTGCATCCTCTCTGTCGCTGGTTACTGTGACAATCTCATAGGCTTTAAAGCATAATTAACACACACGTTAAAAAGAAAAGGAAGAGCAGATGGCCTGCAAGATCTCTTCATTTGGCTGTCACTTTGCTTAAAATCCCTTTTCCTAATATTTACCACAGCACACAAGACAGCAAGCATTTGCGAAGTAAGGGTGGAAACACTGAAATCTGTGGGACTTTTGACTTCTAAGTGCTTCGGGATAGAATACATGAAAAATATGAGTCCTGCTCAATCAGGTAGCAAGAATAGATGGAGTTATTCTTAGAATCATAGAATATTCTGAGTTGGAGTGACCCACAAGGATGATTGAAGTCCATCTTGAACAAGCTGTGTCCAGCTCCATGCTGTGCTAAGCACTTCATCTGAAAAACAGCCCAAATCCTCCTATTTTCTTCTATTTTTTTTTGTGTGCCACTGTTCCTAGCAGAGTGAGGATGTCCATGTATCCAACACGATGTGCTCAGATGCTGTGGTGGCCTGTAAGTACCCAAAATGGCCCTCACAAGGCTGATTTTTTTCAGGGGCAGAGCAAATTCACTGTGAAGCAATGTGATTATTGTCTCTCCAGGATTCTCCTGAAGAAGAGCTCTGGTGCAGTATTCTTGAGATGGACTCTGCCTATCATCAGCGTGGTTAAGTAACTCTTGTTGGCTGAATCACCCACCACATCAGATACCAGTGTAATTACCTTGGGCCCAGTGGGATTACCCAGAGCAGATCCAGGACCATGGGCTGTTAAACTCAGCTGTCATGTTCAGCTGGGACACTTAAGCTGGTAGCCCTGAACGAGTGAAAGAGGGTGCTGGAGCAATGTTACTTATCAAGCTTTAAGGACGGAACTTATTTTCCACCTCAAAGACTCAAGCACATTACTTCTAATGAGATCATATCCATGTGTTCTCATGGCTTACTGATGCACTGAATCACTGCAGATGGGCGCCTCTTAAGTTTCAACCTAGAATGAGATCTTTTTCTTCCTTACAAATCCTGTTTTGTTTCTTTCTTATCATAGAACTGCACTATTGAACTAAAGTGCATATGAAATAACCCTTAAAGCCTGCATGGAAACCTTTAGCTTGCAGGAGATGTGGTCCTATGGCCTCTGAGGTCACTCAGGAAATGACACAAAACCACTCAAAACTCACCAGTCCGTTCCTTCAGTTCCAGGATGTCATTATTGGCACAAGCCAGTTCCCTGATGAGCTGCCCATCATCTTCACCTTTAGCCAGCCAGCGATCACACTGGAAGCGAAATGTCTTGTCCAAGGCAGAGTCCATCACATCAATATATTCCAAGTGCCAGCCTGGTGCAATTCCTAGTAAAGTAACAAAAATAAAAAAGGTTTGGTTGTTTGCATGTAGCTTGAGTAAGGAGGTGAGGTACCTTTCCTTGGTAGTTCCATGCTAGTTGCTAGAAATTGTAGAATAAAGGAATGGTTCGGGCTGGAAGGCACCTTTAAAGTCCAATGCTCCAGATATAAGCAGGGACACCTTCCACTATTCCAGGTTGGTCCAAGCCCTGTCCAACCTGGCCTTGGACACTTCCAGGGTTGGCACAACCACAAGTTCCCTGGGCAACCTGTGCCAGACCCTCGCTGCCCTCACTGTAAAAAATTTCTTCCTTTATATATCTAATCTAAATTGACCCTCTTCTATTTTTAAACCACCCCCGTTGCCCTGCTAAAATGTTTGTCCCCATCTTATAAGCACTGGCAGGGGCTCTAAGGTCTCCTCTTTGGATTTGAAGTCAGAATGTAAAGTATAACTTGCTCCTTTGGCCCTGCCAGCCAGCACATACAAGGCAACCACCTATCCTTGCCAAGCAACCAGGGCAAATTCATGAGTGCTGGGACTGGATGTGAAAACAGGACAGAGTAAAGTGATGGATGTTCCAGCAGGGGGGCCTTCTGAGGAGCCACAGCACCTTTTTAGTTTGCTACTTCGTTTGTTTGGTTTGTTTTTTTCCCCATTGGAAAAGCAACTTGAAAACAAAGAAAACAGCATTTGAGAACATTTTCCTGATTTCTTTGTTAAAATCACAGGAGCACTTGTTGACCTCGGTGGGGACGGGAGGTTCTGACAGTTTTACTTACAAGTCCTGCTATTAGTCAGACAAAAAAAGGTTATGCTCATGATGAGACATCTCTGCTCACTTATTATGTACATCCTGGAGAGATTAAACAGCTTTTGCTCTTCCAGGAATTCACTGCCGTGTGCCTTCGTTTGCAAAAATTAATCCTCATTATCCTTGACTGGAAAACGATGGCACATTTTTGAGTTACATCAACAAGTTGCCCTTCTCCTGTGGACTGTGAGCCTCCACAATATGTGCTGGCCATTCTTTACCATCCTCACAGCCATTGCTGTTTTGTACTTTGGCTTCCTGAACCTTCTCCAACTTAGGAAATTTAATTGTGCACGATGAAGCACAGACCTCAACCAACAACACCGTTTACCCCTTAAATTTCAGGGGCAAAAAACTGCAAAATCATTGTGAACATCTCTAGAACATCTTGCTTAGAGCAGACTCAGCTGAAGCAGTTGAGTGGGCTGTGTGTGGCCAGGTTTTTAATATCTCCAAGGATGGAGATTCCACAACCTCTCTGAGTGGCCTGTGCCAGAGTTTGATTACCCATGCAGAGAAAAAAAGCTTTTTTTCTTATTTGACATGGAATTTCCTGTATTTCAGTTTGAGCCCATTTGTTCTTGTCCTGTCCCTGGACACTGGTGAGAAGAACTTGGTGCCATCTGTTTTAATTTTACAGGTTGCCCAGAGAAGCTGTAGCTGCCCCTGGATCCCTGGAAGTATCCAAGGCCAGGTTGGACAGGGCTTGGAGCAACCTGGGGTAGTGGAAGGTGTCCCTGCCCATGGCAGGAGTGGGACACGATTGTCTTTAAGATCTCTTTCAACCTGAAGATTCTGTGATTCTATGATTCTGTGAAGTTCTCCAGGGCTCCCACTGTGATTTAACTGGAGCAGCTTGCTCTTTGGGGCTGTTCTGGAAATTTATTCTACACATGTTGGCAGTGTCAGCTGTTAATCTTTTGGTAGGATCTTTTCCATTTAAGTTCAATGAACCTCTCTGCAGCATATTCAGGAGACTGTTCTGCTTCCATCAAAACTTCAGTGACAATAGTACAGCATGAAAGAAAGAAAACATGCCTTCCTTCTGCAGTGAGAGACAGCAGTGACTGCAGGCCAGGGCGGAATAAATTGTTGATCTCAGCCCTGCTGCCAGCAGTGAACAGGATGATGGGGTCAGGATCACTGCTAAGCAGTACCAGAAAAGAGACTGAGGTGCACATACCCTCCTCCCTCTTCTCCAGCCTGGTGCCAGCAGCCATACCACCAAGAAGCTGCAGCAAAAATCCTGCTCTTTTATCAGAGGCAGAGATGGGACAGACCTGACTTTCCTGCAGATGTTGGAGTTGAGGACGAAGCCAGCTCCTCCCCACAAAGATGCTTTTATCAGCTCTGGGCTATTTAAAGGGCAAATGCTGAGCTCTGTCAGGAATCAACACTGAAAAGAAAATGCCAACAGGGTGTTCTTTACAGCACAGGAGTACATAAACGAAGGATCTGGATGGACAGTCTTAGAAAAATGGTACAACTGCCCCTAAATATCTTCCCATCTTCTTCAAAAAAAACCCCAAACATTTCTCTTCCCTCTCACTAGAATTTGCCTTTTTTCTCATTTTCATTCCTAGTTGTTAGTGACTTAAATTAGATTAGGAGACTTGTACAAGGATCCCTAAATGCTTTTCATTTCTAGGAGAAATAGCTCAGCCCAGGTGAAAGCTGTACTGGATATGTCCATAGCAGCATACCTCCCCACCCTGTCCATGTCCCATGGTGCCAGGAGGGGTGTCACATCAAAGGTCTCATTGCCACAGCACTAAAAACCATTTAGAAGCTGATGTGGAAATGGAAAGGCTGGTTTGTGTTTGAAAAATACATCCGGCTCTACCAGAAAAGGTATTGTTTTTCTCTTGTGTCAGACTGGGAAAATATATATAAAATTCCTTTTTGCGTTAGTCCAGAAAAAAAAAATGGAAAGGCCAGTGATGCACAGAGTCTAAATGTGAGACTTTCCCTCTGCTGGGCTGGCTCTGTGTGCTGGGGATCACGTCAGCAGAAGGAGAACAAATCATGTCTGCAGAACTACTTTTCAGGTCATGAAATCCTGGTTTCAGGCTATTATCCCGTTTACCCCTTGTGTTCCTCTGCGACTTTTGCAATGGGCTCAGAGACTCGACAGCACCTAAGCAATGATAGGAAAGGAAGCTCCAACCCCAGAGTCACCAAATCCTCAACCCAAGCTGGTTTATACAGCAGCATAGGAAGGAGGAAGAGGAGCCAGAAAGGTGATGTGAATGCAGCAGGGTGAAAGGATTTCCCAAGTCCTGACCACTGCTCACACAGCCTGGCTGCAAGGATGAACTGAAGGATCTCTGCAGAAACGGCTCATCAGCCTTTCCCCTTGACACTGTCCCTGATCCTGATCCACTGTGAGAGCCAGAGCTGCTCCATCACTCAGCTTTGGGTGCTTGCAGAAAAACCAAAGCAGAGCGTTAGTATCCCGTTGGCACCCCAAACAACAGTACCAGGAAAAAAAGGGCTCAGGAAAACATCAGCTGCACAAATTTCTGCCATGAACCCAGTACAAACCAGGACCACTACATTTACCTCCATTAGTGCTTCAGGGCAGAAGGGAAGAAACAGCACATATCTGAGTAGTTCCTGCCCAATTATGCCAGCCTTGGTCTTTAAAATAATTTGGTGAGAACTGTGCCTTTGTGAAAGGTTCCCTACCACCAAAACAAGTGTTCAACATTTGTAACAAAAGGTATTTCACCCCAGGCCTCATTTTGCTGCCATTGAAATCCCCAGCAACAAACCTGCCTTAATAAAACCCATGGCAGTGCCACATAGGCTCCTTAATGGTCTGCAGCTGGAAGTGACATTTTCAATAGCATGCAAAACATTTCAAATGTAATTAGAGGAAGAGAAGAGCTTTGGGGAAAAAAGAATCACTTTGCTTGCTTGACTCTGTATAATTTAGTGTGAGGTAGGGAAATGTATTCTTTTCTCCAAATATCTTTATCCAAAAGAGCAGTTATTTGTCCCATTTATCCTCTTATTCAAAAGGATGCAAGGTGGCTGCTGGGTGATACTGGGCAAGGACCCCCTGTGTACACCTGAAGGGCCCTCACAGGACCATCTTTCATTTTCCCCAGGTGATGCTGGAGGTCTGTGCTTTCCTGACATTAGACAGGTTGGATTGTAAGCTCCTTGTCACCTGTTTGTGCAGTGATTAGCACAATCAAGTCTGACTGTAGAAGCAGTAGATGAAACACAGATAATGACATTACTGCTTCATTTAACTAAAACCCCAGCCTGCAGCACCAGAAGCTTCCTTTGCCTCCCTCAGCAGCAGCCACAACTTGCCTGTACTCACCCCTAAAATATTAAGCCATTTTGACACCTGCAGAAACACGGGAAGATGGAGGAAAAAAAGACTGAAACAAGTGTGGTGGATCCACTGCTCACCCAACACCTGGTCCCTGACCTTGCTATAGTGAATATTAACTATTCCTTGCAAAGAAAGAGCTGGTGGGATCAAATCTGCTGGCAGAACCATATCGTGCCTGGATATACACATGTCCATGGAAGTCTCCACTTTTTGCAGCCGTATTCATGGACTATCCTCTTTATCCCTTATCCTTCTGTAGCATATCTTTTCTGGTTTGGTTTTGCAAGCAGCTGATGCCCGATTGAGGATAATAGTAGTCATTACTGGTGCTTATGTTTCCACAGGAGTAAAAAATCCCTCCTGCTTGGGACGTTGACTGCTCAGGGGCCAGTGAAGAATTGCTGCTGCCAAGCCATTCACAACCATCAACTCGCACTGCTCAGCCCCTTAACTGCATTTTTATTTATTATTTTTTTTTAATTTTAATGTTCTCTGAAACATGAAGTAATGACCATTGCACAGACAGTTCATCAGCCTTGCATCCTCTGGCATTGTTTGTCCCCTGCTTGGTTAGGTGAGCAGCCATCCCTAAACCTCACCTCATGAAGCATCACCCAGAAAGTGGTGGGAGTTTTGATAGCGGCATCAAATCGCTAGAAATGGAGCCTTAATTGTGAGGTGTTAAAATCATAGCATCTAGATGTGCATCAGTACATCTCAAAGCACTCTAAGAAGGTGAATAATTTTTATCCCTAATTTACATAATTGAAAATGAGGCACAGGGATGTGATTTACGCAAGGTCATTCAGCAAGCCGGTGGCAGAATAAAAATAGATCCATTTTGTATATCTCTCCTTTAGGATCATGTTAGCTCACACCACAACATTTCTCATCAGGGCAGACAGGCAATGCAAAACCCCTCACAACATTTGAGAAAGCAGAAGATGAACACTTGGGACAGTTTTAGAGAAGAGGTGCCCTGCACCCCCCTTTCCTCTATTGTCTCTGCAACTTGTTCAGTCCAAGATTTGACTCAGGTCAAAACCGCCCATAAATTACCCTCAGACACGCCCCAGTCCTCCAGCCCTCGCATCTTACAGATAAACTACTCCTGTGCAAAAGCACTTAGCAGCTCAGACTGGAGATGGAACAATTTCTCAGATTATATTCTTGTGATTGAAGAAAATTTTGTATTTTACTGAAGAATACTTGAAGCAAAAGCTTTTAACAAGGATGCAGGATAATTTGGCCCTAAGAGGAGCAAAGGAAGCCTGTAGAAAAGAGAAGCTTTTACAGAAATGATAATTCTAAGGCTACCTCTGGCCTTTTGGGCTCCTTCTGAACTGTTCTGCAATTCCCAAGATTGGAAAGGAATGAATGCACAAGGTCAACACTGAAGCTGTCTTCTTCTCTCTGGTTCTGCTGTTTTAATTCCTTACATCTTTTTTTCTGCTTCCTGTCAGCTCTGGACTGTGATATCTTGGCATATCTGTTGGTTAAGCTGTAACACCTGTAGCACATCTTTCACAGAATCATGGAATGGTTTGGGATAGGTGGGAGATTGAAACTCATCCCGTTCCACCCCCTGTCCTGGGCAGGAACACCTTCCACTATCCCAGCCTCCTCCAAGCCCAATCCAACCTGGCCTTGAGCACTTCCAGGGATGGGGCAGCAACAGCTTCTCTGGGCAACCTGTGCCAGGGCCTCACCACCCTCTCAGGGGTGCAGTCCTTATCTTCGTGATAACACTGTTTGGCACAAAGGAAAAACCTGGCATTGAAGAGAGAGGAAGGTGCAAGGATTGTGAAGGGGGCTCTGTGGGTCAGTGCTGGGTCTCTCAAGGTGCTGAGGGCAGATTTGGGCAATTTGAAGCACTAATCAGCCATGGCATATTTGCTGGCATGCTGCAGGCCTGCAGATTGCACCCTGACGTGTGCCCACTCTGAGCTGCAGACTTCAATGCACCCAGAAAGATGTGCAGGAGCTGTCACTGTCTTCCTCTGTAGTGAGCCACCAGCAGAACAGGGAGCATGATGGACTCTCCTCTCCTTGGGCAGTTTTACACATCTATTTCTCTTCCTCTCACTTTGTATTTAAAGCGGAAACTCTTCAACAAATCTGCCCCGAGGATCAGCAGACTTTATGAGGTAACAGTCAAGAGCTGAGAGGGGGGCTTAGAAAAGCCCTTCTCAGGCCTGATAGCTGAGTAAATCCTTACAAAGGCCTAAAAAATACAGTTCTTTAGGGTTTTTTCTAAATAATTTATGGTCTACAAGTGCCCCAACGGCTTGGAATCATGTCCATGAATTGCAGAAAGAGACCTTTGGAATAGCTGTGTGCTGTGAGTTCAAGGCCTGGCCAATTTAGCATCTGAGCCAAGATACTGCTCTCTGAAAAGGTAGTTCCTTCAGAGAAAGAAAAGGAAAATCAAGGGTACATAAATGGTTCTGACTTGAGTCCATATCAAGAAAGGAAATAAGAGACTTTCTTTTTTGGAAGAGCCACCCAAAAGGAGTCACTGGGGCAGATAGGCTATTTAAAACTGCTAGACAATGTCAGAGCAGTTGGCGAATTGAGAGAAAGGCCCTGTTAAGACAAAGAAGAAGTTTGGCTCCATAACCTTGGTATTTGCTTTTGTCTTTGCTCCTACAACAGAGAAAAGTCTAGTTTATCTGTAATTAGACTCTTCCTGGCTCCCCTTGGTTGATGGCAACTGAGATAATCAAGAATCTGAAATTAATTACTTTAGACAGACTGCTTATCACCTGGATTCAAATCTACTCAGGCAGATGAGGGAGCTAAGTCCAGATTTCCCATACCTCCTTGTTTCATGGAGAAAAAGGCAACAATAATCCATTAAAAAAAAAAAGGGGGGAAAAAAAGCTTTTTGTAGGTAAATAATTCTGCTACTGAGATACTGAGAAACTTTCAGTCATTCTTCCAGAATGGTGATTTAGTCCTTACAGCAGACAAAAAAAAAAAACCAAAAAAATTGAGGCCTATATTTAGAAAGCCAGCATTTCTGCAGACCTACAGATACTGATCTTGCATAAATGTAGAAGTAAATGAACTGAGATATGAGAAAATACATAGTGTCTATCTGAGATCAGGAGATAGGGAGTCTGGAAGTGATTAAATTTGCTCAGGGAGTCTAAATATATTAGGTCGAACATCAGTATCTCAAAGTAAACAGGGGCAAGATAAAAAGACGTGGAGCAAAATTAAAACTAAATTTCATTCACGTCACTTTGCTGTTACCAGAATCTCATTGGTGAACTCTAAACATCTAAAAAAATCAGGAACAATTCCTTGAAATTGCAGTTGTGAAGTCTTTAAACTGCCTGTTTTCAAATGAGCAACAACTTCCTCCCTAATCATTTTTATTGAAGTTAGAGAAATTAGATGGGGGCTTCATTCCTCCTTTATGTCTCATACAGAGATGCCACTCAGCAGTTTTTGTGGGGAAAACGGCATTTAAAAGCTTTAACGTGGGACCATAAAACTGGCGTGCTTTTCCAGAGGATGAAAACACGGTGTTTGCAATTTAAAGACCTTCTGACAGTCTTTGCCATGACAATTACTGTCTCTTCAACTCTGAACACCCTTCTGCAGTCAGATTTCAGTGAAAGGATAGACAAAAGTGGGATGACAACTGGGACTAAAGCCACTGCAGCAAGGCTTCACCAAGGGAGAGGGATGCTGAGCTGTGGTGCATGGCATGGTGAACACAATGGGCGAGGCATTTAAATGTATTTTATCCTGAAATACAAGCAGATGGTTGACATCTTGATATGACAAGGAAAAAGAAGCCTTTTGATGGTTCGTATTTACCCTGACTAGCTCTGATGGGGCACTTGATGTGGTATTGACATTGGTCCCAAATATCAGAAGGACCTGGAGCTGCTGCAGCCAGTCCAGAGGAGGCCACCGAGATGCTCCAGGGCTGGAGCCCCTCTGCTCTGCAGCCAGCCTGGGACAGGCTGCACAAGAGAAGGCTCCAGGGAGAGCTCAGAGCCCCTGGCAGGGCCTAAAGGGGCTCCAGGAGAGCTGCAGAGGGACTGGGGCCAAGGCATGGAGGGACAGGACACAGGGAATGGCTTCCCAGTGCCAGAGGGCAGGGCTGGATGGGATATTGGGAAGGAACTGCTGTCTGTGAGGGTGGGCAGGCCCTGGCACAGGGTGCCCAGAGCAGCTGTGGCTGCCCCTGGATCCCTGGCAGTATCCAAGGCCAGGTTGGAGGGGGCTTGGAGCAACGTGGGATAGTGGAAGGTGTCCCTGCCCATGGCAAGGGGTGGAATGAGAGAATCGTTAAGGTCTCTTCCAACCCAAACCATTCTGTGATTCTGTGATTGAGACTGATAATTTAGAACATAAAGAAAAGAGCAAGTATCCAGGATTTGAGGAGCAATGGTGTAGGCCAGTGTGAGGTCAAGCCTTCCAGAGGCCATTGGCAGAGAACCATGTAGTCCAAAAGAGCCAGAAAAGAGGTAAAGAAAGAATGATCAACATCTGAAGCCTCAGACTAGTGGTAAATACAAACACATTTTTATTTAATACCCAAAGTCCCTCATGCATCTGACAAAAAACCCTACTTGACCCCTGATCCTACTACTCATTTAAAAGAAATAGAGCCAGGAATTTCTAGGCAGTGCCACAGCCAATTTATATAAATTATATATAGGGAGCAGGCATCTATTCAAAGGATAGCTATATCCTGGGATCTCAGCAGTAATAAATACTCTACCCACCCAACAAACTGTCATGCTGAATTGTGTGAAGTTTTAGATAGGAGATGCCTTTCACATGACTAATGCAAGAACAATGTAGACAACGTATGTTATGATTTAAACAACAGTTTTCCTTCTTTCTGTGGGGAAAAGCAAGTACATTTTTGCTGAACAAAACCTGAGCATGGTGTTTATCCAAGGCTTAAATTAACCCTGCTGTCAGCCAGGTCTGGTAAGAACTAGTATTTATAAGTGGAAACCTGTGTTATGAGGAAATAAGGAAAGAGAATATGAGGTTGCCATGTATATTTTTATACATATTTCAGGTTCTAGACACCCAGCCTAGTATTTTAGCTGACTTCTGGTGGCTATCTGGGTACATGTTCTTAGCCCAGAGCAAATTTAAACTAATTGAGCCTACTTACTGCTTAGCCTAAGGCTGAACTCTGTTACCTCCCTTTGCCACCAACCAGCTGCACACAGCCAGCAATTACCAACCTGTGTCAGCATCATCAGTGGCGCTGAGAGGGTGAGCCATGATCACTTGTGAAAGAAGGAAAAGGCAACAAAATCCTCCTGGATTAACAGGATTTGCTTGTCACGCAGCAGGCAACGAACCTGTGGGACTCACTGCCACGGGATGTGTGGGTGCAAATGTCTCCTGGAGGGCCTGGGCAAGAACTTGAATGAGAAAATTCACTGGAAATTACTTAATGGACAAAAATGATATCCAGTTCAGGAAATTCCCTTGTAGTAAAATGCAGAGGGTTGTGAAAGGATTACACATGCTCGCTCAGTCTGTCCTCCTCCTCAGGCACCCAGTGATGCTGCTGCTGGAAAGAGCTGCTGGGCTCCACAGACCCTCGATCTGATCCAGTTCTTACCTTCCTGCATCCCAGTCTGTCCGTGTGCCTGAGCCCTAAGGACCAGCTTTGCTCTGGTGGGTGTATTTCATCCTATTAGCACGGCCAGTCACCAGGGAGCCATGATGCCTCTTGAGGAAAAAGTTCTTTTAGCACACATTTTAGCTGGTGATAGATTTGAAAGCAAATCTGCAAGTCCATGTTGATTTCTTGCTGCTATCAGAAGGATGTCTCATCCACTCTTGGAACTGCAGCAAACCCTTTTTACTGAGCTAAAACTCTCATTCAATAGCCCTTTCCATATCTACATCTAAACTGCAGATCCAAGGAATTAGTGTTTTGGCAAAGTAATCAGGTGAAAGCAGCTCCCTTACTGCATTCAGCACCAGCTATATAGCATGATATTATAGAGTTTAATCAACTAAATTGTGCTGTGTTATGGGAGTGATGAATATGAGCTCAGAGCTTGCAGTGTCTAGGAATAAACAATCATGTTAGGTGGATGTATTTCCCATATTTCACAGCAGACAGAGGCTACGATTAGATGTGTTTTTTCTCTCTCTCTCTCTCTCGCAAAGACTTTCCAATGGGAAAGTCTAATCCAGAGATAGCATCTTTTATTAAATAGAGTGTGACATGCATCTGTCACGACTTGGTATATTTGAGAAGATGGTGGCCAGGTCATATCATTGCTGGCATAAAACCCACCCCAGCCATAAACCAGCTGCCTCAGTACAACCAGGTAATGACTGGGTGGTTCTGCTGCCATTCCTCCCCAGATTTTGATAAATATTACTGCCAAACAGCTTTATTAATAGTGACTCAGGTGAGTCTGTGGGAGCCATGGAGCTTCACCTTCGGGCTGCAGCAAGGGCTGGCCACTAGTGAGCAAGCCACTGCTAATGCAGTATAATCTCTTTCACATGGAGATGAGGTGGGATGGGATGGGATGGGATGGGATGGGATGGGATGGGATGGGATGGGATGGGATGGGATGGGATGGGATGGGATGGGATGGGATGGGATGGGATGTCACCACAGCAGTGTTAGAGATGCATTTTTTACAAGACACCTCTTGGTGCCTGAATGACAACACAAATTACTTTGACAGCAGTACTGAGCACTGCTCTGCTGCTTGTGACACCAGTTAGGGTGTCCAGCAGCAGGGAAATGCCAGAACCTCCCTCAGCAGTGCACTGCACGCTCACTGGCTGATGTAGTGATCTTAGTAAAGACACAGATCTTTATTTCTGTCTTCTTAGACTCACTGTGCTGTGCCAGGCTGCATTACCCCACGTGTTGGTGTCAGGCTGAGAGCATTAAATTGCTCTGGAAGTGCCATGCTGGCCTGTGTAAGAGGCATGCATGGGTAGAGTGAGTGTGTTGGGACAACAGGCTGGATGGCTTTGCCCGGGGGAGGCATCCCCAGTGCTGCAGAGGTGGCTGTAAGCCCTGACTGAAGATGGAGACCCGCTGGAGCAGATGCTGCAGCAGTGGCCAGGGAGAGGGTCACCGGCATGAAGGGGTGTGTCTAGACAGGGAAGCTGGGGCACAGGATCTGGGAAGAATCCAGGTAACTTTCTCAGCCTGAAGCAGAGCTGGGGACAGTGCCTTCAGCCTGCCTTGTGTCCCTGTGTTTCCTCAAGTGAACACATCTCAAACTCTCCCACCACCCACTTCACTGTCCTGACCTTTGTTGTCGTGCCAGATCCGCACTTTGCAGAGGTCTCCCAGGCTCAGCATTTCAGAGAAGCTGAATTCATCCATCTGGTTCCTCTCAAACTTATTGGAGTTATTGGACTCCTTCAGAGGCAGGGTGCCGCTGTCCCCATACTCCCCAAACAGGATCAAGAACACGTTGGCATCGGTGCCTGCCCCTGGAAGGAGAGAGAAGGGAAAAATGCCATAAGTTACCCTGCCACATTGGGCTGACTCCCTGCTCCCAGTCGCGTGGGGAGGAGCAAAGGCAGGATGGAAGAGGCTGCAGGGCTGCTCATGTTTCTTTGGGCACAGCCAAGACATTTCAGTGGGTTCGTGCAGGATCCTGCAGAGAGGACAACCAACCCTTCCAGTCCATCCCACAAATACAGTTGGATGCTTTGCCCTTGTGCTTGAGGTGTGGTGACCTTGATGATTGCAGTGCTCATAGGAAGCAGGAATTTCTGTTCCTGATGGAGGACTGTCCATCACAATGCTCTGCAGGGGATGTCAGTGTAGTAACTCTTGTTATTCCAAGATAGCTTGGGAAGTAAAGTGACTTACCCAGCAGAGTCCAGCAATTTACAAAAGAGTGTTAAAGAACATACTTTAACTTTTCTAGCCACAAAGTGCTGTTCCCACTGAAGCACAGTCCCTTTTCCACACTCAGTCATTCCTTGCTGCTGTCCCACAACCTTCTCCAAGCACTTGTGGCACTCAGGATCCTTCAGCTGGCATCTGTCTCCTCCTGCTCTCCCCGTGTTGTATGGTACAGGGATTTCAGAGCTATGTGCAGATCATCAACCAAGCCACTGTGGCACCTCATGGCCCACTTCCCTCCACCGCCAATAGATCTTCCTTCCATATTGCTCTTTCTCAAAAAATTGTCCACGTGGCATTTAATGGAAAAAGTCCCAGTTTCTCATGCAACAGTTTGCTCTACCAACTCCCACCTTTTTATTGCGCATATGTTAGGAAATCTAAAAATTTCCAAGATGATCTTTATGACCTGATATTGAATGTCTTGTGTCCTCTACTGTCCATATTTTGCCAAAGAAAACAGCCATGCTCTTTCGTTGACTTTTGGGGAGTTCAAGGCCCAACCACCACCTGCAGTGACCTTATATTTTAGCTGCGTTACATTTTCACCTGGCACTATTTATAATTCAACCAAAATGACTGCATTTTAATTTTGACGCCATAATATAAAAGCAGATTCACGGAGAGGAATAGATTACACGTGGGCAGAGAGTCACTGCTGTGTCAGAACAAAGGCCCTTTAATTTTGGGAAAGGAAAACGAGATCATCAAGCTCAAATCTGCCTTATAAAGAAACTCAGCATCTGCTGCCCTCATTTGGATAGCCCAGCTTTGAAACTCTAACCTCCTGCCAGGCCCTTTCTTACACAAGAGTATCATAAATCTACTTTGAGCCACACAGACAGTATTTCCCACAGCTCCATTCAAACACAGTGCAGAGACAAAGTTAGGGGGACTGTAAACTTCTGGAGAAAGGTCCCACTTCTGCAGAATTATTACTTAAATACAGAAGTTAGGAAGAAATCACAACTGTTCTTACAGAAGGACTGAGAAAAAAAACTACTAAAATAAAAAAAGGAGTAAAAGAGTCATATAGAGGAAAAGCAAAGCAACATGTGGTGTCCATGCAAGAAGTTGCCCATGTTAAATGGGGGCTAATTTTCAACAGTTCCCTGGGAAGGGTTTAAGTAGGAAGAGAAAGCATCAGGGATTCAGGCAGTTCATCTGGCAGTACTTTTTATGACCCTGAAGCTTGCTGAGGTGAGGAACAAAGCAAACTGAAGTCCATTTCCTTGCAAGGAGCAGGTTCCTAATTAATGCCAGGTCTCAAAAAGCACAGAACCAACTGTTTCTCAGCAAAACCATCCCTGCAGGAAGAAGCTTATGAAGGTCTCATGCTGTGACATTTCCCTCACAAGCAATTAGCAGGACATGGGAAAGTAAAGAACAGAAATGTTAAATCAATGTACATTTCACCTATTTCCGTCTGTGATATTTTTTGGTTTTGTTGTTGTTGTTGCCAGTTCCAGGAAACTGTCAGGCACATTTAGGAACTGTAAAAAACTAGACAAATGAAGAGATGAAGGTACTGTGGTTGCACCAGCCTCAGCTGGTGATGAGTGCAAGAGCTCATGGATTGATACTGGGATCTGCACAACTGAACTGAATTTCATCACCAACACCCTAAACAATGGCAGAGTGTTTCCTCAGTGTATTTCCAGCTAAGTGTAGATTTGTGGGAGTGACTGACATGCTGAAAGCCAGAATTCCAACCCAGATGGACCTTGAGAAACTTGAGGACTGGGCAAGCAGAAATTCCAGGAATTCAGCAAGGAGAAATGCAAAGTCCTGCATCTGGGGTTGGAATAAACCTTGCACACGCTGGGAAGTTGAAGGTGACCCAAAGTTTACAGCAGTACCATTCACATTCTGATAGAGTCCAAGCTAGCAGGAAGTGTCCAGTGTTCAGTGCAAAATGCCAGTTCGAATTGCTGGGTTGTGTCAAGACACTGAGAAGAGCTCAGTGGATGGCTACCAAGGTGGACAAGAGCTGGGACAAACCACTGTGAGGAGAAGCCCTGAGAGGAGCTGGGGCAGATGTACAAGGGCCCCATGTGCAGGGGCAGTGACAATGGTGACAGGGCTGTCAGTACAGGCTGATGTACTGTGTCACACCATACCCCAAAGAGCCACAGCTGCAAGCTGCTGGGGAGGTTCAGGCTGGGAATCAGGAAAAAAAACAAGTTTCTTAGGAATATGGTGCAGATCTGGATCAGATGCCTGGGGAGGTGGTGGCAAATCACCATCCCTGGAGATGTCCAAAGTTTAGCTGACAACAGTCCTTTGAGCAGGAAAATGGGTGAAATAACCTCCAGAGGACCCTTTCAACAGAAGTCTCTATGATTATATGATTCTTACTGAGCAGATGCTTCATTTTTAAACAAACTCTCTGGGCCTGAGTCACAGCCTTCTGAGGCCAAAGAATTTCCTTCTTTTGACATAACAAAGATCTGGAATAAGGCACTAGGAACTGACACCAACTGTCCTAAATTATGTAATTTGTAGGTTGGAACTGAGCTGACAACATCCTAATTAATCTTATAACAGCAGAGATAAAAACCTTCTGCTTCATTAATGGTTGGAAAATGAGAAAGCAGTATTTATTCACTCTCCATCTTTACTGCATTACCATGTATGTGATGCCTGCATAGCAAAAGTAAAAATTAACCAGCCAGAGGACGTTTCTGTGCCTCAGAAAAAGCCATCAGGTGGTCTGGCTATATTGCATCAATGTCTATGAGTCCTGCCTTGAAGAAAATCCAATTGTGCTTTACATCTAAAATCAAGACCTAGATTTAACCAAAGATTACCCATCTGATTTGGGAGGTGTATGCCCTAACAACCTCTTCTTATCTGTGTGTAGGCTGAGAGCCGTCTGAGGTACTGCTGGTGGTGGAAGAGAGGTGATGAGCTTTGCAGAGTGGAGTCTTTCCCTGTTGCAACCTCTGCAGGTTAAATAATCATTGGAGTAGAGTGACTTTGCAAAAGCCAAACTGTGGCTTAAAGGTTTATTTGAGGGAAAGGTAAAACAATGCTGTTGTTAAACACGTGTATGTGGTGGGGAGGAAATAGCTTATACTTTCTAGTTTGCTGCAGGATATTCTTTGTGGGATTCGTTTTCCCTAATTTTAGCCATATAGCCTGACTTAATCATGCAGTCTCTGTCTGAATCTGATGAAGAAAAACTCAAGAGGGAGAGACCCTCAGGAAGGTTATCCAGACCACTGATGAAGACTCTTCTCTCCCAGATGAATTGACCAGGGATGGTCTAGATTAGGAGGAAGTAAAACCAGAAATAAAATTTTTTGGAGAATGACAAATTGCTGAGATTACTTTGCCTGCTTTATTTTTTTCCTTCAGTGACTCTTATGCACTGGAAAGTTGAAAGCCATTGCAAAGAAAAGCTTTATACCTAGAAATAAACACATTTGATGCCAGTCCTTGTGCAGTATTGCTGCTCCTCGACAATGTCAGTGTGGCAGGAGATGATATAACGTGTTTAAACACTGCCAAGGATAAAATGTCTTTCTTCCTGAATTGGTCCAACCAGGAGTAATTGTGGAATACATAATGATCAAAAAGGGAAGATGGTTCATGACTTGCACCTGCTTTAGATAAGCTGGATAAAGTTCAGCACTTTGTCAGTGAGCTGTGTGATCTAATCACAAACAGACTCCCTGAAACCTCTCTGTAATCTGCTCTTTCCTACTGGTTGTCGCTGTTCATAACGAAATAAAATGTTTCTTCATTAATACCCATCATCCTTCATTCAATGGGAAGGGCAGATCTGTCTGCTGCTGCTGTCATTTTCTATTCTCCTCTCATTTCTATTTCCATCGCCTTTGAGTTAGGACTGGTTTTCACAAAAAAGGTCACAGAAAGATCTACTACTATATTAGATGGATGGCCAGATACATAAACAAATCTTCCTCTCTCTCTCTCTCTTTTGTTTTTTGTATTTCACTACATGTTTTTCAGACAAGCAGCCGGCAGAGAAGATAGATAAGAAATGGTGAGGTGGCTCAAAGGTGCTCTGCTAGGGAAATTTTGATATTCTTAGATCATACCTCAGAAGCTGCATAAATTACCACTGATAAAACCAGGGGGGAAAAAAATAAAAAAAAAGAAGTAACAAAAGAAAAAAATGAAAGAGATTTAGAGGTCAGGAGGTGGTTATGTGAACTGGTGTGACAGAATCTCACTTGAGGACCAACCTTTGAAACAACGTGTCTTCAAGACAATGTCTGGATTGCCCCCTCTTGGCACGAGACCCCTTGTATGTGGCTGCAGCTTTCATCCAGCAGCCTGACAAATCTTCCCATGAAAAGAGGCACTGATCCCAGGAAATGACATTGAAACCCCATTTCTTGGCTCTTGAAGCTCTGCAGCTTTCTGTATATTTTGTTCCCCTTCTTCTATCTGGTGTGCATTTAAGGATGTTTTATAACAGCCTGAGATAAATGCTCTCAAAACACTTTGAAAAGGTGGGTGAATTATTGCTATCTGCTCTGGGCAAGGCAGACAGTGCTGACTGAAAACCTGAAGCACACCAGCTCTGACCACCCTACATGGATGGACCTGACCAAAAAAGAAAAATGTGGCTGCTGACCTCTATAACTTCATCTGGTAAGAGTTTCTGTTAAGGTGTCTTCAGAGGAATCAAAGACAAGTCAAAGCTGGGCCTTGTGTCTAAATATGTTATGCCCAGAGCTCAGAAGAGAATGAGTTTCTCAGAATAACTCCGGTGAACAGCCAGCCAAAATGATTGTATTCCAGCTAAACTATGTTTTTTAAAATGTAAATTCAAATGAAGCAGATATATTTTTTTTCCATTGCTAAAAACCACACTTCATACTGTAAAAGTCATAAAATATCTAGCAAGGACCAACCTCCAATGTCACTGGTTTTAACCTGAAGAGTATATGTGGTGTCCTCCATCATCTGCTCGTCGTTTATGAAAGCTGGCATCTCACACACCAAGCTTCCCTTGTCATTTTTCAGCTTGGACAGCCAATCCCCATAGGTAAATGTGGCCACTTCTTGATTAGTAAGATTCTTCAGGGTGATCTGTGAAGAGCCAAAATGGGGGAAAAAAACTTACTCTGGTTACTATTTGAATGAGGGCAAATGTTAAACTTAGAAAGTGCATGATCTGGTAGGACATGGGGAGAGCTTGGCCGCAGCTCCAAAGGCCATACTGAGCTCTTCTGGGATGAATGGAACTCTCTCCTGTGGACAGTATTTGCTGTTCTGGCTTGCCCTGAAAAACGGTCTTCATAGAGCTATAAAGCTTTTTCAACCCTGGGGCAAAGCAAAGGGAGAAATTTGCTCCTCTGACCTAAGTTATAGATAAAGCTCATCTCTAAGAGAGTCAGACCTCTCCTGTGAGCCAGCATGGAATTCGCTCCAAAAAAGTAACAGAGTTATTAAAAACATCACTACCTCTCCTTGAAGCACCCAGCATTTTTCTTTTGCCCGCCTTCCTTTGAGTGAACATGCAGAAATTGTTGTAGAGAGACACAAACCAAGCCCAAACAAGTTAAAACAAGGCACAAGATAAAATTAGGCCAGCAAAACTTAATATTTCACACACTTCTCCCTCTGGGAAAAGGTGACAGAACAAGGAGTATGCAACAGATATTAGTCACGCTATCTAACATGTCATGGAAGCAGCTCAGATGCCGTGGTGATAAGAACAGAATGGGAATGAATTCAGACCAGCTCAACAAGTTACTCCAACAAATGCCTAATAAAATACCCACCTTTATGTCTCTTGTTGGATGTGGGCTCAGTGGAGCATCAGTCAGGTGGGAGAAAAGCATTACACCTGCCTAGAGCAAAAACCTAGCAATAAGTTCTCACTAAATTGGGGGAGCTGAAGGGAAGGCAGGAGACAGCACTGTAAATTGCCATTTGTGTTACCATCTAAGAGAAACAGAGACTGTACCCGTGTGTAGCAGTGCATCAGCAAACACTGCCTCTGCCAAGACCATGGAAACATGAGCCCAGACATGTCAGAGAAGCGTGGCATAATACTAGGGAGGAATTAATCAGGAGTGGTGGGAAATGTTACATTAAAAGGGACGCCTGCAGGTGTATGGTTCCACCCACTGCTCCAAGCATGGCTAACTGCAAAGCAATGTCTGACCGAGCTGTGAAAATCTTCAAGGGTGTAGATTCCCCAGGCACTCTGAGTCCTCATCCCAGGGCTGCACCATTCTCATTGGGAAGATTTTATTCTTTATGTCTGATCAGGGCTTTCCTCACTGCAACTTGTGTCCATTGCCTCATGCCTTTTCACTGTCCACCTCTGCGAAAAGTCTGGATCAATGGTTTCAGTAACCTCTCTTCAAGTTTTTAAGCCTGTCATGGCTTAAAAACTATTTTCCTCAGCCTTTCCTGGTGTGCCATGTAGGCCCTCACCACCTCAGTGCCCTTCCACTGCATGCTCATATATCAGCCTAAGAAAAAAAACTTAGTAAAACTTATCTCAAGATACAATGTGCTCAAATTCTGTCCTCAAACTTCAGGTGTCCCAGCTCGCGGCCTTCTGTTGACCCCAACCTGGCCTTCCTGGAGTCTTTATCACTTTGAAAGAAGCATATTGCTCCAGGTTATAAAAGTTTGTTTCAAAAAGGGCAGCAGCTACACCAAAGCTGAGCAGTAAGCCACGCTATTTGTGCATTGAATGGTTCTGTGGGTAGGACACTCATCTGGGGTTTTCGCTCTGCCTGATGCTAAAGAGGGATCTGTAACACAGCACCTTCACCCCCCTGTCCCAGGGGGACGGGACATTTTTGGAGGTAGAAGATGTCCCACTTTTCTAAAAAGCTGCTTATTCATAGCCAGTGACACTATTACTTTGTGGTCAAAAAAACTGTTCTGTGAGTCAAGAGATATTGCATCAAGCCCTTGCTTTGAACCAAGCAGAAATCAGGTCTCCCCCACCCCGGTTGGTGGCCTTTCTGCTGGGGCACAGAAGTGTCCTCTCTCAAGGATGTGTGAACAAGGATGCCTGCATCCTCTTAGGAGTCCAACCCAGAAAGTTTGCTTTGGCTAAAATTCACAAAATGGAATTGTGGGCCATATCAGGGTGACTGAAAATGTCTTTTTTTCCCCCAACCCAGTGCGTGAACTCTATGCTGGAAAAGGTTCAGCCAGCAGTACCTCTGCCCTTCTTGGGAATGACAGTGACACTGTTAGTAGCAAAATGTCCTGAGCAAAGCTTGCAGGAAATTGTCAGGGAAGCAGTGGGGATAGAAGCAGATTAGAGTTGTCATCTGGAGAGCACTCACAGACACAGAGGTCAGGCCTCTCACAAATACCCAGCCCGTGCTCAGCACTCCAGATGCTGTCTGAGAAAAAAATGTCTGGCTACTAAAACTGCTGGAGCAAAATCCCAGCTTTTTCCATCCTCAGCCCCTCACCCAGGATGTGTGATTGCATCTGTATGCACCCTCCTGTAAGCAGTAAGGACAGAAACAGAGCCCTGCCCCTGATTTCTTGTTCTGGGGTGGTGATACAGGAGGACCTTCATTTTATGACCATTTTTTTTCCCAAGGGATATCAGCCCAGAAATCCAACTCTATCCTGGGCTGATCCCCAGTGTGGGCAGCAGGGGAGGGGGGGATTCTGCCCCATTCAGGTGAGACCCCACCTGCAGAGCTGCCCCAGCCCTGGGGAACAACAGCACAAGGACCTGGAGCTGCTGCAGCCAGTCCAGAGGAGGCCACCGAGATGCTCCAGGGCTGGAGCCCCTCTGCTCTGCAGCCAGCCTGGGACAGCTGGGGATGTTCAGCTGCACAAGAGAAGGCTCCAGGGAGAGCTCAGAGCCCCTGGCAGGGCCTAAAGGGGCTCCAGGAGAGCTGCAGAGGGACTGGGGCCAAGGCATGGAGGGACAGGACACAGGGAATGGCTTCCCAGTGCCAGAGGGCAGGGCTGGATGGGATATTGGGAAGGAATTGCTGTCTGTGAGGGTGGGCAGGCCCTGGCACAGGGTGCCCAGAGAAGCTGTGGCTGCCCCTGGATCCCTGGCAGTGTCCAAGGCCAGGCTGGAGGGGGCTTGGAGCAACGTGGGATAGTGGAAGGTGTCCCTGCCCATGGCAGAAGGTTGGAACGAGATGACCTTTAAAGGTAATTTCCAACTCAAACTACGATTCTGTGATCACAGCCAGGGACACAGAAGCAGCAGCAGCAGTGGCAGGCTGACTGCTGGGTCACAATGTGGGTACATTGCCTCACTTACCCTGTGTGGACGCCCTAAATGCTGGTCATCCAGCACAAACACATCATGTGGTCAGTGGTGGGACCTGGGTATCCCCAGGGAAGCCTCACATCCCACCCAAAATGGGGGCAGGTAAGGAGCTGTTCAAGGCATCGCCCCCTCTCTCAGGTCCATCTGTCTCATGACTACAGAAGGGGCCTGAATAGTTTGTTGGAAGGGGTGAAAGCTGCATGTAGCCTTTTTCAGTGACTAAAATAGCAGAAAATAAATCCCATCCTGCAAGGAGATGTTTGTGGGTGTTGCACACACAGAGGATGATGCCGGATTTTGGTTTCAATCATAGGGTCAAGAAAGTCATCTCAGCGAGCTGAGCTGAGACTATATTTAATTTCTGCCTGTTCCTCCCAGTTAACTAGCTACTGCTTGGCAATGAGACCACTATTTTACATTGCACCTAAGCTATTTTTTTAGGATACCTAGAACTTGCCGTGGGCATCCAGTGTGCTTTTCAGCTCAAACTTGCCCTGCTAATTATGCAAGGAGATTAACTGGGCTGTAGAACACTAAGGCATGAAAAGAAAGTGGCAGGAGTGTATATGAATCACATATTGATAATTTTCTTTGCAGCTAAGCAAATACAGTAATTGACAGGAACTTTAAACCAACAATTTGAAATTAATTGCACTGTGTCTCCTGAAATGGAAAAGTTTGAGTCCAATTATTTGATTTACCCCTATCTAGCCTTCTTCCAGATGTCATGTAAAACATGGTCCACAGGGTCCCCCACTCCACTGACACCAAAATACACAGCTCCTGGAATTCACCTTTAAAGGTTCAAACACAGGATTTTACACTTCTGTTGCATGTCATTATTCTTCACTTAAACCCAGGAACTTCTGACTGTAAAACAAAGACTTCTCTCTTTTCGGAAGAACAAAAGTAAGCTTCAACTATATAATTCTCAATTCTCAATAATAATTCTCAAATTCTCTTAATCTCCTTTATACAAAGGAGAAAGGACTGAATAAAGACCGAGTCCCACATGCAGGATTACTTGTGACGTTTGAATGCAATGCAATTAGTGCTTCATTAAGGCAGCTTCTTATCTGTCTGGCTTTGACAGCACAAAGTAACATTAAAATTCTGAGGGAAGCAACTCTGCAGAATTCAACAGTCTTGTAATTCCTGCTATTTCACTCAGCTTTCATCCCTTCTTGTTTCTAGATTTTCAACTTCACAGCAAAGACACTGGGCAGCAGGTGAAATCTTCACAGGGACTGAGGAACCAGCTATCCCAGGAAGAGCTTTCCAAAGCACACATTTAGATAAATTGCCTAATTAGAGTCAAAATTTTTTTTGCTGAGGGTGGTGAGGCCCTGGCACAGGGTGCCCAGAGGAGCTGTGGTTGCCCCATCCCTGGAAGTGTCCAAGGCCAGGTTGGATGGGGCTCGGAGCAACCTGGGATAGTGGAAGGTGTCCCTGCCCATGGCAGGGGATTGGAATGGGATGAACTTTAAGGCACCCTCCAACCCAAACCATTCTGTGATTCTATGATTTTGTTCCCTGATTTTTCAGAAACACAGAGCAGTGTCATGGTAGCTTGATATGGAAGAACATGAGATTCAGCATTAGGTCAGTGGAAAAGATCCACATTCTCTGTCTCTCCCAGCAGTGGTCTGATCAGAGAGCATTGCTCAGCTTTGGAGAACATTCATGGTGCCTTTTTGGGCATAGTAATGATCAATAATGTTCATTTTGTCGCAAAACATCACTAATTAAATTTTGTTCCCTCTAGAGGTTTAGGTATCAGCATTTAAAACTTACTGCTACTTGTGGTGCAGTTTGAATTTTCAGCACCAAGTTCATTACTTCACTGAGATTCTGAATGAAATTTTAGTGTACTTTATGTAGACAGAAAAAAATATGACTACTTGCCTGCTTGTAAATTGAATCTTTTGGCTGTGTACAGAATCATTGATAATTCATGCATTTTAATTGGTATTTATGCATTTCTGTATCTGGTGAACTAAAAGCAGTATAAATTATGCTAGCAACAGTTTACCAAAAGACCAAGAGAATTAAAAAGATCATTTATTGTTAGCTTAATAGAACAAGAAAACTGAGAATATCATGTAGATAAATGGAGCAACAAATGGTTAATTACGGGGTTGATGGCTTAATCTAGCTTCTCATTTCACTGTGCTAGCTAGCACTAACTGTGAACCATCTGTCTGAGAGTTTAGCACTACCCCCACAAGTATTTCATTATGCAGTCTTAATATGCACTTTTGACAGAAATGGAAATGGGCTCCGATCAGTTTTCATGTCACACCAGGCTACGTAAGTTTCTAAGGCTGGAATACAAATCAGAGAACACAAATCCTTCCTCCCCTCTTCCAGAATGCTTCTGTAGCCACCCTCTCTCTGGGAATGCAAATGCTGTGTTTACCTTTGCAGGGAAGGTGGGAAAGAAAATAAATACAATAGACCAATAAATACAGTTCTCTACGTAAATACAGTTCTCTACAGTTCTGTACGTCTCTTCTACTGGCGTTAGAAAATCCTCTGTGATCTGTTTATCTAAGAAAAATAGAAACTACGGGCATAATTTTCATAAGCTTCTAAAATAATAGAATTATAAAAGAATGGTCTGGGTTGAAAGCAACCTTAAGGACCTTCCAGTTCCACCCCCTGCCATGGGCAGGGACACCTTCCACTACTCCAGGGTGCTCCAAGCCCCATCCAACCTGGCCTTGGACACTTCCAGGGATCCAGGGGCAGCCACAGCTGCTCTGGGTACCCTGTGCCAGGGCCTGCCCACCCTCACAGCCAAGAGTTTCTTTCTAATATCTAATCTAAATCTCTCCTCTTTTAGTTTAAAACTGTCACACTGTCTCCTATCACTATCAGCCCATGTAAAAAGTTGCTCTCCCTGACTTTTTCAGGCCCTCTTTTAAGCCTCTTGTCCAGACCTATTCTTGTGTGCATGGTCCACCTGTGCTTCTGTAGAGCTGGAAGGTGGCTATGAGCCCACTGGGTAGGTCCAAATGAGAGTTCTTTTTGTCCACTTCCCTGGGAAAGCTTTGCTTTTGGTAGGACAGTCCAGCAGGCTGAGGTTTTGGAATGCCTGGACAGAGTAGGGAACAGGAAAGTGGGAAGGCACAACTAAAGATTCAGCCATCCCTTGCCTTTGCGCTGCTGCTGATTTATGACTGGAAGACCTGGAATGTCTCTGGATGAATAAGCTTTATTTGATTTCATTTTATATGAATACGATTTATAAAACTCAAGGGAAAGCATGTGAGAAATTACAAAGAGAGTTTGACCAAGACATCTGAATCAAATCAGAGAACAGATTGAGTTATTCCTCAGGCACAGAGAGAAAAACTGTGCATCTGTGGCATCTATTCTAAAGACATGTGCTGGAGGTCTAATCCTTTGAGAAGCTGCACAAGAATCATCATAGAATCAGAGAGTTGGAAGGGACTTTAAAACTCATCCAGTCCCACCCCCTGCCATGGGCAGGGACACCTTCCACTATCCCAGGGTGCTCCAAGCCCTGTCCAACCTGGCCTTGGACACTGCCAGGGACAGGGCAGCCACAATCTCCCTGGAGAACCTGTGCCAGTATTTTGCACCTTCACAGTAAGGAATTTCTTCCCAACATCCAGCATGAATTCCCCCTCTTTCAGTTCCCCTCCTTCCCCAGCTGCTGAGAAAACATTTAGAAGTGGAAATGCTGAAGTAAAAATGGTACTGCAGCACAGAAACCCTTCTGAAAGTGAAGAGAAGTTAATCACTTCACTGAAAACTGGTGGCTTTGTAGGGTCAATGTTTAGAAACACATTATCTACGGGAAAAAGACTGCTGTAAACTAGTCAAAAAGGATAAAGAACCCGATTAAAAAAATCATGCAGTGTTCCCCTGACCATGGTTAAGCTGCTGGGTCTTAAACTGTTCTCATAAAAAGGTCAAGATACAGAAATCCAGCAAGATATCAACTACAGGAAAAGCATGGTGAAGGAAAATGGCAGAGATGTGTTTCTCCATTAATGACATCTGATGGTCTGGAATCAACACAGCGTTCCCCTTCTCTCTTAGAAATATAATTATAGGGACCCACAACAGGCAAACTACTTTTGACTGCCCAGACAGAGGTGATCCTTACAAGGAGCTGGTGGTTTGTCAGCAAAGATAAACGCAAACACTGTACTTTGTGCAAGGTAGGACATCAGGGAAAAATACCATCAATTTACATATTCCATTCAAAATGCAAGATAAAAATGACACCTTACTTGTATGGACAGGAAAAGAAAGAAATCTGCGTGTGTGCTAGAGGAGAAGGAAAGGGGAGAGATGGGATGATACAGCTGCATGGATGGATTATTTGGAAATATCCCACCCAGCCCACAGGGTCTCTATCTGGCAGACATCCTCCCATGGATTCGGATTCCCACATGGCAGAGATCTGCAGGGGCTGAGGGTACATCCCAGGGACCAGAAAATATTGTGACCAACCAAGGCTCGTGCAGGGAAGGAGAGTGAGATCTAACAGCAGAATCTGTGGTGAAATCATAGAATCATTTAGGCTGGAAAAGATGTCCAGTATGATCACGTCCACCCATTAACCCAGCACCACAGTGATCATTACTAAACCACAGCCCACAGATGTGCCACACCCACAAGCCTTTTGAACACATCCAAACATGGTGATTTCGCCATAAAAAAAATTTACAACACAGCTTTTCCCCTCTGCTCTTTTCTTTCTTGACTCAATTCCTGCAGGGAAAAACCATGAGAAACTGAACAGAAAAAGTGTAGGAAATTAGTAAAAACTAATCACTCGATGTCTTTCTCCTCTTTGCCAGGGGGTGAGAGGCTGCAGGACACACATGCTGCGACAGACGCGCGATGCTGAGTGCGTTACCCTTTCCAGGAACCAGTGCGGGCGCGTCCCCTTCCCGTCCGTCCGGACCCTCATCTTCCTAAGGGGTGCGATGTCAGCAATCTCCATAATGAAACTGTCCTCCTGGCCCCGCTCAAACCTGCAGGGATTGGAAGACCAAGGAGGTTGTGTTGCTGCTGCTTTACAGCCTCTCTGCGTCTCCGTCCCGTGCCGGAGCCCTCGCCCTGCCAACAGCCTCAAATCAAAAGTTTATGAGTGCTCTTTATTGGACTTGAGCTTTCCTGTGCTGCAATCACCAGCTACTGTGCTGTTGGCAAGACACCTCAGTGCAGATTTGACAGGGATTCCTCCTTCCCTGGAAAACACAGCCCACCTGGAGCTGCTCCAGGCAGTCTGTAGCATACATTACTGCTCTGTTTGTAACCAGAACAATAGCGACTCACAGTCAGGCTTCTGCACATCGCCTCCCTCCTGGCAGCTGCCCACTTGCCTGTCCTTGGTCCGCTCCAGCTAGAAGGCAAAATAATTTTGCCTCATCTCCTTTCTCTGAGGTGCAGCACAAAACTTTGTGCTTGCTGTGCAGAGAGGCAGTTGCTGCAGCTGAGCTAAATGTGGCACTGGGATTGCAGGTCGGTGTCCAATACCCAAGTTTAGTAAGCACAAGCAAATTGTGTTAGAATGGAGAAAAAAACAACCTGATGAAATTGAGGGATTTGGATTTGCAAACTATCTCTGCCTGTGGTAAGAACCAGGGTGGGTTTGTGTAACCTTGCATGAAAGACCGTCCCCGGTGCGTGGCCGCCGTGTACAGGCACAAGGATGTGCAGGAGCTGCTCATCCATAGCAATCAGCAGGAAGCAGGAGAAGGGAAAAAACAGCTAACATGTGCTTCCCACAGAAGATTACACTGGCTAGGACTGCACCTTCCCTCCCACTTGGCATTGCCTCAGTGAATGTGCTGCCTCAGGCTCAATATTACTCTGTTCAGAGCAAGTATCTTCAAGTTTTCCCCCCAAATACTCTGGAGACCTGCTGTGGTCTTGGAGTTGGAAATCTAACCCTTGCTAAGGAGAATGGCAGCCAAAGCCAGAGGGTTTACCAAGCACATGGTGACCACTCCGCTGTTGATGTTTCTCCTTCATGCAAACTCCTCCTTGTGGGGGAATTACCTGAGTGTGCTGAGTGGTTTGGGAAGAGCCCTGCAAGATGTGGGCATTGCCACAATAGAAGCAATCCATAATGAGGATATCTCATTCCTGGCAAGGCCCGCTGCCTCCCATAGCTGTGCAGTGCCAGAATGTGGAGAAAAAACCATTTTCTTTACCAGCCTCTGTTCAGATTACCTCCTGCAGGATGAATGCGATTATACTCACACCATTATCTGAGCATGCATTGCTGCAGATGTTAGCAATAAGGTTTGGCTCGAGCCTCTCAGTTTTCATCCAGGCACTGCTTCCTCTGCACTCCCAGAGGCATTTGGACTGGGCATTTTGGTCCCAGTCCATTTCTAGTTATTAAGGGTTATGTTTGCTCTTTGAAAAATGCCTTTTTCTTCTTATTTGTCTTTCTGTGGTACCGGATACTGAGGCAGCCTGTCTCACTGTGAGAAATAGAATGTACTTTTGTCCCTGGACTGGATTGATTTCCACATCTATTAAAGAAAAAGGTGTGACCCTTCCAGTCTGAATTATCCTGTGATCCTATGATCAGTTTTTATTACAATCACTATTACCTACAAAGCTTCATAGAAATCTCTCACTCTGAGGCTTTCCAGGCTGAGCTAAGCTAATTCTAAGCTAAAATGTCTGCTAGCAAAATAAAACATTATTTATCTTCAGCAAATGCCTTGTTTGAAGTTTGTAATGCTGATACTCACCTGCTACTTCCAAGAGAGAAGTACTAGAGGGAAGTGATTGCTGAGGTGACAAACTGGGGGACCCAAAAGCCCTTTGCTATCCCTAATTTATATGAAGATGAACATAAACCTGAAAAAAATTGAGAAGGGAAGAAGTAGCCAGACAAGCTGACTGCTGCTGTTCCCTTTTCAGGACACTGAACCATTTATCTAAAGGATTTCATTAAGCTTTCCTCTCCATGCCTGCCCTTATAAATATTTCCATTGCCCAGGGGTCTTGGTAATAACAGTAATGTAGCAGAAATTGCCTTAAATCTGCGGCAGGTTAGACAGACGGTTCTTCGTAATGCACTAAGCTGCTGTGAGTGAATTGGCACTGGATGGCCCCAATAAAGATGAAGTGTCTTTTACCATTTGGTTGCAGTAGCTCTCACCCATCTCTGCACTGCTGGCACAAGGGCTGGAGAGATTTCCATGTGGAAAGGAGCCAGGAAAGCCCGTGCTGTTAGCAGCTGGATGAACACTGGTGGCAGTGGTGTGGAAACAGACAGCATGTAAATTTGGGGACATGAATGTCCTGTGCAGAGGGTGCTAATGAGATGACAAGAGCCCTGTACAGCTGGAGGTGTGATACAGAGCACCTCCAGCTAGCAGAGATGTGCATCCTGCGGATATTAACATAAAAAGAGTTGTGCCTTACACTTCCTTCTTCTTCACACAGACCCAGCGATTTTTCAACACCTTTCACAGATCTTCTACTGTCAGATGACAACCCAAGCAACTAGTAACATAGAGACTTTTAAATTCTCCTCAATTGCTTTTTCATACTCTTAGATCAGAGATTGTCCATCCCAGCCATGTAGACAAATGGGGTATGTTTTTAGAGGCCACAAAGTTTAGGGGTATGACTTGCCCGAGATGCAGCAAGACTGCAACCCTGCTCCTGAGAGGCTGGAGATGTCTTGATCCCCTTTAGAGATTTTTAGTTGATGCACCCAGATGTGAAATCTGCTTCATTTCTGATTACAAATAGCAGTGGTCCATTTTCCTACCTACTAGAACTAAGTGTTAGGATTAAATCGGTGGAAGACAGGCCCTGCTTGCCCAGGGTCTTGTAAGAGAGGTGTCACTGATGGCCCCCTCACTGGTAAACCAGGAGCATTGTCCCACCTGTCAGATGTCCCTCTGTGATGGGGAGCAGCACCAGGATCTGTGTTTTTCTGCATGACTCAGCTGTGTTTCTCACAGATATTTTAGTCAGCAGCACCTCTCTGCTGCATTTTTTTCACAACAAACAAGGCTTTTGCTTGTTACTAACTAAACACATGAAGCTCTCAATCTTAGCTATGCTTGTCCAGACACCCACTCTGCTACGACAACTTCAAGTAAAACATCCCCTGAGCAAACACCTCTATGCAAGGTGCACCTTATCTTCAGTTATCCAGCATCCCCTCAGCAAGCTAAGCTTGAACCGTGTGGCCAAAAGCTCCCGCCCTTCTGATGCTCTGTAGATGCTTTGCTGAATAAGATCAGAGCTAGTCAATTAAATAAATTTAAGCATGGTGTTGCTAAAAGATGGTTCATTCTTGAGCATGCCAAAGCCTTCTGTACTAGGGAAGGTGCTAGGAAGGAACAAAAAAGCATTGGGAAGTGGATGAGTGGTGACATGTGTGAGTTTTTTTGGCTTACAGAAGTGATGGCGTCAGACTAGTGTTACAGTGTTTGTTAGCTCTTTCTGCTGAAGAAAACATGAGATTCCACCTTTTCAGTAAAATCAGGGCATGCAGTCCAGCATTCTGTGCCACCACCCATCCATTTTCCAGTGCTCTCCTGGGCAATGTTCACAGCTCTTCTTGCAGACAATGCAGGACTTCATACTTTTGTTCAAGATGCTTATCTCTAAAGCCACTGAGGAACAGGTTAGACAAAACTTGTACAAATATCAAAGGGTGGTTTCCCTGGCTCTCCTTTCCTTTGCTTTGCTAAATGTCTGACAGAAACACTTACAGGGGGCCCAGGTCTGAATCTATAAAGTCAGTGGGAATAAAGGTTTCTGTTTCAATGATCAGCCATGATCAAAGCCCTGAGTGCTTCTTGACTTGACACTAAAACCTGCCATCATTCCACTTCTGACCAACAAAAATGACAGTTACTGTACCTGTCTCCATTTTTTTCCAGCACCATCTCCTCAGTATTCCCATTGGATCCAAAGACAGTCATGAAAATACTGGCATCGGTACCACCACTTTCGATGTCTCCAGTCACAACCGTGACTTCGTAGAGGATCTGGTGAGGATTGGAAACAATTAGAAAGCCTCATTTAAACAGCTGTCCTTAACCCATGCTAAACAGGGCAACATGCTTTCCTGGAAATCTACTTCCTAGCCAGAAAATGTTGCAACACAGCTTCTTGGTTCCTCTCCACACCATTGTTTTCAGAGGTAAAGTTAGAGATCAAAACTCACTACAGGACTTTCCATTTATGATCTTTTCTACAAAGTTTCTCAGCCTTGAAAGAGGCACATTAATTGTGACAACATTTGAATCACAGAACCACAGAATGGTTTGGGTTGGAAGGGGCTTTAAAGCCCATCCATTCCCACCCCCTGCCATGGGCAGGGACAGCTTCCACTGTCCCAGGTTGATCCAAGCCCTGTTGAACCTGGCTTTGGACACTCCCAGGGAAGGGGCAGCCACAGCTTCTCTGAGAAAACTGTGCCAGGGCCTCATTACCCTCAGCGTAAAAAATTTCTTCCTTTTATCTAATCCAAGTCAGCCTTCCCTCCATTTAAACCCATTATCCCTTGTCCTATTGCAACACCAGTGATGAAGATCTCTTAAGCTGCTTCTTCAAAGGTGTCACAACCATCACATCAATAGCTGGGTCGCCAACCCTTTGCTATCAGTGCCTGTCCCTGGCGACCTCCAGCACTCCAGACCTCCGTACTACACCAAACTCTTGCTAATTAAAAAAAAAATTCTCCCAGAAGAACAATTGTTTCTTTTTCTTGTCTGCAAAATGTTTCCCCCAAAAGTTCAGTGTTCATCTGGGCAATGTTCATTCCAATATCACTAATAGTTTGGAAGTTTAGACATCAGAATACTCTCTGTGGTACAAAGTTCAGCTATGCTGCTCTCCAAGGGGATGCTCGCTGCTGCATCAGGTGCAGAGTCCTCCCAGACCTTGTGTGCACTGAAGGCATGCCAGTGTGTGAAAAGATGTTTTTTATAATTTTCACCTAATTAGCCTAAATTTGTTCTTTTCTCCTGACATGGGAACAATAAGACTTAGAATAAATACGTTAAAAATGTGCAATTCCCAGCAGCTCTCAGGGTTTTTAAGACTTCTAGGCCACTTAGATGCTTTGAAGATCATAGCCATGGTAGCAAGACTTCTGGAATTAAGACGTGGAAGAATATCAAGGAACAGTCCCCCAAAAATATATTTCAAATAGTGCGCTGCTAGGCTAGTTTTACTGGCCTGAATTTTGGCTGTCACATAAATAAACAGTGCAAAGGAATAACATAATATAAAAAAAATGATTTTTCACGTTTGTTTCAACCTGAGTAATCTGCTGATCACATGTTCATCCATACATATTTTAAATCTTAGCAATGCATCCTATTTTTTGTAGGAAGGAGAAGAAGAACTCTTTTACCAATGCATTGAAGGCTTTTAATGACTGTGGTGGACACTGAGTAATTTCTCGATGTATGGGAAGGCAAATACTCAATTTAAAGCAAAAAGAGGGAATATCAAGCCAAGAAGAAAATTCAGTTGAATGGATACATACAGCTGTACAAAAACCAGGCAGGAAAAAAAAATAGAAAAAAAGGAAAAGTGTTAATCTTCCCAATGATGCTAAACATAACAGTTTTCTTTAAACTCTAAGAATTCTGAACTTTAAATTCTAAAAATTCTCAGTTTCTAACTACAGCTCTTTATGAGGGAACAGTCCCAAATTCCCTCAACTAGGAGACTGATCAGAAAGTCACATGCTCACTTCTGGTTTCATGTCCCAAGCATCTCCCCAGATTTCCTTCAAATTTCCCATCATGTTTCTGGCCCAACATCATAGGAAAAAAAATTATAGTTAGATGTCTCTCGCCTAAAATAGTGTCTATTTTGGGCATGCTTATGAAAATAAATATTCAGGATTGTGCTTTTAAAGGAAGACTGAACATAAGTCTTCATTAACATCCACTTCAATCTACAGGCAAGGCATCAGCTCACCAATAGGAGTTTGGAAATCTCATCCAGGAGGTTAAATGACAGATGGGACATTTTTATGAGATTGGTTTTAACCTTGGTATTAAGTGCAATGCAGGTTTTTATACCCTCTTAGGTCAATTCCACCACTGAAATCTGCATTAATTTGGTGAATCCTTCCCAAATGCTAAAAATGTTATCCAAGTTTTTGCATGTCTGGGGAACAAAGATTTCAGGAGAATATCTTTAGCTTGGGAATCAAGAGCAGCATAGAGGAAAAATAATGTACTATGAAAGTGTAACCTGACTGTAAATAGAAGCACATTTATAGAGATTTTAAATTGCCACACAGGTATTTAAACACAGTGTTATTTTCACATTCATCCAGACTGTTACTTCTGCTACAAATCTTACATCCAAAATCAGCATAGCTCAGCTTTCCAATTTGTACTTGTTTGAAATACGGCATAGCAGATATTACTTCAAAATTCAGATATTTGAATGGAAAGATTATAGAGTTTTATTCATCACTGATTCAACTTTAATCAGTTATTCTCACCAAAGATCAGGCTTACAATTGTTTTCATGTTTCAACAAATTCCAGCAAATTAGTTTCCCTATCTCCTATTAAAAAATCTGGTATGTATGGAGATATTAAAATATTAGGATATTTCCACAGCTCTAATCTGATGAGTTGGAAGTATTCCTTCACCTTGAAGGTGCTCCCACTTTATGGGTACCAGGTGATTCAGTGGGTGACAAGATGAGGACAGGCTGCTGAACTGTGTCCTACCTGCCCTGCCCTTCCTTCTATGCCATGGCTGCATCCAGACAGCCTCACTAACCAGTGCTCTAAACAATCATGATTCTAAACCATGCCTAAAGATATTGTTAATAAAATAACGTAGGAAAGGAAAGCAAAGAGAAAGCTCAAGCCACTTGCAAAAGTCAAGGTTTGAGAGCTGCTGACACATGACCTATGTCAGTAGAGGTGCCTGCAGCAGCTAAAGGCACAAAGTGAGCCTGGTGCCTACCTTGATGCCAATGTTAACACATTCTGCATCCAGGATGTTGAGGATTCGTGATGTGAGCCCGTCACCTTTGTCTCTGGCCAGCCAGCACTTGCAGACAAAGTTGTACATGACGCCTTTGGTGGGCACGACGATGTTGAGCTCTTCCATCATCCAGCAGCTCTCAGGGGTAGCACCATCATGCCCCACCTGTAAGGGCCAGAGAGAAAACACCTCCTGGCGAAAGGGGATTTCTCTGGACAAGGGTGATTCACCCAGTAATGAAGGACTCAAAGTCTACATACACCATCACAACAAACCATTCCACAAGGGGATGGAGGGAACTCTGAAACAGTGCCATTGCTGTGAGAAGGGAGCTCAGGTCATCAGCTGCTGTGCATGAGGGAAGGCCAGTCTCAAAAAAAGCAAGGTAGGCTGGACTGACTTACATGAAAACATGTCCAGTCTCTTCTTAATCTGCACTTGCTCCATTAACCTCTATATGCTCATTTTGCAGTTGGCGGCAGACATATTCCTCCACCTTTATAAGCCTTTCCACTTCTGTCACAACGCTTGGAAGTGATTATTCAAAGCTTTATAGCCAAGAGGAAAGATGCAGCTCAGCAAACACCCACATGTATTATTACAAGCACTTCCCTCACAAATCCACATAGAATTGAACTAAATGTATGAGGCTGTTTCTCTTCCCGTCTCCTTAGACTGCAAAAGCTCTTGTCTTTGTACAGGAGACAACAGATGGAGCTTACATCTGTAGCTGGTTGATTTTCAAGGACCACCTCCTGGTACATTCCAGCCTCAAGAATGATCTGTCGTGGAGACCAGGAAGTCACACAAACGCCACAAGCCTGAATGGATGACCAAGTTCCTGACAAAATTTAAATGGAAAAAGAAAGAATACTAGAGGTGGCAGCAAGGGCAGAGGTCCTGCAGAAATACAGAGATATTGCACAAGTGTGCAGGGATGAGTTTATGAAAGCCAGAGCCCACCAGGAGCTGAATCTGTCAAGAGCCAGTGTTCCTGCAGGTATATCAGCAGCAAAACTATGTTGACAGTGTAAATTCTCAAAGAACCTGCATGTGTCCCTCTTAAAGAAGGTGGGCAATTCAACCTGGGGCAGACTTGGAAGCAAAATTATGCATCCAGGTTGATGGATAAGCCTTGGTCAGACAGTCATTCCAATGAGCTACCTGCCTATAGAAGACCTACCTGCACTTCATTATTTTCAGAGAAAGTGTTTGTGTAGTTTCTGGGAAAATGAGGTCCTTAGTTCTCACTGGTTTTTGTTTTTAAATTATTAGGATATTTAGGGAGGCTCAGAAAGCAATTTTTAATAACAGATTCATCTAGGGTGATATATCTGTGGTATCTATTTTTTTCCCAAAAAACAAGTGATCTTTTCTGTCTGATGGTCTCAGTCATCACTGCTATTAGGAGTATTATTGCTGTACTAACGTCTGTGCAGCTGCAGAAAATTAGAGCTAACCACTAGGGAAATTCAAGTCTACAATGGATGCATTAATCCTCCGATTCTTGGGGTGTGAGGTGAATGGGAATATAACACTTGCCTTCCCATTCCCTCTCTGCCAGCTTGGCTGAGTGTTTCCAAGCCCAAAGTCAGAGTTTTTGTGCAGCTCTGTTGCAGGATGGTATGGATGAGGCAGCGGGGAAAGTTCAGGGCCGTGGTTCTGTAGTGAAGCAGGGACAAAGCAGCTGGAGGGAAAATCCTAGTGAGCCTAATAAAGTTTGCTGGTCTTTTGGGTTCATAGCACACCCCCACCTGCCCACATCATAGAATCATAGAACAGTCTGGTCTGCAAAGGACTTCAAAGCCCATCTCATTCTAACCCCACTGCCATGGGCAGGGACACCTTTCACTATCCCAGCTTGCTCCAAGCCCCATCCAACCTGGCCTTGGGCACTTCCAGGGATGGGATATCCACAGCTTCCCTGGGCAAAGTATCATTCCAAGACATTGCTAGGATGCCACATTTTCACAGCAAACTTCAACTTCTTTGATATCAGCGACAGCCAGAAGGGAACAACATGTGCATCCAGCTGCCTTGGAGAACCTGTGCATGAGCAGATTTCCAAGGACCTCAAGAACAATGTAAATTCTGGGACAAATTCAATCAGTGTCAGCCAAGTCTTGCCTATGGCTGGACTTTAGGAGCAGAGCATCAGGATTTGACTTTCAATTCCAGGCACGTCTTTAGACAGACCATGACAATACACTGAATAATGCCAAGCCATGGCCACACCAGCAGTGTAGCCTGGAAGTGCACACCAATATCACAGTAAGAGGTTTGGGCTGAGATGTTTGACCTAAATTAGAATGACAGAATTTCAAAGGCAGGTAGATCCTTGCTTGGGCTGTTTGAAAACTTTTGTAACTTGTTCCTACTGTCCTTGAGGGACTGCACATCCCTGAGACTGTGATGCACAATTTATACTGAGCAGCTCACGATCACATAGAAACTGAACACAGTGGCAGGGGGAAAATCTGAAAGAATTTTTGTGGAAAGAAGGTTCAGAGAATACTAAGGAGACCTGAGGGTCAGGTCCCTAGTCACTGAGGGAGTGGACTTGCACCTGCAACATTCGTGTGTCCTTGATTTTTCTCTGTGTTCATGATGGAGAAAGGCTCTGAACCAGAAGAGGTTTATAAAAACAAACCAATGCAGCCTCTCCTAGACCCACCTGTGTCTCTCTGCAGCAACAACAGTCTAAGAACAGAGATATTTTCATTCATTAGGAGAAGAAATATTAAAACTTATTTTGAAAACACAGTGTAAAGTGTCTACACCAAATAACTTGTCTTACTTATTTTCATGTCAGCGTGTCTATTAAAGTACACCAGTAGTAAATATTGTATCTGTAGGCTTACAAGACAGGAATAAACGGGCCCCTTTCAAATTACTTTGTGTTCCACTGTTTCTGCTTTCAGTGGAGTGTATGTGTAGCAGGAGCATAATATCAAACTAAATGTAGCATCACACTGCAAATCTCACAGTCCTGATAAATGGTACAGTCTGCTGCCTGGGTTATACAGGGGGCTCCTGGAAACTTAATCCTCATACTATGCTATTTTCACATGGTAACTCATATTCAGAACTTTTCACCTTCTACACAAACAGACAAATGCCAAATCCAAGAACGAACTGTTCCTCACTTTTCCCAAGTAGATAACTAGCAATTTTCTGCAATGTCCCTGAGCACTGCAATTTTCTAGAAGGAAAATGCGGACTGATGCCATGGCAACCATGGCAGACTAGCACATCGGTGTCATTGCTGGGACACAGGTCCAAAAGAAGGGTCCTTCCAAGCTGAGAGCACTGCATGAAGGAAGGCAGAAGGCCAGGAGCAGGTGGCTCCTTCAGCTGCAAGCTGGGGAGTTACAAACCAGAAGGGAAAATTGAGCCAGGGGTGAGACAGCAGATTGGTGAGATCACTGAGTACAGGGGTGAAAGAGCGCAGAAGAACATCACCAGCTTGAAAGATATGTTATTTCTTTTTCTATCTCTCCACATTTGATTTGCAACCTTTTATCTTCTTTCCCACTTGTATTCCTTTTCAAATTAATTTTTGCCTTGCCTCTGCCTATTTCAAAGTGTCTTCTCCTACTTTCTTCTGTTTTCTACCCATTCCCTACCCTTTTCACTGTCTCTTTTCCAGCACCCCTTTCTATTTCTTTCTTCAGGCTTCTCTTCCTGTCTCTGACACTGAGGAGTGATACTGTCATTTTCCTTCCTCTCTGTCCCACTCCATGGCTGTTTCCACATGTGCACTGGCTGGAAGAGAAGGATTGGTACACTTGCTTCACTATCAATGTTTGACCTCGAGATGGGCTAGACAGAAAGCGTCACATACACATAGAAACCAGGCACTTGGAGTGCATTAAGAAAATGTCATGATAATAAACTCAAATCTGTAACAGAGATTTCTCAAGATGTCAGACTTCATTGCTTGAGTGAAAGGTAGCGCAAGTGACTCAGTCTCTCAGCTGCAACAACAGAACATACAGATGCAAAGATCTTCTTATTAGTTATGATTTCTCTCTCTTTCTTGTCTCTTTCCAATTATACAAGCACACACATCAACAGGCAGGTTTACTTCCACAGAGGGATAGGTGTAAAAATAAGATTAAATAGGCTCCTCTTTTCCTCAGGTGCTGTGGGTTTCAGTACTTGAGGGGATGGAGCAAGCTTTCAAGAGATGGAACTGCCATATGAAAAAAGAATGATGTACACAAACACTCTGGAATATTCATGTGAAGTTTAAGCCCAGTGATGGAAAGTCTATGCAAATTGTGTCTCCCTGAGCCATAACAGAAAAAATGGTTCCTGTATCGAAATCTATTTGTGCACATTACTTACAAATTATGATTAATTTTCTTCTCTAAGCCTGTGTCCTCCAAGCTGTGAAAACAATTTTCATGGTTAGCTAGGAAATTATACAAGATGTGTTCCTCACAATTTATGAAACCCAATTGTAAGTAGTGAAAAAAATCAACTAGGAAAAAGACCAATGGAGAACTGCATCCTGGGAAGCTTCACTGCATCTGGCAATAGAAGGCATTGAGTAAGAAAAAGCAGTGCCAGAGATGGGACAAAACTGGGACATGTTACAACTTCTTTACAATTCATAATTATCTTCCACCTCACAAGGATCCTGGTTTTATGCGAAGTAAAGCATACTTATTGACAGGTTGAGACACATGCGAAATCTCATCAGCACAGTCCTGTTTACATTCCTTTTAGACCCAAGAGCCTTTCCTTCTCTGCTAAGAACATCAGAACCACGTGCTTTCTTTGGCCACACATTTCATACGCCTCCAGCACTCGCGCTGCATTCACAATATACCTCCACTTTTTTGATCTCCCCAACATCTAGGCCCCAAACCGAGAATTTCTCCACAGAGCCATCTGCAAATTCATCCTTTCCTTCTGGGAGATCCAGCCACAGCCTCTCGGTCTGCACTTTCTGCGGGCCCATGATGATGATGAACACGCGGCTGTCGGTGCTGGAGTCGTACTCCGTGCCTGTCGTGACAGTGATGTGGTACGGGATCACTGCGACAAAGAGAGGTTTATTCATCAGAAAACCCACACACATAAGCACTTGTACAAGACTTGATAAAACCAGGGACTCGTCCCATCAGAGGGAGCAGCTGTGCATGCCAAATAGGTTCACATCCCATTGAATTCATTTGGAGGAGCGATAACATCATGCTTTGTTGGGCTACAAGTGTGCTTTGGAGACTACTTTCCCACGGCGCGCTTGGGACTGAATTCTGCGAGGGTTAATTTCCCCAGACAACCCTACTGGCTGCAAGGAGGTTATAAGTCCAGATTTCTCCCTAACGGATGACAGAACAGCAAAAGGCTTGAATCCTTATTGACACCAAGAGACCTTCCTGAAGATGAGTCTGAGCACCTAAATCTTAAACAGGCTATTAGGCCAAAGTGATCTTACACTCCCCGTTCAATAAAGACAAATAAATCTGTGCTGACTCCAAGGTAAGCCATCACCATCTGAATGTCCCAGAACAACCACAAATGCTCTCCTCTGTGCCTCATTCAAGGTTTGCTGTGATCTATGGAGCAGCTCAGGGTTTCAGCATCCCTGTACAAACCCAGACAGAGGAGAACAATCCTTGTATTAAAGGTAAGTCACTCAATAATTCTATGCGTTGCGTAATAATTTTGGTTGGGGGAGAAACCTTCAGGGCAAGACTTGGTAAAAGAGGAGGTGGTTTTTCTGTGGTTTTCAGAAATTTCAGTTCAGCTGTTAAAAGGGAGGAAGTGCCAGACTGCTTTTCAAGGGCTTTCCAAAAGCTCATTTGGGTAAGCTGAGCAGGCGGTGCAGAATTAGTCGCTGAATACTCGTTTGATTTCTCAGAACATTTGTGCAGGGCTGTTCAAACAGTTCTGACAAGACTCAGAGCTCTGAAACTTGCTTCGTCACAGACTCAAAACAGCCTGGCTTCATCATCACTTTTCTGATTTAAAAAAAAAAAAAGGTTTATAAATTGACAAAAAGAACCCTTGGCTGGTTTTCAAATTACCCAAGACTGACATCTAATTTTGCTTTATGATGACTAACAACATTTTTGAGGTGGGGGTTGTACTAGAAATTCACATCAGACACAGAATACTTGTGCAACATCAGGGAAAGCATGAATTCATACTGATCAAATCTGTCCTTACCTCTGGATAGAGCAGAACCCAAAAAGATTCATTCAGCCCCAGTTTGAGGATTTTGTGTACCAACACAAAATGAGCTGATGATTAGGCAAGATTTATTCTCCCATTTATGGCGTAATTTACATTCCAGTGGGTGCATCAGCACAATGATACACAATGCATTTAGCAGGAAAAAGGGTTTAGCTGTAGTCAAGGCAGATTTTATAAGTATATATTGAGAGGTCATGTTTAGGACATCTCCAGACCTTTAAATAAAGTATATTTTGAATAGGGACAACATTTGCTTTTATACAGGTTTTGTCCTGTTCTCCGGTGACAGATTAAGTTCAGAGAACTACCAGCATTTCTAGCTGATCTTAAGCCAAGGTACTTGAAACACCTATGAAAAAGAAAGAGGAACTACGCCTAACTGTAATTTCCCACTTTACGTAATGGATACAGAGATATAGAATAGCTTACTATCAGAGAGCAGGAAACATTCTTTGCAGTTCTTTCCTCTGACAACTGGAAAAGGGATCATTAAATTCATTTATCTTCCCTCCCTGTTGCCTCCCTCTTTATCTGGGATTCATACTTCCCTTTTTTCACACACGGGAGGATGCAAATCCTGGGGTAAGCGGCCACAGAAGGACACCACAGGTCCTCCAGCCCATCTTCCTTTGTCCTTGAGTGCCAGCACAGGGTTCAGGCTGCTCAAGGCCACGTGTTCCCCTCACAGCAGGATGGGTTTCCTCAGGGATCCATCCATGCCATCTCCAGGGCTGCTTTCCAGCATGGGGGAAGGTTCCCAGTTCAGACCTATGCAGCATCCTAGCCAAGCGGACTTTTCCCGGAGCTCCATCCTTACCTCCTCCCTCTCCTGCCCCTCAAAGGCATTTGCCAATTTGGCCACGGCAGAGTCAGGACTGGGCTGAGTGACAAAAGTCACTCCCTTTCCCAGCCAACTCCCAATACCACTTCCTTAGCGAACCAGCTGAGCTGGCTTTTTATCCAGCTCAGAAGGTGGCTGCCTGGCTCACCCAGTCCATCTTATCTGGCATTCCTTCAGGAAGCAGTTTCCCTAATGAGGCTATGTCACTGAACAGAGATAGTGGTGACGACAAGCTCCAGGACTCAGAGAAAAAAAGACCACCCTGGCACAATGGGGATGATGGGAACTGTCCTAGCTCTGCTGGAGAGGGGTCCTCATGGGAAATGATGGTATTTTACCCATTATTTGTGAAACTACATGGAATGCCAACATGGCAGATGTTATCCATTGTCACAGCACAGAAGTAATATCAGAAGGAACATGGAAATCACTTATTTTTTATTTGTGCACAATGTGGGATTACAAAAGAAGGGCAGCCGCAAGACACATGGGTTGCAGGCCAGGTTTAGTGATCTGCAGCATTACATCTGCTTCCCAAATGAAAGGTGTGGGATGTGCAACCCAGGTATCAAACCACCACAAGCTACTGGGCACCAGAGGAGCAGCAAACCATCTGTGTGAGCACCCTTGGACTCTGTGTGAGTCCCCCTGGAGAGCTATCTTAAACTCTTATGGAAAATTACATCATTTTCACTTTGTTTACCATGGAAGTTTAAGATAGGTTGAATCATTTTGCACTTGCTGTGGATTAAGAGCACATAGACAGTAACTGTGATGCAGCTGCTGCCCAGTTAGCCAATACAACACAGTATTGTAATCATACATCTAAAATCTTAATCTAAAGCTAAAAGGCCCCCTGTAGGATATCAAAGAACCATAGGTTCAGTTTAGCTGATAAGTCATTGTCCTGGAACAGAGAGGTAGTCATAAAAAGGGTATATAAATAATAAAATCATAGAATCATAGAAAAGCATGGGTTGGAAGGGACCTTAAAGTTTATCTCATTCTAATCCCCCTGCCATGGGCAGGGACACCTTCCACTAGACCAAAATGACAGCTGTTGTGATGCCTGCTATGTGTGGTAAAGAAAAAACCTGAAGGGTTCTAAAATAAATCACATTTAAATTCAAATGAAATAATATTTCACCTTGAAATACCATCTTGATTAAGTCAAAGAAACAGTTTGGAAACACTGAATTTACTGTGAATTTCACGACTTATGCCACTGTTGAGGTCAGAGACCTGCAGGAAAAGCAACAAACAGAGAAACACAAGCCCTGATCCAGCCTTTTCTAAAGCAGTCACAGCACAAGAAAAGGAGAAATAATTTGCTGCTCTGCCTCTCCTTGCTCTTCAGCAGCATGAAAGCAGCCTCTTAAGCACTGAAAGCCAGAGCACACGGATGCATACAACCAAACACTCAGGCACGATCACTCACGTGAGCCTTCCTCTGCCGCCTTGACCAAGCTGGATTTTCTGGGCTCCTTCGGGTTGGCATTGCTGTCCTGGCTGGACACGCTGAGAGAGGAGCCATCCAGGCTGTTCCGCTCGCCATCGTAGCTCTAGTTGGGAGGCATGTTTGGGAGGGTAATGAGGCTGAGTGCTCAAGTGCTGTCAGCTGTTCCCATGTGCCTCCAAGAACAACATGAGAACAAATCCCCGTAGTCCCCCAGGCACCTTTTTGGTCAGTGTAGCTCAAATAAATGTGACTGGTATTGTACTGGTGGTCATTCACTTACTTCTTTGGTAACCCTGACAGGTCATTTTGGATGTGTGTTATAATAACAGAAAATATAATAGACCTGAGAGTCTTGTGAGTTGTGACCTTTTCTGTGCTACCTGTCTGAGCAGGAGGAAATTCAGATCAATGGAGCTGTGCCAGAGCTCATAGAATCATAGAAGGGACCTTAAAAGTCACCTTGTTCCAACCCCCCATGGGCAGGGACACCTTCCACTACTACAGGTTACTCCAAGCCCTGTTCAATCTGGCCTTGGACACTTCCAGAGATGGGGCAGCCACAGCTGCTCTGAGCAATCTGTTTCAGTATTTCACCATGTTCACAGGGAAGAATTTTTTCCTAATATCAAATCTAAACCTACTCTCTTTCAAACTGAACCCATTCCCCTCTTGTCCTGTCACTCAAAGCCCTTGTAAATTGTCTCCCTCCATTTTTCTTGTCAGCTCCCTTCAGGTACTGGAAAGCCGCAATTAGGTCATCCCAAAGCTGCCTCTTTTGCAGGCTGAACAATCCCAATTCTCCCAATCTTTCCCCACAGAGCTCCTCCATCCCTCTGATCATCCTGGTGCCTCCTCTGGGTTCAGTGCAGCAGCTCCAGGTCCTTGTGCTGTTGTTCCCCAGGGCTGGGGCAGCTCTGCAGGTGGGGTCTCACCTGAGTGGGGTAGAGGGGCAGAATCCCCCCTCCCCTGCTGTCCACACTGGGGATCAGCCCAGGGCATGGGGGGTTCAGGGCTGGGGCAGGTCCAGCTCTCACGCCCCAGCACCCCCAGTCCTTCTCCCAGGGCTGCTCATTAGGTACAGGTCAAATATCATAAGAGGCAGAGTACTGCAGCTCTGAGTGATACGAAACACCAATTGTGTTTGAAGAGTTACTGACAATGCATTTGGTGTCATTGTCCAATAAATGTGAGGCTCTCACCACACAGTCAAATCATTAAAAGAAAATAGGAGTGATTAGTTTTTCCTTGTTATGAATTGATGTAAGCAACAGGGTAAGCGTGTCCACAAGCATTCACAGCGTTGTCTGCTGCAGTTTTATGAGGCAGCATATGGCAACACTCATCCACGGTGTAACTCCTCTTACATCCGCTCCGCTGCATTCAGGATGAGTCTGGGCCAATTCCATTGATGATCATTTTAGTGGTAACTGTCAATTAAAGAGTCTCTGTATTCTGCAAAGTGGACTCCTTAAATAAAATGAACTTATAATCAGCTGCTTTATTATGTCTCATTGTATAGAAGTAACAGAAGTCTATTAATCTTGTTTGCTAATTTTAATTAGAGCATGTACCTCGAATTCCAATTAGCTACGCTAGGCCAATAAGCAATAGAGAGTGTGCAAGTAGAAAGGACATTTCACTAAAAAACATTTGAGTGCTTTGAGTGGTAGCAAAGAGACCTGGCTTTTTATGTCTGGCAGTGGTGGAATAGGGATTTGAAAAGAAGAAACCATCCAGTCCAAGTGAGGATGAAGTCAAAGGACCCAATATTCTGGTTGGAGGACTTTGAATAGTGGGACCCATTACTAACGTGCTTTGTGGGCATAGCAAGGACAGCAGCAGGGAAATGTACTCTGCTGTGGATCAGCAAGGTAGTGAACTCTCATCTGAAGAGTTCCACTTACACTCCTTGATTTTTCTGTTGAAATTGCAAATTACAGAGATAATGATAATGGGCTGAGAGTGGCCTTACTTTCAGGTCTTGTCTGAAAATCAGAAATTCATTCTGGATAAGCCAAAAGCCCTCACAGTCCCTAATGAGCTGCCTCGGACTTCAACCAGATATCCAACAATTTTATTTTTATGAGTAACAGTGGAATCTGCTTTGAGCCATAACTGTACCTGTTCATAAAGTGTACGCTCTATCTTTTTGTCCTCTTTCTTTCTAGAGAGCCAGCGCTCGCACAGGAAAACGAACGACTCCTCTGTGGTTTCATCCAGGATCTCCACTTTTTCCAGAAACCAGTCAGGACTGAACATGCTATTGTCGTGACGAATCTTGATCTTGTATAAGATGCCAAGGTCCACGGCCTGTATAGTGAACGTGTCCTCCTGCAGGGTGTTCAAGAGCAGTTGGTTTTGTTAACAAACTCTCAACGGATCATCTACTGGAAAAAAGCAAAAAAGGGAGACTACAGAACACACATGTTTAAATTCCATATTGCTGGATGGTGTTTAGCTAAAAGCTTTGCAGAAGCCCATAGAGGCATATCTGTTAGCTAAAACTGTTCTTCAGGGAAGTGTTTTAAAGCCTGTTTTTGCTAGGAGGGGAGCTGCAAAAAACACCACTTTTACAACCAGTTAGAATATTGAAATCCTGAGAGATTTTTTTAGTTTCAGTATACTCCCCTTTCTAATCCAGTTGGATTTGTATGAGCAATCCAGATAAGACAATCCTTGCCACCATTATATCCAAGCGACTCACGGGATGACCACAGAGCATCACTTTTGGTGTTATTTTCTCAAACACAGCCACAGTTTAAGTCCCATCAATTTATCAAGTTTTGTGGTGAATTCCAACATATACTGTGTACATGCAAACCAGTTGCACAGGCACTGTGGGAATGTGCAGCTCACAGCTCCAGCCAGTTTACATGGACCAAGCTCATAATTTGTCCATCAGTGAGTTCATAGGAACATCTGCCTGTTTGCTGCAGTGCCTGTCAGTTGTAATACCCAGCTGACAATCCATACAAAGCATTTTAAGAGGTAATGAACGTGGTAAATGGAATCAATCAATTCATCCCTCATAGGAAAACTCAGCCTATAAAGGCAGCCATTGACTTGATAGGTTAAAGACTGAGAAATGGAAAGTGTTGTTAACCCTTTGCATTTGTACCTGTCCTCTTTCAAACTTGTTGAAGTTTGTTTCGGATTTACTGAGTTTTCTCTCTCCCATGTCCCCCAGGTCTCCATAGATATTTAGAAAGACATTAGCATCTGTTCCAGCACCATAGATATCCCCAGTGAACACACTGATCTTGTAGGTGTGAACTGCAGAAAGAAACAGAGATGATTTCTGGTCAGATGGAATATTAATATCCATGTTAGGTACTGAATTTACCTAAGAAATTGATCCCCAGATTTTCTGCTTGTTGCTTTGTAGAGGTTTTTCTTTCAGGTTTCTGATTCAAAGACTGGAGCATCCCGGGGCTGACACTTGCTGACTTCCCTTTTCTCCATCTAATCAATGCCTGTGTGTTGCTTTGATCACACAGTTCACGTTTAAAAATGCACAGAATCATCATGGTCATTACTGGATGGGAAGTCGACAGAGGTGAGGGAACTCAGCACCTTTTCATAGGGAGGCTCGAGGGACACAGGTCTGAGAGCAAGTCATTCAGTGCTGTGAATCTTCAATACTCCATCTTCCATAAACAAAGACTGGGAATTCAGAAGTGCAATTACTACAGGAGTTAATGGCATGTATCACTATAAATTCCCCAAACAGACAGAGAACAGGTTTCTGGGTCCTTTTGCTGAGAGAGTATTTAATTAAGGAAGGGCTGGAGCTATGCTGTTTAAGTACCCTTTCTCTTTAGCTTGCTCAATGATGAGACAATAAAACCTCATCAAGCCTTTAGTAATGTGCTTTACCAAACCTGTTAAATACTCTTATTTTTATTTTGCTACTCTTCCCCCAGTTATATGGGGAAAACAAACAGTTACTGAAAGCATCCTCTCCAGGAAAACAATGAGGGTCTGTACAAGTCTCTGATTACCCTGGTGGCACATGAGCCATGGAGAACGCCTCCCTGCAAATCCCAGGGCAATGCAAATGAGCAAGAGGCACAAAGTCTTAGTTAGGATTCTGCGTGCGCTAACAACGTTGAAGAAAATTGCTATATAGTCTTTTTCTTCTTTCACAGTAAAACCGACCCTATTCTGCTTCATCATCCATGAAAGGTTTCCATTGATTTCTCTGAGAAATGGATCAGAGTCATCATCTGAGCACATCCACCACGACTCTGTGCAGTGCTGGATTTTCTGGTTTGCCTCTTCACATACGTCCTACAGAGTTAGAGCTCCGTATTTGAGAGGCAACTTCTACTCTAGTAATGAAGGAAGCAATGTATATTGTCTAATTAGTCAATGCACCCCTCTTTCGCCTTTGCTTGATAGTTCCAGAGACCTCTAGGACTAAAATGCAGCCAATTATATCATGATCCTCAGAATACCACAAGCTGATATTCCATCACTATCATTTACACTGTTTACTGCCTAAGATGTATGAGGACTCACAGACATGCACAATATTTAATTCTTGTCCCAGATATTTTATATCTAAACCAGAAGACCCCAAACTCAGCCCTAGCTTCACACCAGAAGAAACCTTGAGTTATCCAAAAATTATATTCCATAGATTATAAAACTTGTTTTCAGGCTTTGCCTTCAGAAGGAAAAGTGAGTCACCCACGTTAATTAACAAATGGTAACTGATCTAAGGTAAAGCAACAGAAATTAACAAGTTAAGGAAAATGTCATGAAGGCACCTAGAAGTCATAGAATCATTGAATCATCAATTTGTTTGGGTTGGAAGAGACCTTTAAAGGCCACCTAGTCCAACCCACCTGCCATGGGCCATGACACCTTCCACTGGACCAGGTTTATCAGAGTCCCATCCAACCTGAACTCAAATGTTTCCAGGAATGGGGCATTCACTGCTTCTCTGGGTCACACTTGCTGGTGTTTTACCACTTAGTAGTTGATATTAAAATTGTCTTTGCCTCTGCAGGAGAAGAAATCTCCCATGAACTACCATGTAGTTCCTAACAGGAGGAAGGAGGACAGCAGTCTTCCTCCCAGCAAGGCACCTCTTCCCTTGGCAATGGAAAAAAATCCATATTAATTCCATCCTGACAATGTTCTACGGTAAATGCAAATCAGACTCTGAAAGAAAAGAAACAGACAGAGAACTTATTTTCTCCATTGACTCATCTTGTTGCCAGATGCAAGAGTTGAGAATGAAAATGGCAGCTGAATTCTTTTTGCTCTGCTCAGGATGAGGAAGTCCATGACGTCTCTCAAGGACATAATGAGCTCTGGGTGCGAAAAGGAGATTCTTTTCTAGAGGAAAAAGAGGTACAAATAGCTGGGCATACAGAGAAGCAATGATTTAGGGGTGAAATTTCAGTTCTTCTTCACTTGTTTCAGCTACTGATAAGGCCAAACACTGAACGTCACCACTTTATAAGATGGGCTCAGAACTGAATAAGAATTTATTCTCCTGAGAGGCAATTTAATGAGGTGACGGTGGCTGCAATGACCCAGATTTCTAAAGGTTATGTATTTGTACCTGAAGGGTAGTAGGCAAAACAACTCTGGAGGGAAAGAAGAGAATTAATTAGACTCATAGGATAGGAAAGGAAAGGGCTAAGTGCACAGGACAGGTGACGTTGGGCAAATGAGTGAAGATGTTAACACAGCCTGGAAAACAAGATGTAAGAATTTTGTTAGGCATCAGAGGAGATATGCAAACTATGGGTGTCGAAGGGTGTCTGTGACAGGTTCTTAAAAGCTTCACCAGAAAATAATGATGGTATTGCACAGGAGTGCTCCAGGTGTGAGAGAGGCCAGAGAACGGGAAGGGAAAGTAGAGTTAACAGTCATATCAGCATTGCACTGAACCACACATCCAAATGTTTTGCTCCAAAAAAATCAGATAAATCATCCCTACCTACTCCTAGGATTATATTACCTTCTAAAGCATCTTCAACTTCTTCTTCTATCTGCTTGAGTGTCCCATCCTTCAGGAGCTTTTCAGTAAAAATATCAGATGGCACCAGTTCTCTGATAGTCTCGCCATCGTCTTCAGACTTTGCAAGCCATCTTTCACATGGAAATGTGACAGTTTCCGAGCCCTGGAGTAAACATGACAGAGGAAACCTCTTCAAAACAACATGAACACACGCTAGCATTTCCCCTTTGAAAATACTCTGACATGCAGGCAAGGATTTTCAACTCACATATGTGTGCGTGTGCATGTAGAGGCAGACCTAAAATAGCACATAGAAATGTATTTCCTCCAGAAAGAAGACATCTGAGGACTCTCAGAGGAAGCACTGAACATGCAGCAGAAAACAGGATTCCCAGTGGGTGTGTGAGAGTGGCTGTATGGTCCAGTAGATCTCTGCCCTTCCCAGTATTAGAGCTTGTAAATTCCTAATCAGGACTGCACTTTTCCTGCTGAAGCTATGTTTTACTAAGACTCTGGAATTCCTCTCCAACCCTTATTCAGGCAGCATTTTCTTTGAAGCCAGTAGAGCTTTTTTTTTTTTTTCCCTGAGCTCAATACTTCATGATTTCACCCTATAATTCTGTGACTCAAGCTGGGTTCCAGGCAATTCCCATACATGCAATAAGAGGAGAAAAATACTGATTTAATTTTTGATCTTTTGTTTTGACTTCACTTTGGTGGAAACAAATATGATTTATATCATCAAACAGACAAAAACAACAGAACATGTGTTTTCCACTTGGTAAACAAAATTAATCCCAGACTATTCATTAAGAACAGACTCCCATAAGGCCTCCAAGATGGTAAGATGCAGGCAGCTTTCTGAGTGCTGGGCACCCCAGGCTATGACTCCATAAAGAGAGGGGCATGAGCCACCATGCAAGATACAGAGGCCACAAGTCTGAACAGAAGGGAAAAAAAAGGTAGTTAGTTTTAATCTCACAGTAAATAAATACAGAAAAAAAAATGGCCCTTTCTTTGCTGACAAGCTCATCATTTATCTCTTACACAGCACAGGGGTCTCCTGCTTTTTCTAATACTCTGTGTGCCATCACCTCCATATAGAACATACCAGTGGATTTAACAGAATGCAAGAGGTGTTTGGGTTGGGCAGGACCTTAAAGATATCTCGTTCCAAGATCCCTGTTATGGGTAGGGACACCTTCCATTACCCCAGGGTGCTCCAAGCCCCATCCAATTTGGCCTGGAACACTTCCAGGGATGGGGCAACCACAGTTTTTCTGGGCAATCTGTGCCAGGGCCTTACCACCCTCACAATCAAGAATTTCTTTCTAATATATAATACCCTGCCCCCTGTCAGTGTGAAGCCATTCCCACTTGTCCTGTCCCTCTATCCTTTGTCCAAAGTCCCTCTCCAGCTCTCTTGTAGACACCCTTTATGAATAATTTCCACATTAATTACTCTGCTGTGATTATTTATCAAGCCCATACAGGGTCCTTTTTTACTATTTAAATACTAAAATATTAATTACTAAAATTAATGGTAAGGGAAGGGAATAGATCTCACTGTAGCAATCTTGAACATTGTTGACACTGTGTACTACAGCGCTGTACTGCCTGGAACTGACACCATCACTGGGGAGGAATAGCTTGTGCATCCAAGATCAGATGTGCACTCTGATCACAGCTAACCTGGAATGAACAGGTCACAGTGTCACCACACAAAGATCACAGGGAAGTTGGTCTGTGGGAGCAGAACCCCTCCGAGGGGCTTGTGTGACTCAGTGTTTTGAGTCCTCAACAGAATCATGCTTTGAGTACACACAGCCCAAATCTTCTGCTGTTAATGAAACACCATTTCTCCTCCCCTCTGCTGCTCCCTGCAGTGCTGCTGTTTAACCCCAGACAGAAATATTTAACTCCATGAGGAGGTTTGGAGAGTGGCATACAAAATGGTGTCAAAGAAAACTGGCAGCACTTCAGGTGATTTCACATCTTTTACTTTCAAGTGTTATTTGTGCTATACAAGCAGAACACAGCACCTAATAACCAGCCACAATTCCTGCCTCCTCATTTCTGCACTGGCTGTCTGACCACTTAACCTGCATTATCTCACTGTACGCCGAGCCGATGAACAGTGCTTATATCCACACCTGCAGGCTGGGAAGAGAAGGCTTTCCAGAATGATGCTTCAGTGCTAGAACTCTCTTCTCCTGACAAAGATCCCACTTCAGTCACATTTCTCACTGAAGCTTTCAACTGCTCCTGAGCATTCATACTGTTGGCTGTATGTGCCACTGATGCAAACACTGTTTATTTGGTAACAGGATATCTAGGGACTGGAGTGACTGCACAGTAGGGCATTACATGCACTTTCTGCAAGAGTTAATTGTGTCATTATTGATAATCACCATGCCATTGCCACAGTTTTCATTGGGGTTTCCCTATTAGTGACTGTATTAATATTTAAGTGATGTAAAGTGCACTGGTTTCTATCACCCACAGTAAAATCCTCTTGCAGCCCTGAACAGATTTTTTTCTTTAGTCTGGACCTAAGCTAGAAGCAGAGTATGATAGTGTGCTAAAAGTCAGTGGTTTTCCCTTCTCCAAATTGTAACAAATGAAATACAATTATCAAATATAATTGGCATGCCAAGACAGTTTTTGCAGAGTGCAACAATCCTAGTTTCCTACCTAAGTGCTTTCAATTTAATCTGAAAAGTTACTGACCTCATTTTTCTTTTGCAGCTCTATAGATACATCTAGACACATCTTAGCAGTCTAATCAGGTAGCACAGCTTTTAGAAGCACTGGCAGCATATTGCTATCCTGTGGCAGGTCATAATATCCTGCGGCTGATCAGCGGCATCATGCAGCGCTCTGCTTTCTTCTTTTTTCCCATGCCATAATCAAAAGATCAGCAGAATTGTAAATCTCTCCATTCTCAAGTTGTTCAGGGTTTTCCTCCCTTCCTCCACCTTCAGGTTTCTCACCATCTGCCCTTCAAAGCTGCTGCAGTGACTGAGGAGGGGGTGCAGCCCTGAGACCCTCTCTTGGCAAATTGAAGAGCACCCAGGATGGAGCTCTCAAGCACTTCCCAAAGTGCTCAGTTTAAGGCCAGTGTAGAAAGAGGCAGACCAGGAATCTTTTTCCCTCGGTTTCCACATATTTGGGCATCCCCCTCTTCATGTTCCCCAGCCTGTGACCAATAAAAATATCTCTGAAAATAGTGTAAACCTGTTCATTAACCTAACAAAGCTGTACAAGGCCAGGTTAGGCAATACACTGAGAGTCTGACAATGTCAGACTGACAAAAAGGGGATCATGAGGAATAATCTGAGGATATTGGCTTGTGAAGAAGCTTGTTCAGGAGGATGGAGAAGGGAGACAAGGGAGGGGACTTCTCACTCTTTGTAACTCCCTGACAGGAGGTTGGAGCCAGGTGGGGGTCAGGCTTTGCTCCCAGAGCACAAGGGACAGGATGAGAGGAAATGGCCTCAAGCTGCACCAGAGAAGATTTAGACTGGATATTGGGAAAAATTTCTTTGCAGAAAGGGTTGTCCAGCCCTGGCACAGCTGCCCAGGGCAGTGGAGGAGTCCCCACCCCTGGAGGGATTTAGAAGCTGTGTGGATGTGGCACTTGGGGACATGGGGCAGTGGTGGCTTTGGCAGTGCTGGGGGCAGGGTTGGACTTGATCCTGGAATTCTTTTTCAACCTAAACTATTCCACGATTCTGTGGTGGGGAGGGTTCAGAGAAGACCTTTGAGGTGACTGTGTAGCAAAGAGAATAAAACATTTGTAAATTTTGAAGGAGGAAGCAAGATGAGAAGTAGGTTCACCATGACTGAGCAAGCAGGTGTTTTAGAACTTGGTGTTAGAAGTCACTTGAGGAGGGGGCAGACCTGAGGGGAAATAAAAGCTGACATTCCTTTGGAATAAGGGCGAAAGAGCCCAGGTCTTCCCCAATACAGCTACTGCTCCAATTCGGGACCAGCCCTGAAGAGGCGATTTTCTTTGGAACATCCCCATAGCCAGATTCATCCCTGTTCCTATAGCCAGCATCTGAAAGCAGGGTTGAGGAACACTTTCTTACATCGACAAGGTCAAGGTCACCAATCTGACTGTACTGTGTTAATCTTGTTCACATGAACAGCAAAAAATCCTAACATCTAACCTGACTTTTTAAATGTGATTCAGGGAGTTGCACTGACAGGCATTTTACTTGTCTTAACTGTACTGGCTCCTTGAATTTATGAATTTATTCTTCCAGAATTAAGAGACTGATGAAATTGTTTCTTGTTGGTGTTTGGCAACAATACTTTTTTTTTTTTTAAATGGTGCACCCACTTTCCACTTCCTTCCCTGCCATCCCTCAAAACAGAATTACACACAAAAATACGAAGCTTTAAAAAAGCAATTATTGCAGAGCCTTATCATCAACATTTGAAGAACAAAACATGATAACACACATTTGTTGTTCCCAGATCCCCAGGCTCCAGCAAGTTCATTTAGTGTGCATTGCTCTTCAGGGAGTCGTTTTTCACTGTTAATCACACTGTGTATACAGAAGATGCAATCTGGGAGATGGAAGCGGCTGCTCGTGGGGATGTGCTGGGATTCACAGCCTACCTTCCCGTTTGGGAGCAGCCTCCGAATCGTCACCCGGTCCAAATGCCACCCCGAGTTCAGCCCTCCACCATTGTGACCTATGCGAATCTTTTCAATAATGTCACCAATGTCCTCCAGCTACAGAAAAACAAAAAAACAAATAAACAAACACCACCAAACAACACCCAAACCAAACAAACAGAAAACAAAAACATGAAAAAAGGTGAAATATTATGGCAAGAACAACTGGTGACTTCTGAGACACCACTTCTTTAGCTTATTTCATATTTTGCCAAGCTGTTTGAAGTCCCAGGGGAGAAAATATTAGTGCTGATGTCAATTATGGAATCATAAAATAAAATCCTAGAATACTTTTTATTCAAAGGGACCATAAAGATCATCCAGTTCTGCCCTCCAGCCATGGGTAGGGACACCTTCCACTATCCCATGTTGCTCCAAGCCCTGTCCTTGAATACTTCCAGGGATGGGGCAGCCACAGCTTCTCTGGAAAACCTGTGCCAGGGCCTCACCACCCTCACAGTCAAGAATTCTTTCCCAATATCCCATCTAACCCTGCCCTCTGGCAGTTTAAAGCCACTGTTTTTTTTCTGTCACTATCTGCCTATATAAAAATATCCCTCACTCTCTTTACTTTCAGCCCCCTTAAGGCCCTGCCAGGGGCTCTGAGGCCTCCCTGGAGCCTTCTCTTGTCCAGTTGAACATCCCCAGCTCTCCCAGCCTGGTTCCAGAGCAGAGGGGCTCCAGCCCTTGGAGGATGTCTGTGGCCTCCTCTGGAGCTATGCCCTAATTTGCATTTTAGCTAAAAGTTTTCCCTGTACTTCTGCTCCAAAATGGAGAGAACCTTGCTCTGCACAAATTGAGCGACACCATATGGGACAGGTCTGGTTGCACAGCAGCAATCTTGCATCTCAGGCTTCTCTGCATGAGTGGAAATGAAGGCAATTGTTTGGAAATTTCCCCTGTACTTGGCACCGGTGAGGCAGCTCCTTGAGTGCTGTGTCTAATTCTGGATCCGTCAGTTCAAGAACATTGAGGGGCTGGAGCGTGTCCAGGGAAGGGAACGGAGCTGGGAAGGGGCTGGAGCCCCAGGAGCGGCTGAGGGAGCTGGGAAAGGGGCTCAGGCTGGAGCAAAGGAGGCTCAGGGGGGACCCTGTGGCTCTGCACAAGTCCCTGACAGGAGGGGGCAGCCAGGGGGGTCGGGCTCTGCTCGCAGGGAACAGGGACAGGAGGAGAGGGAACGGCCTCAGGCTGGGCCAGGGAGGTTTACTTTGTACATTAGGAAGAAATTCTTCACAGAAAAGATGATTAGACACTGAAATGGGATGCCCAGGGAGGTGGTATAGCCACTGTCCCTGGAGGTATTCAAGGAACAACTGGACATGGCACTCGGTGCTCTGGTCTGGTGACAAGGCGGCGATTGGTCACAGGCTGGACTAGATGATCTCAGAGGTGTTTCCCAACCTAATTGATTCCATGATTCTATGAAATTGCAATGCAGCTGCATCTTAAATTGCTCTTTTTATATCCCTTTTCTTTTTAAACATGTGTGTACACTCTCTTAATGCTGGAATAATAACTTTGAGGTCAAAGTACTTTACAAACAGCCTGGCATTTTATATTATCTCTCCTGTTCTGCCACAGAATCCCAATGCCATTCTGAGAAAGTCAACAGGATGACTGCCTTATGAAGTTGCTACTGAGTTTTTTATGCCTCATCTTATTATTTGAGTAATTTGTTACTAGTTCATTACTTTTAATTCACTTCCCTTTCAAAGGCTCGAACAGGAAAAATTGAAATTTGCTCCTAAGTATTAGTTTTTGGTTATTCCAGTGCAAACTTTTGTATGGCTAGCCTTCAAAAACCCAAGTCTGGCTTCAAACCTTTGCATGTAGAACACTGAGCTGTCCTTCTGTTCTTGGGGCCTTAGAGTCTTATTTTCTTGCAAAACATGAGAAAAAGGAGCATGTCAATTTGCATCACTGTAGACACTCCCTTCTCTCCCCAGCTGACAGAAGGGTTCCATACCGAAGCAAAAGCAGCAGTAGTTTTAGAAGGCACCATAAGTCAGTAAGACTGCACTACCCAAGGAACCCACACTCTGAACAAACTGAGTTTGACTCCATCAGCCTGGCTCCGACTTTAGGCAGCATAAGTTACACTACAAAATAATGAAACGATCCAAACTCATTTCTAAAACTCACACACATGCACACAAGTATACATTAGGGAAAAATTATTTTTCCTCTTTTGTCCTGTCCAAATACTCATCTTTCAATGAGACTTCTAGTCAATACTTAGCAATAAAATGATGCTTGAGCAGTCAAGATCCATGTTAAAGAAGAAGTGGGCTTTACCCTGCTGTAGGCATCTCCAGCAAATCTTCACTTGGAAGCACAGCTAAGAGCAGTCTCTAATCCTTTGTGCCTCTTTTGCAAAATACAAAATGATAGAGGCAGGTAAAACCACAAAGCAAACAGACAATTCCCAGTTTGTGTTTTCTGAAACCTCCCAAATAGTTTTTAAGGTCTGTTGAACTCCAAATTATGGCTCTACACAAGCAGGTGAAAGAAAAATATATTTTGCTTTGTTCCCATCTCCTGGAGAAAGAGGAACTGGTGAAGTGAGAATGAAGTTTGGGGACAGGTTAATATGATGTTATAAATCTGTAGAACACACTGCATTTTCTCTCACTTAATCTAAGAAAAGTACTGATGTTTTAGATTCCACCAAAATTGAAATAAATCTTACACAATAAAGACTTAACCAGAACACTCTGTGTAAGATTTATACCTGTGGATTAATGCAACCTCTATTATGAAAAATTGTGTGGAAACTCCACCAAAATAAGTCTTATTCTTTGTTTTAAAGGAATCACACAGGGGATTTATTTTATGATTCATGACATGTAATAACAATGTGGGCTGCAAGTATTTTAACTTGTAAAAAAATTGGTTTAAAATTTGCCTTCAATTACAAAAACAAACCAAACTCAAAACAGAGAGAAGTTGTAAGATGCTCTGTGAAGTCTGTGTTGGTGTTGCAGCCAGAAGAGGAAGGTAAGGGCATGAAGCAGCATCAACAGGATAAGCCAGAGCAGGTCTGCTTGTATTTTTTGCCTCTCACAAATTTTCAGCAATAAGAATATACTATGAATAGGAATTGCTTAATACTGTGGATGTAAATGAGCTCACTCTTTGATGTGCACTGGTTTACTTTTTGCATACAGTTGTGCAAAGGCTTCAGGAAATACTGAGCAAGGTCTTTCAAAAAGTTAGGCCCAGGTATTCAAAAATTACATTGTCTACAGGAAAGTAGTTTCAGTAGACAGGAATGGTTTCTCTGTCTGAAGAAGAAAAAGCATTATGCTTCTAAGTATTGCAAACTGCAAGAGAATAACAGAATGACAGAATATTCTGAATTGGAAGGGACCCACAAGGATCATGGAGCCCAGCTCGTGGCCCTGTACAGACACCCCAACAATCCCACCCTGTGCATCCCTGGAAGTGTTGTCTGAACCCTCCTGGAGCTCTGGCAGCCTGGGGGCCGTGCCCATTCCCTGGGGAGCCTGGGCAGTGCCCAGCACCCTCTGGGGGAAGAGCCCTTCCCTGATACACAACTTAAACCTCCCCTCCATGCTGTTTCCTCAAGTCCTGTCTGCTCATGGGAGTGAAGAGATCAGTGTCTGCCCCTCCTCTTCCCCTCACGAGGAAGTTGTAACAGCAACTCAGTCTCCAGCTCCCCCCTTCTCCAGCTGAACAGACCAAGTGCCCTCAACTTCTCCACACACAGCTTCCCCTCAAGGCCCTTCACCATCCTTGTGGCCTCCTTTGGACACGCTCTAACATCTTAATGTCTTTTTTATATTGTGACACCCAAAAGTGCCCTCAGCACTCGAGGGGAGGCCACCCCAGCCCAGAGCAGAGCAGTGGTGACTGAGGTGGGTGAGACCAGTGAGGAGCAGAGCAGTGGTGACACATCCTGGTTGAGATTTCCACTCTCATTGTCATTCTGGAAACAACCTCTGGCCCCTCCCAAGCCTGGAAACACATCCTCAAGCCAGTGGAGGTGAGAAGGAAGGAGGGGCAGGAGCTGACATGACCTTCCTCATTTGATAAAGGGCCAGCTGCATTTTGTGACCTCCCACATCTTTGAGAGACTCATCTCAGGCATTATAGCACTTCCTCTTGGTTAGATAAATCGGATGGTTTTACAGTACAAGAACACAGAGTACTGAGGGAGTCTGTTCCTTATCATTGCATGCTCCCCCCAATGCTCCCCATGCTTCAATCTTACCTCCACAATGAACTGATTCACTGAATTCCTTTCAAAATACATCCTTTGCTCTCTCTTGTTGAGGCACAGGGATTTTTGCTGAGTGCAAATCCCATCACTTCCATAAAGAACAATGAAGACATCTGCATCTGTGCCAGCTCCAAAAATATCACTGGTATACACCGTGATCTCGTAAGGAACAACTGGTTTAGGAAATGGCAGAAAACAGAAACAAGCCAAAAGGAGTTAGTAGCAGCATAGCAATGCTCCTAAGAAAAAAATTAATGAAACAAAAAATGAATTATAAATCTCAACAGTGGAAGAGGAGAGAGTAGGAATCACACACTTGTGGTCAGTTAAATTATCGAGTTGGTCAGTCCTATGAGAATCCAAAGGAATTTCCTTCAATAAGGAAGTTCCTTTCCTTTATAAGGCAAATTGGCCTTGATCTGTGTTCATGTAATGAGATTTTAAGTTAATCACGCTACACTCAGTATACCTGCCATCCAAAGTTACTGAAACAAGATTTACTTCATCAGCTCAAGAGTCAAAGGAAAACATGAATTCACAAATTTTTGAGCAGCAAGGAAGATGGATGAAGTTGAGACAACTGGTGGCAGTGAAAAATATTCAAGACAGTCTTATTGATAAAAAAGTCCTAATATTTCCATTACTAAACATATGACAAAAATCCATCACAAGGAAGTTAATAATTCCTCTGTTCTATTTTTCACTTAGTACCACCTCACCCTGAAACACTGAGGCAAACAGGTTAAATTCCAACCCAGACCCATGGTGAATGCAGAACAGTAATGATCAAGACCATAAATACTCCCCTATCTTATTCCTGTGGTTTCTTCAGAATGTACCATGACCCGAAAAACCGATGCGTCCTTTTGTTCTATTCTATCTTCACAGCTTCTTCAGTCCTGAGTCCTGCTAGAGTATGACTCAGACTTGCTCAGGAGTAAGGCTGACCCAGGAATGTGGGAATAGGGGCTCTGTTCCTGGCTCTGCTATGGATTTGCTGAATATATCCCCAGTTTTCAAGGTGAGATGATGCTTAGCTCACAGAGTAAGAAACATGGGTTCAGATGCCTGCACATCAGACAGGTGTGTACATCTCCAGATGTAATCATTAAAGTCAGTACAGTCTGAAGAAACACTCTGTCAAGGAATTAAGGCATCTTCATGGAGGTTGGCCGAACCACTCCCCAAATCCCACCTCTGAATGACCAAATAACCATGACGGCAGATCAGACACTCCACTGTAATGAGAACATGTGATGTCAGGTATGCCATCTGGCAAACTGAATCCTGTCCCAAACTCCTTTAAATCCTTTCTGAAAGGAAAGGCTTGGGCATCACTGAACAGCTGCAGGGACTTCTCCTGCCTCAGGAAGACACTATCCCTCAGTGTCGGTACCCATAAGCACAGCCTTCACCACCAGGATTCTGCCACTGCCACGATATGCCCCTGGCCATTCCTCTCCCTACCACCCCTAAAAAACTTCCATCCTTTCCCATCCCTCACTACAATCGTCTCATCTGCTTGTCCTTCTCACCCTCCTACTCTGCCACGACTTCAGTCATTTTTGCTCTTTACGTTACAGCAGTTCTCTCTGTGTTTCAGATTCAGCATCTCTGTTAGGGTAGAGAAAAGGCTCCCAGCACCCTCTCTATTACTATTGGAGTAACTGACTATGCATACAAGAGACTAATCATTCATTAAAAGCTCAAGCTCTCTAAATACGTCTCTCAGGAGGACACAGATGAAGAAGTTTTCTTCTACAGAGAGTCAGCCTGGAGGTACTCAATATTCTTTCTGCCCAACCCAGTGAAATCTGCTCTGCTGTGCTGCAAGTAAACTGGAGTAGTTTCTCCAGATTGTAAGAAGAGGGGGGAAAAAATCCTGGAGACCAAAAATCACACACTATGCGTTATGAATTAAAAATTATCCTCTCTGCTGAAGGCCGTAGCACTTGCTCTTGCTGCTTGAATATTAACATCAGCTTAGAACTGAATCAGCAGAGCAGCGCCCTAACAAGGTCACCAGCAGCACAACTTTCAGCTGTCAGACGCCCATTTCATTTACATGGCACTTTTAAAGCTGTATCCCCACAGGGATGATTTTAATTGGACTGTGGATGACATGTTTTCATCGTGAAACAGTTCTGGCACAAGTCATCATAAAACAAATCAAGCTGGTTTAGTTACCTCTGGCAAACTGAAACCCACAGGTTAATTGTTAGGAAACCAGAATGTAGTAAACAGCACAGTGGGGATGGTTCAAATGGTGAAAAACCCTAAGCTGACAGCGAGCCTGGTGCAAACTCTTTACCAGAGAGGCCTGACTGCTTCCAGAGGCTAGGTGTGGACTGCTGACAAAAATCAGGTTAACACGAGCTATGTACTCAAAGGCACAACATGCCAGAAACTCCTACATCACTAAAATATTCAGAGGTATTAATAAATTATACAGTCAACATCTGCATCAAAATATATATTGATTGGGATGACATGGAAAAAAGAGATGAGAAGCACGTACTGAGTCTCTGGGTTGTATTCACTCCTATAAAAGGTATCACTGCACCTATTACTCAATTTATGTTGTCAGACACAAAGACATGGAATACTGCATCCAGCTCTGGGATCCCCAACCTAAAGAGGACATGGAGTTGCTGGAGTGAGTCCAGAGGAAGCCAAAAAATCCTGCAAGGGGTGTAGCATCTCTACTCTGGGCACAGGCTGGGAGAGCTGGGGGTGCTCACCTAGAAAAGGTTGCAGGGAGACCTCAGAGCCCCTGGCTCTACCTAAAGGGGCTCCAGGAGAGCTGCAGAGGGACTGGGGATGAGACATGGAGGGACAAGACACAGGGAATGGCTTCCCAGTGCCAGAGGGCAGGGCTGGATGGGATATTGGGAAGGAATTGCTGTCTGTGAGGGTGGGCAGGCCCTGGCACAGGGTGCCCAGAGCAGCTGTGGCTGCCCCTGGATCCCTGGCAGTATCCAAGGCCAGGTTGGATGGGGCTTGGAGCAACGTGGGATAGTGGAAGGTGTCCCTGCCCATGGCAGGGAGTGGAACTGGATGAGCTTTAAGGTCTCTTTCACTTCTGTGAACCTACTACTATTTCTTCTATTTGACTGACAAAAACACATGAGGGAGCAAAGAGAATCCTTTCTTCTGCTCCAGATAGTTCGGGTAAAGAAGGTTAGATGTGAGAAATAAAAATACCTTGGTCAAAGAATGGGTGAAGCACAAAGACATGACAGTGGCAGATCCTCAGAGAAGAAATTATTTCAGCTTAGAGACTGCAGGATACAGGGACCTGGATGTGGGAGGGACCTTTAACATGAACCACTGTGCTCGCAGTAAAAAAGAAGGAGGCAAAACAGCCTGTATGGTTATTCCCACAACTACTTGTGAAGAAGGAAACCGTGGCAGAAGAAGGGAGTTTGGGCAGCTCTAAATTTTGATATCTAAATAAGGAACTGCAGACAGTAAGGCTTTTGATACTTTTAATGCATACATTGGGGATAAGGTGAGAGGGGAGGCAGCTTTTGTGTGAAATTTTTTAGCTCTTCTTACGAATGGCCAAGGAGGAACCTGTCAGGAAATCAACTCCCAGGTGTCAGACCTCATCCCTCATCATTGTGGCATCCAACCCAACCTAAGGAAGAAGTGGTTCTGGCAGTACCCTAATGGTGGGCAGAATTTATCAACCACTTGAAATGAAGCAGATCAGAGAGGGACAATCCAATAAAGTCCATGAGCCTGTACTCTGCACACAGTCAAAGACACTTAGGAGAGGGGAGCATGAAAAGGGAGAAGGCTACAAAATAAGAAAAATATTTATTTCAAGAAAACCGTGTTATCTGATCCTCAGTATCCTGCAAACAGGAAAAGAAGCTGCCAGAACTGAAGAGTTTGAGTTGCTATTGCAGACTTGAAAATTATAAACTTGTACTCAGAACGAGCTAAGTTGGGGTAATGTTTACCCCAAACATTAATTCAGATGGGAGTGAAGAGTAAGGAAAAATTGGAGAACACTAAAAGAGGCAGACTGGTACAACACTTTTAGAAAAGAACCACAATAAAGAAACTCTGGAAGAGGGTCTTTCAGCAAGAGATGGGTGTGCAATGCCAAAGGCACTGGAAGAACTAAGACTTGGAAGCAAGACCAGACTGTCTCCTTTGACAACAGAAATGGCAATATTCGAATGGAACAAGATCAAAGGGAAACTGGAGACGAGGAAGACAGCTTGGAATGAGCAGAGGACTTGGAGAGGATGGGGAAATAGGAAGAAAAAGACAGTCATCCCCAGCCACATGACTTCTAATGATTCTCTGATTTGGCAAATGCAGGAAATGTTAATCTAGAGCACCCAGAGGAACCTTCTGGTAGTAATTGGAATAGCTGGCATGTGATCTACTTATAAATTTTCCAAAGCCAGTTCAAGGGACAGGAGAAATCTATAAAACAGCATGAAATAGTGAGATTTTATCTTCTGCAATGATGGGTGTATCCTGGGGAAATGGCATTCTGCTCACATGGGATGTACTCTACTGTCTGCAGTTCTGCAGGGAAGATAATTCTCTCAATGGCTCCATCATCCTCTGATTTATCCAGCCAGCGGCCACAAGGGAATTTGAGGCACTGTCCCAGGGATGGGGCATCAATCTCCACCCATTCCAGAAACCAGCCAGTTGAATTACCTGTGGTGGAGAGATAACAGTGAATAACCCACGAAGCCTTTACAGACAACAGCAAATGAATCACCGCATGCCAGACCTCTGAGAAATAAATCTTTCTGTCTTTTGCCAAAGGGAATATAGAATATATGACATAAAGATCATTGGATGCAATTGCCCAGGATTGAGCTAAAAAGCTTTATAATTCTATAAGCGTCAGGCTAAAGATGTGTGTGTGGAAATGCCAATTACTGCATCGCTTTTATCAGTTGGCCTCTGTAATAATACAGAGCAGTTATCAACAAACCTGTCCCTTAATGCCCCACAGGGGAAGAGATCCATGCATACCTGCACTGCCTCCCTTGCTTTTAGGCAGGATTCTGCCTAAAAAGCAGTCAAAACACCACCAAAAACTTAATAAAGATATGAGGCAAGTCTGTGGGTGCCATGCAATAAAAACAAATACGGGGTTTGGTGATATCTGTGACATCTCTCTAAAGATGTGGCTGTAGAACTATAGAGACTCTTGTAGAGGGAGAGGGTGCAAAGCTACCTGCAAGCTGGCACCACTGAGCTCATAATGTCACATGGGAATGGAGTTAGCAGCAAAGACAGTAGCAGCAACAGCCAAAGTGACAACAAGGATATGTCACCAAAAGGTAAATTAAGTTTGGGGTCTTGGAGGCAGGTTATTTTATACAGCAATGCACCCAGTGCACTAGAAACACTGCATTACAAAGCAGATTATCTTACCTGTATTGTCATGGCCTATCTTGATTTTTTTCAGGTCTCCAATATCCACAGATTCCACTGTAAACTCATCTACCTTCCCACGCTCAAATTTGTTCTTGTTAATCTTTGAGGCCTTTAGGCTGACTATCCCTGTTGTGGCGATGCAAAAGGACATTGTTTAGCATGTGAAACAAATCCTCTGGGAATGTCAATAGTGGAACGAGGGAAGTGGCTAAAATGCAAAAACTGGCTTTTCATCTCAAGATCTGAGCTTTGTCCCTCCCTCTGAGCCCAAGTCTGTATCAACACCCAAAATATACAGAATTTCTCCCTTGAATTATCCTCTGGCAGTGCAACGACGACAATGTTGTCATGCTGTGCTCCCAGCTAAAGAAATCAGTGCTACCCATCAGATGTCACTCTCACAGGCATCCCAGACACTGCACACACGTCTCACTGCTTCCAAGAGGATTTGCTCATCAGCTGATTAAATACTTCTGGGCCACTCAAAGAGGCAGAGGAGGGTTGGGTTTCAGGAGCATGCTGATTCACTGCTGAGGAAAGCAAATCATCCACTGTATTCACTACTCAATAATGTAGTCCCAGTCAACTGTGCTGTTTCTATAATTGAAATTAAAACCTTTAGACCAGCAGCTGGTGCAAATCAGCATCGCAAAGTTTGGCAGTGATTTACAGCAGCTGGTGCCATGCTCCAAGTTACCAAGATGTGTGGACCGACTGCGAGAACATGAAGTTGTACTAAAAAGAGTGAGAAATGGGTATTGAGGAAATGAAAAGAAACCATGACCTGTCTTTTCAGGTATCAAACAGGGAGTTGTTATCCTGTTCCATCATTTGAAGCCATACCTGTATCGTCTTTACTTCCATAGAGTGTGATGAAGACATTGGCATCTGTCCCAGCATTCTTCTTGTCCCCAGTTTTCACTTTCACTGTGTATGTCGTTGATTTAGCTGCCAGATAAAATATCTTAATTTTAGAGTGTAAAGACCAGGAGTTTACTTTTCCTTACATAAATGTGTGCTTGGTCTGAGTTTTGTTTTGCCTGATCACAGCCATGCTGTAATCTCTAATTCCTGTCCTATGCTGTGGTAGCCCTTGAGGTGAGCTGGGCTATCTGATTCCAGAATCTTCTACTGCTCCAGTCACTCAGCATATTGCCTGCATATCTACAGATAAGAAATGTGCTGAATCCTTCCCATTTGCTTCCTGGGAACCTCTAACCCTCCTCAAAGCTGCCTCTGACTATAATATTTCATTTAAAAAAAATCTGAATGCCTCCCCTTTATTTCATTATCATCAAATAATATATGTGCATATAACACATACCAGAAGTTGTGTACGCTGACATATACAGTTCATATTCACAAACAGACCTTTCAGAACAGCATCAATAGGGAGGTTTCTACTGCACCATGGTCTAGAAAGTGCAGTAAACTCATAAAAAAGGTGGAAAAGTCTAATATGGTCTTCACTAAGCTGCTGTAACCTCAAGATTTCCAAAATGGAATATTTCCTCCCTAGTTAGACATATCTTTCCAAGATGCTGGTCAACCAGCACATCCTTCTGAACCAAAGGGATAAACACTTTGTGGAGTTTTTTTGATTACACAGCTTTTGGGAATTATTCATATATTTAAAAGCATCTGAGGGGGAAATAGGGGAGAGTTTAAAACCTTTCACTGGCTATGAAACCAGTGGAAGTGTTTGGCACTCAGCACCTTGCAGGATTGGACCAAGGAGTGTGTCTCTGCTCTGTGGTTACCATGCAAAATTATTTACAAGTGAGGCAAAGTTATTTTGGAGGAAGCAAGCATCAAGATGGAAAGTGAGATAAATTTAGGTCCCTTCCCTTTCTCTGGGTGTGTTTTCTCTCTGCTCAGTTTCATGTTGGAATGTTTAACCATTACAGTCCATGATGTGAAGTGAATGAGATTTTTTCCTTAGCTATTAGCCACCAATATACATTTCAGTTCAAAAATGATGACTGAACACGTTACCCGTCTTCCTAGCTTTGTCACTTTGGGTCCAATCTTGCAAGATGATTAAATCGACTAAAAATGAGGAAGGTCCACTCCTCGGAGTCTGACACACACTTGACACTTCACTCAGATCTGAAATTTTCATTTTGGGGCAAAGTTACTCACAACTCAGTGAGTAACTGCTACTGATAACTGCTAATGCCCTCAACAGCACTAACAACTTGGTTCCTTTCCAACCCCACACTGGAAGAAATACAAGGCCAACATATATATTCCACCTTTCTGTTCCAGGCCCAAAGTTGCAGGAGACTGGCTGTCATTTTCTGAATCTTTCTTTACAAATGCTTCATCCACTGGGACCAGCTCCCTGGCAATCTGACCGTCATCTTCCTCGACTGCCAACCACCTCTGGCATGGAAAATAATACCTACAAAATGACAGCAGCACCCGACGCTTACACAGGACTTCACAGGCTTTAATAACATAAAAAAGCACAGATCAGAGGCTACTTGAAGAAAAAAATAAAACAACAAGATTACTCAAAGCTGAGCAATACATCTGTTTTCATCCTTGAGATCTGGTGTTTTTGGGAACTAAATCCATAAATAGGTTAGGGAGCACATACTACAAAGCGCTGTTTCTGGGCTGCCAGCCCCACATGATTGATTCATTTTAATTTCACTCCCAGAAAAAGTTTAGTAACTTGAAGGAACCTCCAGTCTCCCAGGCATTTTATGTTTATGAAGACTGGACCCATCTTGTCCTTATGAGTGGTCCCATCCATCAGAGCATTGTGCAACTTTTAAGCGTGTGATTTCCAGCATGTTCCAGCTCAAAGGCAAGCCTGTATTTCAGGTTTAGATCCAGCTGTCTGTGGAAATCACGAGAGTTTGCTTAGATCAGAATTTTCTTTTGGCCCAGACATTTACATTAAGTACAAAAGGCAAACAAAACGTGAGCTCAGAGTCTTCCACAGTGGGGCCTAGAAAGGAAATGTTTGAGCGCAGCCTCTGCTCCAGGAGGGAGAGATGAGTCCCTCCCTGGAGAAACAGAAAAAAGCTGAGGTTTCCTTTCAAACACTGCTGATTCTCAAGTCACAAAGGTGCTGGGACTGCAAAACCCCCCCACAGGTACCCCAGAATGGTCCCACGCTCTGTATCATGGCACAGTGACCACAAGGCTCACAAAGGATGCCCGTTCCCTGTAAGCTGGTGAGGAGCTGCAGTGATGCCCTTCTGCATCTCCTCTGCCTCCCCACGCCTCTGCAGGCTCCTGAGAACGTGGCCCCTTTTCTGACCACAAGAAAAGGGCGCAACAGGCTCCTCACGTGGTGCTCTCTTTGAGGTCAATAATCTCTACCCTCTCCAGGAACCAGCTGGGCCTAGAACCAGAATTATCGTGGCGGATTCGCAGCTTCTTCAACTCTCCCAGGTCAATGGCTTTGATGGTGAACACATCTACCTGCACAGGAGGCAAGAGGCAAATGACTGTGTTTCCAAGAAAGAAGGAAAGAAAGGCAGTAAATGGCCAAGGGTAGTATTTTTCCCCATTAAAAAATAGCTATTTGTAGGTTCTCTTTGTACTCTTTGTGTGGGTGTACAAAAATAGCGACAGAGTTGTGAGGTCTCCCATTAACACTCATGTTTGTCTCCTACAAGGCAGTAACAGCCTTGGAGCTGCCTACCCCTTCACTCCTTTCTTTACCTCATCCCAGTTTCAGGTTCCTATAGTTTTTCTCTCTGCTAGATATCATTCCTTTCAGGCTTAGTATTTTCCCACAGACTGAACCTGGAACTGGACAAAAACATGTTGACTCCATGGAAATTCTCCTGCACATCTCTATGTGGAATCTTAGAATATCCAGAGTTGGAAGAGATCCACAAGAATCACGGAGTCCAACTCGGCTCTGCATGGGACAGCCCCAAAATACAGCCCATATGCTTTATTTCAAATATTTCAGAATTTCTTCCTTTTGTCATTTACCACAACCAAGAAGATAATTTATTAACTGTGTTAGTGTGACAGGATGGTCCTTGTTATCATAACAGTTTAAACATCTTAATGTGATTAATATGTTGGCAGACTTTGGGTTTGTACTCCCAAGAGTAAGGAGCATTACATTTGCAGCTTGGAGCTCTTCCCACTGAATGAAGAACCATGTGCAGGTTGGAGTTTCACCAGTGCCAAGCTCATAAATCACAGCTAACAGCTTATTTAACAAACTTAGGCTCTTTTTTTTTTGTGGTTGCAAGTTTTCCACAGCTGCTTTTTGCTTCTATAATTTTTTGTTCTTCAAAATTATTCCTTGGAAAACTCCTGGCTATAACAGTAGCTTGTTAATTGTTCATAACATTTTTATAGCAAATACTCAACATACAAGAGATGATCTTTAATTGGATTGGATTATAATGTAATTACAGCACACTGTGTAATACTGCTTTTATTCCCTGGCTTGTTGGCTAGAACATTTAGAATCGTATTTGCATCTAAATATGTACATACTTGAACTGCCCCACAAATACCCTCCAATATTAATTTAAAGTTTGTAAGCTTTAAGTATTCCTGAAAAGAAGCATTACTACCAGAATGTTTACAGGAAGTAGATGCAGAAGGTGATTCCAACACAGAAGTGTTCTTCAGCTTATCATTCAAATGAATCTCCCCTGGAAAATGTTTTGAGGCATTTTGCTTTATATAATGTATTTCAGAAGTAAAACACATTTGAAAGAAGTGAGAAGAGACTGTATTGAATGGCCAGCAAGTCAACCGAGAGAACCCTGCCAGCCTTCTTCTCGCTTGAGTGAGTGGAGTTCATGCATTACCTGTCCTTTCTCAAACTTGTTGAGGTTATTTGACCTTTTCAGCTGGCGCTCACCCGTGTCTCCTCTTTCCATGCCATAGATGCTCAAGAAGACATTAGCATCCGTCCCAGCCCCCCACATAGTCCCAGTGAGAACGTGGACTTCATATGTATTTTCTGCAAGTGAAATTGCAAAGGCAGGTCAGAAGGACCCCAGAACTGGCCGTGTTTCATTGAATCCGTGTCTCACCGTGAAAGTGTGTAACCCCTGAAATGCCAGCACAGAAAGAGTTTGCCTGGACTTTGTTGGCATCTATCTTAAAACATGAGGAAATCTGTCTTTCTCCAGCCCATCTCCTTGGCCATAACAACAGTTACATCTTGCTAAACTCTCAGCCACAGTGGTAACCTCTGGGACTCTTGATCCAAGTGCCCCAGACGACCTTTGGTGAACCCTATAGAAGTCCTTTAGTATATACTGATTTCAGGCTGTCCCCTCTATGTTCTGCCTCAGTTTACCCGCCATCCTCTTCCTCCCTAACTTGATCCACCACAGCATGGGGTAAGATACAGTCCATGCCTGGGGCAACGGTGTGGTTGTGGGGGATAAATGGTCCTGCCAAGCAGCGCAGTGTGGTTATCATCCTTTGTGCAGAGGCAGGATACACACATACACACACACGTTCCCTCTGGTATTTACCCTCCAGGTCAGATTCTCCATCAGGCACCAGCTCCACCACGAGCTCCTTATCCCCTTCATCCTTAGCCAGCCAGCGATGTGCCACAAAGGTGTAGACATCCATCCCTCCTTCTGCCTTGGTGTCTTCCTCTTCCTCCTCATCAGACTTCTTTTTCTTCTTCTTTTTGTCAGACTCCTTTGCTTTCCCTGACAGGCGCTTCAACATGACACTTTCCAGGAACCAGCCATCCCCAATGCCTGTCCCGTCGTGGCCTATCCGAATCTTATAAATCTTGCCAACATCTGCAGCCTCTCTCTGCCACCAAGGGAAAGTCAGCACCCAGGGGGATAGAAGACAACCTTAATTTCATAAAGCGCATTCTCAAAAATGAGGATCACCACCTCTATCACACAAAATATCTGAGCAAGGATAAGAACAATTTCTTAATGCAAGTTTACCTTTATTTTTTCCTTTCTGCTTTACTATTTCATACTTTCCATTACCAAATCTCATCGGAATGCACTGAGCTGAAGACATTCAGAGCAGCCGTGGTGAGGAGAGGATCTAAATCTGTGTTTATTTGGCTCCCTCCTTCCTCACTCCTCTCCTTACCTGTATTGTCTCTGTGCTGTCACTAAAGATGATATGATATGATAATACCACACCAGGTTTTTACAGATTCTCAGTGCATGAGGTATCTTGAAAATTAATAATAAGATGCCTTTCATACTCAGCACAGGATATGAACCCAGCAAGAAGCAATAATGGTGCAGTGAAAAGGCAGTTAACTCATATAACCTGATCTCTGTCTCAGACCATGGGTTTGGAGGGCCCTTCTCCTTCCTTCTCAACTGGAAAATTAGAGAAGTATTTTCTCACTTTGCTGATGTGCAGAGAGGATGCAATCATTAGTGGTTACAGTGCTTCAGTGGCAGAAGGCTGATCAGTAAGAAGATTTACATCCCTCTAGTTATCACAGCAGACAAATACCTTCTTGGTTTAGATTATCTGTCCAGATTACTACGTAATGAAGTTGGATAGAAGACTTTACTCCACATGATCCTTCAACAACCCATGACTTGTTCTTGATGATTGCTTATGCTGTTATGCAGTGTTTATGTTATAAAACTCACAAACACATGCTTCAGGCTAAAATCTGGAACCTGGCATGTAAGGTTTTAGTTTAGAAGTGTTTTGTAGATTAAAACAAAATCAATTGCACACAAGATGCTTATCAGAAAACTGAAATTGATCCCACTGTCCTGACATAAAGAATGTATCTTTCCTTACACGGCTTTACCCTTAGATTTGCTGTAATCATCCTGCATGCCTTGTCCATGACTGATGGCATTTCCTATTATCATGTAGCCCACAGAATCTTATTTTTGCCCGCGTTCTTTTTGTAAATATTCATATAGTGAAAGAGATAGAGGATCTGTTTATTAATGCTCCAGATCTTCTGCCTTGTGTGCTTATAAAAAAATCACAGAAATGGGCATAATTTTCAAATCTGGCAATAAATATCAGGGAAAGGATATAAGCACAGCTATGTAAACAGAACACTGTACATATGGCTTTATTATAAATCTGATATTGGCTAATAGATCTTACTCATAAATTTTATAAAGCTTATTTCCTTTAAAATTGGAGAAACCTAATCTTAAAATTATAGAGGGTTTTTAAAAAGCAAACATTTATAAGGCACTAGTCATTTCAAATCCCCAAAAACTCATTAAAAATGGATAAACATCAGTAACTCCATTCAGTAAAGCAAGAAAATGAGGCAGGAGGAGGTGAACTCATCTCAAAAATACGCATTACAAAACTGGTAAAGCTGTGGATAAAGGCACCTCCATTTGGCCACTGACAGCAGGAAGGATATCTTAGTCTTGATGATTCAGGGGAGCTTCAGCAATTACCTTCAAGCTTAACTGTGCTGAGATGGATCCACCCTCTGTGGGACTGCAAATTCATAAGGCACTGCTGTGCCAAGCCTTGTACTGTGAGCACATATGACAGATGTGCCTTAAATCCTGCTTCCATCTGGACTCTCTGCTTCACTGTCCAGATGTTGGTCTCTCCTTCAGTACAGGAGGATGTGGCTCTGATGTGTCCTGACAGAGCATCGTGTCTTTGCTCTGATCCCACATCAGGGCAAGTGCAAAGACCATTCATTTCTCCCAAACCATGGATTCTCTGGACAGAAACTCCAAGCTCACAAGGCAGAAAAGAACATTGGTCCAAAAGGGTGACGATGCCCGACCATGTCATGGTCCACACCTGCTGCTCAGCCTCATCAGCCCAGGACCTCTTGCTGGATTATCCAAGTCCTGGCTCACTCCCTTGAGTTACGTCGGAGGTTTCTCACCCCTCCAAACACTCTCTTTACTGCTGGGCTGCTCAGAAAGAGGTGTGGGCTCTGCAGTATAAACCTGACTTCTGACCATCCTGGTACCTGGAGGACTGTGCTATGCACCTCGAGCACCAGGACTGTGCAGTGCCCACTGGAACAGCGCTACAGGCACTGTAAAATCCATGGGGCATTCACACATTCACAGGAATTACAGCTGCAAACCTTCGCAGGGCTGACATCTGTACCCGTAGTTAATGGTGTGTGTGACCACGGGCAAACCTGGGATTCCCTATATTTTTATACAAGTGTGGGTTTTTTTTCCCCAGCTACACAATGAGAATTGGCAATAACATGTGGTCAGGCCCAAAGTTTAAAGCCTTCTGAGATCCTTTTGAAAGTAAATATAAACAAATACTGCTATTAGATCATAAATTTCAATGACAGCTTTGCTAACAGCCCCTCAGAAGATGAAAGTCCCTCCACAAAACACAAAACCCCATAAAAGAAATAAAAAGCCTTCCAAAACTATGGGTAGAGGACAGTAGATACCGCCAGACCTGCAATTTTCTTGAAAAGTCTTTTTTTTTTTGTATCGTTGGGCCAATTATTCTATTGATGTCTCAGCTTTGGCTGATCATTTCTTTCCCCTCTTAGAAGTGTCAGTGACTGCCTTCATCATACCTTGAAGATATCTGTGGCTCCCCTTTCAAAGTTGTTGGATCTGTTTTCTAAGATGATCAATTCCGTTTTGCCAGTCTCACCATAAATCTGCATGAAGACTTTGGCATTGGTGCCTGCGGCTCGTACGTCTCCAGTAACTACAGACACTTCATAGTTTATCACTAGTCCAAAAATAAAGCAATTAAATCAGCAGAGAAACTCAGATAACAACATTCCCGGGGGCTCAGGCTCGAAATGAAATTGACTTGTCTTAACAAATGTCCACGTAGCCAACCATTTGCCCTTATCCAATCTAAATGTGAGATAACAGAACTCTTCACTGAGGACTAACCTAATAGTTTTCCTTTTACAAGTAGTAAGCCAGTGTCAGAGGGGTGCAAAACAGAGCCTTAAAAGGGAATTTTGTTTCCGTACTAACTATAGAGTGGTTGAATGGTCTCCTTAGTACAGTACGAGGGAGGGAGTTACAGAGAGCAGGGGAAAAACACAGCATTCTTTCTCAGGATCTGACGGCAAATTTTAACTGTAGCCTTAGAAGAAAATGGGCCTACTGATAAAAGTCAAGTGGCCAGTAGGGATTTGGCACTTATTTATCAAAAAGCTTCTCCCTTCCAGGAAACGGGGTAATAAAGACAGGATGGGACATGTGCCTGTGCAAGAAGAGAAAAAAGGACTGGGGCAGATAAATGTAAAAAAAAGCAGAACCCTCTGATATTGCAGTGAAGAAGTACATTGTCTTGTGCTGTGTTGTGCTGCCCAGGATGTAAATTTTTCATAAGGTCACAGGAAATGGAGATGAAAATCTCTGTAATGTTTTCCCAACCCCTTTAAAAAACATGAGGAGAATATTTTACTTTCCTCACCAATATAAGCTCATAGCGATAGTGACTTTTGGTTGTAGTGCCTAACACAGTGGTGACCTTGCCCTCAAGAACAGGAGCAATACATATTTAGCCCTAGCTAAACACAGCACATGTTCTCTTACATTTCTCAGTAGGCAAAATCTCACTTGGGTAGACCTCCACCTCCACCCTGCCATCAGCCTCATCCTTGTCAAGCCATCGGTTGCAGGGGAACATGTACTGCCTTCCCTGGACTGGAACTGTGATCTGGACACTGGCCAGGAACCAGCCGGACCGGAGACCCACATTATCGTGCCCAATCAGTATTCGGTTGATCTTTGAAAAAAGCAAACAAAAACCCAGAGGGCAGGGAAAAAAACGCAACACAACAGAATTTGCTTGATGTCTAACAATCTTCTTACCCTGGCACTGTGTTCTTCCACTGTGTTCATGTAAATAATCTATATGTGTATTTAACTATAGACTTAAAACACTCCTCACATGCCAGCATGCACAATAGATTACTGGTGTAAAACCTATGTAAAATTTGTCTCCTAATATCCAATGTAAAGATGAAAGGTTCTTTCATCACATTCAATATTGAGTGTTATTTTGATTCTGAATTCAGACACTTGCACAAAGTATAGAGCCACCTGCAATTAATTCTTACCTTTCCAATATCCATCATATCTAGGGTAAACTCATCCACTCGACCACGTTCAAAATAATTGCCTAGATCATTATCAGAGACTAAGAGAGGCTCTTTGCTGGAGTCTGCTTTTTCACCATAGAGTTTGATGAAAACCCTGGAATCTGAGCTGGCACCAGGGATATCTCCCGTCTTCACGCTGATGTGATAACTGACATCTGGAGTAAGATCAATGTACAAAACACAGACATGAGTGGCATTTCCAGTGCCCAGCCAAGCAATTGGCTTCAAACAAGATATAGGGGAGGGAAGCTCCAGATACAGACACAGAAAGGACTTTGTCCTCCATTCATGTATCCAGCATTTTAGGGCCACACTGGAGAAGCTGTTGCCCCTTGGAATTTTTCACCAAAAAATGAGAGATCCAATACTAGTAAGCATACACTAGTATTTTTGGTTACTTACACTTTAGCTACACTAGTGAGCATAAAATATTCTGTATGCCTCCCTCTCACTCTTAGATGATTACCCAAGCCATAAAAATGCACTTAGGCAAATGGGATTATTTCACTATTTTTATACTTACAATTTAATTCAATAACTTTGACTTCTTTTTTTTTTTTTTTAACGAAACAAGCTGTGCTCTGCAAGCACCATTTTATAAAGAAAATTGTAGCATTGGAGCCCTGGTTCTCCAGAGTAGTACAATATAATTTTTTTGGTGGTTTTCTTCTGAGAATGCAGTTATTTGATGGAATTCACTCTACTAAAATAGTGGAAATTCAAGACCCTTTGGAGCAAGATATACAAATAGGCAGTTCTTAAACAAATCACAACATTAAAAATCGAAGTTTCTTTCTACGTATATAATGTTGCAATTATGCTCTTTTATACAAATTAATCCAATTCATAAACTAGAATTTAAGAGTCAGAGGCATTTCTTGCAGCACGACCTATTGCAACTTCTTGCATAAGAATGGTAAAAAAAGCCCAGTAGATTTACTGGTAACTGACAAGAATTATTAAGAAGAATAAAGCAAATAAACACATCCATGTACAACTCGAACCCAGACCTTCTGTTTTCCAAGCTAAACTCACTTTTTAGCAACGGTGACTCCCCAGCAGGCACTAATTCTCGGACAATCTGACCATCATCCTCATTTTTGTCAAGCCATCTGGTTTACAAAAAGAAGTTGTCTTTGAATAATTAGCACCTGTTAGACCTTTCAAAATCTACATTGGCTTCACACATAGCCCAAATCCACACCACCATCAAAAATATGTTTTTAGAGGGCTCTGTATCTCTGTTATCTTAGCAGGAACTTGACCAGACCATACGGCAGCCACATTTTAAACTTCAATTTTTCCAAGAAGAGGGACCATGAGAGCTCTGCTCACAGTAGATAAGCATCTGCTGTGATGTCCATCTGTCTGAAAAGCACAAACTCCACAACCACAAGTTATTCCTGTGAACAGGCAGTTTTAGTGTTCTGAAAGCACTGACCATCGTTGACCAGAAAGACGTGCAGCCTCTACTACTAGAGGGAGGGGATGAATTGTGTTATTCCCATTTCCAGGACTGGGTACGTGGAGGCAGCTGGCATCAGCAAAAAGAAAGGCTTTTCTATGTTTTTCAACATTAAAGATCCAACTAGACTAATTAAGAAGAGGAACTGGGCACAAAGCAAACTGTAGCATGATCTCAAGGGAAAAAATTCTGAGAGAAAAATCTTAGAATCATAGAATGGTTTGGGTTGGAAGGGACCCTAAAGACCATCCAGTCCCACCGCCTGCCATGGGCAGGGACACTTTCCATTATCCCAGGGTGCTCCAAGCCCCGTCCAACCTGGCCTTGGACACTTCCAGGGGTGGGGTAGCCACAGCTTCTCTGAGCAGCCTGTGCCAGGGCCTCACCACCCTGATAGTAAAGAATTTCTTCTTAATATCTAATCTCTCTGCCCTCCTTCAGCTTAAGATCATTTCCTCCTTATACTACCACTACATGCCCTTTTCAGAAGTTCCCTCTTCAGTCTCCCTCCAAAAGTCCCCTCTCAAGACAGAGGGGAACCAATTGCTAGCCTGGTAACCTTCACAGCTGCTCCTTCAGCCTCAGGGGTGAAGGATTTGCAGCCCCAACCCCATCACGTGCCCTACAGCAACCACTGCATGAAAACAGCCAGGGCCCTGCCAGAAGTTTCTCGCTTTCCTCTTCAATCCCAGATTGCTGCAGCGCTCAGTATATTCCTGTAAGCATCTGTTTAGGGTCAGGTTTCCCACAGTGGTGCTGTGAGAGCAGGAGCAGTTCCCAGAATGCTCATTGTTCCCAGGTACACATCTATCTACAGCAGCACCTTTTGCAGCTAAAAATACTGTTTCAAACCAGCAGGGGCGAGAAAAGGACAAATGAGCACTCTCTGGCAGGTCACACAGAGTATTTAAATGGCTTTAACAATTCCCAGGACCAGGAGGAGTAAAAACAAATGCCCAGAAACTTTCTTTTTAAAGGTAGCCACACTGGACCACAGCAGATCTGCTTCTGCACAAACACATGCAGCCCATGTACCCTGTGGGCTTCCCACAGTGTAACTGAGACACACACATTGTCCTTGGCTGACCCATGTGCCAAAAAGGAGGGGAACTCCCTTCCCATCAAAGTTTCTATCTTTGACAGTGAGTCAGCATGTATGGAAACCAGAAAACAACCCTTATAACCAGGAGTTGGGGACACGAACAAAGAGAGCTCCTGAGAGCTGGATCAAACCTAAGGCACCTCACTGGTGAAAAGCCAGCACAGCTCACAGTCATCACCAGTTGGACCAGATATTTTGGAAGACCCAGGATGGTACGTCTCTCCTTCATCCATCTGAAGGAATATTATATTATTTTCAATCTTCTCCCTCTCCTCCCAACCAGAGGAAAACAATAAGTACAAAGAAACCATGCAAAAAAAAGCAGCAACAGGAAAGAAATGCAAACATGAGCTAGAGCTAGCCAGGTCCTGGAAGCACAAGCAGCAGTGTTGTCATGCAAAAAAGGTGCACAGGAGACCCACCACACGGACACACACCTCCAGCCCCAGCTTCCCTCTAAGCTTTGGGAGGTTGTCGGGTATGCACTCTACCCCGTACTCTTCCCTTTCTCTCTGTAAAGCAGCTGGCCTTGTGCAGGTGGCCTTGGACAGGGCTAAAAGATCAGCTGGTGAGCATGAAGATGACAAACACATGAACATGTGATGATCACACATCACCATGTGAGGGCATCAGATATGGTGGTGTGCCTCAGAGGAGGCTGAGGGGTGTAGTGGGATAGAGGAGCAGAAAAATCTGTGGGGAAGACCATGAAGCTGATGTCAAGAATTGAGCAAGGGTAGATTGCAATGAGAGCATGCTAAGATGTCATGTTGTCTTAAGAAAGGAAGCCTTTATTGATATTTTGGGGCTGGGGTGGGTTGGGGTTATTTTACCTGTTAGAATGATCCTTAATACCTTTGTATCACGTAGTTCTTGATGCTGGCTCAGGATTCACATCCTTGGACAGGTATCCAATGGCTAGGGGATCACGTCATCCCAAAAGTCAAGATGCTTCTGTGTACATGGATGTTAACTGGGAGGACCCACAAAATTCAAGCCTGAATTCTATCACCCCAGGACCACTGACCTCAGCATGGCCTTCAGGAAGGCAGAAGTTCACAAGGCAGACACACTTCTGCTCTCCTGGTTTTTGTGCCCTGCAAGCTGCTGTTTCTGTTGCCAGTGGACATGCTGCTGTTTTCTGTCACTTTTGCCATTGCTGATGTTTTGGCAGTATCTGGGATAACACTGAATCCTGCTCTGAGGTGGCAGGATAAAAATACATCCCACAAGAAACAGATCTCTGTGTGCAGCACAGCAAATGCTAACTGCTTCAGCAGTGAGGACAGAGGAGAAAAGCGAATCAGAAAAGCAGGACACACCCTGACATAAAGAAATTCTCTCTACCACTGTTGGCAGGTACTGATGGCAAGACAAGGAGCATGTCTTGGACTGGAGGAGGAAGAGGGAGGTTTATCAGCAGAAGGGGTTTAAAGCTCCTTGTGCTGTTTCAGCCAAGAAAACAGCCACGAGTGGCAGAAGCACCATTTTTTCGAGAAGATTAGTGACAGAGGAAATATTTGGATGAGCAATGGCACTGCATCCCTTTCCTTCATCACATATCCATCAATATCCTAATTTCACTTCAGTGTAATTCCAACAGCATATCACTGAGCAGCAGATTGAAACCAGGGGTTTATAGTCTTACACCCAACACAAATGGATTGACACATTATAAACACATCTGGCTGCAGATAATAGAATATTTCAGTGCAGTGCCATCATATCCCTAGTACAAAAGGCATGTCAAAATCTCTTATTTTATCAGAGCCTTTATATGATTTCAGTGAATGTAATCCACATGCCACTGTGGGTTTTGCAAGGGTGTAGTCGCATCCTGTGCCACATCCTTGATTTTAAAGAGATGCTTTATGACCAATATAACTCAAAGAGGACAGAAATATGATATGAAAGCCACTCCAGAAAGAATTTCTGGAGGATCAGAGAGTCAGGTGACCACTGGAAAAAATACAGTATAACATCATATACAGCATTTGAAATCCAGCCTGAGTGCAATTAGAATGATTGGCACATCCATTAGATTCAGAGGCACATATGTATGTGTGTGTGCCTTTAAATATAACCTATATACAAAAATGTGTAAAAAGAGATAGACATTTCAGTTTATTTTTAGGCAAGAAAAGGAGGTTTCTCTGGCTCCTTTGTATGATGAACATTTTTTGGCATTTGCTTGAATAAATGTTCTTTTTGGAGGAGTCTCCTAGTGCATCATCCCATTCATGGTCTGTCTGTTGTTCTTCAGAGAATTAACAATGTTCCCTCATGCTTGTGCTGGATAAAAATTAGGATGGTGGGGACCATATGCTTAGAAAAAAAATTTAATGACATATCATTGAAGATTCCAGAGGAGTTGTAATGATTTATAGCGTGCAAAATTCTATCCTATCCCAGACTCACGACTTCGTCTGATTGAAAATTCATTTCTGTCTGGGAAACAAATATTATAAAAAATAGGCTGTTTTAAAGCATGTCAGCTAGTCCATTCCTGGACTTACAGAGAGCTTTGAGGAGTCAATGAAATCAGCAGAACTCAGTTCTGATCTCCAAAAAAGTTTGGCTCCATTTCTGGGGCAAAAGGTGAACTCCCTTAATTTTGAGCTTTGCAGCAGTATTCATCATCACAATACCTAAACCACATCAGATGTTACAAGGTATAAACTGTTCAGTGATGCCACTGAATGATTCAGTATTCAGTTCCTAAAAGCATGGATACTACAATGCCATGTCGCCATAAGGGAGGAATAGTACTGCACCCAAGTGATGTACTAGTAATTCTGCAAATAACGCTCAGGGAAGTAACTCGCATTTACTTCTTGCAAGCAAGGATCAAATGACCGCTTTAAAAATCACTGACTCTAAGCCAACTGTTTAAAGAGTTGAAAGCACAGGCCTGGGAGTTGTTATTTCTCAGTGCTCTTCCTGAATCTGACACAAACTCACAATTAATCCACTTAGCTTCCCTTTATCTCTGCTGGCTCCCTTGTACTACAAAGACAGTTCTTCTTACAGAGCTCTTGTGATTACTAAGGAATAGATGATCCTGTGGAGTCACAGAAAAGATTTCAAGTTAGAAGGCAAAACATAGTTGTGTATACGAATATGTAAATAGCAAGAACAGGGGCTTCAATGAGTTCTACGCACTGAAGGTTTATAAGGCTAAGTCAAGACATCAATTAGAGTGGAAACTGATCAGGCAGATTTTTGATAAGAGTATCTGCTCCCCATGTGCAGCTGTAGCCTGGTTTGCACAGAGGTAAGGAGCATGTGGAGCTTTCTGCACAGGTGAGATGTGTTTCTGCTGGAAGGCATTTTGTTCCCTAGCTGTCTCACAGGAGCAGCTGAGAGTCACAAGGTCAATGGAGTAGCTTTCAGTATGAACCCAGCAGCAAAAGGTGTTTTCTCCAGACCCTGCAATTGTGCTGTGTAGAGGAGTGGAAGTTAATCGAGTCTTGGAGATAAAGGCAGTGAGAACAGCATGTCTACTGGCCAAGCAGAAAGAGAATCTTCCCTGGTGTACCCCTTGGATGGAGTCTCTGACTAACCTTACTAGAATTGCCTCTTCTTGGACAAGTCTTTTTCAACAACTTGCCTCTGAAGAGCTGGGTGGAGCCGGACTCCCTGAGCTCCTACCAGAGGAGCAAGGACATAAGCTGTCCTTGGCCTACAGGAGTGGAGAGGAACATCCAAATGCTGCAGGCCATGGAAATGCCTGTCCCTCACATGGAGGATGCAGTGGGTGAGCACCTTCGCCCTCAGATCGCTCCAGACTCCATGACGACACCCGTACACTGCGATGATGCCTCAGTCTCTCAGGAGACATGGGCACCAAAGGGAGTGAGAGGGAGCAGCTGTCCCTGTGCTTGATGGCGATCAGTCATGTCACCTTCTCAATCTGAGAGGAAAGAGATAATGCTGGCACAAGGACAGCAAATAAAGCCACACAAACAGCACTGATATCACTTGGAAAAAGAGACATTTAGAAAGATAAGAAGACTGGAATTCCATCGCTGGTGACCTGAAGCCTGAAGGAACACCATGAATATTTTAGGGATAAGGTTTTGGTTTTTTTCTCTCCGTCCTTTTTCCGTCCCTGGCCTGAGGGGAATGCCCACTGGTGCTCCTGATCCACAGGTGTAAACCTAAGGGAAAGGGTGTTATCACTCCAAGCTGATGGAAGACACCCAGTTTAGCAGTCACATAAGGAGACAATTCAAAAAGGAGATCTCTAAAATGAGCCAGCTGCACGGTGCAGTTAGACACAGAAATATCTCTGAGGAGCCTGAGCAAAACAGCCCTTCACGTGGACACTTCATGTCCAAGGAAAAACCTGTCTAGCTTGCTTGCTTAACTCAGTAAAACATATGGTTGTTAAATATGGATCAAAAGGCAGCAATGACTATGTGGCTGTTTGTTCTTTGAAAAGGGAGAGACTGGCTTGCTTTTCACAACCAAGATGACATTGCATCTGCTGCTCCATGCTGTCTCCCTGGTGAGTTTGCTCTCTGATGTGACGTGGCTTTAGCAACGCCAAGAGGCTGGGGCTGGCTCCTGTTTTGTTTTTGGCTGACTCCCCTCATTATAGTGGAGTTCTTCCAAGACAAGAGACAAGTAACCAGCTTAGAGGCTTTACCTTTGTCTTCAATTTTAAAATAATTGTGTTTGTGTTTCACAATTCCACTTATCCCTGGGAGATGATTTTTTGGAACAAGTACTTGGTGTTGTTAAATGGAGCTCAGTGGACAACCATCCTACAGGGTGGACATCCTGAGAGGGTAAGTGGGACTCTAAACTACACTGCAGTTAATCTCTAATGTTTTCACCCAGTTCTTGCTAATTTGTGCTGCAGTGTTGAGGCAGACCCCAGTTAGTGCCAAGACAGATCATGCACCTTGTTCCCCCCAGGCAGCCTCAGTACAGCACATTTCTTTTGGACACTTGATTGTCTAGGCAAGAGAAGACTACATTTGTAACTCACGCACAGGGGTAAGCCACAGCCCTCTGCTCTACCACTGTCTCTGTCTGCATGATACGCATTTCCCCTCATGCAAGGAGCTCTCGAGATGGCAGCGTAACAATTTTTCATGCTCCCAACACAAAAATAGCATCCCATTGCTCCCAGAAAGATGGGATGCGCATATGAGGGACCAGAACCTCGTTCCACACATGCAGTAACACCAGCAGATTGCAGAGTGTGTTTCTGTAGCAGGCAATTGCAGTGACACTGGGTGTGGTACTGGAAGGTTGTGCTTTGTCTTTTGGAAATTCTCTGCATTATGGAGCTAATTGCGGAGAGGTTCACAATCCAGATTGCTGGTCATTTGTTGAGGGGAGTTAATTGTATCTTAAACCTCCCAAAACACACTCTTTGCTTTCAGGCTTAGCAAAAATAAGTGAACGAATGCATAAATGAAAAGGATTAAGCTGTGCTCAGAAATTTCCAGTCATGGACCAACAACTAGGCTCTTCAAAGTCTGGCAAATGCATAAACAAAGACTTAATTTGCAAGCATTGTTTCCAGTACCTGTAGCAGGGGAATTCCACAGCCTCACTTTCTGGCTGTCCTTCTTCCCTCACTATCACTTTGGCAAGGTACCAGCCACTGCTTCCTCCTTTGCCATCATGCCCTATCCTCACCCTCCTCACCTGCTTCAGCGTTACTGCTTCAACGAAGAATTCATCAGCCTTTGAGGAGGAGAATAAAAAAGGTAATGCAATATTTCTCCTTAAAAGCAAACAAACAACCCAAATTTATTATCGCAATCAAACCAACATCATCAGCGCGCTGCAAGACAATTCTTCACAAGATGAGGGAGAAAGTACAAATTTACCAAAGAATAAAAAGCCTGAATATTTGTGCTAGATGTGTAAGGTTAGATTTGTAAATATATGATCCACCAGCATTTTAAATCTCCCATGTCATTTCATGCCCTCCACAACTGTAAAAAAACAGAAGTAATTTGATTGTTAAGAAATTCATACAGAGAGGCAGGAAATCGAAGTTCAAACCCTGGCTCAGCTATAAGCTTTCTGAGAAGTCAGAAGCAGGTCACTTCAGACCAAAACTACAGAGGTGTTTGGAGGTACAGTTCAAAGACATTACACTGTGTTAAAGTCAGACAGCATGATTACCGAGCACAATTTAACCCCATTTAATTTCCTGGCACATCAGTATGGGCAGGACTGCACAGGGGTATTCCAGCTGCTCCATGAGTTGTGTTTGGAGGGTGGTGTGAACCTAACCCAGCAGATAAATACCCTCAATATCCCACAACAGACATGGATTTTATGTCTTTTTTTTTGTTCTTTCCCACCCCACCCCCCCCAGAAGAGGCTCAAATAACCAACCTAGAGATTAGCCCAAGGGATGGCCTCTCAAGAGCAGAGCTCTGTTATCCCAGAGCTCACTGGGACCAACAGTCCTTGATGGCTAAGGGAAGAGAAAAGCATTCAGAAAGCAAGTTACTCCTCTGGGAACCAGGCCAGACAAAAGTATCTGCGGCACATGTACAGATGCACACACATGGCACAGGCATGGTAAATACTGGGTGTAAACAAACAGCATATCTGCAGCGTTTAGCCCAACAAGGAGACATGACTGCTGTGGTTGCCATCTGGCTGAGATGCCTTGCTTAGATAAGAGCAGGATAACCACTGTCTTTTGGTTGTTCTTCGTCTCCCAAAAGCACACCTGGTGGTAGCATACATCCAGCTAGCTCCTGGAAAGCACGGTGGCAAGGGAGTGTTTACGCAAATACTGAAATTTATTAAAATGATAATAATTATGTCATCATCCAGAACTCCAAACTGACCTCCAGAATGAAGGCAGCTAACCATTTTGCCACTGTTTAAAGTGTTAATGATGGGCTTACATATGTCAATGCTACTTACACACTCAAAACTGCTGAATTGGGGATTTAAGGCATCAAAACCTCACTGACTCAGTCCAAGTCAATGTAATTTAATTCATTAGGCCTGATGCTCACCTTACTTATTAATAGCTGATATAAATTAATGAGTAAGTAACTAACTGGAACCACAACAGGGCAAACAACTAATTCAGAGGCATCTTTAAATCTTACCTTCTACACAGGCTGTTAGTTTGCATCTGCAGGCAAACTTTTCAAGTTAAATTGGTAATCAAGGTACTATTGGTTTAAGTAGCTGTAGATTAGAGACCGTACAGACTTAGCAACATTTCTTTTTAACAGTGTATCTGAGTTAATCAGTGTAGATATACTCATTCAGCCTCTTGAATATATGAGCTCTAAGTTTGTCAGGATCAATTCTTAAACAGCCTCCAGTTCATTCACCAGCTATAAGTTCTTTGTGCCAGGGGAGCAGTTTTCCACTAATAGGTTCCAGTTTGGTTTATGTCATCTGCATACTATTAATCACATCATTTGATTGCCAAAATGACTTTTCCCTTTTTATGCTCCTTCATGCAAGTTTGCCTATAACTTATTTTTGTGAATAAATGTCACAGAAACATCACAGAACCCTAGAATGGTTTGGGTTGGAAGGGACCTTAAAGGGACCAGATATGGGCAGGGACACCTTCCACCAGACCAAGTGGATCCAAATCTCACCCAACGTGGACTTGGACAAGGATGGAGCATCCCGTAAAATAACCTACATCTGTGTTTAAAATATTTGTATTCTCTGCAAGCCAAGCACCTTTCTTTGGAACTGCACTGAAACAGTCTTCAGCACCAAAACACGACTCATTTTGCTACCATTTTGACAAAAACAGGTTTCACCAAATGACAAAATGCCATCCTTTACTGCTTGGACCTACTTTTTAAACTAAAATATCTATAATGTCAATGCATAGGCAAAAAAAAAAAGATGTTTGCAAAGTCGATTTATGCAAACCTATATATAATTTAGAAGCGGAATGGACTCTCACACTATGTAATTGCCACGTTTCCACAGACAGATCTTAAAAGCACAAGAAATACTTGAAAGTTCTTTTAATGTCTAGAAGAGCTCAGTGATTTCAGTGAAGAATTGGAAATTCTGGACACTCAAAGGCAAATTCAAAGTGCTAATGCATATTTCAGAAGCCTAAATTCAATGGTCTATTTTGAAAACGTGACCTCCTTTTTTTATCTTCATTTTCTTTCCACTCTGAAACTTCAATCAAATAATGACACAGGAGATGGGAAATCTGCAGAGGTCTGCGATCAGATTCTCAAAATCTCCTTCTGGAGATATCGATTACGTTTTACCAGTCTAAGTTGGACCCTAGAGATCCAAAATTGGATACATATTAAGTAGCTTGACCCTATAGATCAGATCAACAAATTATTTGCTTGCTGATACTGCCAATGCTGCAAGGGCTTTAGCTACAATTTGACTTCTTCATTATCTCCAGCTTTCCAGGGAATAAGCTGTCTTCATTTCAGTCCATTTCCACCCCCCTTCATTCTGGATGCGGAGAGACAAAAATGTATTGAAAATCAGTTTGAAAATAAGACACAAAATTGAGTGCAGCATGGTTGAGGGAAACTGGAGGAATTATAAAGGAAACATATTAGGCTTTGGGTTCTGACTTTCACATTAAATACGATGCTTTTTTCTTCCTCTGCCCCAGGGAGCCAAATTTTTTGCTATATTAGATGGAAAGGAAAAGGCTCCCTTTTATTCTTGGAAGATTTCCTGGAAGCCTTCCCCAATCTGAAGATGCAATTTCAGCAGTCAGAACTTATCTGGGGAGCAAACCAAGAGACCCTTTCATGAGCATACATCAAGCAAGGGCACACTGTCCCCAACCTAAGGCTCCCTCCAGCTGCAACCTGTTATGATGCTCTGTCGACAAGATCTATTTCTCCCTGCTGCCCTAGCCTGAGCTGGCAAAAAAATCAGCTGACTTTACAAATACACATAAAAAAAAAAAAAAATTAATTTATAAAATCATCACACGCTTTAAAAACCTTGTGTTGAGGTGCTGCTGTGTGAACTTACGTTGCCTTTTTCAAATTTATTGACGGTGTTGATGCAGTTGTAGAGGACGCGCTCGCCTGTGTCCCCCTGGTCGCCGATGAGGCAGACGAAGACGTTGGCGTCTGTGCCACTGCCACTCACCGTGCCCGTGCACACCGTCACGCGGTATTTGATCACTGGGGAGACATAAATTAGTGAAACAATCCTGGCAACGCCATTAATCGCCATTTAAATTTACTGTGTTTTTGACAGGCTTGTAATTAACTTTAAGTGTTCGCACTTCCAGCTGGTACTTCTGCTGATGTATTGACTTGTACACTTCCATGTTACCACCAGGAAAAGGGGGGGGGGAAAGCCAAAATAGGAAGACCTGAAGCATTGAGAGAACCCATAAAAGCCCTCCAAACAAGGACATAAAAATGCTGGCCCTTTCAAGGAAAACCTCAGGAAGCAGAGTGCCCCTGTCCGGCTACCTCCCCTTCTGCCTTCCCAAGATGGCCCTGGGGTGGGGAATCTTGCAATATGTGTGGGGAAAACAGCATTTTCAGCACCCAGGGGCATGGCAGGCAGACAAAATGAGTTCGAAAGGAATGAATGCTCAGAGATCTGAGGAATGGGCTCTTCATGTTGGGTTAGTGGGACAAGACAGGCCAAATTAGGCCCATTCCCTTGGGACTATTATAATCACAGAACCATAAAATCATTACATCACAAAGGTTGGAAAAGACCCCCACGATCATCCCTCCAAGAGTCCAAACTTTATGCTGGAGGTAGGATTGTCTTGCCTCCTTTTCACCCTTAAGGTCTTCATATGATTTTTCTGGGTGGATTTTGATCTGCCACCTTCCTTCCCTGACCACGCCCTCCTCTCTGCCCTCCCACCCCATTGGGTGAAGTATTTCCAGGAGGAAATATCACAACAAAGAGCCAGCCCACAGACCAACTTTTGAGAGAGATCCCCTTATTCCCAGATTGGGGAAGGGGCAAGAAGCAGTGCTCCCACCCTCCCTCCAAAACCCACCTGCAAGCCCAACACAGAGGTGTTGCATCTCACCTCTGCTCAGCACAAATTCACCTCACAGGAAAGTGCCTGAGTGAGGATTCAAGCTGCCCTCTCCACAGTTGATTAAAAATACATTTCAAAACCAGGTTTATTTACATTTTAATAACATCTGCAATTACAATTACTCTTCCTCTTCTGAGAAACTGCTCCACTGCATGCAGATCACCAGTGCCAGAACCAGAAATTTCAGAAAATGGGGGACTCAAGGTCTACAGAGTGTGGGTGCTTTGGTGGAAAGGTGAAAAATCCCACTGACCACCTTGAGATGTTCTGCTCTCCTAAATTCTCCCTCTAAGATTTAATTCTTGTGACACGAGGTCAAGGCAGAAGTGGCCGCTTCAGAAAGCCAGGGCAAAGTTCTGTAGCTTTCCTTAATTAAATCTCCAGTTCAATTAAAAGAATAAATAGTTTGGATTGCTCATACATACTGAAAGATGCATATGCGCACATTACTGTGCTGTGCAATTTACTATATATTTATACATACAGCTGCATAAATTTGCATATAACTAAATAAAACTTTAAAGCCCAAAATATGATTGTCAAATTTTAGACTGCATTTCAGCTAAGCTTGCTTTCCATGAATATTCCTCAAACCTTGCATTTCACATTTTAAGGGAGACTGGAAAAAAATTTACAACTTTAAAAAAACCCAAGCACTGGAAACAACTGTGCTGTGTCCAGATCTCTCCCATTTCCCACCACAGAGAAATCTGCTCCAGGAAAAAAAAAAATAATAGAAGGCTGGGATTTCTCAGGCTTCATGCAGCTAATGATGCACACAGAAAATACTGCAGAGAGAAAGTGCCAGAAAGAGAAGTTAATTGAATTGCATCGGTCTGCCTGTGCATCTCTCACACAAAGAGGGTTTCTTTCTATTCAGGTCCTAAGCAAGCCCCTGCACAGAGCCTGTGGCTCTCACCTGGCATGACTTCAGTCACCAGAGATCCCTCGGCAGGGAGCTCCCGCACGATCTCATTGTCCTCTTCATTTATATCTAGCCAGCGGCCGCAGTTGAATGAGTATTTTTCTTTTGTCAGCGTTTTCAGCAGAGTTACCTTCATTAAACCAAAACACTGCATGAGTTCAGAGGCTTAAAGGCAAAAAAGCAACAAGATCCTGACAGGTTTTTGCCAGGGAGGCAAGAGTAGGTAGCAGCAGAGAAATAAAACACATTAATAACGAGACCGTCTGACTTGTGCACTGTAGTGATGCATGGAGCAAAGTCTGTCACAGCTGATGGCTTTTCATTCCCTTTCTCCAATCACTCCATGGTGCTGAGGAATTTTTGAGGGATTCTGTGGCTCTGAAAATGGCTCATCATGTGCCACTCTATAGCCCCAAGGAGCAAATTGTGGATGGGGCTTATGCTGCTGGTTCTCGCTGCTTAGAATCAGTGCAGTGAGGAAAAAAAAAACCAAAAAAATGGAAAGAACCCTGAAAAAATATCTGCAGTATCTTCCAAAGGAGTAGTGAGCAAATAAGGAGGTGGTGTGCAGTTGTCTGTTGAAGTGTGTAAAGGAAGGGTATGATGAAGGTCTGTAAAATCACAGGTGACACGGAGAAGGCAGAGAGGGGTCAGCTGTTCCCTCTTCTGCCTCAAGAAATACAGGGCAGCAAATGATGCCTGTGGAACAAAGTTCTAAGCATAAAAACAAAGGACACAGTCAGCCTGTGAAGTCCTTGCCAAAAGCTATTAAGGTTGCTGAAAGTTTAAGTGTTCAAGGGGAGGCTGGAAACTTTGAACTAAAAACAGGAAAAAAACCTGCTAAATGCTTTCTGTTTGATAGATCTGTTTAGGAAGTAAGTGTCCAACTGGAAATAGTCAAAACCTGAAAGAATGCTAGGAGGAAGTATCATAAATGCTTGTCCTTTTCTCACACTTCTGTAATCATGACCTTATGTGACATGGGAGAGAGGATGTTGGGCTAGAGGGACTTCTGGCCTGAGCAGTGTGGCTGTTCTATGTTCTTGTGGTAGGAAATTGAAGCCTGACCTGACATGAAGCAAACCAGGCATGAAATGTGTGAGGACTGGAACAAAGCATCATTCAGGTTTCATCTAATTTCCTAGACACTACAATAGATGCACAAGTGATGGAATTCACGTGCCATGAGCCTGATGCATCCAGAAAACATCAGACTGGGTGTATATGGACAGACTGATTTTCGTAAGGTCATAGAATCATAGAATCGTTTAAGTTGAAAAAGGCCTAAAATGAGTCCAACCATAAGAACCTCAATGCATCTCATGCATTTTAACCAGGTTTACTTAGACAGTTTGGCCAAAAGGGAATCCTAGATACACTCTAAGTTACATCTTGTCCTTCCTGAACATAATTTTTGTGCAGGAAAATAAGATACCACAGGGAAATATATAGCTGTGGAAAGTACAAGCATTCTTGCTCATCATGCAAGTAAACAAGCTGATAGGGATGATTGCAGCAGCCCAAGGTCTGACCAGCAATTGCTTTGTCATAAAGGACTCCAGCCAGACACCTTCTCCCACCATATGGTGACAACAGCAGCACTTGATGCCCTCCTACCCCTGGAAATGGGTGTTGGCTTCACAGCTCCATGACAATGCAGGAGAACAGGATCTGTCAAAGCACATTAGAGGAGAACAAGAGAAAGCTCCAAGGGGTAAGCTGTGATTTATCAACACTCTTTTTATAGATGCAGAGCAAAGTGTGTGTTTTGTTAAGTGCAGAGAGTGCCATCCAAGCTGTTCAAGAGGAGTAGGGGTGAAGCCTAGAGATGGACTTGCTGTCCAGACAATCCAGGTGAGGGGTGACAGCAAGGTAATCAATGCTGGTAGAGCAAAGGACATGTGAGTGAAGATCAAGCAGGCCACCCCTCTCATCTCCCACGCAGCACAGGGCTGCTCTCCTCTGCACAGTCCCCATGGCCTCCTCCAGCCTGCAAGAGTTCATCCCCCATAACAGGGGGTGAACTGTCAGCACTTCAGGGGATGCTCCACTGTGCAATCTCTGCTGGAATCAGTATTTTTGTTATGGGCAGTGTAAATAAGCCATAGAAGGAGTGGGTTTGCCTTTCTGTACAGTAGTGGTGTCTGCAAATAGGAAGTTTTCTGAAGAGCAAGGAAAAAGCCCTGGTAGCAGTGACATGGGTACTTCAGTTGCCTGACAAGGGACGGGTGGGAAAATGGGATTTTCACCATCAGTCTGGGCTGTTGGGAGCTGCCTCTTCCCATTGCTCTCATTTCCCGCACACAGAATCACCCAATCATTTGGGTTGGAAAAGCCCTCTAAGATCATCAAGTCAACTGTTCCCCCAGCAGTGCCAAGGCCACCACTGCCCCAGGTGCTACAACCACACAGCTTTTAAACCCCTCCAGGACTGGGGACTCCAACACTGCCCTGGGCAGCTGGGCCAGGGCAGGACATCCCTTTTGGTCTATGAATTTCCCCTAATATTCAATGTAAACCTTTCCTGGTGCAACTTTATTCCATTTTATCTTGTCCTCTGACAAGGCAGGCATCTCTGAGCACTGGACATCAAGCTCAGCTGCCAGGTGGGGAGCGCAGAGACCAGGACTGGCACTGCAGACCTTTGCCACCAGGCTGGCTTCCCAGGTCTACCTTTCCTGGCTGTGCCCTCACCTTATTCAGATGCCAGCCAGCAAAGGGATTTCTTTTCTCGTGCCATATCCGAAGCTTATAAAAGGTGCCGAGATCAGGAAGCTCGATCTGTAAATGGGAAAAAAGGTGCAACATCCATTTTTGTAAGTCAGCAAAGCACGCACACAAAGGGCACCTCTGAACATCTTTTAAGAGCTAAATCAGAGAGAAGTCGAAAACATGAGCCTATTCCCTGCTTTGAGAAAACAAGCCCTATCCATAGGCAAGTAAATAATTTGCATCACCACCAAACAGAGTGACTTCACCTCAACGTTAGAAGGATCTAATGGAGTAAAAATATTGTGCTGATTATTTTCTGCCCAGGATTGAAGCAAAGCCCTGGAAAACAATACCAAGCCAAATCTACCACTTGCACTGGATTCATACCATGAATTTGTCAGTCTGTCCAGTTTCAAAGTTGTCTGAATTGTTGTCCAGCTTCATCTCATCTGACTTCCCCTTGTCTCCATAAATCTGGAAGAAGATGGTGGCATCTGTTCCTGCATTTTTGATGTCACTTGTCCAGATCCACAGAGACCAGGGGTTTTCTAGAAAGCAAGGTTCAAGATACTTGTTTTAAAAAGTAATTTTTATAGGACGACTTGGTGAAAGACATAATTCTCATTGTTTCCCCTGGTAGGCTGAGAGACAGGACAAAGGAAGACAAAGACCTTTCATCCTTTTCTGCACAAACATAATCAGCTGCTGCATGAGGTACAGGAATGAGGTTGGAATTTAATTCTGCAATTTCATTTAAAAGAAAATGAGAAAAACATAAACAACCACTTTTCAGGTGAACCATATTCTCTTGTTTTACTTTACTAAGAGGGTAATGGAGGGGTGTGACCCAGCCCTGTAGTTTCAGCTCACTTGTCAAACACCTACAACTCAAGCTTCAAAGAGCATAAAGTCAGGGAAATATTCATCTTTCCTTTTGTCAGTGAGAAGGAGTCTCCCGTTACTTGTGCACGGTACAATGCAGCTCCAGATAGCTCCTAAAAACTTGTCTGTTCTCTGTCTGGAACAAGGAGGGGTCAGACACAGACATGTTATCACCTCATCCTGAGTTAATGAGCCTTCCAAGACAGGACTAATTATCCCCAAAATGCTTATTGCATTCTCAGACCCCACTCAGGTATCCATCCCTGGTGAGGCTGCATCATGTGGGACAAACATGCTCAGAGCAGTGTAAAGATATTTTCCAAAATGTTTTAAATTATTTAAATGTCTAAATTTGACATGACTGGAGTTAAAACACTTTTTCTTATACTACATGACATACCCTAAGATTGTGGCCAATCTGCAAGATTTTTATCTCAAGTCTTCATCCAACATTTTAACTGTAAGTCCAGTCCACCTGCAGCAACTTTACATCTGTTTTCATACCAGAATATTGTTGCATTTATAAAGGTGACATTATTTCCTCTAAAGAGCCCCTCATCTGCATTCCTTCTTGATGATAATGAGTGTCGCTTCTGCAGGCCTTGCAGCACCTACTGGAGAGGGAACAGCCTTCTTTCCTCACTCAGACATCAGCTGAATTATTAACAAATCTTAATGAGAGAATTGCTAACCCTTTCGGTATGCCCGAGCCCACACCAGCACGGCTTGACCTTCAGAGCCCAGAATGGAATATAAAAATATGATGACATGCATATAAATTAGATTTTTACTGGTCTACTCAGTGTTTGACTGTATAAAAAAGAGACAAGGGCTACTGAAAAAAAAATGAGGGGAAGAGGGATCTCTCAGAAAAAGTTTTGTCCCTGTTTTAATAATATACAAAATGTTCATGACCGCTCCTCTGTGAAAAGCACAGGCAAGTTTTAGATGAGCAGAAATGAAGCAAAGAAAAGTCTGTGGATGGCATGTGATGGAGCAGCCTGTTCTCCCTGGGGAAAAACTGCAAGTGCAATCCAGACACCAAAGGCTGCTCTCATCTGTCTGGTTTGGCCTCCTTGACCTCTTGCTGAAGGAAAGGAGGAGTGAAGCATGCATGGAGGGGGAAATGGGACCATGTACCAGGATTAAATGCTGATAGAGGGCTGTCAGGGAGAAACCACACAGGGAGACGTGGGTGAGATGGGGCTGCAACTGCAGGAGAAGGCCAGGCATTTCCCCAGATACCCATCATCATCCTCCCAGGGCTAGCTGGGCACATCCCCCGGTTTCCCATCCTTTCACATCAAGGTATCCAGGCACTTTGGAAATTCTCAGGGCCAGGGCAAATATTCCCCAGGGCACAAACACCAGGGAGGACTAGACCCGGCACAACAGTTTCCAGGATAACATTCAAGATAAGGAGAGGAGGAAATAAAAAATAAAAAATAAAAAAGAATAAATACAAGCTACATATGGAGCTGCAATCTGCTGTGGGAGCAGCTTCTGGATGCAGTGCTGGGAGACGTTTCACCATGGATACCCCAAGTGAAGTTCAACCCAGCTTTGATCATCTCTACAGAAAGGGAGAGTCCTGTATGCACAGGGAGATAGGCGAGATGACATAATAGGCCTTTTCTAACTCCGAGTCTTACACTTCTATAATCTGGCAGCTAAAGGTCACAGATTTCTCAAGGCTAATGCTCTCTGCCTATCTCCTGCACTGCAGTGGTGAGGGAATTAGCCTGTCAATAACAATCAGAGCTGATAATAGGGGGTTAAAGGTTGCAGATGCTTTAGCTAAATGGACCGCGTTGGAGGTGCAATGTGGTTATAACTCCGACTAACATTTAGATAAAGCTTATTTAAATGAACTGCTGCTTAAGCAGCAGCCCACCCGAAGCACTCTCGGATTAAACCATGTCTATTACCCTAATTAAAACGTTCTGTTTACACATGGGCAGCGGCGCAGGCCGGGCAGCAGCGATACTGTGTTTGGCTTGGTGCAGAACCGGGCAGCGGAGTGTGTGTGGATGGATGAACATGCCCACGCGGCACGGAGCAAGCAGCTCCTCCCAGCAAACGTGTGCCATTGCCTCCCTCTAGAGAAAAGGCTCCGCATCCAGCACACGCCTGCCTCGGGAGGCGTGTTTAGCAGCTGGGCAGGGCTGACACCTATTATTTCCCTAAGGTCAGGAATAAAAGTAGCAGGAAGTCAGCAGGAAGAGTTTTGTTCTTCTTCTCATTCCCCCCTCTTCCGCCCCCCGACCAGGTTTGTCTCCTTATTATATTTAGGTTCTGTTTCCATCTAGAATAAGAAAGCTTTGCTTCTGTAGTGATAGGAAACATAGCCTGGCTTGGCTCCAAAGGTAAGATGATGACTGAGGCAGCCCTAAGCCCACTGCACCTTAAGAAAATGAGTATAGTTCTTCAAAATATTGTAGGAGTTTAATTTTATACTCCCCTAAAGCAATATGTTCAAAGCTGAAACTCATGCCCCAACATCTGAAGGATGTGGGGCTGCTGGAGCCAGTCCAGAGAAGACCACAAAGATTCTCCAAGGGCTGGAGCCCCTCTGCTCTGAAGACAGGCTCAGAGAGAGTTGGGGGTGTTCAGCTGGAGAAGAGAAGGCTCCAGGGAGAGCTCAGAGCCCCTGGCAGGGGCTCCAGGAGAGCTGCAGAGGGACTGGGGCCAAGGCATGGAGGGACAGGACACAGGGAATGGCTTCCCAGTGCCAGAGGGCAGGGCTGGATGGGATATTGGGAAGGAATTGTTGTCTGTGAGGGTGGGCAGGCCCTGGCACAGGGTGCCCAGAGCAGCTGTGACTCTCGCATCATTGAAAGTGTCCAAGGCCAGGTTGGACGGGGCTGGAGCAGCCTGGGATAATGGAAGGTGTCCCTGCTCATGGTAGGGGGTTGAAATTAGATGATCTTTAAATGTCCCTGCCAACCCAAAACATTTTATGATCCAGTGACTGAATCCACTTGAACCTCTCCTTGACCACCTTCACTCAGGTGACACTCAGGAGGATGTTGCCTGTGGGAGGAGGGGTGATGGCCACAGGAGGCTCCTGGACACTTGCACCTACTTTTCAGCCTTTTCTGGCGCAGGGAGACCATTTCATAGAGTTCCCGCTCAATGAGACCATCGCCTTCATCTTCATCCAGCCACTTCCCACATGGGAAGGTTTGCTCAATCCCAGTGAACGGGCAGTAAACCACCACCTGGAAAAAGAGATTGCGAAAGTGAGCTCGAATATTCTGCTACTGGCACCCCACAGGTCCTCGACACCGAAAACTTAAACTACAGAGCTGGAGACCTTGGTGCTGCTCTCAAAATCAGCTTTTCTGGACCAATTTGAACCAGACTGGTTGCACAAATCCCAATTTGGAGTACAGCTATGACCCATCTGTCTTGTTATTCCCATTTTTTCAGCAGTACATCGCAATGGGTCAACCAAGACAAGGTGAAACACCAGGAGGGGAAGGGAATGGGAGCAGTCAGGGTGGCTGCAGCAGTCAGCGTGCAGCACAGGCCCTGCACCACGCCAGTGCATGGAAGGGCTCTGCAGAAAACACAGGGTACAAAAACCCTTCAAAAACATTCATCTTAAGCTGATTTTGCTTGCCAGGAAAACTGAATTTCCTCATAGCTTCAGGGTAGGCATCCCTTCCTCTCTGACCTCCCATTTTCTCCTGCTGACCTTGTACATGATCTAGTGTTGTCACCAAAAACCAGGAAATAAACTCTCCAACCAATTTGCTGGGCTGAAAAGATGAAATTACTTTCTTAGCAATGCTGAATGCATGGGAATTTCACCTCAAATCATGAGCAGCAACCAAACAGACCAGGCTATACACATGAAACTAATACACATTTGTCACATTTCTATTACATATTCATTATACTCTCTGTATACATGAATATAGGCTTATTATTTCCATGAAGTTATTTGGATATGAGTAGGGGTCTTTTGGGGATTTTTGGTGGTCATTTGGGAACATCCCATTCCTCAAAATTCCCTCTTGTGGTCCTGGATCTTCTGGTGAAACTTCTTTCCTTGAGGGTATCTCAAATATGTGTTCAGGTTATGATGCACTTCTCTTTATCATTCTTTGCTCTGGTGCTCCATCTCTGTTCTCAAAACTAAGATATCTACCAGTACATATTAATCACTGGTGGAAGCAAACAAGGAAGCGTTAGCTGGCACAAAACTTATTAGTCACAGATGTAGGGAGTTAACACAAGGCCACATTAATCTCTGGCATGTGTGCTAAGCACTGGATGGTACAAAAGCAAACATTACCCATGGATATAGGGATCACACACTATGTGCTAAACTTAGAAGAATTTTCCAACATCTTCCCCCACTGCTGCATAGAATTCTTCCGAAAGAAATACAGTTGTTGGGTAAAAACATCGCATATTTCAACACTGCCTCCCAGTAACAGCTGTGGTCAGCCACTTTCTATTGGGTTTTGGGGGTTTTTAAAATTATTATTTCTGAGCCTCCAGAGCAGCATCTAGAAACTTCAGGGAAGTCTGAGCGTAGATGATAACTTTGAAATGCTCAGCACAATCCAAGGCTGCATTTCTGTCCAGCCCCTTAGGCGAACGTCTGAAGGTGCTTTTGGAGCTGAGCAAACAATAATCTCTATCTTTGTGACTGCAGAGGGGCAATCAACCCAATTAGAGAGTGATTGACTTATGCATCTAACGTGTCTTTGAGGCAATCAGCTGCTCCCGTGCATGATGTATAATATTGACTTGTTAAACCAGGGATATTGCCTTCCAAACAAAAGCAGATTTATTTATTTATTTTTAAACCATACTGGGTTGTCGGGGTCAGGTTATGAATGGGAAGCAGGTCTGACAGCTGCCTGCAGACAAAACTCTTGGCAGAGTTGGCCCAGCGGTAGGACTCCATGACCTTAGAGGTCTCTTCCAACCTGAGTGATTCCATGAGTTTATGATAATTTAGTCTCACCTTCTCACAAAACCATCCAGAACTGACGCCACAATTATCATGCCCAATGGTTACTCTACTGAGAGGGCTGAGAAGGGCAGCTATCTCCACGTTGAAGAGGTCTGTCCTGGCACGCTCAAATTCACCTCCTTCCAAGAAAATCTTCCCACTGTTCTTTAAGCCTTTGGAGCCATGGAGGATTACGTGGATCTTGGAGTTGGTGCCAGCTCCTCTGATATCCCCCGTCACTACAGCCACATTGTACACAATGCCTGGAGAAAGCACAAATTTGGTTGGTGAAAAAGGAAGGGAGGAAAAGAGTCTGAGAGTTATGATTTTGACTGGATTTATGTTGGAGACTATTGATTTCCCAGTGGTTTATTTTAGCTTCTGAGTTACACACAGTGCAATGCTTCATTTGTTTTTGTCCCCCACAAAACTCTGAGAAATACACCTCTACCTTCAGAGTGTGCTAAAGAAACAGGCTCAGGGTGACAGACTCCCTGTCACATGGCCCAAAGGAAAAAAAAAGTTTTCTTTGTTTATTCACTCTGTGGTGCTGATTAGGTGAAGAAAAGCAAAAAAATTGAATTGGCAACTAAGTAATTTGATTTTGAGAGATACCAAGCACCAAATATGTCAGAGAATGCTGAGAGGATGGAGAAGTATTGCTTTAAACAGTGGTGGCAAGATCCGCAGCATCACAAAACCCTGAAAGCTTTGGGATTATTTGTTTTTTAGCCTATAATGCTGCTGAAGCCATCAGGACCTGAACAGTCACTGTGAGAACCCACAGATCTCAGCAAAACAAGGTTTCGGAGAGGTATCAGCCCAGCTGGGAGAAAGAAAAATATTTCTGAAAAGAAACCTATTTACATAAAAGTGTCCTTGGGGTTTTTTTTCTATCTCCAACTGTTGGTCTAAGAATGAAAACAATTCTTCCCACAAGTCTTACCTCACAGAAAAGCATATCTTAAACCTGTCTCATGGCATTAAATACACACCTAAACACTTCAACAGCAGGTAGAAAATAGTCAAGGCCTAAGCCAAGTTTTTTGATTAAATTAGAGAGAAATTTCAATAGGGACTTGGGATGAAGCAAAAACATCAGAACTCACTCTTTAAAAACTTTGTCCCTTTGAAACTTACATTAAAAATTGTACTCAAGCATGCTTTACTGTTGATATATCTTCAACAAAACTCCTGAGGGCAGGAAAATAAAATACACAGTCATGAATGGTAAAAGATAAAGGAAGATTTTTGGGATTGAATTACATTTCTTTCAGTTTTCTTCCCTTAATTTTTCCTAACAAGCATCCTGCAGTGAGTGATCTGCACCCAGACCACTTTCCTCATGCACATGAAGGGGGAAATACGAGGACTGCAGATGTTGAAGACCATACAAGGAAGTAAAGAAGAGTTGCTACATGCATCATCACGTTGTTTGCCTTCATGCTATTACATAAATACAAGCAGAACACTATGCAAATAATCTTCTGCCTTGTGACAAGTTCTTTTATGGACTTTACATTGAGGTTTCTTTTAACAGAGACATAAACTTTGGTAGTCTTTGCTTTAACCGTGTTGGGTAATAAAAAAGACTGATTTAAAGCTCAGCACTGCAGTACCCTATTCACCACTTTGCGATTTTGGAAATAACAAATACTTTGTGAGTGCTGGTGAGCAGTTTGCTGAAGGTACAAGCTGTTATCTTTCATCCTCTGCCCATCAGCCCCTTGTCCAGGCACACCAGGTGATAAACTAGCATGTAGGTCCTGCACAGCTTCACAGGTGTGACACAGAGGTGGGAAATGTGTTGGCAGTTCAGGAATCCTCACACAAAACAGCCAGTCACCAGCAGGTGCTTCACTGCAGGCCTCCCTGAGCATAAGGCTTTCAATCTTCTAAAGAAAACATGGCTAATAGCCTTAACTTCCCATTTCCCACCACAGATTTGGCCCGTGATTTTACCTGTGGCTTCAGTGCCCCCAACAAGAATGTCCCTCTGTATTTTCCCATCATCTTCATCTAAAGCGAACCAGCGTCCAACCGGGAATTGGTACACACATTTATTGCCAATGTCCTCAATGATCACCTGAGAGAAAAGAGACACCACGTGGAAGAATATTGTGGGAAAAGCAAAGGTTTTACACAAGGGGATGGCAGAAGAGCAGAAGCTTAATGTACACACTCTCACTCGGTATTTAAAATATTCAATACTCAAGCAGATCCCACTCCACTCCCTAATTAGTGCTGGTAGATTTTCAGACAATCAGTGAGTAAGAACCCAGCTTTTTTATTTCTTTCTTTTTTATCCAGTGAACCCACTCTGCATCTCTCGCGGTGTATGAGACCAGATGTCTCTGCTTTCAAGACCAGCTGGCTGGCCTGTCTTCCTTCTCTCCAGAGCCTGTTTGCTGGCTACTGTTCTCCATCAGCTGAGCGACAGCTCTTTGTTCTGCTTTGGGAACAGACTGTGTTCTCTCTCTCTCTCTGCTTTAGAGCCTTGTTATAAAATAATGCCTGGGAATTCCAGGGCAAATCCAGACCATCAGATGAGTTCGTATGACACAGTAATGTCACTTTATCCCAGTCAGTTTTTCCAGGCTGGAACCATTGTAAGGGCAGCGATTAAAACCCTGTGGCAGGAAACAGTTCCTAATATGGAAGGATTTGGCTCTTGGACCACCAGTGAGGTGGAGCTGTGCAAATATCATGGAGTTTAACAAAGCCAAGTGCAAGGTCCTGCATCTGGGTTGGGGAAATCCAAAGACAGGCTGGACAGAGAATGGGCAGAGCAGCTCTGGGAGAAGGACCTGGGGGTTCTGTGGGGGAGAGCTGGACCTGCCCTGCCCCTGAACCCCCATGCCCTGGGCTGATCCCCAGCGTGGGCAGCAGGGGAGGGGGGATTCTGCCCCTCTGCCCCGCTCAGGTGAGGTCCCACCTGCAGAGCTGCCCCAGCCCTGGGGAACAACAGCACAAGGACCTGGAGCTGCTGCAGCCAGTCCAGAGGAGGCCACCGAGATGCTCCAGGGCTGGAGCCCCTCTGCTCTGCAGCCAGCCTGGGACAGCTGGGGGTGTTCAGCTGCACAAGAGAAGGCTCCAGGGAGAGCTCAGAGCCCCTGGCAGGGCCTAAAGGGGCTCCAGAAGAGCTGCAGAGGGACTGGGGACAAGGCATGGAGGGACAGGACACAGGGAATGGCTTCCCAGTGCCAGAGGGCAGGGCTGGATGGGATATTGGGAAGGAATTGCTGTCTGTGAGGGTGGGCAGGCCCTGGCACAGGGTGCCCAGAGAAGCTGTGTCTACCCCTGGAAGTGTCCAAGGCCAGGTTGGACGGGGCTTGGAGCAGCCTGGGATAGTGGGAGGTTCCAGTGGCAGGTTCCATGGCAGGGGCTGGAAAAGGAGGATTTGTAAGGTCCCTTCCAAAGCAAACTCTTCCAGGATTCTGTGATATTTTACCCCAACAAGCTGAGGAACATTATTCCTCTTTAATATTAGACTAGATTTTGCACCTCCTGCGGAGGTGTTTCTTACCAATATCTTCTGCTGGGCTCCTGAATTCTGCCATAGAGTTACTATAGTATTTTAAACCAGCAGAGAAGAGTGCTGAAGAATTTCAGTCAGAAGAGAAGAAATCAAAATCTCTAGTCCTCTGCGTGGGTTATGTCACAGTGGGAGAAAAAAAAAATCACTATTATGGATAGAAAGCCCTTGACAATTTTCTCAACAATGAGGGAGAATCTGAAATCTGCCTTTTCTGATAAATTTATGAAACCATTCTTTGGGAATCAGAGCTTCCCCTCCTGTCACTCATCCCACACCGTGCTGTTGCCTGTAGCACTCCTGAGTCCTGTTGTACCTCCACAGTCACAGACAGCAGTCTGCCAGGGCTGGGATTGTCAGCATGAGAGAGCTGGAGTGTTAGAGACTAAAATAGATGAGGTTTGGGAGAAATATCAACACTCTGATGTCTCTCTACCAGCTGATCCTCTTTGGGTTCCTTTTAGTGGGTTTATTCTTACATTTAGAGGTGGAAATCCATCTCTGAGTACAAGCCACTCTGAAAACGTAAGAAACATGAGAACAGGTTCATCCTGAAGTGACAACACTAGACTGTCCAAGTATTGTACCAAAGTACAGAAAAACATCTAAAACCAGTAGAGAATAACAGAGCTATTTTAGCTCAGTTCCCCAACTTTTCATCTGAATTTGCAAGGCGGGAGTTGCTTTTTACTTAATCACAAACATCTTGGAGGCTCATGGCAGAATATAGGGGTGGTGTGTTGGCTGCAAGTAGTCACTACACCAGGTTTTGGGACTTGGGCAACCTCACCAACCTCATCAAAAATCGTGTCATTACACCTGTGATGTAAGAATGAGGTTCTGTAGTTTTTTCCCCCCTCACTTCTTGTTACTTTGAGCACAACTACTCTGTTTTTCATGTCCACATTTTTCATGGACAGCCAACATTGTAACTTTTCCTGCATTGTGTAGTGGTGGTGATGGTGGAGAAGCATGTGCTAATACTTGCATTTGTAATACATCAGACTATCCTGTCACTGAGGATTTACAAATATGGGGTCAGGTCTTCCCTGGATTAAAGCCAGCTGTGTAAAACTACATCAGCAGGGGGAAAAAAATGAGACTAGCAGGAAGAGTCACAGATTTCTCCTTTTAAAATACTCCTTCAACCATTGCACTAAAAGCTGTAGTACCTTCCTACCCCATAGCAGGAATTTAAAATGAGAAGAAAGGGGTCTTTGGTGCAGGCATATCTCTTTTGCTGAGCCAATGATAAATCACTTAAATTTGGGCAAACTATGAGTCTGCAAATTTTCAGTGTGAATGGACCTAACAGATAACTCTCAGACTCTGGTATTTTTATGGCCATGGTAAAGAGTTAAGTCAACAGAATGAAATGATTTGTGTCCTCAGTAACCTGTATCACCAGCAATTATCCTTACATCTCTTGGTACCAGACCACTGAGAGGGTGAGCTATTTTGAGCCCATGAGATGCTTATGTTGGATGTCTCAGGAGTAACTAACCTTTTCAAGGAACCAGCCAGCAGAGCCACCCTTGTTATTATGCCCTATATTAATTTTCCTTAATTTTCCCAGATTTGGAGCATCGAGCGTGAACTTGTCTTCTGCTCCCTTTTCAAAGTTGTCTTTGTCATTGTCCAGTTTCCTCACACCTGAAGGGGGGAAAAAAAAGTAAAAAAAACCAAACCCCCAAACCAACCAAACCAAACAACAAAACCCAACAAAAAACCAACCAAACAAACAAACCACAACAACAGCCCCCCCTCCCCCTCCAAAAAAACCAAAAAACAAACCAACAAAAACCCCCAAATAAGTAACAAATAATAACTCCAAGGAGGAAAGGGTTACTGGCATATGCGTGTTTATAAGTGAAGGAATATTTAGGAATGTCATCACTGAATCAAATATTCCCCAGATATCAGCTCTCTACACCCAGGATTCAAGGCAAAGGTAGAGGATTTTATATTCTAATAAAAAAGGTACCTTTTCTCAAGCACACAAAAGACCAGTATTTCCATTCTAATGTCACAGTTACTTACAGCTCCCAGAGCTTTCAGAAATATATATCCAGATGGCTCTTAAATTTTTTTTTTTATATGCTACCACATTTCCCTTTTATTTTTACTGTCTTTGAAAATCTCCAAACTGTTCAAGAAATACTTTGGTCACAAGCTGCAGATTCTGACATTTCAGGACACAGTATTCTTTGCTGTATCCAAGAGGAAGGATATATTTTCAAATTAGGACCCAGCCAGGGCTGTTGGCTTTTTCCTGATCTCACAGGGGTTTGCCTTTATGAAAAGTATTAAAGCTGTGCCCCCGGTTGCAGCCTGTGTGAGTGAGGCTGTGAGTGGGATGAAACCCACCCAAGGCACCAGTGCAGAGAAAGAGGTCAGTGGGCAACTCATCCCTCTTACCTTAGAGGGGATGAATCATTCTTCTAGGGGTGTTATTTCTCTGTGTGGGTATGACAGAGTGCCTGGACACCCAGCTAAGATTCAGACTCCCACTTTGGGATGTCTTCGGTGAGATCAGATGAATCCCCTTGTAAAACTGGAGGATTAATCAAAGATGAGCCCTATCCACCAGGTTTTTTAATCTGTTCAAGGACACTTGACAGACACAACATCATTATTTCTTGAATTTGACAGGATAGGTGCAGTGTAGAAGAAGAGAGTATTTACTCCCTGGTTCTAGAAATCTTCAGGAATCTCCAGCCACTTCTGTCCATGGCCCATAGAGTTTGGTTTGGGCACATCTTTTAATATTATTCAATTAAATTTTTAAAAACTAAATTAAAGTTTACAGACCACTGTTGCAGCACAATCTGCATTTAAAAACAATTACAATAATTCTAAAACAAACCTATTTAAACTGAACTAATATAAACCTTGCTTAGATTATTTTTACAACTGGCCAAGCAGGCTCAGCCACCACCTTTGCCACAGAGAAGGGAGGTCATTATCCATCCAGGTACCCAGAAAATGAGACCCACATCTCTTATTGCATTCACTGTAAATACACTTTGGTGTTGGACCCTTCAGTGGGCTGGCACTCACTCCACTGCTTTCTCCTGGTGGTTTATGCTGCATTTTCACAGAGTTTGCTTTTTTAAATGGCAGGTAGCTTGAGTCATGCCCACACCCAGCCACAACTGCTGCATTGCAGATGCATCTTCCAGGAGCTGTGGATGTGAGGGCCCCCAGAGCTAATGCCGCCATTTGTTGTGCCTTTCATTCAGCCAAATTATTCTGTGTTTGCCAGGTTGCCTGTGTGTGTTGTTCAGATCACAGGCCTGCAGAGCAGGAGGAAATATTTTAGGAAATGATTTGCATTTGAATACCTGTGTCTCCTTTCTCACCGAAGATATTAATGAAGACATCTGCATCTGTCCCACTGCCGCTGACTTCACCAGTAAAAACCCGGACCACGTATTTGTTGACTGCAAGGAGGAAGGCAGAAATCCCAGTACATTAATAACTCAGTGGTTTGATGCAAAACATAACATTACAGACCAATGCAGGCTGCGCTGATGCCGTCTTGAAAGCATGGTCTGAACCATGGCTTTTGGTACAATGACCCCCTTCCCTACGCAAGGAATAAAATCCATAGGCAGGATTCTGACACTGTGTGTTCCCTGCCCAGGGCAAGAGGACAGATCACTCAGTTCCTGGCCTTGACACTGAAGAGTGAAATAGAAGAGAAAGTGAAAATTTTGGTGTGGTTACAATGGCATTAAATGAACTCGGACCTATGGACCAGTTTTGCTTTTTCCAAACGTTGATGAGTTACAGAGTCTGCACAAGCTCAGGCCTGACCCCTCTGATCTCAGTTCTGTCCTAGAGCTTTTTTGGCAGTTTAGTTTATACTAAGCAAGTATTTTGAGGAAATAATATCATAGTGATAGAACAAGGAGTGATGGATTCAAATGGCAAAAGGAGAAATTTAGATTGTATATACAGAAGAAATTCCTTACTGGGAGGGTCGTGAGGGACTGGCATAGGTTGCTTAGAGTTGTTGGTGCCCCATCCCTGGGCATGCCCAAGGCCAGGCTGGATGCAGCTTTGAGCAACTTGGTCTAGTGGAAAGTGTCCTTGCCCATGGCAGGGAGTGGAACTGGATGAACCCAAAACATTCTCTGACCGTCTGAAATATTAGTCATGCTGCATGAAACAAAAATGTGAAGGTGGCCACCCTTTCTTTAAAAAAAAAAAAGAAATCCAGTCATCCAGTCTTTTTTATTTAATGAAGAAACAGGAATAAAGCCCAGGAGCTGTGACACTGTGAAGATACATCATCTGTGGCACAAAAACCCCGCGGATGGGTTAGGCACACCACGTATGCATTTCACACGTCATGTCAGTGAGTTTGAGAAGCAAGTTCTCCAGATGGATTAGGGCAGGACTCACTTGGCTCCCAGGGACAGCAAAAGTGAGCTCGGTTTCTTATGGAACCAAAGAGAAAGCTCCCGTGACCTTCAGTGTGACTTTATTTGGGCCAAATACGAGCAACTTTCGAAATGTACCACAGAAGTCACCTGACTACCTTGTTCCTCCAAGAAAACAGCCATGACAGACACTTTGTGCCATATCTTCTGTGAAAAATGAGTGCTGGAGGCAGGCAGCAGACGCAAAACAGAAGAAAACGAATGCAAAATCTGCTACTGAACAGTACATGGTGTCATACAAGCCCTCAACAGAGTTCCTGTTACTGAGTCCTGGGTAGCTGATACTGAAAGCTCTGTGCTATGGTCACTTCTGTATTTCTGAGTCCTGGGCACACTGCTTCTGTGAAAGGGTCAAGTGCACAGGTGACCCCACACACAGATCCTTGGCAAAAATAAAACTTCGTGCACTACAGAATCAGAGAATCATTAATGCTGAAAAAGACCTCTAAGATCATCAAGTCCAACCATTAACCACGATTCTTGGTTTGCAACTTTTTTTCCCTTTGGCACGTGCCAAGTCAGGGGATAATCTTTCCTGGTTTTCCCAGCCAGCTACAGAAATGCATTTTCTCAGGAGCCATGGAACATCACCAACACTGGGTTACCACTCAGATGTAGATCCCCCATCTCCTCCACCATAATCAATGCATATTAAAAGTTATTTTAAATTAATTTTTAATTATTAATTAATAGAGGCCTTGGTGCACGTACTCCCACTGAGGCAGAGGACGTGAGAGCAAACGTTTGAGGAGTGGCTGTTGGACCACCCTCTGAATTACAATGATGCTCTCAGAACCCAGGGTGAGGCCTACAAGGGCAGAGCCCAAACAGAAGGGAAAATCACCTGTCACAGTTTAATGAATGTGCTAGGAAAAAGCTAGAAATCGAGCTGACATCCCTGGTGCCCCATCGCAAAACATGCCATGGCAAATAAAATAATAGTGATGAAACTGCAATAAATACTAAATAACAAGAAAGAGGAAAAGAGAGCTGGGCTCCAACAAGGGAGAAAATGCCTTAATGATTCTCTTTAACACTTTTGCTTCAGTTCACAGGGCTCTAACAACCTGCTAGAGACATACCAACACCAAGGGTTCATTTGCATTAGCCAAGGATGGGGATGGTGCAATTTACAGCTCCCACTTGGCCACTAAGCTGCTCTAACTAAAATTGACCCACTGTACCTTGCAATCTTTAATTACAGACCACATTTTTCAAGAAGCTTTGCTCCCTGCACCTCCTCTAGAATATTTAATCTGATGTCAGTGATTAATTTTCCACTCTGCTTTTTGGGAGCCAGAAGAACCTGACAGGATAACAGGATCCTCAAAAGGACAAGCTACAGTGGCTGAACTTACACTCCCCTTGCAGGATAAGGCTTTATGCCTCTCAGGTATAGACCAGAAGGATGTCTCAATGCATGCAGAGCATCAAGGAAGACACGAAGAGAACAACTCCATGAAGAGCAATAAGGAGCAGTCACCAAACACAGGGCAGGAAGGGCACCGTGTATGGTTGTTGCAGAAATACATCAGCCAGCCAGGAAAACAATGGTGAAATTATTTGCCAGATCAAACACCTTTAAAGGTTTTTCAGGGTGGCTGTATGTCAAATCTAAGGTCCAGAATGACATCTTTTGACCTCCTGCTCGGAACACTACATGCTCCCAAGGGCTCTGTACACAAACCATGCTGCTGTCAGTGTCAGCACCAAGAGCCCTGTGGCAGAGCTGACTCCTGGGCCCATGGATGGGTCATCACTTTGGGCTGTGCACTGTGCACTTCACTCTTCACTATGGTTGTCCCCTAAACCATAAGCAAGGCTGTGGTGCATGACGTGTCCTGGCATGGCTCTTTTCCATGCTGATGTGTTTCTGTAGGCAAAACTACTTCAAGAGCCTTAGAGATCCTTGGCTTAGGTCAGAGCACATCCCTGCTTCACAAGTTATGCCTAGCCTGTGCTCATCAGGTCTTTTCTTTAATTTTTTCCATCTTAACAACCCTGAAACTGGGCACTCAAACCTGTTCCCACACCTGATCCTCAGGTCTGTGTTCAGAAAAATTTCAGTTCCTCCATCTTCAGGAAGCAAACCCTGAGCCACACTGAATTTTTGCCAGCACTTTCTCCCTCTCTAAGCAATTTGACATTCAGCTGCAGCAAAGAGAGGAACTCTTCATGCTGCTCAGGGGTCCTTCTGCGCTTCGTACATCAGCACATCTTACAGTGACATGGTGGATGAGCAATTTAAATAAAAAGGGATGCTGCCTCTTAAAAAGACTGTGAGGATTCAGCTGCTAAAAGCATGCAAGAAAAAGCTCTCATTGCAGCCAGGAAGAGATCTGCCATAAGTCAAGCACTCTTCATTTTGATCATGGGTAGATGTTGTTCCCTATTCTTTAAGCCCCTGGCAGAAGCATCTTTTAAAAAATACCCACTTATCTTTTTTTTTTTTAAATCCCAATACATGGCTCTGACTTCATCTGTAAAACACAGATCAAGATGTTGCCTGGATATTTTTTTTTCCTGAATGCTTCTCCTAGCGCTGAGAACATGCAAAATGCTAATGTAAAAGCTGTGCCTCCATCGAGCAGTGCACAAGCTCACTGCAGCACAGGCACGGGGAGGGGAGCTTTCCTAGGAGCAAAATTAGCAGCTTCAGAGGCACGTACTGCAAGATGCCAAGAGCAGAACAGCTAACAAAAAATCAGTAGGAAGAGCAGTAGCTATTTTCTCTTGTCTTTCCAATTTCACATTGCAACGCACAAGTGTAAATGCCCTGTGTGGTTACAGCACCTTCCTTTTCTTTACAGTTGTGTGTCTGCATTTGAAGACATTGCCAGGATGCCATCTCTGGGAAACAGTGGGGTGGCACTGATGTGACCCTACTGCATTAATTTAGCAGAGGAGTGGCAGTCAATCAGCTTGTCTGCTACTGATTAACTCAGCCTCAGCTTTCAACAGCCAAAAGGAAAGGTTAATTCTGCTCTGTGGGCTGGAGTCAGGTTCTCTCCACTGAGAGCCAAGAGGTTTATTCTGTGAATGTGATTCACTCCTGACACTGCTCCTGGGGGATGAAGGGCATGGGGCTGCTGCTCTCCTACCCCCCAGTATTCCCCATCCAGGCTGTCCCCACTGCCGTCTCCATCCCAGCTACAGCATTAGCCCCATACACCACCCAGAAACGTTTTTACCCAGACTGAACACCCCTGGGTGCACTTGTGCAACCTCTGTCCTGCCTCCAGCCATAGAAAATGCATGGACATATCCCAGCCAAATCCTGCCACCTGCGAGCTGCAGCTGACTGTCCAGCCGTGTGATATTCATCTGTTAATGTCATTTATTTAGCAATATGATATCATGGTCACTTGAAGCGCCATAGGATGGAACTGCCTGAAGAAAACTTGTAGCTACTATTATTTGGGGCATTAGATAGTGTGCTTACACACCATCTGCTGAGTTTCCAGCAGCAGGAGTGCAAGATTTGGGCAGGAAAACCAAGCTGGCTGTGCTTCATTACCTAGGGCTATCACCTCCTGCGGGGCACAGTGAATTCCCAGCCATGCCTGCCTCCCGTGCGCCTGACCTACCGCGGAGCAGGGCAGCAGCATCCAATATCTGAGAAATGTCACAGCCCTCACAGGCAAAGCACGTGGGGTTAAAAGCAAGGAACCGAGCCGTAGGCAGCAATGGATTCTTCTCATAAGGCAACTCTTAGCAATTATCCTTCTGTTTTCACAGCGTTCCTGAGAGTCGCAGTGTTTGAGATCCATCCTGTGCTGCTTAGCACTGAGCAGGCAGATTTGGGAAGGGGCTGGGGGGGAAGGCGATGGGGTGGATAGGGGAGAGGCACTGTGACTGTCTCTGAATTGCTGCTGGCACAGAAATACTTTTGTGATTAGTGTGAAAAGAATTGTTGCTAGAGGAAGAGGCAGGCGCCTGGACCTGCAGACAAGGTACAATTTCAGCCAGAGTCTGCCACAGCCTTGCACAAGCTCAGGACGGTGGTTTAATATCCGTATGCCTTGGTTCCTGCCTGTCAGATTGAGCCAGTCATTCCAGCCCACCAGGAACTGTCTGACAAAACCTCTTCTTGATGGAAAGGACTGTCAAAGTGGAAGCTCCTTTATACCACTGCTGACAGCATGTTCCTCCGTGACAGAGTTCTTGGTCAGAGCATCCTTAAAATGTCAGACAGCCTATGGCTAGGGCACAGAGCTGGGACCTGGCCTCCCAACACGCTTGATTCACAGCAAACATTTGAATTTAGTTCTTGTTTGTCCTGGCAGAGAGCTCATCCCATCAGGATAAAACAACCTCTTCCTAGATTAGCTTCTGGTGACCTTCTGGTTGGAGGTGTCCTGCTGCTCTTGTGTATCCAGCAACTGAGTCTCTGCAAATGCTGTGGAGAGAAACACTCACCCAGCTCAACCATTACACCTCTCTGTGACACTGTAGCAGGGACCTTAGAGGCAGCTAAACAGAGCAAAATATAATTAGAGCCTAAAGCAAACCCTGAAAAACAGAGGGGCTCTGCTGAGCTCACCAGCAGCCAGTTCTGTCTCAAAATTGTGTCCTGCTCTTTCACAAAGCAATGATGTGCAGATAAAGAAGACTTCTTTTTCCTCCCATTCAGAAAAGCGTTGAATTCAAAGGGTTGGTTTAGAGCTAAAAAATGATTAATCTCTTTCAAGGGTAATTGACAGCTACATTTATTAATGAGCTGTGCCTTCAGAGGTGGGGAAAGCATCTTTATCCAAGGGTTCAAACTGGAAATGCAGATTACAAGCACACCTGGAGCGTGGGGGTGCTGGACAAGTAGGACTTTTGCATTGGAGAGAGCACTGAGTGCCTTGAGCTAGTTGAAAATGTGCCTGCTCATTGCAGGAGGCTGGACCAGCTGACCTTTGAAAGCCCCTCCTAACCCAAACCGTTCTATGATTCCATGGCTTTTGGCCCTGAGCACCTCTGCTAAAACACAGTGTTATCAGGGGAGAAATGCTGAAGAGCCTTTGCATGGGTTCGGGGTTCCTGTCACTAGAGGCAGCACTAAAGATGCAGTGCTGGCTTGACCCCAGTTCAGCACTTCTTTAATCTCACAAGAGCTCTCTAAAAGTGTATTCTTAAGAGATATTATTGCTGTCACTCTAGGAGCCCCAACACATGGGAAAAGGAAAGGATTCAAGGAGCGTCTGGACAGCGCTCTCAGGCACAGGGTGGGATTCTTGGGGTTGTCTTGTGCAGGGCCAGAGTTTGTACTCAATGTTCCATGGGGTCTGTGTGGACTCAGGGTATTCTGTGACTCCATGATTATGTTTCTCTGCCAAATATGGCATCAACCCCAGCCACTGTCTCATGCCCCTCCTATAATGAATCCTGTCCCTTGGCCTCCCCACCCAGGCCAGAGACCATGAGATTCACCTCCATTTTCTGCAGCTCTTACATGAAACCAAAGCATGCACCAAAACAGTTAATATATTAGGATTCAGCCTGGATCTTCCCTCTGCAGAGCCTGTGAGAGGCAATCTACCACATGCAGGAGGCTTTGCTTGTAGGATATGCTAAACTGATGTTCCTACTGTGACTTCAAAGTAATGATGACTTTTTGAAGTGAGCTTTAAACGACCTTGCTCAGGAGACAATAGTGGTTTAGTTGCAGAAGCATGGAGCTTAGCACAGGGCAACCCACCTTGTGACAGTGGTGCAGAAATCCTTGTTCGTCTAATTCTCCAAGATTTATCATTATTTTTCATTAGTTCAGACCCAGGGTGGGAGACCATTTAAAAAAAATTAAATAAATAAAAAGCAGCAAATATTTCACAAAAGAAATATCCATTTTCTGCTTTCCCCAGATCTGCTATTATCAAAATTGAAGAAATGATTGAGAATATCCTCTTGGGTTAAACACATCTGCTCAGAAATAAGAGTGAAATAATTTTACGGTATTGTCAAAAGTCGTATTGTTAGCTCTGTACTTCAGTCTTGCTTTGAATAAATCAGATTTTTTAAAAAAGTTACTTTATTTCAAAACTGATAGCTGAATTAATTTCCAAATATAGACATAATTAGTCAAAGTTATCACGTCTTCAAAAACATGCTGTACTCTCTGTTTTATATTGGGTACACAGAAATCTATATACCAGCCACACACTCTTCCCTCTCCAAAATCTTTTCTCTCTATGTGAATTACAAATCTCTTTTTGTATCCCCTTTCAGGGCTCTGTGCATTTTTTGTGGTTTGCAAGTCACCAGTGTTTCTTTTTATTTTTCATTTCTCACTCCTTTTACCCATCTTTAGAGAGAAAACAACAGAAAAAAATACATGACGAGTAAAATGTCCATAGTTGCCCCATTTAGGACACAGTGACATAAGCTGGGCAAAGTGCAGGGAAAGTCCTTGTTTGAGCAAAGGAAGTGTTTTTGACCAAAAAGAAAAGACATTTCTGGAAGCTCAGTATGCCAGATAGCACAACAATTTTTTCCCCAGTGTTATGAATGGGATAATAAAATATATTTTTCCTTCTACAAACCCTGTTTATTGGATGCTTCAGCAAGCAGCAAGGCCTCATCCTGAACACAGAGGGTACTCACCATTACTCAGAAGTAAACAACCCATATGTATTTCATAAATATATTTATCTGCATTTTCCTGTGCTGATTATACACTTCCAGTTTTCAGAGTAAATAAAGATGAATTTTGATGAGAAGGTAACACGTATTAATATTTCATTCCCTCTTCCTCAACTTCTGTGTCCTTAGAAATAATCTTTTTTCATTTTTCCGACCATGAAAGTTTCCAAAATTGTGAAGAAGTGTGACCTCATTTTGAAACACAACCCAGGGAAATCTGAGGGTCATGTAGGTTTGAAAAGCCCTCCAGGACAATAGAGTCCAACCACTCCCCCAGCACTGCCAAGGCCACCACTGACCCATGTCCCCAGGTGCCACATCCAGATGACTTTTAAACGGCTCCAGGGATGGGGACTCATCTGTGAGGGACCAATGCTGCTCTTCAAGCCCAACCTTTTGTGAAATGAGGTTGCAAAACTGACAGGGCATCATCAACTGGTGCCTCACATCCCAAATTCTCCTCCTTACCTCAGCTTCTAACACCGGTAGGTTATTGGGAAATATTTGCCACAGCTTCAGTTCCGATCCAGCCCAGCCCTCAAGGACATGCATATTCCATGATGGAAGGAAGGATTTAGCTTCTGACTCAAAGTGAACCACATACACCAGTACTTGCTGCCCCAGATGTTTCCTCAAGCCACAGCCAGGTCAGTGCTCATAAGCCTTTAAGTCAGCCAACAGCCAACATTAAAACTCTGGACAATGAACTGTGAAGTCTTAACACAAGCCTTCTTCAAAGAGAAAAGGAATAAGCTCACATTCACAGCTCAAATACAAGAGTTTTAGGTCACAGTGGATCTAAAAACCTCAGAGAATACCTAGAGTATGTTAATGCTTTGATAATATCTATTTTTCTGACGTTTTTAAAGGCAAGGCCTCCCTCTGCCCGCAGGAGCACTCGGGGAAATTTCACCACTCATCTGGCTTTACTGGGATCCAGTTCCCAGCCACTCATTGTGACTTCACAGCCATTACACTTAGGACATATCCATGCAAACTCTCAGATGCACCATGTATCAGCCCCAAATCAGGCCAGAACTGACACAACCGACAACTTTCCCTTTCAAAACCGGTTCATTCCTCAGCAAAGCAGAAATTTCATGTCTGACTGCAAAAGATCCACCCTAGACAAGGAACAGCCATATCTGGTCCCATCTTGTGATTCTTTTTTTTTGTATAATAGTAATAATAATAAAGAAAAGCAATAGGTGATCAACTTCCAGCATGGAAGTCAGTATGGAAAAATTAAACACAATGCAGCTGTGTTGGAACTATTCCATCCTCAAAGTCGAGGTGTGCCACACCAATGTGCTCCTCACATTCATTATTAATAGACCAAATAAGACTAAACTTTACCCAGAAAAGGTAGACATTGAAGTATTTCTGCAGTTTGGTGTCACACATGCAGTTCTGTCCCACTGGGAATATGCAGCCTTGAAAGAATTTGACATGAGTTGCTGTCCCACGCACATTTATAACCTGTCGTGTCAAATCCTAAATAATTTCAGGGTGCTGGTGGCCAAAAAGCCAGATGGGAATCAGTCCTTGGCTCTCAACCTCATTTGCAAAAGGCAGGTTGCAAAGACTTGACCAAAATTTGACAGGTTAGCATAAGATAAAATTGCACAGGAGACTGAATTAATTTTCATCTCTCTGCTCTTGAACATGATTTTAAGGACCAAGAGAGTGAACATCCCTTTGCAAATGAATGATTCTGTTTTCTCAGAGTAAAGCATGTACAGAGAACTGTTTGATTAGTGAGAGGTTTCAAGGGAAATGAAGAACAGCCAATATGTTTTTCCCTTGTTCTGAGCATAAGTGGAGGTTACACTGCACAGAGCCCAGACTACCCTCAAGCAGCTGAGTAGCCTTAACTGCCTGTGGTCACCCCAGAGAAAAGATGTTTATTGTTGGATAAACAACATATCTAACCCGACCAAACCTCAGCTTCTTCTATGAATCTGGACAAAACTTGCAAATATGTTTTGGTATTATGTCTTGGGAAACCCGCAACCCACCTGAAGACCAACTCTCAGGGCTCCCTGCTTTCCAGCCAGGTGATAAAAAACTGTGCTTATCACACATAGGGATGGAGAAAGACACAGCCTTGGTGTCCCACCTGCAGGGATGCAGACCATGATGGAAAGGCCAACGAGGCCCAGGCAAATGAGAGTCACCATGGGGTGGGGGACATGAGGGTCTGTCCACTGAGTGGCACAAATGATTCACGACCGCTCTGCAAGTATCAAACAATGGGCTGGGAACATCCATTACTGGAACAAGCTGTCCAGGGCAGTTGTGGGGTCCCCATCCCTGATGGGGTTTAAAAACTCAGTGGATGTGGCGCCTGGGGATGTGAGTGAGTGTGGGCTGAGCAGTGCTGGGGGAACAGCTGGACTCCGTGGTCTTGGAGGGCCTTTCCAACCTAAACGAGTCTGTGATTCTATGAACCGACTCCCGAATTTCATGTCCTTTCACACCTCCATTGGGTCAGTAGATCTCCCAGTGCAGCTGCAAGCTGTTATGAACGCTCTCCTCCCCCACCCCTTTGGCAGGACATCAGACACCCTCAGAGTGATCCAAAACCGGCAACACTCAAAGGAAAACTGGCACCTGGCTCCAGTTTTGAGCCGGTCCCTTGCACAAAGGCTCAGCCACAGCCGTACAATCCTAAGGCTTCATAAACTCAAGTGAAGCAGCATAAAGCTGAACAATAGCCCTTCCTTGTAATTAATACCTGCAGTATAAATTAATTCAGGCTGCCAATAGAAGCTGCTGGGTAAATAAGAATCTGTGACACTATCCCTGTCAAAGGCCGTGGGCATACGATGCTATGGATGTGAATACAGGGAATAGAGGACCATTCAGATGGGAACACTTAAAATGTAACCTGTTCTCCTTGAGAAACACGTGGCACTCCACAGGGAACCTGACAGGAGGCATTTTATTCGGATAAGTAAATGCAGTCACTCAGGTGTCTGCAGTTGCTGTGTTGCTGCCATCCTAAGTAGATCTATTTGGATCATGAAAAGTACTCTACTTTTTTTTTTTTTTTTTTTTTTTTTTGAGTGTGTGTGTGTCCATTTTTTCCACTATATGTTGACTGTTTTTCACCATATGCTCTTTTCTGCATTTTTTAATAATTCCTCTTTTTTTTCCCTTTAAATTAACCTCTTCAAAACTCACAGTCTACAAGAATTCTGTCTGGCCTGTGCTCCTCACCGTGAAAGAGGCTGAGACTGCTCATAGTTTAGTCAGTTTTGGCATAGGCACCAACAGCCCCCTTCAAATAGGCTTCAGATGCCTCTTCAGTGAAGAAAAATATAACAAAGAAAAAGAGTTTCTCTTTTTCAAGTCCACACAAAGCACAGAGAAGGTCCCAGCAGTGACCTCCAGTTCAAAAGAGGAAGGTAAATCCTCATGACAAAGATGAGAAAGCTCTCCAGGAGAAGATCAAAAGCTGAAGGTGCTGCAGGACAGGGAACCTGGAGGAAACTTGTTTGATTACCTCTGAAAACATTCCTGACTGTGACAGCAAATGGAGCATGAAAGCCAAGCACAAAGCTAAGTTTGGCAACAACAGTGTCTGAGTGGTTTATAAAGAAAAGCTGAAGAAATAAATGGATTGAAGATGTGATTGAAGAGACATAACCAGAAAGGAGAGAATACGGCACTGAATTGCTAATGGAAACACAGACTTAGAAGGGAATTACTAATCTTTCCTTACATAAACTTACATAATTTTTCATTATCTAAGGGCTCAGAAAATATTAATACTCAAAGAGTAAACACCACTGTTTAATCCATTGGAAAGAAAAAACAAAATACCCTAAAACCCAATGAAATCCAGGTCAAATGATTTGTATGTACAAAAAAAAATCATATCACAATCTCATTTCAGACCTTTACAGATCTGGAGGGAGGCAAATTAATTCAGATACATTTACATTTGCAGCTGACAGTTCACCACAGCAGTCTGGGGATGTTTATCTTTCATTAATTATGGTTCAAGGGGAACTGCAACTTGAGATAGCTGAGCTAACGCTCTCCTCTTACAGATTCAGACCTGCCACCTGGAAGGTGTCCAACCCTTCACCCATGCCTCTGGCCTCAGCCCAGCTCCCCATCTTCGTGCAGGCGGCTGCAGAGCCCAGCCTGTGCCACTCAGGAGTGGGGGTTTATCTCTGATAAAGGTGGTGAGAGCTGATGCATTTCCGACAAACGCTTGCCTAAATCTCTTCTTTCACGCTCAGGAGATGATCTTACTCGTATTTATCCAGGGCCAAGCACGTGGAGAGCAGTTCATCCATATCACAGAGCTACTTCTCCAGAAGAGCGAGCGCTCAGGACTGGCTGTTCTGCTTGTGAAATGCAAAGTAGCTCCAGCAATTTCGTTGGAGCTGCACTCTCCTGTACCAGCTGAGGGTTTAGCCCACGAGTCCTTTCTTGCTGTGAGACAGGTGTTGAACAGGATGGAGGCAATCACACACGTTCCCTTGAGTCATCTCTCCCAGGCAGGGGCAATAATAAATTCAGATAAGGTGTTGTGTCATTTAAAGATCTATTAAGATTGAATGGTTGACTTCCTCCTCAAGGGAACCTCTCCTTAATTGTTCATTGCTTTCACTCATGCACTACCTTCTCCAGAGCCCTCCTGCCCCCCGAGTGTCCTTAGATTCTCCATTTCACAAATCAATTTGGATTAAAAAAGCAGTGAGATACTTCAGCACCCACAGCTCCAGTAGTAACTGGATGGGTTTTTGGCAGATAACGTCTCCAGACGTTATCTCATTCCCTTGTGGCAGCCACCCTGGGGATGTCTGCATTTTTAAAATGCTCCAATATACATTTCTTGTCAGTGGATGTTATTTCTGCATGCTAGCTCACATGCAGTATCCTTTAATGCTTACATCTTTGACATACCAACACTCTTTTAGAAGGTTGTATCTCAATAGTGCAAAATCTCTCAACAATTCTGGGTCAGTTTAGTGTATTCTTTCACTGTTAACATGACCTCAATAGAAATAACAATACTTTGCCCTCCTAGTGCATCTGTCGATGCTCACAGCACTGCTTAAGGCTAGCAATAAATTGGTTTTACCAAATAATTGCTCCTAAGTGGTAATGTCAGCAACATTATTTCAAGACTAATTATTCTCAATAAGATTCAATAATAGCAAAAGCACAAGTTTCCTCTTTTTAGCACCAAACCATGTAGCTCTCTTTTCCCGCAGACCTGTGGCTTCCGAGCCCAAAACTGAGCTCCCAGAAAGGAGCAGTGCCCTGGTGAGTCTGTCAGGAAAATACAACTCTGTTTCCTCATTAGCACTTGCAGATGGAGTGCTGACATCCCACCTGAGGCTGGTTTGCTGGCTCCTCTTTCATATCTCGATTGCCTTCCCACTCACGTTACATGCACCATACATCACCGCGTGGCCGGCACGCTGGTACCAATTTGAGAGTACGTGTCTGGTGTGCAAGCTGTCCTGGCTTCATTTCAACATCATTAGCTTAAAACTACGCTGAGAAAATAGGCACCAGCTCAGTGTGGGTAGCATACACACACACAGCAAAACCAGCGTGGAGCTACAGCAAAACCAGCGTGGAGTTACAGCAAGATGGTTGGCTTCTTTATGGAAATTTCCTGTAGGACATCACCAGAGCCTGGAAACACTTAACTTCATGCACAAGACTGCAACCACACTGCCTCTTTGATAGGGATACCAGCTACATCTTCCAGGGTAGGATGCCTCTCATCTATGTGTAGCCATTCAGTCTAATTTTATGTTGTCATCACAGATCCCTCAGTACTCAACGAATGAGCGGAGCTTCTCCAAACAGTGATTTATCCCACCCTAAGACATCAGATCTAACATTGGAAGAAGAAATTATCCTCTGAAGATATCTTGCATCTTCCTATATCTCTCTCCACTGACTATAAAGAAAACTTAAATTAGCTTAGACTACACAATTACTTCTTGTGTAATGAAATCTTCTCAAAGCAACCCTGTCCTTTCTTACAAGGCACCAGAAAGCCAAGCTCTTTTTTTCTGAAAACCCTTACTTTTGGGCACATCCATGGGGTTCAGGCTGCCAATGAGGTCTCTGACATACAGTCCATCCCCATCCTCCTTGCTCAGCCAATTGTTGCAGGGGAAGTAAAAGCGGAGGTGAGGTCTGTTCATGTCGGTCACGATCACACGGTCGAGGAACCATCCCGCGTTCAGTCCAGTGTTGTCATGCTCAATCCTAGAGGAAGAACAGCCCTATTTTGATATTTTGGTTAAGACTGGCCACTAGCACTGTAATTTCGTGGACTGTTATATGCTAGGCAAGACTAGAGAAACTATACACAAAATTCCTGTTTATGGCTGTCTATCCAAAGAGTTTCAAGGAACTTATGGGCTTTTACAGGATATATTAAATATAACAACCTTCCATATGGGCAGAGATCACAGGTGAATCTGTGAATCTTTTATCTGCAAGGAGATGCTCACAAAAATACACACACCTCCACATTCATTCAACATGTGCATTCATTCACCTCACACTGCGTATCTAAAGCATAAGGGACTCTGTTCTCACCCAGGACTCCTCCTGCTCTATTCTACTCTTACATTGTTTTAACCACCTCTTCCCAGCTTTCTTTGTACTACTTACTGATTTTAAATTTTATATCAGTCAGTCAGACAGTGGTTAAACATAATAATTATCATTTACATTACATTAAGTTAGCAAAAGTGGATAGCAAACCCCATTTACCTCCATTGGGACATAAAAACAGTCCTAAACGTCTTTCCCTATGATTGCATATGACAGAAATACAATTCTTGGTGGGGAGCATGGATGCTTATAAGCAATACTGCAGGTGATTTCACACTTCAGTTCAAATCTTTGGCAGTAAACAAGCTTTTACCACCCCTTAACTTCACCTTGATGGGAGCACGTTAAGAAATAATGAATAAAACATGGCAATGTTTAAACCTCTACAGCCTACAGTCATCCTATTAGCACCTCATGGAGCAGGTGCTGTGGTAGCAGCGTTGTGCAGGTACCTTATTTTCTTTATTTGTCCAACGTTATTGGTTTTCACTCGGAACACATCTGTTTTGCTCCTCTCAAAGGCCGTGCTGCTCCTGCAATGCACATGCATCAAAAGGCAAGGTGAAAAACCAGCAGCCTTGGCAGCAAGCACACAAGTGCTAGCATTTATGGATAAAGAAGTGTCATTCCTAATGTTGGGAAGACCTAGTTTTCAATGCCCTCTCCCCCATGACAGGTTTTGGATGCCCTAAGTACTGACATTTAGCAGACTTTTCCCCTTCTCAGACTCCAAGAGTTCTTCCAGAAGCTGAGGCAGAAGCTTTAGGGGAAATGCAATATGCTTTTCATCTCAGAGTCCCACTCCCAGACATGTCCTCTCCTGTCATCAGCCTCTAGGCAGCAAGAAGACCTGCTCCTGGTGATGGAGCAAAGGGGGTCCACAGCCCGGCAAGTTCCCTGTGTGGCCACAGATCTGCCCAGAGCTCAGCCAGAGATAAAAGCATCCAACCACATCCAACTTTCCATGCCCATCTCCCATCACTTTTTTTAACAACTACTGAAACTTTGATGCTTCCTCCTACAATCTGTATATCATTCCAAGTAAAACAATTGTAGGCAGGAAGTCGTTTGACTTTTCTGGTGAAGTGTTAAGTGTGCAGTTTGTATTTCACAGGTGCAAGTGCAAAAGCAATATAAAGTCTATTGGCCCAGGTCAGGGGATGTAGAATTTAATTCCCAGTTCTGCCTCCAGCCTGTGGTGTGATCCTTGGCAAGCACCTGTGTCCTTTTCTAAGCTAGTATTTTCCATGAAAACGCTATGAATAACATCAAGGCAAAGCTCTGAAGACTCTCCCACTTGCCCTCCCTGATGGACCCCCATTTCCCCTGGGCCGCTAAGCATGGCTACGGATGATTAAACTCAGCAAAACCCAGAAGTCATATTAAAATGAACAAGAAACCACAGCACTCGAGCAGCGTAAAGCCACAGCAACAAGCGGTTTGAACATAGAAAGTTAATGAATATTAATAATCCCAGCGAGGGGGTTTGGCTTCGTTTGCCACTCTTCATGTTGCTGAAGGACTTCTGCGTGCCTTGCTTACAGGTAATTTCGTGTTCTGCTAGACCCATGCTCAGCCTTCCTCCTCCTCCTCCTCCTCCTCCTCCTTCTCCCCCTTGTCCATTCTGCTGTTTCACACCCCGTGCTAGGAGCAACACCAGTGTACGAAAAGGCTAAAATTGTTAACCTTGCCGTGAAGACAAGAGACAATTAAACCCGGCTCAGCCTCCCCCAACCTGGCTGCCCGAGAGAAAACAGCAAACGAGTGCAAGGCAATTAGTCTGTCAGGCTTGAATGAGCATCATAATGACAGCAGCTTCTCCCCGCATTGGCTCGGAGATCGATGCAGTGCTGCAGACTGCTACGGAGATGGCATGAAAGTATTAAGTGAGAACAATCAGGCCAAAGCTCTCAGTGCACCAGTCCCGCTGGCTGCTGGTTTGTGGCAGTCCTGCTGCCATGCTGGGCTGTCTCAGTTGCTGGGATGGATGCTGGGGAGCAAACCTCCTTCTGCGGGGCATCCAAACGTGAGCAGATGCTTAGTGCATCCTGAAATAGCTTGGGAAAGCATTGGAAAACGTGACATAGTCCAGGAGTCAAACCCCTGGGAAGCCTTGCTGTCAAAAGGTAGGAAGAGTTTTGACAAGTCTCTTCCCTTGAGATGGATCTGCAGCATCAACAGCACAGGGAAAGAAAAATCCAGTTCTTCCTTCCAGCACTGCCAAATGCGTGGGGAGAGGGTGAGTGAGGGAATATCCCACAGTGAATGGCTACACTGGAATTTAACCTAAAATAAAGAAAGAGTGATAGAAATGGAGAAATTACAGCTGGGTCATGTCAGAGTCTGGTCTGGGCTAGGACTAGGATGAGACATTCACAGCCAGACAACCATAAGGAACTTGTTACACCAAACAATGAGGCATACTGGCTTGCACAGCCCTGGTGACAAATAAAGCAGGAAAAATATGTCTTGGAAATCGCAACACTAAATTTCCAATGTTCAGGCTTGACTGGGTTCAAACCCAGAGATCTTAGACCATAAGCTTAGTCTAAGGATCTTCTGAATTTCACTAGAGCCCTGTCATTAATCTGAAATAACAGGCCAGGGCAACTCCAGAAATGTTTCATTTGGGTTTGTTATTTGACATACTTGATTTGCTTTAGCAGCTCTGTTTTTTCCATAATCTGTTGCAGCATTTTTCCCAACTTCTTTGTAAGAAACATCCAAGGAGCTTCATCAAAGACCAGTATATGGAATTGTGTTATATATATATATATATTTGTAGCCGAAACTCTTTTCAGATTCTTTCAGTTGAGTAATTGCCTGCAGGCTGCACTGCTTGTGGTGCTGCAAATGTACAATCATTCAGAACACTTTGTCCCCTGGCTGGGTAAGTGGTGCTGCTAAAAGTCGCCACAAGAACTGGTACATATTCGAGTGTAGCATTTATAAATCCCTGCATTCATCTCCTCTGCAGGCCATGGGCACAGACAACAGAGCCAGTGCCATGAGAGTTTTGCTGCTTCTTGGTGTGTTGACAACAAGAAAGCCTCAATGATGCAATTTTATATGCAAAAGTACATAAAATAAACATTTGTACCAGTAATTTTTTTTTTTTTAAATGAAGGTGAATTAAAAAGAGTTGATCCCACCACCTAAGTAAAAGTCACATTTGAAATGGAAATTTTGAATGTTTGTAAATTATAGTCTTCCCTTTTGTTCAGCTAACAGCACCCTTTTCACAGCTGAGTTCTTAGGAACAGACAGAAAATCTGGGTACTGGTCACAGCAGAGGTACAAAAATAATGACCTTCAGCAGTGATAGAGTAACCTAAGCCAATTTAGCATTGAATCCCTGCTTAACAATCATTTAAATTGCCTTTCCATTAGGTGTTTTACCTGACAATGCTTTGTGCACACAGAATTGCCAGCAAAAGCACCATGGACTAAGGGCTGCACAGAAGCACAAAGTGTTATTCTGGATGTCAGTTCAAACAAAATTTTAAAAATGCTCCATTAAACCATTAGAAAGAGTCAGTTCTTGGTTGCATCTCCCTGAAACGCTGCCCATAGATCTGCCTGCTCCTGCCACGGATGTTTAGCAGCAGTTGGAGAAACCGGGTGTCGGGGATGATTTCAGAAGGTCATACAGCACAAACCATCCTAAAACCTGCCACTCTCTAGTAAAAAATAAATGCTGCTTGGTTCACCTGCTAGGTCAGGGGCGTTTCTCGTGCACTACAGGTGGGCAGTGTAGAATATCACAGAATCACATAATCATTTGTGTTGGAAAAGCTCTCCAAGGACATTGAGTCCAACCATTCCCCCAGCACTGCCAAGGCCACCACTGACCCATGTCCCCAAGTGCCACATCCACACAGCTTTTAAACCCCTCCATGCATGGGGACTCCACCACTGCCCTGGGAAGCCTGTGCTGCGGCTGGACAGCCCTTTCCATAAAGAAATTTTTCTTAATGTTCAATCTAAACCTCCCCTGGCCCAGCCTGAGGCCATTCCCTCTCCTCCTGTCCCTGTTCCCTGCGAGCAGAGCCCGACCCCCCCGGCTGCCCCCTCCTGTCAGGGAGTTGTGCAGAGCCACAAGGTCCCCCCTGAGCCTCCTTTGCTCCAGCCTGAGCCCCTTTCCCAGCTCCCTCAGCCGCTCCTGGGGCTCCAGCCCCTTCCCAGCTCCGTTCCCTTCCCTGGACACGCTCCAGCCCCTCCATGTCTCTCTTGTCCTGAGGGGCCCAGAGCTGTCCCCAGCACTTTAAGGTGTGTCAGAGCTGAATTGAGAGGGACAGGAAGGAAATTTCTCCCCAAAACCACACAATGACCCCTGCTATCTCCCCGTATATTTGCAATTGCTCTAATGTTCTCTCTCCACATCCTGTTCCCATGTAGGATTTCCACTTCCACACGTCAGCCGGTACCATCTGTAAAGGTGACATGAAAAGGTGTGAGGGATGAGCACTGATCTGACCCGGTTGTTTTCCTGGCTTAAAAGTACAGACAGCTTTCCTCACCCTCAGGTTGTCCAATACACATTATAGGCTGTGTGAATCTGTATTATCAGGCCTCTGGTTAAGATGGCATCTTGCCAGAAGATGCAAAAGGTATTGGAAAAATGCTGACAATGTGTTGGCCTCATCCTTCTGTCCCTCCCTACACTCTCACAATCAATCACTCCTGGAAAGAGGACACTGTCCTGTACAAACTCACAAACAGCCTAACTACAAAAAATCCCCCATATGTTCAAACCATATTTACTCTTAGTGCAGAGCTCCAATAGCAGCGTCATTAACCTCCTCCTTGGAGCAACAAATACTCCAGGGAGTTTGGTCTGCAAATATTTAGCCAAGACTGCTGTCATGAAGCTGACAGCATCAGTCAGCGGGCGGCTGCAAATACCACGTGAGGCAGCACACGTCCAAAACCACTCCAGATGGAAAAAAAGCCAGCAGAAAAGCACAGCCACTGTCAATGTCTGTACCAAGGACATTATCGACCAGCAGAATGAATCCTGCTTAAACAGGCACAGAAAAATTGGTGAAAAAACAGTCCCACTTGAAGGGGTTTAATTGGATGAGATGAATTGCTCAGGGCTGTAGCAGCATGATGGCGCTTGGGAGCCAAACACCAGCCCAAAACCGTGGGAGTCTGAATTTACCCCAAAACTTTGTAAAGTGCAGTAGGACACACAGACTCTGCCTTATCCATAAGCATTCCAGGTACAGATTCAGACAGCCTTAATTACAGACATAGAGTAAGTGCTCCTTCACTTTGTATTGCATGGAGCAGCATCGTCTTAATATCAGTTTCTCATCTTTGGTGGTGTGATTTGCATAAACAAAATAAAGTAGTGGTGTTTAATTTAGATAACCTTAGCTGTGATTTATCATAAAATAATTGAATCATAGAACGTCCTGGTTTGGAAGGGACCTTAAAGATAATTTCTTTCCAACCCCACTGCTGTGGGTGGGGATGTCTTTGTTATCTGCATTTTGGCTGTTATTTTCTAGAAAAACTGTATGCAAAGCAAACAGTGCCACCAAGAACAGCACAGAGGTTGCTCAGTGTTTCCCAGTATTAAGTTACATTTTTAATTACATTCACTTTGCTGGATTGAGGTAAATTTTATTCTGTTGAAAATTTTCATCCCTTTCCCAAAGAGAAATATTTTTAAATTTTTGATGACAATGAGGTCAGGCATTTTTAAGACTGACATTAATGAGTTGGGATAGGGGGAGGATTTTGAGCAAGGCAGAATGGCTGAGTTTGTTCCAGGAAGACACCTTACTCTCATCCCAAGAGGAAAACTGGCCAGGTTTTACAGTCTGAAAAATGCAGCTGACACTGGATCAGCAGGGACCTGGGTCTAGCAGCTGAATTCCCTTAAAAGTCTGGCTATTTTAAGCAAAATCCTATTTTTCTCTCTAAGGCTTGACCTTCCTTGTAGTTGTACCACCAGCTGCTGTGTGCATAGTTGCTGGTGGATTATAATTTATACATACACCAATTTTGCCCACTCTTATATTTAGGTTGTTCAACACCTTGGTCTAAGCACTCTCTCAGGCATTTTATTCCTGAAATACTAGACATAGGCTGGCTAATAAGGCTGAGCAGGAGAGAGGAAAAAAAATTCCCACTTAATTTCTTTTTCAGGAGTGAATATGGACTCCAAAATGTGCTGTTACTTAACGCCGTCCCAGACCATTAAACCTTCAGAGCGCACTGAAAGTGCTGCAGATTTGTACAGACATAAATCAGAGCACAGTTAGATACATAAACAGCTGTAAAATGGGAAACATCCCGTGGCATTAAAGGAAAAGGATCACAGCTCCTCTCTGTAGTAGCACTTCGGCAGCAATGTGAGAATCCGTCCCCCTCTGCACTTGGGGTTCTTTCTCTTCCTAACCTGAACAGCCCTTCCTGCACCAACTATCTAACCCTTCCTAACTTATTATATTAACTGCTCAGAGTAAAAAAAAAAAAGAGAAAGCTCTCTTTCCTGCATTTATTTATTTATTCCAGAGAGGTTAAACAACAAAATCAGATCTTCTGCCACTGGACTGGGCTTAACTGTATTAGAGCTACAAACATTACCATCCTCTAAAGACTATCCTGTACATACTCTGCAATTCATATGTATTTGCTGGCATAAGGAACAGGAAAAACCCTGTATAGTTACCTAAGACCAGGTAGAAGTGACTGCCAATTAATTGTCTTCAGCATCAGAATTTTTTTTCAAGTCCTCTATATTTTCCTCAAATTCAGTAAGAGGCCTGCTGTCACCAATTATTTCATCTTTCTTCCAGGTTGCCATAGCTGCTAAATCTTCTCTTAACTCTTCTTTTTTTCCCTCAGGGAAAAAACCTCTCTGTGGCATTATTTGCAGTTGTCCCCAGCTGGACCAAGTAAGCCTGACAATGAAAAGTTACACTAGCAAGAAATACATAGATTTGGACCAAAGACTGTGAATGAGCTGGCAGTGGCACTCCCAGCTGAGTGTTGTTTTTTTTCCCCAGCCTCAGCCTGGTGGAAAGCACATGAACATGGAGAAATAAAATGCTGTGGAGGATCAGCACTCTTTGGTCAGTGTTGGACCACAGAGGATCAATTCATGGCTGTGGGAAAGGTCTTGAAAACTGTCAAAATGCCACCAAACAAAGCCTTGGTGTTCACCCAAGTGTCCTTGATGGAGCCAGTGGAAAGAAACGCATTTGTGGCAGTGCTTTAATTTTCTGGCTGAGCTCTATCTGGTGCAGGGTGGCAGACGGGGAAGAATTGTGTGAGCTGGGTTTTGAAGTGGGATTTTGCGAAGAGTTGCTGGGCCCAAGCAGCAATTTGCCAGCGCCCATCCACCACATCCAGAATCAGTGATACGATGCCTCCAAACTGACAGACAGTGAGGAGTCATTCCAGCCCCTCCCAGCCCCTCAACACTACTTGTCTGAGCCTCCTTTCTGAAATAAATCAGAAAATCACAGAATGGTTTGGGCTGGAAGGGATCTTAAAGCCCATCTCATTCCTTCCCCTGCCACGGGCAGGGACACCTTCCACTATCCCAGGTTGCTCCAAGCCCCGTCCAACCTGGCCTGGAATATCCCTGCCCCAGGGATGGGGCAGTTTCTCTGGGCAGCCCGTACCGGGGCCTCACCATTCTCACAGCCAAGTTCCTTTTAATATTCTTCTAACCCTGCCCTCTGACATGTTTAAGCAGTCCCCCTTGTCCTGTCACTCCATGCCCTTTCTTGCAGCTTCCCTTTTATAACTCATCCCTTGGCTCAGATTTTGAGTGCTGCCACTTCCAGAGCTGGTGCTCCTCCTGACCAGTCATGACAAAGAATTGTGTCTTTCACAGTTACCGTACTGTTGGCCAATGTTAAAAACTCACAATATTTCATCAGCTTGCCATGTCTTCCCCTTACCACGCACGACAAAAAGACCTGAAATGTCATGTCTTTCACTACCAGCACACAGTCAGGAAAGAAACAGGAAAAACCCATTCTAACCAGAAATGGTAGCACCATCTTTAGGCAATGCATGATATTTTAGCTGTCTGTCATACATGGGGAAATGTAAACGCCTATAAAATGTCATGCATTTGCAGTCATAAGTGAACTCATGTAAACATTTAGTTGAAAGATGCATGAGATTCCATCCTTTTGCCATATTCACAAAGCTGCATAACAAATTGGGGGGGGTGGGGGGGGGCAGCTGACTATTTCATGGTTTGCTCCATAATTAGGAGACAAGACTATTAGTTAAGCAGGTCTGCAGGCACTCCTACATCCAGACTAGATCTTTTTCTCACCGTTCCTCGATGGAGCACTGTAACGTGCCAGACTTTGCTTAGAGACACAGAAATTTTGCTGATGTTTGGGAAACCCCCAGTGGAAAGCTGTAGTTGCAGTTCTAGCGGTCACCTCCTACGGGACCAGTTTCAAGAGCCCTGAACTGCAGAAGGTTGGCTTCCCAAGCCTTTCATCCTTGCTTTCCACACCTCAGCCATCTGCTCTCTGCAGCAACAGGGACCAAGCCCAAAATGCTAACTCAGGTCTGAACAAGCTCAGAGTGCTTCTGCTGCAACCTAAAATAATCTCTGTGTGTCCTTCCTTTTTCCCTTTCACAAAATAGAAGTGGTGAGAGCAGGAGGAAAGAGCAGGCATTAAACAAAGTGCCAGCAGAGATCTGCACAAGCAGTAGCATGCTTAATGCCACAGCTGACTGAAAAATCTGTTATGGACACATCTTGACTTCTTCTCTAAGGGGCACAGAGTATATTTATTAATTTTTTAGGGTAGTATTTGGATTCTTTCTATAGCCATGAGCAGATGACTGCTTTTCCAGTGAAGTGGCTATTTATGTAAATGCTGACCACAAGACAACTCCCTGGAAAGCAGATGTTGCTTTGATGGCTTTGCCAAATACTACAAGGCAGGTTTGGAGGCTAGAAGCTCTGTCACCAGCAGAGCTGCTGCTGCTGCTCCTAGCTCTGTCACTGACCTGCTATGGAACCACTTCCCCTTTCAGGTCCTTGCCTTGTTTTTCTTCTCTGTTTAACCAAGAAAAATGGCATTCCGCTTTGTCAGTTCATTGGGATGTCTGGATGGAAATCACACAACAGGAACAAAGCCATTTCATATAGATTTATAATATACAATCGGGAAGCTCTCCCTGGTGTTTCCAGGAATTCTGGGATAATAGAACTCCTTTGCCTAGCTCTGGCATTTCTGGATTTCAAATATGGCAAACAGGGCTGAAATTTCATGTATTTTCTTTACCATTCCCATATCATTTTCTTTACAGACTCTCATGTTTGAGTTGTTTCACTGGGAAGAGAAGCTCTTTTGAGGGTAAAATTTAAAATAGCTGCAGGTACCTCTTGTCGGTGCTGTAGAAATGGAGAAAATGTGAAGTTACCATGTGACATTACCACAGGATTAATAATTCTGAAACATATTATCAAGAATACCAAAACAATAAGAACACCGAAAGAACAGAGAAACACAGCTTCTCCAAGACCCTCTGGAGAAGGCATTTCTGCTTTATCTTAGTGCAATTGCCTGACTAAGGGGAAATTGGTACATGCAGAGCTGGTACTTTGCTAAAAGTCATCTTGCTTTCATGGGAAATGAGCACCTGCTGGCCCTGAAGCTCAATTTTTAAATTTAAAAAAAAAGAAAATAAAAAAAGAAAGCTATTTAGAGAGTCAAAAGCCCCTTAATAGGTTTTTGAATTATAAAATATGTCTCCCACTAAGTTCAACATGCTGATAAGGAATGAGAAGACGCATCCATAGGACGATGTTGACATCAGCTAAAGGAAAATAGAACAGGGCCACCAGAGTTATGCGCAACCACAGTGGTGTGCAGAAAGGCATACAGCAGATAGGATAGAAGCAGTCTGAATTAGGAGTTAGCTTAAATTCTTCCTTTTCTGCTTGCCTCAGGTTTCCAATGGCTGGTTGTAGGTGGTTATCTATCAACACTACTTCAAACCCACTGAGTTACTCTTCAGAATCATTCAAGGACACTTCTGCGTGTACCTGACTAGCATGGGGACCTCTGTGGGATCCAGGCATGGGAATGTAGCCCATCATGCCCACTCCAACAAGCAATGAATATTCTCAGCTCCTAAATAGGGAGCTCCTAATTTAAGCTCTAAGAAAAGCAAGTATCCCCACACCTTGCAAGTATGAGCCTTATATAATATGGATTTCCACCTACAGAACGGAATGCAGGTTTGCAATGGATTGGGTAAGAAATTTTTGCAGTGGCAAAAATTCAGATTTCCCTGGTGATCTTAAAATACTGTATAGATTTATTCCCTCTGCATCCATCAGAACGATATTAAGTTTCATCAAAATGCTTTAACAGTCCCTGAAGGACGGGCCTCAAAGATACAGATTTCCTTCCAGACACTTACTTGCTGGTGAGATGAGTCTTGGGAGTGATCCCGTGCTCTCCAAAGAGAGTGACAAAGACGTTGGCATCCGTTCCTGCTCCCCGGACATCTCCTGTCACTGTCACCACCTCATAGACTGTGGAAGCAGAAAAGAACCATCAGGACAGGAGGAGAAAACTCTCACCCTATACTTTATAGATCCGAGTCATCACCAAATCTTAGCCAGTAGACACACCCCAGAGATAGACCCATGCACCCACCGCCCAAACAAACCCATCCCTTGGACAGGGCATAGTGAACCTGGCTGTAAAAAATCATCTCATGAAACAAAACTGCTGGGGACAACTGTCCATGGGCAGCGAGGGACTGAGTTAGGATGGATTTTGCTGCAAATAAAACACTTCTCTGTGAACACACTGCCTCCCGTACCGTAATGCATGTGCATGTGTTACACAGAGCAGATGAATTTATGTGAAGCGTTAAAGCTGTTGAGCCACTTTTCATTTATGCACGTGTCAACGCAATGCACGCTCAACAAGACAATCTTTCCAGTCTCTCACAGAACCCAAAAGGAAGATCAAGTCCAGCTCCTGGCTGTGTACAGATGCCCCAAAAATCCCACCCTGTGTCTGAGAGCGTTGTCCAAATGCTCCTGCAGCTCTGGCAGCCTTAGGTGCATGACCATTCCCTGGGGAGCCTGTTCAGTGCCCCACCACTATCTGGGGGAAGAACCTTTTCCTGACATACAACCTAAACCTCCCTGACAATAGGTAGGAAAACACTTAAATTAGACTCTCAAAGCTCTATCTATTTATCTTTCCAAGTAGCAGACTGAGTGACAACTTTATTTACACACATATATATCTTCTTGGGAGACATGCAAGTTAAAAAGCACCTTTTACTCAAGCGGCATGACAAGATCCAATGGCCAAAAGGCAGAGTTAGACAGATTCAAATAACAGTCAGACATACATTTCTTAGGATGATGAGTGATGCTAGAACAAGACCTCAGGCTTGAAAACAGGTTGGCTTTACTGAAGGACATGTCTTGGTTGGCTCAACACAGAAGGAAATGGAAGAAATTACAAAACTTTGCCTGTGGCCAGACTAAGCACCCTGGTGGCCCTTTTCGGCTTCAGACAACATAATGTTCATTATCTAATGTTGGCATTTCAACCTCAGACCTATAAGCTGGAGGAAAGGCCATAGTTTCATCATTTCATCCTGCACAACCTGACGGCTAAGTACGGGATTTCTCATAAGGAATGCTGTAAAAATGTCCCTCTTCATGGGTGCATCAGAACTGTTACACATTTTGTTAGTGTCCATCTCTCCTGCTGCCTCAGGGTCAGCCGAATCAAGTGGACCCAAAGGTCCAATGGTTTGATTGTTCCACAGCCCAAAACCCCTGAAATCACAGGGAGCACCCCAGAGGCTGTGATCCATGCCTTATCTTCAGCTGCAGCTCTCCCTTCCCCATATTTCTCATATCTGGCCACTTTTCCAGAGAGATCTAGGTTCTTCAGCAGCTAATTGGTCTCTGTTATTCCTCCCCACCTACCCTTTCCCCATTTGCTGTAATTCCTTCTCCCCGACTCTGTAACACCCCCTGGTTGATGTATCATTGGTTACTGTGCAGTTTCCACACCCCTTTGTTAGCGGTACAAAACGCCCTGGCCAGCTGCATGGCTTCGTCTCTCTCTGTGGATTTTGCTCTTGAATAAACCCCTTCCCCCCACAAAGAAGTCCCTCCACCTTTTTCCTACCTCCTTTGTGTGCCTTAGACATCTGTGGGTGAGGTGAACCCATGCTGGTGCTTTGCCTGTCCTCCCGCACCACGTTCGGTCTCCGTCTGTCCCCGCTCAGGGCAAGCAGAAGTTCGCTCGGTGCCAGGACAGCGTGCTAGCCCAGAACGGTACCATAGCACTCTCCCTCACTACTCACAAGTCTATTCTGTTCACTTAGCTATTCTATTCTCTATATGTTCAAAAGATACAAAAAATGTATTGTAACTCTGCTCTGAGCATCAAATGTTTTTCCACAATAACACTCTTCCCTCAAAACATCACCTTCAACCAAAAGAGCGAAATGCAAGGCACTCATGTAAAACTGATTAAAAAGCATTCTTTATTTCCATCAGCTCTATTGCATTGAGACAAAAAAATATTATGCAATATTTTCCCAATCTCACCTTCCCGTGAATGTAAATAGGAGAGCAATGGGACATTATTGTAGTAAGTACGGTAAGTTGTGATCTGTGCTCGGCAACATTTTAAGAAGCCCTTGGCTTGGTGTATTTCATTTACAGGCCCAAAGGAAAAGGAGATTTGTTTGCAAAAAAAAAAACAAAACAGGAAGAATATGGGATCCACAGCTTGCACATGAGTAATATGTATGAGCAGTGTTTTCATTTCACCTTCCTCCTGTTAACATTCCCACATGCCAACGGGAGATGTTTGGCATAGTGGGGAGAGACAGATGACGTGTTTGCATTAGCCATTAGCAGGAGGGAGATTTGTAATCCAGTCTGCCCCGGTGAGTCACCGCCAATCGCTCCAGGGCTTTTCGGCTGTATCGGCTCCACTTCGGAAACAGCCGGCTTACGTTAGAATATTGCTCTGCTCATCCAGAGCAGCCTTTTATGCCTGATCATCTCAAAGAGCATTATGACTTATCTGTGCCGTGGAAGTATTTATCTGTATTTAGCTGTCAGAGCTCCCTACAGGCCCTGCCAGAGTGGCAGCTACAGTTCAGCATCCCTCTGCAAACTTCGACCACTGGATGTGGCACTTCAGGCTTGGTCTAGTTAAGAAAGTCGTGTTCAGTCAAAGGTTGGATTTGATGATTTTGGAGATCTTTTCCAACCTTTATGATTCCATGATTCTAAGATTTATTAGGGAAAAGGACCTTTAGGCATTGTCTTCTCTTTCCCCACAGAGCCTTAGCAAAATTTGACCCCTTTCCAGCTTTCAGGGATGAGGTCAAGTTGTATTCAAATTTGTGCTGGCATGTGGGCATTTTTCATGTGAAAAGAGGAAAAAAAAACCAGCCAGCACAACAATTTGTAAGTTGTCAGAGACCTTTCAAAAGCTTAGACAGTTTTTCTAGTGAGTTTTTTATACCGCTAGAGAAGTGCTAGTATTTATAGGTTATATGTGGCAGAGTCTGCCATGTTAAACCCCCCCATCAAGTAAACCCATCCTTGAGCTTGTCTGCTGCACCTGTGCAGGTATTGACGTGACCTCATCTATACATCTAATCTTAATTTCCTTACAGAAGTTGTAGAGTGGACTGATCTACTCCTTTTCAATCCTTCACTTTTCAAAGTGATGTGGTGGGATACAAGGACGTTGTCTAAGACAAAACCAGAACCAAGCCACAATTTCGCCGCACCCCCACCCCCCCAAAAATCAAATCTCTCATCTGATTTCTGGAGTGGGAGTCTCACAGTTGCAAAAAAATGATAACCTGAGTAGATGGGCTGCACTTTAGATTCACAACCCCAAAATCAGGTTCCATGCACCACAGCGGGCAGGCAACACACAGATGAGTAGTTTTTACCCAGGCAGGTGTGCTGAGCCCTGCTTGATTAACTCATGTCATCACCAGGCATACACTGTGGTTAACAGCATTTTAATTAACTCTGCACTGAGAGACAAAAGGAGAGTCTGGGTTGGTGACATCAGCACTGCATTTGACACATGTCACAGTGCACTGCTGGAAGGGGGAAGGAGCACTGCCACCCCTTCTCCAGCATTACAGCTGGATGGTCAGCTGTGCAAATAAATGATGTCTTAGAGTTCCAGTGATGTCATGGATGCAGGGCCCATAATTTCCTTCACAGGAAGAAAATTAAAGTATAAATAATTATTATTATAATTAAATAATACTAATATTGATGCCAGCTCCTTCTGGAAAAGGCAGGAGACAAATGCAGATTATTTAGCCACTTCTTTCAAAGCTTTGAGAGCTCAGCAGTATATGTTCAGGATTGTTTCCTTTCTTTGCATTTTTTTTTTCTCAAATGCAGATTATTTAGCCACTTCCTTCAAAGCTTTGAGAGCTCAGCAGTATATATTCAGGATTGTTTCCTTCCTTTGCATTTTTTTTTCTTTAATTTTTTATCAACCTCTGACAACTAAGGGGTGTCATATTTGCTCTGCAGCTTGAGGCCCAGCAGGCAGAAAAGGCTACTGAGCTGGGGTAGGGATCAGCATTTTGTACCCCAGCCCCTTTGCTGGGAACAGCATCCATGATATAGGTCAACAAGAACAGTAGATTAGTGGCATTTCATAACCACCCTCGAGTTTGTTCCTGAGTAATTGGATATTCTGGCTTTGAGAGAACACGTCCAGTGTTAGCAAATCCCAAGGATAAACATCTTGTATTTTACGATAAAGCTGAATTAACTAAAAAGCTTGAAATTGAATATCTGTGGAAGTTATCTAACCAAAGCTGGCATCTAGCTTAGAAGGACCAAATTTACTACTTCAGTGCTCCAGTTTTGAAAGGGAACATTAGGATAATACAGAAATTAAATTCTCTGGAACATATAAATTTCATACATCTTCCCACCAAGTTCCTTATTTCCTTTTTTGGATGACCTCCTGATATTTCTCATCTTTCCATTTTGAGTCCCTATTTTTCACACTCTCCATCTCTTGAAAGATCTGAGTTCTCATGGAGGGTCCCCATGGTTTTTTTCTGGATCATGGGCCTTAATGTTCACCAAAGATTTTCCTCCATGGTGCTAAGAGGCCAGCCCTCAAAATGCCTCCACTGATGGCAAATATCCACTCAAGTTCTTCAGAATATCCCAATTCATTTCTAGCAGGGCACTGTGTAAACAAGATTGGCCACCTGTTCATTCACTTTTCTTCCACCTCCAGCAGTTTCATATAAAACACATATGTACTACCAGGCAAAGTTAAAACAAAATAATTTATCCTATTTATATTGTCAAATGGAAGGGTAAAAAAAACAAAAAAAACCAAGCCAAAAACCAACTCATAGCAAAATTGAAATATTTATTTGCTAATTAAAATATACAAAGGTTTCTATTTTTCCACCCTCTGACACTGATGTACATAATCAGTTTAAGATTCCATAGAACCACAGAATGGTTTGGGTTGAAGGAAACCTTACAGATCACTTCATTCCAACCCCCCTGCCAGGGGCAGGGATACCTTCCCCTAGACCAGGGTGCCCAGTCCAGCAGCTAAAGAAAATTATAGCAAAGTTTTCAGGATAGAACAAGCTTTTGGTGTAACACTCTACATTTGGCTGTGTCCTACTCTTCAGACTCCTCCTCAGGGGAAGCAACCACTGAGTGCAAATAAAGAGAGCACCCACAGGAATTTTATGGTGACCCTTGAAGTTTCCAAGTGCATCCACAAAGTCCCTTACTAATTGATGAAATATCAGTATGTAGTGAGTTTGTTTTTAGTTGTCTGACATCACTGAGAGTTATAGCAGGGTAACGTTTGGCTCCTGAAAGAAATCTGCTCTCAAAGTGGAATTTGGGAGGGCTGGTTCAACCCCTTTTACATCTCCACAGAGTCAGCTGAGATCTCAGTTAAAAGCAGACACTTGAGTCTTTTACCAGCTGCATTCCTCAAGACTTTATGGTTTTCCCATCTTAGCCCAAAGGACTTGAAACATTCTTCAGAGTTTTGCAATAACTTTTGGCTTCTGTGAAGTAAAATACCAACTCCTTGTACATGTTCCTGCTGTTCTTACGTACTGAGGTGTACTTTGGTAGAGGTCTTTAGCCTCTCTGAGGATGGATGGCTTTGCACCCATGATGCCCCTATATCCTTTTGGGTCACATGTAAGGTGTAAACCATGACATTCCCATGTCTTCAAATATTTGCACTGGTCACTCACCTCCCTTCAGACATGGACAGGATCCCCAAATGTCATCACCCAAGCTTCACACAAGAGATCAGGTCATGAAGCCAGCATTCAGTTGCCCCTGCCGTGGGGCTGGAGCAACCTGGTCTAGTGAAGGTTTTCCCTGCCCATGACAGAGGCTTGGAATTAAATATTCTTAGAGGTGCCTTCCAGCCCAAATCACTCAGTGTTCTGTGGTGCTCCTTAATGCTTTTCCTAGCAGTGTTGTCTGAGTTTATCACACCCCCTGGGTAGAGGAGCCCCAGAGAGAGACCACCAAAGCAAGAGAGAGAGACTGGACCCCAGTCTGATCATCATTCTGTGCTGGCCTCTGCTCACAGGAAGACACCTACATCAAGGTGCTTTTATGTGGCAAACAACCACGCTCCAAGGTCAAGGTAAATCTGCTCTGGGTGCTCAGATCATGGCCAAGTTACAGAAATCCAATGTTAGTATGGGAATGCTTGACTTTCAGCCCAGTTTCCAAATCTTGCTTTTCTCCCAGTGGGCCGGGCAGAGTCAATATGAAGCTTTAATACACTTACTGATACAGGCTCTTTTGTTGCAAATATTATCTCAATCAAGTGAAATTTAGTTCACTTATCTCCTCTGGTAGATATTGAATCCCCAGCTGACTCCACTGCTCAGCTATCCAGCACGAAGGCTTCAGGAGCCAGTGAAAAAAGTTCCAGCAAGCTAAACAGGGCTGGTTTGCTATGAACTGCAAACCCATTACTGCTTTTCTTGAGCAAATACAAGCTCAATAAAGGAAATTACAGGCAGTACTTTCTTTGTTGAAAATAAGCATTCAGAAATGGTCATTTCAAGTGCAGGATACAGTTACATTGCATCTCTGCTGGAAACATCCACATCCGTTTCCCTGCCTTGCAGAAGGAAATGATAAATACAAAGTGGGCTAATATAAATCCATTCAATGATGAGAGTAGAGAAACACTTACTTCAAAATGACTCCTAAAATTACTGTAAAACTGTAAACACTGACAAGTGCAGACCGGGATGCTTTAGCCAAGAGCATGGAGACTTCCCTTAGCTGCCCAAGAAAGGAATATTTCCAGGACAGAAGAGTCCTTTGGCTGATAAATTCAGGTTTTTCTGACTCCAACAACAGGGAACTGCTCAGCATCAATTATGGCAGAGACTGCAGGTCCTGTCAGGTCACGTTCTCATGCAGTGAAGGTGGAGAACTGAGCTGGTGCCTAATTTCTGTCTAGCAAGACTGGCCCTTGTTAGAAAAAATTTAAGGTTGTGCCGCAAGAATGATTAAGCAGGTGAAGTAAGACAGAAAACATAGCGAGGGGTTTGGGGAAGGAAGAGGGAAAGCAGAAACCACAGGTTTCTGAAGGGGTGTGTCAGAGAATGGAGCAGGCTCTTCTCAGTGATGCAGAGCAACTGAACAAGATGAACAGAGAGAAATTGATGCTCAGGAAGTTCGATCTGAACATGAGGAAGAACTTATTCACTGTGGAGTGGCCAAGGACTGAAACAGAGACCAGAGAGGGTGTGGTCTCTCTCACTGAGATATTCCAGAATCACCTGGACAAAATCCTGTGCCACATGCTCTGGGACGATCCTGCTGGAGCAAGGAAATGGGACCCACTGTAGTCCCTTCCAACCTGAGCCATCCTTGGATTCTGTGATTCATCTTGAATATTAACCCAAATCAACACCAACTTCTTCGAAGCTATGTCTCTCAGAGCTACCTTCAGATGCATCTGTTTAGCAGGATGCATTTACCTCAGCAGCACTAATGGCTGTTTGCACTTCACTGCACTTCCAGCTGGGAATTCACTGATTATTCTCAATATTCACTTCATGTTGATTCATGCAAAGCACCAATCACTCTGGCTTCTACTGAAGCACTTTGGAGTGTGTTTGTCTTGAAGCACCTGAAGAGTACCTTGACATTTATGCAAAATACTTGGAAGTTTTTAAGGGTCTGTGCTGGCTGTTACAGGTTATGTTTGACAAAATGATGTTCTGTGCATGTGAACACATCAGTTAAATACTTATTATGGTTGCAGTTTAATCAGGACCATCCTTTACCCACCACAAAGACGGGTCTTTTAAATCGGAGCCTGTTTGTTTTTAGCAAGCCACAATTTGTGCAATAATCTCTTGTCATACACAAAATGAGTCGAATTCTCCTCTCATTCACTCTGAAGCAAATCCTGACTAACTCCATTGACTTGAGCACAATGGCTTTGGATTCATACCTCAAAACTGTGAGCAGATTTGGGCCTCTCACTCTATGAGAGATTGCCTGCTGTTTATATGCTTCATGGAAAGCAGCTTTGAGTCTGGCATGGATGCCAAATTAATTATTCAAAGCAAAAGAGAGGGATTTTTTTTCACAAATATTTGGACTGGTTGCACACTGTTACACATTTTGCTATTCAAAGTTTATACAAGGAATTGCAGAATTAATAGCATCTTGCATTTTGGGACTTGTCACAGGCATGAATTAGGGAGGTTTTCTCCTAAGCAAACTTAGTGCTGGTACACACAAGTATCATTATCTTGAGCTCTGAAATATCATTTATCTCTTAAAGTATAAATCCAAAGCTGAACACTGTCCTGCCTGTTCCCACAGGCAGAGTGGCCATGGTTTGGAGTGTGTTTTACTTCATCAGCTATTGCAAAAATCAACATTTCATTCTCATGCACTGTAGGAAGCCAAACTCTATTCATCTGGTGCTCCAGCTATCACTTAAAGTATATTTTTGCCTGAATGCTACCAGGAAAAACCACCTTAGTTCTTTGCTGGAACAGTAAAGTAGAATTAGCTTAGCAATCAACATCTTTGTTATTCAAGCTTAAATTGTGTTGGAGGAAAACACTGCGCCTCAGGGGAGAGACACACTCACAACAGAAACCTGTTCCATTTCCTTCATCATCTCTTGGAGGCAAGAAGGACCTGCTGGGACACGGGGTGTCTCTGAGTCACCTCTATTGACAAGAACATTAGAAATTTCTGTCCAATGGGAAGTGTATAACACAGCCTGGGTAAAATATGGAATCGATTTTATCTGCAGCACTGAACAAAGCCTGCGGTAGAGCAGCGCGTCTGCAGAATGCAGCTGGAAGTAATTCCCTGCTGTCTATTATGTCTGTGATTAGAGGGATGGAGCACCTCTCCTATGAGGAAAGGCTGAAGGAATTGGGATAGTTCAGCCTGGAGAAGAGAAGGGTCTGGGATGACCTTCTAGTAGCCTTCCAGTACCTGAAGGAAGCCTATAAAAAAGCTGGGGAGAGACATTGGACAAGAGCCTGGATTGACAGGACAAGGGGAAGTGACTTCCCTACCAAAGGCCAAGGTTAGATGGGATATTGGGGAGAAATTCTTCCCTGGAAGGGCTGCCCTGGCACAGGGTGCCCAGAGAAGCTGTGGCTGCCCCTGGATCCCTGGCAGGGTCCAAGGCCAGGATAGACATTGGGGCTTGGAGCAAACTGGGATGGTGGAAGCTGTCCCTGCCCATGGCAGGGGGTGGCACTGGACAATCTTCAAGATCCCTTCCAATCCAAACCATTCTCTGGCTTTATGATTCAGTGTCACCAGGCTCTAACAAGATCCCCACCTTCTTCGAGTCACCTAGGCACAGAAAAACCAAGATCAAAGAGACATGCTCTCCTTGCTGCCAGCCCTGACCCCAATACCCAGGTAGGAGGAACAGCAATTTCAAAGAATCTTTTTTTGCCCACTCTTTCCCAGCGTCTCTGGCCTGGAGGCATTGCAGGTGTTGGATGCTGGATGTTCCCTGACACGAGCAAGGCAAGACATTCCTCACAGCTTTTTTCCGGGGAACGGCTGAGCTGTTTTCACAGAGAAAAACACATCCACAATAACATTTTTCAAAACTGCTTGGCCCGAGGCACTGAATCCAACAGGAATGTGTTCAGGAGGGAACAGCTGGCAAAGCCACCGAGTCAACAGCTGGGAAAGCCACTGAGTCAACAGCTGGGAAAGCCACCAGCAGGTGAGGCCTGGATGACACCGTGAGCAGGGACAGCTGCCCCAGAGCAGGCACATTGCCTGCAAGCCCGAGGGGACACCGCACCCTTGGCAGCTCTTGGGTGAGGAACCAACACATTTTGCTCCTGGGAGGTGATTTCTAGTTGTGTTTCAGGTTGATGCTTGGCCTGGCAGAAGCTTGTAATAAATATAAGTTATGTGCGTTACCTATATTTATTTACATGAGCATTGTTAGATGTCATTGTGAATTACGTTGGGTGAGGTTTGAAGCAAACTGGTTTAGTGGAAGGAGTCCCTGCCCATGGCAGGGCATTGGAATTATGTCATCTATCAGGTCCCTCCCAACCCCTAACCATTCTAGGATTCTGTGATTCTAGGAATAAATAACAACTCCCTAATTTAAGTATTCATGACATGGAGTTACTAGTATTCAAATAGCACCTTAAAAGGAATTTTTAAAAAATTAATGTATATAACCATCTCACATCCTACCTCTTTACAACTAGGACATATTCTTTACAAATATGTCCTAATTAACACTTACAGTTCACAGAGAAAGTCTGATTGAGATACTACTGAAGTACAGATGTCTGTAAAACAGAGAACTCCAAACTGATGCTGAAAAATACAACAGATCTGAACATCAGGTGACAAAGTACCAAAAAGACCTCGTTTCCAACAACCACAGTCAATTACAGCTACAATGCACAACTACTCAGTGATATGTGTCCAGCCTGTCTTGCACGTAAATCCATCAACAAAAGCTGCAATTATTATTTTCACTCTTTAAGTGTTGCCACTCAGGTATTTGTGTCATTGTGTTGCAAGGGAGAAAAACATCTCTGACAATGCCTGGAGAAATAGCTGCACCCACAAAGCACTGACAAAAAAGAAATATTTCTTGGAGCAGCAATACTGAGCCAAGAGGAGGCCTTAACCAGACAGAAACATGTTGTGAATCTGGGAGCTCCATCCTGATTGCAGCTTTGACAGCTGAAACAAACCCTCAGTAAATCACCACATCCCAACAGTGATCAGAGGCTCTTGACACCAAACCCACCATGAGTCTCTGCTTTCCTGGGGCTCAGATGAATAAAGCACCCCACCTGAGGTTGTAGGATTGACCTGTGCTGGAATAAAATACTGGTTTGTCCTGGACCTCTCTCTGTACTTGGCCACTTGTAGCTCAGTATTAATTTTTGCCCAGACTTTCCATCCAGATGGAGGCAATTCTGCTGTTTTAACGGAACAGTATTCAGATACTAGTCCAAACTCCCAGGGACAGGATGATAAACAGCTTCACAGAGGGCCTAGAAGATGTATATTTAACAAAGTATAAATGGGAACAAAACTAATGATCCTTAAAATATCAGTGCAGTCCTGAAACCAGGAATTTTGATGTACCAGTGGAGGAACTGCTGTACCTGTGAGAAAAGCATCTCCTCAGTTCTCTTTCTGCAGCCAGAGAATGAAAAGCTACCTAGGCAAAGCTTGGACATTTTAAAGACATAGGAATCTCAATTCTTAAGGGAGGAAACAGAAAAGAAAAAGGGGTACAAGCAAAAAGGGAAAAGGGAAAGATAAAAAGCCCCAAATATTCTTGAGTTATTCTAATGTGATCAAGTTCTAGTCCTGCATCCTCTAAAGGTCACCTTCCTCAGAGAGGGCTCCTTGGATGCAACAGATATTTGAATCCAGACTGCTGGAATACAAGGGTTGGGGTGAACACTTCTAGGACCGAACATACTGATCTGCATTTAACATCTATTTCTCAGTGCAGACTTGTTCAGTTCCTCTCCAGGAGCTCTCAGGTATTTTCTATTCAAGTCCAAACCCAAACACTCAATCTAAAACGTACCCACAGGCAATTAAGGCTATAAAACTGAGCTCTATAAAACTGAACTCGCCACTCCATTCATATCTGATTGTTTTGGGTGTGAGGAGAGCAGCAGTGCTGGGAAGCTGCTGCTCCTGCTCGCGGGTGTGGGTTTCACATCAGCTGTGTCGTGCCTTTGGCAGCCTGGCACACACAGCTGTTCCTCGATGCTGTTTTTGGTGCTGCCAGCTGGACTGAGCCATCCCAAATGGATCATGTGTGCCTAACAAGAATGAATTCTGCATATGTTCAGGGTCCTGCCCTGGCAGAGGGAGAGGTGGGGGAGCGCAAGTGCTCACTCCCCCCAGCTCTGTGCCTGCATTTGGTCAAACACACCTGCAAAGGAAAGGCGACATCTGCAAACCTCCAGATACCAGCAAGAGCTTGCTCCAGAAGGTTTATTTACATTCATCTGCTTTATGACAACGATTTTCCATACCAGTGACTAGTGACATCCCTGCTCCAAGTCGATGGCTCATCATGGACTATGAAGAGCTGCTGTGATTTCTTGCAAAGCCTCTCTCCCTGCATTTCAATCACTCGTTTCCAATTTATAAGGCCTTGCTTCAGCATGACACCTCCAGGCAACTTCAGTTCTCCAGTGGGACTACACAGGTGTGTAGCACGGGTGTCTAACACACAGGCACAAAGATTTTTTAGCACCTACATAAAAATTACTATCAAGTGCTCCTGAGACTAATCAGCACTTCAATATCACAACTAATTTAGTATTGGCTTGTTCTGTCACACAATAGTGAACTTCTTTGATAGTTCAAAGAATCATAGAATGGCCTGGATTGGAAAGGACCTTAAAAACAACCCAGTTCCAAGCCCCCTGCCATGGACAGGGACACCTTCTACTAGACCAGGTTGCTCCGAATCCCATCCAAGCTGCCCTTGAACGCTTTCAGGGATGGGAGATCTTGTGCTTCACCGCCTTCATGGAGAAGAATTTCTTCCTAATATCTGCTCTAAACCTACCCTCTCTCAGCCTGAAGTAATTCCCTGTTGTCCTGTCATGTCACATTCTTGTAAATAGTCCCTTTCCACCTCTCTTGTAGGCTTCCTTCAGGTACTGGAAGACTCAATTAAGTCATTCCAAAGCCTTCTCTATTCCAGGCGTGTACTCATGTCTAACAAGCATTTAAAATTATCTACACTTCTCAAAATTAATATTTTCTGTGTTCATTTGCAGCTATGAAAAGTGCTGGAAGGCAAGCAGCTGATATCCACAACTCCAAGGAGGGTTCAGCACCACCTTCTCTCGGTAGCACAGTTTGCATCTCCCTCCAGATCACGAGACATAAAATTGCCACTGGCACAAAGCTCTTCTCAGAATGTTTTATGCCTAAAACCCAAGCTCATTTTAGTGTCAAGGAGAAAAATAATATCTGTCTTCCAAAGAGGAGTCTTTGTTCATCCTGAGAATATTAATCAAAGCCTCAGCTGGGGAAGATCAGTGGGCGCAGGGTGCACATGAGGTGATTTTGCAACTGATGGTTGTCTATCATAAAAGCATGAGAAACCTCACTGCAGTTCTGTGCAGAGCACAAGGACAGAGCTGGCCACTACACAGCACGTGCTCTCCTCCTCCACTGCACTGCTAAATTGCATTAAACAGAAATTAACAATAAATTCAGCGTGCCCTGAATGCTTTTCCTGTGTAACTCTCTGCAGCAGTAGCTGGAGGAACATGGTCATGACCATGGTGTGATAAATACAACACAGTAAATCCAATGTCACACATCAGAGGAAGCAATGACCGGCTTCCATATCTATTTACAAACCAACGGTGGCTGTTTCCTCTTTCCATCACCATTTGAGGCAATGCATTAACAAAAACCTGCACTTCTTGAGCAGCTTTCTTCATGTTGTGATTATTATACTGCTAAGATCACTGAAGCCCATCTTGACCCCTTGTGCAAGAAGGACAAAGCAGCAGTGTTGCAGAGAATCACAGAACCCTTGAGGTTAGAAAAGCCCTCTAAGGTTGAGTCTAAACATTCCCTGACACTGCCAAACTCACCAGTAACCTATGTCCCCAAGTGCCACATCTATATGTTTTTTGAACACTTCAAGGGATGTTGATTCCACCACTTACAGATAATATCCATAATAATATCCACAATATCCATATCTGAAACTTGGTAGGAAGAAAAAAAAAGAGGGCTGCAAAGAAAAATAGAGAATTTTACCATCATTAGGACCTCCAAAAAATGGATTGTTATCCTCTGAAGTAAGTTATGCTTCTAGGTGAGCCACATCAAAGAGGGAAGCTTGCAGGTCTCCTGAGTCATCAGCACTTCGCTGTGACATGAGACAGGAAGGAGCTTTCCACCATCTGCCACACCCTGTGCATGTCCAGGCCTGGACTCACCAAGGTGGCCGCTACTGATTCAGCCAGAGGGAAGACATATTTTAAGGCATGAAAGCAAGTTTGGAAAGAGAAACATATAATTTCTTCCTACCAACACAGAGATATCCATGGCTTTGGCAGGAGTGACCCAGAAAACAGATAGAGACATTTGGTCCCTTCCTTTACAATTCTGTGATCACAAATCTAAGCAGGAAGATAAATAATCATGCCAGTCTCACTCTTCCCTATCACAGACAAGACCTGAGATATCAAGAGAAAGGTTTGGGAAAAAAAAAAAGGCAAGTTCCTCCAAAGAGTTTGTCTCTGAGAGATACCTGAACCTCAGGCATCTGTCACCTGTAGAAGCTTTAATGATGGTTTAGTCAGCCAGGGAGTTGTATGCCTACCGCACTTTAAAGCCATTGATTCCACTGATTGTTTGTTACACAATGGGCCATTTGCACTGTTATTGGCAGCTCAAGACTGTAGAATGCTTTGGGTTGGAAGGGACCTTATAGATCATCCAGTTCCAACCCCCTGCCATGGGTAGGGACACCTTCCACTAAACCACGTAGCTCCAACCTGGCCTTGGACACTTCTAGGGATGGGGCAGCCACAACTTCTCTGGGCAACCTGTGCCAGGGCCTCACCACCCTCACGGAGAAGAATCTCTCCCTTATGTTCAATCGAACCTACCCTCTAAGTTTAAAGCCATTCCCCCTCATAATGTGGCTGCAGCCCTTGCTAAAAAGCCTCTCTATATCTTTCTGTTAAGTCCCTGTAAACATTGAAAGGCCTCAATAAAGTCTCCCTGTAGCTTTCCTAACTCTACTGTAGAAGTAACTTTGCAAACACTTATTAATAAATAACCAATCTCATTAACACCATGATCACAGGAATGGACAACAGCTACAATTTAGTTAAAAATGACCGCTATCTCTGCTTTAATTTTCTCAGATACACTATCACCCAGTCACTTGATATCTTTTGTTTTCCTGTCCCCAGGAGCTGGATTTGCCTTGTTCTTCAGTCATCAATTGAACATGATGGGGGGATCCCTTCTCTTGTTTGCTAGTACAATAAGATAAAGAGGACATCTGATGACACAGGCAACATTGACTCCCTGCTTATAAAACATGTATAACATCTCTCTTTTCTTTTTTACAGCAAAAGGAATCACAGCTTATGGACTGAAATATATCTCTGTTGAGTATTCACCAGCACCAAAGGCAGCTGACATCCTCAAAGCTTCTGAGAGGCTTTTGCAGAGGTCACTCAGTTCTCCAAAGCCTGACCAACAAGTCACTTCACTCAATGGTCCCTTGGGAGAAAAGCAGCAGCAGCCTCCAAATAAGAAACACCAAAAAATCTGCTTTTTAAAATTCAAAATAGTAAGAATAGCAGCATTACCAGCTTAACGGTAAAGGGAATAGCTGAAACCCAGTCCAACCTGGCCTTGAACACTTCCAGGGATGGGGCAGCCACAGCTGCTCTGGGCAACCTGTGCCAGATCCTCACCACCCTCACAGCCAAGAATTTCCTCCCAATGTCTAATATCAGAAGACCATGGAGAAATTATTACAAATGTTTTCTGTAGCCTCTGTCTTTGCAAATTTTTATTCCTCAAGCATATAAAAAAACGTAGTAGGATGTGGGACAACCTCCCTACCCCTCAAGGGCCGCCGCAAAGGAATCAGGTTTTGTGCATGGCCTAAATACAACGTGTCTGTGAGGGACTTAGTTCTCCTCTGCACCAGAGGAACTGAACCATTTTTCTTTTCTCAGCCATTCATCACCACTACAGAAACCATCAGCCGTAGTTAACCTAGAGCAACACCATGAGCATGGAGTGTCCTATGACCCCTTAGGCACGCTCAGTTCTCCCAGTCGCCACACACAAGACATGTTATGACTCTTATTAACTGATGGAGAAAAAACAGCGATGGGAGGTAAAGTGTCTTGTCCCAGCCATGCCCAGATCCAGTTGCTGGTTGCTGGTACCGCCCCTCAGCATCCATGACCTCTTTGCTGCCCACCTCCCTGACAGCGAGATAACCTCGCTGTGCTTGGGAGCATCCTCCTACCTGTCAAGGCTTTTTCTTTTAATCATGGAGCTACACCGTGGTTTTCTCGTGGAAGTGAGTGAATCATCTAAAAGTTTAAGTCACAGAATCACAGAATCTTTTAGGCTGGAAAAGCCCTCCAAGACCATCGAGTCCAAGCATTTCCCCAGCACTGCCAAGGCCACCACTGACTCATGTCCCCAGCTGACACATTCACACGGCTTTTAAATCCCTCCAGGGATGGAAAATCCACCACTGCCCTTGGCAGTCTGTGCCAGGGCTTCACAAGCCTTTCCATGAAGAAAGTTTTTACTAACGTCCAATCCAAACCTCCTCAGGTGTGACTTGAGGCGCAGCTCACTGTGCATTGAACCAAGTACACTCTGTTTGTGAAGCAAGTGGACTATTTATTGTAATAACACAGTATTAAGGTTTAGAGGCTATTATTTATATTTCCCCAGCCTATTTGGTTACTTTAAAACAGCCAGAAGTTCGGTGTGTTGGACCTCCTGCTTCTACATCAATCCCAAGTGTTCCACCCATCTCTTTGCTGAAATCCCCAGCATGCTCCTGCTCCTTTTGCTTGATCGGGACCATGCACCTCTGCTATGGATCCTGCTTACACAGGGGGAACCTGCTGATCACAGCTTCTGCACAGCCCCACAATGCAAATATTAGTTAGGAGAATGTAATTACAGCTGTACCACACACACGGCAAAGTGGCTTCGTAAACAGGAAAGCTCATACAGACAAAACCTGTAGGTGACACCTCAAACAGTTAAACTACTAATTTTTTAACAAAAATATTACCCACATAGCAATAACTAGTGCCTGCACCCCAGGAAGGATCCCAACAAGGGCATTTGTAGAGTCAACAGTGCCTGCTCCAGAGGGGAGATGGGGAAAGATGGAGCTGACCTTTTTTTTTGTTGTATTCATCTTCTGTGGCATTGGAGGAGTCCGAATGATAGTCCCGAAGTTCCTGCTCATACAGCTGCAAAAAATTATCATCTATCTTTCCTTTCTTGGACTTGTCACCCTTCTTCTTCTTCTTGTCTTTGCTTTTTTTGCCTTTTTTCTTCTTTTTCTTTCTGCGCTCATAGTCATCTTCATCCTCACTGCTATACTCTCTTCGCTTGGTTTTTTTCTTTTTCTTTTTCTTCACTTCCCCATCAATCTCTGAGTCCTCAGACTTTGATTTCTTTTTGCTTTTTTTCCCCTGGCATTCATCTTCCCCATCTTCCTCAGCTACATCTTCCACTACCTTCTTTTTGCTTTTTTTCTCCTGGCCTTCCTCTTCCCCATCTTCCTCAGCTACTTCTTCCACTACCTCCTCTTCCTCTTCCTCCTCCTCTTCTGTTTTGTGCTTTTCAGTCTTTTCTTTCATGTCATTGTTTTGCACCCCTGCCCTTTTAACAGCACTCTGGGATTGCCTTTAATCTTCTCCCACCTTTCCACCTGCCAAACTCCCTTAGTCCTCCTCTCCCTGCCTGGGGCTGGGCTGCCCTTGTTTCACAGTGTCCTTCCTCCCCACTGGCTCAGAATAGATATGTCCCAGAGTCTCTTCCTAACCTCGCTCTCTTTCTGCCTCTTCCTGCCTTCCTTCAGCTCCTTGACTGAGACACCTTCCTCTCTCTTCTGCCTTTCCTTGTCTTTGGGGTTTCTCTCCTTTTCCTTACTATTATTTATTCATTGGTGTGTGCTGAGAACTTTCTCCTCTTTTTTCAGAGCTGCCTCAGCCTCCGCTCAGGGTCAGTTGACAATCTGGGTCTAGGGTATCAGGACGTGCCAATCAAGGCTGTAGCTCCCTGGAAAATTGGTTTGATGAGGGCACGTGGTCAAGACGCTTCTTGTCCTTCATATGCTAGCCCAGGGCAGGGGAAAACAAAGACATTTCTCCTCCTCATGGCATGTAGCAGCTTCTGAAACCTCATGAAAAATTACTTAGTGCTGCCCAGTCATGTGGTTATAAGACAGATGGGCAGGTGAAAAAGGAGACCCACCAAGCAACCATATCTCACTGGTCTGCATTTCCTCTCCATTATTCATGGTGTCAGGTTCACCTTACTGATAACAGTGGTCTCAACTTTACACGGACTTTTTTTTTTTTTTTCTTTTGACCAGCCAGGCCAGTGACCAGAAAAGACAAACACCCTCAGGACCTCTGCCTGGAGATGATATGGCAGTAGCAATGCACACCTGCACCCAGTTCCTCCAGCCCATTCCTGTGCTGTATCTACCACCAAAACCTCCAAACACTGATAATAAACAAATACAGCTGTCAGAAGAAGCCACTGAGTGTGCAGGACACAAGGTGCCCTGATAGCAGGATGTGTTGGCCAAACAAATAGAAACAAAACTTAGGGTAATAACTGAGCACAAGCACAAATACGGCCATCTGACTGCTTCCCGGGGCAAATATTGAGGAGAGATAGGAAAGAGACGGGAAAAATAAATGATGTAACAGCACAGAGTGAAGGACACTGCAGCATAAACTGTGCCCAGCACCCCACTTGTGCCCTGGATGCCAGTAGGCTCTCATGGCAGATAAAGGAAGGACAAGCACCATGAGATTGGATCAATCTCAGCTGCAGTCAGGAGCTGGTGATTTAAAGTCTGACAGAATGAGAACAGAAAAGAAGAAACATAATATCTTTTTTCTTCTTCTTCTTCAAAGGTGCTGCTATGGGCTTTATCACAGAAAATTAGGTTTAATAAAAAACTATGGTTTAGAAAGCCATCCTGAATTTTTCCAGTGGAGATGAAGTGTACATAAAGCAAGTGGGGCAGTCAGCGTGGCATTAAATCCCGGTAACACAAGAGCTGGATTTATGGCAGGGCTGTAGGATGATGATGCAGAACCTCCTGCCACCACCCACTCTGTCTGTGGGATAACTCAGCCCACAGCTTCCTCAAGTGATAAATTAAATATGATTTGCTTGATGGTGTGCTGCCCAGGTTAATGATATACTATCGGTAAGTCAGAGGTTTCATCCATGATGGGTCTTTCATGTACATGATTTAAAACTCTTCATAGATAAAACTGGGGGCTTCCATGACCCAGCTCGAAGGAGAGGATGGCAGGAGTGTTGGGTTATCAGGAGCACAAGGAGCAGATGTTTTGATGGCAGGATGTGCAGCCCACACAGGACGTCAGTGGCACCTCCCTGGGAAGAAGTGGGTGGGGAGCACCAGGCCCAGAGGCTGCAGGGTTGATGTGGGTCTGTGCCCCCCATCTTAGCAGTTGTTTGGCACCAGTCTCCAACAATTTAATGTGGATAATATTTTAGAAAGCACTGTGTTTTTAATGGTCTCTGTTTGCTGAATGAAGTTCTTTCTACTAAGAATCAGAGTGGATTATTCAGGGAGAGCTTCCAAGTAGGTTAAAGCACAGGTTCGGGATTAAACATGAGAATGGCTTTTCCAGACTCTTAAAATCATAAAGAAAAGAAAATAATCACTCTTCTACCTTATGATACCACTCCCACTTGCCAAACTCCCAGGATGTCAGCACCACAGGACCTGCATTGTGCCTGAAATAACCTGATTATTTCCAGGTCCTTATTTTCTGGAAAGCAGCAGAAATAGTGCATCTCTGCATGTCACTTCTGAGACCAGGCATGGAACAGTTGTCTCAGCAGGCAGCAAGGGCACACTGCTCCAAAGGCACTGTCCCGGCACATGGATGCTGCCAGTCCCAAGGATCCTAGGGATCCTGCAGGGATATTTGATGATGCAGCACATTTCCGCAGACAGATGCTTTGCAGCTCACTGTATTCCTATTAGCTTTCCCCTCTCTGGGACAGCCACCAGCACACAGCAGAAATTGCAGGCGTAAATATTTCAGCTTAAATTTGGGAGACGGATTTAGGTTTTGGCTGTGGAAAAGCCAGCCCTCTCCAGCAAGAAAAGAAAAAATAAAAAATTCCACAGCACAGAATAAAAACGCGCCTTCAGAAAAATAAAAACCATGGAATCCCCGAGAAAAGCGAAGCTCTTATCTTTGTTATGTTTTCAGTAGGTACACACTTCATCACATTGAGTCCTTGAGAGCTGCTGCTCCCAACAGCTCAAGCTCTAAGCAGAAAAATGCTGACAGCAGAGTGCCACAGAATGGTTTGGGTTGGAAGGGACCTTAAAGCTTGTCTTGTTCTACCCCCTGCCATGGGCAGGGACACCTTCCACTAGCCCAGGTTCCTCCAAGGCCCATCCAACCTGGCCTTGGACACTTCCAGGGATCCAGGGGCAGCCACAGCTGCTCTGGGCACCCTGTGCCAGTGTTAAACCAACCTCACTGAGGGAAAAAAAAAAAAATTACTTGCCTTTGACAGCAGAGCTGTTGGAGTAGGAGAAATGCCTTTTTCTCTTCCTGCACTGGGAGATTCAGATTTAGGATGCTGACGGCACCTCTGGGAATAGCCTCAGGCCGGTACAGGTCCAGCCAGGGCCAAGACCCAGCTACCTTGCAGAAATATTGCAATTAATGCCTCATGTGTCATGAAGAATGATCTGAGGCACTAGAAGAACCCTGGGACACCAGAACAGTTTTCCCAGGGAGGACCACTCCTCTAAGATCACTCCAGTCTTGCACTTCATTTTGTCCTGGTGCAGTAGAGCAGGACTTCAGGTGAAAGCCACAGATAAATCCCCTCTTATCGAGCAGGCTGAAGTGATGGGGGAGAAGAGACATTTGCCATGTCTTGCTCCAACTTTGCTCCACATGCTTCCTTCGTCTGTAGTTTCATTTTAATTAAGAAGAATTGTGCCGAGAATGCTACATCTCGCTTTTGTTCTTTTTGTGAATAACAGCTGGGAGAAGAACAATAGGATTTATTGGTGCATAAAGAACTACCAGGAAAGCAACCAAGCTATCAGTGAGAACCATTAGTTACAACTGTCAACAGTATTTATATGGGTTTATACTCTAACCCCACAGTCAGCAAGAGATTCTCCAAAATCCTCCCTCCCAAAAAGGCTCAGGCCAGAACCCAGCATAGCATCATGTTCCAGGGAGACTTCTTGAATTATAACAGATTTGGTGGAGTACAAGAGGTCAAAATTTGTCTTTTGAGGTCCTGACTCACCTGTAAACTTTTTCCTAAGGTGCAGAAACCTGTACAGTGCTAAACCTGGAATCACCCATTATTAGGTAATGATACGATTAATAACAAAAATTACTATATAAATATTAGGCAATGCATCAACACACCTTTTCTTTAGTTCAGTCTCTTCTCTGTTATTCCTATTTTGCACTTATTATCATAAAATCCAGATGCCCATACCCATGTGCCATGCGACACAGCTGACACATCCCAAAGAAACATCAGAAATATTTGTTCCAGTCTCCTTCCCAAGGCAGATGCAGGGAAGCCTCCTGTTTCAGAAGTTGTTTTTCAATACATGCTGCTGTGCACTTAGGGTCAGGGAAGATTGTTTTTTCGTTTTTCTTGCTCAGTATGGGGGCAACTTTAAAAAATAAATAAATACAAAAATTGGTATCTGCATGCATGCTCTGTGTTTAACTGCTCTCTTGGTGACCAACACAGCCCGTGGAGATGAAGGCAAAGAAAGTGGCTTCAAGAGACAGACAGCAAGACTTAGGTCAGTTACAGGCAGAACACTTTCCCAGATGTTTTATGAACCAGTTGGTTTAGTTTGCCTCCCCTGTGTCTCCAGCGGGGAGTCAGGTTGAGGTATAACGAAGAAAAAAAGGGCAACTTTGACTTGCAGCTACCAGAGCTTTGGGTGAGTTTGAAGCATGCAATGCTCTGCCCAGGGCATCTGAAACACCAGGCACACAGCCTCAGATCTCTTTCTTTCTTTTTTTCTGTGCATAGTCTTGGCATTAACGCAGGCTCTACCCCCACCTCTGGATAGTTTCTTGGAAGTACTCCCTGCAGCCCGGCACATCACATACTCATTATATATATACTCACGGAGTCCATCTCCTTCGGAATGTGAATTTATTTACTGCCATAAAAATAAATACCAGAGGATTCCTTTAGCTGAGACGTTTCATTTCTTTGCCACGCACGTGAGTGATGCACAAGATTACTCCAGGCTGGGCAGAGGAGGTGCTGGGGGAGCTGCTGGCCGGTGTTTCAGCACAATCATGGCAGGTTTAATCAAACCTCACAGGCTTTCTCTTACATCCCACCTGGCTACTCACTACCTTTTCTTAATACATATATATTTTTTTTTTACTCCAGTAACAAAATCTGCTTGGGAATCCCATCGGTGGGATGCAGGGGTCCAGAGAGAGGCAGTTTGGGGATGCTGGGGTGCAGAGACCATCTCAGGCAGGCTAGGAAGATTTTAGTATGCCCCTGGGTTTCGGTGTGAGCTCGCTGCCTCCAAGCACATGGGCATATCGGCCTCTGCTGGTAAAACGGGGTTTAGCCGAGAAAAATATTTCCTAGCAAAACGCAGCGAGGTGTTAAGCGTCCCACAGAGAGGAGCAGCAGCCCCTGGCGCCTGGGAACCGCAGGCATCCATCAGCAGGGAAATGCTTAAACGCACAGAGTCCTCAAAAGCCACAAGCCAGCAGCTGCCAGAGCCATCTCCGGCTCCAGATTAGGGAAACTGCTTCACTCAAGATTGTAAGAAAAAACCTTGAAAACAGGAATAAAGCATGAAGGCTCTTAACATATTTTGCATGGAAAAAAAAAAATACATACATGTGTGTACCGTATCTTTCACAAACAGGTGACTGAAGCTAGAATCTTAAACCCATGTGGCCATAGGGACTTCTCCACAACACAGAACTTTCTCCCACTGCCTGAACAAACAGGCATCAGAATACAGACCCCACTGGCACCTCTGGCAACACCTGGAGCTCACCTGCACCTCCTGTGACACAGCCACACAGGCAGTAAATGTTGCCTGTCCACCCCTGGGTGCCAGAGCAGCTGCAGGAGCACAGAGCTCAATGTAGGCTCAACAAATTGAAAAAATGTAGTTTTAGACTGGGTTTAGGCTGGGTATTAGGAAGAAATTCCTTACTGTGGCTGCCCCTGGATCCCTGGAATTGTCCAAGGCCAGGCTGGACGAGGCTTGGAGCAACGTGGGATAGTGGAAGGTGTCCCTGCCCATGGCAGGGGGTGGAATGGGATCAGCTTTAAGGTCCCTCCCAACCCAAATTGTTCTATGGTTCTGTGATGTTCCAGAGGTCTTCTCTCTGATGAGACTTCCAACTGAAATAAGGAGTATGAAGCCCTCATCTGCTTTCCCCTGGAGCTGCTGTGCCTTCAGTTTGAAGGCTCCTTCCAGAAATGTAGGATGTGGTCCCCATGCCCACAGCCGGCAAGTTAAACTTGCAGTAATCCGTTAAGGTTTATTCACAACCATGAGCTATTTTAGAAGCCACAAGTCTAGGAAAAAGCATTTTAACACTGTTAGCATAAAACCAAACCCTTAAAAGAACAAGCATGTAAGTCTGGTAAAAGATGCCTTTTTCTTTTTTTTAAATCAATTTAACTCATGAGAGTTAAATACTGCTAAGAATTAATTAACAACAATTAAAACCAGATTGAACTGTGATTATGGCTATGATTATGTGTCCTTAAGAAGTCAAGCTGAGTGTACATGTACTCAGCAAATACAAGCTCAAAAAACCAAAAATCTCTGTTTGCAGTTTTGTGCTTAAACAGAGGGGTCTTGAAGATGAGAAGTCAAACTCTGTCACCAAAGGAGTTGTGCAACAGGGGTTTGGGAAGAATGTGATCCAAACCCTCTTCAAGGGAGTTTAGCAACATGAGAAAATGGTAAAGGGACTTATTACATATTTGACTGCTTCTCCAACTGCCTTTTAGCAAAGTGATAAGAAAGTAAGTGATAAGGAGGTCAGGATTTTCAAGTGTACGCAGGAAAACTCCAGTGCACGAGGGACTAAAGTATCAGCTAAACAGCTTAAAGGACATTATTTCTATTTAAACTTGGGGTGCAGGCAGCTCTAGCTGAAGCATTAGCTACAACTACTGGTATTGCACCTGGATTCCTACTGAAGAGACTTTCCTTAAAGGCTAACAGTTCAAGTCATGCTGATTGCAAGAGAATGAGAGACTGAGCCCCAAGACTGCAATTCACTTTTCCTTCTGATCACAATATAGATTATCCCAGCCACCAAACATAGGAACAGTTATTCTGAGCACCTTCTGTACCAAGTACTTGAGCATCCCACCCATGAGCCTCCATCATCTTGTGCAGGGTTATTTTAAGTCTCCCCCAGGAGGGATCAACCTACTTCCTTGCCTGCTAAAACTTTCTGATGTGACTGTTCTGCCAGAAGACTACAATATCCAGTGTTTCCTGAGAAGACCGTGGCTCACGTCAGCTTTAAGTGTTTCAAAGGACACTGTTCTTTCCCTGCAATGAAGAACACCACAGATCGCAATGAGAGGCAGCAGCAGAAGGGGCAGGGATGCCTGGAGAGAAGCAGCTACCTCCAGACAGTGCAGCAGGGGTAAAGAACCCCTAAGAGTTCTGTTTTGCGAGGTATTGAGCACAGTGGGATTTAAAGCATGAGTTGAACCACTGACATCACTGGGATTTATCAATGCTGAAGCACCAAATGAATCAGAGCAGGTTCAGCAATCCTGAGGGCTTTGGTTCTGTCCCAGGGACATGCAGCACATCCCTGCTGCACTCGGGGGGGCTGCTCCTCCCTGGCATCACTCTGCCTGCTCCTGTACAGCTCCCACCCACCATAGCCCCAGGAACCAGGTGCAGCACCAGGTCCTACTCAGCTTCTCCCTTGCCAAGGCACTGGGACAGCTCAGAAGGGGGAATTTGCACCCATATGAATTCATTCCCTACCACCCTGTCAAACCCACTGTCTGTGGTGGAGGTCAAGCACCATCCCAGCCCAACATCCCCCAATTTTCCCCTTCTCATTCCAGTGCCATCTTAGGCCAATATAGATGGACATCCCAGCACCCACTGCCTCAGCCCTGATCTCCTTCCTTCCCGGTTCAGTGCTTTTTACTCCATCCAGAAGAATGATCAAAGTCACCCATGAACTCGAAGCTGGGTGCTTTACACATCTCTGCCCAGCTCGGGGTAACAGCTCTATATCCATCCACATGCAGGGCTGACGCTTCCACTGGAGAGAGGAGATTTGAAGGGAAAAAAGGTATCAAGGGTGTCAGGTCCACACTTTCCTGCTAATTCCTACCAAAGGACCAGGCTGCCTTTCCATCCATCTTCTCACTGCATCATGAGCAGCACATCTTTGCTACTCTGATCCACCACCTGCAGAGTTAATAATCTTTTTCATTAACCTGGATGCTCTTGGGACTAGATCTTCCAGCAAAAAAAAAAAAAGCACTATAAAACAAGTTATGAGCCAAAGGGCGTGTTTAGGGAGCACCCATGTGGGCAAGTCTCCTGCAAATTGACTGACCTGCTCCCACCTGAGCACTCTGCTCACAGGCAGGCCAGGAAAGATATTCTCTCTTGGATTAAGAATAAATACACCTCTTCCTTTGAAAAGCATATTAATTAATGGCATTCATTAGGGAGGTAGCCAGGAAACCAGGTAATTTAATTTCTTGAGTACACAATGTCAGGAAAGATAATGGGCCCAACGCCAGCGCTGCAAACAAGGTGAAACCTCTTTCATTTATTATCTGAGAGGTGGGGAAGTCAAGCATGAACATCAGAGTGTCACTAGAGAAACCAGATACTCTAAGCAAGTACTAAATTATCCAAATGAGTCCATTGCATCTATTGCTGTCATGCGCTGCCTGAGGGAGATGGGAAAGCTCTCCCAGCAGAGCAGGGATGCCACGGGCCCGTGCTCTCCTGCACGTGAGAAGGTTCACAGGGCTGGGGACCACACAGATAGACAAAAACCATAGAAGGGAAAAAGAAAAACCTACCAGGCAGCAATTTGCTACAGGAAATCGTGAGTACTCCCTCACACAAATAGCACATCCAGCTCTGGGGATCCTCAGCCTGGGAAAGATGTGGACCTATTGGAACAAATCCAGAGGAAGCCACAAAAATGCCCCAAGGCTGGAGCACCTCTGTTCTGGAGACAGAAAGCTGGGGGTGTTCAGCCTGGAGAAAAAAAACTCCAGAAGAGCTCTGGTTTTCTTCAAATGTCTCAGAGACCTGAAAGACAAACCAATCCTTACAGAAAGTAGCCAAGCCCAAAAGCCTTGCCACCCCTTGAACGGATAATTTTGGGCTTGAGGTGAGGGGAGATAACAGATTTATTACAGCCACGTGCCCAAGCTGATTTAGCAAAACAGGGACAGAAATATGAACAAATGAGTCCCATCTCACCCCCTTCCTTGGCACAAGTGTTGACCATTAGCACCTTGGGCTGTCACAGCCTTTCCTTTCCAGGGACCCTGCAGTGGTCAGTGGAAGTGAGACTGCCTCAAAGCAAGCGTGTACGGGGCAGTTCCCCTTCCTTTTCCATCCCTAAAAAAATGTAAATGTATTTTTTCCTTACTCTGAATGATAAGCCACCTCAGTACATTAATTTCTGTAATTACCATCATAACAGTGCACCACTAAATTATCCTAATTCATAAAAAGGACTGTGTTGCAACACTATATCCAACCTGGGGAATATATTCTTCCCTTTAGGACAGGTTTGAAATTACTTTTGGATATACCTAAACCCTTTAAAATTGGAATTCGAGCAATTTCACTGAAACCATGTTTGATTTCTCTATCCAGAAACAGAAATCCTATCCAGCACATATCTCCAAGGGAAAGTGTTCCTGTTATCCAAAATGGCATTAAGATTTAATACAAACAACACAGTAATTTAGCCTTTTAAAATTCAATAATGGCTCCTCTGATTTGATGCAGAGTGAAGCTGATTGCAGAACTACTATTAACTTCAACAATTTGGCTGCAAGCTTCCTGACAAACTCAAAATTACATCCAAATCACACAACATCATTTATTATGATGTAAGCTATTATACATTAAATTAAAACCAAAGCTTGCAGATGTTTCTGCAGCTCTGTTTACTTAAAAGTTACACAACTAAAGAACACAATTTTTAATTTTTTTTTAAATTTAAACCTATGCACAATCTTCTGAATCCAAGTACATTTAATATTCAATGCAAACATGGAATCATAGAGACATTAAGTTTAGAAAAGCCTCCAAGATCACTGAGTACAGCCATTAAACAGTATGATCCCAATGACAATTTAGTGCTGCCAAGTGAAGCCACTACCACTGTTGGCGTTTGACAGCAGGAATAAGTGCGTTCAGAGTTCAGACCCATAACTGATGTAATGGCAGTAAATATGCAGACCCTGATGCATGTCCTCCAGCTTCAATGGAGTTGACTTTCCAGAGATTTCATAGAACTCTCGAATGGTTTGGGTTGGGAGGGACCTTAAGGTTCACCCAACTCCTGTGGGCAGGGACAGCTTCCTCTACCCCACAGTGCTCCAAGCCTCGTCCAACCTGGCCTTGGATGCTTCCAGGGATGGGGCAGCCACAGCTTTTGTGGACACAACCTCTCCAATTCCTCTACCAGATCCTTGTCTTGGAGACCAAGGGAGCAGCAATGATTCAGGCCTGTGGTCCCCAGAGTGCTGTTGAATCCACGGAAACGTGCAGCAAACATCCCAATCCTGTAAATCATCTTTGCCCTGCTTGCTTAAAGAGAAGGATCTAATTCAATAATCCCAGAAGGGCTCAAATACTCAGCTCTTCAGATGCTGCCAAATTACCTCTGAAACTATTCTATTGATTTCATCTCCCATGTGCCCATAGCCTCCTCGAAACCTGCGAAAACATTGCTCAGTCTCCCTGACTGCCCCTGATCCTCCTCTCCCGGGGAATGGAGCAGCTGCGTGGCCCAGCCCCACCCCTGCACATCAGAGAACAGAAATTTCCTGGTAGCAGTGCCCAGACACACCTGTGGTCTATACCTTAAATACTTTCCGTGCTGCAAATGTTGTCTTAGATTTTAAGATGGTTGTTAACAATGTAGCCCTGACCAGAGAAGCCACTCTTTCAGGATAATAAGGAGAAAATTGTCTTTATTTGTAATTTCATGGTTGCTCTGCAGCGACATTAGTGTTCCCAGTTGGGATTGGGTCCCCGCTGTGCTGAATGCTGCAGAAACCACGTTGAGAGGGAAAGTTCTCACCCCAAAGGATCTGTGTAGGCAGGAGGGACACAGAACTAATAGGAAAAGGGCAGGAGCATGGCCACCAGGTCACCACAGCCGAGATGGGGACACCTCCTGACTCCATCACCTGTCCTGCTTCAGTAATCATTGAGTCACCAGAAATAACACACACTAAAACCCCAAAGTTTTGGATGTTGAGCAAAATGCACCAGCCATCAATGAACCACAGCTGAGAATCTTATGCATTAGACTCAGAGAGGATGGAGAGCTATAAACAGACACAGAGCTGCTGGGATTTTATTTCCTTTTAAAATAAAATAAAAATTATTAAAAATAAAAATTAAAAAAACCAGCCCAAAAGTCCCCATCAACAAAACAACCACAAATGCACAAAACCCCCAAACAAGCAAGCAAACAAACAAAAAAACCAACAAAGCTTTGTTTTTGCAATCCTGTACAAACGTTGCATTCTGTTACTCTTTTCACCCTTCCAAACACTAATCATTCCCAGAAAGCTTACAACAAGGCAGGATTTTCAGAACCTGATGTTTGTAAGGAACCAAAAAAACCCCTTCTGCAGTTCTTTTACTGACTGGAAATGTTATGAATCCTACAAGCCCTATCCAAACTCTGATATGGGATTTCAAGTGGTACCTGTGAGTCTGCTTAAACACACACACGCTGAATGGGTTTATTTCTCTTTTTATTCACATCAAATCTCTGAGTCACCCTGGTAGCATTGTCTATCTTTCATAATACCATCCTCATCCACCCAATGCTCCTTATCTTGAAGAAGTATTAGGGCTTTGCAGCACACAAACTACTCTAAAGAGGTACTGAAAGTTGACTTATAGCCAAACTTTCCTCTCTCAGATATTTTTTCACCTCTATTCTTGTATCAGCCATAAAATTATCACCACTTTTTTTTTTTTTTTTTTTTTTTTTTTTTTTTTTTTTTTGTGGTAAGAGCATTAGTTTAAAAGATTTCTGCTGAAGAGGATTAGAGACGTTGTTACAAGCTGCCAAGAATCAAGAGTGCAAGTGTATGTACGTGTGTCTGGGAAAGGATAAAAGTAAAATAATTGCAGCTGAACTTGCTCAGATACCAGCAAATAAATACAAAACTTTCTATTAAGCTGACAAAAAAAATAGAAAAGCTGTCAGAGATACAGGGATCTGAACCTAACCCAAGAAACAGCAATACCCCTTATCTGTCTGTGCCATGGATTTACTCTCATGCTGTCAGACTTGATCTAGCTATTTCCAGCAGGACTCACTGCTTCCTAGACCTTATCTGAATATGACTGTAGGTAGCTGCACGTGTGCAAATAAATCTCCCCAAAATGCACTACTGAGTTCCCTCCCCAGGTACCCTCAGCTCCTTTCCCAAGCCCCCTCTGTGCTATTTGTCCACAGGTGACTCCATCACAGCTGTGCAAATGCTCTCCCTCCTGTGAGAGTGGCAAGAAGCAAACACTCAGGTCATAAAATCCCAGAGGATTTGGGTTGGAAGGGACCTAAAGCCCATCCAGTCCCACCCCCTGCCATGGGCAGGGACACCTTCCACTATCCCACGTTGCTCCAAGCCCTGTCAAACCTGGCCTGGGACACGGCCAGGGATGCAGGGGCAGCCACAGCTGCTCTGGGCACTCTGTGTCAGGGCCTCAGCACTTCAAGACAAAACCTGCCTGGCCCCCTCCTGAAAAACCACCAATAAATTCTGTTACAGCCCAGGTGAAGGGCAAACCAAGTTTAACACCAACTTGCACTAACACTTCCCATGGTAAAAATCTGGATTTTAGTCTGGTGATTCCACACCTTGCTGCTCCGTCCTGAGACTGGTGAGACTGGATGGCAACACTGATACCCGTAGGTAAATGTCAGGGATTTTAGAAACAAAGCTTCCAATATTGGAGAATTCAGCATAGTCGTGATAAAGGTTCACCATCTCCCCTGGCACGTATCTTCCGTGTCTGGCTTCAGCTTCCAATATCTTTCGTGTTGGCATGTGCCAAATTCAAGCAAGACTGCCTTTGGGTGCCCAGGCAGGCACTGGCACAGAGACCATGCTGAGGTAAACCCAGGTGCTTGACTTTTCTGCTTTCAGGCACATTTCCAAGCTTTTCACCATAACTGTTTGAACTCTATTTCCACAGGTACACTTCCCACTGCAGTAGGAGCTCATGGTTAACTTGCTTTCACACTTGTAGACTTGCTTTATGTCACTGCATGTACTGACAGATCAGCAGAGGAATTTTTTTCATTTTGTAAAATGTAGATCAAGAGCCAAAAGCACCTAAATCAAACCCCAACACACTCAGAAGGTTTTCACTCCTGAGAAGGATTTGCAGCAGCCCTGGAATACTTTGCCCACTGAAGTACATGTGCAGAAATCACAGAATCATTGAGGCTGGAAAAGCTCTCCAAAATCATCGAGTCCCACCATTCCCCCAGCACTGCCAAGGCCACCACTGACCCATGTCCCCAAGTGCCACATCCACACGGCTTTTAAACCCCTCCAGGGATGGGGACTCCAACAATTGCCCTGGGCCATCTGTTCCAATACTTGACAACCCTTTTTTCCTGATATCCAATCTAAACCTTCACTGGTGCAATTTGAGGCCATTTCCTCTCTTCCTGTCCCTGTTTCCTGGGAGAAGAACCCGACCCACCCCCGGCTGCTGCCTCCTGTCAGGGAGTTATGGAGAGTCACAAGTTACCCCTCAGCCTCCTTTCCTCCAGAGCAAACACTTCCCCACCACTCTGTGTTGCAGCACCAGGCATGCAGCCACCAGGAAGCAAAGAGGTGATGATTTTTTCCATGCTGTTAGTTTTCATATTAGATTTCTGAAATTACAGTTCTAAGATCAACCCTCAATATCCATCTAAATGATCACTGTGATTCTAGACAGCCGAACTCCAAAACAAAGAGGAGAATGACAGTCACTTCCATTTGCTTAGGGAAAAGGACAGCATGACAGGAGCAGAGAGAGCTGGTATAATGTGCATATATATATATGCACACACAGAGGGTAAACAAGTATCTGAAGCACTAGGACAAACAGAGGAGAAAAGTAATCCAGCCCGGCTAAGACTCTTTGCAATGGGCCGCAGCACATGAAGGACAGACATGAAATGTCAAACAGACACACAATATAAAGCAGATGAGATAGCCTGGCACAGAGAAAACCAAAAACCAACTAACCAACCAACAGACCCCAAACAAAACAAACAACCAAACCCCCATATATAAAAGGCACCTTTACAAGAGGACATATAAAGCAAAATGTTATTACTGTGTGTCTACAACCTGGAAGTTATATGTACTTGAGAGCCGAGTCCCATTCAGATCTCTGTAGAGAAAACACTTGTGAATTTCTTCTATTCCCTTCACAAAGTAATTGCACAAGGCCAAATTTTACAACTCTTATTGTCCTATCTTGAGACATATTTTGTGCAGTTTTCAGCAGGGCTAAATAAGTGTACTCAAATAACTTTCCTAGAAAACTTCCTCAGACATCCCTTGGCTGATGCTTTCCTTGGACAAAGGCCACCAGTGCCTACCAGTGTCACTTGAAGAGCAGCCTGTGTACTCCTGAGGGGCTCTGGGCAGAGATAAGGACAAATTTCCCCCTCCTTATCCCTTACCACAACAGGGAACAGTCTCCAAGATGTTTAAAACCCACCCAAAAAATCCCTGCCTCAGAGATCAGTAATTAGGACCACACATCACTGGGTATCCTCCATGCCCTGTCTGGGTTCAGTCCAGCAGTACACCCAAGATGGGCTTAAAATTAAGCCTCAGACTCCAGGGTCCAAACCAGGGATTTCCTTGGTGGTGTTAAAGCTTCTCAAAGAACAGGGAACTGCTCCAAAATTCAACCGTACCTGATCTCCAGCACATAAAGGAGAAATCATGCATATATTTGAAAGACACTCATTTCTTTCATGTGATGCTACAAAGTGGAATAATTAAAATATATCATTAATAAAGAGCCTGTGAAAGTGTAACTAATATTGATCTTTTGACAAGATTTACTAGCACACCGCTTCATGTGCGAATAAAGAGAAATAAAGCAGGAAAAGCTCCTCAACATTTACCATTTTGCCATCAAGATTTTCCATATAGCTCAACCTTCATTGTCAGGGTCAGAGCATAAAATGGTTTGGGTTGGAAAAGACTTTTAAAGATCATCTAGTCAACTTTCCTCCCCTCCCATATCTTCAAGTCTGCATTATTTCATTTAAAATATTAATAAACCTCCTGTCTTATGCTGCAGCAGTCTAACTCATGCACCCCACAAACATATGGATTTGGAGAAGCTTATTATAATCAAAGCTACCAAGTCATCATTTAAGTTTTTAGTTCCTTATTAACTTATGTAAATCCAGCTCCTTTGAGAGTGAAGCTGAGGCAGGGAGCGAACAGAGCACTCCATTGCTCTTAACCCCTATTTATGCATATTCTCACAGGCATCTTCCACCTGTGCTAAAGAACAGCAGCACTCATTTTGGATGTCACCTGTCTTCTCCTGCAGGGGATAAAATGGTGAGAGTTTGGGAGAAAAAAAAACCAATAACAAAACACAGCAAAGTGTGCCAGTGTAGCTTTTTTACCTGTCTACAAAATATCAGTATGAGGCTCAAAGTAAACAGAAGCTGTTACGGCAGTGTGCTGCATCCCTTCAGCCTGAAGGCTTTTTCTCTGTGTATTTTAACTACTTTCTCCTTACAGAGATAAAAGATTCTGAAGGTATTTTTTTTTCTCTCTGATTACAGCAGGGGAAAAAAAAAATCACATTATAACTTCTGATTATAACTGAATATTGTTTCAGCTCATTTTCTGGCTAGAAATGGGGCCTGTATACTTATAGAGTATTAAAGACAGAAAAGTGAAAACCACTACCCTACCAGCACACCCACCAGCAGACTGGAGCCTTTTCCCCAACCACATGGTGTCCACTCTTGTTCTGGAAGTGCTGAGCCAGTTCCTTCCTTCAGCTCCTGGGTGCAGATTCCTAAATAAAGCCACCTGAGGGAAGAAAAAGTTCTTCCCAAGGTCTCGGGTGCCCTCACCAGAGGAGCTCAGCCAGGAGGGGAGTCAGGGTATTTACATGTCAAAGTCAGCTGAGAGCCCTGATGGAGTTAATGAGGGCTTTAAAAAAATATGAAGCCAGCAAGGACCTATTGACCTCTAAGAGATGGTGGGGAGATGATAACAAATTATAGTTATTGTTATTACAATTACTATTATTATTATTGTTGTTGTTGTTATTTATTATATAGTATAAATTATATCATTATATACACTATAATTATATAGAATTGTATTATATATAGTATACTATATATTATGTATCATATAATATGAAATAATAATAGCAACTATAATTATAATAATTACAATGATAATATTAATAATATTAATAATCCACTAATCAGGTTTTCAGCCACTGCATGTTCGCCCACAAATTCCTTTCTCCCATTTAACTCGCTTTGACTTTCTCCATACAATACCTAGCAGATCCATTTTATCCTTTTGTACAAAGGTGGAGAAAACCTGCGGTTTCTGACTTTCAGCATCAAAGCACAGTCAAATCCCCTTCTCAAGGCACAGACCAGGTTTGTTCGATGGCGTCTATACTACTTAACTGAGGATATTTGGTCCTGAAGATAAATGGACCTTACAATATTTTTGTGCTTTTCAGCATGCAGACCTCAGCACAGATTCCCTCACTCTTTCCCAAGCATTTTCTGCTTGGGAAAAGGAACAAAGGACGACTGGGGAGAGCTGTACACGATGGCTAGCTTGGCCTGAACTTGACCAAAGGGCAGGTCACTGCTGCTTTGCAATAGGAAGAAAATCAGGCCAGTGCAGGAATTCTTAGGAAAATGTGATGCAGAAACCCTGCATCGAGGACACCATCTGCTGTTCTTCCTCAGGTCACAACTCACCAGCTGCACTTTCTATTGTAAAACAAATAGTTTTCACTGTAATTAAAACACTGCATAATTACAGAGCTGCTCTTGTGAAGATCTGGCCACCAACAAAGGAATATTTCACTAAACCTCTCTGAAAGAGCAATCTTTAAGGCTTAATAGTGAACTTTGAAGGCATTAAATTTATCAGCCCTGTCATAGTGGGTGTTAGGGGGGGTCTCAAGGTGCTCAAGCCCTAGCTGGGGTGGCACTGCCAGCCCACAGCACAGCAAGGACCAGCCATGGGTGCTCACCCTGCAGCAAATCATACCTCAGAGAAATAACTGAATTTAGACCCCATTTCAGTTCACCTGCCCCCGTTCTCTGTGCCTGTGTTTAGGTGAGCACATATTGAAGTAGTCATTGCTTTATTTGCTTTTGTAAATTCAGAAGGACTTTGAAACAAATAATGGAGCTGATTAGTGAACTCAACTGCTTCAAAGGGCTTAAGGAACAAAGTATTGAGACATTTGGTGTCAAAAATTCAAAGCTTATTATTTCTAAAACAAATACTGTTTTAAGAGAGTAATGGGAGACCTGCTGAAATAGTCAGTCTGAGTCAGACTTTGGAGTCAATAAATAATAAGAGATATTGTAAAGTAGATTTTGGAAACAGACAGCACTAACATAAATTCTTTCTCTGATTACTAACTATTTTTTAAAGAAACGAAAATGCGCCAGCTCTCATGTATTTGCAAGTTAGTCTGTTATCAAATAAGCTGTGAAGTGGAAAATAACTTAATCAGCTAAAGAAGGTGTGGGCTGATTCAAGTGTTGGGCAGGGGAGAGGAGACAAAGGGGTTTGCTGAAAGGCGAGTAAATGAGCCAGAGCTTATCAAATAGAAACCCAGCGTGTGTGAAAGATGTGGACTTAATTTAAAAAAAAACAGAACACAGGAATAATCAATATGAAGGAAGAGGTCTTTTCATTCCTTGAGATGCAAATATGCTCCAAGCATATGGAGCAGCTCCAAGCACATGAGACCAGTGCCAGCCTGCCCACCTCATCTTTCACATCCTGGATTTCCTATCTGGCAGCTGTCCATTGGGCTGGATTGGGATGTTTTGCTTTTTTTTTGGTGGTTTTCTTGTCAGTCTCATTGACTGTGATAATGAGAGGAAAAACTACTGCTCAGGTACTGCATTAATATTCTCATAAAATAATAAAATCTGTGCTTGTGAAATTTTTGTATTTTTTCATGTTGTTTGCTTAGCATCTCTTCGATCTGGCAGCAGATACGTCTCCTGGATATATATTCAACACCAGAGAAAACTCCCCCAAAAGACAGAAAACTGGAAAAACATGCAGACTACCCTTGGTCAAACCAGGCAGAGGTACTGGTGGAGTGAAGAGGATGTGGGGAGGTTCCATCACAGAAGGAGTGAGATCGTTGTCAACTTGAGCTGAGGAATTCAGCAAAGAGCAGAGCAACTGTACCTCATTTACACAAAACCCATCACAGCTGAGTGGCCTGGGGATGATTTCTGAGGTATTTTGCTATTAAAGCCAGACTTTCTTCATGGTTGTGAGGGAATGAGCAGGGGGAGCCATCCTGCAAAGCCAGAATAGGTGGCCCAGCATCACAGTGATGGGCACACAAGTGCTGTGAGAGGGTTCTGGCATCCCAAACTATCTCACACAGCCAGAATTTGGGGGGTTTTGAGCAGGTTCCATACCACAGGAGCATCAGTGAGCTCAAGCCATAATCAGACCTTCAAATGGTGATAGAGGCAATTGTCCTTGGGTGCATGAGGGCTCCATGATAAGCACAGGTGGAGATGTGGAACTGTGAAGGATGTGTCCTTGGGAAGATAAAGGCAGGGACAACATGCTCAGAGCAAGGAAAGAAATGAGTAGGTGGTGAGCAGGGACATTATCACCTCAAATATGAACAGTGGTAATTATAAGCTGTGTCTGGGAATGTCTCTGCACGACACTTCCCTGTGCTGTTCTTTGCATGACAGAGCTGACTACATTGATATTTTGAGTTAGATTTTAAGACAATGAAGCCCTCACACTCCCCTCAGCCCACTCTAGTCTGTAATTTCACATTGAAGAAAATCAGAGTAATCTGAAATATTTTCTGCAGCATCATGTTTATGTATATTTTGATTACTGGACTGTGGTTTGCAAAGATATTAACCACCTCTAGTTAGGATTTGAAGACTAATGTCATCCCACTCATTGTTGATCCAATCATCTTTGATGTGCCTGTCTTCATCTGTTTTCTCTTGAAGCCCTTCTCTGGAAAAGAGACCCAGGAAACACTTAAGACATATCTCTGTGTAATAAATAAAGCAGTAACATTAATAGTTAATAGTTAAGCACTTAATAACCATCTACAAAGATACGACAATAAAGTAAATTAATACTCCAGAGTCCTGATTTGTGTCTCATTTACACTGGTGTTCCAGCACTAAAACTATTGGTTTCTGTTGGGTCATTTACAGACAAGCAGTGGAGGTTAGCCTGACCTTGCATTGCTCCAATAAATACATTACAGCAACAACAGAGTTGGAGTCAGAAGGAGTTTGCAACAGTAGCATGGTGTAAATAATACATGGATATTAGAAAAGCAATTACGTCCCAATATCAGGGCCCATATCATGAGCACAAACTGCTCTGCAACATAAGCTGGCTCCGTGGGGATGAATGCCCTTCCTAAATTACAGCCTTACAGATCAGCTGGATGTTCACTCTTCCTGGAGCTTTGCAAATCAGCAGGGAGCTCCAAGCTTAGGGTCAGCCCAATTTTAATTTTTTTTTAAACAGATCTCTATAAGGACATGAGTTCGTCTTTCAGGGAGAACAAAGCCCAATTTTGGCCCTGGAAAGGTGTGGGATGATACCTCTGTTTAGCTCTGGTGCCTCCAGGCTGGTGCAGAGGAGGGAGAACAAAGGTAGGACGATGATCAGGAAAACTGCAATCAGGCTGATGGCTTTTGTAGGGATCAAAACCAATACCTGGCCTAAACTGATAAATCTGGGGCGTATTTCTACTAAACAGAGCCTTGGCAAGGAGTCACGTTGACCCTACACTGGACATGCCTGAAGTTAGGAGAGACTCATCTCACACTAAGAATTGTTGCTTTGAATTTGCTGCAGGAGGCCTGTCTCTGCTTTTCCATCTGTAAATGGAGAATGTGAACAACACACAGCTGGGTTCATTAGTGCTCCTCAGGCTGTTGGAAATCAGTGGTCAAAGGGACAAGTTCTCACCCCTGCATTTGCCACAGTCTTCTCATGTTGGGGTTGTGCCTCAGATGTTCAACAAGCAAGATCTTGACATCAGCTTTGGAAAAAGCCAGGCTGAGCTATCCACTTGGCAGAAAGTTCATTTTTCACTCAAAAATGATGGAACATGACGCTCTGAGGTGAGCTACATTTGGTTTTCTTGTGCAAAGCCTATGATTGGGCCTAAAAAGAGGCAGTCAAGGCTAACAACTCAACCAGACCCATCCAAGTGTGTGTGATTTATGGATGGATTACAGAGAGCTGTCCTTCACAGCAAGCTCCTTTAAATAGCCATGATCATGCTATAAAATTATGTAACAGAAAACAATAGCTTTTAATAAAAATAATCTTGCTTAGGATAAGGAGGCAGGCCCAAACTATTTTAATATCATATTTCATTGCCCAGTGAATGCATCTTGTTTGTTTTTTCCTGCTTGTTGTGGGTATAGAATTAAAAACCAAAAGGCTAATAAAAATGAAAAAGTTGTTGAGATAAAGGTCAATTAATCCCCAGAAATCAAGTCTTTTGCTCTTGCAGCTACAAAGTTTTCTAATCATAAAAATACTTTTTTCAAGCAATAGCTTAGCAATACTTAGCAAAACTTTACGCTAGGGGTGGCCAAAAATACTCAGTACAGGAGATGGAAATTATCTGTGCCATAAAGACACACAGCTGGTGAGAGCTCAGTGCATTAAAGACCCTGCTGAGGACAGTCAGAGAGCTCAGTGCATTAAAGACCCTGCTGAGGACAGTCAGCATCTGGCGAGCTGGTTGAAAACCCACCCAAAACATTTAATGATAAGAGCTTATAAAGATGCAAATACACGCCACTTTCTTCGGAGAATGACAGAATTGCATTTGTACGTGTCTTATCAGCCTCTTCTCTGTGACAAAGTTTAGCACCAGCCTGGTAAAATGTCTGCAAATCTATTTGGGTTTAATATTTGGAGTAAATAGTGCTTGTTGACAGGACTTCTTGCAGAACAGGTTCTGTGAGTGCCCTGTGAGTGTCTGTCAGTCCTGCCTTTCCACCTTCCAATTCTTGGGCTAAATTTCAGCCAAGGCAGAGGGCTAGTCTTAAACTGCCGGATAGCAGGGTTATGTGGGATATTGGGAAGAAATTCCTCCCTGTGAGGGTGGTGAGGCCCTGGCACAGAGTGCCCAGAGAAGCTGTGGCTGCCCCTGGATCCTTGGCAGTGTTGGACCAGGGCTTGGAGCAACCTGGGCTAGTGGAAGGTGTCCCTGCCCATGGCAGGGGGTGGGACTGGAGGAGCTTTAGGCCCCTTCCAACCCAACCTATTCCATGATTCCATTATATTTACCACCAAATACAGCACTGGTTCATGTACTGCTGCCACAGCAGATCCTGAAGCAATGAGAGGGCACCACGACCTCTCTGCTCCCGTAAGAATGGAAAATCCAGGGATATCCCTCCATTCCCAACACCTGCCTTGCTCCATACAACTCACTGTATAAGGTCTCAAGGCGAGAAAGACCAAAGGGCCATGAAACCATGAGTGCTAAGGAGAAAGAGAAATACATGAAAAATGCATCTTCTGCAGAAGGTCAGACCAAGCCTGGTCCCGGGGCTGGTCTGAGAGTGGCACAGGGTGATGTGCAGAGCCTGCTTCCTCCTGTCTCCCTCTGCTTCTGGGAAGAAAAGGAAGCAGAAAGATTCCCTCAGGCCATAAATAGCAGCCTTGAGATTGCTGCAGACCAAAAGTTTTCTGGAGTAATGTCCTCTGGCAGAACCACATCCGTATTACCTTCTCGAGAATGCAAACAAAATTCCCAGAAAATGGCAGGAGGAGCAGTGAGACTCATCCCACTGGAACAGGAAAAATAAGGTGGTGAACATAGCAACCTGCACTAAGATATTTAGATGTTTAAATTAGGTACTATGAAAAAATTTTTCATGGGAAGGGTTGTAAAGCATCAGAACAGAGCATCTAGGGAAGTGGTGGAGTCACCATGCCTGGAGATGTTCTAAAAATGTGTGCACATGACACTTGAGGGCATGGTTAGTGGTGAACATAATGGCGGTGCTGGGTTGATGGCAGGAATTGATGATTTTAAAGGTCCTTTCCAGCAGTCATTATTCTATGATCCTATACTCCCTTTGGGCTGCACACCCAAATCTCAGCCAGAGAGAGGGGCACGTACATGTCGAGCCACCTGGCCTCACTAGTTCTGCACAAGCAATTGATTGTCCATAAAGGACAAAGACAAATATCTGGAGGTGGTTAATTCTCATTCTCACCACCATCCACAGAGCCTATTCAATCAGTTTCCACATAAGGAGAAAATGAAATTCACCACTATTGCAAACCCTTCCCCAGTGTTGCCACATGAAGGAAAGTCTGTGAGAGATTTATTAAAGATGTGATTGGAGAGACAGATCCCAAACAAAAAACCCCCAAAAACCCATTCTGAGTACAGAGTACTTCATGAAACACCTATATGGGAAGTCAAAAATTTCATTAATCCTTTCAGGTGGAAGGGACACCTATTCCATATTTATCATCCTGCACCACATGCTCATGGAAACCCCAATGAGCAGGGCATTAGGGACTCAGTATTTCATTTTATCACCTGATGGTGTCTGTGTTGAGCAGGAAAGACGGCAAATTATTTGCAAAATTATCAGGCTCCCTCAGTGCCTCAGCACTTCTCAAGGGAAATAACGTGATTAGGAACATGGATGTCACCAAGACTAACCTCCACTACCTGAAAGGCATTTGCCTGCCTGACCTGAGTGTAGCCCACAGCTTTGCCAAGTGCCACTGAGCAGACAAAAATGCTCTCATGAGGCTCCAGATATCAGCTCAGACACCCCAAAGGCATTTCACTCACCTCATCTGAGGGAAGGATGAACTTCACTCTCCAAAATCTGACTCTCAGCCCAGCAAGGCAGAAGGACTGCTAAAACTGGCTGTGTGGCAGTCCTGGCTGTTAGTCCAGCTGACTAAATCTATTCCTTGCAAAAATAAACAAAAGATGCCCCATGAAGGGAAAGCAGTGGATTTTAGCCCTTATTATTTCTAAAGATGCAACAAAACCCAGTGAAAGCTGATTTTAGTTGATGAATTTTGGCATGCCCTCTCAGGCCTGGCAGCACACCTTGTATCTGGAAGACCCTTAATTTAGCAGCATGTCTGGTGGTCTCAAAAGGCAGAAATGAGTCCCAGGAATTCAGTGGAATTCCAAGACTCCCTTGTCCTTCCCCTGCAGGACCAGCTACCTCAACAGCAAGGACCTCCATACAACCCAGAGGTTCTGTTATTGTCTCTGAGGCCTGCAGAGGTCTATATTCACCTTCAACACAATGCTCATGCTCTCAGCTCTGGGCTAAAACACGAACTTGCTAAATAAAAAGTTTTAAGGTTTAGAAAAAAGTGAGTGGGACCTGGAATCCTCCCCATCGGCAGCTTTAGCACTGACATCCTTGTAACCAGCATCTTGCCCACCTACAAAGGTGCCTGTGGCAGCACTTTATACACACTTAATGTAGTATTTAATCTCTTCTGTGATGGACAATAATTTCTTCATGGATTTCAATGTTTATTCCTCTAGCCAGATCCATTGGGATGACCAAAAGATGACTGAAGATGTAGAGTGAGAAAACAACTAAGTGATAAAATTACGTCACTGCTAGCACTTCACCACCCAGGAGTAGATTTGGGCTAGCAGTGCTAGGGGAAAAAAAAAAAGGAAAGCAGAAAATTAAATAGAGATTTGTAAAACTTTTCATTCCAAGAGGTGCTCCCTGCCTGTGCTGGGAGAAGAGAGGTCAGTACCTGCCCTGGCTCCGTCTGGCAGGGCCCAGAACCCAAACACATCTTGCTGGGAGCCCTTGGGAGCTCATAAAAGCAGAAGGAACCACTTCATCATGACCACAGAGCTGAAATCTGACACTCAGTACCACTCAGCATTGCCGAGGCAAAAAATACAAGCTGTCAATGCTTGTCTGAGGGAATACCCGCAGAAGGGCCATTTATTATTTCCCCTATTTCTTCTGCTGTTTCCCTAAGTGCCCACTTCTGGGCACTGTCAGACTGTGGTGAAACATCTCTGTAATTCACTACAGCTTTTTATGGAGACTTTCTCGGAGCCAAGGCTGCAAATGCCACTGAGGAAAATGACGGATGCTGTAGGCTTTAGGAAATTAACCATTCTCTGATTGCTTGCTTAGCCGAGCAATTTGCAGTGTGATAGACAGAAATTATATCATCCAGTGTCAATTTGTCTATTCATTTTTCCCTCTCCACATGCTTCCTCTCCTTGATTGAATAATCACTAACAATAATCACAAGCATCTGGGGGAAGGAAGTACATCCATCAGTTTTAATGTCAGCAAGAATGAGGGCTGATTCCTCCAGCATTTACCATGGCTCTGCATCTTGAAAGTCATTTACATTTTCCTTATACCAGCACTAATACCCAGATTGTATTATTTCTGTTACTTACTCCTATTTCAGCTTATAATCTAGGAACAATAGAATGGCAATTGGGAAAATACCCAGTTTCAAAAAATAGATGGTTGTTCCATCTGCTATCATGTATTACCACAAATATTTTCACATCTATCTTTTAATTCTCTCAGAGTACTGATGGAAGTGTAAGCTTCAAAGACTGAGGCTGAATAAGACAGACCAGCTCCAAAGAAGATGATTTTATATGAAGGATGAAAACAGTAAAGAACAGAGCTGTTAGGAAGGTGTAAGTAGGCAAATCCCAGGGATTGCAAAAGCTTTTCAAAGGCTGTCTGTGCATAGATTACTACTTCCAGTAATAAATTACCTTACTGTGCCTAGATATTTTATAGACAACAATCCAGAATATATACTGGATATTCAGTGATCAAAATACCAAATTCTCAATTTCTATCATTGCATAACCTTAAATATATTTTTATATATCTATAAATGATACTATATCATCGTATAATTCCACAGTGGCATTCTCTAGTTTTGTGAACCGATTTCTACCAGCTGAGCTTTCAACTACTCCTGTTCAGAGACACAGAACAACAGAAAATACAAAATCAGTTTGAAGGCACAATAAGTGGTCCAAAGATTGCTTTTCCCAGAAAACTGTTAAAGTGGTTTGTTTATTCAATAGAATTTAATCATCTTTCAAACACAGTGACACAGACAAAAAAAAATACCCTGATTACTATTCTAGTTATGGCTTACAGCAATTGATAGGCTTTCTATCACAACCATAGTACAGCTACAGAAACAATAATAAGCCAAAATTACAGGGTGTAAGGTTGACAAAAGAAAGGTCAGTCAAAGGACACAAGAGATTAACATCATCATAAAACCAACATGACTCTGCATGGATTTCTCCACCCCCACTGACACCGCCTTACAGAAAAAACAAACATGAACCAGCTTTTTTTTGTCATAGCCCAAGCTGCCCTACAATGAAGACACAAAGTTTTACCCCAGTTTTCCCAAACTAAGCATTTTTTTTCCCACCAGGTGAAAACCAGGGGTATTTTCAACAGGCAGCAGCTGTTCAATACAATTTACGTGGGCTCAATGCAGAGATTTGATCAGGGACCTCATGGCTGACAACAAGGAGGGCCCAGAAATGAAGCAAAAATCACCAGATTTTTGTCCTGTCACAGAGAAGGGAATTTTCATCCTTTCATCATCTCTAAGGGGGCAGGCTCTCAGGCACACATAAGTGCATATTCCTTGGCCAACACAAGGTTAACAAATAGGGATTAATTCTGCCTGTTCCACACTGCTAAGAAGGCAATAACCAGTCTTCACAAGCCGTATGGAGCACTGGAGATACTTCAGTGTCTTGGTCCATCAGACAGCTTCAGGTACAATAAACATCTCGAGAACCAGCCAACAGAGTATCTGATTTTTCTGGCTTAATTTGTCACCGTTTTACATGCTAACACATTTTACAGTGATTAATACAGTTAAAAATGTACATCAGCTTACCCAAAGATCAAACACTGAGAACATCTATGGCTTCTAAATAGAAAGTCAGACACGTTGGTAACATATTTACATCTTTCAATTCTTGAAGCACTGAGGCAGATCTGTCTTTCTTTAAGCTTCCCACTACAGCCCAGTCCCTCATTTCCGATGTTTCTTGGATGCTCAGAATTTTGGGGAGCACTGGAGGTGCTGACAGCCTGGGACACAGGCTTCCTCAACCTGATGCCTCCTGTACATTTGGATTTCCCTTAAGTTTATTTTAAAAAGCACTTAAGTACAATTTTGAATAGAATTCTGGTTTTTTTAATTTTTTTTTTTTTTATTTTGAATACCATGCAGACAACGCAAGGATGCCCAGCAGGCTCACCCACATTAGACAGGATGATAACAAGACACAAAATGGTAATAGCCTGGGAGGGTTTTTTGGGAGATGCAGGTTATTGGCTTGACTTACAAGCACTGACGTAAGGCCTGAATTCTCTTTCTACTGAACCCAAATGTGAATGTTGTGGTGGCTTTAAAGGTAGTGGGCTGCATCCTACCTTGGACACATTCATATCACTAACAAATTCCACGCTGGTACTATAAAGCAAGCAGAAAAAAACCCTCTTTTCCTGAGGCCTGTGGTTCACATACATACTGCCAGGTACAGAGTGCTCATGTATGATTTACACTACCACGATGAAATGCTTTGCATAGATGATTTTGAAAGGATGATTTGATGAAATCTGTAAGGGAGAGTGACAGTCACAACTCTTCTGCTTCCAGAGAAGCTTGTCCTTTACTCACACCATTAAAAACATGGTATTGCTACTGCACTGTATCTAAAGCATATTAAACAGTGTATCTGAAACCAAGTGAGGGGAAAATAAGAGGCTGCTCTTCTTGCCCATGATTAGGGCCTGTTTCTGGAGCACACCAAAACTTCCACATGCTTCACTGGGTTTTGGAAAAGGCCCTAAGCATAAATACTGACTTCTTTATTCCTGAATGAAACCTCAGCTCACTCCGGAGTTTCCCAGGGAACTTGGCCCTTTAGGAATTGTTCAGTTTTGCTGTTTCCTTCTTCCTATACTTGTAAAAGCCCCAAAGCTCTCTGCACACTCAAATGTGAGTGAGATCGGGGGAAAGGCCCATTTCAGAGCCCTCCATGTTCACTATCCAAGTGGACAAGTGGACAAGCCACCTGGCCTCTGAAGATCAAAAGGGACAGATTCCCCACCTCTCCATGTCTCAGTGTTTTCCCTGCCTCAGTTTCCCTCACACATGAAGCAGAGATTGCTCCTTGCTGCCAGAGAGGGCTGAGCACAGGCAGCCCACCCACACAGCTGCGTCACCACCAGCGCTTCTGCCTCCAAGGCCTGAGCAACACTTCCACTGAATCACCAAACACCCACAGAGGGGACTATTCTTGGAGCTGATTTCCTTCCGTTTACTACATCTGGCCATCCCAAGTCACCTTTAATTCATCATCAGCCAAGCCTGCAAGGGGGTAGATTTTTCGAGCGCTGGAGGAGCTACCCCTGATTGCTGCAAGCTGTGAAACTTCATCTGTTTTCTCTGCCATGTTATTCCACAGCACTAAAGGCTCTGGAGCAGCGTTGTACTTGCAATCTCCTATACTCCCTCCACATTGCTTCTCCAGGAGACCACAGACCTACTCAGCACGGTGCCTCTCCTCCCCAAGACAGCAGCAGGACAAGCTGTCATGGCATGGTTCTCCCTTTTGCAATTCATGAGCTGGCTTTGACGACTCTGTTGCAATCACAGGAAATATGCTAAAATATTATAATGGCCCTATCGCCATTGAAGCCATTCTGTCCAACAGCAAAGTTGGATTTCATAAATCAAAAGCAATCAGCTAAACTATTCCAGCTAAATACTTCCTTCACTTTGATGAAAGCACTGGCAGATTCATAAGCCTCCTTTGTTGACCTGACAATAAAGTCAAAGAAATCCTAGTTATGTTTTTCCAACTGAACTTGCATTGCCAGTGTATGCAGATGTCAGGGACTTCTTAAGGGATTCTCCTAAATAATATGAGGAATTGGGGATTAAACCACATTTTCTCTCTCCCTGTCTCAGGCCTCATACCCTTGGCAGCAGAGCTGGGATTACAGCTCAAACTCAGGATGTGGTACCAGACAGCTGACAGGCTTTCTTCATGGACAGATCAGAATTTTGTGGGGGGAATTTCTCTGGGGCCTGAAGCCTTTTCTCTGGGAAAGCACAACGTGCTACATGCGTCTTTTACTTGCAGCAAGCACACCTGGCAGTCACTTCTTATCACTCAAGTATCCCGTTGTTCAAAGGTTAAGATTGGACATTTGGAGCTTTGACCTCATGGGAGAAGGGAAAACAAAACAGCCCCAAACTCAGACAACTGATTGATGTCAAAAGAATATTTTCATATGCTCAGCACACAAAAGAATGATGGCAGAAAACAAGGAGAGTCCTTCTTTCTGCAAAAGCCCTTCTGCATATGGCGTTTCTGACAAATGCCATAGTTTTGCAATCATTTTTTGAGCAACACCTGAAAAATGAATCAGAAAGTGAACATGTTGTGACATGCATTTCACCTCGAGGACTATTTTATATATATTTCATTAATTATCTTTCTGGCTTGCAAATCACTCCTTATATCTAACTGTACACCTATGTACACCTTCACAGAAATGTCTGGGCCTGTTTCTGCAGTCCCTACACAAATAAAATACCCACCCACTTGAATGGGGGCTCTATTCAGGTAAATGTGGCAAGATTGGGCCTTTGGTGCATATGTGCAAGCATCCTGCACACACTTCTTAAAATCATTAAAAAAATATAGCAGCTATAGGTCTATAAGCAATCAAAATCTAAACACCGTAAAACTGCACTTATTACAATGAATTTACATTGCTCATTTGTATGAAGCAAACAATGGAAAGGAAATGTCTTCAACCCTGTAATTACAGATTTACTGTAAATACAGTTTTGCTTATCCTTTTGTCTGTCCAAAAGGATTCCTTGCAACTAAAAAGAGGGATTTGCACCACTTCTATCAACATATGGATGCTTCTCAAGTGCTCTCCCATCTTTTTTGAAGTGCCTTTTGCAACATATCAGACTCCTTTCAGTTGATTTTGTTCACTTCGATCACTATAGTAAAGAAAAATCTCTTACTAAAGAAGGTAACCTTAGCAGAGCAGCAGCAGCAAAGCAAACCTGAAGTCACTACTAGTCCCAAACTCAGGCAGAATAAGGAGTAAGGGCTCTTAAGTATCAGCTTCAGTGTCATTACTGTTATCATAAAGCTTAATGCACAGCGAGACGGCCAACCTCCAGTGTCACATTGCTCTCTAAATAGCACTTTCGTCACAGCACTTCATTGTCAAAGCCCTTTGCACACAAATTTACAGAACACAGCAAAGACAAAGATCTCTTTTGCATATTGAATCAAGGAAACCATTTCACCTACAGGTTCATGAGTGTGCTGCCTATTTCACAGGAAGATGATACGAGAGTGTGCTCAATAACACGCCGTGTAACTCTAAGACCTAAAACACAACACCACAAATAATATATTAAGCTTAAGCACTGGTCCTTCACCCGCCCCTGGCTGGTTTTTCCCAAGTGAGTTCTGACACTTTATCAAGGATATGGGTTACTTCTAAGGCAATCAGACCTCAGGAGTCCACTGTAAAGTCAATACACTCCCACATACCATCCAGGTCAATGCTGGCCAGCAGGGACTTTTAAAATGGTGACCATCGTGCTTTACTTCCTTTGTGATCATTTTATCTGTAGTGTGAGCAAGTTGCACAGCTCTCAGCATAGCACAGAGGATTTTAAAAGGAGCTTTGTGCATTCATGCATTACAAAATCAAAATTCAAGTCCATATTTGGATTTAAACCCTCTCCGCCCTCCTCAAAAATTACCCCTCATACAGAACTTTAAACTTCAAATCCTTGATCACAGATCTTGTAATCTACATAAAACAAGACGAGGCAACAGCCCGAGTGCTTCAGACTAAGAATTTAGATGGGAAACTCTGTTCATTTAACTATGCCAGCACAGCTGAAACAGCCAATCTCACCTGTGTGTATGCAGCCATACCAGTATGAAAGGGCATACACCAGCAGCCTACTATGGCAAAAAACTCCAGCCACCTGTGGCATCTTTTCTGCTTCAGGATTTTGCCAGCTGTAGCAGGTGAAATATTAGGTTTGGCATACCTGACAGAGCTACAGTGATGACATTTAAAGAATACACCACCAGCCCTTTTACTATCCTAACAACATTCTCAATATACAAAAACATCACATTAAGACATTTGACATCTCAAATGCATAATTTTAAAATAAGCATCATAATCTAAACCACAAAATATCTTCTCTGTATTTTAGCTTCATTTCCTGACATTAACTTATTACAGATACCTGAAAGTGTTAACTCGACCTGCACAACAGTGAATCAACATTCAGATACTTTTGAGAAGTCTTTAATAAAAATTAACAAGGAAAGGTTTTTTTTCTATTTTACGCTGAACCAAAAAAATCAGCTTGTAAAATATAACTATGTAATCCCCTTGCTCTTCATCTCAAGAAAACCTTGTGAAGGAACTTGTTTCTTCAGCAAGGACTCCAATGTGATGCTGAAATGGTGGCTGTAGGAGGAAGTGCACACATTGCCATGTGTTAGCCAGAAGGAAAGCATCACAGACAAGGAGAAAGGAAGCACACTCAGCAGAGGAGAACAGAAATGCAAGATGCAAGAAGGAAGGAGAAAGAATCTCTAAAACAATATCACAACATGATTCACACAGTTACCTGTTGCTGTGAATGGGAGTTCAACGTTCTGTTCTATCCTGGCTGAAAAAATTCATAAAGTGATTTTGTTTATTCCTAACACATCTATCTGCTGTTTTTGATCAACACTTTGTGACATTACAGAACAAAGATCTTAAGTTATATATCCCCAATAAGCTATATGCTAAAGAGTATTTTCAAAAACCTAAAGGCCAGAGAAGGGAGTGTTCAATAAAATCTGGCAATACCCCAAGGTACTCGATTGAGAAACCTATGTAAAGTCTTACAGGCTATGCTAAAATTCTCCACCACTGTTTTTCCTCAAAAGTTTGGTGCTTTTCTTCATAGTGAAATGATAACTATATTAATGTGCTCTATTTATCCCTAAATCTATTGTAAATGTACTTCTTATCTGACTTCCTTTCCAGAACAGCGTGTACCCTGGGGCACAGGAGTTTTGCTTCTCTTACACTGTTATGGACCCAACTCTGCTAGCAGGAAAGATGCTGGTATCCTAGATCTTATGGGACGCAATGCATTGAGGAAATTTATATCAAACAATTATTGCATAATCTCGGGGTGTAATAAAACCTCCTACACCTTACACAGGCCATCGAGCTCCTGCCACTCTCGCAGTGTCCCTGTCAGCTGCAGGTCCCCGTGTGAACCCGCAGGATCCCCTTGCTGTGCATGTGGAGGAAATTGAATATTTCCGAGGGCATCGCGTGGAAGCCGGGGCGAGGCTTCACGTTGTCGTAGTAGTGGTGAGTTATAAAAATCCCTGAGGGGTTCATGGGGAAGGCCCAGAAGCCGAAGAGGTGCACCTCCTCGCAGAGCTCCAGGGCCGCAGTCACCAGGATCAGCCCGGTGCTGACCCGCTTGGCCCGCACGCCCTGGCCGAGCCAGTAGCGCGAGACGTTGATGAGATACTGGGGGTGGAAGTAATAAACAGCCTGCTGGGACTCAAAGTCGTCCAGGACGTATTTGACCCGGATGGACACGTCCGTGTTGCGCGTGTTGTAGAAGGCCGGCAGCAGCACGGACGCGTTCTCGTACACCTGGAGCACGTCGTAGAAGGGCTTCCTCCACTTCTCCAGCTTGTGGAATCTGAAGGGGAGAGGGTGTGAGTGATGGTCAGCCCAGACCCAGCAAGAAACCCCCAAGGGGTTTTGCTGAAATATTTCTGACACAGAGATAATTGAGCTGATGTTTTAGTTATCGAGGGGAATGTACTTAGATTTGTAGCTACAGCATGAGCATGAAATGTAGGGTAAAAATTCAGGGGATAAAAAAATTCAGAATAACTTATTTAAACAGTGGATAAACCTTGTGGGCATTTCTGGTATCTCACTTCTTATGGTATTGTTAGAAGTATGTAATTTTTCCAAGCTATGTAGTGCACCATGCAGTGCAGAGCTGTATAATAAGGGATGAACACCAAAGCTAGCAAGTATTTAAAATGTCTAACAGTAGCACTTTCAAAAGAAAACCAAAAATCAAACAAATTATTTTTTGTTGCTTGAGGAAAGAAATACATTCCCCCATCAAGAAAGGAAAGCAGTAATGAGCCTCATGGTCCCAAACATGCCACAAGGTACCATTAGGACATTAACAAATTTAAAATTAAAATCACTGAGTCAGTCCTGGCTACAAAGTTTAACTGACATTTCTTTAAAACATGTGACAATGTGTGTTACTTTATTTACTTGATGATCTTAATTTTCCAGCCTTGATGACTCTGATTCTATGACTTCAGCATTTAGGTTGGGATCCAGTTTCTTTCACCATGAATGTTTCTAAGACATCTGACTGGGACTTGCAAGCAGAACACAAGACTTCCAGGGGAAGGAGGGCTCTGTTGTTTCGATTTTAGCTCATTGCCTTTCCATTTCCTATCATCAAAATGCGGGTTTAAGTGTTTAGCACATTTCTACAACTTGTTACTTATTCTGTGTACTGAATAACTTCAATTTAGAATGAAATATATGATTGTTACTGTTGATTTAAAGTAGGATTTGGGAAAAAATTCTGTGTAACAGAATTACATTAAAGGTAGATTTGGGGAACCAAGAGAAATGAAAATATAAAAAACCAGAAATAACCTCTCAGTGATTATACTGGGATTGACAGTCACGACATCTGTCTTCACCCCAACGTCCATGAAGTATTTCTCAGATATAGGAGGCAAATTGCATCTATAAAGGAAAGAAATTAGTAAGAAAGTTAAAAAATTCCTTGCTCTTTTTTGGGACTATAATATAGAATTTATTTAAGCATTTCTGCCAAGCAACAAATCTAAAAACAGAGTGAGAATTTAAAATTGTATCAAAACATGTTGATGCCCAAACTACACAATAATCTAACAAGTTCTTGGGGGCTGTGTGAAGACCTCTCTTGTTCCCTCACCTGTGAGAGATGACCCGTCTTTGCAGGTGTAGCCAATGCTCATTTTACTTCCTTAATAGCAATTTACCTGTTTACTCTGGCAGTTTAGGATGCGAAATGGGATGAAGCTCCAAGGCCAATCAGCCTTTAAAATCAAAGGCTTACTCAGTAGTAGCTGAGAGGTATTCAATAATTAATAAAATATATCTATAACATTGCCTTTAAGATGTTTTGGTTTATACCCAGGAGAATCTAGGCAAAATGCTCCACAAGAGACAAATCAATCCAGACCTAGTTAATCCCAAACTATCTGCTTCCTTTCCTTTTCCATTTATAAGTGTCTAACCAGCACAGTGTGATAGCAGGAATTCTGACTCTACAGGTATGCCACAGGACATCAAAGTTATTAGAGGAAATATTGTAAGATTTGCAAGCCTTGACTTTGCCCAGCCTCCATTCACCTTGGCCTTGTCCTAGATACATCATCTCACAAAATTTAGAGCATCCCTCAAGAGATGCTGAAGTTATTGAAATGCACACTCACAAGCTACCACAGTCTTTTCTTCCAAAGGAAATCCAGCTGAAAAAAACCTTCAGCATGTGTTTTCAGGGGTAAAACATTTGGCCTGGCAACTGGTTTTACATCCAGTTTGAGCTAGAGTTAGGCACTTAATGACACTTTGAAAGCTTTTTGAAGTGATCTCCAAGCCTCAATAAAAGCCATTTCTCCTAAGATCCCCGCATCTCAAAAATACTGTTGTGCCTAATTCCCAAAGTTCTCCATATTTCTGAAGAACAGGGCTGCACAAAAACAGGGAGAAAGCTGTGATGGTACTTAGGGTAAGAGATGCTTAGTATTTTCACAACACCACAGTTCAGCTGTTAGGATAATTTCTCGGTCAAAGAGAGAGAACAAGTTCGGGAGCAGAAGAATGCACAAAAATCCTTCTAAGTCCTTCTCAGGATCAAGAGCTCACATCCACCTCCCAGAGAGTCCCTCTTTATCAGGTCAGAGAACGGTTTTTAGCTATCCTTCTCATAGGCAATGCCATTTCTAGCACCATTTCCTCTGCTGGATCATGGAACTCAAGTCCCCGGGCATCCCCAGTTCCACCTAGCACTGGGCACTGCGCTCATCAGATTGTATTTGAAGAATGTTTCCAAATAATCAGCCTCAATACCTCCGAACAGGAAATTCCCACCAGGATTAAGAGTGGCTGAATTTGTTGAAGGTGATAATGCCTTATAAAAACGGTATAATCTGCACAAACAGTACTTTTTCATAAGACCCCAAAAACTCATCCCTGCCGAGAGAGCAGTCCCATTTCTAAATTCACCCAGCGTTTCATCACAGGGCCCTGCTCTGGCCAGTAGATGGAGACAGACAATAACTACTAGCAAATGCAGTTGTGGTGTGTATTTGATATACTCTGTCGTACTATAATTAACTGCTTTCAGAATTTACTTCACAGAACAATCTTGGTTGCATCCTGCTGGCCACAAGAAAAGATTTCCCCAAGTGTCCTGAAGGTATCGCTGAATGTTATCAGGGCTTCATAGGCAGCTTGTGAAATATTTTAAATTATTTCACTGGTGACCATGATGATGATTGCTGAGAGTTTGGAGTGGTGACTGGAAAGCAGATGTGCTCAGACTTGACCTTAAACACAGGCTTTACTTTAATACCAGTATGAATTTTCAAACATTGCCACGTCTCTGTGCATATTCCACATTTTGGAGATGGAGAACCAGGGGTTTCTTTGGCACAAGTAATGACATATTTATTCATATTCCAGTTCTGCCTAAACCTTTATTTAATTGTTACTGGTACCAAACACAACCCAATATCTAAGTTCTGTAATAATCTGCTCACTTTTTTTACCAGTTTTGGTACAGTTCAAGGAAGCGTAATGGTGGTAAAACAGTCCTTAAACATAAATGAGATTTGCCAGACATATTTCAGCTTCTGCTTCAAATCTTGCCATCTTCATGTGTCACATGAATTCTTCTTTCATCCATACTGATATTTGTGATCCAACACAACAGCAGGGAATCTACAGTAATTATTTAACATATATGGAGTGCACTAGGCTTTTAAGAAAAAAATTATGTGAAGCCTGGACTTTCTCACAGACTTTTTTTCACTGAAAACTAAGATAATAGTTTTCTATAAAGTTGGAATAAGAAGGAGACACAAGAGTCTGAAAACAATGAATACTGAAGGTAGGAGTTGTAAAATTTTCTTGTATGATGTCAAATTAAATTAAGACTGCACTGAAGCAAAATCTGATCTGATATTTGCTGGTATGAAGTCAGAGAAATTAATTGTTTTATGCACAGTTATTCTAAACGGATGACAGCATACCCAAGATCAGAAAATAGGCCAAGTGAAATAAAGAGATTTTTCTTTTCTAGAGAGCAGGTCATGAATCCGTGAGCTAGCGGTCATATGCCAGGACCCAGGCAAAGAGCTTAACAGGATTTAGAGAGGGATTAGTCATGCATATGAATAACAAAAAAATCTTTCTCATATATATTAAGGATTAAAAAACTGCTGCTAGACTCTCTGATCCAGGGACGCTCATCATGGGACATCCTAATTTATGCAAAACCTGGATAATTCCACATATAGCGAGGAGCAATGAAGACACTTAAACCTTCAAAGTTATTCTGGTGACTCTGGAGGCTCTGGATTGATTGTTGATTACTGTAACCTGTTATTGAGCACCTGAGCTCTGCACCAGTCCAGAAACACACCTCTGAGGCACATGAGCGGTGAGCTGTTACCATCTGACCAAGCCGCTTTTCACTCAATAGAGGTTGTACCTCTGGCTCAGATCTGCCTCAGAAAATCACAGCCATGTTCATAGGACACTGCTTATAGGTTAATGTCCATAGAAGGATAAATCCACAACCTGAGTGGCAGGGGATGTCCTGAAAGAGAGCATCAGGCTTTGCCAATGAGTCAGAGATTAACCGCATGGAGTTAGGGAGAAATAGTTCCTCAAAGCATAATTTTTACATAAATACTATAAAGTAAGATGGTTTGGGTTGGTTTTTCTTTTTGAAACACAGCTTTTTGTGCAAGAGGCAGGCTTGACACAGCCAATTTAGCGAATGTCATGTTTCCATGTGAGAGAGAATAGCTTTGCAATACTGTATTTGTCATTAAAAAAGGCAAAAAGAGAAAAATGGAGCTGTGCCAGTTACCGAAACACGAAGTCTGCACTGTCAATCTCCCGGCCACATCTGCTGTTCTTCAGAATTCCTCCGTTCCCAACCACTGCACATCTCTTAAACTGGGAGCGGTGGTATGGCATGTCCTGTAACAGCACGGCAAGGAAACGGTTAAAGACCCCAAAACATGGGTCCAACAAGTCTGTTTTTTACTTTTTCCTTTTTTGTCTGTGCAGTTACACCTTGCTGCAGAAGCATTAATCATAGGATGATAACACTGATTCTGGGGTGCAATATTCCCTGTACATAAAGTGATGGGATATTTTGCTGTGTAATTAGAGATGGCACGGGCAACAAACCCAAATGGAAAAAAAAGAAATACCCTGTTGTTTTCCCCAGGAGTAACTCCCTTAAGGAGTAATTTTAGACACTTTCTTTCTCCTTTGATTTCCACATGAGGGCACAAACCATAAAACAGTGTAGCCCAGGCATTGTTTTCTGAGCTCCCTGCAAACTGCTCGGTTCCCTGGCTCTGGTGTCCTGCTTTTGGGAAGTCTGCACACAAGAGTTCCAGAGCAGACAGTAAAGCCCAAGAAACCTTTCAGACAGCACATTACAGAAAGTAGCCAAAATTTTAGTCCTTACCAACACTAATTGTACTAATAGTATTAATGATTATTAATTAACATTCATACTACCAAGACTGCCTTTGGTCAGGCACTTTTTTGGACTTGTGAAGGATGCATCTTCCTGTAATCTTTGGGCAGAATCCTGCCTTCGCACACAGACATGCAGCTGCTGCCGAAGCCAGAGGGAGTGAAAATCACATCTTGAGAACAAACTGGGCTGTTAGGGTGAGAGGGCTGTGACGCAGAACTGAGCCACGCTACACCTTATGAATATGTAGGGTGTGCTTATATAAGCATGAGAGTGCTCGTTTTTGGTACATACATATTTTATCAATAATCTCATGCTGCAAACTACAGAGGGACGCCGGAGTTGCCTAACATTTCTGGGTGATTATTCCCAGGATCTTTCCACAGCATCTATAAGCCATGAGGCAAAAAGGGCATGCAATTACACCTGTCTGAGAAAAGCAGCAGCTGTCTGACAGAAAGGAAATACGGAGCTGTCTGTGCTTTATGCAGTGATTTCTCATCACAAAGTGCCTCAGCAGCCCTGGAAGGGAAATCAGACGCCAGGTGTCCGTGCTTAGCAAAAGGCTATTGCCCCTACAACAGCACTGCTGCTGTGCTTTTAGCCCTTTATTTCCTACATTTGCCAGACTGCAGCCTGGCTCCTATGCAGAGGGTGGCTTTGGCCACTGTCCAGTGACTCCCAAAGGAATTTTGGCATTTGATAACACCTTCACAGCATCCTGATCATACCTGAACAAGCACCACAGCAGCTCTAACACACTCCTAGCAGAGCTCAGGCATTCAGCCTGTTGTGCACTCATCTGCCTAATCAGGCAGGGTTTTGAGGATAATACTCCTGGACTTAGATGTACCCATTCTTTGCATGTTCCCAGATGCCAAAGTGCTTTCCTGGATCCGAGCCCTTCCCCTGCTTCCGCCCCAGCTCCCCATGTGCATGTTTAGATAACAGCACTTCCCTACCTCTCAGCAGTGCTCGGAAAGCCAAAGGATTAGAAGCGGCTGGACCCTGAAGGACAGGTTCAATGGCACAAATCTAAGTACTTAACCTGAATATACATCTGACTTTTCAAAAGGGATCAATTTCAGCTACTCCCTCCAAGTATGCTGCTGTAAATTGAAGGGGTCTGCCTCGGGATAAAAATGCAGCCACATCAGCCCATTCCTGGACATCAGTCACTATGTGCAGAGGGAATTGCCCACTGATCACAACCTTGAATGCCCCTGGAGGTCAAGCATTATTTGCTGGAAAGGTTTTGAATAATCATTGTGATGAATATACTTAAAAATTATGAAGTCTGTTCACAGATCATCTGCAGACAGAAAGAAGTATAAAAATAGTCATTGTGAATATGATTTATAAAATAATCTTGTCAAAAAGAAAAGCAGACCTACCCTCAAATGTTGGATTTATTATATACATTATACTTTATAATTATTAATTTAGTTAATTAAAATATAATATCATAATATTATACTTTAAAAGAGTTCTGATCAGTAAGTGTCTCTTTGATTTAGCTTTCTTATTTCATTAGCCACTTTGCTCCTAAGTCAGTGATATTCTGCAGGACATTATGTGTGTGTACATATATATATATATATATATATGTATGTATCTATATATATTGCAGATGACCACTAGAAAACAGGATAATCATCTAAAATATTGTATCAAAAATAAACATTTTCAAAATATAGGCAATAAATTTTGTAGGAAAGTCAGATAAGTGCTAAATGCTTGGCTATAAGATAGTGCCTAATGCAGCAAGTACAGTGAAGTTGATCCTGCAAATGGGCAGAGACACCTTTGGAAACATCTTGAAGATTTCTTGGTTGATATGGAAGATGCCACTAGTGTCCACTTCATATTTCAGTTTAGTTCCCAAGGGAGTATTTTTCTGGGTGGTGAACAGAAAGGATGGGGCGTTGCAACACCTTGACAGAGTAGACCTATGAAAGGAAAAAGAGAGAAATAAGATCAAGGAGCTGATGGCACGATACAGGATTTGCAATTGCTGTTACTCCTAACAGGTATTTTTCACCAAAAAGAAATTTTTTAGCCCTAGGATGGGTAAAATGGTGGTTTGCTGGTGAAATTTTCCTTGATTGAGAAAACTTTGGTAAAACAAAAACAAAAGAGAGTAAATGAGACACCTGTACTTGCTTCTTCTAGGCTGCGGAAATACATGTACAAATTCAGCCCTGCTCCAGTCCCCAAAGATGAGCTTCTGCCTCCAACATCCTGGCAAAACCACCTTAATGAATTAGTACCTCTCCGCTTTAGAGGTCTTCCACATTTTACAAATTATGTACTCGTCACTGGGCAGGAAATGTAGGGGTTAAAGAGTTCCTCTGGGGATGTGGAAATTTGGCAAGGCAGTACTTAAACACAGCTATGCCCAAAGACACTGCCCCACTTACCAGCCTGCAGTGGAGCAGTAATCAAAGAACACTTTGATTACAACAAAAACTTTCAAAGGTTTTGCCCTCGGCTTTGCACATGTGTGCATCAGAAAGGTGATGTGGCCCTCACAGATGGGTGCCAGACAAACAGGCCTACAACTCCAAAACCTCAGACAAATGACCGAAATTTTCTTTGTCCCTGGGACAAAATGGAAGAAATTCCAGTGCAAACAAGAACCATATAAAATCCCAAGCATGGGATTCACACTAAGAGAGAAAAAATATTCAACTCTGATGCTTTTACCGTGTTTCATATGAAATGTAAATGGTAAAGCAAATGGGTATTTGCAAATAAGGTTCCCTTTCCTAGCTCCCATCTTTCCCTGAATGTTTTTCTTCTTTTGCTGGTGGCACTGAAAGCCTTGACTTTTGCTCACTCTTATTCCAGAGATGGTTTATTTCTCAGTCAATGCGTTTGATACCTTTAATGAAAATACGTGTCATGGCAAATGTACAAGCATGAAGACAAAGCCAAATGGCTCTCAAATAACCCAGATTAAATGCCTTGCCTCTGGGGTCTGCGGCCTCATATTCTAAGTTGGAAGAATAAGCCAGTCTACTCTATGGGCTTTATTACAAGCACTAGAAAGCAAATACAGAATTAAGCAAACATTTCAGTGATGCCCAATTGCTCTCATATACTTGACTCATGAAGGATGGCACAAAATGATGGTCAGATCAAGGCAGCAAATGAGACTGAAAAAGTCAATTAATAATGTCTAACAGCAAAAATAATTACAAGCAGACAGTGGAATTGAATTGTTATAGTTGGGATATGAGAAAAACCTCTTCATTGGCTGAGCCTTAAGGAATTGAAAGAGATGTTTTTCCTAAATGTCCAGGTGGTTCTCTGGAGGCACAGTCCTTTATTGTGAATGATATCTGATGGAAGAAGACTCTCAAGGAAACTATTTTCCTTAGTCTCCAGATACAAACTCTATTGTGATTTTTGCCCTTCCTCCCACCCTGCTGCTTGAGTACCTGCCATTTAAAATCTGCTGGATTCAGCTCATCTCACATGATGGTCCAGGACTGGCAAAGCTCAAAATCCCATAGCTCAGAGGGTTACACCTTTTAACCTCCTCTAAACAACCTCCAAACTCAGAGACCTTGGTCTACTTTCAAGGGGAGGCAGCAACTTCCTCTCACATTCACACACTGAAGTCTCTGTCCTGTTGGACACAAATGAAGCAGACTATAGACGTTTTTTCTTTTTCATTACAAACACAACTGTTGTTCCTGAAAGCAGCTGACAAAGGTTATGTTACATCTGGGTGCCAGTGAGAGTTTCTGAAGCAGTGATATATCAGTTAGGCAGGTACAGGCAGTGACTGGAGTCTTTAATCTCTTTTTTCTCTCAGTGCACAGGGTGAAGAGGGGTTCTTTGTTTAATGTGCTGGTGTTGGCAGTCTGAGACAGGTTGACAGTCCTCCTGGTGGTCTTTGGATAGTCCTTTCTCATTGCTCCCACCTCTGCTCTGGCCTCCAGACCTTAAAGTGCTCCTTTCCATACCTCAAAGTGCTACTTGCTCTCTGGGCACAATCATTACTGCTCTCACTCCAGCTGTTTTTAAAATAATGAGCTGTAATCCTGAATGACTCCTCTCTTCAAAATGGGCTCTGATAATTGCCTATCAAGTAATTTCCAGGAAAAATATGACAAAAAAAACCATCTAAAAAAACTTAGGTGTAGAGATCACATTGGAAAAACTGTTATGAGTCTGAGACTAACAATGTTATTTTTAAAGATGTCAATGACTAACTCAGCACATGCATTCTCACATTCTCTCATTAACTCCTGACAGCTATTTCCTGGAATCATGCAAGAGAATTTGGGATAAAGCTGGGGGCCTTATTCTAAACAACAGCTCTGAATTGTACCAGTGACTTTCAGATTTTAGTCTACAGCATTTACTCTGAAATAATGTGTTTTCTCAAAACCCACTCAAATATGGCACTGGAATATATCAGTATATAACTTTCAAAAATTGTTTTGGCTTCAATCTACCATTGCCTTCACAAGACCAGTTTCAAAAGCTGTGTCTTGAGAAGATCATGGATGACCTTCAGCAGAGAAGTTACATGAAGAAAGACAGAAGACTACAGAAACAAACTGAGAGGTCTCTGAAGACCAGAAAAAATATGTAGATAATCTGTGAGTAATAGCTGAGAAGCCATTAAAAAAAAAAAAAACAAAAAACAAAGAAAGTAATAAACAAGATCTGACAGTACCTAAAACACCCATAAAAAATGCAGTTTGGGTATTTTGTAGGCCAAATTTGCAGTATCACCAGTGATATTACCATTCCAAGCCAGAGAGTTAGGTTGAAGTGTTAGGTGCACCCATTAAATCTCATCTCCATCCTGACTTCTGCCCAAATGATACCTGGAGGTCTTTCCCACACCAAATTCCTTGCCTTTCCTGAAAGACTGTTCCACATGCCAGAAAAACATTTCTTTCACTCTTGGTGTTGAGTTTTTTTCAAATAGGGGGGAAAAGTCCACATTTATTCAAAAGGATGGTACTCCAAATGTTGTCATGCTTACTCTTGCTATCCATATGAAATTTTGGTCTCTCTGCAGGAAGCTAAACTCAAACTGAAGTAAATTTTACTCAGTCTCATTAATGTGAGCCGTTCTTACTTGAATAAATTGGCTTCTGTGACATTCATCTCCCATTTGCACATCTGTAGGCTCTTCCATCTGTCAAACAATTCAGTTTGTTTCACCCTAAAAGATAAAAAAGAAAGAAAAAAAATTAAAATTCAGGTTATTACAAGGGCTTCATTTCCCAAAACGGCTGCAGATAGAGTACCATGCAAATTGATGGGGCAAATCAGTCAATCTAGACAGTACAAAATTTATCATTTTTATTCCTTTTTCTGCTCAGACATAGCCACTCTAGCGTACGCAAGAATTGATGCTTGGGACTGATTTCTTCTCCTTGATAGGCTTTCTCCATATTTTTTCAGGATTAAAAATGCAATATTGAGCAAGAAGCATCTACTCTACCAAAATCTGCTGGGAAGCAAATGGATCTCTATCAGATAGGTTTGAGGGAAAAGATGCACCCAGCAGAAGGGCCCAGGAGGGGGGGTGTTGGAAAAGGGGGTGCATTTGGCCAACTGTGGCTGTATTTTGGTGAGGTTGAGTTTATCTGTGAGATCCTACAGCATAGCACTGTAGGTAAATTCATTTTATGAACAATGAGCTCATGTGTAGGGGTAAGAGCCTGTGGTGGTAAGAGGAAATTAAAAGCTCTTTACATAAGGATCTCTCCCTCCTCCTCTGCTAATCAATATACCTGGAGTCACATTTAAAACAAACAAACAAACAAACAAACAAAAAAGCCACTCCTATTTCAACTAGGCTGATACAGGATAACTCATTTTTTGATGCTATCACCAATTCCAAGAACTTCCACGCTGAAGTTCGCACATATTCTTGGGCATTTGGACAATAGAGATAACAAAGGCTTTGCAACTATCTAGAGGTAGGAAGCAACTGCATAATCTGGCTAAGAAATTTGGAGGTCTGTGATTTCTGCTAGATTGATAGGTCTTAATGAGTTCTCTTCAGGCTTGAGGGCTTTTAATGTTTGAACAACGCAAAGACTTTTAAGATAATTATATATTTAAAGTGAGTAGAACTTAGCATTTCCCAAGCTGTGGAAGGCACAGGAAGGAATTAGGTCATATTGTACTTTCTGTAGCCCACAAGAGCACATTACCTTGGAAATCTTCCATTACCATAAGGGCTGACTTGGGAAACATAGCACATTTGAATCAAGAATGTCAGAAGAGACCAGCAAAGATCTTAATGTCAAATAGCATCTACTGTAGAATTAAGGGTAATTCGTATCTAGCTGAGCAGGAGCCAACTACCTTCCTTGGGCCGCTGGGTGAGGTGAAGAAAAGTGAGGAATTCTCTGTGTCGTCTGATAAGTATGCAAAAAAAAAAAAGCAATTCAAAACTCCCCATCTTCAGCAGAACATTGGCAGAAGTGTGACATTCTCACCCCTCCTCTTTATTTTTAAGCACTGCAAGTCAGCAAGCCGTGCAAAGTGTGTTACTTGTGCATCCTTCATCCAGTACAGAAGGCAAGGACATAACCTACATTTTTCTGTGCACAAAGTCAGTGAGGGAGACATTCTCAGGTTCATGCAGACCTGGAGCAACAAATTGCATTTTCTGTAGCCCTGGGTGCTTAATGTTGCGCCTATACAGCTGCACTTTGAGCTGACATTCCCAGCGCACTTTGCAGACCTTGTGCATTGCCTGTAATATTACTAAACCACTGGCTTTAGATGTGGTGAGGGATTAGGCATAATCTAAGCACCTAAACTCAGTGAAATGCTGAAAATGCACAGAGGAAACACTAAAATTACACAGCTGTGCTCAGTCGCACTGGCAAGCTCACTTTGTTCACCCAATTCCTTTGCTGTTGTTTCATATATACATCTCCTTCAACCCACTCCTTTCCTGACATACTTACAGGACCACAAAAAACGATTTAGAGATCTTTTGTTGTTTCCCAGAATCACATTTTCTTACCTTTTCAGTGAGGGGTTTTGAGTTGTGAAACTCTCTGCTGTTTGACGAGGTCAAAAATAAAAATGGGCTCAGAAAATATCTAAAGAAATTAATAGAGAGGTCTATTTTCCACTCTGATTACTCCAGTCTGGACTCCTTCTACCACTCCACAAGTCCCCATGCCAGTATTTACTATCGGGAAGGGCTGAGCTTTTTGCTTCATTACTGGCCACTGTCAATGAAAGAGCCTTAAGCTAGATGGACACTTGCATGAGTCAGTCTGTCTGTTCTTACTCTTTAATTACTGGAAATATGATATTACAAACACTGTATTTAATTCCCAACAATAATACTGGGTGTGACCAAAATGCCTCAATGTACAGGAAAAGCTTCCATGTTTTTTAAATGGACTTCAGACGAAATTCAAGCACTGCTCGCCCAGGTAAGAGAAGGTCAGGGATCCCTTCTGAGATCCCTGTTGATGTGATCTCTTGAGCCTATCTTTTGACAATGTCATTGCAAGATACCATTCCATCCTGCCTCAAAAGTAACATTTTTAGCAATACTTTTGTTGCTAAATACCTCTACTTTCTACATTTAGTTCATACTTACATAGACAGGACCTTCACCTCAATGATGTCCTGCCTTAATTCCAGGCATTTTGTAGAGTTGTATTCCAATGGCCCTTCATAAAACTCAAAATACCTGAGGAAAGAGAAGAAAAGATACCATAGATAAGGTTTACACTAGAATAATTTTCTTGCACATCAACAGAATTTTACTGCAATTTGTTATGATTTTTTCCTAACCTGAAGCTGCACTGCCTGGCCCATAGACAGCTTATTCCTTCACAGAAAGCACAGATGTCCTTGCTGATCCTAGAACTGTCACCCATGCCCAGTTTGTCCATTCCTACAGGAGTTCATCTATCTTGAAGCAACAACAAGGACCAGCTACCTTTTCCAGCAGTCAGCACTTGGCAGCTGGAACTGAAAGTCAGGGCAAGAGCACTGATCATTTAAGGAACATTGTTCCCATCTTTTGGGTGCCTGACTGTGCTGGGTTGGAAAAAACAGTACCATAAAAGTGCTAGAGGTTGTGGAGGCTATTCCATAGCTCCTGAGCAACTGAGCTTTTAATTGGGATTTACTCTTTTTGTCTATTTGGAAGAGAACAGAAACAGGGATTATTTTCTGGGGAAAAAAGAAAACTGAGAACAAAAGGATTTGAACGCTCAGACACAGCACAAATAACAGTGATATTCTTCATTAAAATATAGACATAAGTATTTATTTTCTTGGCTAATTTCTTCGCTTTAGTCACTGTACTGATGGGGAAGAAAGCCACAGCTACTCATGTTTAGGGAAAAGAGAAAGCCCAGGCTGCCAAGTGAACTCAGTGAGTCTGTACTGAAATGACAAACAAGATATAGGGTTTAAACCAAGCTCTGTAACTGTTTCACTCATAATCGTTAGAAGTCTATACTAAAATCTAATTCCTAAGACCTGCACATACCCATAAAGCACTTGAGAGGACAATGAAAAACTAAGAGAAGATGACCTGGAGGAATAGGTATTATGAACAAGGCTAGAGCAAGCTATTTTGATGGATTCTGTAAAATCCTGGAATTCATAAGGCTGTAACTCCAAACTATTTTTTGTATCTTCAATAGGAAAGATAAAGATAAGATTTGTGGAAAAGCTTAATTTAAGCCATCACTGAAAGTGTTGCATTTTAGGTTTGTGTCATTGCAAAATAATATCAAAATCCGTATTTGACCCCCATGTGACTGAAAAAAGTCCAAGAGCCTCCCAAAGCCATTTGCTTTCAACTGGGAACATGTCTGTCCCATCAAGTGCTGCTTTAGAAAGTGTCCCTTTCACCTCTCCCCGAGGTTTTCACCACCTCAGCTTTGCCAAACCTCAAACCAACCATTTCTGTGATACAGTGAGAGGTTCAAACCTTGAGACTGAGGAAGCCCATGCTTAAAAGGTGGCAGGAGGAGAACAAAAAAATTCCTAATAAAGAAGTCAGAAAAACCCAATAGCTCATCTTTAAAAAATGTGGTTATTTGGAAATGTGTTTGCATAGGCTTCAAGGCAACAAAAATGAATTTTATGAGTTTTGTAAAGAAAATTATGTAGTTAAAGTATTCCATAATCAGTGAGAACTCTGTGAAAAGACTTCCTCAGCCTCCTGAAGGGAGCTCTAACGTGAATCGTCACCTGGGCTCTCACCAAAAGGCTTAGATTCCCCTTCCAGCTGTTCACCAGGACGTTCAGCATTTACTGAGGAGCAGCTGAAAGCCACTGCCCTGGCACACCTCCTGTGTGCTTGTCTTGTTGAGCTGGAGCTGAGCAACATGTGAAAGAGGCTTCAGCTAGATTTGGATTAAAAGCCCACCTGCTTGCACCTGGCCAAAGCTCTGTATGGATGTACTCCAAGTAATTTCCCTAAACTAAACCAAAATCTTTCTTTAGACAACAATTTCTTACTGATCACAGAATTTTCCAGAGCTGAAGGAGCTCCCTTTGGCTGCCAGTACAGACAACATTTTCATCCTCCTGAAATAATCATTTTTCTGGCTGTCTTTTGCAGTATCAATCCTTTTCTTTGTTTCTTTGAGTCAGACAATGCCGGTACCCTGGATGTGCACGCTCTACACAGCAACCAGGGGCAGGCAAACACCCCCACACAACACTGAGCACACTGCATACCCCTCCTGCTTCTCAGGGTGTGCAGGAGATAGCAATGTCTATCAGCCTCATCCTCACCTGTCACCTAAAACTTCATTTCAGTACCTCGAATGTGCCTCAGGACAGATAAGCAGAGCAAAAATCTAGATTAACATTTATTTTTATCTTTCCTGTGCACTTCTGGCTGTGTTGCTACATTGGAGAGTGGCAGCTCAGATGTCAAACAGCACATGCTGTCACGTGGGAGCACCACAGCACGGGAAAGCTGGCTTCAGCCTGTGGCACTGGAGTCAAAGACATCATTTTATGAAATGGAGATTAAATTTCCTGTGTCCCAGCCATTCCCTTTGATCACTGCCTGTTTACTCAATCCACAGACCAAAAATAGAAATGAAAAAGGATGTGTTACCAAAGCAGCAGAAGGTTAAGGAGGAAAGGATTGGGTCAAAAATAAACCACTTCTGGATCCGAAAGGAAATCAATCCATGAGGCAACACTGCATTTCTAGGAGAGCTTTTCCATGAGCCTACAGCTGGGGAAAGCACAGGACTGTCCTGCCAGTCTCCAACTCTCACAACAGCTTCAGCTTTCCAGCAGAGCCACTGGGAGCATTGAATTCACCATTTGTGGAAGTGCAGAGGGAGGATCCACGGGACAGGCTGGGTGACACATCACTGATGGGACATGTGCCTCCTGCAGCAAAGGCAGGGGACACCAGTGGCAGTGTCATTCTGCACAGAGAGGGGGGAAGATGCTGCTGGCCGTAGGGTCAGTTTGATTGAAGCTATCTCAGTGATCCCAAGCTATTGAATAAACATCCTTTGGGATGTCCTTCATCAGCCCTGAACCTCACTGGAGCAGACATCCAGCCACTAAAACCTCCTTAGTCATAATGCTACGGATGCTGCCACACGTCACTTGCAAGTAATAATGGTGCTGCAACAGCATTGAGGATTTCTCAAGACAGTGCCTGGTAAATAGGCTCAGGAAAAAAGGGTTCCTCGCTTTCTCCCAGGAGTGTTCATGCTATTTATTTGCTTCACAGCAATCGCTCCTGCTGCAGACACCACAGGAAATTAGCAGAGTCAGTTCCCTGGATCACCGGACAACCTCTTCCCACAGAAGTGCCTCACGTTGTGCTTTCCTAGAACGCAGCTTTTGCACAACACCAGGCTCTAGCACGAGGAGCATGGGTTCCCTCAACCTCCAGAGATGTCCTTCAAACCCACATCCTCCTCTTGCAAGGGTCTGGTCCTGCAGGGAGTATTTGGAGATCAGGCCCCCGCACTTTCCCAGAGGAAGCATCAGTCTCACCCACTCCCTGGTCTCTGAGAGCTCCTTCTGCCTATTAACTCCTACTCTAAAACATGTAGTTCCCTGTGCACAAAGATACATTTGCCTGTCAGAAAGCTTTATTAGCGCAAATGGAAACTGTCCTCCCCATCAAACTCCTCGGTCTGATCTAAGAGCTAAGAACAAGGGTGTAGTTCATTTTATTTTGATTTATGCTCTTGATTAGTGACAAGTGACAAATCTGACTATACTACTTACTCCTTTTGCAACAGAGAGGGTCTGTGTTTTGGCTTTACAAGAATGACAGTCAAGTTTTATTATCCATAAAACAGAGTTGATCTGTCAATGCCATAATGTCCTCTCCCTGCATTTTTCCACTTCCCCTGACAAAAAATAAACAACTTTTATCCCTTTAAAGGTCACAAGTCTACAGGAAAATCAGTACAAGAATTCATGATTCTTTACCTTAGAGAACACAACTGCTGATGGATCACAACAAACAGCTCAGCTGCATGTAGGATTGTGCTTTCCCAGGGCACTGGACACTACACACCACGCACTGCTCTGTGTCCGCTCATGTCAATTGTAGCTTTCAAATGTACAATACTTTTCCAGGATCAGATCCTGTGCCTGAACACCACAAAAGCTGCAAGTGCTCAGAGGGGACTGTTTTTTTACAGCTCACTGCACTGAGTGCCCAGAAATTAGATGCTATTCATTCTGTAATTTTCCATTTTTGACTGACTGCAACTTTCTTCTTTTCTAACCTTCACTTCCCCCATTGCAACCTCACCTCCAGCATAGCTGCCTACTGAGCTCGCTAGTGAGAGACACATTTGGTTTCTCAGTACATCAGCTAACACTTAGGTCTTTGATCATCTGCAGTTGGGCTGCTCCTGCTTTGATCAGAAGTAAGCTTTTCTTGATCACACTACATGAATTAAAAAGCCCGAGACTTCAATCCTACCTTCAAGTGACGCTTGGGTTGAGACACTGATTTGTCTGATATATTGAACAAAGGCTTTAAAGTATAATTTAGTGCAATGGTCAGGCATCTTTTAAGCAGGACCATTTTCTCAAGCTGCCTTCCCATTCATTCTGCCCGTTCCTGCAGTGCCAGTTCTCGACACTGTTTGCAGTGAGGCTGCAGCACTTGCGTGGCGAGACCGCAGAGCATTGCAGGAAGGATTCCACCTACCCTGCAGGAAAAACAAAGATCTTTCCAAAAATATATGTTATCCAGTGACTAAGAAATAAGAATAAATGAACCAAGCCCTGCAGGCTTCTACTAAATACTTATTAAGAGTGCTGTCCAATTAGCAGTGCCCGCACTCATCAGTATGGGCAGAGCCATGGGCAATCTTGGGTCGAGACTCACCTTCCTTCCTCAGGAATGGTCCAAGTGTGCCAGAGCACTTTCCCCAAAGCACAGGGGACTCTGGCAAGGCCAGCATGGGATCTTCAGGCCCCTGTAGCAAAAATACTGCTGGGGTGGAACCTATCGCAGAGGCCCTGGAAAATTCATCCAGAGTAGAAAACAGTAGGTGTCGACTTCATCACAGCCCACTGTGAGAGACCAAATCCCTCTGGCCTTTGCTTCTGTTAATACTTTTATGTGACAACATCAAAAACCACAAGATTTAGTCAAAAGGTTCAAGGGAGGGATTTTTCTCCCTCAAAAAGAGCATCCTACCACTTCACATGGCCTGTTCTCCCAAGATTACTTTGTCCCATTGGGAAGGGGTGATCCCTGTTTGGCAGGTAACGAAGCTGACTTAGATGTGGCAAGGGAAGCAGGAATGTTTGATGCTCTGAGACTAATTTAAACTTCATTAGGATTGTGGCACAAAACAATCACATTGCTGCTTGTGCTGTTTCTGCTGTTTGAGGGCCTGAGCTGACTTGTCTGAAACAGGATGGTGCTTGAAAGGCTGAACTGAGAGAGAAAGAGCTGTGAGCTCAACAGAGGAGACTGGAGAAGCAGCAGGCTTCTTTTACACAGCCTGATGAAACTATTTGATTGTCTCATCCTTGGGGACAATAAATGTTAAAAAAGGCAGTTCACATTCCTCTGATCTACCACGTGCTGATGACAATGTCACTGGTAGTAACTGGTTTAAATCCTGTAGATGCATTAGATGTCTAACTGATCATGAACTTCTAGTATGTGTCTGTAAGTGGGAACAAAATACACCACCATAAGCTGTGTCATATAAAAAAATTATAAGCCAGAGAAAATGGTCATATATCTCTGTATACATTGTGAAGTAATAGCTCTTCTGAATTAATGCACCCAGTTCTGACATTTCATCTTTGGGGGTTTGAGACACTGGAGAGAGTTACAAAAGGACCTACAGAAATTATCTGGAGTCTAAAAATTATGAGAGGCGTGTGAAGCTTAATCTAAACATATGGTGACTGAGTAAGGAGATACTGCACCAGGAAGCAATTACCAGTGTCAGGAAGGTTTTCAATACAGTATAGCAAGGAAAAATAGTATTCAATGCCTGGAAGCTAAAGATAGAAATGGCATCTTTAGTTCAAGACTGGCTTTCTTTCTGGAAGAACCAGTGTAATTAAAATTCAGGATCTGGAATTCTTGTATAGGGACTCAAGTTTTCCAGAAGATTCTTGTAGCTGAGGTTAAAAGCTATTGATTCATGAACCCACTGATCATTCACTCAGGATCTTTTGATATGTTTGGTCTTACAGAGACGTAAGTTTTTCTGGGGTTTGATAATAGATGATGTTAAATATGTCCATCCATGAAGACAAGTACCAAGATATTCTGCCTGTCTTCCAAGTTAAAATTTTTGCTTTCAAAAAACCAAAAGTGGTTCCATGAAACAGCCCTAAATTCCTAAGTTCGATGTTTTACAGAGTGGGAGTGGCTTTTAAATTTCTCTCCTTTAAAGACTGTTCATGAACAGCCCACTGAACCTCCCACGAATAGTGGAAAGTGCACACATCTGTTGTGCCCCGGAGCTGGTCCTTTTCTGGATTCCTTTTTTGACCTGGTCCCGTGACTCCACAGACATCTCAACTGTCTGTGCAGTCAAGATGATGGCTGTGACACCCTGAGGATATATTTTTCATCACAACTGTGGAAGTTCCTGGCAAACTGGCACTGGCTGCTCACTGCCATTCTAATTATGATCCCCCATCTCCATGTCTCCACACACAGGTCACTTGGACCTGCTTGGTTCTGCCACTCATCACCACATTAGCAATGTGAATTGAACAAACATCCACTCCTGCCAATGCCACGTTGTTCCCTTCCAACCTGTCCACTGATCTGGGACATGAGCCTCTCCATGATTTCAGCCTAACACTCTACCCAACACAGCTCTGCTGTAGCAGTCATGGGTGTAGCAGCAGGAGCTCCAGCAGAAACAGCCCTAAACGGCACAGCAAAGTCCAGGCTGCCTCCTGCTTTTCCCTGGAGATAAGCCCACCTTGCAGTCCATCAACACACCACCCCCTGTGCTTCCCGGGTCCTCTCTTACACAGACTGATGCCCATCTTCATTTGGAGGATTTCCCCCTGTGCAGTGTGTGAATGATTTATTGGAGACAACATTGAATTCTAGTTTTAGGGACGTGTTGGTGCTTCTTGTCCTTCACTGTATCAAAGCAAGACTGTCTCCTCTCAAGCAGCGGTGGACTATGTTTCAGGAAGCCCTATTTCCCCAATCTCATTTCAAAACTCTCTGATTTTTAATAAGCTGCTGTTTGGGTGTTTTAATCAAGCCCATTCCCATTCACTCTGACTGAAATAATCTGCTGATGTTGTTATCCATATGACCACCCACCCAGAAGGCACAGCAAAACTCATGACAACCCTTATACATCAATGACATCTCAAAACCTACGTTTTAGCTTATCATTGCAAGCAACTGCTTCTCTCTTTTTTTTTTTTTTCCTCTTGTGGTTCTTTAGATTTTAGGATCCTTGTATGAGGAACTCAGCAATGTGACTTAAGGAAAATCCCAAGCCCTTACGTTCACTCTTGTAAAATGTGTATTTGATAAATCCAATTGATTCTACTTTTTATTTTGTAGCCAGTGGGGACAAAGCTTCAGATTTGTCATACTAGAGAATTCAGTGTACAAATTGACAGGCCTTAAAGTATAATCTCCTCTCACCCATCAAAGGTTTCTGTGGTCTCACCACTAAAGCTCTACATTGAATCTTATCTTCAGCTCCAGTAGATTGAAGAGAACACCATAAACCAACTAATATAGCAGATAAGTCATTCTGTCATTAAGGCAGCTTCTTGCCAGTGAAAAATTATTTAAACATGACAACTTACAATCCCAGTAAGTTGCAAAACATGTTAAAAGGAGAGCAGAGGAGTCAGGGCTCTGGGAAGTGGTGGTATGTATCTCATAACCAGTATCAGCTAGAACCGTTTACCTGATTCTCCACAAGGATGCGGTAAGGTTTAATAATGCTTAGCACAAAGTAAAATGCAAAAGGTAGTGTAATGGGTGATGCACAAGAATTGAAAACAAGCCAGTGTGTTCAACAACTGGTTGTCAGTGCATCTGAGTGGGTAGCCCTCCTTTGGTTAAAATCGCTATGGTTTTGGAGAGCTCCTGTGTTTCACTTTTACTTCTTGCTAGTATTCACAAATACTTTGCTACCTAGAAGGCCTTTAGCAACCTAATCTGAATCAAAATGAAGACTCTGGTACCAAAAAAGGCCCAGCAAATAGAGATCTGTCAAGTGTCTGCTCACAGCAATATTAGATGACATAAAGAGGATCCACACTCTTGGTGCACCACATATATGACATATGCTTTTATTTCCATGGACTGCTCCTACAGAGTCTGAAGAACTGTCTTCAGCTCTGTGATGAAAAGCCTGGGTTAGCTGAGTTACCCCAGCATGGCAGAGCTGTCAGAGCAGGGCTCAGAGAGAGAAGTGTGTTTGACTTCAGACCTCAGCCATCAGGGAGCTGGAGCCCCTCTGCTCTGCAGCCAGCCTCGGACAGCTGGGGGCGTTCAGCTGAACAAGAGAAGGCTCCAAGGAGAGCTCAGAGCCCCTGGCAGGGCCTAAAGGGGCTCCAGGAGAGCTGCAGAGGGACTGGGGACAAGGCATGGAGGGACAGGACACAGGGAATGGCTTCCCAGTGCCAGAGGGCAGGGCTGGATGGGATATTGGGAAGGAATTGCTGTCTGTGAGGGTGGGCAGGCCCTGGCACAGGGTGCCCAGAGAAGCTGTGGCTGCCCCTGGATCCCTGGAAGTGTTCCAGGCCAGGTTGGACGGGGCTTGGAGCACCCTGGGATAGTGGAAGGTGTCCCTGCCCATGGCAGGGGGACTGGGTGAGTTTGAAGGTCCCTTCCAACCCAAACTATTCTGTGCTTCTATATAAGGTGTGAATCAGTGCAGAAATCAGATAACATGATAATCTTCATCTCTTTCTTACTTAATCATTTTCGTGCAGTGTTTAATCTTCACTGTTCATTGGTTTTCGTATGGCCACTATTCTCATGAAGTCTGGCTGACTTGCAATTCTAATGCACTCATTCTTTCAGTGTGCTTTTGCTTTGGAAGTCCTTCATTTTCATCTAAAAATTCACTCCTACAGGATGAGTTGTCAGTGTCTCTACACCCTGTATTAAGTTATGTAATTAAAAGATAAAGAGTAGTTATAGAATATGTTCAAATTGAAACCACATATGCATGAATAAACGTGTCTCTCTCTATATATAAATGGTAGAGGTTAATGGAAATCATATTAATATCTACTTCAATTAATATCTTTAAACACCACACCTTTTACAAGAAGGTGATAGCACAGCAAACTGCAGAGCCACACAGTGAAAGGTATTCACTGTGCTTATGCTGACATATAATTAGTTTTGTGCACTTCAGACATGTCTCTGGAGTCCTGTAAATATATACAAATAAAATCAGTTCTGTGAAATGTAGTCTGCAAGTTTTCCATTCAGGGGAAAGAATTATTCATTAGAGGAAGACTTGTTTTCATTTTATATCAACAGCCTAAAGTTGAGTGTCAGATTAAGACTCTCAGGAGATATCTGGTGACAACACAGTTAGAAAGGTGATCAAAGGTAAATAGCAAACAATTTTGACACAGCTCTGCAGTAGTCACCACAGTTTCATCTCCACTCTTATACAGTACTTTTTTATTTTCCTGTATCCCTGAATTTCATACAGTAGACAAAAGTATAAATATTATCTCTAAACACTTAGGTGTGAAATATGTTTCAGGTAGACTTACCCCCGACTGAAAAGCTTTCAGCTCCACTGTCAGTAACACAGAATCACAGAGTGTCCTGAGTTGGAAGGGACACACAGGGATTATCAAAGTCCAGCTCCTGGCCTTGCACAGACACCCTGACAATCCCACCCTGTCCCTGAGGGCACTGTCCAAATGGTCATGGAGCTCTGGCAGCCTTGGGGCCGTGACCATTCCCTGGGGAGCCTGTTCCAGTGGAGACACGGCCATGTGAGGCTTTGAAATATGCACTTTTTTCATTGACATTATAACTTTTTCGAGTTTGTATCTAAACTCTCGTTTTAGCTTGTGCAGTTTGTTTGTGTAAAAACCACTTGCACCTTGAACCTCTTTGTCTTTGAAGAGGCTGAAGAGACTGAGAGCAGCACTGTGGTTCAGCCCCTCATGACTGTGTCTTTTGTATTCAAGGGTTTTGGTTCCCAGTCCTGCAATCAATGATGGTCCAATTGCCTCTGTCAAAGCTGTCTAGAGGAGGAAATCCTCTATTGTTTATTTTCTCATGCCTTCAAGAAGATGTGTGTCTTTATGTCATGCTGAGTTCTTTTATATGCCAAGTGCCTAAACAGAAGACTTTGTAAATACAGACTATATATGCAGACACTGAAAAGGCACCAAGGGTAGAAGATAGATACACACATACATACACACGAGCCCTTCTTTTCCCTGCTCTAAATGAAAAACTGCAGTGTAGGTTGGTTCCTCTTATAGAGAACCTTTACAAGACCAAGCAGCAGAGCAGTGGGCAGCACTCATACAGGATCACATTACACCAAGAGCCTGAACAGGAACTGCAGCATTGCTGTGACAGGATGATTTCTGGCAGGTTAGACTCTGCAACTTCCTCTTGCCTTTGAAGTGCTATCAGCTCCACAGCTGTAGCAGTGTACAGTTACAAAATGAAGATATTTAAAATAAAATGGGCAATTTACCCAGAGTTTTGTTTATACACAAGTATTAAGTGTAAGATTCTTTCAATTGTTTTTAGGGTTTTTTTTAAATTTTACAGTTCTTTCTAGGATTTCCCTGCTACTTATTGAACTTGATGCTACGCATGACTCAAGATTTTTAACCTCTGTAACTGATGTTTCAGGAAGAGAGCCCAAATATCCACCCTATACCCGTGTCTGGGTTTGTGCAGATGGCCTGGGGTAACTGTGGAGCTCTTTAGGCACAACTGCTGTCACTTTTCTGAGTCTGGACATGACCCTGCAGACACCTAAGCCCATGCCAAACCAGTAAGTACAAAGAGTGCAGCAGCACATCAGCGTTTCTCATGTTGTCAAATAGTGTAAATAAAGGAAATACTCCAGTCTTATCTTGACAGAACATTTTTCCCCTGCTAGGCCCTGAAAAGAATTCAAGTTAAACTATGTTTTAGTGGAGTACATGTTTTGTTATAAAGACCAGATACCCCAGTGTGCTCTGTGTGCACCAATACTGTCATGTTGGGGCATTTTCTGCCAGAGTCCAATATTCCCATACTGCCACACCTTGACACATAACATTGGTAGGGAAATAGGAGAGGCCAGGACATAGAAGCCACCCTCTTGCAGACTGCATGTACGTTTATGGCATATTCCAAAATGTTCCAAAGGCTTCCAAGGGGGAAAACAGCACAGTGCTTGGGCATCCCTGACATCTTGTGTGCCATGGGGAGCAGTGCCAAGCAGCCAAAGCACACTGCAAATGTCATTTTACATACAGCCTGTGCTCACATCTGTGGTTCGTACAAGGAGAGAGAGATCTCTACAGTCATTCCCTCGGGTGTTGGTACCTGGTGCCTGTGTCACTGCCACTCTTCACTGCTCCGTCATCCGTGAAATTAAAGGTGCCGGTCCAATTTGCCAATTCCTCTCCATTCTGCCAGCTAAACTGCAGCCCTCTAGCAAGAAAATGAGGCAGTTGATATTTGATATCATTCATTAAGTTAAGACTATCAGCATGAGTTCTCATGTCCTATTTCTTAACATACAAATGTGAGTATGACACATTCATCAAAAACAATTAAAAGATACCAAGAACTACAAGACATCACCTTACTAGGGTAAACAATTAATTTTTACTTCCCATAGACTCTGCAAGTCCTTGGATGAAAACAATACCAGGCTCCCCATACAAATTTGAAGGCCAGTAATCATCTGTGCTCGTAAACAACGCACATGTGTGAGGAGGTAGAAATTTCATTCTCAAAAACACAAGAGCAAAAAGCTGGAGTCATGCGAAACCACAGGGCCAAAGAAGTAAAAGCTTCAAACTTCAGTTTTACATCTACAGTAGTTGTTAAATGCGCTGGGTCCTTCCTTTGATTTGTTGGCCATGCTAGCAAAGGATGTGTCATCTGATGACATCTCTAAGTCACAATATAGTGCTTCTTTTGCCTGTTTTGAAGGACAACTTTTTTTTTAAGCCAGTGCATAAACACAGTCATCACAAGTCCCTGTTTTCCAAACTTTCATAAATTCATTCCAACCCCAATGTAGTTTCTTCTGGAAACTACACCAATAGCAGAGTAGAAATTTTAAAACGCTGGAGAAATTAAAAACGCTGGAGTCAAAACCCTTCCCTTATCTCAGAAGTCAACAAAAAAGTACCGTGCCGACTGTTATTTTTAAACTTCTCCTTTTTAATGCAATTTCATTATTTCAGAAGCCTGGCAAGCGGACGTGTGAACATTTGGTGTTGCTAATACTGAAAGTTAACTTCTCAGTTGGGCATTATGGGGACAGCCAGGAAGCAATCTGCCAGCATGCTTTGTCCAAAAGAAAGGGCATCCAGGACCCCGATAGTTTTGCTGGTAACCAGGCTTATTACAAGGGCTGGTGAATCTCTCTGGCCACATCCATCCTCTAGTCTAACTAGCAGCAATTATTAGCGCAGGAAATTAAGAAGGAACGACATGGGGTGTTAAAATATGCCAATGGGAATCTCATGAGGTTTAACAAGGTCAAGTGCTGGAGCTGCACCTGGGTCGAGGTGACTCCCGGGATCAATCCAGGATAGGGATGAGCAGCTGGAGCAGCCCTGGGAGAAGGACCTGGGGGTGCTGTGGGGGAGAGCTGGACCTGCCCTGCCCCTGAACCCCCGTGCCCTGGGCTGATCCCCAGCGTGGGCAGCAGGACAGGGGGGATTCTGCCCCTCTGCCCCGCTCAGGGGAGACCCCACCTGCAGAGCTGCCCCAGCCCTGGGGAACAACAGCACAAGGACCTGGAGCTGCTGCAGCCAGTCCAGAGGAGGCCACCGAGATGCTCCAGGGCTGGAGCCCCTCTGCTCTGCAGCCAGCCTGGGACAGCTGGGGGTGTTCAGCTGCACAAGAGAAGGCTCCAGGGAGAGCTCAGAGCCCCTGGCAGGGCCTAAAGGGGCTCCAGGAGAGCTGCAGAGGGACTGGGGCCAAGGCATGGAGGGACAGGACACAGGGAATGGCTTCCCAGTGCCAGAGGGCAGGGCTGGATGGGATATTGGGAAGGAACTGCTGCCTGTGAGGATGGGGAGGCCCTGGCACAGGGTGCCCAGAGCAGCTGTGGCTGCCCCTGGATCCCTGGCAGTGTCCAAGGCCAGGCTGGACAGGGCTTGGAGCACCCTGGGATAGTGGAAGGTGTCCCTGCCTATGGCAGGGGTGGGACTGGGTGAGTTTGAAGGTCCCTTCCAACCCAAGCCATTCTTGGATTCCGTGAATCATATCAGTGTCTCTACATTGCACTATAATGGCTATAGGGTAATGCAGTGCTCTGGATTATCAGGCAGTCCCATAACTTGTGTATTTCTCTGGCAGTTTTTAATCAGCTGACCTGCTCAAAGTATGACTTCTGAGTAGAATATTTTTGTGAAGAAAACACGAGAAAATTACTCGGACACCTTCACTCTGAGGCTTGTTGAAATAAACACTGTGGTTCTCTCCCATATACCACAGTCTAACACATCTTTTTGCCACACTGTAACTGATATAGAAATATGGTTTCTTCAAATATATATCTTTGTAAAAGACATTTAAGTATATGGCCTTAAAAATATCTTTTAGTTGCTAAAGGCATCACTGAATGATACATTGGAAGAGAGGGTAGAAGTGTGGGAAAATCAAGCTGGAATTGTGCTTTTTAACTGGATTTAAATTCTATATTTGGGGCTTAGATATTTGCCTGAGAACTGTGAGCATTAATCCAGATAAATGGCTGGTGTTGGTGTGTCCTCGAGAGGTGAACTCTCCTAGAGCATAGCCTATATTCAGGCAGATTAAACGAAGAATTAAAACATTCAGTAAAGTCCTTTCCATATGTCTTTACTCCGCATGTAACAGCTGAAAGGAAATCTAAGTAAATGCTCCAAGGTGGAGGGGAGTGAATCTGTCCATCAAGCAAAACAAATTGTAAAATCACTCTTTAATGTCCCCCTTTCATCAAGCTGCTTTTGCAGAAGAGCATGCACAGCAGCAGAGGCACCGAGTTTAAAGGACATTCACATTTTGGGCAAGATCCAAGGGGAGACTGGAAGACTACCCCTGAGGAATGGCAGGTATGTCTTATGATGACCAGCTTAATATACCCAGCTTTGAAGTGGCAGGGTGGGAGATCTAATTGAGGTACAAAAATATCCAGTGAGGGTGAACGAGGGTGTGGGTATGACACTTCTCAATGATTAAGGACAAAGAACAGAGCTGTGAGCTGAGCTTAGGGTCAGATCAAAGCTAAGTGTCCAGCCCTGAACCAGGCAGACTACACAGGGCTCTTCTTCCAGCAGGTTCTCCAGAGATTAACAGAATACAGACTTATGAATACCCAAAACACCCCACCAAGGAAATATTGCACAGCTTATAGGGCTGTGTGTCTCACTGTGAGTCTGCAAGACTGAGACCAAGCTGCTGCTCTGCATTTTTTCAGCAGTGGTACAATAAACCTCTTCCTCACAGTAAGAACAACTTCCATAAATAATGGTTTGCAGCATTAGGACTGAGTAGAAACCAAGGATGAGACATTTAAAACCACTGAATTAATTCTGTTTCTAACAAGATTACTGAGAGCTTTACCATTGATTTCAATCAGCCTTGAGTCGGGAGAATTTAATTTTTGAAATATAAAATTTTCTAATCCTCTCAGTTTCAAGTTGCAAGCATCCGTAAAAATTGTCTGGCTAAATCTGCAAACAGCCTGAGAAAACAGGAAAGAGACTTGAACTGCTTCATCAGTGTATTTCTTTGGCATGCTATTTCAGTCAAATTCTGCCATGTTCACTCTCAGTTCTAACTGCATTTATACAGGTAAACAAATTAAGGCCCTGTGAATCATAATTGCAGTTGTAGCACACACAGGAAGGAAATGCAGAAAAGGAGCAGAAAAAGCACCAGAGTAGAAAAGAGGGTAAGGAAAGATTAAAAGAAGGTGAGGAAAGCTGAGGAAATTAGACATAGGATCTACAAAGTAATTTAGATAGTTCATGTCAAACAGTTAAAAAAAAAAAAAGAAAAAAGAAAAAAAAAGAAAAAAGAAAAAAAGAAAAAAAAAGGAAGAAAGAAAAGCTAATTTTAAGCCTGGAATCACTACCAATGATTGCCAATAGTGGAACTTTGCCATTTGCTCAATTTGCCCTAATATAATAACTTCTAAAATTGGTATGTGTCCCCAACATGTAATGTTGATGACGGCAAGGAAAGAACTCATAAAAGGTGTAATAACCAGAAACGATCCCAGTGCAGAGATGTTTTGTTTTGCCCATGAATGTAAGCAAATTGCTCATCAAGGAAGATGTACATCAGTTATGGATACCATTAATCACAGGACTAATCACAGGACTTACCCCTAACAAATAAAATTATGAGCAATGTTGTGCCTTGCATTGGAGAAACTCCATGAAGTTGGATGTCTTAGCAACAAAGACCTTGAGTTTCAGGTAAATGTCAAAGCAATATTTTGATCCTAATTGGTAACTGTAAGTGTTGAATCAGTGTGTGGTCAAATAAACATCAGCGTAAAGTAATAATAGCAGGAGGGGGTGAAAAGCCAGAAAATTAACAAAGCAGCAGTGACTCTGAAGGGCTTGTCAAAACTGGCTGTCAGAAAGCAGCAGGAAGCAAAGACTAAAAGCCTGTTGCTGCAATCCAAACAAAAAACAACTCCTACACAAGCAAAGGTTTTAATTTAAAGAGGATGTCAGATAATTATGAGGTTTTTGAACTACAAGGCAAGAATGAACAAGTGGATGAATTGCAGAGAGAAGCTTTGCATCCATGCTGTTGTCACACTGAGATCCCCCCTCAGCAGTGCCTATTGTCTTTCTGAAAAGGAAAGGAAAGGTGACAATTCACTTCAGACCAGATGGCAAGGCTTTAAAAGAGAGCTACTAAATGATGAAGACCCAAGAGGCTCCAAGCACAGCCAGAGGTAATGTCTGGGCTCTACCCAGAGAGTGGGCCACGACCATGTATGCAGCAAGACTTATTCAGGAGGGATCCATGTGCTTTTCAGGCACAAAGGCAGTTTGGTGCAGGTGGCTGAGTGACACAGGGATCAGCACCTCTGGGTGACAAGGACTGAGTGGCAGTGGGGGCATCACCTGCCACTCCAGTCACAACCTATTCCCCAAACACCACCAGTTCATCCCATTTAATCCCAGGCAGCAGGCTGTTTCCACTCATCTTTCAAGGTGACAGCTACCACTAGCCTCATTTGTCATCTACCACAGGTAGGCTAAATCCAAACCCAAGCAAAACCAGGCAGAAACAAATGTTATTTTATAATGGTGAAGTTAAGCCAAAACCTGACTCAGCTTGCTGACCTACAATGATGGGCAAGGAAGGAGAAGCAGAGGAAGGGAAAGAAGATATGAATGTCCCCAAGAGCAAGGCAAATTATTTAATTTTCTTTCTGAGCTCCTTCTATTATTTGTCTTCACCTCTTCTTCTCTTGCTTTCCAGCAGTTCTCATATCTTTTCTCTATATGCACTCGCCTTAGCAAAGAGGCCATTAGGAGGTGACAGGAAATCAAGGTTTTGTGACTCCAACTCCTGTTGAAGTAATAAGCAAATAGTATATTCATTAATTCCATATATACCCTTAGTAATTTTATAATCCCATTTCCACAGGCCTGCTCATGGTGCTGCACTTCCCTGTTACACACAACTCAGATATTGAAGCCATATTTAGTCCCTGTCCTAATGGCCAACAATCCAGGCCGTGTAAAGGCTTCCTAAGGTCACTGGAAAATCACTTCCACTGTACCTCAGTTTCCCTGTTTTGCAATTCTTGTGCCCTTGAGGAGGAGGAATTGAAGACTTTAGTGTTAAATGATCACTCTGCTCTCTTTGAAAACAGTAAGTGATGCCCCTAGCCTATTAACAGGGATGTCAAGAGGTGTTGGAAAGTCAGATGGTTAGTCTTGTCAGAGATCCAGTTCCTTCTTTCTGCGAAATAAGGAAACTATGACTCACTGTGTCCACAGGGTGTACGGAAAATAAAACAAAAAACCGCAGTATGCATGAGTGACCTGCAGATGAGAGTGATTGGAAACACTCACTGAAATGGATCAGGGAGTGAGAGGAACTTGGGTGAGGGGAATATCAGGAACGTCCAGTGTGACAGACTGCTGCACAAGTGAAGAGAAATATAGCAGCCTGCAGAGACAGCAGTAAGAGGAGTTCTGGAGAAAAACAAGGACCCCTCTTCATTTTGCACAGGCCAGGAATAGCAAGTTTATTTACACCACACTTGAAAAGACATCAGAGGGGCCCAAAAGGAGTAAAAGAACAAAATTACCGCTGGGCAACAGTGAGACACTGAGATCAAACCCAGCCCAGCAGTGTCCAGTCAGACTAGCCTGTATCCAAAACCTCTTTCCTGACAAAAGGGCCAGACTCAGTCCCTGAGGACAATGAAGTCAGATGACAGGAACAAGGCAAATGCTTACTTGAATAGTTAAATATCACTTTAAAACATCCCAATCCATTTTGAAATAAATGCACAAGGCACAACAAGTTAAAAGATGCAGCACAGGGGAAAGAAAGAAAGAAATATAAATCTGCCTGTAGCAGTCCAGGTCCAATTCACCTGTGCTACGTAATGCCATGAAAACACCATGTGTGTGCTGGCCTCTTTCAGTCCAGGATCCAGGGGCATAATCCTGCCAGGCAGGGCACAAATATAAAGTATTCCTGGGGCCAACTGAAGTGCTTGGGCAGGATGCTCCACTTCTTATGTGAGTCCATAAAAAAATTCATATTTTTCAGTGGAAGCAACATTGAATCTGACCAGCCAAGTTAGGAGAAATACTTATTTCTCCAGAGAAATTAGCCAAATGCAAGTTTTAGTCCTGATACAAGCACATACATACCTCTGCTCACTGCATTAATATAGATCAACCTTTGTCTCAGTGACCTACAGCTTTGCAAGTTGACTGACAGTGGGTAATTACTGAGCTGATCACTTCCCATCTCAAAGGGACAAGATTATTAAAAGGTTTTGAAAATGTATGAAAATATGTGGAAGAGCAGGAATGGTATATTCACAGCAAAAAGAAGGAATTAGATAACCCAGGCCCCATGAAACCCAAAGTATGGATGGAGGATGTGGGAAAGGAACACGTCTGGCTTCACCACACTCTTGGCCTTACAGAATTATACCAGGGACAAGTTTGGCTCTTTATGTTAGAGGGAAATAATAGTATTAAAGTGGTGGAGGAGTATATTTTGACTAGTGCAAAAAGCAAAATTGGAAACATAGGTGGGAAGCTTCTGGATCATAACCATTATTACACAGAAAAAAGGTTTTGTTTCATGTAGCACATTTCACATTTGGGTTAAATCTTGCATCACATATTCACAAGCAATATCTGAAAAAACTTGGGTCTGAAATAACTTCCCAGGAAAGATAAAATACATTCAAATAGTTGGCTCAAAATGGATTTAATGTTGACCAGGACATCAAGAACGTCAAAGGATACCTTCCAAACCATTACAATCTTATCTTTTCTCATTTGTGCCTGGAAGATAAACATCTAAGCACTAATAGATAATCTTTCTCAATCCTATTGGTAATAGTTATTCACAATTATAATTAATTATAGTTATTCATAATTGAAATATCATTATTTGTAATACTGAGGGGCAGCATAAAACCAACAACAGAATGAAATATAGTGAGGCATGTGATTTTCAAGAAAAGAAAAAAAACAACCAGGCCCTGAGCATGGAGACTCACAGGAAATCCCAAATGTTTTAATATTCCAACAAATTCTGACATTTGAGACGGTAGATGCCTGATGCAGCGTGGGTACCAAATCTCACCACACTACAAGAGATCCGGCTGAAATAATTGCATTGCATCTCAAGTTTCCAGTACTAATATATTCAGCATCAGGTCAAGTGTCCCTACACTGCCCTGAGGGTTCATGCTGAAGACCATGAGCAAAACGCATTCGCTGTCAATGAGTGTGTACCCAGTGCCAGGCACAGGAGCAGGCAAAATTCCCTCTCTCCACGCACAGAAGTGGATGGTATAATCTTCTGTTCCCACTTATGCAACCCCGCCAAAATATTTACAGTCTAAGATGTTCTGTTAGGACTGTGAAAAGCCCAGCTTTGGCCGTATTTGTTCTGATGGAAAATGCAAAACCAGAGGCTGTTTTAAGGCTTTCACCCTGAGAAGTAAAGCATAAACCCAACTAAATAAAAAAGGATGTGAAAGGACAGTGACTATCTGCAGGGCTGATGGAAAAGCAAAATGGATGCAAGCAACAGAGGGCAAGCATGCCTCGAAGAAATGAGAGGGTAAGTCCATGATTTGCCTGAGGAAGACATGGACTGCTGAGCAATGAATACACTTGAATTAAAAATCGAGAAATTAAATGAAAAAGCAATCAAGGGTAAGAACGAAGCACAGTGGAAGTAAGAAAATACAAAGCTTTGCACAATGATTATGTCCAAACCAAATCCAGCAAGTGTAAGAAAGATCAGGAAACTCCAACTGGGTCAAAAATAAAAGACCACGTTACCAGGTCATCATCAGTGGCCACAGAGGTCAGTGGTCAAGGGTGTGATCCACCACAGCTGGGGCTGTGGGGAACGTGGGTGCAGCACAACCCAAAATGGGAACGCTGAGCTCTGGGTTTGGCTTTTTACAAATGGAGGCAAGACTGAACTTTGTACCTGCCCAGACACATGAAGGCCAAGCAGGTGATTCTTTCCAAAACACCAAAGAACAAGTTGATGGCATTTCTTCTCTAAAAGAAATGTCACAGCAGTTAAACCACTTTGGATGAAAGGGTGTTGAATGCTGGGCGTTGGCAATACTCAACCATTACTCCGTCAGACTGAGGGAACAGATCTGTGTAAAATGAGGATTTAACCCAGATATTCAGCCAAATACACAAGAAGAGTTTTTTGCATGGACAGAAGTAAGCCTGGATCTTCACACAACGAAATTAGACTGAAGGAAGCTGTTACTGGGTACTATGTGAATTAGAATCAGGATTCAATTGTCTCTAAATTTAATTTAGTCAGTGAGGATGATGGCCACTTTTTGGCTGGTAAGCGGGACACCTATAATTTGCTGCTCCAGGGCAAAAAGTTTCTGGAGAGCTCCTACAGCCCAATACAATTCAAACCAACCACAGGGTGGGCTTGTGGACACTGTCCTGGGGGGTGCTGGGTGGCCACAGCCACAATAAAAGGGGCAAGTGTCTGAAGGCCACCCTGCAGTGACACATCTCTCATGATCTGAGGTCAGGAAGGACCATGGTGTAACATACCACCCCATGTGTGGGACAATGCAATTTGCACATGCAAAACACTGAAATAATGGATGCTCGTTACCTTAATTTACTGTCATCTGAAGAGTGAAGAAGGACTAGCAGTGCACAGACCAGACCAGCAGGTGGTTTTGTCATCTCAAAAGCAGAGGTGAAACCAAACAGTGCTAGAAATACAGCAAAGAGGGAGCAGGGATACAGACCCTGCTGGTTTTCTGCATCAGGGCCACGGGGAGCACTGCCAGGGAGCACAAGAGAGAAAATAACATATCCTCACACTCTGGTACTAAAACTTCAGCCACTTGATGCTCTCTCCTTTAAAAGCAAATTAAAATTATCATTTTAAAAAACCCCAAACTTTTAAGCAGAGGAAGGAAAGGTTTTTGGATTCAGGAGTATTGCTTAAAGCAATAAACAGCAGCAGTGAAAAATGCAATGGGATGACCAGTGGGATGGGGTGACTGCATCCAGCCTCTGGATGGAGGAACATCAACGTGTTGGAGCCAGTCCAGAGGAAGCCACCAAGACGATCAGAAAGATGGAGTAGCTCTGCTGTGGGGAAAAGCTGAGAGAACTGGGCTTGTTCAGCCTGCAGAGGAGAAGCTTCAGGGTGATGTAACTGTGGCCCTTCAGCACGTGAAGGGAGCCAACAAGAAAGATGGAGAGAGACTATTTTCAAGGGCCTGGAGGTACAGGATAAGGGGCAGTGGTCTCAAACTGACAAACGGTAAATTTAGGGTAGATGCTAGGAAGAAATTTTTCCATGTGAGAGTGGTGGCACAGGTTACCCAGAGCAGCTGTGGCTGCCCCATCCCTGGCAGTGTCCAAGGCCAGGGTGGATGGGGCTTGGAGCAGCCTGGGACAGTGGAAGGTGTCCCTGCCCATGACAGGGGGTGCAATGGGATGAGCTCTAAGGTCCCTTCCCACCCAAACCATTCAGTGATTCTGTGATTCCATGACTTTGGAGACAACTGAATTAAACTATCAGCCCCTTGTTGGTTCTGCCCCCTCCATCCCATTCCCAACATGCACCCCTTGAAGTGCTCTTGGGAATACCCTGTAGCAGGAACAGCATAGATGGAGTCTCATCATTTCCTGCTGTTCTCGACTGGATCTGGCCCCTTTAAGGTGATGTCCATATCCTGTAAAGACACATTTTGTGCTGTTCTATACAGTTTGAAGGCTTTGCTTTGTTCTGAAGTTTCCAGCACTCTTCTCTGAAGAAAACCTCAAGACACAAACCCCAGACCTGCCCAGCTCCTTGTCAGGGATTCATCAAGATGACTCACAGGATACATGTAATTTCTGTGGGGTAGTAATTCCCTCTGGTTAGGACTGGAGGCACAGAGCTGTGTGACCAGAGAGAGATGACTCACTAGGTGACCTTCAGATTACGCCTCTTGGGGAAGATATTTAAATGGAAAGAGACTTTTAACACAGGAATAGATGGTCTTCAGTTATGGTTAACACTTTCACAGGGTGTTATAAGCAGACGGGAGGAGGACATGACAGGGATGGAGCAGGAGCTCTCAACTGACCTGAGCCGGCTGTAGTTAGGACAAAAAACCCAGTTTAGGACAAAATACAACTTAGGCCACATGTAGCCTCCATGGTTAGGACAAAAAACCCAGTTTAGGACAAAATACAACTTAGGCCACATGTAGCCTCCATGTCCCCATTGCAATTCCTGCTGTCCCTGCTGTAAGTATGACATGTCTAAAGTACAGACTAAATCATCTCTCAAACATGTTGTTCAGGTTTATTTTCTCTGGGTTTATTTCTTATTTGTCCATGCAGTACAGAAAGTGATCACAAATTATCTTACATGGTAAGGAAAGAGGAAAAGATGCCCGGGAATAGATTTGCAACTGTTGAATAAAAGCTGCCTCAGATATCCAAAAATTGTGGGTTTACCTCAAGTCATGAGAGTCTGTTATTAGAGGGCACACATACATAAGAGTGATGTTTTATTCTCATTTAGAAGGTGTAAAGCTTTCAAATAATGCAGGCTCCCTGCATGGGAAGGTTTGCTGACTCTTGCTGTGTGATTCTTTGAGATCTTTTATTTGCCCCCTGGCAGGCCCTGGGGTAATATTTGCTTAGAGTCTTTAATAGATTTGGAAATGTGCTCTCCTCACTCAGCTGAAAAAAAAAAAAGACGTTTTAAAGGTGCAGATTCCCTTTTTCAGCTGACACTCTCCCTGTGCAGAAGTCAGTCTGTTAGAACACCCAGAATTTAGTGAATTTCCTGCCAGAATATTGGTTTATAGCAAAGTATTGCTCTGATATTTTTCCCTTGCCAAAGGGAAGGACTGTCCTATTGATCTCTCCCATGCTACAGGTTGGGAGATGAAGACAGATTTCAACATTTTTTTACCGTAGTGGCAGTTTCCTGATGTAATCCAGGATTATTCCCTGCTGGCCAAACAAGAGCTGACAAAAAAAGGCCAGCCCTCATATGAACATCTGATTCAAAAGAAAATTCAGCTGAAAGGCGAGCATTGGAAAGATGAGTCAATACAAAAGCAAGTGGCAGCTCTGGATTTAAGCAGAAGTCCACAGCATTTAACCTACTTTAGCAGATCAATGCAGTGGATTTTTAATCATCACATTAATCCTAAAATAAAAATAATTACCCCAGAGATCCGTATTAAAGTCGCTTAACTATATCTCATTTCATCATCCTTTTTACTTGGGATCAGAAGCTACAGAGACCAGAGCTTCCCGATGTCATTTCTCCAGCTCGCAGTTTGACTCTCCTGTTAGGACTTCAGCTGCAACTACAGGGATGAGGCATTGGCCTGGGTGAGAGCACCCACATCCATCCCACTTGGGAGAAAACTGAAAAAGGGCAAAAAGAAAGGTGGGCACGATTCTGCTTTCCAATGACACGGTATAAAACTGCAAAGGAAGGAGTGGAGAACATTACACGGTGGGTGAAAAATGTGTGAATGCCTAGAAATTCAATCACTGCACTGTGTCCCCTTCTTCCAGCAATGCCAGGAGCCCATTAATATCTCATAATGGGAAAGAGAGGATTTTGACCAGAGGCTGGGCCCCTTGTCAAATTTCACTGAGCAGAGTTTATTTCCTGGAGTGTCCTTTCCTGTCCACAGTCCTGCCACCCCCACAGATGCTCTGGGAACACGGCTGTGGGAAAGTGCAGGACCCCAAGCCTCCATGGCACCCTCCATGGACAGCCTCAGGTGGGATTTTATGGCCATCAAACCAGCCCATTCCCCTCTTGTAAGGGCAAGTGGCATGGCATAGCTTACAGCCATGCAGCAAACTTTTCCATCTTCCTCCCAGAAAAGAGTGGCTTTCTCGACTCTGCTTTTTGGGACCAGTCCTGAGTCTATACTGTTGCTGGCATTGTGCCCAAGCTGTTTGTTTTAGGTCACATTTCCCTGCCTTGCTGGCCTTTACTCATATCCACCATCTTCTTGCAGAGAAAAGAGCTACCCTGGTGTTATATTTAGACTTAAAAGCACTGTACATTTACTGAAATAGTACTTTAGGGCAATTTTCAGGTTTCTCCAAACACACATGGGAATTTCTTCCTGCTGCCTTGGGAAGAGGCCATGGGGCCTGCTATTGTTGCAGGTGTTGGGATGCAGGCAAAGGCTGTCATCAAACAAGCAGCACATGGAATCCGAACGAGTAAATGGCTGCGGGTTCAGGCAGCATCCCCAAGCTACAGCTTGGCAAGTGGCACCAAGGCTATAAATATCCCACTTCCCCTCTCTAAGGAGCCTCTCCAAAGCCACCAGGTACAAGTTATAACATGTCCAAGGAGCCTCGTAGCCAGAATCAGCTTCTAGCAGGGGGCTTAAGACCGGAGGTTTGTGAAATCCAAGTGTAATTAAAGGTTACAGCTGCCCCTGCATGGAGCTCACTGGCAATCAGACTGCCCTGGAATGCTCACCACAAGGTACTGCAGGGCATTAAGAGGGAGGGAGGGAAAGGAAAGCTGGAAAAAAAGTACCTTCATCATAATATTATGGTAAAAATGCAGGCCGCTGCTCAAATCACCTTTCTGTCACCAAAAACTTACAGCCCAAGACTGCCACATCCTGCATTTTTATTTCCATGGAGGATGGGAACTGCCAATTCCCAGCAGAAAGGAGCTGAGGTGCTTTTTATTTTCCCTGCACTGAGTTGGGAGAGGCCTCTATGAGACTCTTTTCACATGATTAATTAAAAAAAAAAAAAAAGGAAAGAAACAAATAATTGGAACCTGGAATTAAAAAAAAAAAATACTTGCTCATCTCCCTACTTGAGATTCTTTGATGGCAGAGGGTTCAGAAACAGACTTTCTCCTTGCCGTCCTGGGAATTGGACATCATCAGCCTTTTTTCATTCCCTGATGAAGACAGGAGAGGCTCCCAGGACATGAGGCAGGACAGAGGCAGAGATCACTCAGTGGAAGAGTTTTTGTTTGCATCTTCTCATCATTTTATCTTTACTCTGCCATTTTTCATTTCAGTTTGTACTTGGGATTTATTTTTCCTCTCTCTAATCATGTTCCAGTCATTTTGAGTTGGAAAGGCAAGGATGGGTAGGGCTGCCAGGCCTCCAGGACAAATGGGAAAAACTGAGAAATAAGGCAAGATGAAATCTCGACATGGCCATGAAGTCATATTCTTAACACCGAGGAAGCTTAGTACTACCCTGGTCTACCCACCAGGTTCCTGACGCCCTCCAAATATGGAGATTTTATACCTCCTCAGGGAACCATTTTCTTTAGAAGTTACCCGTTGTGGTTAAATCCAAGTCTTTCCTGCTACAACATTTTAACACCTTGTGAGTTTTTACAGAGATGTATTTATTGCTTTCTTCAGGTAAGATTTAATTTGGGTATTTCAAGTCAGTTATCCTTTTTCCCCTCAATTATCTCCAAGCCAAAAAACCCCATGTTTTCTACACCTCTGCTCACCCTTACTCCTTCCAGCTGAGGAAGTCACATCTTTCTGGAGCTGGGGTGCCCAAAAGTCAAACAGAGTCCCCCAGACAAGGCCTTGTGCTACACAAGTCTCACAGATTGCTCTGTGGCTAAACAACACCCCTGTCTATACATATTAACATCATGCTTGCTTTTCCCTCCCAGAGAGAAACGTTTGCTGATTTGCCAGCATTTTGCTTGCTCTTGGCACCAGGCAAACAACTACATGAGTTGCAGGCAAGGCAAGAACCAAACCATTGATCTTTCCTGGCAGAATGCAGCTGAACTCCAGTAAAAAATTCCACAGCAGCTGCCTACACAGCTGAAACACTTACCTCAAAGCATGTAAGGAAAACACTCCTCTTCATAAAATCATGCAAGCTGTAACTTCTCAAACTAGGTTTAAGTAAAATAAACTCTGGATGGGTCTAGGTTAAACACTTATAGATCCTCACCAGTGTTTGCTGTGAAAAGAGCATTTTCAGGTCAAAGACTGATGTGCTCTACAGTGAAGCAGTCTCAGCAGCAATTCATAAGAACACAGCAGTGAAAACATGAAGGGCTCTCATGGTTATTCAGACCACCAATACTGATTTTAGGAACTGCGTTTGCATGTTTGTTTCTAAAGACATTGAATTTTCAGCAATGAACGTGCTACCTTAATTCAACCTCTTGAGCCATTTCAGCCTGAACTTACACAGAGTGGGAAGCCTGTAAGGCAGGGTTTGACCAGGGGCAAATAGTCAGGTGGTACAAGTCTGTTTAAGTTGAATAAAACCCTATATTTTTGTGACAGTTGAGGATTAAAACATAATCCAGGAAACTCACAAAACATTCTGCCTAACCTTCTCCTGCATTCGTAATCCAACAGATATTACAGATGCTGGATGCACCTTCCCAGACTTACAAGATATTATTGTCATTAGCTGAACACTGAGAAGTGGTCTGAACTGTTACAATGCTTTGCCTGGAGCCCCATCTCCCCTCAGTCCAATCAGACAACTTTTCCTATTCCCTCCAATCCCCCCTTACCTCTTGAGATAGTTTCTCCCGTAGAGGATCTGCTGCAGCAAGGTGACCACAGCAAAGGCGCAGATGAAGATGAAGAACAAAGTTCTGTTTCCCAGCAAATCACGGCTTGACGAAGGGTCAGTGTATCCCATCGTTCTTAAAAGCCACTGAAGCTTCACTGGGTAAAATTCAATTCATCGCCACCTTCATGCCCTTTCTGCTGGGGAGCAGAGGGGAATGCCTGCTGGCTTTTCTGTGAGCAATCCAAGGACAAGGTATCCCATTGTTTGGCCCTGCTGCCCCTTCCTTGCCCCTTTTGGATGTTAGCTCCAGGACTGTGCGCAATGGCTTGCTTCCATGGTAAAGTTTCCAGGAGATTTAGACGTGGGTAACATCTAAAATCATCTCTCAGAGCTCTCTCAGCGCAGGCAGCCTGTGCTGTGTGAGAGGCATTCTGTTCCCTCTAAGCCTCTCTTGAAAACCCGCTGCTAGCAATTATCTCCTTCAATCCCATTTTCATATTCCAGATGGGGGAAGCTGCTCACAAACCAGAAAACTGCAGCCAATGGCAAACACGGGGCTCCGGCAACCTGCGTTGGAAGCACATAGTCATCAGCTCTTCTCTGCTTCTGCTCAGTGATTCCAGCGAAATGTTCTCGCAAGGAGACGTGACTGGGGCATGCTATTATTGAACAAGCATGTAACAATCATGAGGATTTCATTCAGAACCCTGCAGGGAAAAAAAAAAAAGAAAAGAAACACAGCAGCAGTGGCAGCAGTCAGGCTGGTCAGGCTAGCAGGAAAGCTGCATTCTGTGTAGCAGCGCGCCGTCCGTGCCGTGGCTCCGGTGCTGTGGTATTTGCATGCAGAATGCAGAGCCTTCAGTCACACACCGCTCACTATTTGGGCTCCTCTGTTTCCCCTATTCCTCCAGAGTAAGCATAAGCAAGGTCACTGTGCATCCCTTCAAGGACAGAGCTCTCAATGCCTGCATGCTGATTTATTGGAGGCTCTGAGTAGCCTCACAGCCGCAGAGAGGGAGCCTGCTTCTCAGTGCAAGCTCTAAGAACCATTCATTTAAAGAGACAAATATTCTGATTGTTCCTCCACTAGACACAGCTCTCTTTTGAAAGGGCAGAGCAACAAGATCTTGTTCACAGCCATCGTAACTCCTCTAAAAATCCCCCATTGTCAGGAGTGGCTCAATTCAGCTCATGGGGAGTTTTGTCGCCGATTTCACTGCGAGCAAAATCTGCCCTGACCCTAAAACAAGTTCCAATGAAAGCTTGGAACATCCAATGAAACATCCATACTAGGAGGTTGTCTTGCCCCAATAACAGATGGGAAAAGGATCTTGACAACAAAATGAGGGGGGAAAAAAATCCTTTGTCTAAAAGAATAGGAAGATTTTTGTGTGAATAGATATTCCAACAGTTAAATCAGCGTATGCAAAATGTTCTAGTGTGCCAGCAGCCCAGCTGTGTGGAGCAGCAAACGGGGAGTGTTCATGGACTTCGTTTCAGCTGTAACTGGTGCTTCACATGAAGAATGGCCAAAGGTAACCTTGTGCAACGCTTTCAACACAGTGCTTGAAAACAAGGCTAGTCCTCAGCATGACCTACACAAATTTAGGCAAGAAACACAATGGCTAAAACAGGCTTTGCCTTTCCTAATTCACACAAGTGTTTAAGGTAGGAAGCTGGTCACCCTGAACTCCCGCAGGCTGGAGACCAGCACTTCAGGCATACCTAACTTTGCAGAGAAGGTAGAGGGATTCAGCCCCTGATATGACCTGCCCCAGTGCCTCTCACAGCCTCCCACACCCCTATTTCTGAACCATGATGAATGCTTTCATTATCACCTTGCATATAAATAGAATGGGGACCCCGGGTCAGATCAAAGATTATCCAGGGAAAAGTAGAAGCAGAGGGCAAGGACGTACTGATACTTCCTGGGAAACACTCTTTGAACCATGTGGTTCAGGGTCCTCCAGAGCCAAGAAAAGAAAACCACTATTTAAGTTAGAAAAATAACTCAGTGGGATGCATTTATACTGTACTGGGAATAATACACATACCAGGGGACTGCAAGTTAAACGCTAAAAGTAGTTTCCCTATGTCAAAGTCCTCAGCTCTAGGGCCAAATACGTTTCTTTTAATGATCAGTTCATGTAAGCTCACATCATAATGAGACTGTTTTCCTATAGGAACTGTACCATTTAGATGGATCTAATCATAAATCCTCTCAGGAAAAGGAAAATCTGTATGGCCATCAAAATTCCCAGGCTGAGACCCCATAAGATAGTACACAGGCAGATTTGTATGCAGGACATGAGTCAAGGCTAATAAGTTCAGATGTGAGTGAAAATTTACTTGATGCTTTGAATTGTTTGGTTTCTACTGATAGCTTTGAAAACTCTGAGAAATTTGCCTCAGCTGCTCTGGGAGTTATTTTACAATAACAGCAAAGTATCAGAGACTAGAATTTGGCTTCCTGTGACTTTCTATCGGTGTGACACTGATTTTTCAGATTCTTGTATCACTTAGGTTTTGGTGAAAACACTTTCAACATTTCTACTTTTACTCCACTCCATTCAAAGGGATTTTTTTTTCTTGAGATGTCTGCTGTAATGCACCAAATTCCTGAGCCTAGCAGATGCTCTTTCTCGTGGAGTGATGGTCAGCCTGAGCTGCAGCAAACAGCCCATGTATCCTGTCAGGCTTTGATTTTCTGTGTCCTCTCATCATTCTCTGCTATATCAGGACTGGCCAGAAGATACAGCACCTGAGAGACCTATGAGCAGAAGAGCTGCAGACACAAAAAGCAAAGTACAAAGGTATCTATAAAAAACAGGAAAGGTTTTCTGTGCCAGATTTGCACAGGCATCATTCCTGACGTCACATGCCAAAGAAATCTGTTTGCTGCCCTCAGCCCAGTGCAACACCACTGCAGAACTGGAAGCAGACCAGCTCCTTGCAGGCACAGATAAATAGGATGTCTATTGACAAATTTTCACAGGATGCTCAAGTGCCTGCAACATTTATTGCGAGTGAAACTGCCTTAGAGTACAGCAGAAAGGCTGAATGAGCAGTGTCAGCACTCATTCCCGGGGCCCTTTGAGAGATCCACTTGTAAACTACAGGCCTCCTTGAAAGCATCAGGCCTCTGCAGAGAAAAAACAAGTATTTTTTTAAAAATAATTTTACACCCTGCACTTAAACAAGCAACAGACAACAACAGATCCCCTCCTGAGAGCCTGAGAAGGATTGGAAAAGCCCTCTAAGACCATTGAGCCCAACCATTCCCCCAGCACCAACAGGTCCACCACTAGCCCATGTCCCCAAGTGCTGCATCCACCTGCTTTTATAACATGTCCAGCAGGATAGACACAAGCTCAGAATGGGTATTCCTGCATCATTTCGTGGAGCACAGACTTCAAAGTCTAAAGCAAATGTGGCAAAATGGATCCTAATATGAAGCTGCCAGAAGCAGTCAGTCTTACACGTGTCTGGCCTTTATTTGTTGCATGTGAGCTGCTTGCTAAATATCACCAGAGATAATCTGTCACAAGAAACTCCTCCACCCTGAGCAGCGAGACTCTGTGAGTGCTCTAACACAAACACAAACATATTCCTTACAGTGACACCCTCCAATGGGAGCTCATCATTTGCTCTTAAGCCCCAATGAATCAGATTTGGATTTATTTATTTTTTAGAATAAATTAAATATCAAGGACAAAAAGGTCAAGACCATGTTACTGAAGCTCTACATGAGGAAAGATGGATTGGCAAGAGGAGAAAACCTGGCAGGAGTCAGACTCTACTTCTCTTGTGGAGGGAATAAGCTTATCTCACTCTCTGTCTTGGAAGGACAAAACACAGCCCTTACTACTGAGCTGCAGTTTATTTTTTAATGCAAATGAACAAGAAAAAATTAACTTTTGATAGGCAGGTCTGATTGGGAATTTTTATAAGTATCTTTCACTGAACCTATCATTTGAATCAGTGTTTGACTGATCACGCATTCTAATTTCAGCTGAAAGCAAGGGCATTTGGTGTCTGGGAAAGCAGATCTGTCTCTTGGTTGTTTAAATCATGGAACATATAACCGAACATGTTAAATCCGCAGTATCATACAGGTTCAGGGTAAAACAAGATATGCTTCACATTCCCCTTCAGGATTCTTTCTCCTCCTGCCTGCTCAGCCACTCTCATCTTCGTGGCTGTGGTTCAGACCAAAGAACTTCACAGCCAGCATTGCAGAATACTATGGGCTGTAAAAGGTGTGAGAAGAACATTTTTTACACCTCATTCCCCCCCCTCCCCAAGTAAAATTAAATCATGTCTATTTACAGTTTCTACAATGCTAGTGTAAACTGCTAGATCCTTGATTTTGCAGAGCTGGCACATAGGTATATGGCTGGAAGGTTCTGCTGAATATGAAACTCATAAACATATGCTTATCAATATTAATTCTTTTGCAGATATAAAACATGAATTTATTAGCATAATCTGATGCTTAACACAGTGTCTAGTCCCCCATCATTGCCACAAATCTGTATGTCTTAAACTGAGACAGTGAAGGAAGCTGAAAGGATTCAGCTAAGATGTGAGCATTTATTTTCTTCTGAGTTGGGTTCAGCCTTGTGGAGATGACAGTGGCTAATTGGCACCAGGCTCCTACCTGTGGAGACACCTGAATGAGAGGACATGTCCTGAACAGAACATATGGTCTGTACACTGGATATACATTACATCATCTATTGAACCACGACCAATTTACTCCTAATTATGGGTCACATAGGGCCCCATATGTAAATATAAATAATCCAGTGCATAAAATATCCCTTTTTTACACTGCTGACACCATCTCTGTTGGAAAAGGAATAATGTCTTCCTCAAAGGAATAAGGTCTTCTGGCAGGAAGCTCTGATGCAGAGGCTGCCGTGGCTGCAGTGCTGTACATTTACTGTTGACAGTTCCTTATAGCAGAGCCTGCTAAAATGAATAGCAAACTGCAAAACTCAGTGCTAGGGACATCCCTGCTTTCCCAGTGACATTTCCAGATTCCTAGAAAATACAGGAAGTTAAGTGTGATTGTTATGGTCCTGTTCAGGCTCACAGCCCTGAAAGAAACTGAGAACAGTGAAAGCCCAGACTCTCTTCAGGGAAAAAGAAGAAGGACCAAAATTCATTTACAGGAATTATCAGTAAAAAATATTAGTTTGAGTTTGGAGCACTGCATGGGAGCTCTGGGTTTAGCACCAAATCAAGAGGACTGAGATGCTGGCAGAACAACAGAGGGGTCAAAGGTTTTCCATGGCCAACTGTTGGTCTCAAAGAAGAAACATGATCCTGGCTCTATCCCAAGCAAGTCATAATTCCCACCTAGTTCACTAAATCCACATTTAAAACCTTCCAGTGAAAGTCTGGAAAGCACTGGAATCAGTGGTACTCACTTTAATGGGTGTTGAAAGATTGATACTTCTCTTTGATGAAAATATTCCAATATTAACACCACAATAAGCAAATATTTCCCATGACCAGAATAAGGATCACGCATTATCTAACACTGAAAACCATAATTAATAATTATGTCACTATTTTAACAATACATTTTTTCAGCATAACTGAAAACATTAATAGATACTTTTAAAAATACATACTATGGCATATAAAGTTAGATTAATTCACAGAGACAGTGTATCAGATTTTGGAATATGTTTTTCTCTGTCAGTGAGAAGTATTAATCAAAATTGATGCAAATGTGAAAAGGAAACTTTTCCTCAGAACTATCAGCTAATTAAAACTTTGAAATTTTTACGCTATTCTTATAATCAAGGTGTAAAAGAGACCTATTATAGAAAACTATTCAGGAAAAGCTACAAGGGTAACTTTTAATCTCAGTTCTGCAGTGATTTTGTATTCAAAGGAATGAAGTATATTCCTTTTGAATTAACCATTGGCTTCAGTTCATACGACCTTTCAAGCAGACAGGAAATTGAGCCATTCCTCATTATGCCCTCCAACAGCACTGATTACAAAGCTGGCTACACACACTGCTAACTGCTAGTCTACCTGTTCACACAAGTTACTCTTCTAGCCAAAGCCAACATGTATTCAAACATATCATTATTTTTTTTAATAATCCATGCTAGTCCACTACTAGTTCAGTCCATGACAAAACTATTAATTAAAAAAAAAAATCCATGTGGCTTCTGTGGTCTTCAACAATCCCTGTTCTTCATGGAGCATATTGAAATTTGCTCTTCTGGCACTGTAGAAATGTCCACTGGAACCTGGACAACGAACCTGGAAGACAGACACCTCTATCCCTATGGCACTGTGACCAGGCACATCTTTCTACCCCTCCTGGGGAAGCGTGGATTCAGCCTTTAAGCCCTGCGCAGTCTTTGGTCCGACCTGCAAGTGGCCACAGAGGTGGCTATTAATAAAACTGGTGGCCTTTTCAAATTCCCTCCTTTGGATGTGTGATCTGCCATGAATGCCTGGGTCATGCTTTCCTGTGTTAGGGTAACAAACAAAGACCATTCCCGGAACAGTCAGACACTGCAACGAGGCATCAGCTGAGTCAGCTCCTGCCATGGGCATTTATAATTTATGCAGGCAAGAAGGAAAGGTGAGAGAGGGATTTATTACTCCCTCTGGCAGACAGCAGGAATTGCAATTTGGAAGCTGTGTTTGGTAGCATGCAAACAGCTCAGCTTGCAAACCAGTGCTAAACCCAGACAACCATGGTCCATTTTGCTGCCAAACAAGTTTGAGAGTCTCAAGGGTAGTGCCACCCACACAGATGGAGAAACTCCATCCATAGGCAGGGCCTGGATCACCCCTGACCTCTGCCAGCAGCTTGGGCTTTTACAGCACCATTACAGGCAGTGCTGGCATGGGCAGGGAGATGGACAGCCACAGCCAAAAGGGTGTTTGAGCATCTTCCTCCTCTCGTAATGTTGGGAGTTAAATGAAAATCCTTGTTTGGCTCTTGACTGCAAATGACTTGTCCAGGGCTATGATTCAAGTAGAGATTTACAGTGAGATCTTAAACTCAGCCTGGTCTAGTTGAAGGTGTCCCTGCACATGGCAGGGGTTGAAACAAGATGGTCTTTAAGGTCCTTTCCAACCCAAGTTGTGATGCTATGATTTATGATGACCCCACTGATGTTAGATATATTTCAACTAATTCCAGTGCTGTATTCCACATATTTCTCTCTAGAACAGAACCATCAGTCAATCCATCAGTCAGAAAATTTTCCACTTTTATGCACAGTCTTTGGTGGTGGTGTTGACCTCTTGCTGGAGACCCTGCAACATGCATTCATGTAAATAGCTGAGTACAGTCAGTTGGAGGTGATTTTTTTCTCTAATAACCTAAAACGGGGAAGACAGAGTGGTAGTTTATCCACAGCCAATATTAACATCCAACACTATATGTCCTACAGGATCCAGTGCTCTGCAAGCAGATATTAAGGAAATGCCTTTGACAGGGAGAGACATCCCCAGAAGAGTGGGGATGAGGAGAGGGAAGCACAGCATGGCATTCAGCCAGAATAGGGTTTGGTTTTTTTTCCCCGAACATTCCCATCAGCATCACCTTTATTTAAACTTCACTTTCAATCAGCTTTTTTATTTTCTTCCAGGTGTATCCGGCAGCTCCTCTGGAGCTAAGAAATTTGTGTGTGGGTTTTCTTTCACGCACTGTGGGTAGGAAGGTATGTGGGAACTATAATTCAGTCACTCTAAATCACATGCAGCTGAAGCTTGAAAGAAAAATAATAATAAATGTTTCAGATTGTCAGGCTCAGTGCAATTCTCAATCAATTAAAGCTTATTTTAGCACCAGGGCAGTTTATTTTTATAATGTTCTCCTGGCATTTTGATGCTTTCCTGTTACCATGTAGCTAAAAGGTCTTGCTGGGAACAAATTACTCTTGGTAAAGCATTCTCTAAACTGCAATTTTAGTTTCCATCAAATGATAATAAATAATATTCACAAGACCAAACAGCAGCAAGAAAAGGGCTACTGGCAGTGAGAGAGAAAGGTATTGGACCTGGGTGAAGAAGGAAGATAAACCTAGGGCTCAAGCACAGTAAAACCACGGTTGTCTGGGCTCAGAGTCTGCCAAAGTATTCTTCAATGCATACGACTTCTAAATGTAATTCAGTGTGTTCAGACATTAAACAGTGAAAAGTCACCCTTGAAGGCATTTCTGCATCAGCTTTCTGCTCCTTTTCATGAACAGTTAAAATTAAATATTGTGTCTGCATTTAGATCTGCATTTCGTGTTGTTATCATGGTTCCCCTTTCACAGATATGGATCACCCAAATCAGAACTTCTCTTTTGCTGCACTTGAGAATTTGAACCACAGTGTCAGATTCACTTGGAAGGTTTCAGAGGTTCAAAAGTTGCTTAATTGATGAGGACAGCTCTTCCCTGATGCGGCAACAAAAGCCATAACTAGTAGTGTTTGTGGGTCCTTGCAGTGCATGGAAGCAGCTGCAAACAAGAACAATGCTGCCATTTCACCTCCGCTGGAATCACAGACAAAATATTTGTTTAATAAGAGGGGCAATAATCACAATAAGTTGTTCTTTTTTTTTTTTTTCCCACTGTGGCAAAGATATTAGGGAGGATATATCCTAAACTGTTGCACACTGTCATTATAAACTGATTCAACTTTTGCTCTGAGCTTTACCAGGCAAGGGAATTAAAAGCAAAGTGGAAAGGGTGTATGAAGAATGTCCCTTACTCCTTTTTAATTTACAGATTTCTAGCCTCCTAGTTGCTCTTGCTTTTCCTCCTTGGAGCCATCCCTCACAATATACTGCTCCAGGTAGAGGTTTTCTGTTTTCCTTTCCCAATTGGAAAAATACACCATATCAAACACTAAATAATAGGAAAATTAAGTCCTTCCAGCACATGAGAGAGCTATGGCAGGGTCATCAGCTCCCCTCTGGCAGCTCATGCTCAGGTGCTATCCCCTCACCTCGGATACCATTACAGGTTTGGCTCGGAAATCCAAGGAAGCTGCAGTTCAGATCTGTACATTCAGCATCCTTCTGGGCAAAGGAAGGACAAACCATTTTCCCTCAGCACGTCTCCTTCCAGCTGATGAAGCAGAACCAGCTGGCACTGCAAAAATCAGTGTTTTCACAACAAACACTGTGCTGTGACACATCACCTTAGCTAAGACAGTCAGCACAGGAATACACACCTTGCTCTGGGCCACACACCTGGCAAATCCCTGCAAGCTCTGATCAGCCCTACACAGAGCACAGTTCCAGACTTGAGTTAACCAGCTGCTGCCTGGAACGAGCAGATCACCTCCACTAAAATAAGCAGAAAAGCCATTAACTCTGCATTCTATATCCAGTGCCTGTCCTTGCAATCTTCACTCTCCCATCACAACACATCTGTGCTCCAGAACTTAATGTGTTCCTGTTAACAGTTTTATCTCCCCAGCAACTAGAGAAAAGTTACACAGCTGCAAAAAGTTATAGTTCAATATCCATCCAAGGTGATTTCAAACGACAGCTCTAAGTGTTTCATACCCCACTGGCTTTAATAGGTTACTATTATTAAATGTAAAAGTTTCAATTAAAAAATCATTAATTTTTTTTGTACTTTTGTGGAACTATCCAGTCTTTTTTTCCATGTAAAACCCCAAACTTCCCCCCAGCATGCCAAAAACCTAGTCCATATTTATCCTCATTGGAGTGGGGACAACAGCCTTAACTATCATTTGCTAATTAGCTGTAGGTTTGGGCTCAGCTCCATGTTTTACCAGGCTTCCTTCCTGACTTCAGGCACAGGTGCAGCACAGTACTGAGATCTCCAGGCTAGCTTGGCAAGGTAGGACAGGACTTCTCTGATAGCGTGGCTGCTTTCAGCACTTGAACTGTGACATCTGCATGCTGAGGGGGAGTCATCTGCCACTTAGTCAGCTCACCCCACACTCCACATACAGCGCAGGTGGATGCTTTGCCCTCCTCAGCATCTCTTCCCTCATTTCTGAACCAGCAATCATAGCATTTCCTGGCCTGGCAGGTGTACTGCAGAAGGAACAAGGACAAATTTCCACTTACTGCTTAAAGGCAAAAAAAAAAAAATAACCCCACTGCCTTTTAATATATGATTTTGCCAGTTTAAGATCCTAAGATCTTGCTCTTGCAAGAGTAGGATCCACCTGATCCTGAGCACAGGATCCACTTCCCTACACAATCCCATCTTCAACTCCTTGACATGCCTGCTGAAGATAGGCAAGTATCATACACAGCCCATGGAAACCAGGAAATCTTGGGTGTTCATAGCACTGAACAGAAATGCACCTGGACTCCCACCATCAATGAATGTGCCTACATTCACCAAAACCCTCCAGGCACCCAGCTGAGACTGAGTTAACACACTCCATAGAGAAAAACAGCTCTTTTAATCCCAAAGTGTCCCAAACATATGTCAAATGCGTCACATCCCAAAAACACCTTTTTCTTTCCTGAGTATGGCAGGAGCCTTGGATGACCATTTCAGCTGCAGGTGGGATGGCAAGAGGGCCAAGTGTGAAAACAGCAAGGAAACAAGCTGATGTCAGGTAAATAACATTAGGAAGTGAGCTATGATTGTTTTCCCCTTGATATTTAATCCACTGAAAGTGCCAGTCTTAAATCCAGCAAATGCCACTGAAAATCACATTTCCTGCAGCCACCTACCACTGAAGGGGGTCAAAGCTGCAGAATTTTACCCAGATTTCCACTTTTACTCTGGTTCTCCTGCTTCTCTCCCATAGCTACTGTAGATGATCATCAGCAAATGAATAAAACATACTTCATGCGAATGGAACAACATGTGCCAGCTTTGCTGCTGGCATTCTGTCCACATGACTAGCACTCTCCTTTGCTAACCCTTCTTCCCACTTCTGCTGTTATCCCTCCACTCACAGACGAAAGGAAAACAAAGCAAACCTTGGGTACTTCTTCCCCCTCAGTGATATCAAAAAATTATCTGGGATGAGGAGAAGGGGGGTGTTACATTTCCAGACAACGTAAGAGAATCAGATACTTCAAAATAACAGGTCTCCAAGAACTGGAAGATTTTTAAAAGCAAGGAAAATGAAATAATTTGAAACTATAAAAAGGAAATGCCCAGTTATACAGAAAGTAGCTTTTGGACCTCCCTGTCACAAGGCAAAATACTTATATTCAAGAACTCCTCTGATGATCCATGCAAAGATCACTGACAGCTTCACAGACTGCATGCAAACACCTCAAAATCACTGTGTGAGCCACTCATACTTCCCTCAGCTCAGCTATTCTGTATTCATCTGCCAAGAAGGTGAGAGACAGGGACAGCTTGCATGACCTGAAGCATTTATTATTCAGTATTATTCCATATTTTCATGTTCTTCAGTAAGATGCCCGACCTCCAGGTTACCCCACAGGGATGACAGGGAATGACGACAGGAATATAAAATGAAAAAATACTAATATTTGCATAATTTAGCCCCCTGGATGAAATCTCAGAATGAAATCAGAGGATCTAAAGATTATTAAGAGAGTCTGCCCTGTTTTTTAGGTTTATTTCACCCTTTGGCCATCTCACTTGGCTGCAGAATAAATATCATCTGCTGTGGCAATAACAAACACAGTTTGCTGGAGCTAAAGTTCCTGGTACACTACTTTATTTGCCTTGAACACTTCCATAAAAGGAGTTAGAATGCCTGCAAAAGAAATCTTCATTTATTGCACCATTTGAAGGCTAGCAGAGAATCCCTCAAACAACAAGCAGCTAACAACTGGGTAAATGCCAGATTTCACTGAGTTGCGCCAGGGATGTATTTGGCCATGTATTTTTTGTTTGTGCATCCCCCATAAAGTTGAATCATCAGGCAAATTCTGCTTAATCAGAGCCTGAGCCAGTACACACTTAAATCAATGAGAGGCAATCTTGATTTCCAGGGGAGGAATGGGAATCTAAATCACTTTATTATCAACTCAGACTCACTTTTTTTTTTGTTCTCACAGCAAAATCTACTGCTCAAGTGGCTTTAACCTACCCGTTACCATCAGTAATAGAGATCCTTAATCCAGCAAGTGGCCAAGCACCACCCACAAGCTTTTAAAACCCCAGGGAAAGCTTAGAGCAACCCTGGGAAGCATCCAATACCATACTGGACTGATAAGTAGAATAGCTATTTCAAGCTCTTTTCCTTATTTGTTACCATCCCAGATAAAAAGGCATTAACTAATTATTTTAATTGCACTTTTTGTAGTATTTCTCATGGGACCTGGACTGCAGCTGCCTCAGCTTGATCCCGTCTGGCTGGGGGATGGGATGCTATTATAAAATGTGTTTTCTCCAGAGTGAATGGGGCTTTTTGCTGCAGCTGTCTGTATCGAGGTGGGGGAGCTCTTGGAACAGGTGTGCGGCACAGAAATGCTCTCTGGTTTGGAACTACCTAATAGACTCCAGCAGGAAAACTTCAGCTCCACAGGAGCAAATCCAGTTGAAATCCAACCCCTCCTTTTTTGGTGGGGAGGATACAATGATTACTTTTAAAAGAACAAACACCTTTGTGGGACTGATACCTTGGAAAGGTATTTATGTGGTTTTTTTCAACCAGAATTTTCTTAGTTTCTGGGGGCAAAATGTTGCAACGGTTTGGAAGAGTCATGATCTCACAGGCAATGAATTATCTGCAACAAGTTTCAGATCACTTATGGAAAAATATGCTGTTAGGAATGGAGCGAAGGAAAACACCTCCACAGGAACCTGATTAATCAAGTACAATTGGCAGCAAGCACAAGAGACTGTGCTCTTTAGAAGATATTTTTTAGTGCAGGTGAGTTTCTGCTCCCTTCCAAGTGACGTTGTCCCGTTTTCCCTGCTCCCATTCCTGTTTCAGGCCTGGTGGAACTGTTGGTGTCTCAAACCCCACACTCATTTTGCTTGGGCTCCACTCTTTTACAGATGCTTGGTGAGAGGTAAGAGAGGAAGGTAATTGGAATTTCCATTGGTTCCAACCAGGTTATCACTGTTAAAAATCTGGGTTTCCTTCTGAAAATCCTGCTCAGGTTAAAGATGAGTTACATCAGTATCAGAGGCACTGAGGTGGGTGTAAGACATTCCCAGGAGCTGGTCAGATCCTGTTTTGCAAAGGTTCCATGGTATCATCCTGTTCTAAACTTGCTACTGGAACATCTTTGTTCAGGGTGGACTGGGGGGGGGGTGGTGTTTCCCCCCATCATAGTCAGAATGTGATAACCAGAAATGGACATGACTCCTTCTCCGTGATGGATGTTAGGGAGTTAACTTTCCCCTCTTTGTTATTTTAGTTCATTTTCTGAAAATAACAGATGTGCCCAGAGACCAGAAGAGGAGCTTTGGGAAATATTGCTGTTTTTTTCACTAAACAAATCCTGACAAGTCGAACATCCAAAGTACAGCAGCTCCCTTCCCCTCTCTGACCTTTGCCTCCCAGCTTGGGGAGGTTGTCAAAGGCCTCTCCTCCTCCCCTCACAATTTCTGCGTCTGCAGCCTGGTCTGTGCACTTGCTTGCAAGTTACCCCAGGGTAAAACAGCATCTCCTGACTCTGGAAGAGACTAAATTATATCGTTATTTTATATTTTAGATGCAGATAGGGTTTTCTTTGATTCTCGTACATCTGCACAGTTGCTTAATAAAAGTGCAGCATCTGGTCTAATGGGCACTAATTAAAAATAATAATAAAAAAATATATACCACTTTCTCAAACAGTTCCAACTAGCTGTTCCAGACTACATTATTTTATGGAAAAGTTCATGGTGTGCCAGGGCAGAATGGCTTTTTAATGAAGGAAACATGAAGCTGCATCATTACAAGCACTACATACTGGCTTAAACTGGAATATCAATGGAAAAATCAAACCTGTCCTGCTCTCAGCCACCTGTGTTTGTTATTGCACTGCTCCTCATCTTGTACAGCATTAGTGTTTGCATGGGGTTTCCATGATTAACAGAGAGGTAATCCAGTTTAGTGTAAACCCAGCAGGAAAATAATTTTAAAGGTTAGTTTCCAATGGATCGGTTTCCCAACACAAAAACAGACCCAAAAAACAGGAGAGAGGGTGTGTGGATGTTACACTGGAATTTGGAGATGAAGGGTGAGAAGGCTGGACACTTCTGGCAGTGGTGCTACTTCCTGTCAGCTGAAAGTGTTTGCAGAGTGATGGCCTGAAAAAGTGACTTGTGGCATTCTCAAGCAAGCCCCACTGAAATCTTTGGAGAGCATCGCACCACATCTCTCTATTTTTGCACACCACGGGCTGGCTCTCCAACAAAGCCAGTCCACTTCAAGTAGGCAGGAGGACAAAGAAGTGTCACACAAGTGTCCAGGACAGAAAGCCCAAGACCAGCGTAGAGATGTAAGATTTTAAGCACAGGAGAGCTGCTGCTGCGCTGTGTCCCCTCGGGATGGGCATGTGGGGAGGGAGGTGCGGGGGCTGTGCTGGGCTGGATGTTGTGTAACAGAGCTGGATGTTGTATAGCTGCTCGTGGGCAATTATGTACAAAGTCACAACAGTGATGCTAGAAAGCTCCAGGCATCTTCACCAGAATTTGCTGGCCATTAATCCAGCAGAAGGCTGCTAATGGCATCTGATGGCTTTCTTTGTGCGACTGCTACTTAAGGCCACTCTGAAGGGCACAAACTCTTCCCTATTATAGAATGTGGGATTCAGGCAAAATGATGACTCTGAGTTTCAGAGGATGAGTTCTCAACATGACAATAAGCTAACGAGATGTGAACTTTATTTTTTAAGCCTTCAACCGTGAATTGGAAAGGAATCAACTCTTGAAAAGGAAGTATCTCTGATCAAAAATGAAATATCATCTAGTTAGAGGGGGTGAAAAATTCGTCCATGACATTCCATTACTGAAAACCCTTAGAACAACACTGATTATGAGCCTTACCCACTGCAAAGCTCTATTGCACTGCAGCTCCTGTGTGTCCACCCAGCATCCCTTCACAGGGAAAAGTGCACAGCATCCCCTGGGAAGTCCAGGGCATGCCAGCGTGCAGCAGAGATTTTTAATATGGGTCAGAAAGAGATGTTCCAGCAAAGGAAAACAGGCAGACAGAGGTGTTCTTCACTTCTTCCATGCAAAGAGAGCCCCTAGAGTAGGCCCAGGGGAAGATGACACAGATGATGAAAGGACTGGAGCATCTCCTGTGAGGAAAGGCTGAGGGAGCTGGGGCTGCTCAGCCTCGAGAGGAGCCCCAGCTGAGAGGGGCCCTCAGCCTTGGGTGTCCCTGGCTGCAGGGAGGGCTCAGGGCAGGGCCCAGGCTCTGCTCCGGGGCCCGGCAGTGGCACCAGAGCACCGGGCAGGGCCTGAGCCCAGGAATTCCCCTGCACAGGAATTCCCTGGGCAGTGACAGAGCCCTGAACAGAGAGGGTGTGGAGCTTCCCTTCCTGGGGATATTTCAGTCCCTTCTGGACACACTCCTGTGCCCTGTGCTCTGGGATGGCCCTCCTGGAGCAGGGAGGTGGCACCAGATGTAACCCCCTCTGGTCCCTTCCAACCTTATCAGGTCTGGGATTCTGGGATCCTGTGAAAAAGAGAACCAGATCCATCAGGTCCAGCTGGGCAAACTTTCAACATCCAGAACTGGTATCAAGCTTATGAGCCTTTCAGTCCCTCTTTGGGGTGAAGGACCTTTAGTGTGGTTATGCAATGGCCAATCCTGGCTATGACAACTTATTATGATTTGTTCCTGCCCAGCAAAAATAAGACACATAATTCATTGTGTGGCTCGGAAAGGGCTCACACAGCAATGCACAGCCACTGACTGTGAGCACTGCCCAAGAGCTGGCCTCACGTCAGGGGGCAATAGATCTTTCTGAGAGTCTGGACAGTCATCTGTTATGAGCAAAAGCAGAGCCCAGCTACTGATAGAGGCAAGGACTCTGCTTATCTTGATACTCAGGCAGCTCCTTCCACCCTCAAGGAAAGAGATCACCTGATTCAGGAAGGATGGTGAGCATCATTTCAGTTAGCAAAGAGATGTAGCTTCCCCGTACCTAAGGACAGTGATGTCAAAATTGTGTCACTCAGCAAGTGTCCCACTGCCTGCCTTCCTGCCTGTCCCCAGGAGGGACTAAGCCAGAAGCCCAGCATGATCCCTCCTGTCCTGCATAAGGAAAACTCAGCGGGAGAAGCCGGAAGAGGACAAGAGGGTACCTGGGAGTCAGAGGCACAACCACGAACCAGCCAGACTGAAAAATCCCCCATCCTCTGGAACTGCTCCAGCGCAGGACAAGGCTAGGAATAATGACTCAGCTCTGTCCAGATCTCTTAAAAACACACTGAAAACACATTCTAAATCACCTATAGAATGGTGGGATTTATGCAGGCTAGTGAATATCTAGAGGGAAATCTAACCAGCCTGTACAGCAAGTGAGTCAAATGCAGTTTTTCATTTGGCTTGCAGTCAAAAGAAGATCAAATTATGTACCAAATCATACCTTCACAAGTACACAGGACAGCAGTGTGGTTGAGAGCAGAATTTGATTGGAATAAAAGGAGTGAACTGGCCATTTCAATCCCTGCTGTGAGCATTCCTGATTAACACCAGCTGATAGTTTTAGAATAGTAGGTCTGAGGATTAAAGTATTATGTAGGCTGAAAACATTACGTCACATCCCTAAAATTACTTCTCTGTGTATCATTTAATACTCTGCATTCTCTTAGCTTCAACCCTTAGGTCCTCATTCACTAATGAGAATCTCCACCGCAAATCCAGTTAGGGTTACTCACTCACTCTCAGAGGCTTCTATAAGAGATTTTGCCTCCAACACTGTTTCATCATATTTTTTCATTTGTGCTCTTCAAATCCTACCTTAATGGTTTCCCTGGGAACCAGTGGAACATCCCATATGTAGATTAAAGAAAACTACAAGCCCTATTTTTGTTTTACACTGATAGTTCTTCATGCAAAATAGTAACTGTCCTGGGTTGCAGTGTATTCTATTACCATCCCCATCAGCCGTTGAAATCAGGTGGGGCAGTGTTTCCTTGCCTCCTCCCCCCAGACTATCTTGCTGTTAATTGCCCATCATTGTCCTGCCGCCTGACTCAGAGATAACTCCCTCCGGACTATCTTCTGTTAATGAGCCTAATCAACACTTGGCCTCATGACTCATTACCCCATTGTGAGATGCTCCACCCAGAGGGAGGAACCAAGCATCACATCGTGGATATAAGCTGAGGCTGAACACCAGAGACACCGGCTTCCCACTGGATTTCCAGAGGACAGGAGCTACACAGCCACCACTGGACTTCCTGAGGAAGAGCAGACTCTTTTACTACAGGATCACTGCTTCAGAGGACTGCAGCCACCATTCTACCAGACTGCTACCACCACCCTGCCTAACAGGGTGTCAGGTTGTACCTTGACTCTGTCAGTTTGACAGTGTTTTCTTTTACCTTTTTTTCCCCTTTTCTTTAATTTCCATTAAATTGTTATTCTGACTTGGTGCCTCCCACTGGTTTGTTTTCAAACTTGTACAGTAACACAATGTCCACTCACTCAAATATCTAAACTGCAAATAATACATTAAACTATCGGACTACCTTCTGACAAAAAAAATACTGCATTAAAAAAAAAAGTACTCAGATCCTAAAGTTCACAATCGCAACATCCCCTCTTCACAGGTTCACTTTCCAGAGTTTAGGCAGCAGACTACTTTACCTGCCTCTGCTTTGTTTACTGCAAATAATGGGAACTAAATTTTCTGGATGTCACATTACACAGAAAGATTTTTAAAAAAAAAAAAATCATAGTATATTAAAAGTGGCAAAAAATCTGATTAACGCTCTATCCTCATATCACTATTACATATACATCTAATCAAGGATATATTCTGTGCTTTTTCTGGTCCGAAATTTATAAAAAATTAAGTCCAGCTTGAAATGTGCCCTGGGACCCTTCAGAACATGACTGTGGTGCACAAAAGCCAGAATTCTTCTGATGGAATGTTAGCTCTCTCAGTGACAGATCTGTAGAAAAGCTGTTCAGAAGACACATGCTATAAACAGCAGAGGAGAGCAGACATCTCTGGAAAAGTTCATTGCTTTTTAAGGCATCCAGTCAGGCAAATCAGCCCTTGGGTGTGCTTGTGTCTCCTCATTGACTACGGAAAGCGCTTAAATGGCCAGTTTAGATATGGACAACAGGTCAATGGAGAGGATTCTGTCCCTCTACCCCACTCAGGTGAGACCCCACCTGCAGAGCTGTCCCAGCCCTGGGGAACAACAGCACAAGGACCTGGAGCTGCTGCAGCCAGTCCAGAGGAGGCCACCGAGATGCTCCAGGGCTGGAGCCCCTCTGCTCTGCAGCCAGCCTGGGACAGCTGGGGGTGTTCAGCTGCACAAGAGAAGGCTCCAGGGAGAGCTCAGAGCCCCTGGCAGGGCCTAAAGGGGGCTGATAAAAAAGATGAAGGGCAACTTTTACAAGGACAGATAGTGACAGGACAAGGGGAATGGTTTTAAACTAAAAGAAGAGCAATTTAGATGGGATGTTAGGAAGATACTCTATTTTATTTAGTTTTAATCTCACTTAGTTGTTGTAAAGAAGCAAGAGCTCTCAACTCATCACAGAATCCCAGAATGGCTGGGTCCCAATGGACTTTAAAGCTCATCCCATTCCACCCCCTGCCATGGGCAGCAACACCTTCCACTATCCCAGGCTGCTCCAAGCCCCATCCAACCTGGCCTTGGACACTGCCAGGGATCCAGGGGCAGTCACAGCTGCTCTGGGCATCCTGTGCCAGAGCCTCAGCATCTTCACAGTCAGGAATTCCTTCCTAACATCCTATCTGAATGCACCCCTGCCACAGGCAGGGACAATTTATTGAAGGCAAGAGATTCTGGTGATCCTCTATTCCTACTCCATGTCATTTGGAGAAGGCCCACCCTGGAACTGTGGCAGTTTGCTCAGAGCCTTCTCCAGTGAAGGTCTGAGTATCTCCAAGGAATTTCCACAGTTCCTCCCAGCAGCCTCTTGTAATGTTGAATGAATGCTCCCAGGAGTCCACTTAATAAATTTGCCTTGAAATTCCACAAAACTTCAGTAATTTGTGTAAGGACGGATTTTCTTTCCTTCTATCCATTTAGTGCTGCCAAAAATTAATCAACAGTGAAAAAATCATATAAAAAATAGTTTGATTTGTGGACCAGAAAATCTGGTGAGTTTTGTGGTCTGTGACCATGAGCAATTTGCTTTCAGCCCTAAGTAAACTTTTTTTTTTTTTTTTTTTTGGTCAGAAAATGAAAAGTGCTGCAGATGAGATTAATTTACTTAACATATTATACCTCTCACTCTGTTCCAAGCTTTAAGAATTATGAAAAGCTCAGGTAAAAAGCTAAGGAGCCGTGTCACTTGTGCTGAGCTCAATCTTTTTTTGCAAATAACAACAATCCTGGGGGTTTTTTTGGTGATTTTAATTCCAGAGCATAGGCCACCAGAAGCTGTGAATTACTCCAACATATAACACAGCAGTTTTTTTTGGTTTCAACATTAATAAAACCTTCCTGCCAAACAGATCTACTGAGGTGTGAAGTGGACAGGCATCTACACTGCTTTGAACCTGCTCTTTGAAACTGATATTTTTCTTACTAGCTGCCTGACTGGGAAATGCATCACTTTCAGCTGCAGGTCTAGGAAGCTGCCCATGCTGAGAAAATTCCACCAGCTGTTACGTTACTTCCAAAATTCAGTTATCATTGAACTTGAAGTTCTTAGCCCATATGTGGTTACCTTTACACCAGTAAGTACAAACAACATATACATCCACTAAAACTGAATAATACCTACTTTTCTGTTCAGAACAGAAAGTTGCATGTTTGAAACGCCATAAATTACATGACTTTAGCAAGGATGGATTATTGATAGGAAAAATTACTAGGACACTGAAAAATAAATCAGAATTGAAATCTTAAAAGTAATGGAATTTTGGAATTAACTGTAAAATGAGTATTGCTGAAAAATAAGAAAGCTCTTTAAAAGACAGCAGTTGATAGTTTGGGAGCTACAAAATATTGACAGCTTGCCAGGATCACATGGAACATACAGTCCCTCCAACAAAGCTGATCACACATAATTTTTACTTGCAAAATCACGTACAGGATATTGACAAGAGTAGCAGCAAAACAGAATTGATAACTGAGCACACAGTTCTCACATTGCCAGGAAAAACAGGTCAACAGCTATTTCCTTCTGAGATTTCAAGCTGGGATATATATAACTGAGTTCACAAACCAGAAATGCTCATCTGCCCAGTCTTAGAGGTCCAAAAAGTGGCATTTTGCTGAAACCACATGAGTAGCTAAGAACACCAAAAATACTATCAGAGTTTAGACTTATCACACCAGAACTTCAGACTTTAAAGGTCAAAGACATTAGTGTGAGATTTCACTTCAGAAGTTGTACTTCTCTTCCTGTTCTTGGAAAAGGGAGCTGGAAGCTCCTCGGTGGCTCCACATCCTTGCTAGTAAGACCCAGAGTGACTCAGTGAGATTATTAGTGAGGTGGAGTTTTTGTACTAATTAAAGATAATTTTCCTAACAGAGACTGCACTGACAGTTATAATCAATAAATTTATATATCTTACAGCATGTCTTAATCCCAAATAGCAAGAATCACATTCTTGAGTTTTGTAAGGCAAATGCATCCAACTTCTTTGGGAAATAATTGGAAAATTAATAAATGAACACTAAGGGTTAGAACTGATGATGATGATGATGTGTAAACACAATAAACAGTCATTTTCCTGTTCTGTGACTCTGAATCCCATTAGAGCAATTCACCTGTCCTGCATCACCTCCTCTGGCTCACTCTTTCCCAGAAATGAACTACTGATTACACCTCTAGTCTGTCACTTTCAGTGACCTAGCAAGCCTCCCATGCACCAATTTAAAAAACAGTTTCCAAGTAAAAGCTGTTTGGAAGAGGAGGCAGACGTAAATTCATCAAACTCAACAAAAAAGGGGTTATTCTAATTCAACCCTATAACAATATGGTCTATAGAACCAAAGCTCTATCTGGGAACTTTGCAACAACTTGAGATTGTCCCTCTCTGCATGCATGGCTCCCCAGAATGAACAGTTGATTTATTTAATGAGACAGCCTGTTTTCCATTTTTCCAAGTTTTTTTCCCATATAAATCCGGGGGTTCTGAGGATCCTAGGTGCATCTACTTCAACGTATTCACTGTAGTCAGTGACAGCTCTGTTGCTATCACACAACCTTTTAATGAAAATTCCCTGGATCTTGGGAAACTTGGTATTTTCAAAGCACCTCCATATCCTGTGAGGGAAGATGCTATATAAATGCAAATCCTGACTATTCCCATTTTATCACTTTTCCTCACAAGAAAGCACCGCTGGTTTTCAATACTTTATAAAAACACTTATGCCTGAAGTGGACTCCTAAAAATAAGTTAATATTAAAGTAAACATAATAACAGCCAAGAATAAAAGCACTCTGCAAAAGCAGAGATTTAGATTTGGAGGAAACCAAAACAGGTGGTCTAAAATCCCTGTAGTCCTTGAACAGTTTAATCCAAAATAGTTGCAGTTTTTCAAAACCACAATTCATATACCTATTGATTTGCTCTAGAAATACTAGAATTATTCTAGAAACAGGTTTAGGTGCTTCTGGATGTTCATCCTAAACCAAGCTTATTTTGGCTCTGTCTAAAATTTGGATCATTTTTGAGCAAAAATCGACTTGTTTGGTTACTGTTAATTTAAAATACTATGCTTAATTAGTCCATCAAATCTTTCAATCTGATTTACCTGTGGAAAAGTCGTTTTAGAAAGGAGCTATATGCAAAAAACCCTCCTGGCCAAACAGTGCTGAGCACAGGTCCAGTCGGTGGCTGGGGAGTAATTTTGTTCTTCAAAGCAAAGCTGTAATACGCCGTGGGTGCTGCATCATCCCTCTGGAGTGCAATTAATTGCAATTACTGCAGCCTGTGTTTGTGGCTTCTGACTCCTGAAGGAATAGCTGAGTATTCTCTTTTTGCCCATGAAACAAGCTGCATTTTCTCTGTTATGTTTTATCTGATCTGCTCCTTGCCCATCTTTTTTTTGGAATCTTGGCTTTTGTCTTTTTCTCTCTTCCGTGGTACCTCTGCACCCTTGAAAACCTGGCCTGCAATTAGAGCGTGTAATGCCAGAGAGGTGCAGTGCTGCTGTCAGCCTCTCCTGCACGTGATGGAAAGATTCATTACTCCAATCCCTCAGCAAACTGGTGGAAAGTGGATAATAGATCCTAGATAAGAGATTTACTTGAAACCGGAGAACAGTATCTTAAATCTCCTTCTCCAAGGACAGAGCCAGTGTCACATTCGTGGGGTCAAGTGCCAAGACGCAGGTTCCTTTTCCTCCCCTGTCCACCCCACACGGGATCATCTGCCCCGCTATTTTGTTTGATGGGGTCCCGCGTGACCTGCAGCCTCGCATACACCCTGAGCACTCATCCCTGAAAACTCATGCTCGTGCTCAAATGAACATTCCTTTGATTAACTTGGCAGCATCTGCACAGTGCTCAAATTCTATTTAGGTAGCACAGGAGAAAACACCCCGCAACCCCACAGAAGTCACGTTGAGGCAAATCATCTCTAAGTCAGATTAAATAGGATTTAATTTGACTTCTGATTTGTTTACACTTCATCACACGGCCAGTCTCCATTATGATCCCTCTTTATTTCCTACTTCTACAACTTCACACCATTCTCTTAACATATGAAACTATTATTAGAATTATTTAAGTACTCCAAGGTTTTTTGGCAACTCTGTTACCTGCAGGTGTTAGCAGCTTGCTAGAACATGTAAAGGAAGCAATCTGAAGTCCATGTGAAGTTCTGCAGATAATTGCAAGAGATCTTTAGGTTTAAATCCCCCCTCCCAAAGCAAGCATGCATCTTACAGATGTGCCATGCCTGACTCTGAACTCCCACTTCCTGACATAACAAAGGTATTTTACTTTAAAGAGAAAAATTACCATTTGAAAAAACCTAATTCCTTTGTGTTTGGAGTTGACTCACAGTTTTTAACCAAGCTTTCAGATTAATGCAGATCGCTGTGGAGCCAGGTTTCCTGTAAAGGCTTGCAGGAATGGATAGGAAACGTGCTGAGGCGAGAACAGCACATACCCTTTGCAAGAAACCCAGCCAGACCAGGAAAGCAGCAGCAACCAGGCGTTTTGCAATCAAATTGCCCCTTATTTTACTGTGATTACTTATTTACCTTCTACACATGCTGTGGCTGCCCTCCTGTTTTGCCAGGCTGCCCCTTTCTCTGTGTTTCTCCTCCACTGCCACTCATGGACTCCTGCTTCTCTCGCTCTTTGAATCACGGGCTGTCCCCCTCTCTCACCTTCCCGGATCGTCAAGCCGGATCCAGCCTTCACCTCTGCATCACAGGCAGCTTCCACCAATGCTGGATTTCAATTTCCTCCTGATGTCAAGTTTCAGCCCAGCCCACGGCTCTTGCATCACGAGCTGGAAAATCCTCCTCTGCTCCAGACTTTGTGAGGGATGTTTGCAGGAAAGCAGCAGTTTTATTCACTCTGTACTTTAGCCCCATTTCTGTTGCAGATTTTCTGTTTTATGTGACAAGAAGCAGCTGTTTGTGTTGGGGGAAGCCTCTTTCTTGAGCTAAATCCTTGCCTTTCCTCGAAACAGATCTTTCAGTTACTCCAGCAGCACTGAAATCTCCTATAGTCAAGAAAACTTCTTTAAGGAACATTTCTTCTATCAGACTTTATTTTTATATCCATAAGAAACACTTAGACCATTTTTAAAGGGGATTATTTATCTTCAAATAACATGATTCTAAATCTAAAAATTTTAAACCCATGCAACTTTTTAGGGCTATGAGCGCTAAAAAGGAGAAAAAAAGAAAAAAAAAAAAAAAAAAAAAAAGGGTGGTGTTGGAAGACTTATTACCTGCATTATTTTTAGTTAAATGCTGAATCTATGGGGTAATCCTGCAAATTCACTCATGAGCAACTTGATTCAAACACTGACCTGTTTGGGGCCACTCATGTGAATATAGTGGCAGCACAAAACAGGTTAAAATTTTCAGAATCTGGGGTATTAGCTTAATATCTGATTGAGGCCAGGACTGACTGCTGCTGTTTGTTTAACACGCTGCAGAAAGCAGCTTTCTTCTCCTTCGAAAAGCCCCAGGGGTGGATCTCCAGTGCGAGTGAGCACTCACAGCAGATTGCTGATGACTTCTGGAGAAATGTCCCTGCCTTATCAACTCTCTATCACATTTTGCTCTGAAAATCACGTTTGAAGTTTTAAAGCTGGGTAAATGTGTGAGCTTGATTACAGACACTCATGCAGATAAGATAGCGGACAAGAAGTTACATTGCAGGACTACCCTACTTCTCATAAAAATTCTGTGCCAGGTCTCCGAAATTCTGTACCAGATCTTTTCAAATCTGCAGTAATTCAGCAGTTTACTTGACTTAGAAAGCAGTTAAGAGAATGCCTTCCCCAAGCTCTGAACAACCCGCTCTGTTTAAAACAAACCACCACTAAATCTGGACTCTAACTCAGTGAAATTAATGGCTGCACCATATTCCAGCTTTCAGAAATCCCAAACCAGATATATTTGCAGGATTCCCTGGGAAATATGGGAATAGGAGGGATGAAATTTTGTTTCCTCACACAGAAATGGCAGTGAAAAGAAAGGGAGAACAATATTCTCATCTGATCCTGAGGATCAAGGAGAAATGGCAAGTTCAGCTGAGTATCTCAGGAGTGAAAACTCAGAGTTTTATCTCAGGGAAACAAATCAGATCAAAAGGCACTGATTTCAGACATGCTATAAGAGATCTGGTGCTTCTGAGCAGGGACGAGATGAGGTCCTATTGCTTCCAAGGGATGTTGTTATCAACACAGCAGTGTCCACTGTCACCTTTAGAAACCTTCCTGCCTTCTTTTGCTCTGGTGGTGGAGCAGCACCCTGACCCTAGAGGAAAAACATTAAAATACCAAATGCAATAAACACTCAGCACATGGAGGGTGCTAGTAGAGCACACACTTGCTGGGAAAGCAAGATGATGATACCACTTTGCTACTAATGTCACAAATGACATTCTCATAGATGCTGCCAGCTCTGCTCTGCTCAACATTTGAGAAATAAAAGAAAGCTTCCTGTCAAGAACACAGCAATGATGATGATGATGAAACCCAAATCCTTCAACCAGGATACAGAGGCACAACTGCAGCAGGGCAGATAAGCAATCTGATGGCTGCTCCATGTTAATGTAAACAAAATTGCCGAATCAAAATTAATAAAGAAATGACATTTATTATGCGACCGAAATATCGGTTTCAAACGCCGCGATTGAGAAAAGCAGCACCGAGCCCGGGGTCGGAGCTGGGTGAACACTCATAGATCTGATCTCTATCGCACCAGACCTCCCAAGTTCGCGAATGCTGCTTTGGCTGGTCCCTTCTTATACAGTTTTTGGGCAGAGTCCGAATTAATTCTATTCTTCTCGTATTCATGAAGTTTTCTTGTCCCGGAGTTGGGCTGCACAAAGCCTTTCCTGGGTCTGATGAATTGTCCATCCTGGGTGATGAGTGGGCCATTTCTGCTGATGGATGGGCCATCTCTGGTTCTTGGAACAGTTATTTTTAGTTCCTGGAATGTCCGATTCCTTATCAGATGCGATGTAGATATCAGAGTGTGGTGATCAAGTCCTCATGGTGCAAATGTCCCGGTGATAAGATCTAACCCCACCTAGGTGGAATCCTCACTTATTGTGAAAGAAATACTTTTAGTGTTGTGAAATTTTTCTCTCAGCTAGGCTGGTGCAGGGATTTAGAAACTCGGTCTCTGTAGGGTCTAATTATATTTCAGTTTTATATATAATAGCACGAATTACGTATTTTATTTATAACAATGTGCTCCACTGACAAGGGGTGATGCTCACAAGTCACTGCCTGGAAGCACAGGTCGGATTGCAATTGGTAAGAGAATCTGCAGTACTTGTTTCGCATCTACTGTGTGTGAGTTTGAGCTAGTTCACATTACTCTGCATTTTCATCCTCTGGGGACAGCAGGCATGAAGGAGATAAGGCATGAGAAGTAAAGGAAGAAGAGAGATGGAGGCACAGCTAGTTTTTAGAAGCATAGTGAACAGCTCAATATTTCACACCTGCCACAGCCATTCTACAACCACACTGCAAAGCTGGCAGGTTACAGCCTTGCCCAAACATGCATCCACAATTTCCTTTCAGCCCTGCTGCCAAACACACCTTGAGGCTGCTAAATCTTTGGGCACCACAATGCAGAAACCTAGTGTAGAAATACCCTAAGTGCAGGGAACTTTGTGAGAAGTTCATTTTGCTCCAAGGGATTTTCTGTAGACAGAAATCACAAAGGGCAATAGCCTAATAGGGTTTTTTAAAATGGAAATACCCACAGTTATGTTAGAGATAGTAGATCTAGAGATAATAATGTGATGTTTTTGGAGAGATATAACCCCCTCCATCTTCAGAACAGAAGCCAGTTATTAGACTGGCTATGATTACAGAGGAACTTCCCCTCATGAGTTTCTCATTTCAAAACTGCCACATGCCCAAGATTTATGCCTTTCCTCAGAAGCCACAAGCAGCAGCTTTCCTCAGAAACTGTGCTGTGCGCTGACCTGATACTGAGATACAAGGCTGAAACGAATACAACTACTTCTGCTTTTTGCCATAATCTCCGATTACACACGTGTCCAAAGCGTTTCACCACATCCCACAGAAATTAAGGCCCTGGGGATAAAGAAGCTCGCTGTGCAGTCCTAGGCATGCCTGGCCAAGCAGAGGGGAGCAGGATGACAGGCACTCAGGTTGTGCTAAAACTTCAGCAGCGTCATGGCCTGAAGAGTGTACTGAGAAACTTGAGCAATAAACAATAAATTCTGAAATGCAATACTTCCGAAGCAATCGACTCCAAGGCTAGGAAGCAAGCCCTGAGACCAAGCCAACTGCAGGTCAGTGTTATTGCAGGGGCACAGAGGCTGCCTCAAGACCAACGTTGTTTTCATTCAAGATGGGGAAAGATTCCTTCTGGAATTTCAGCCTCCTAAAGTCTCCATTAAGGCTGTTGAAATCCAAGCCTCTGAAAACTCTTTAACGTTATAAAAGTGGTTCAAACAACTAGCAAGAAAAATTTTCATACATTTTCTCTTTTTCTTCTGGGGTTTTCTCTGAAATAGGTCCTGATCTTACAGGTAGTTTTGAAGATGGAGGAGCACACTATTTGTAGGCACAAACAGAACAGTTGAATACACATTAGAACAATCATATTTGCCAGAGAAGACAAGAGAAGGAAAACTCACAGTCAGAACTGGAACATTATTGCACCATATGCTTTCCAACAGCCAAGCACAACAGGGGCCCTGCACAATCCTTGCCTTACTGCACCCTGTTGTATTTCCACCTGGAAAGACATATGGCAGTGCCTAGGAGAGAAAGTGTTCCTTTTTATTTTTTTTTTCCTAATGTTAATGTTATTTCCCAGCTTTAAAGGAACATTTGATTATGAAACATACTCAGCCCAAGGATGAAAAAAATGTTCCTATCTGTTCCCACTAATGATAAAAACAGGTCAATTGACCTGTTGGGTATTATGACCAAATGAAAATTTGAAGGAATGGCTTGGCTACTGCTTTGTCTCATGCCTCACTGACAAAACTGCCTGCTGTCCAGAAACCTGGTGCCTCACAGCTATGGCAGGGACACTAAAAAGTGTCTTGGGAGAGTGACCTTGTAAAAATCATTCTTCTGCTTATGAAATGAAAAACACTGCTTTGTAAAGAACTGACCATGAGCAAGTATTCAACACCACAAGAGTTGCTTTTACCCCTGATTACAGCTGGTCTTAAAATTCCATTTTTTACTGAGGGCACATTCAATATTACAGTAACCTGCTCATGACTGCTGCTGAGTGAGGGAAGTAGTAGTTATGTTAAAAGATGTAAGAATAAGAGACTACACAAAAAGCTCTTATAACTACCCTATAATCACTCAGGTAAGCAGAAATATTTTAACAGTGATGTTATTGTAGCAGTAATGCCATTGTAGCAGTAATGCTTTTCACCTTCCTTCACAGTAGCTCAGAGAGAGGTATGTTGATCACTTCCGGTAAAAGAGGGCTATATTTGAAAAAAACCCTGCATAAAGTTGATTATTTCAAGTCTCACCACCCCATACCACCACTGAGTATGAGAGGAATATGGTGAAACTTTGTATTTGCCTCACCAGCCTGGATTAATAATTGTGCGGAATTGTTCCACCTCCCTTCGGTGAGGGTGCCCTTCCTCTGGCCACCCCAAACTGTAGCTTAGCCCTGTGACATTTGCTGCCTCAAAGGGTCATATCTGCCTTAACAGGCTGTGACCAGAGATTGCCCCAGGCAGCTGATCCAACTGGGCTTTGAAGAGACAGCTCCTCCATCGCAGCACACATAAAGTGCTCACAGTGGTTTTACGACTGAGTCACAGAATCATTCAGGTTGGAAAAGAGCTCCAAGCCCACGGAGTCCAAGCTGTGCCCGACCCTCACCTTGTCACCAGCCCAGAGCACTGAGTGCCATGTCCAGGCCTTCCTTGGACACCTCCAGGGCTGGGGACTCCAACACTTCCCTGGGCAACTCTTTCCAAGGTCTGACCACCCTTTCCAGGAAGAAATTCCTGCTCGTATCCAACCCAACCCTCCCCTGGCCCAGCCTGAGGCCGTTCCCTCTCCTCCTGTCCCTGTTCCCTGCGAGCAGAGCCCGACCCCCCCGGCTGCCCCCTCCTGTCAGGGAGTTGTGCAGAGCCACAAGGTCCCCCCTGAGCCTCCTTTGCTCCAGCCTGAGCCCCTTTCCCAGCTCCCTCAGCCGCTCCTGGGGCTCCAGCCCCTTCCCAGCTCCGTTCCCTTCCCTGGACACGCTCCAGCCCCTCAATGCCTTCTGTGAATTGAGGGAACGTGGCTGCCGGGCCTAGCTCAGGCTGGGAGATTTCAGTCTTGATCTGTTCATTTCTTGAAAAATAATGATTCACAGATTCCTTGGATACTTCAAGCCCTGTGCACCAGGGTTCACCCATGACTGCTCACTCCTGATGGAGCACCCTGGACACCTGTTGACCCTTGCATGGGCCTTGCTCAGGACAGGCTCCTCGTGCAGCCACTTTGGCCCACACCACTCCTTTCAATCAACCACAGAACTCATCCTGCTCCCAGATGAACAGACGTGACCTCCCCAGTGCAATTTGGCAGATGTTCTCAATATACCAAAGTTGACACAAGGCTGAGTAGTAGCCCTTATTTAATTCACTGTAGAAAATCTGCCTGTGTCCTTCCTGAAGCAGAAAAACACTTGATTCCTTGTGCTTTCCCTTCTTTTTCATTCTGTCTTTTGCAACCAGAATAGAATGAATGCTACAACTAATCTCTTTTGAATCTTTGATAAAATAGAACTACTTCTACTTCCATTTCACTATATTGAATATTACAATTTAAAATAATATGTAATTATAAAATTTATTATAATAATGAATTATTTTAAGATGAGGAAGCATTATTAATTTCATTCACAAGCAGGGACCTTTTGGCAAAGAAATTATGTAAATTTTCAGTAATGTCTTTAATTCATTTCCCAAGTAAATTCAGATGCTTTTTAAAGACTCTAAACGAGCTTGGATAAGTTACCTACTCATTCATTTGTTCAGGCAGGCAAGCAAGCGTGTTTCACTAGCACAAATGATCACACCAACCATTTCAAATTTACACGTAATTGTCTTTGCTTAGCACTCTTTTTTTACAGCTTTTCAAAAACAGTCATTTGGGGACAAACTGCTTAAAATGACAACAGCAATCCCACATTTAAGGAGAACAGAATAAATGCAGCACTAAGGCAGCGCTTTTGAAAATCATATGTACTGCTTTTATGTGTTAGAATTAGTATCAGATGTTCTTGCACGGCATCCAGTGAAGGAGCAGAAATAATACCATGTGGCACATGCTACTACTTGTCATTCAGTCACAACACATCACAGGCAAACAAGATGCTGAAATGCTGTCCTGAAGTGCCTGTCTCTCTCCATTCCTAAGTAAGGCCTCCAAGGAAGATATCTCTGTCAAATGCCTCATATTTTGTGAGGTGGACAGAGGTGATTCTGAAGTGCGGGCAAAATCCAAGGAGATTGCTTGACTGTAGCCAATGCATAATTTAAAAAGAAATAGCTAATAATAAAAAAGCAGCAAAATAATTTGTCAGCTTTCTGATTAATACCTTTAAAGGACTGGCTTGCTGTTATAAAAAAGTCTACTAGGGAAAGAAAAGTTAAAGTCACACAATCTATAACTATATACCCCTGATTATCAAGATTAAATTAAGTTTCATGGGGTAGTCAAGGGTTCAAACACACATGCTTGAGGTATCAGGTTTCCAAATTTAAAAAAAAAAACTATGGCAACAGATTAAGGAAACTTAAAGTGCTACCCTGGAAAATTCCAAATGCTGGGACTTAAAATTCCACTACTTTTCAGAGATTATTTTGCCATACAATTTCAGTTTACAACTAACATGATTTTCTTTTCCCACTCCTGAGAAAAAAAAATTTTAGACTTATTCTGGTCTGCACAAGGTGTACTGGTATCAGTTGTGCAGATTTTCTAACACTGTGTTGGTCAGGTACCTTTTTGCTTCCATAAACTCATCCGTCACAGGCTTTTATTCGCACAGAGACATTGTAAAGCAGAAGATTTACAGCACTATTTTGAGTATTTTTGAGGTAAATATTTTGACTGTTTTGAGATCCAGCGCTTCCTTGATGAAAAATCTGCAGGACTGCTCCCTGTCGGTATGTGAATTACCAGCTGAAGAGAAGCTGTTGCCCCCATCAGGTATCTTACAACAGTAAAAGATTTTGTTGTAGATTGACTTAGTAATGACATTGTGGGTTTTTTAGTTCTCATGCACCATTTCTAGAAATCCAAACAGGTAATCTACTAAAATGTGGATAAACCTTCTGTCTTCATAGGATCCCTCCAAGTTTTTAGTGGTAGGTTTAAAGAAATGCAATTGGCAAATTAAATAAATAGGATGCAGATTTACCTTGGTTAACGGCAGTGTTTTAATACTGCAAGTGAGAAAATAGTGCAAATGAGAAAATATTTTAGTCAATGCATTTGATTTACAAAATAAAATATGTTTTAAGCTAAGGCTGTGCCATTTTTATCCAGCGAGGGTTCAAATTTGAATTGTTCAGGGCAAAATCTTATGTAGAAGCAGTTGAAGGCAGACTTGAGCTCTTGGAATGCACTTGGTATTCTTAAGATCTGAGGCAGCACCGATGAGGAAACTACAGAGTAATGATAATTGAGTTTTCTTCTGCCTGTCTGCCCTGGGTGGTAGTCAGACAGAGTTCTGCCTGTCCACACAAGCCCATGTACCAGTAAACTTCAGGAACACCCACCCTCTAAACCACTGAATCCTATCAAAATTTGTTTGAATAGACAAGGCATGAAAAGCCAAGTACTCCATGCTCTACAAAATCAAGGCAAACCTATCTGTCTGAATCGAACAGAAAGTAGAATCTAGACCAAAATGAAATGCACAAGAAAAATCTGAGTATGTGTACGAGAAAGGGTGGATCCAGTGCAAAACAGGGTAAGTGAAAATGGATTAAAATCCTGAGAGACACTGGATGTGGGAAATGGCTCCCTCCGTTTCGTCATGGCATCTCCTGCCACACAAGTGTTGACTAGCAAGCAATTTTTTAACTGTTCCAATATACCTTACTGACTAAGGACTCTGGGTCTTTGTATCCTCTGTACAACGGTGATGAAATACTGGGTACAGTTCAAACCAGCTTCTCCTCACGAAGCCGCAGCTGCCCTTTGACAAACCTCTCTTTTCAACATTTTCCAATCCCCCAAAATTGCTGGTCTGCTCTTATTTACAGCGCCCTAAACAGAGAACAATTGATCACTTACACAGAATCATTTCAGATGCTCCTCCTAAGCAAACCCCAGCATATTAAAAAAATCAAGTCTGTGCAGAAGGCAGGTACAGAAATAATGTCTCTTCAATTTCCCTTCTGCGTCTAAAATGTGTGCTGAATGGCACACAGCCCTTTCATTCCTCAGGAACAATTTAGATGATTCTATTGATTGAAGATACAGCCATGAGCGGGTTCAGTACAGCACTCTCCACATCCAGGGCTGGAGGCAATGCTGTGGAGGAGAGAATAAGGACAGTAACGGCTCCAGAAACACAAAAGACCATGCTTGTAGCAAAAAAAAAAACCAAATGTGGGAAGAGGAATGATTAGCACCTCAAAGAAGGTTTTTGTAGGTAGCGAACAAGCTGAAAGACACTTTGTGGAAGAGCTGTCATTTTTAAATGGAAAGGAGATCATACAAAGAAAAAAATGCCCGTGAAAATGGCATGCCAGTTGAAATGGTTTGGTCCAAAATACTCATTACTGTTTACCATCTGTGAGATAAGAATTAGGAGAAACACAAAGCAGGCACCAAATTTGAGAGAATATAATGAAGTTTATTAACAAACCTAAAAGAAGAAAAAATTATACCACACCTTCAGAACTCTTCTCCTCCCCCCACCTTTCTCCCTTCTCCCAGTGACAATGTAAAAAGACAACCCTTGAGATGTTCAGTGTGTTTATCACTTCCATGATAACCTTGTTCACAGTCCATTTAGAAAGAGGAGTCTCTCTTGCCCATGCTATGAGCACATTATCACAACAAGACAGCCGCCCACTTCCCAATAACTTTGTTCAGTCCATTTAGGAAGAGGAGTCTCTGCTCGCATGTGAGTCCCTTCCCCCCGACTTGCAGCTTTTCCCACAACTGCTTTCGAGGGTCCACTCTTGAAGGTTTTTGGGGTACAATTTTAAGATTGAGCCATTCAGAAACAAAAGTTCTCTTCACCCATCTCTGGGAGCCTTTCATCTCTAAGAACAGAGGCCCTTCTCCTTCCCTGGGAGCAAAGGGTCTTCCTCATCTTCATCTTTAGGACCATCTCTGGGAGCATCTCTAGGAACTGAGGTTTTCTCCTTTCCCATTTGGAGCAAAAGTCCTCATTGCTTTCATCTCTCCCTGTTCAAACTTCTCATGAAATTACAGCTGTGTCAGCATCTGCTTATCTCAGCACAGGTGCTTTTGCTCTCAAGTACAAGTTGAATGCTCCACCCCCCATGCCTTCATGAAATTACAACGGGTACTCTGATATACCATAGCTTTACAACAGAATTTCAGCTTTAAGCATCTCCTCTTTCTTCTCCCTCAGGTTTTCAGCTCTTCACAGCACTAAAAGGGTTAATCTCACCTAGGCCTTGCAGCTGGAATGTTGTTTATCGCTGTTGGTCACACTATCTTTTGCCGGACAGCAGGGCAGCTTCAGCTGAATCTTGGCTGCACTGGAGACGGGGAGGAGCTGAGCCGCTCTGGCTGCCCACAGCAGGGCTGGCGGGGGGGTTCCACGGGTGGAACAGGGCCCACTGGCTCCAGGATGGCCGTGGCCCGGCCCAGCCTGGCCCAAGCAGGGCCTGGGCCAGGCCCGCTGGCCCCGGCCCAGCCTGGCCCAAGCAGGGCCTGGGCCAGGCCCGCTGGCCCCCGCACACCTGTCCCAGCACCAGAAATGAGAGAGAGAGCTGGGGGGGGGAGGGGGGGGGGGAGGGGGGGGGGGGTGTTTCTATTCTTAAGTGTGGATCACAGAGGCGGTCACGATTTTAAGTGGCTTAAAGAATTGTCTATATTCAAACTGGCCAGCTGATAGGTTCTGTTAGGTCCCAGAGGAAGCTGTAAGCACCCCTTTGCAAGAACATCACTTCCAAGACTATGCTTGCTAACCCATGACACCAGTGTACACTGGGTGGTTTTTTCCAGGAACCTGTTAATTTGGAAACTTTTCAACACTTCTGTAACGTTTGTTTTCCTGCACAGATTGGAATAAATTGGAAAGGAATAAAAGAGGAAAATAAATGTCAGTTATGTTGGAACCGTGGGTTCAGAGAATTTAGGCTTCTGGGATATAATAATACGCATGGAACAAAATGGAGGATTTTGGGTGTGGGTTAGTTCTTCTTCTTTCCTCCTTCTTCTTCACAAATCTGGCTGTTCTGGTATTGGTTCAAAAAACCCGCAGTGCGGATCATAGATGATTAGTTATTGGATTACAAGTAAAAACAAATTAGCTGACATTCCGTAATTGGGTCATTTGGACTTTAGAAGACCTTGGAAGGGAGCTCTCAGGGGCCATTTTCCACCTTGTTAACTAAGAGGCACATCCCGTGCAGCTGTGCTATAGATAAGAAATAATAAACATCAATTAGAAGAAGAACCCTGCATCTCCTGCATTTTAATCCAAACTCTGAGTAAAAGAACTCACGAAACAGAGGTAAAAGGAAAACAGAGAATTTAACACAGTTTTATGTACAGGACTATGCCTGAGCACCAGGTCTGCAAAATGGTGTAAAAATTGGTGTGTTTATGTGCACACAGACACAAGGAAAAGCTGGTTTTGTTACCAGCCATCAAGTCTTCAGAAAGGACTCTTCATGCTGACAAAGAACTGTGCACAGAACTGAAGTTCAGACTGCACAAGCAAGGGCCTAAAAGTGCTGCTCAGCTCTTCAGAGCAAAACAACAGCACTTTCCCTCTGCTGTGACACAACCAGGTTGTTTAAAGGAAGCTATTTCGTATCTGCTTCACAACCCCTCCAAGATATGCTGAAAGAAAAATGCGCCTTTGTGCAGGAAAAGCTTGACAGAGAAGTGTCTTGTGAACATTTCCTCTCATTCAGGGGAAGGAGATGAATAAAAGAGCCCTTCTCTTTCTCGGTCAAGTAAAGGACTTTGGTCATATAGATTATTGCGTCTTGAATACAGGTACTGACAAGGCAGCAAACACACTGGGCTTACAGCCTGCTCAATGTAAAGTTGTTAATTGTCTGGCCAAAGAGGGTCTGGAGCTCTCAGATCCAGCTTTTCCTCTGTTATGGTACTGCTTTGAGAAGATGGTGCAACAAATACCTGCTTTTTAATAAAATGAACAATGCCCTTGAGGCAACATGTAATTCTGAACTCCTGGCTGAACATTTATGACTGCTGAAATTGCTATTTAATAAAAATAAAAAGCCCTGCAGGCCAGAATTTCCACATTCCCACATTCTGCCCCTCTCCAAATGTGTGGTCTTGTTATTTTGTTATCTTAAACTTATCTAATTTTATTAAACTTTATCCAATTGAGCCAAGTCCTGCAAGTTCTCCTTAGGCAGCTCTGTGGAAAGTAACAGCAGCGTTTTTCCACCCCCAAGGCTGACAGGGGTTTTAAAAAGGACCTTTCATTCTGTATGGCTGATACAACCATTTATCCCATCCATAGCGCTTTATATGTAATAATATGCTTGATTTTATAGTCATCTTTCCTGACCTTCAGTTCTTAGGAAGTATTAGTGTATAAATGTTCCCTTAGCTTGGTCCCTGAAGTTGGTGCTTTTCAGTGAAGTCATTCACGCGCTCACTCTGTGCTTGACAATTTAATTACCTAATATTTCTAAAAGACGTTTTCGGATGAAAGTCTGTATTAGAAACGTGAACTGCTGTTATTACTTTAGTGCCTTCCATGACAACGAGTTATTTTAAAGGGACTCAGTGTCATCCCTGCATTCCAGCAGGGAACTGATCAGTCATTTAACACATTTTTAAAGGTAACTAATCAGGGGTTACAGCACTGACTACCTGCTCCAAGCCAGGAATCAAAACATCCTCAGAGGGAAAACCCACTGCAGGGGAGGGCCTTGGAGCAGAGCAGTGAACACCACAGCATGGAGTTGTGCCAGGGGGGGTTTAGGTTCGATATCGGGGAAAGGTTCTTCCCCCAGAGGGTGCTGGGCACTGCCCAGGCTCCCCAGGGAATGGGCATGGCCCCGAGGCTGCCAGAGCTCCAGGAGCGTTTGGACAGCACTGCCAGGGATGCCCAGGGTGGGATTGTTGGGGTGTCTGTGTAGGGCCAGGAGCTGGGCTCTGATCCTTGCAGGTCCCTTCCAGCTCAGGATATTTTTTAATTCTATGTTTGGAAAGAATGAGGCCTTGGAACAGTGTCTTGTGGTAAGACCCCTATTCCTCCTTCCCTGCAGCTGGAGGGGAGAAGACACAGGAGCTCCCAGCACACTGCAGGACACAACAACTTCATCCCTCACCCTCTCCTTCACCAGGAACAGGTATTTACAGTCAGCTGTGACTCTGAGGAGGTGCACAGGTAGGGAGGGTGTTGCTGCTTCTCTTTCTCCTTCTTTTGCAGGTGGGTGGAGTGCACCTGGTCAGGGCAGGTCCCTGATCTGAACATTCCTGTACATTCTACCCACAAATGTGTGCCATGAGTTCAAGTGTAAGATTAGGGTTCAACCCTGATCACCAGTGTTTATAGTAAGAGCACTGCTTTGGATGAGGCTGGGAAAAGGCCACATATCTGTATATGATACAGTGTTGCAATGGACTCATCTTGAAGAAGAATCACAGAATTAAGTTGGAAAAAACTTCTGAGATCAATGGTCTGACCTGGATCAGATTGGCATTTTCATAGGGGAAACCAGTAAGTTAGAAACACTGCAGGGTGGGTCTTTTGGTTTTCTTCTAATTTATTTTTCCCCTTAGCAAGCCTGCCCCATTATTTTTGAACAGAGCAGCTGTGGCTGCCCCTGGATCCCTGGCAGTGTCCAAGGCCAGGTTGGACGGGGCTTGGAGCAGCCTGGGATAGTGGAAGGTGTTGCTGCCCATGGCAGGGGGTGGGACTGGCTGAGGTTTAAGGTCCCTTCCCACCCAAACCATTCTACGATTCTATGATTTTAAATTGCTGCAGTTCTTGTAACGTTTCACCTGTTTTGAGTCTGTTTTTTATTCTAGCGAACCAGTGATAAACAGACACTTGCATGTCTTTGCATTTCTTAATAATTAAGGCTATTAAAATTCTTTCCCCTTTTTTTTTTTTCCCCCTTAAACTCTCTTAGTCTTTCATTGTATTAATATTACTTTTTATTGATTTGGACATTCTGGTTACCCATGTCAACTTCTGTAAGTGTTCTTATTTTTCTTTGGTTTTCAGATTATTTATTTCTGAGGTGAAGCACGTAGTGGTTCATTACAATAAGAATTTCAACATCTTTAGGAGGACGAGATGCCCTGCAGAAGAAGAAGGAGTCTAGTCTGGACGCATTATCAGCAGCACTGCAGTGTGAGGTGCCCTAATACTGTAATACAGAAGTTAAAAGGAAAAAATGTCATTTTTTTGCCTGTACTGGCCATGAAACTTGAGAGTTTTGGCAAAAGTGATGTTCTGTTTGCAATAAAGGCGTGATGTTTCTCCCATCTACAGACACTGCTCTCACCTCATTCATTTCTTGCTTGCTGGAGCACACAGAGGATCTTAAAACTCCTCTGCAGCAAGGATTTCATGGCAAGATACCTTTGATCTGGTTGCTGACTGATACAGCAGAACAGAAATTCTGTAACAACTCTTCAGTAAAAATAATTTAAAGTCACTGTTAATCTTTAATCTGAATTTGTGTTTCCAACTGTATGTATGACCAAAAAAACCTGCAGTGCCAGTGCCTTTCTCTCTCATAGAACAGCACATATGTCTAGGCCTGTTCTGACATTTGTGTAAATGAAGTGGTAAATAAAATATTTAGAAGCGGATAGCATTTACTGATACACAGCCCTGAAGTTCCTGCCACAGGATAGCAGCCAGTCCTGTTGGCATAATATGTCCATGATGATTACATTTTGAATTAGTGCAAATGGACATGTAGGAAGCTTAAAATATGAAATAAAAATAAGCTGCTGTGGCCACCTCTGCTCCTTGTCCCAAGAGAAAACAACAGTCTGGCCTGTGTAAATGTGTTGGAAAATTTAAGACAATAGAAAAAGTTTCAGTTCAAAATGCAGTATCTTTGCTAGTTAAGTATTTACCAGGAGTTTATTCCACTTGTACCATTAAGAAAGTGTATAACTAACAGAAAGAGAAGTTCGGTGTGAGGAACGAGACAACTCTTAGAAAAATTAAGATAATTTATTAAAACAGAGAAGTTGAAAAATTATAAAAATCAGGAAAATATCAAAATTTGGGATCCTAGTGGCTCAAGAGGTATTTCCGGGAACGCAGGGATTAGAGATCTTTGGGCTTAGACAGCACTGGACCTCTGGGGGAAAACTTGCAGTGCTGGGCTGACTTTTAGCTAACCCAAAAGTCAGAGAAAAATTACTGAAGACTCCTAAATAGGAGTAAGGCTTGAGTGCCCAGCACTAGCGCCCACTACAGCTAAATCTGCAGTGGTCTGCCCCTGCTCTGAGGCTGACTCACTATTTTATAGTACCCTTGCTCCACCCCAGTCCGCCCACGGACCGCCCATGGCACACCCCTTTGGTCCTAAGTGATTGGTGCTTCCCTTTTGACAGATTATCTCTGTCTACCAATAGCTCGTCGTTGTCAGGGGGGTAGTAGCAGCTGGAGTAAGAGTGGTAACATGTCCTTATTAAGATTCAGGTTGCCATGGAGCTTACTTACAGAGCAACGGCTAAAGGTCTAAAACTGGCTGTTGGCTGGTAGAAACTGGGGTTTGGAGCTGGTTCTGAGCAAAGTAGAAACCCTTAAAATAAATATTAAAATACATCCAACACATCTTAAAACATTTGCAAAAGTATACAGAGAACATGAGAAAAACAACTTTTTTTTTTTTTAAAGTTGGAAAGGGAATTTTAACTGGGACACTTTTAACTAGGGGATTTTAACTGGAACTGGTGCAGATAAACTGCTTTGAACAAGTGAAAACACTAATAGCAGAACTTGATATTTGTACCTGGACTGATGGGTGAACATTAACACTCAATTAAAGTTGTGTAACCCAAAATTAACTAATCAAAACACTTAACATGCAAAGACCAAGCTAATTAGGGAGTTCATGTATGACATTCGGTAAATTTCTCACCACTTAGGTATTTATTTAGATTATGAAATAAGTGTATATAGCACTCTTCCGGCATTAGACTTAATTCTTGCTATGAGTATTGATTTTATATTTTTTTAGCACAGCACAACATAAAACCAGAGAAAACTATAAAAGTAGAAAAGAAAACTAGTGGTGCCACTTTCTCTAAGTGGAGAAGAAAGAGAAGAAAGAAATAGTTCAAGGTTCAGAGGAAGTATGTAAATGTTGCTGTGAGACTTTGGATGACAGGATACCTGAGAACTTTCTGGAAAAGGAATGTCATTGTTTCTTTATAAAGGTGAAGAATAACCGAGTGGGTCAAATTCAGAAATGAAGTACCTTCATATGAGGTGGATCACTGACAAAAGTATAAACATACACTAAAAATCGTCTTGTTTGTACTAAATTTCCCTTGGTGGCGAAAGAAGGAGGGGTTGGTTGGTTGTTTTCTGCAGACTGTTAAGTAGGAAAGAAACTGTAAATGAAAAGGACTGTGGGGAAATAATACATTTTGGGATGAAGAGGCCAAGCTGCTGCTTAGACATTTCTCATTTTCAAACAGAACTGGGCTATCTTAATGAGAACCAATTTCTGAGAAAACATACAATTAAAAAGTTGAACTCAATATCCAAAGTTAGTACAAGAACATGCAGTATTTGATATCTGCAGTGTATCTGTTTATGTAAAAAAAAACCCCACAACCTGTTTTGTCTCATACATTTAATGATATTTTGAGCTGGGCTGGTTGATATTTTAAATTAATATCTTATCCTTCCAGGAAGATGTGCTCATTACCACGCCAGCTGTGTTGGAAACTTTTTTTAGTTTAGCAATAGAAATGCATTTTTAATTTGATTTTTCTGTCATTTGTGACTCAGACAAGGAACCTATTTAGGTGTTTCTTGTGGTGTATTTTTCTTCACTTGATCAACAAGTACAAACCACTGCTGAAATATGTGGTTTCTGTTTGTTTGTTTGCTACTCCCTACCATTTTTTCCTCCCAGTTCTGTCTTTTTCCTTGAACCTGTGAAGCATGTCCTGCATTAAAGGGATTTGCAGGAATAGCCACGTTAAAGGTGCTCCTGTGACCTACAGGTGACTTGTGACAGACCGAGACAGGCCAAGATTAGTAACACCTCACCTGCCTTTGCTAAGGTGTCTCATGTACTTAACAGATAACTACCAGCACTTCTGGGGGTCAAGATTTCTCTTTTCCTTTCTTCTTTTACAAGTCAAAAGAAGGGAAATATTCTTAGCACAAGATAGAAGAATTACGGAAATTAGAACTATTCCTTTCAGCGATGTAGTTTGTGAGAAGGGCTCTAAAAGTTCTGCACTTGGCTCATTAATGTTTTTTAAGAGGTTTTTGGCTGAGCTGGACCACCAGTTTCTAGAGCTGGTGTTTTGGCTCCAAAAGGAGGAGGAGACCCAGGGTGTGCTGGAGGCCGGGAAGAGGGGCTCACCTGGAAGGACTCTCATCCTGAGAGACGGGAGCAGGAGTGGGAGCAGGGCTTGCATGGCGAGGAACAGAGGTGGGAGGAGAGGAGAAGGAGCTCTGGTGAGAGCTGCGGCTCTCGGCTGTGTGCACCAAACCCTCCTGGAACATTTGGAAGGGATGAGCTGTTCTGTCTCCACCAGTGGATTCTTCATTTTTTGTGGTGGTTGACACTTTGTGGCACAAAACCAGGGCTATAATTTAAGTTACTCCTTCGCTCTTTGTGCTCAGACAAACAGGCCAAAAATGTGAATGGATATTTGTAATACTAAGCTTAAAAGTATGAAGAACCTCGTTTCCTCTTTAGGTTGTGAATTTAATGACAGCAAAACTTTGAAACTTCACATCAACATTTGTATACTTTGAAAGAAAACAATAGCTGATTTTTATTTCTTTTTCCCTCCCCCTTCTGGGTGAATTTCACAATAGAACAGATCAAATCAACCTTGTCAGAGTCCTCAGTGCATAGAGCATCTTTTCTTCAGCCAGAGCTTGAGGAACCTGATTCACAGAAATAGAGTAAGAAAGATGTATCACAACCAAGTCCATATAAGTTCTGTTTGTATCATTTCTTCCTTTCTTTTGCTTTAAAAATCTCAAGACAGAAGAGGGTTCTGCTGAAAGCCTTGCCTCTTGCCAGATCTTTTTTAAGTTGACATGTACCTCAAGCTGTGCACTACAGAACAGAAGCTCACAGTCCTTGGAGTGAAATCTGGGAAATATTGGGGGAGAGCTTTAGGGGGTACCCACTGACCATTCTCACCTGCTCCTCAGTATGGAGGAAGATACTTTTGGAGAATTACTCAGTAGTATCCTTCATTTTTAGTGGATTTCTTACTGTGGAGGGCTGTGTCTTGTAATTTCCTCTATCTTTGATGTCTGCAACTGCAAAGTTTTAAAGTGAATAAACTTTAATATGACTTGGAGTGTTGTTGCTCTACAAGTGTTTCACAGTGATGTCATGATGTGACTATTATCTTAGGGTATTGGTTTTGAATAAGGATAAATATTATGTACACCAAAAGCAGAATTTTAGATGCTAATAACTTTAGAAATTGGAATATTGAAGTGCATTAAGAAGTATTGGCACTGTAATAGTGTTGGCACAATAATTGCCTGACCAATGAAACTTTTAAAATTGGCAAAAAATGAAACATTATTATATTGTTACTAGTATTATTTTCTTCTCTTGCAGGGCAATTTCTATGTATTGTAAACTTTCAGACAGCACCTTGGCCTTCATCAGATGGTGTAGGGATGGTTTGGGTTTTCTTATTAACTTAAATGACTTCCTTGGATATGTCGATTTCTTCTCTGAAGTCACAGCAGCCCTCCTGTCACTGACAGTGCCCCTGTTGTGACTGACTATTTCAGGTGAACATGCTCTTCAGCGTGAAAGAACTCAGTGTATTTCACTTTCTTCTTCTTAAGGGGGGGGGGGGGAAGTGATGGAAGAAGCTTGTTTCTCTAACAGCTTAACTTCCAGTGATATGAATTCTGATATGAATTCTCAGCCCGTAGTTTTTCCTGTATCTTAAGGGATTGTACCATTTCATATCCAACCTGTGGGTTGAACATAGAGTAAATACATGTATGTAGTAATGAAGGCAATAATGTAGGAATGCAGGAAATAAAGTTGATCTTTCAGTAAAATCCTGGAGAGTGGAGCTGCTTGTCTCTCTTCTCCCTCCATTAGAAAAGTACGTGTAACTGAGAATGATGGTTTTTGTACCAGTTTGACTTTCCCACTCACCATTCTATCAAGTAGATTAGAGGTCTTGCCCAGATATAATACAAGTTTTAATTGTGCTTATATTTTATTAGGGGTTTGTGTACAGAGACAGTTCTGTGACAGACTATTGCAGAACATATCAAACCAGTACTGACAATGAACTAAATTAACCTTTCTTTGCTGGGATTGCAGCTGGAGCTGGAGCTGGAGGAACTTTACCAGAGTGTCATGGAAAATATCATTGTCATCATTCCCATGTATGGAGAAGGTGAAACGGGACCAGTGGGTAATGTTATGGTTAAAGAAGACATTAAAACTTTAAAATTTCAACTGTGGTTGGAATCCAGTTTTGGAGAGTACCAGCCTTGATGTGAAACAATTGCATACATTTATGGCAGTTCAGATGTCCGGCCAGCCTGAAGGAGCCATTCTTCAGTCCCTTTCCCCCCTCACTGTCCCATGTTCTTTCTTTTGGGGAGGTTATTTCAGGCCAACCAACTGGGGAGTGAAAGCAACTGAGAGGGAGGGGAGAATTCACAGAGCAGATCATCCTCCAGTGACAAAATGTGCAACCTCAGGCCAGTTTCTCAGCGTCATTCAGACCCCAAATGCCAGACATTTGCCTGGGGCAAACTGCTGAAGGGAAGCTGTGGGTCTTTAATGCCAGAAGATTGGCTTTCTGTGCCTCACTTTGCTGCTTCTGTCACTTACACAATAAACGTGGCCTTCCTGCTATTCCTGACTGAGAAGACATGTAATTTGTTCTGGTCTGAAGATATAAGTCTCTGTTTTTCTATCAGTAATTATATCATAATGTGCTGGATATCTCTGGAAGCATAGTTGGATAGAAAGACAAATATTATTTCCTGTGTTGCAGATGAGAATTGTGAAATAAAAAAGCAAAGCCAACTGGAAGTTTTCTCTGGTGGTCCAGCTGTTAAGGTGAGGAATTGTCAGAACTGGGCTGGTTCAGATACTATTTTTTTCAGCAAACAGGTACAAGACAGACTTTCTCACCAGCTTTTAGTCCTGTTTCCCTTTGTTCAGGTGGAATTTCCTGTACTGGCTTGTTTTACAGCTGAAATTGACTGCACTTTACCCTAGTTACCGAAACAAAGGTCTCTCAGCTAGGATTTTATTCTGATTCTCATACTTGATGAATCTCAGCCACTCTTAAGTCAGGCCAGTTCCTCTGTGTGGCAGGAATGAGCCACCTCTATTTTAATTTCCAGTGGAAGTTCACTAACAATTCGGTTAGCATTCATCACAAAGTGATCGTCCTCCAGATCCTACTTAGAGCCTTACAAATATACTTCTCAAGTTTTAATTTAACCTTTGTAATAAATATTCCCACTGTACAGAGTGAAATTCTTGCTTGAAAGCTGCGGTTGGAGCTTAAAATAATGCGAGAGAGATGGTGAGAAGCCTCTGGAGTGGAAAGGAAGCACTACGGCACAGAGGGAACGGCTGCAGATCCATGCTGAGATACCACAGTGACACTCTGAGGATGTCAGTGGTGCATACAAGTGCTTCTGCTGAGCTGAGCTTCCACAGGCAGCCCCTGCAACAAAAATATTTAAATATCTGAGTGTTAAAACACGGCACTGAGAGGGGCAATTGCTGGTCGTGCAGATATTCTGTGTGTGCCTTGTCTTTTCCGTGAGAGCAGAGAGACAAGATTCACGCTCACAGCTTCAGAACCTAAATGATTTCATTGGCCTGCACAGGAAAAATTAATACACAAACACAAGATGATGGACCAAATCCAGTCTTATGATTCCAGTGAGTATTTCTGTGAATTTAATGAACCTGATACTGTCAAAAACTACGGGCTCGATTTTCTATTAGTTGTGTACGCAGCTTGCTGTTAACTGAATGCTTTATACAGGTGTGAAAGTTCAATGTATTTGCTTGTCTTCTGGTGCCTTACAATAAATTAACCTATCTTGATTCATGTAGGTCGTAGGTTCCTCTAGGATTTATCTTCTTTAAATGATTTTAGCAAGGCTTCAAAAGACTGTAACAGATAACAGGGTGGAGTAGGAGAATTCTTGATAGCAAGGTTGCTTAAAGTGACTATTTCCCTGTAAAAGCCTAAAAATCATAGAATCCTAGAATGGTTTGGGCTAGAAGGGACCCTAAAGATCATCTGTTCCAACCCCCTGCCAAGGGCAGGGACACCTCCCACTAGACCACGTTGCTCCAAACCCTGTCCAACCTGGGAAAATGCATGTTAATGTCAGTGTTTGCAGTTAAAAAAAAAAAAAAAAAATCAAAATCAAAGGCAAAAATGAACAGAAAGCCATCCTTTGCCTCCCCAGACTTCTAGCAGCTATTCTATACTGAAATTAGCCACCTTCTGTTATTTGAATCTCAGCTGAAATGTGAAACTTCGAGAAGTTTTCTTTTAAAAATAACTAAGTGGAAATTTGCAGGGGAAGTGGATACTCTGCGAGTTCAAACTGGATGAATAAAAATAAACATCTTCTTTGGATATTTTGATCCAGCAATTGGAAAACTCAGCAAATCAGCCGCTAGTCCAGATGGAAAGAAGTTGCTGAGGACATTGTGCCAGCTAGTTCTGGATCCTGTCCTTAAGGCACAACACTGTTTTTTTATTTGATTGCAAGGGTGTAAGGGTAAACTTTTTTTAGTTTAGCAGGTTAACCCTTAGGAAAGCCAACCTTCTTCTAAAGTAGGTCCATACTTTCTGTAGAGACTAGAAACAAGAACAATGTGAAAAATGTGCGACAGAAGTAGAAGGCAGCAAATCCGAATGGTCTGTTACCTGGAGTAACATATGCAGCATGTCACTAAAGATTTGTGTGTGAACCCCTTCTCATTGGAATTTGGAACAACTATAAAATATGGCTATCCACAGACCTTTTTCTTTTTAGTATTGTAATCTGCTGTCAACAGAGAAGGACATTCATGGTTCTTTTTCAGCAGCTTAATATAACCCAAGATCCCAACCTTTAGCTGGAATGTAAGCCACCAGCCCAAGGAAAAAACAGAATGCAATGAGTGATGGTTTTTAGTAATTCAAACATAGTTTTTCCCAAATTGCTTTTTCTAGATAAGTATTTTACAAATAGCTTTAAGATTTAAAATATTTAAGTAGTCATAGGGAAATCTCAAATGGCTGCCATGACTTTTGAACTGGAGTGGAATGGAATGGAATGGAATGGAAGTGAATCCCTAGGCAAGGCCTTCTACATGGAATCCAGTAAGTTTATTTTGATGTTGGTTGTTATGTCTGCTTGTGGAAGGTATCTTTTCAGCTTTATACCGGCTAGCGCTTGTATTTCAATGCCTTAGAAAGCCTCGAGCAGCCTTGAGAGGTAGCACGGGCGATCTAGCACTTTAGTAGCTCTAAAATTGGTACCTGAATCAGCTGCAGAGCAAATACCATCAGCAGAAGCAAAGAGGGAGAAATATAGCTCCCTGCTCGCTCAATTCCCTGCAGTTAGAAGCCTTCAAATGAGACAGACGACCAGAGATGTTTACAGGAAGGTAGCTGAGCTGAGAGAGGGCGTTTGCCTCCCCTCGACCATCTTTTATTCGGAGAAGGGGAAAGGGGATGACTGGGGGCGGACCCGGGGTGAGCGGCCAATCAGACACTGCTGAAGAGTCTGAGTTACATTTGGTTTTGCCCGCGCTTGGAACAAAGGAACTCGGAGCACATGTCTTTGGGAGGGGGGAGGGGAAGCTCAGAACAGGCAGCAACAATTCCCTATTTTTTTTTCTTTAAAGCTGGGTTGTAACTCTTAGTAACTTAAAAGTGCATAGAACAGTAACAAAACAACAGTGCAAAATATAATTGTAATCTATCGTCCCTACAACTCGACAGTACCTAGGATGCCTTTAAACTAGTTCCCCAGTCAAAACTCAGGGGTTTAGTCAGGACATCTATGGTATGGAGTATCAGGACAAAGATTTACAAAATACAGTGCAAAAACCTGAGTGCAAAACAGTGCAACTTAACTTAAGGGATTAACATAAAGATCTGCAGTAGGGGGTTTACATGAAGGTGCTAAATCAGGATTCTTTTTACGGCGTCTCTTCCAGGAGGCAGTTTTAACCTCCTTAACTTTTGAGGAAGTGACATAAGGTTTTACCCACTTCCCTGGGATCCATCTCAGTCCTTGAGGGGTAGATACACTGGCATACCCACGTCCCCAAGTCACAAGTTTGTACAGTCCTTGGATTTTTTGAGTCTCTGGGTCCCGGATCAGGACTTCTGGATTTTCCTGCAGTTTCTGTCTCCTGGTGTTCTGGAAATGACGATAGATGGGAGGGTTTGGATCCTCAAAGGTGCCATTCAGGAAGTTTATGGTAAACAGTGCTTTGCTGAGTCTGAGGACAGGTGAGTTGAGTTTGGTGGTCCCTGATTGTTGTAGCAGCATTCGCTTGAGGGTTTGCTGGGCACGTTCAACAATGCCTTGTCCAGTTGGGGAGTGAGGAATACCTGTAACATGTCGAAATCCCCACTGCTGACGAAAGTTTTTAAACTCCTGGGAGGTGTAGGCAGGTCCATTATCAGTTTTTATCTCCTCAGGTATACCGAGCACAGCAAAAGCTTGGACAAGATGTTTTTCAACATCCTTAGCCTTTTCACCTGCATGTGCAGAGGCATACATAGCACCAGAGAAGGTATCAATAGAAACATGAACGTATTTTAATCTCCCAAATTCAGGGAAATGTGTGACGTCCATTTGCCACACTTCACCGCTATTAATACCTCTGGGATTGACCCCCATGCCCAGTGATGGAAGCTGTAGCTTCTGGCAGTTGGGACATGTTGCCACTATTGCTTTTGCCTGTGTCTGCGACAGATGGAACATGCGGATAAGAGCAGGAATATTTTGATGATACATGGCATGGCTCAATTTTGCTTGTTCAAAAACTTGGGGGAGCTTTGGTGAGTCGGCTGATAAAACTATGTCTGCTGGCATAGCCAGAGCATCAGCTCTACGATTACCTTCCGCAATAAATCCTGGCAGGTTTGTATGTGACCTCACATGCATGACAAAATAGGGATGCTCTCTGTGGGAAACCAGATAAATTAATTTTGAGAGTAAATCATAAATTTTCTTGTTTGAGATTTCTTTTAGGAGAGCATGCTCAGCTCTAACAGTTACTCCAGCTACATATGCTGAGTCTGTGACCAAATTAAAGGGTTCTTTGAACCTCTCAAATGCTCTAACAACAGCTGCTAATTCAGCTACTTGTGGTGATCCCTGGATTACCTCGATGTCAGATTCCCACTTTTGCGTCTTTGGATTTTTCCATGTGACCACAGACTTTTTACTTTTTCCTGAGGCATCAGTAAAAACGGTAATCGCATCGAGGGGTTTTCTACTTTGAATCTCTCGAGGGATGAAAGAGAATGGCAGATTAAACATGTCATGTTTTGGGTAATGATTTGAGATTTGGCCTGAGTAACTATCTAATGCAAATTGTAAATTTATATTATTTTGGAGCAGGTGATCTAATGCGTCAGTTGTTACAGGTAAGTAGATGCATGCAAAGTCACATCCTGCCAGGGTGCGGAGCCTTGCTCTACCCTTCATGATAATTTTTGCCATTAGTTCTTGTGGCTGTGTGATGGTTTTAGGAGGTTGGAGTGGAAGGAATACCCATTCAATTATGATGAGGGGTTCCTTCTGCTCTTTGTCCCACTGAAATATGAGGCCATGAAAGCGTGGTACCTTCCCTAGAATGACAAGCTTAAAGGGTAGGGGGGGCTGATACCTGTGTGCTTGTCTGGTGGAAATGAGCTCTTGTATCTTTCTGAGAGACTGCCTTGCCTCTTCTGTCAGGGATCTAGGGGATGCTGGACCGCCTTCCCCTTTTACTAGGTTTGCAATAGGAGCTACATCCTCTGTGGTGAGTCCTAACCAGGACCTTAAATACTTCAGTGTCCCACAGATCTGTTGCACTTCCTCTAATGTTTTTGGGTTATTATTAATGGTGACAGGTGTTGGGGTGATAGAGGTTTCTGTGATTTTGAGTCCGAGGTATTTCCAAGGGCTTGTTCTCTGCATTTTTTCAGGTTGTAATTCAAAGCCCTTGGCCTCTAGGGCCTCAACCACCATGTTAAGTGTCTGCTCGAGATACTGATTATTGGGAGCACACACCAGCACATCATCCATGTAATGCAGGATGATGGCTTTCTCTGCTTTGGCACGGATGGGAGATAGAATTTTAGCAATATACTCTTGGCAGAGAGTTGGGGAATTTTTCATACCTTGGGGAAGCACAAGCCAATGATAACGTTCCATGGGAGTTTCATGATTAAGAGATGGTACAGAAAATGCAAATCGAGGGGCATCTGCAGGGTGGAGTGGAATATGAAAGAAGCAATCCTTGATGTCAAGAACAGCTAAATGCCAATGTTGTGGGAGCATTGAGGGTGATGGCATACCTGGTTGAAGGGGTCCCATGTCTTCAATAACCTTATTAACTTCTCTAAGATCTTGGAGTAGCCTATATTTGTTCTTTCCCGGTTTTTGTATTACAAACACGGGTGTGTTCCATGGGCTGTTAGTTGGAACTATATTTCCTTTAGCCAATTGTTCAGCCACTAATGTTTTGAGTGCCTCTAAGTTTTCTTTTTTTAACGACCACTGGTTAACCCACACGGGTTCATCTGTTTTCCAAGTTAATTTATGTGGATGGCACTCTGCTTCAGTGGCCTGCAAGGGAAAATTTTGATGTCTAGGCGTGATATCAATTTTTGTTCCCCACTGAGACATGGCATCCTTTCCCCACAGGGTGAATTTGGTGTCCAGGACATACGGACGAAGTGTCGCTATTTGTCCTTCAGGACCTTCAATTTGGATGGTGTGTTTGGACTGCTTTGCAATTTGGGTACCTCCAATCCCTTGTATGATGCCCTGAGATTGCAATTCCCATTGCGTAGGCCACTTATCAAATGGGATGACAGACACATCAGCACCTGTGTCTAACATTCCCATGATACTGATTTTATGTGATTTGTAACGGAGCTTACATTCTATTACAGGTTTGTCATTTCCCAAAACCTCAGTCCAACAGATGGCTGGGATATGACCATCTGTGGGCAGGTATTTGGGCAGTGGAAAGGCCTGCGCAATGACTTGACCCTTTGGCATAAAGTATGGTGGATATATACATTGTACCATTAGGTTAGAACACCCGTTCTGATCCATTTTCATGAGTGTGGGTGTAACCTCTATCCCAGCAGGTGTCCCCAATAACAAAAAGGGATGTAAGGTCTGGCATGTGGTCCACATTCTGGAATGAAATGGGTATCACAGTCTGTTTGTTGTTGTTGAAATGGTGTGCTTTATCACAGGTTACCTTAAACCTGAGTCCAGAAGTCCAAGTTGCTTTGTCTGCAGCCCTATTTATGTCTGAACGCGGAGCTGTTAGGACGCGTTGAGTCGCTAGTTTCCCTGCTGTTGACCTGGGGAAACAGTCTTTGGAGAGTTTTTATCAGCAGTTATAATTGCTCTGCAATTGCGAGCTACATGTCCCTTTTTCTGACAACGATAGCATACAAAGTTACCGCGCGATTGAGTTTCTCCTGTACCTGTAACATTCTCCACAACCTCCCCAACCATCCCCACTTTTTTCAAAAGGGGAGCAGCTGTGTTCAGCTGCACCTTCTTCGTACAGACTTCAAGGATGGATTCAACAGTAGGAGGAGGATACAGCGGGAGAGTGAGAATGACTTGTTTGCAAGCATCATTTGTATTAACTTGGAGAAGTTCGAGTAGGAGTGCTTGTTGGAGGTCAGGATTAGGGACCTGGGAAGAGACAGCTTCGTACAAACGGTTATAAAAGTGAATAATATTTTCATTTGGCGATTGCTTGATGGTGGTATAATGAGAATTAGGAGTTTGAGATGGTAATAATGTTAAGGCCTTTTCAGCAGCACGTGTGATTTCAGTAAGAACTGGACGAGGGATAAGCATTGCTTGTTTTTGAGGATTTGCCATATTATTGTCACCAGATAAAAGGTCTAATGTGATATAATTGTTTTCAAAATCCAGGTAATTATCTGGAGTTTGCAACAAAATTTTCAATAAATCAGATAAAATTATTTTCCATTGCTTTTTCCACACCATAAAATCACCAGGTGTGAGAAGAGTTTGCATTAATGTAAGTAAATCATGAGGTACAAGTAAGTGAGTTGCAAAAGTAGCACTTAAAAGGCTCTTAAAATAATTACTATGCATTCCAAACTCCTTAATTGCCTTGCACAAATCCTTAATATCAGAATAAGAAAGGGGTTTCCAGTCAGGGTTAGCTCCATTGCTAGTACAAGAGAGTGTAGTAGAAGCAGTTGGAGTTACTTCCTGGTAGCCATGGGTTCTCGGATTCAGAGGGGCAGTCACATGACTGTGGGGACCTGGGGCGGGACAATGGGAAGCAGGGGCGGGGAGTGGAGGGGCAGGGGCGGGGAGTGGAGGGGCAGGGGCGGGGAGTGGAGGCGGGGACACGGCCGGCGGAGGGGAGGGGTCGGGGGCGGGGTTGTGGGAGGCAGGGGCGGCACTTGAGCCATGGGCGGGAACAGAGGGAGGGGTGAAACACGACGCTGTGGGGACGGGGTTGGGGGCGGGGTCAGGGTGTGACGCAGGAGTGGGAGGGGATGGGGACAAGAAGGGATTTGTGGGATGGGGAGAAAGGGATTGTGGGAGGTGTAGTTTGGAGAGGAAGGACCATTGCGTCCGCCATTACTGGAGACAAACAAACTGGGAGAAAAGCGGTTGGGGAGAGGGGTTTTATCCCGGGCTGCGAGCACTTGGCAATGGCTGACCCTGGGAACAAAAAGATCAGGGGAGAAGGGGTTTTTACGCGCGCTTGAAACATGAGGGCTAGAAACTGGGGACAAAGGAGTGGAGAAAAGGGGTTGGGAAGGTCCTGGGATGGGCTCCGGATTCCCATCCAAGGCAGGGTGCTGAGGAAACACGGGTGAGCCAGGAGGACGATGGCCCTCCTGTGCTGAGAAGCAGTCTGCTCTAGCTGTGTTTTCCAGCGTAGGGGAAGAGGGGTCCGGGATACAGGGGTTGGAAGAGGGTATAAGGGAATTAACAGGGGGGTTTTGCAGTGGCTTTTCATGTACTGCCTTTTTCTCCGGCAAAGCATAACTTAGTAACAGGAGAGGAAAGAATTTTGAAACTGTTTCATCTCCTGCACGCCTCAGAGAGGAGAGTTTTCTCCCCACCTTATCCCAAAATTCAGCAGATCTTATGTCTTCGGAGGTCAGATTAGGAAAGTACTGAAAAAGCCATTGTACAAAAGATTGAACTAGATTTTTAGGGTATTTATGCCCAGTTAAAGAAAGGTAACTTTGAACTTGGTGGTATATTTCTCTATGGTGTGCAGAAACTTCAGATCCCATTATGAATGCACACGAAACCTCAACCCCTTACTCATGAAAAAGGAGGAAGAAAAAGAGAAAGTTTACACCGGCACCAGCTTAAGACAGGAGCCCCTAAACCAGCAGGGAAATACTCACCAGAATTCTGGATTTATCACAGGAAAGCAGGTCCGGAGAAAAAAAAAAACGCGAGAAGGGTCTTCTGCTTTCCAGCCGTTCCCTCGCCACGTGGCGTGGGGGAGAGTACAGGCTGAGGCTCTGGGCTCGATGTTACACAAAAAGTAACACCTCGCCACACAGAGCTGGCACAGCAGGACGTGCAGAGCTAACTCCAGCAGACACACAGCTGCCGGGACACCCTGAAAGTCTCTCAGAACCGGAGTTCAGAGATAGCACGCTGGGCGCCAAATGTGGAAGGTATCTTTTCAGCTTTATACCGGCTAGCGCTTGTATTTCAATGCCTTAGAAAGCCTCGAGCAGCCTTGAGAGGTAGCACGGGCGATCTAGCACTTTAGTAGCTCTAAAATCGGTACCTGAATCAGCTGCAGAGCAAATACCATCAGCAGAAGCAAAGAGGGAGAAATATAGCTCCCTGCTCGCTCAATTCCTGCAGTTAGAAGCCTTCAAATGAGACAGACGACCAGAGATGTTTACAGGAAGGTAGCTGAGCTGAGAGAGGGCGTTTGCCTCCCCTCGACCATCTTTTATTCGGAGAAGGGGAAAGGGGATGACTGGGGGCGGACCCGGGGTGAGCGGCCAATCAGACACTGCTGAAGAGTCTGAGTTACATTTGGTTTTGCCCGCGCTTGGAACAAAGGAACTCGGAGCACATGTCTTTGGGAGGGGGGAGGGGAAGCTCAGAACAGGCAGCAACATCTGCTGAAATAGTCTTAAATTTCAATGTGTATTTTGAGTTCTTATATCGTGCATGGTGTGCTGATGGCTCCCTGCTGGACGTGCCTTGCTTCAGATGACCACCATTCACCTATCTTACCCTGTACCAGCAAAAAAAATACCACTGTGCTCTCCTCTATGAGGGACAACCTGAGAATGAAGCTGTTTTGGGCAAAAAAAAAATATTCCCACAATACCAAGGGCTGTCAAAAATACAGCACTCCTAGTGCACACATGAGCAAAACTGCCTAAAATGCATTTAGATTTTCTGTGTTATAATTAATAATTTGGTACTGTTTAACAGGGTATTACAAAGAGAGAACAAGCAACAAAAAAGCCTTGGGCTACCACACATAAAATTTGTATTATGTCTTTATATGCTGGATGCTGATGTGTGGGACACTACACTGTATTTATTTTAGACTCAGGGAACGTGTGTGGTTGAGATCAACAGGGATATGATGGAGAAATGTTAGGATTAAATTCTAGCCCACTTAATTTTTTTGTAAAGAAGCAAGAGCTCTCCTCTAATCCCAGAGTGGTTTGGATTGAAAGGGACCTTAAAGCCCATCCAGTCCCACCCCCTGCCACGGGCAGGGACACCTTCCACTATCCCAGGGTTGCTCCAAGCCCTGTCCAGCCTGGCCTTGGACACTGCCAGGGATCCAGGGGCAGCCACAGCTGCTCTGGGCACCCTGTGCCAGGGCCTGCCCACCCTCACAGACAGCAATTCCTTCCCAATATCCCATCCAGCCCTGCCCTCTGGCACTGGGAAGCCATTCCCTGTGTCCTGTCCCTCCATGCCTTGGCCCCAGTCCCTCTGCAGCTCTCCTGGAGCCCCTTTAGGCCCTGCCAGGGGCTCTGAGCTCTCCCTGGAGCCTTCTCTTGTGCAGCTGAACACCCCCAGCTGTCCCAGGCTGGCTGCAGAGCAGAGGGGCTCCAGCCCTGGAGCATCTCGGTGGCCTCCTCTGGACCCATTCCAATAGGTCCAGGTCTTTCTTGGTTTGGGTGCCAGAGAGGTGAACATAGGACTCTCAGTGGGAATACTGAGTCTTTGCATTACTGATCTAAACAACATTAGAACAGAGCTATTGTGGTTTCCTGGAACTGAATGTGAAAACACACTTAGGTGATTGCCTGTTGCACCTCTGGTTTTGTCACAGTTAGTTTTATAGCTGGATTTGATGATCTTAAGGGTCTTTTCCACCTCAAATGATCCAATGATTGGGCAATTGCAAGCACAAGTACAGACTGGCTGGAGAAAGGGCTGGGACCAGCCCTGGGAGAAGGACCTGGGGGTGCTGTAGGGGAGAGCTGGACCTGCCCTGCCCCTGAACCCCCGTGCCCTGGGCTGATCCCCAGCGTGGGCAGCAGGACAGGGGGGATTCTGCCCCTCTGCCCCGCTCAGGGGAGACCCCACCTGCAGAGCTGCCCCAGCCCTGGGGAACAACAGCACAAGGACCTGGAGCTGCTGCAGCCAGTCCAGAGGAGGCCACCGAGATGCTCCAGGGCTGGAGCCCCTCTGCTCTGCAGCCAGCCTGGGACAGCTGGGGGTGTTCAGCTGCACAAGAGAAGGCTCCAGGGAGAGCTCAGAGCCCCTGGCAGGGCCTAAAGGGGCTCCAGGAGAGCTGCAGAGGGACTGGGGCCAAGGCATGGAGGGACAGGACACAGGGAATGGCTTCCCAGTGCCAGAGGGCAGGGCTGGATGGGATATTGGGAAGGAATTGCTGTCTGTGAGGGTGGGCAGGCCCTGGCACAGGGTGCCCAGAGCAGCTGTGGCTGCCCCTGGATCCCTGGCAGTGTCCAAGGCCAGGCTGGACAGGGCTGGACAGTGTCCAAGGCCAGGCTGGACAGCCTGGGATAGTGGAAGGTGTCCCTGCCCATGGCAGGGGTGGCACCGGATGAGCTTGAAGGTCCCTTCCAAGCCAAGAATTCTGTGATTCTAGGAGGCTTTTTATTCTAAAGTTATGAAAAGGTTGAATGGAAATAGCAAAATGTAAGTGGGTAGGTAAATTATATCATTCTTTATAAATTACCTTTCTTCTGGGAAAGTTATCATTTGGGGTTTTTTTTCTGCTCTCCTTTCCGTTGCTGTAAACCTTTGGGATAACAAGCAATGGGTATCCTAAATAACCAGAAAAAGCAGAAAGAATTGAGTTTTCTAAATAAACTCTTTTAGAACTGTTTAAACATTAACTTCTGGCCTTCGAATAACCGGATTTTCTTAGTAAATTAAAATTTTCCATGAAAAGCCTGGAAAATACATGCTATCCTAAAAGTATTTGTTTATCACTAAGCCCAGCTATTCACATACCAATTTGTCTTAACTATCTTAAAAGCAATCAGAAGATTTAAAGCCTACTTTAAAAATTAATTCCAGACCACAGTGCTGGGTGGTGGGCAGGAAATACACCAGCCCAGCTGCTTAGAAAATGTCTTGGCCATCAGGACTGAAGGATGTGAGCACAAGGACAAAAGAGCAAAATGGAGAATTTTTTCACCTCTGTGACTTGTGAGACCTATCCTGGCAAAGCAGGGGAGTTTTGCAGCTGTAGCCATGTTTCTAAGCCAAATTGATGGGTTTTTAGGTACGATACTTATCAGATTGCTTGTCAGCCTGTTGTCCTGCACATCTTCAGTTCAGAACATCTACAGTTCAGATAATTTACTCCTTTTTTCCTGGCAGCCAGCTCCTCTAGGCTTTGGTGCCAGCAGAGGGTGCCAGAAAGATGTGGCAGCTCCTGCACATTCAGACTTTTCCTTTTCAGGTTGGGTTTCTATCATTTAAAGTAAAGATTTTCCTTTGCAGCAAGACTGGGAGGAAGAATTGGTCACCAGCAGCAGCAGGGTAGAAAATTTAGTAGCAATTTGAAGCTTTAAAAGGACACAGTGCCAGGCCAAGGAGCTTCAGTGGCAGGACATCACCTTGTGAATCCTTAGGCTGCCTTTAAAATAATTAAATAATCCTTCTTATGCTGCCCCTGGAACTTCAGCTTTCCAGCATGGTACAGAGCCCTTCCTCGGGTACTGGGGTTTGTTTGTGTGTCCCATTTCACTCCTTCCTGTTTAAAAATGCACTTCAGGAGTATCCTGTGACATCGGGAGGCTTCACGGGGTACATTTGGAACTCCCCACATGGAAAAACTGCAGGAAATGTCATGTTTTATTTTGGAGGTGGCTCCTTTTGAAGCATCACTGCGGTACCTGCTCAAGTAATCAGTGATGAGATAAGAGATGCTCAACTTTTAAAGTCTGAACTGGCAATCTGACTTCTTAAAAGAATAATTTACATACTTGTGTGGCTGGGTTTGAGTATTTAGGGTTTTTTTTCCATGTTTAATTTTTAGCCCTCTGTATGTGTCCTACTGCACTGCTGCCTTTCCCACGCTGGAGGGCCCAGGGTGCCTGAGTGTGTTCAGGGCTTTGTTCTTGTTCCCCTTCTGGAACATTGTCTGTGGTAACTGCTTTGGTGATTGTTCCAGTTTGGCCAAATTTAGAAATACATCCTCTGAGAGAAGGCACAACCACGCCTCCTCCACCAGGTTTGGGAAAAATAAATTTTCCTCAAAGGAAAGTGAAAGAGATAAAAGCTATTTATTTAACAAACACATGGGAAAAGGAAAATAATGCTAAATAATAAAATGTCTTGCTGTGGAGAAAACACCTGGGAAAGTGTCAGAGTCCTCCCTTTGGTCTCCTCGGAGCTGGGGCTTGGCCCGGGGCCAGGCCCTCTGTGCCCGATGGAAAGTCCTCCCGATGTGCTCTGATGTTAAAGCAATCAAGCAGTCCAGTAGAAAAGGGAGAAAATCTGAAATTCCAGGGGAGGAAAAATTCAGCTCTCAGTCTCTCTCTGGAGAAAAAGCAGCTGAACCCCTGGCCAAAAAACTGTCCTCGGGAAAACAGCAAGCCAGGTACTTCCTCCCTCCCCTGCCACAGCTGGGAAAAACAAATTGCTTCTGCTTTGAAGAAGTTTTGCTCAGTTTTTCCTTCCCCCTCTCAGGCTCAGTTTAGAGGCATAGAAAGGCACAGGAATTAATTTCTGGGCATAGGCAGCGATAAGGGATACACATCATAAGGTCACCCCAAGACAGTGATAATAGAGCTACACTGCACAGGTTCATAATAAAGGACAGGCTGTCACTGTACATAATGTTTTGTGTCCTGTTCCTTTCCTAACAGGTGCAAGCACTCCATTTCTCACCTTGACTGCTTCTGAACATTGAATTAACACTTCTGAGTGCTTATAATAGCCCAAGGAGCTCAAGCTGACCAGGTCAGTTCCTGTGACATGTGAAACACCTTTTTCTCCGTGTCCTTTTCTGTCTATCTGAATTGAATTTTCCCTTTTTCATTGCCAATTAACTTGGTCACATGAGATCTTTCTGCAATTGGGAGTTGGCTTCACTTTTACCTGCTTTAAAGAATTAATTGGAAAGCAGCAGTTTCCTAGCTACCATTAAAGTGTTCAAGGGTTTTGTCTAGGCAGAAACTCACAATAAGCCAGTTCTATTTTTTCCTGTAGCTGGCTCATCCCTTTTTAATTTTTTTTTTTTTCCTTCCCACTAGGTTTTACTGACAGTTTGAGATCCAACACTGGCAGCCAGGTTTTTCCAATGCATCTTTGATCATTGCCAGATTTTGCCTGGAGATCCTTGGCAAGTTGTGTCTGCAACAGGTAAAGGCAAAGGCTTCAAGGAGTTTGTTCCACCTCTGGACAACTTCCTAGGTAAGTTGTAATCACTTCTGTTTTATGGTGTGTGATGCACTGCCCAGTTTTGTCCTAATAGTTCCCTCTCAAAGCCAGGAAGGAAATGGAAATTTTTTAGAGTGTCACACTGAATACACACAGAGTGTTAACAAAGGGTGGTGATGGCACGATCACCTAATTAAAAAAAATAAAAATTGCATCCTAATTTGCCTTACGTGGTTGTTGTTGCCTGTGTGTTTTCTGTGATCACTCCTGGCTGTGTCAAAAACATTGACACATTAAAAAAAAGCCACCTAGGGACTAATGGTGTTCTTCTATAGTTTGCCTAGACCACAATTGTTTCTAACCTAGAAAATGCCTCCCTTCACTGTTGCTCTTGCAAGAATTCTTGCTGAATGGCCAAGTTTTGTCCTCTCAGACAGAATATGTGTTCCTTGATTTCCTAACAGGAATCCTCTGTGCTCTGGGAGACAGATGGCAAAAGGCTGGCAGCTCAGAAACACAGAATCAATTAGGTCAGAAAAGACCTCTGAGGTCATCGAGCCCAACCTGTGACCCCAACACCACCTTATCAATCAGACTTTGGCACTGAGTGCCATGTCCAGTCTTTTCTTAAACACCTCCAGGGACAGTGACTGACCATGTCCCTGGGCAGCCCCTGCCAATGCCCAATCACTTTTTCTGTAAAGAATTTCTTCCTAGCCCTCCCCTTGTGCAGCTTAAGACTCTCTTCTTGTCTTGTCCCTTGTTCCCTGGGAGCAGAGCCCAACACCCTCCAGCTGCCCCCTCGTGTCAGGGAGTTGTGCAGAGCCACAAGGTCCCCCCTGAACCTCCTTTGCTCCAGCCTGAGCCCCTCTCCCAGCTCCCTCAGCCACTCTTCCCAGGGCTTGTATTCCACACCCTTCACTAGCCCTGTTGCCCTTCTCAGGACACGCTTCAGCCCCTCAATGTCCTTCCTAATGTGGGGGGCCCAGAACTGGACACAGCACTCAAGGTGTGGCCTCACCAGTGCTGAGGACCAGGGAAGAATGACCTCCCTGGTCCTGCTGGCCGCTCCATTCCTGATCCAGGCCAGGTGCCATTGGCCTTCTTGGCCATCTGAGCCCACTGCTGGCTCATGTCCAGTTGGCTGTGGACCAGCACCCCCAGGTGTCTTTCTGCCTGGGCACTTTCTCTCCAGCCACTCTGTCCCCAGCCTGTAGCACTGCAGGGCATTATTGTGGCCAAAGTGCAGGACCTGGCACTTGGATTTGTTAAAGCTCATATTTTTTGATTCAGCCCCTGGATCCAGCCTGTCCGGGTCCTTCTGCAGAGCCTTCCTGCCCTCCAGCAGATCCACACTCCCAGCTTGGTGTCATCTGCAAATTTGCTGATGGTAGACTCAATCCCCTCATCCAGATCATCAGTAAAGAGATTAAACAGGGCCCAACACTGATCCCTGGGGACACCATGGTGACTGGCTTCCAGCTGAATGTGGCACCATCCGCACCACTCTCTGGGCCTGGCCATGCAGTCAGTTCTTAATCCAGCAAAGAGGGCATCTGTCCAGGCCCTGGGCTGCAGCTTTCCCAGAAGAATGCTGTAGGAGATGGTGATGAAGGCTTTGCTGAAGTCCAGATAGACACATCCTCAGCCTTTCCCGCATCCACCAGGCAGGTCACCTGGTCATAGAAAGAGATCCGGTTGGTCAAGCACGACCTACTCCTCCTAAATCCACACTGGCTGGGTCTGATCCCCTGGCCATTCTGTAGATGCCATGTGATGGCACTCAGGATGATCTGTTCCATGACCTTGCCAGGCACTGAGGTCAGGCTGACAGGCCTGGAGTGTTCCGGATCCTCCTTCCAGCCCTTCTTGTGAATGGGCATCACTGTGGCACCTCCAGTCATCTGGGACCTCCCCTGTGAGCCAGGACTGATGGTAAACGATGGGGAATGGCTGGATGAGCTCCTTGCCCAGCTCCCTCATCCCTCTGGGATGGATCCCATCTGGTCCCATAGATTGATGAGCATCTAAGTGGCTCAGCAGGTCACCAACTGCTTCTTCCTGGATAACAGTGGTGCTGTTCTGCTCCCTGACTCCATCTACCAGTCCAGGAGGCCAACTGTCCCAAGGACAACCTGTCTTTCTGTTGAAAACTGAGGCAAAGAAGGTGTTAAGTACCTCACCCTTTTCTTCATCTTCAGTTACTATATTCCCTGCCCCCGCAACCAATAAAGAATGGAGGTTGTCCTTGCCCCTCCTTTTGCCATTAACATATTTATAAAAACATTTTTTATTAGCTTTCACAGAAGTGGACAGATTAAGTTCTAATTGGGCTTTCTCATCTCCAGTTCTCTTTCTGTATGACCTAGCAACATCCTTGAGCACTTCCTGAGTTGCCTGCCCCTCTTTCCAAAGGTGATACACCCTCTTTTTTTTCCCCCCGAGTTCCTTGCCTCCTACAACTTAAAGTCTCCTACAAGAGACTACCTAGACCTAGAAATTCCAGGCAAGCCTTCCAGCACCCACCCCACCACCTAGATTTAAAGCAGATACAGAAAATACCTGCTAACATTGGAATCACAGACTCTCTGAATCATTTAGACTGGAAAAGACCTCCAAGATCATCAAGTCCAGCTTGTGACCAATTCCCACCTCGTCAACAAGCCCAGAGCACTGAGTGGCACATCCAGTCATTCCCTGGACACCTCCATGGACAGGAACTCCCAACACCTCCCTGGGCAGCCCCTTCCAGTGCCCGACAGCCTTTCTGTGAAGAAATTTTCCCTATTTTCCAATCTAAACTTCCTCTGGCACAACTTGAGGCCATTTGCTCTTGCTTAGTAGTTTAGGAATGGTATTCACTACTAATCATTCTCTCCCCCTCACACCATCCCCACCACTGTGGTGGCTGGAGAGAACTGGAGGCACAAAAGGTAAAGATCAGGGGCTGAGATAAGAACAATTTACTGGAAACAGCAATGAGATAAGAAAATGAACAGTAACAGCAACAGTACTGATAAAGGTGTACAAAAGGGAGAGATTCACGTGAAAAGTGGTCACCACGGAGCACAGCGAACTGCAACCACTCCACCCCGACTGAGAGACTCACCTTCCTCCCTGGCAGTGTGAGGTGGTACAGAATAACCTCCAGGTCCTGGCCATGCCCCTGCCAGCCACTGCAAAAAACCCTGTCCTGGCTGGAACCAAGAGATTCCCTGGGAGCAGAGCCCGACCTCCCCGGCTGCCCCCTCCTGTCAGGGACTTGTGCAGAGCCACAAGGTCCCCCCTGAGCCTCCTTTGCTCCAGCCTGAGCCCCTTTCCCAGCTCCCTCAGCCGCTCCTGGGGCTCCAGCCCCTTCCCAGCTCCGTTCCCTTCCCTGGACACGCTCCAGCCCCTCCATGTCTCTCTTGTCCTGAGGGGCCCAGAGCTGTCCCCAGCACTGGAGGTGCCTCAGCAGTGCCAGCACAGGGGACGGGCCCTGCCCTGGGGCTGTGTCACACTATTTTCTGATTTAGGAAATGCCTCAGTTCCTGCTGCTGGACAGGTGCAGAATCTCCTGGGGCCGGTGTGGTGGTGTTAGGCAGCAAAGTCCTGCCTCCATAGCTCTGTGACAGCGGAGTATACAGAGTATGAAAACCAGAAGCCACCTCAGGCTGAGACCCTTGGGGAGGGAGGGTAGAAGCTGTCACTAGAATTTTAGCAGCTAGTTCACTTCCAGAAACAGCAGAAAAAAATCACAGCAAATGAATGGGTGAGGAAAAGAGGCCAGTTGGTGCAGCAAGGCTTTCACTGCATGCTACTACCTGTGCAGTAGGGAGGACTTTGTGTGTCAACCTCATCTGCTTTAGTTCCCTTCTGCAGCTGGCTCGAAGGTGTGCTTGATACAGCTCACTAAAGCAGCAACCATAAACTCCCACAGTGCAAACAAAGACGCAAGAAGTCATCTAACCTTTTCTCCAAGATTTTTCTCGTGTTAGAAGTTCTTGGATAGACATTCTGATGCGTTTTAGGATGTGTTGAAAGAAAAATAAACTAAAGCCACACCAAGCTACACTGGCTAGTTTTGCTTAGCAGGGCAGCAGTAGTGCAGGCCCCACCTCAGCTGCAGCCTCTGTCCCCCTCCCCACCCATCCCAACAAAGTCCTTGTTCTCTTGTGGAAGCAAGAGGACGGAAGGGGTACTGCACTGCTCAGACCCCTTGGTACGCCCTCACCCTCAGCAGAGTTAAAGGATTTAGGGGTTACACAAGCCTTATAATTACTGGCACTGCAGGAAAAGCACTCTTCTCAACACCTGCTTCACACTGGGGCCCGTGACAATCCAGGCTCACGTCTGCAGCTCGCACTGCTGCTGTCAGGGGTCTGGAAGGTTTGAAGCTAAATGCACACAACAGCTGAAGAACACAATCCTACCTCGGCCCCAATTACTGCCTACTACACAGGGCACAGTAATTTACAAAATTGCAGCCATACTTTATTATACCCTGAGTGGTTTAGAGCACATCCTAAGATGGACACCTGTCCTTGCTTCACTTTTCTAATGTACCTGGGAGATGTTCTCATCCCCTCAGCCCGTTCAGCCACACTTGAGTTTGACATTAAGAGCACAAACAGCATCTGCACCAGAGACCAGTTTTAAATCTTTTATTCAGAATTACTTTGGAACCTCTTTCCACACTCTACTTATAGGTCAAGTCGACGTGCAATGGTGATGCAGAAAGTACTGATCTGCTGCAGGCCATCAGGAAAAACTTCATGAAAAGCATGGTTTTATTGGAAATAAATCATGCTAGAAACTGATCCTTAACAGATACAAAATATTAAACAGATAAGAAAAAAGAAAAGAAAGATTGGATGCACTGTTAAGACCAACATGTGAACTCAAGACTGCTGTGAAAAATCATACAAAAAAGGCAATAACAAACAGTAATGCAGCATTAAAGGTAGGGGTACAGGGCAGACAAGAGTTACAAAACATCCTGTTTCAATATTTCTCATCCATGTACTTGGTTCAAATACTGTAACAGTACTGGAAGGCAAAAAGCACCAGACATCCAACTAAAGAGATAAGAAAAAAGGAACATAAAATTAGCAAAAAAAGTAAGATCTGGTCATTAGCGAAGGAATAATCTCAAATACAGTTACTTAACAGAAACACAACACTTGGAAAAGCTGTTATTTCAGCATACATAGACAATACCATTATTCCAGCTCTATGGAAATGACTTGGTTTTCCTAGTCTGTAACCTCTTCCACATACAGTACTGCTGAGGTTATCCCCAGAGGTGTGTGTGGGCAGACACTGCATACACACAAACAAAGCAGCACGGTCATCACAGGAGTAAAACAGGGGGAAGTTGTTCCCTTTGAAGTAGAAAAGCAACAATCAGGAGGCCAGGAAATATGGGGCAAAGCATCATTAAGCCCTAAACACACAATTCAAAATTAGGTGGGGACACTGCGCAGCTATGGCTTCTATCTCCTAAAAAGCCAAGCCTCCCTCACAGTCCACATGGAATACAGAAGCTACTGAAGAGACAGAAACCATAATCAAGAGATCCTAGAAAATACTCCTGCACTGGAGAATGCAATTCCTATTTTGTCTCCTTAGAGCTGCCACAGAAAGCAGCTGCACACTCAACTGTATACTGGGAGTTTTTGGTGGTGGCGAGGTGTCCCAATTATAACATGGGGGCACAGAGACTGTGTGATGCAGGGTTTGCATAGATAGTCTGTCCCCTTCCTAGCTCAAAGAACATAAAGAGGAAGAGGTCACAGCTTAGGCTCTAGTTGCATTTGTGAAAAACATGGAACTAGAAAAAAATAACAACCCCAAACAACTCCATTTATAGAGGCTTCCTGTACGTCCCCAGGTGAGGGGGAGGTGGGGAACAAGACATATAACACATGTCATGGCTATTTCAAAGCTTCATTCTCTTAATGAAGTTTATTACAGGCCCCAGTGAAAATCTTAAAAATTCACTAATTCTTACACTTCTGCACCTTTGTCCTAATTGCTGTCCTAGAGTGATTAAGTGCTTTCCTTTATTAAAAAAAAACTCAGTTTGTTTTTACATTATTGCTGTGTTTTACAACAAAATTAAAAATCACTTATGGAATCCACGCAGCAACAGAAAGTCAATATCCCCAGAACAAACCAAAAGCATGAACACGTGTTCTCAAAAGGGCCTTTTCTATACCAGCTATTCAATGAGGGGGGAGGGTGGGGGAGAAAAAACAACCAAAAATCATCCTATCGCTTCTCCTCCTAGCATCAACAAATTCACCCCACTTTCCCAGGAGGCAAATCCTTTCAATAAATATCAGCGTGAGCTCCGAGGTGCTGGAATTCCAGGGGGTAAGGAGGAGCAGCAGCAGCTGTGTGCAATGCCTGCAGGGTCCCGTGCTGCCCCGAGGGTCAGTCCAGGGAGATGATGTCGGGCGCACTGCCGCCGCCGCTGCTGGTGATGACGCCGGCCTTGGCCTGGCCCGAGGAGCTAACGTGCGTGCTGCTCTCGTGGTGGCTGGTGGAGGTGATGATGCTGCCAGGCGTGCTGCTTGTTAAGGTTGAGGTGAGACTATCCAAAAACATAGGAGGACAGTACTGCTTGAAACAAACAATGAAGAGTGAAGAGACTCACTGCATGAGGGAAATGTATGCTCTGAAGATACATCTTCCCCACACAACAAGCCCCGGACATGTTCCCAGTGGGACCTCGGTAAGGCACACAGAGCAAGAACCAGAGTTCTGCAAGTCAGTGACAGACCAAGAGGGGACAGCAGCCACAAGCCCTCCTCCCTCAATCCCCCCCTTTTTGTTCTCCAGAATGGTTTGGGTTGGAAGGGACCTTAAAGCTCAGCTCATCTCATCCTATCCCCTTGCCATGGGCAGGGACATCTTCCACTATCCCAGATTGCTCCAGGCCCCATCCAACCTGGACGCTTCCAGGGATGGGGCAGCGACAGCTTCACTGGGCAACCTGTGCCAGGGCCTCACCACCCTGGGGCTAATTCAAGTTAGGGGTGAGCATGTGTTTGCTTTAGAAGGCAAATTATCAGTAAAGAAAGTTTCCAGGCCTGGATTCATCATAGAAAGGCTAAACTGTATCCTCCTTAATGCATCTTCATTACCAGTTCTTGCTAGGAAAACAGGTTTTCCAAGTCTGTGGTTAGGTCTAAGCAAGTGAACTGCAAACACAGTTTGGATGACGGCATCCTGATAGTTACTGAAGCACAACACCACAAAAATCAGCCTCGAAAATTAACCCCACAAAAGATCAGAAACATACCTGTGAATCAACTGGGATTAGCGAAAGAAAATCCAGACCTAGGAAGAAGAGAAGGGTAATAAATTAACATGTCTCTCTTTTATGCATGCACAAAAAATTTAAGGATTTGTTTTGGTGGTTGTAGAACAGATTTTGCAATTCATACAGAGTTTCTAAATGGAATATACCACTGTGACACCACTCTCAACGACTACTTCAGGCAGCAGCAAAACGAGTTATCTAGTACAAGTGGCTCTTTTTAAGAATGAGGATGACATAATGATGTATTATTCACTGGATATTGCAGGGTGGTTCAATGTGGTTGCTTAGATGGAGGTTGCCATTTGGAGCTGTTGGTTCATAATGCAAGTTTCACTGCATATTGTACCTGACTTGGCCAAACTGGGACATGAAGAGTGTCATCACATTAAAGATGCTGGAATGAAGTAAAGTCACAACATGCACAAGTCCAAAAACAAGCAGCAGGTCTCTTCCTCCACCCACGGGCAGCCAATAAGGAAACATTTCTAATATCATCCCCGTTTTGTGTCTAGACAAATAAAAGGAACGAAGAAGAGGAAACTACAAGTAGTTCAAGGTATATCCTCTAAGAGCAGTGACAACTAGTGTCCATCTTAAACACCATTAGCATGTAAGCACTTAGGGCAAGATGTTTAGAATTATGAAACCAATGAAATTACCGCATTTTTTGGTTGTTTTTTTTTTTTTTTTCTAAATATTGGCCTTGTGTTTGCTATGTCAACAGAAAGAAATGGTATACTCCCTCCCTCTCCCCTCACCTCCAAATCTCTTCTGGCCTGTGACATCTCTCCTCCTCTTCTCCATTAGAGAAAAATTTTGAAGGAGATTTTAAAGTTCAGCTGCATTTACAGAACTTCTTTTGTCCGTGCAAGTTCTAGAACTTCAGTTGATAAGAGCTGGACAACAGTTCTAGACTTCTATTCTCTCAGCACATTCTCCTATCCAATTTGGGAAGACAACTGATTTCTTAACAAGGGAGAAGTGGAGGGAGGGAGCAGTAAGGGAGCCAAAATGGAGAGAGAAACAAGGGGAATGATATCCATCTCATTGCCAAACTGGTGCTGAAAGAAGAGGAAAAAACCCAGAGATGTTGCAGGGGAGGAATGGAGACAGGCAATGGAGCAGGGAAAGGGGAAGTACAGGAGGCCAAAGTGACACCTGTCACCACAAGTCACCACTTCCTGGGCTCTGGGTTTGTTACAGCCGGCCAAGAGAACCCCCAGAGTCCCTATATACAGTGTTCTTTTCAAGGAGCCAGGATAGAAAACAATCAGTATCCCCACCTTTTGTCTGATATTTAGCAGCAGTGTTGAAGAATACATCATAGGCATTTAGGGTATGTCTAGGTAAAGAAAGTCAATAGAGGTCAGCTCACAGATTGTAGCTCACCTTAACCTTTTTCATACAGTCTAGACAGAGCACCACTACAATCAGCTAGCAGAGTAACTACACTGAGGGCTGGGATGAGTCAGCACCCTCACACCTCTAGTAACTAAAACAAGCAACTACTCTCACTTGCATCTACAACACATAACCACCAGATGTTTACACAAAGTCTGGCTGAGCATGGCAAGAGCAGTTTCCGGCTGCCGTGCCCAAGTGCCAATTTGTACCCCAAAAGCAGTGTTTGTCACATCACTGTTGCAAAATGCAACCTGCAAATGGGCAGAAAGCCTGTACTAGGCTTGTCTAGACATCACATCAGTGCAATACTGCATATAGACTTGTTCCATTAAAAAAAAAAAACAAAAAACAAAAGCAACCAAAGAGTTAATCCATTCTTCCAATTTTTACCCACCCCATAAATTAATACTGCTGTCAGAACACCCATGAAAAACACTCAGCACCTTACCTGGCAAGTCTGATGAAATACTGGATATTGGTGGATGATGGAATGGTACTGGGTAGTCTGTTAATGAAGGAGGAATAGCAGCAGCATCGACCGTCGTCACACTGGGCACTCTGGCAGTAGATGGCTGATACATGAGAACCCTGTTTCAAACAGCATGGGAAATTACAAACAACCTGGCCGTTAGTTGCAGAAGGGAAACCATGCACTGCTGTGCACTCTCATTCACAAGTCACCGTGTGACAACACAACTATAGCGTGGCTACTCACTACCAGTACTCCACTCTAATTTCCTTTTTCATAACAGTCTTCATAATAACATGACCGTATCTTGGCTCTCAACAGCAGCTGTGACATAAGAGCAAGTTGGCATTAAAACAAAGTACAGTGCTGGAGTCATTGGCAACAGTCAAAGATAGAAATGGGTGTCTGTGAGCAACCACAGAGGGATGTGCAGGTGACCAGAGCCAGGAGGAGAGTGCTCCATTCAATTTCTCCACAGAACTGCTGCTCGGTGCCCACCTGTTACACCAAGGGCATGACTGACTGTTATCCTGCCCCACAGGATGACACAGATAACACATGTGGGAATTAAATATCAGCCTGTCTTTACTCACAGCCTCCAGTTCAGCTCTCTAGGAGCATGCCACACCCTCCTGGCAGCGTAGTTACAAACACCACCACAGGTGCTCAGGCACCAGCCACGTACATAAAACAGTTCATGAACTCCGTATCAGGTGGAAACAAGCAGAATTCTGCTCCCAGATGCTTCGCATCACTTCCTCCAGCCATCAGTGCTATACACTCATCTTCCTTCCCAGACTCCTACCTGTTAAGCTACTTTTGACATCAGAAGCTTGAATTTCAGACCCTCCCTTCTCAGGCGCCTCTCATACTTCAGCCTACACTGTTGCTGCCTCTAAGAAGACACCCCAGTTTTCCCAAAACTAGCATTCAGACAACACTGTTTAAAGCAGGTAAGATATACCCCAAAAGCCTGGCTTTGATTTGGATTTGAAGAACGAAAATATGCCATATCCATACCCAAAAAGCAAGGAAAATACATGGGTCACAGAGAGACAAGAAAAGTCAGTCCTCCTACAATTACAGTTGCAGGTAGCCATCTCAAACACAGGAGCACAGAAGTAGTCTTGGCGCCTTCTGAAACTTCATTAAGAGATGTATTTGTAGCTACATTTTCTTGTAAAAGTAAGGAAGAGTCTCTTGCAGAAGGACTCCTCCACAATCCTCACAAAAAAGCAACAGCATTTCAGTCTCACTGCTGAAAAAGGTTGAAGATGACCAACTATTTGCTCACCAAGGACCACACACACATTCCTGTGGACTAGAGACTCAGCACACCTGCTCATTACTTTTGAAACAGAAGGGGAACCTTCAAAACAGAAGGGGATTTGGTTTATTATTATTATTTTAGTACAAGACATAAGCCACTACACAGAGAGACACAGACACACACCTCATGCAGGCAGCAACACTAACTGATGAGCCATTGTTAAAAGCTGAGCTTGGAGCAGTGAGTGCTGGTGAGCCTGACCAGTGGCCCCCACTCCCTGCAGGTCTGGGCTGCCCCAGGGGCCAAGAGCAGGAACATTATAGAAGCTACAAGCAGCACCTGAGTCGAGGTGCACAGATCAGAACAGACAGAAGGTGGCACAGCAGGAGAGAAGCTGGTCAAGCCTGGTGCTAAAGTCAGGCCAGACTACAAAGATGGAGCAGTTGCCAGAGGACTTGGGAAGTCGTCAGTTATGCTAATCAAGGTGCAGGACTGACTGATGACCACAGCCAACAACAGCATCCAAGACGTTCCAGAATTTAACAGAGAGATGAAGGAAAAGCTTATCTTGACTCAAAACAGCAAAGTGGCTCCCTTCCAAGGCTGACAGGATGGATGAAACACAAAACACAGCCTCGTCCCCTGGGCACTGGAGCAAATTAGATAGAGAGTACAGCAGACAGCAAGAGAAAAGCCTTTAAGATGACACTAACTCAGCAAGAATGCATAAAGTTCCTCCACTTGGCATAATCTACTTTCTCAGAACACTGCCCATTAGCTTAGTCAGCTTCCTTTTCTATGCAGAAATGTCCCTGCAAACACAGCAACAGTCAGCGCAAGTCTTTTGTGAGGTGTAAAACTATTTAATAGTGTTTTGCCTGTACAAAGTTACTGTATCAATACAACCTTCTACAGGAGAGGCCTAGACATTCTCCTCTGCAAGTGTAGAGCTGGATTCCAAGTCCATTTCTCTACAGATCAGTTTAGCTGAGACATTACAGAATAACAACTAACTTTAAAATTGACAAACCCTTTGGTTGGGCTTCCGTGTATTTCAGACATAAATATGCACTTCCGTTTGGCTGGAGGATCTTCCTCTTCATCAGAAGAGCTTTCTATTGTCAAGTCGATAACATCAACTTTCTTCTTGTTTACCTCACTGGCCACTGTCACGGAACATGGTTTGCTAACAACACTGGAACCTGAAGAAGAAAATAAAAATCATTGTTCTCCAAAAGCTGGTGATGTCAGCAGTTTCTATTTGCAAGAGAACCAGGAACTCAGATCCTGTGTAATAGATCACCTTTGTGGCCATTACAAAGAATGTTATGCCCCAGTACCTGCTTTATGACTCTTCTGTATCAGACTATTAAAGAACAAACTTTTGTTTTCACTTATCATTTTAAGAATGTAAAACAAAAGGAACCTTTCATTTCCTTAACTGCTATTATAAAGAGCAAAGACAAAGACAAAAAATGCACTCTTAGAGACACAACCCTTTCTTTTCTAGTTTAAATTAGAAGAAGGTTAGAAGTAGTAAGCCCTACACAAAACAAACACCAACAGCCACACGCATTATCCAAGCACCTTGTGCTGGTTTGCAACCAGTACCCAGATGTACATACTTTCTATTTTGGTGCATTGTGGACTTGACACTTTCACAGCTTCCTTCTTTGGCCTCATGGGGCACCAGGAGCCATCTTCCTGGAATTTGATCTCATCCACATCTGAACATTCATTAAGGATTTCCATAAAGAGGCTGAAAAAATAAAGTTTCACTTTTGATTCTAAGTGACATTTTTATTCTAAGTGAAAAAGAGACACAGAGAAAAATCTAATTATGATCACCTTCTACCCACTGTGTCTACTCTCTCCCTAGTTCCTCTTACCCGAAAACCTGTAATTACAGCCATTGCAGATATCAGAAAATATTATCCCAACCTATCCATAGTTCACTCCAACACTATTGCAATGCACAGATTTACATACTGAAGCAGAAATCATCATCCCTTGAACCAAGTTAGACCACTGTTATCAGTTAGAAGTTACATTTTGAAGTTAACACCTTTCAGGGATGGAGACATGTTTAAAGGAAGATCTACCCCCAGGTGTCACATTTACATTTCTCCAGAGGAAATATCCTGAGACTCAAGAGTTTGATGGTGCAGTTAGGAGAAAAACTTATATAGTTCATTACATGGGAAGAGAAACTGTTTAACAGAGTTTAATGGTTCCTCCAGTCTGAAGTATTTTGACAAAAAGAAAGTATGAAGTGGCTAAAAGTCAAGTCACATAAGAAGCTACTGAGTACATAATGAAAAATTTTAAGTAACTGTGTAATCTACAAAGCCAGTCTCTTACCCATCTAGTATTAGGCTCTCGTAAGCTGCCTTTTTGTCACAGACAGGACAGATCCAGGTAGGCTTCTTTTCATTCATTTGAAGATAAAGAGCAGCATCAAAACATTGCAGGTGTGTGCAAGTCACAGCCCGGCATGGGATTGTCAGTCTCATTTTTCCCAGCTGCAGCAGATGCATTTCAAGGGTGTCAGAACAGAAGACAGACAAACAGGCCTGAATGGTTAAGAGTGAATCCAGAGGCATTTGGTGAAACAACTCTTCCTGCTCACTACAGAGGTGCCCAGGGCTAAGGGTGCTGCAAGCAAATCCACCCCATCACAGCACCCACAGTGCTCTTAAAAGAAAAATTAATCCCTGCCCCAAGGCTTCACCACGCTGAGAACAGTCAGGAACACTTTTAATGGACTTGAAACAATGTTATTTACAGGATTTCATTTTTATTAAACAACCTACTGAAGCACCCACTTCTACAATTTTCTTATAACCCAGTATTTCAGGTGTTTTCCTGAGCTCTGTGTACTTGTTACACTCAGAATGACCAATTTCTTCTTGGAGAAGAGAATCCCCAAGGCAGCATTACCTTATTGTAAGGTGATCAACTTTTTTTAGTTTGCTACTGTAGCTACAGTATAAGCAAAGCCACCAAGATGAGGAGATAAGAGGTTGTAATTGTCACTGTATCCTTTAATTACTCTGTCAGCCTGCCAGATTACCCTCAGCACCTCAATATAGGAGATTAATCCTTCTACAGGCCTCACTGTGCACAAGCAGCAACATGACTCAGTGCATCACAGCTGAGGCATTCACAGTCCTAAACCACAGCTGGGTGACTGCTGCTACAATCAGGTGCTTGTAGATGCACCCTTCTCCCCACTATTTTATCTTGACTTGTTAATATAAAATACAAAGCCAGTGAGGTTTCTACAGCAAAGCCTTTGAAAAGCAGCCCAATTCTGCACTACAGATGAAAATATGAATCTGTATCTGGAAGTTTCCAGCCATACTTACAGGACACATCAGAGAGACCCGCAGACTGGTTGTGGCAATCTCACTATCAGGATCTGCAGTTAGTTTTTCTTTAACTATTAAAATAAATAAAGAAGTTATACACAGAGATCATTATTTCAAATGCTAACCTTGATTCAGCAGTACATGCACTTTTCTTCCAGCTATCTAAAAAAATTAAGCATCTAGGAAACTAGTTCATAAACAACAAAAGTTTCACTGTTTATAAGCAACTGGCAAACTCCATCACAACATTATCTGATGTTGTTTGACTGCAGATGCAGTAACAGCCATACAGAGCAAACTCAACCCAACATGTGAAGAGATAAATAAAACAATCAGGACTGAGTGAGGTGCAAGTGAAGAGAACTCAGGACATCTAGCTGCACCTCACAGCCCAGCACAGTAAGAGGTGCTCATGGCATTCCCATAAGCACATTTCAGATGAGACCTCTGGGTATGCTCCCTAAAAACTCTCACTGAAAAAGAGTGTGATGCCTCACCAGCAGCCAAAGGAACCTGTGAAACCCTGGGCATGGACTTTCTTTAAAAAATACAGCAAGTCTCTTCTGTATTACCAATTCTAGTTTTAAAGAGCCACTGACCACCCTCTGAAAGTACAGACAGGCAAGTTTATTACTTACTTAGTGCTCTGGAATGATCAGGGTTTCTGATACCTTTCATTTTCAACCTCTGCAAAAGCATAGCTGAGGTGAGCTGGCGAACCAGATACACAGACATGGAGTAATTCTACAAAAAGAAGGATTAAAGATTAAATGCTGATTTCATACACTACTCCCCCTATGACAATAGCTCACTATTTACTCTAGTTGTAGCATACAGTAAAAACAAATGTTTCTTTTTGCTTAATCATTATTAAGAGCATTGACAGACAATTTGAATTCTGGGGAGGTCCAACATTCTGCCAGAATTCTCTGGCCAATCAGGTCTAATTATCCTGCTCCAGTTATAACTGAACTAAAAAGTAATTCCACAACTAAGAGACAATCTGGGCTCTTCTCCTGGAAAGATAATTTATATGTGACACATTTCATACATGTAGTCTTTTAAGAACTTCTCACATTGTGTCTCCTTAATCTTCCCCTTTTTTCCAGTGTCAGTGGGGAGCTCAAAGGATCACATGACAAAAGATAAACAGTCTTTATGGTATAAACAACACCTTCAGAAGGTACAGAGCTGCCCCAGTTTCTTTGTACCCTTTCTTTAGCTTGTTCTGTACTTCTAAGCCCAGCCTTGTTACACCATGTCCATTCCACTGAGCCTGGCCCCGTTTCCCAGCATTTTCTACTCCTCCCTAACTCACACCACTTGTCAGCTTCTTTTGTTCAGTGTTCACTCCCTCTTCTAGGTCACTAATGAAAAGTCTGCAAGCCCCAGTGCTGCAGGATAATAATAGTGGTTTCATCCATGTAACAAGAACAACCTGTGACCTCTTATTTCCACTCCCTGCCAGCCACCTTCCTATAGCTCCTACGCCGCCTGGATACTGCACAGGAACTTCAAACAACTCCTACAAGCCCTGCTCCTCCTTTACCACCTATAGGAAAATCAGCTCTTACCTAGAGAAGCAGATAAAGTGTTCTAATTGCACATGAAACCACTAAGAAACCCAGATTTTTGGGTTTTCCTTAACAAATGGCCACCTGTTGCCTACAGAGAAGATTCTATAGGCTCAAGTCTGCCCAGCTCTGAGGGGTTTACGACCCCTTGGCTCAGCAGCCCTCCTGTATCAGCCCAGTCCATGCCAACAAGCCCTTACATGACACCCTGTGCTGTTCCCCAGGGTCTCACTTTGAGGATGAAAAGCAGCAAATTCTGGCACCAGCATTAAACCACAGAACTTGCTTCACCTCTCAAGGCAAGGGGAGGATGTCCAAGCATTCCAAGTCATCTGCTTCCATCAGAGTATATTTTGGCAATACAGGGAGGAAAGCTAGCAGGCATCAGCACAAGAGGCCAAGACCACCCACAGGACTGCAGCCATTTTAAGATTCTGTGCTTTGACTGGGAAGCAATGGCTCAGATCTTTCTCTCCATCCCTGTTCTAGAAAATTGTCTTTTGATGTCAGCATTGCCCTTCACTAACTTTTTCAACATTAGCTTTCAATCCAATTTCTTTTTAAAATTTTAATATAAAAGCTTATACTGAAGTCTCTTTGAAACATGTGGTATCTCTAGTCCAGAGCATTTGATTTTGAAGAAAAACTCAAAGAGAAAACTACTCTGATAACTGAATCCAGATTTTACACACCTGCTCACAGATAAAGCAATCAATAGTTCTTGACTTGCCAACAGCTGGAAAGGTGCTGCAACAGTTATTTAAACCTATGATGAAGTCAGAAATTCCTTGCACTCTCTTCTTCTTTCCTTAATAAATCTACAGGGAGATTTACTATTCACACCACAAATAGTTTGTTATCTTTGATATGAAATTCAGGAAAACCTAAAAGCAGACCTTCTAATGTGAATCCTCTAAGAAAATCTTCCCATCTGTATGTGTATCTCACACACATGTTACTGGAAACTACCACAGTTACAGTTGTTTGCTGGCACTGATAGTAAGTTCAGCCACCTAACACAAAACACTTGCCAGCCACATCAGGCAGTAGGGGAGCACGAATGCTCAAACAGATTTAGATGACTTCCCACATCCTACAGAACATGCAGGTTACCTTTCCAATTTCAGAAGCCCAGGAAATGGAAATCTGATTTGGCACTGCTGACGACAGCCTAACTAGAGATGTGATGTTCAAGGGGCGCCCAGGTCGCTTCTGTTCAATTCCATTTTTTGGTGGTGGAGCATATCCCTGTGGAAAAAAAGGACAATTGATGTGTTACCCAGTCTTCCCACTGTACTCTGAAACTGCTGACACAGATTTGTTAAACAAATCTATGAGAAGCAGGTAAACTTCAGAGGCTCTCTACTCTGGAGAGCAATGCCAGCATTTATTCTGAGAAATATCAGACTTTCACAATGTAACACCGTAACTCAAACATAGTTATAAGGCATTTGTTGTTTTAACTGGGTTTTACAGAAGTACTGAAAAGGTGAAAGAGAACAGTTTGGGTCCAGCTAAGTTCACTGGAAGAGTAAAAGGTCACATGGATGTTTTGTCCCTTTCCTCCCCATGCCCTACTGGAACAGAGTGAAACATCACAAGGTCATAGCCTTAGTGACAGAGTAAGTAATGAAGACTTTACTCAGTGTTTCACACACTGAAAACACTTTACTGATTAAGAAACTATTACGTCTTGTTCCAAGAGCTCCACATCTCCTCAGTGACTGCTTTGCCTCGTATCAATTACACCTGGCTCCATTAGCAACAGGTGTCACCTGTCCTCTGCCAAGGCCCCTGAAGAAGGACTGTACATGGAGTACCAGCTGTATTTAAGAGATCATAGAATCAGAGTGGTTTGGGTTGGAAGTGATCTTAAAGATCATCCAGTTCCAATGCCCTCACCATGCAGTAAGCCTGCAGATTATTGCTCTCGCCCTGCATCTGTCACGATGAAAACAAGCCAGTCTGCCACAGCTACCCTGAGAATCCCTGCTCTGAGCTCACAGTCAGCCCGCAGTCACTAGTCTCAAACTCATCCTGCACCTGAAGGACGCCAACAAGATGCAGCTCTGCATCTTGCACAGACCTTACTGATGCATTTCATTTAGTTCAAGACAGTGTTGTTTTATACTAAAAACTCACCCAGAAAGGATATGCTGGGAAAAAAAATACGTGGTTTTTTAACCAGAGAAACACATACATTCACAACCTAGTGCTTGGGAAAGCAGGTACTTTGAAAGATGCTAAGTCTGGAAATAAAAACAAAAATAATTTTTAAAAAATTAAATATAAGCAGCCTCTTCCACTCACTAGCCCAGTGTGCCATGAGTGCTTTACCCCAGAACACACAGGCAGCAGACATATGGGAACTGCTGACAACTTCATATTTAAAAGACAGAATGATTTCAAAAGAGACTGAATGCAAGTTCTCTTACATTTCCAATTTTTTTCTTTTAGAGACAGACTCTGCAGTGCACATGCCTCGTTTCAGTGAAGCTTTCAGTGTTTTCTTCCACAGAGCCTGTTCCTGAGAACAGATTCACTCTCGTACTCCTACAATTTGGAACCTTCCCTTCCTATCCTTCTAGGAGCACTCTGCTTGCCTCCCAACCAGCATTGCCAGGCAATGTTTAGTCAGGCTGCCAACTCTAGTGGCAAAGCACTGCCAACATTACTTGGGCCTTCAAGTCTTCCATGGCTCATCAAAGAACCGCACCACTCAAGGCGGGTATCATCTGCTACAGCAAGGAAATTCATCAAGAGAAAGCATAACTGCTCATTTATTTGGCTTTTCTCAGTGACACAGATGCAGGAATACAAGGAAACATGGTGTTAACATGAGCAAGACCTGGAGGAGTACTGGCACATGGGCAGCATTTCTCTGAAGCTTCTGGTAAGGACTGCAGGCAAGGAGATGACCAAGAATAATTTACAGACATCTGCACAGGCATGAACTGCCCTACCAGGCAAAGACAGAAGTTCACTTATGAACTGTGCAAGGGGGCAATAGAAGCTGGCATCACTGGTTAATTACCTAACACTACTGCGATGGACAACAGTGGTCTTTGAGGCAATGAAGTTATCTTACATTTGCTGCAACAGAAAGGAAGTGCCAGATGATGCAGAGAGACCAAATCAACAAAAAAAGTCTGCAGAAGCCTTCAAATGACTATTTGTCATTCAGCTCATAGTGAAAGAGGAGGGGAAGGGAAGTTGTCAAGACAATAGTGATTTATTCACTTTCTCACCTAAAGTTTGGCTGAACAGATTAATGAATCATCTTACCATGTGCAGGAAGAACCTAGAGGATTTGGGTCTAAAGCAAAGTAATAATCCAAGATTAATATTAGTTTCTGCTACAACTGTGACATGTTACACACAAAATGGAGAGAACAGCAGGGTGTAAACTATATTAACAAGACTGAGAATCGGCTGACACTGATGTCCACAAGATAACATCAGACCAAATTCTTTTTGGTTGGTTGCTGAAAGACAATCTGCAGAAGAGAAAACCCACAGTTACCCCATAGAATGTAACTGGCATTCACAGAAAATACTGACAATAAAACACAAGAAAGAAACCCTCTTATAACCTAAAGACTGAAGTAGGAGGAAGAGAACCTAAGGAGTCTCATTTAAGCTGAGTAGAGGCAAAAATAAAAAGCAGTCACAGTTGCATATGGGAGGAGGGAAGGTACAGAACAATACAATGTGACACACCAAGGTGGTTACAAACATTCTGAGAAAGAGGTTTCACACATTCTCTCTCCACAGAGCATCTTTCCAAACCCCACTACTGAAAAACCCCTCTGTACTACGACTTTTTCCATCCTTTACAGCCTCAAGAACTATTTCTGAATGGGTTATGTAAGAGTTTCTCTGTTCTATTGAAATAAAAAAGAGAAACCCATTTGTGAGATATTTTGAGAATGAGAGAGCTTTTCCCTTTGTGTCTATTCCCAAGCCTTGAGATGACGCTGTGACTATGTACTAATTTTTGCAACATCAGACACCCCTGAAGTGTGACTGCCAACAGTGTTCTGTTCAGTACCAGCACATGCTAGGAACCCTAAAACATGTCTGTTCTTCATCCACACAACATATTGTGCTCTAACCAGACAGATGTAGAGCAGTGTACAAGTTGCACACAAGAGGCTGGTGTTGGTCCCTCAGAACAAGAAGGAACTCAAGCCTATCACAAATATAGGCTGCCCACACAGTGAGGGCTACCACCCTGAAATAAACTCAGCCTGAGGACCTGTGAGGAGGATTTCTCCATGCAGACACTGGGTTGTTTTTAACATATTTAGCTATGTTAACAGCAAAAGACAAGGTTTGCTATAGAGGGCTTAATCACATTTAGTCCATGCAGTGGCTGTAATATGGTTAACAGCAGTAATGGTTATCTCACATAGCAAACGGACAAACTCCATACCTAACAGAGAAATCTGAGTGATAACAAACAACTTGACTGTTTCTGCAAGCTAACATTACAGAAAAACACATACACACTTCACAAGTCACTAAGAAGCCACAAATATGTACACAACATACTTACCGGCAATGGGAACAGCTTCCCATTTACTTTAATGCACAAACTATTAGGATAATTATCCTCTTGAGGGCAGCTTGTCTCTGCTAGGCATAACCTGTATCCATAGAAAGAGAAATTATCATTTTCAAGTGTCCCCACAAACACCCATTAGCCAATTAAGTTTTCAGAGAACACTATACAAAATGTACCTTAGCTGAACTTGGACTGTGTAATCTCTCCTGCCTCCAGGCAAGAAGTCCCTGCGACAAAGAAAAAGAGAAGTACCGACTTAGCAGGACTCATATTGCAGCCATACACAGAAACAACTGACACACCTGCCCCAGCATCACTAAACTTTGCTCTTGTTTTTCTTTTATTGAGCTATGAACACCTTAAAAGTGACATTTCTGTTTAACTACTGCCAAGTTACATAGGACTTCAGGATCAGCATCCTCTATCAAAAGATCATAGCAACAATAAAGTAGGACGCTGCCAGGGATGAAAAAGCACCTATGAATTCTCATCGTTTACAACATCAACACTGGGAAAAAATAGCAAAGCAGGCTTCCATTCCTGCAGCCAGGAAAAACACAGGGAAGCTTCCCACCTCTCTAAACTGTGACAATTCTTTGTAACCGAGTAATTGTTAACTCTTTAATGGGGTAGGATTTACACAAAACGCACACAAATTCTGTGCACAGTTGGTCCTGAAGAAAACAGAACAGATATAAACTCAAGAGTAACTTCAGTGAAGATTAACACTCTGCATCTGCAGAGTAAGTGATGCATATAATGAACCAAAACCTCCTGAAATTTTGTAGTTTACCTACACTATACCACACACTTACTTCTTACCTGGAAATACAGATTTCTCTGACCTGTTGAGGTGTTAAAGCAAAGATAAAAAACTTCTCCTGGAACCTCTGAATACTGCTCTGTACTAGAAAAAGAAAGACACAAAAGAAGTTGAACCATGGTGATTATAACCGTTGATTAAAACAGGATCTGCAGTTGAGCTTTTCCTGGAACAAGGCATAAGTCACTGAATATTCTCGAATGGTGGCTGAACTGCGTGTAACTGTTAACAAAAAAAGCAATGGAACAAATCTTTCATTAAACTACATTCAGATGGTTTAGTATCACATTACACCTCAGTACTAAAGCAGCCTGGCTTTTTTGTTTTGTTATAAACCTTCCTCCCAAATGAGGAAGGTTCAAACAAACACACAACAAAATATTACATTCAATACCTCACAAAAGGAATACCACGGAGATGCTGGCAATTCCTGTAAGGTACTACAGGAAGAGCATGTGCACCAGAAGTTATTAATGGACAGCTGGAAAATTCAGAAACAGCTATAAGTAACTAAACCTTTGGGGAGGAAGGGAAGGAGCACAACCCTTCACGGCAAAGAAGCCAGATAGACTTCATGTCCGGAATTACCCTTCAGTGGCATATGACAAAAAAAGAAAAATATAATGTTCACATCAGAATCCAACTTGTCTGTCAGTGAGGGGAATTGGCAATATTTTAGTATTTAATGTCCATAGAACACACATGTCACTGTCCTACTTTCTTTAAACTTGAGAAGTTAAAAATCTTGACCTGAAATAAAAGTAAATTAGACATGTCCAAGTTAAAATAAGCAGCAGGGAGGACAAATACAAAAACAGCACAACTAAACCAGGCAAATTTTGAAGAGTTGGACTGCCTTGTGCACGGTGACATTTGGGGGAGATTGTTTCTATGCCCAGAAAAAAACACACGAAAAGGAGGCAAACATGAAATGGAACCCAGACGGAGCAAACACACACCAAGTTCCTCAAACAATTCCAAATAGCTACAGAGTGCATGTATGCACACACACACACAGAGCACATCTGGTATTTTAGAATAATACTTGAGCACATGTAAAAAAGACAGTGGAAGTATTTTGTTACTTAATTCAGTGTGGGTTAAAACCAAACCCCACACTTCCATTTGTGCTCTCATATTAGTGGAAAGGAATACCACACTCATTCTTTCTAAAGCATGAAGCAGTGAGGGGGACTCCTAGCTCTCTGACTTACCTGTTATTTCAATACAACTCCCAAATGCACAAAAAATGTGAGCATCACTATGCACAAAGAGAAGTGACAACAGGCACTGTAATTAATGTTTGTTAGTAAAGTTTTCTGCTCTAGGTACTGGAGGATGGCAGATGATCAGTACATGCCTCACTGACGTACAAGTCACAGCCTAAAAGGCTATATGATCAGTTAAGAAACTAAAATGTTTAAGAGGATGCAAACTATTTTATAAGCATACTACTAAATAGTTAGGGAACATTTTTTGCCAGTAAGGTAAGCCAGACTGAATTTCAAGACATAAGCTGTAGTTCCAAATAATTAAAAATGTTCACGACTGAGGCACTTGGGGAAGATAAACCCAGTTTAACGTTATCTGAGAGACAAATGTTCGCTCCATATTATAACATACAGTACTGCAACAACTTGCAGGCTGAGAAACTTCACTACTCTGAGCACAACACTGAACATCGCAGCACAAAGTATCTATTTCAGCGCCAGATCTCAGAGCCTGCAGAACTGTTGGGAGTGAGATAAGGGTAAAGTAACAAACCAATGAACTTTTTCTCTTTACCCTGTTGCAACTTGTAAATTACTGATCCTGAAATCCTTTTTGTGTTACTCCTGACAAAACTGCTCCTCATTTATACTAGACAGAAAATTCAGGTCCAAATCTTTCAGCCAAAAAGTGGAGGTTCAGACTAGGTACTAGGAAACATTTTGTTACCAAGAGAGTGGTCAAACGGGGTTCTTGGAAAAGCAGTTAATACTGTAAGCTGCCAGTGTTTAAAAGGGACTTGGACAATGCCATAACTATTACTCTCTAACTTTCGGTCAGGCAGTTGGATGATCACTGTAGGTACCTTTAAATTGAATTACCCTGCTCTATTATTCAATATTCAAAAGACAAAGGTCTTTAATCATATTACTTTTATAACAGAGAACACTATTTTCTTAAGTGTGGCTTTGCACTTTTGGGGAAAATGATAAAGAAAGGGAAAGGTAAAGATATAAAAGGAAAGGAGTTTCCACTTGTCCCAGCAGCAAAAACCCACTTAAGCCTGGGCTCAGTATTGTCAGAAGCAAAGCTTATTTAATGAATTAAGCAAGCTGCAGAGGTATTAAACACTTACCTAGACTCGTGGGTTTAATGAGCACATCAAGCACATCATAAAAAGGTAAGCTTTTCAGCTGAACATCAGGATGAACAGGCGGAATTGGAGGGGATGGCTGCTGCATCTCGAAGTGGGGCTTAGTGTCTTGGAGGAGCACGGAACTGACGGGCGAGGACGGAGACTGAGGCGTGACTGAAGTTGAAGGGAGTGGGTGAATGCCTGCAACAGCCAGGTCAGGCTCGACTGGAGAGGAACTGCTGTCCAAGTTGAAAACCGCAGGTTTTATAGCCGACAAATCCGACAGTCCTTCAATCGTCCTTGGGTACCGACGCCTATAGAGTTCTCGGATTTTGATCTGAACTGCTGGGCTGCAGCCGCTCTTCAGTAAGTGCAGTGCCCTCATCAGGAGGTCATGTTTGCGCCCACTTTTATTACGTCCAGCAAATCCCAGCAGCACTTGCAGTTCAGAAACACGAAAACTTGATACCATATTCTAGAAAGAAAGAAAAGCACAGGTGAGCCAATAGCAGCAAGGAGGCCTTTCCAAGCAGCATGGTGCGGCATCTTTCATCATCTAATCTGACAGCTTGTTACTTGGTTATGGCTACTGCCCACACCTTTACAGAACACAAGAGCACAGTTAGTTTAAAATGAAGAAACAGAGCGTCCAGGATGCAGGTTCAGTTTGCCCATGTTAATGAAAGATTTGTTTCCACGCTCAAACAATAGTAACAACAAAATCTTAAATTCACAGCACAAGCACAGGCTGTACCACAAAGAATCTGTCTCACTTTGTGGAACAAAATACAAAAAAAAAAAAAAAAAAAAAAATCAAGTGAATCAGTATTATCACCTGTTTTTCAACACATTTTAAGCACTTCCTCACTTTATTTCTTAATTTCTGTATAGTTTATTGTGAAACTCCCTTTATTTTGGACACTGTGTTAAAGGCATGCATAAAGCAAGATAGGCACATCAGGTTTAATTGCTGGAAGAAATGCACAGCAAAGCAGACAGTTCTTAAAAAGCTACTTTATCTATTGTATACTGTGGAATACAAACAACATAATTGATTCTTCAAATGTCTCCTTTTCAGATCACATTCTGGTATCAAGTGTCACAAAGACAGCTTCCAAACAAGTAATAATGTTTACTTGGTTATCTGCGTCAGTTTTGGAAGACTGAGGATTGAACTGCAAAGTTACAACATTAGAATCCTTCTGTTTATGAAAACAAAAATAAAAAAATTTAAAATCCCACTATGCTTTAAAAGGAAACAACCTTCTGCCCCGCTACTACTAACAATTAACTTTGCACAGGTGCTTCATCTCACATTTTTGTGAGCATTTATACCTCCATTTCAGAGGTATAAAGTTATCCAGAATACTTCTCACCAACTTCCTTCCTATTTCTGTGGGACTCTTCCACCATAGCAAGGAGATAAAGTTTTTAAAGGCGAAAGAACACTTGCCTTCAATCTGTGCTGCTGCATCATGACAACTCCAGACTCGAGGACTGGAGATGAAGGTGCTAACAGAAGGTATGAAACACCAGACATCTGGGATCATAACACATTTTTAAAAACAGTTCAGAAGTGCATTTGGACGTTTAATAAAGCTTTGGGCATTGATTTCAGAAGGGATACAACTCAAAACACAATGTTTTGACTTTACCTTCCAAGTCTTTACTACACAGAGTTAACATACATGTTTTAATACATCTGACCTCAGCTGAAATTTTAATGACTTTTGCCCAAACACTGAGTCAGTCACCAAAAAAGTCAAAACCGCCCCTGTGTCCCTGGCTTGTTCCCTGTTTTCTCTTTAATATTGTGAAAAATCTTTTGGCAGTAAGACCAGTGAATTGTGTCAGATGAAAACTGAAGTTAAAATCACAGAATCATTTAGGTTGGAAAAGACCTCCAAGATAGTCAAGCCCACCCATTCCTCCAGCACTGCCAAGGCCACCACTAACCCATGCCCCCAAGTGTCACATCCACATGGTTTTTGTATGCCTCCATCCACAGGGTTTAAATCCCTCCAACACTGCCCTGGGCAACTTTTGCCAGGACCGGACAACCTCCTTGGTCAAGAAATTTTTCCCAGTATCAAATCTAGACCTCCTCTGGAACAACTTGAGGCCATTTCATCTTGTCCTCTCCCTTGTTCCCTGAGACCTGAGCCCAACCCCCACTTGCCTCCCTCAGCCGCTCCTGGGGCTCCAGCCCCTTCCCAGCTCTGTTCCCTTCCCTGGACACGCTCCAGCCCCTCCATGTCTCTCTTGTCCTGAGGGGCCCAGAGCTGTCCCCAGCACTGGAGGTGCCTCAGCAGTGCCGGCACAGGGGACGGGCCCTGCCCTGGGGCTGTGGCCACACCATGGCTGGGACACCATGGGCACCTTGTCCACCTGAGCATGTGCTGACCCAAGTCCGGGTACATGCTGTCCCAAGTCCAACTCAATGGCTGTTTCGTGTGCCATTAGAACACAGCAGGAGTAAGTAGCCAGGATCTGCCTTTTCAAGGGCCACATTATTTATGCACATCAAAAAGACCACCTAAAACACTATGGCAGAAACCTCATCTGGCACACCCTTTCCTTATCACTGATGAGACAAGATTATCATATTTCAGACCCTGATTTTCGACATTTCCAGACAGCCCATTTGGATCCAGTGACACTTCTATCAAGAAGCTGTTCTGATCACAGCTAACACAGCAGCCTTCACACAGTTATTCCCCCAACACTCTGTCTAGAAATGCACCATGGACACAGCAGCCAGAAAAAACAGTCACAAGAAGCACTGAGTGGCTCACCCAAACTTCTGAAGAGGCCAACAGCAGATCTCACCTTAATTTCATCCCAGCAACTTCTTTCAACAATGAAACAATACAAGATGAAGAATGTTACTTTCCACCTGGCATTCCCCTTCTACTCTTCCTTACTCTCAAATAGAGTGAGGAAAACAAAGTGTTTCAACATTCATAAGAAACGGCTTGAAATACTGTAACAGCTTTATAGTTATGACATAAAAGAGAACCTGTGTTAAAAGATAATACTGGTATTCATGAATTTACAGAAAACTTCACGTTACATGCTTCTGTAGATAGCTGCATAAGCTTGATAGCAATGCCAGCTCCTTTATTTCAGATGCAGGCAGTAAGCATGATGCTGGATTCCATAATCACAATGCAAATGAGTAAAATAATCCTTTACACTGAGATTAAGGAAACAGCATGTATTGCAAAATACTATCTATTACCCTGCCTGCTGCCTTCTATGCATTCCTGCAAGTTAATCAAGGTGAAATGCGCAGTCCGTCATGCCTCGACACAGCTAACATTTTAGACAAAAATTCCACAAACTAGCACTTTGTTACTAGATGGATTTCATCTTACTACAAGACATAGCCTGGCTTCAATACCATAGTCATCAAAATTTTAAATTAACACCCACATTAAAAATGCTTGCAAGTATAAAAATATACATAGTTTTGCCCACCAATGCAAAAATCTTACACAGGCTTTATAAAAAAGACTTGCAAAGAGCGAGGTTTACAGAAGTATTTAAACAATACCTTTTACAGCATTTTCCCTCTAAAGCTGATTCTACTTTCCCTTTAAGGTAACAACAACCACGTGTATGAAAAAAAACCTTCCAGTGCCTAAAGGGGCTCCAGGAGAGCTGGAGAGGAACTTGGGACAATGGCCTGGAGGGACAGGACACAGGAAATGGCTTCCCAGTGCCAGAGGGCAGGGGCAGATGGGATACCGGGAAGGAGTTGTTCCCTGTGAGAATGGTGAGGCCTGGGCACAGGGTCCCCAGAGCAGCTGTGGCTGCCCCATCTCTGGAAGTGTCCAAGGCCAGGTTGGACGGGGGCTTGGAGCAACCTGGGATAGTGGAAGGTGTCCCTGCTCATAGGAGTGAAGCTTTAAGGTCCCTTCCAAACCAAACCTACGATTCTGTACTGATCTTCCTACTCAATTTACAAATATAAAGTGGACATTCATTATCATCAACAAACTTTTATGGAGACATACGTCTGAAAACACTTATAATCATGGTGCAAGGCATATACTGCTTCCAACAAACCCTTATCAAGTTATTTTCTTTTGGTTTTCCAGCACACTGCAGAAGACTGCAGCCTCGTTATTAATATGCTTTTCACATCACTCAATTAAGATTAGACATTCAAGTTGTGTCATGTAGATGCCATTTTCTCTTAAAAGAGGTTCTTTACAGCTGCACAGCCCAGTAAAAAAGCTTCAAAAAACCAAAGCCATTTTAGTTTTAACATTATTCCATGAACACAAAGAGTAGTCTGACAGAACTCTAAGGAAGGAAATCAGACTGGATAATTCAAGCACTTTTATATTCCAGAAATATTTTTTCTGCTGAAATTCGTACTTGAAGCTCCTAAGAAGTTTCATAGGTTATTTTGTTTCTTACAGTTGAACTTTAGCAACCATGATTCATCAGCAGAAACACTGTTTTAAAGCATTAAGCCGTAGGTGTATCTGGAATGGCATTAATTTCCCAGCAAGGATGACGTTAAGGAGCCCAGGAAATGCTGACATGCCGCTGAAACTAAGGGGCAGGCATGTTTCAAAGCAAAGTAAGGGATCAAACATCTCTCCAAACAAGAGCTGTGTCATTCCCCACACTCCCCTGCAATATTAACAGTCACTCTACATCTCTCTCTATCAATGCAAGGAAACTGAAAATGCCTGTTTAATTCTTGATATATGTCTACAATAAGCACCAACAACTGTGGCTTTCAGGTCAAGTACTGCTCAAGCAGCGAACCGGATACTTGCACTGCAGAAGCAATCCAGCCTACTCAGAAGTACTGGTCAGCTTGCCCCTAAGAGCTCTGCTTCAGCCCCACTGGCTTCCAGACAATTTCCGAAGTGTCTGAATGCTCTGTACAGAAGGAACACACCAAGGACAGGTTCCACAAATCCTCTCTCCTGACTTTAAGCCCTTTCATGGACATTCAGCAACAAAGTACATTTGTGACATCTTTTGCAGTAAATCTGCATCCATGCTGACTTACAGCAGGCTAGAAATGGGTAATGCTGGTAAAGAAAAACAACCAGTGTCCTGGGATGGTTGACGATCTCTCCGCTGAATGAAAATATGTTCTCAAACTGATATAACCATGGAAAAAGACATGCAAGGCACAGGGAAAAATGAAGATGCCGTTATTGAAACCTGTGTCAGTAGTACAGGACAGCAAAAGCAGCTCCAAAGAAAACCACAGTCAATGTAAATCATAACCACCAGATCCTAAGTATTATGGAGATTTTCCTTTGCACTGCCTCTAGCCTGGCTCCACAATTAGGAATTAGCTCCAAAGTTGCATGCACTTAATAACAGCAAAAATCTAAAGTCAAACAAACACAAATATTTAAGACATTCAAAACAAAGTATGGCCATTTCATTGCAGCCTCCTTTTTAGAGTACCCTAAACTCCATTATCTCCTTCCTCTCCCCATCACTATATCTCAGCACAATCAGTTAACTGTTAATGATTTTACATACAACAAACTTTTAAAGTGCCCCGATAAACCTCAGTGATCTAGAATAGTGACTATGAACCTATGGACAACACAGGAATTTTGTGCAGATACAAGGTAACAGCACATTATCACAGGTTATTAAGAGTATTTTATCTGCACTTATGTTATTTAATACACTCAATTTAACTGCAGCCTACGGATCATTACAGAACCAGCAGCAACTTGTCGATATGTATTCAGTCCACCATCTTAAGTTTAACCCAGGTCATCATGTGGAATTTCATTTCTACATCAAATACATAAACTGGTCAGCATATACAATACAATGATATTAACACAGATAAAATAAAACAGTGTTTGGCAGTGAGCTTGAGGAAGACACATGAAAACAGTTTTCAGCATTTTCTTGTTAGCAATTTAGCACTAAGCACTGCTTCACCTGGTAAATGTGAGGCAGTCATTTACGCTGTCATTCCAGACTGGAAAAATAAAGCAAGAGGAGTGGAAAGACACCAAGTCTGGCATGAACAAGAGATCCAATATATAAAAGAGTGAGAATTCTGTATTCTAATATGGTATCCAAACCACACTGTTCTTCCCAGTTTGAATCATGTGACTTCAATACCTAGGTGTGCAACAGCAAACAGTAAAAGTGGGACCTACTTCCAGCATTTATAAACCTGATTTTCCAGTAAATTTTGTGCAATCTCTCCTGCCAAAAAGGATATATTAGCACAATTCCATCTCTTCTCAATCAAACGAGTTTTTACACAATGGCTCTGAAACTAGTGTCACAAATTAGTTTTGGCACAGGCATAGCCACTTGCCTATAAAGAGCCCTCTTTTTTGCCCTACAAAGATGACACTAACAAATGACTTCAAAACCTGATTAAACACAAACTATGTGACTGATGCTTCACCTTCTAAACTACTGATCTGTTTCAAAGACTGCATGCACTCCACATTATTTGTTTCCAATTTAGACTCAGGACACCAGCAGAAACACAGAGGACCCAAAAATACTCTTTCAGTAATATGTAACTGATCCCCTTATCTGCAGTACTTTGTTGAGATTCAACAAGCTTCAAGCCAAGTCTTGGCTAGCTCAGAATCTGTTGGGAGCTGGAATCGTTTTCTCACAGATTGCTCTCAGAAGGAGCTGTAGTTCCCCACTTCTGGGCCAATTCTGTTCAAAAATGTCTTTACTCGTCATCTCTGGCCTCCACACCAGACTGATGATTCTGTTCCACATCCGCCTCTGCCTGTGTAATACCTTCAACATCTACTGGGCTGCTCTGGAGAGGGGATCATGGATAAAGGTATGAGTCAGGTTTAAAAACACATATGGGAACAGCAGCTCTGGAAATGGTATCTCAAAACTAACTGTATCTCACAACTAGACACAGGTGTGCTCTCCACAGCTTCTCAGCCACTTCCTAATACTCCAGAAAACAGTGATCTACAGAAATTAATAAACATTACTAGTTAATAAAAAAGCTTAATCATGATGGTCCGGAAGGGTAAAGCTTTGACCAGGCATTTTCAGCGATATCTTGAAAAGTAGCAACTGTGGTTAGTTGCATCCAAGTCCTTTGACAAAACTGAAGAATTGCAAAAGGTCTGATGTAACAAGGCTTCTTTCAGTCTGGTTTATTTCACTACAGCCTCTCAGTTATAATGCTTGGATCTCAGCTCCACAGAATTTTTACTGTGAACATCCAGAGGATGCCAGGGATAGTCCTAACAAATATTAAAATGCTCCTTTGCCCTGAGAAGAAAAAAAAAATGCTGTTCCTGCACGTTTCCCTCAAGAAACAGGGTTTAAGAAAGAACTCTGACCTCCTGCCTTTAGTCAGTCCTCAACAAATTACCAAAATGAATTCCACTCTCAAAATGAGCCCAAGTGGCCTTTCATAAAGCAGGTAGAGATGACATACTACAGGAAACTGCAGTCAACAAGAGAGCAGCAAACAATACTGCCATAAAAACATTCAGTATGTTAATCTATAAAACAGCCATTTCAGATCACACCTAAAGGTAAATTCACAAAATCCGCTGGGGGTGGGGAAACCTCTCTCATCTTTGGTCAAAAGCAGGAAGATTTGGTTGTCTGAAAAAAAATTTAAGCCTCAAAACCAAGTGCCTGGTATTCAAGCAGGCACATTCAAATGCATCTTCAAATGCAAAAAGAAGAAAAGAAAAATTCAGCCAGGGCCTTGCAGACATGAAGCAGACAATTACATTCTCTTCCAAAAAAATACATAGACCTTTCCCAAAACAGGTCACGAATTATTATCAGATGGATGCTGAACATTTAGAGAAGCTCCAGGCTAAGAGATTAATCTCACAGGCACTCCAGTTTACAATTAAGATGAATGGGAACATCAAAAGATATGCCTTCAGACTTTTTTCTTTAACTAGTGGCATCTCTTCTTTTGAGTGATGAAAGGGCAGCCCAGCAGTTGGCCTGAAACACAGTTCCCTTTTCCCTCCATATTTCCTGTATTACTTCTATCTATGCACCTCAGTTGCTTGTCAATTTCAAAGGTATTTATGTACCTTATTCCCTGGGGGAAACTATCAATACTTAGGGATATACAGATAAGCGATTACAGGGCTTTGGGAGAGACAGACCACAACTCCAGCTCAAGATTGTAGAGGAAGAGATAAAGAAAGAAGAGTCACCCCTGGCACAAAGTTTACACTGGGACTTTAGCCAAACCCTTTGAGACACCTTGGAATGAGGGTTACGAATGGGTGAGAACACCGAGCAAGGAAACGTGTAAACACAAACACATCTAAAAGGGAAAAAACCCCCAACAACACAAGCACAAAAAAATAAGCCAACAGTTCCTAAACCTGAGACAGAGCACTGCTGTCCTCAGACAAAGAAACTCAGTTCTTTCCACTATATTTTTATAAGTGAGCTCCTCAGCTGCACTACCAGTGCTAGTGGTGGAAGAAGCCTCAGCATAGGGAAATTCTCTGGCGATTGCAGCACACTTCCCACTGCAGGTCACACCAACACCAGCTCTTCCTCTCCACTGAAGGCCAGCTCACAGTGGTTCCTATTTAACCGGCTTTTATCCCTCCTGTAACAAAGTCTGGAGGGGGGGGCGGGGAGCGGCCTGCACGCGGAATTCCCACGAAGAATTCCACTTCTGCAGGTGTGGATGCTGCTGAAGGATAACCTCCTCCTTCTACACAAAGGTACCAGCAGATTGTTCAGGAAATAGGAGGAAAGGCACAAACTATTCAGTCAGCTCTTTGTGTACACACCTTAGCAAAATGAAAGGACACACGCAGCACACACCCACTCCGACAAATCTGCTAGAGAGAGTCCACCACCACAACATGAAAGATAATGAACCGAAGATAAAACACGTCTGAAAAGGAGCACTGGGTTTCACGCTGGGCAGGCATAGCTTTCCCGATTGGAAAGCGGTCCACGGATTTCCAGAGATTCCACAGCTATCAGCATTTTTAACAGCCCCGTGGTTATTCACCGCCCTCCCTTCAGCTGCACGGGGCGCGGGGCCCAGCAGGAGCCGTGCGAGCCCGGGGGCCGCTCGGCAGCGCCGAGACGGCTTTAAAATGTCCGAAGGAGCGGGAAGAACCCCCCCGGCGGCAGCAGCAGCACAACCCACACGGCTGTGTGGACAACCGGACACTGACAGGGAGGGTCTCCCTGGGAAGACCCCACCGACTCCCGGGAAGTCGGGGCGGCCCCGCTCCTTCCCTCCCTCCCCTCTCACCCCGGGGATGGCGCGGGCCCCCCAGCACCGACATCTTGCCCCCGCCGGGACCTCTCTCCCTCCTTCCTCCTCACCCGCAGCTCCTCGAAATCCGCCATTTTCTACCCGCCGCCGCCGGGCGCCGCCGCCACCATCATCGTGCACCCGGAGCGCGCTCCCGCCACGTGACGGGGAGGGCGGTCGGGCGGGAAGGACGGCAGGGAGGGGCGGGGGACCTGAGGGGAAACCCGTCCGGGGTGGCATAGACACACCGGGAACCCTCAGGGGAGACCGGCCAAGGGTGGCACGGACACAGCGGGAACCCTCAGGGGAGACCGGCCAAGGGTGGCACGGACACACCGGGAACCCTCAGGGGAGACCAGTCCATCTGCACACACGCACTCCTGTAGGTACCGCCGCAGTTCCACGGGGCTCCTGCAGCAGCTCCGGGCTGTGAAGAACTCAGGTGGTCCTGGAAATTATCCCGGAGGGATCACAAAATAAAGATGATCTCTCGAGATCACCCAGACCAAACTCCTGACAATGCAGGGTCACACAGGAACTCGTCCAGGTGGGTTTGGAATGTCTCACAGAGGGAGACTCCCCGACCTCCCTGGACCCCCTCTACCAGAGCTGTGCCATCTTCAACGTAAAGAAGTTCTTCCTCATGCTGAGGTGAAACTTCCTGTGTTTTAGTTGTGTCCATTGCTCCTCATTCGGTCGCTGGACACCACTGAAAAGAGTCCTGCGCCATTCTCTGGACACCTGCCTTTGAGACGTTTAGCTGCATTAATGAGATCCTATCTCAGTCTCCTCTAGGCTAAACATGCCCAAGTCTTGTAGTCACTCATCATAAGACATGCTCCAGACCCCTCATAATCCTTGTGCCCTCCACTGGACCTCTCCATTAGCTCCTTGTCTGTCCTTTACTGAGGAGCCCAGAACTGGACACACATGCCATGTTTCCTCCCCTCCAGGATTAACACTCTGCTTTTTAACTGAATTGTTCTATTAAAAAACAAACCAAACAAACAAAAATAAAACAGAAAAACCAACCAAACCAGCAAATCATAGGATAAATAAAACATAATCCAGTTTGCAATTGAAGTGGATTAAATAGAAAGCTTGCAGTTTTACAGCCGAGTTTATCCACCCAATCAAGAGCACTCATAATTTGTGTTATAATGATGATGCAACACATTTTATTAATAAAAAATGAAGGGAAAATGTCACCAGCAGTAAGCTTCAAAAACTGGATAATGAGTTTCCCGCTGCAAGGGAAATGTTGAGACATTTACAGAAAAATAAACATCGAGATGCAGCCGAGAATATTGTTTTCAAAAGCAGCCAGAGATCATTACCTAGTCACAATAATTACCTACTCACAATATTCAGTTTCATCGGCAACTTGGCTGTAAAACCAAACAACCGATTTATTGCAATAAAAAATAGCAAAGACTCAGCCAACAAACAGGCAAGCAGCCAACACAACCCTAACAAGAAGATGAAGAGACACTGGAGAAGAAAAGAGGCCTGAAATGCAAAACATATTTGCTCGTATTAACTGAAAGGCAGCTAGTTTTGCACGATCGACACATCCAGAGCAGCAACTAGAAGAGTAACTTATGGGCCAAGGGACACGCCACTTTGGCAGCAGGCTCTGCAAGGAGGGATGCTGGCAGGCAGTTTTGGGAACAAATAGCTGAGCTTTTCTAGAGGATACTGATCCCTGCCATACACACTAGCTATGGGCACTTAATACTGCTACAAGATCAAGGAACTCCACAATTAACATCATTAGCTGCAATTCTGCAACAGCTTTCTGAGACAGGCTTTCCTTTTTATTTACTGTTTCCTCCAAAATAAACCCTTTGTTGTGCCAAAGTTTTTCACTATAGGCACAGATACCTAGTCCTCGGCACAAACAGCTTCTTTGCTTGGTCTTAAGACACCCTGGAGATTTAAGCATAAGGACTTCATTAATTTCAAACCCCTTCTGTTAGTCAAAACCAGGAATCAACAGGCTAATAAAACATGCCATCTGCCACACCACTGCATGAGTTCAACTCCTAAGTCCATCAAATGCTCATTTTTCCCTCCAATGCAATACCAGGCTAAATGGGCAAGCTGCAGGTTAGACTCTCTTAGATCATTAAAGCATGACCAGACCAAAGCATTCTCTTTTGTTCTTTTAGCAAACCCTCAAGTGTTCCTTCCTTCAAACACACAGGGAAGGACATCAATGTTCAAGCTCACATCAGAGCCAGGCACGTCTTTTCTAGAGTACAATCACCTTTCACTTCATAACCACATCTTTCAACCTTTCCATTCTTCTCATCCTCAGTATCTGCGAGGATAAGGGCAAACATTATTTTTATACACCTCACATGCGTAGGATAACAAGAGTTTACATATTAGCTTTCCCTAATATTTTTACTGAAGTGTTCCTTCATCGTATGTTGTTTTTCTCCCTCCTTCCCTCACAGCCTTTCTATTACACATCTCTGGGGCCCTAGCCTCACAAAAAGAAAAAAAAAAAAAAAAGCCCTTTTTACTTTTGGTCCTCCTCATTTTTTTTCTTAGAGCACAGGCATTTCCTCTCCCATTCCATTATCTCCACAGAAAAATTTCTTTCAAATCTCCCTCTTCTGTTTTTCCAGTAACTAGAATTAATCCCCCCTTTTGCTCTAGTTCTTCAAAATCCTGCTGTTTCATGAAAACTTCTCACACACACACATCAACTCCAGGCTTACACTCCACGGCTACCAAGTCATCTTAGATAAATTTCAACATTTCCAATATTTCTCTTTCCACCATACTTTTAAGAAACCGACCTCAAATGTCAGAGATTCTTCTGGGATCTGAAACCTTTGCTTCTTCTTGCACCTCCATCTCCGATACCCCTTTCTTCTTCTTCTCCTCCTTCTTCTCTCTAAACCTGCTGCTGCATTTCCTAAATCATTTCCCAAGCTCTTCCTTTGAGTATTTTCCGAATTTTCAGTGAAAGCCTTAAAACTCGGCCCAGCATCAGCCATTGGAGGAGACCTTCCCCAAGACAGCCAGTGGATACTCCTATCTCCCAGGATATCACCAAAGCAGTACCTGGGGTTTTTGTCTTCCCCAATAGGCTCTAATTAGGGTGAGGAACGAGCCTATAGGTGCTAAGCAACCTGCCCCCTAAATTGAGGCTTGTTAGGGGAAAAAAAATAGTCTGGTTTCAACCTTTTCTAGTAATATTTCTAGTGCTATGCACCGTATGTCCATACAAGCACTGCCTGTTCCCACAGCTGCGTTAGCTACGGAAAGACATCTGAACATCCAAATAAACCCTCCCAGCCTTCCACAGACGCTGCAAAAAAAACCAAACCAAACCAAAACAAAAAACAAACCCCAAAACAACAAACAAAACAACCCTACAGCTGCTCACAGGATTGCAACAAGTGCTCTTATCAGCATTATACCTCATCAAACCCCTCCTGTGCTGCTTAACCAGCTGCTAATAGACAACAGAGTGTGAACTGCAAGCAGGGATGGGGCTGGGGTGACTGGGTGGAAAGTGGATTTGTTTTGTGTGTGCTGTGTTTAAAGGAAAGAATTTTATGAGGTCAGCCTTAGGCTCCTCCATCATCTCTGATATCCCACAGACATGTACTTTTTAAGGTAACATTATAAGGGAATGGCAAAAATATTTAAGTGGTAGTCAGTGCCTAAAACCTCTTAGTGCGAGGTCTAGAGCTGTGAAAGCACAGAGGCTTAAAGACACCCTTAATCGTGCTGCTGACATTACAAATGTGGGCTCTGGCTATAAGATAAGACACTGTTGAGCTGGGTACTCAGGTTGGACGGGGCTTGGAGTAACCTGGTCTAGTGGAAGATGTCTCTGTCCCAGGCAGGGCATTGGAACTGGATGTCTTTAAGGCCCCTTAACAACCCAAACTATCCTGTGATTCTCTGATTCTGCTTATTGGAAAGAAATCATTTATGTAGCTGCATTGTATCTGCACTTTCAATGCAGCTGTTTGGCGAAACAGAGTTTGGATGGGACATAATCTTCTGTCAAGGCATATGATGAATATAGTTATATGTAACTACATTGATGTCAGACTTAATAGACATACTAAAGTTTAGAAAAATCCAAATTATAAACCTAATGTGTTCTTTTATATATAGATATACACATTTATATATTCAGTTTTGATGAGGAAATATTAATTTTGCCTGGCCATCCTAACATACCAGGGTGATACACCTATATTTTGGTTATAAGCCCAAAAGCAAAATAGTTAAATTTTGCTATGAAGTTGCTTACTTGATCATTATTATTTTTATCAAATTATGCCTATTGACATAGGCCTAGATTTCACAGTCTTGAACACAGCCTCCTTTACTGTGGGTGAGCATTTGCTTCCATGGACAGTTTTTGTAAAAATTACCCTCAATTTTTGTTCAAAGGATTTGAAGTGTCTCTTTTTCCATCAAAACTATAGAAAGCCACATATGAGGGTACCACTAGCCCTTGAACAGTAATGATGGAAAACTCTCCAGTCAAGCACAGTCCTGAACCCAGGCTATTTTCCCAACAATGATGAACTTGGGATGGCTTGAATCCTAACTTCGATTACAGGAACTTCTCTTTCAGAGCCATAAAAAAAGATGCCCACAATCATGGAAAAAAAAGATGTGTTACCCACTGTACTGCTACATTAAGGCCAAAAAATTAAGCACAAGTTCTAGTAGGTGGGGACCTAAGTTAGTTAGAGGGACATCGATCCACTTGGAAAAAACTCCATGTTTTATGGAACAAATGTAATAAAAAAATATTTGTGTTAAACTACATCCTTGGCAGGATGAAAGTATGTTGCATTTGCAGCACAACTGCGTGAGCTGTGAGCACACACTCAAGCCTGTGTTGGCAGGTATCAGATTGGGAAAGTCTTAGAAAAGGGCTGGGGAAACATTCCAGAGTGGGAACAGAGTGACACCAAAAGGACAAGGCCGTATGGGGTACTGACGGTTATACTGAGGAATATGTTTGGAGGAAGATCTGGATATCTGAAAAAAACCAGGATATCTGTTTTTGAGGATGAGATGCTAAGCAAGTGTGGTATAGAATCCCAGAATGTTTTGGGTTGGAAGGGACCTTAAAACTCATCCAGTTCCATGCCCCCTTCCACTAGACCAGGTCGTGTTGCAGGGATGTGAGAACCTGCCCGAGACCTGAGCAGCTGTTGGATTTGGGAACAGGGCTGATAAAAGCCCTTCCCACCAAGCTGTTGGGTGCTGTGCATGTATCCACCAATCCCTCTTCCCATTGTGCAGGAAAAGCACAGGATTCCTCACAAAAGAGGAGTCTGGGGAGGGGTCCTGAGACTGAGTTTTAGGTTTCGTCTTGCAGGATCATAGATTCTCCTCCAGCTGGACTGAAGCTGGACCATGTCCAAAAGGCACAGTTCACCCCTCCAGTAATTCACACGCTGAACCCAGGAGGCTGCAGCAACCAGGCAGCTGAGTTGTACTCCAAAAAGAGCGCTTCTCACAGCCCTGTGTTCCCTCACAGTGGTGGTCTCCACTTTAATGCCCACTGGCACATCCTTGATGTGAGGGGTAGACTGCACTCTGTTGCTTCTCAGGCACAGCTTAGCTGTGTGGGAGAGCTGGGCTGTGCCGATTCGGGTTATTGTGGCTTGATTTGGCTTGCTTGGGGTGGGGTTGGGTTGGATTGGCATGGTTTGGGTTGGCTTGGCTTGTTTGGGGTTAGTTCGGGTCGTTCTGGATTGTTTCGGGGCCAGACCACTGAATCCCCTCAGCCCGAGCCCCCTACCCAACCGCCCCCCACTCCGCGCCACCCAGGCGAGCCCGGCGCCCATTGGCCAGCGCCGCCTTCCGCCCACCCTGCTCTACTCGTCATTGGGCAGATCGTCAGTCAATCTTTCACCTTCCGACGTTCCGATTGGCTGCGCCGGGGAGGCGAGGCGCGCCTGTCCCCCGCGGGGGTCGGCGGGGTGCGGGTCCGGGCGCTCGGTGTGTTATTCCGGGCGGCGTTCCCGGTAGCATTCCCGGTGGTATCCCCTGCCGCCATGGAGCTCTTCTGCCAGGCGCTGAGAACCACCCGCCAGGCGAGGGAAGCGGTGAGAACCGGCGGGGCGGGCGGCTCCGCGTCGCGGTTGCGCGTCGCGGTTGCCATGTCAACGGGGGGGCGGGGCGCTCTCATGCGCGTTGGGGTTGGGATTGTCATGGCGGCGGGGATGGGGCTGGGCATGATGGGGAGGGACGGGGGTGGATCCCGCACAGCCCCTTTCTGAATGGTTCTGGAGCAGCAGGCACGGCCAAAGGAGACAGTCCGTATTCCTTCCTCCCCTGGTTCTTGTTTCAAAAAGCCACAGCTATACTGCCCCATCCCTGGAAGTGTTCCAGTCAACGCTGGACGGGGCTTGGAGCAACCTGGGCTAGTGGAAGGTGTCCCCGCCCATGGCAGGGGCTTGGAACTGGATGGTCTTAAAGTCAATTCCAACCCAAACCATCGTGTGATTCGATGATTCTATGGTTCTTGTCCAGAAAGCCCAAAACCCGCAGGATTTTGAATTTCGTAACCTGTTCTTTTGCTTCCATCTGCTGGTTAAATTATACCGGAGTGAGAGAGGCTGCAGGGATGCTAAAAGCCTTTCCCGTAAGGCTGTGGGGGCTGTGCATGCATACGTACACCAATCCCTCTTCCCACTTGAGAATGAAAAGTACAGGATTCTCCACAAAAGGGGAGTTTTGGGAGGAGTCCTGAGACTGAGCTTTAGGTATTATATCAACCTCTTGTAGAATCGTAGAATGTGCTGGGCTGGAAGGTACCCACAAGGATCATCATGTCGTAACTCTTGGCCTTGCACAGCATAGCCTTGAAACTCATACCATGCTTTTGAGGGCATTGTCAAAACACTTCTTGAACTCTTGCAGCCTTGGGGCCATGCCCACTGCTCATTCCCTGGGGAGCCTGTTGAGTGCCTGACCACCCTCTGGGGGAAGAACCTTTTCTTGATGACCAGCCTAAACCTCCCCTGACCCAGTTCCATGAAGTTGCCTTAGGTCCTGTCACTGGTCACCAGAGAGAGAAGAGACTGGTGCCTGTCCCTGAGTTTTCTCTCCTCAGAAAGTGTTAGTAGGATAGCTATATTTACCTAGGAGCGGGATCCTCCAGCACAGTCTCTTTCTGAGCTCTAAAATGGATTCAGATCTCAGCCATTGAGAATGGAGCCTGAAGGCGTAGTATTGAAACATTATTAACATGCAGGAGGAGGAGAGGAGAAAAGGGGACCTGATTTTTAACCTCACCAGTGGGGATTTGCATGGCCCTCATCCCAAGGATGGTGCTGGCTACTAAATGCAAAAACATTTGTGGGATTGGGAACTAGAGGGCAAGAGCTCTTCCCTGTTAGCTGTGTCACAGGGTTTGGTTTGATGTGCTTTTGGTAAACTGGCTTCTCCATAGCCTTTTGGCAGGATGGATTTGAAGATAACAGTCTATATTTTGGGTATAGAGAAGAAGCAGTAATTTGTGTTTCACAGAGGAGCAGAAGTTTGGAGACTTTTCTTAAAACTAGTGACTTGAAGAACCACCTGAAGCTGCCAAGAGGGTTTTTGGATTCTTGTTCCCAGTCATAAGTTCTATGGTGAGCTTGCTGTATGTCTTTAATTATGAAAGCTCATTATAAGCATTGAAAAACTTTGGCAACTTTATTGTTTGTAGCAGCCTTGTATAATCTGGAAGAGAGAAGAGGGCAAAGCGCCCTTTCTTTGTCCTGGGAAATTCTATTCAATGCAGCCAAGTTATACATTGTTTAAAACTCACCAGTTCCATTCTCTGCTTGTGTTTCTCAAAAAGTACGGTCAGCAAGCCAGACAAGAACTGAACATTCAGCCTTCTGAAAAGCCTGTCAAGGCTGCAAATATCCAAAGGGCTATGGGGAAGTGAAAGCTGTGGGAATACAGGGTGGTGGAGGGAGGAGGAAAACTAGGTGAGCCCATCAAGCCTATCTGTCCTGGCACATGGTGCCAGCTTCATCTTGAGGAACCCCATACTGTCAGCATCCTGTGATCCCAGAGACAAAGAGGGAGAGGGTTCTGCATGTGTATTACAATCAGTGCTTTCCCTGTGTGATTTTACAGCTCTCTGGTTGCCTCTTGTCTGAATTCCTAATCTGAGATCCGTCTGAATGCATCCTGGCTGCCCCAGTTGGATGTACTTAGAGTGCCTACACTAAAGCAGAATAGCTCTTATTCCCAAGCTCCTCAGACCATGATTTACTCTTGAAACTCTATTTCTCATCCTAACAAACATATTCATGCAGAATATATAGGGTCAAATGATAATGAAATGTTACTGCGTTAAATTAATCTTTTATTAGGTCCATTAATTTCAGGAAATTACACAAGAGGCTTGGTTGATTTATAGTATAAATGCATTTTAGTAAAAGGTGTGGAAATGACTAAACAAACAATTGCACCTAAAGATGCAAACTCTATTAGAGCTTAATTTAAAATGACTCAAAGAAAAGGAATATGTGCCACTCTTTTGTTAGGCTAGAAATAAATAAAATAACACTATAAGTGTTGAAGCTAATTAGTTAAGCGCCCAACTGTTTCGTTTTTAAAACAAGATCACATTTAAGTGCCTTAAGGTTTTATTAATTTCATGGACACCAAAATCCCCTATAGTAATTGAAAATTTAATTACCTACATTTTTCTGTTCTTTTAAGAATGGAAGCTTATTAAACTTTAAACATTTAAACATCTATTGAAATACCAGTGGCTATAAACAACATGCAATTCTAAATACTAATTAAACAGGAAGGCTAAATCACTATAAAGCTAAACTGAATTTTAAGTAACTTTGCACTAGTAAGTACTCCTGGTTTTTTTCATGCTGTGTAAGATTTGCCATTTCGTCTATAAGCACAGCAGAAGCCCTGGGCAGTGTTAGTATCTGCCTGTACTGTGGCAGGCACAATTTTGTGGACATAAGTGCAGTGGGTCAGTCCCTAGAGGATAAACTGGAGTTCAGGACAGCAGACAAGGGTGGGCAGAGAGCTGTTTTAAGGGAACAGATAAAGCTGCTGGTGGCACTTGTACAGACAGAGGTTCATCTGCCTCATGGAAGGAGTATGTGCTAAAATCAGACTGGTGAAATGCAGGAAAGGGATTGGTGGGACTGGTCAGGCAATGATCCGTGTGCCGCTGGTTCACCAGATTCATACCTTGGTAAAAGTTGCATGTTAAAAGAGCCTTGATTTTTCTTTGTTTTATAGAAACCTCACAGAACTGGGCTACCAGAGATACCTTTGTTTTGTTTTTCAGGTCCAACCTAATGCAAGTCGTTGTCAGTGGGTCAACTGATTTACAGCTTTGTTAATTTTCTTTGGACACATGTCTGACTTTTCAAAATCAGCCATTGCTGTTTGCATTCTTATTAACATACATTAAAGACAGAATTAACCTCTCAGTCTAAATTCTCCTCATTTTTAGATGGGACTCTTTTGGGATGTAAAGGTTAATTTTTCCTTCTGCTTGGTCAGCACAACCAGAAGAATACTGGCATGTCAAGGTTGAAGTAGGTGGCTCACATGCAGACACAATGTTATCCTACATCCGAATCAAGTCTGTACTTAAATCATTTGAGATGCTGCCAATCACTGTATCACTATTTATACTAGAACTTAAAATGCTTTAGGGATAGCAGAAATAACCCAGGGGGATGAACAGCAGCAGATGACATGCCAGAACACAAATTCTTTTCAAGGAAAGTTCCAAGGATGGATCATGAACCCTGTCAGTCCATCAGGAAGAGGCAATTCCTCTCTTGTCAGAATATCCATGCTTATTACATGAAACACTTGGTGTGTTTGTCTTCTGGGGCAGCCACTGTGTTTGCATACTGTGTTTTAAATATTCAGTGGTAGCTGTAACCTTGCCCTTTGATATGTTAGCAAACACAACAGTTAATCTTCCTCAGCATAAACCTTAGGAGCAGTTGCATTTTGAAGGATGTACAGGTGGGATTCTCAGAAAGTGATGACTCCAGCTTCCTTCTTGCACGTCCAGATGTGTTTTGGAAGATTCAGGTCATCCAGGAGAAATGGTAAAAGGGCCACAATTCAAAATCTTTTTTTCAACCACCAGCACCTCAAAAAATTTAGAAGGAAAAGACCCTTTCATCTCAGGGTGTGTGTGTTCTCTCTTTGCTCATAGCAGTTCTCAGAATTGGTTCATTTCTTGTAGCACCTCCCAGGAACCAGTCTGCTTCATTCAGGAGTTACTGATCTATGAAACATTTAAACAGCACTCTTTTCTCCCCAAAATGGTTCAGAAAAACTGTCTTTGTACTGCCACTGAAATGGTACTGTAACTTCCTTTTGGAAGTACTCTCAAGAAGGTATCTAGGGTAGTAAAGGTAGAAAGGGGTTATGGTTTCTTCACTTTTCCCCAGCCAGGTTTAGCCTTCATTCTAGAAGGCCAGAATGAAGATTCTACGAATCTTTTTTGCAATATGTGAATTGCAAATACGCTTTGACTCTGCTGGAGACGTTAAGAGCAAATCCCAGCTCTTCCTTAGTCGTGACACTAGATGGCCCCACGACTGAAGCAAACGTCCCAGGAAATACCTGCTGTACTGCAATACCTTTTCTCTGATCTACACGGTACTTTTTACAGGCTGGCAGGTTTTATTTTAAAATAAAACAGTAGCTGATGGTCCTATAACAAGTGTTGAAATTAGCAGGGGAAATACCATGTGATACCCAGTGCTGTGGACAGAGCAGACACAGCAGATAGGTCTAACCTAGTGAAGGAATAGTTCATAAAGAGGTAAATTGGTTTTGCACCACCCAAAAAACACCTTTGATTTTTGGAATAAATGATTCTCTAGTATCAACAGTTTGCTGTAATGATTGCTCTCTCTTCCAAGTGACTGGAAAGAATAGAAAAATAGTCTTTCTGTGTGTATATTTCTTTTGCACATCTTTTGGGATTTAAAAACATCAGCCTTGGTCAGTAGTAGTTCCTTGGCATCTCCGTGTGCCAGGCACAGGCAGAGAGCAGCACAAGCCTTTGGATACAGATGGTGGGGCTCTGTTGGCAGTATGAAAAGGACAGAGATCCGTGTGTTTCTTACCTACAGGCAGCACTCTTGGGCTGGGCTTTTTCTTGGGGGTGGATGCAGGCTCTGCTCCACTGGGATGGAAGGGAGGGAAACTGGGGGAATCAAGAATGCATCAAGAAGTAGCAGCCTGTGTAGCTTTACTGTGCAGTGTGATCAGGGATATTTGTGTGTTGTGCAAGCAACAGAAATTGCTGCTCTTTCCCTGTTCATTGAGTAAGTGCCACTTTTTCATGTTCACACTGGGTCCTCATAAGTAATCACAGAATCATAGGAAAGACAGAATATCTCAAGCTGGAGAGGACCCATGAGGATCATCAAGTCCAACTCCCAATGCCTCCCAGCCTGAAAGAGAAGGGAAATCATTAATTTGCCTAAGTGTGTGTTTGGCCATACGTGCCTTTTCTGTGGTCACAATTTCGAGTCCCAGTGAGGCAGACCAAAGGCAACATGCTGATTTCCAGAGCTCTCATTGTAGCAACTTCTGTTATGACCCTAAAATCTCGGGAGTTTTCTGCAGACACTGAGCGTATATGGCATATTTCATCAGAGTAAGGCTTTATTCCAGCATCTTGCATGATTTCTGTTCCCACTGCCCCTGTTCCTCTGCTTGATATTGCATCTGATACTCTCTCAGATGAAGCTTCACTGAATGAAGACAAAAATGTTTTATGCTGCCTTGTTTTTATTGCTGAACCATTTGTGAATGAATTTGGCTTCTCCAGTCTGTGCCAAGAAGTCCATGGGACTGACTCCATATTGAAATTTCTATGTGTTGAGACCTGATTTTGGTCACTCCTGTGTTAAAATTGTGCAAGTTTCGTGTTATCCCAATCCACTAATATTTCCAGTGTCTGCGTTTTATTTGTTGTGTTTATATATCAAGGCCTTTGAAATGGGAGGTGTCAGCAAGTGTTACAGCTGGTCTTTGTAGTAGAGTCATGCAGATCCCAGACCTGTTCTCCAGCCCTCCTTCTCCAGGCACTCAGAGAACAGGTTTCTGGTTGCAAGGGAAGGACACAGCCAGGATGGAGCACGAGGTTTCCTTGTACAGCCCGTGAAGCATTGAGGTCTGCAAGAGTCCCACCCTGAAATTCACAGCAGCCTGAACATGTTGGGAGCCATAACCATAGCAAGGGAAGTAAGTTATTTGTTCAGCCTTAAAGTAATTTTCTCTTCTCTAGCAAAAGGTTTCTACCCATCCAGTAGCCCTGATAATGTGTAAGAAAAATTAGATTGAAAACCACTTTCCTTGTGTTTATTAACAGTGAGTTGTTTTACAGTTCTTACATGCTGTTGTCTTAATTTGTTTGTTTCCAGAGGCTACATTTAGATGCTGTTTACAGCAATAAAGAGAATATTACATTTGATCTAGAGTTCTGTCTTAATTCACAGGAGGAGATGCGAACAGAAGCTCGTCGGAAAAATCTCCTCATTCTAATTTTGCATTATTTAATTGAGGAAGGGTATGTTTTTTAAATAATAGTGCTTCACCCTTGTGGGATTGTGTGTATCTGACCTGCTGTACTGCATCTTTCTGTCCTCTGTTGGCTGAAAGGGACAGTGTGGGTCTTTGGGTTGATGTGAGAAAGTGGTAAACGACTATTACATATCCTCACAGTTTGCTTTGCTAAATTGTTTCAGTTTCTGGAACAAAAATGCCCTGTATAGTTTAAAAATACCTTAGATCAACCAGCAAAGTTTTTTTTAAAATAGAGTTTATACTTTTATAAAAATAGGATTGTGGACAGGTTAAAGATACCATAAACTTACTAGTGCCATTGTTTGCTTCTTCTGTCCGAAATCAGAGTTTTTTATCTTTGTTTGTTTTGGTTTTTTTTAATTACCAGATATGTTGATGCTGCAAATGCCCTGGAGCAAGAGACAAAATTGGGTTTACGTGGCTTTGAAGTTTGTGACAACATTGATCTTGAGACAATTTTGATGGAATATGAAAGCTACTATTTTGTAAAATTTCAAAAGTATCCTAAAATTACCAAAAAGGTCCTGGACACCGGTATGTGGCTCTGTTCCAAAAAGAAAGCTTTGGTTTCCGAAGTCTAAAGCATGTATTTCCCTGCTGTGCTTACAGCCCTTGTCATGTATATCAGCATTTAATGTTCCAGCTCTTACAATTACAGATCTGTAGTTCTAGCACATAAGGCACCAGAATTGAGAGATGTGGCTTTGAGACCTTCTGCTTTTCCTTCTTTCTTTATATAAAGGAAACTAGAAGGTGGCATTTTTCTGTCTTTTAAAAGCTACATTGGTATTGGAAAATGTCAGCTAAGCACGAAGCATTATGGCAAAGATATATTTATCCACTTTCCTCTCATGGGGAGAGAATAGTAAGTGAATGATACAGAATAAGGCAAATCAGAATATGAGCATACTGTTATGACCCTGAGAGCCTGAAGGGGTTTGCACTTGAGCACAAAATGTAACTTGGAGAAGCCATAAGAACAACTATGTGAGAATAACTGATTAAGAGCTTGAAGGATATAGGTTTGGATTAGACATTAGGAAAAATTTCTTCATGGAAAGGGTTGTCAAACCCTGGCACAGGCTGCCCAAGGAAGTGGTGGAGGAACATCCCTGAAAGTGTTCAAAAAATATTTGGATGTGGCACTCAGAGATGTGGGTCAGTGGTGGCCATTTCAGGCCTAGGGGAGTGATCGGACTCGATGGTCTTAGAGGTGTCTTCCAACTTACAGGGTTTAGTGATTATTTGCATGAAAAAGGGCATGTACATCTACAACATATGGATTGGTTTTAACACAAAGAGGAAGAACAGCCCTGCAGGACAAAACAAAAAGGACTTGTTATGAATCAAGAATGAAAATGTATTACAAAGAATTTTTTCACATCATAGTCAAACTGAGCAGTAGTCAAGACTGAATCCATGACCTGAGTGAAAAAAAAAACCCCAGAAGTCACTCTTGGACACTTGAAAGCTCTCATTATTCTTTTTTTTGGCAGTAAAGCTTCTCAGGCATGGAGTACTCTGCTATTACCTAAGCTCAGATTTGTGACCATGCTGACAGGGAGGCATCATCCTTTTTCCCTGAAGCATAAGCCTCTTCTCCTGCGTGAAGTTTTCCCTAAATTGTGTGCATGGCCAGACTCATATATCTAAACAAAATCCTTGGTGTGGTGCTCCTTCCTACTGAATTCTTTGCAACACTCTTGGCAAGTCCTACAGAAACAAGCTGGTCGTTTCCATGCTGAATTCCAGTTGGAAGCATTGTAGATACACCCACAATATTACAGGCTTCTCCATGAGCTCTGCTGCCCCTAAAGACAGCATGCTCCCAAGCTCCTTCAGGGAAAGAGCTGTTTGGGAAGGATTATTTTAGGCAAGTGTGTGAGAATCATGAGTGGAAGAGCATTTTACAGAGAACACTGAAAGGGGACGTGTTTTGGAACAACCAGGGGCATGCTGGTAGCATACAAACCCTTGGCTTTATGAGTTCACATCTGGGCTTTGAGAGTTTGACATTTTGTGAAAAAAAGCTATATTTTGACAGAAATTGTTTCAAATCGTATAAATGCAAAAGATAATGTAGTTTGACAACCAGCATTGCAATGTGGCATTTATTCTGTCTTGTTATGTTGAACATGATTCCTCTTCAGAGGAGCAAGGCAAATTCATATTTCCCAATTCAGCAATGAAAAAAATTATTAGCATTAAATAAGCATTCTGTGTGATATATTAAATTATTGTACTTAATCTAATTTTGGGTAGCGTCCATTTTACCATGAACATGATACTGGTTTTAAAATGTAAGCAGAGAAACCAAAGACTGAATGAGCTAAAATGTAACATGCTTAAAGCAAAACTACTCTCACCAACACCAGTTTGTTTTCAATAAGTTTTTTGCAAGCTTGCAGTGCTTTTACTCACACTGTTCCCGTTTATGTGTTATTATTTCCAAGGTCATTAATGTGTGCTTAAAAATATTTTTAAAGGGGGAAAAAAAAGGTTCAAATTGCCCTTTTTTTATATCCTTAATTATTTTCCATTTTAATATTAATTTTGCCACAGCAGAAAATAAACAACAGCTGAGAAGTGGGGGAAGAGCAAAAAGGTAAGAGAAATGTGTGGGCTATTTTTATGGGCAAAAAATTTTCCCAGTAAAAGCAATATGCACAATGGTTAAAATAATGTTGTAATACCAGGGGAGTAGCAAAGCCTAGAGCCATGCTTCTGACTGTGTGGAGCATTTCTTCTGTATGTGTTAGAGGAAACTAGAGACTCATTTCTCAAATGGAGAAGCAGACAATTTACAGAGCTTCTGCAGTGTGGATAAAGCGGTGGGGCGTGTTTGAAAAAAGCAAGCATTGAACTCTGCTGTGATTGAAATTAATGCCATAACTTCAGTGGAAGCAAAGTTAGCCCAGAATTGCTTTATTTGACAGCTCTGGTTTTTAATCTTTTGGTATTTTGAAGAAAAAGGAGAAATTTTGGAAGTCTTGCATTGTTTTTCTTAATTCTAGGACAGCAAGTTCTTCTCAGAATGTACCAAGGGTCAAACAACAGACAGTGCAACGAGCAGTGTCAAAAACTTCACCTGGGAGTACAACAGAACCTAAATCCTCCACCAAAGGGAGCCCCAGACAGGTTTAAACAAGTTTTATCTTGGCAGCAGTACAGCTGAAATTAATGTGATTTTATCTGGGGAGTCTATAGGCAGCAGGAGGATGGGAGTAACACGATTAATATTTGTGCAACTAATGGGTTTTACTGATTATGTCATTTAAGGGTGCAAGACTTCAAGAGAATTTCTGGCTGTGAGTTGGGGGGCAGTCACAGGCAAAAATTAGAGGGAAAGGAGGTATATAATTCAACGTACACTGAAAGCAATCAGGGTTTTTCCATTAATACCAATATATTCATCCTTTAGTGCCAGAAAGCCAAACAAAGAAGTAAAGAAGAAAGCCTGGTATCAGTTGTAAGCATCTTCACAGTGCATAAGTTGTTTGAGACTGGGGGAGTGATTTGGCTCTGTAATGCTCGTGTCTGAGAGTCTCATTTTGGTAAGATTGCTGTGAAATCTACTTTATTATCATCCCTTTACAGAGGGTGAAGCAGGAACAGCAGGTTGGTTGGTGGGCAAGCACTGGGTCTACTGCAGATTTTTTTTATGAGCTTGGCTATAATTCTGCACCAAGAGGAACTCATCTCTGACCTGTTGTTACCCCTAAAAATACCCCAAAACATTACCTTTTGGATTTTACAGCAGTAACTGCTGTGAAGTGAATACATAATCCTAAAATAGCTCCTCATTTCTGAGTTGACATGCTGTGCCTTGTACTTGGCCTGTCATTTCCACTGTTCATAAGTATTGCTTCTTATGTAAAATGCAGTTTTCTGCTCTGTACATGGAATAACTTCTCTGCTGAGCTCCAGAGCCGTGGCTTTCACTGCTGTCACCAGTCAGGTGAAGTCTAACTAAATGTACAGTGGTGTTTGAATGATCGGTATTACTCTTGGAACTTCATCTAGGCCTATATGAAGAGATGGGATGATACCTATCATGTAATATCTTCAATTCATCTACTTAGCAACACATCTGTTTTAAAATGCATTTTTCTTTAGAATAGTGATGGTGCAGATACTCTAGATCAATCTGACTTTGGTTTAAGCATCTCAGGAATCAGCAAAACTGGAGTGGACAGCTCTCACCCAAGAAAGGTTGGTGGAAACCTGGTGTGTGGTTTATCAGAGAAATATGAATGTAGGAAAAAACCCACAAAGGTTTTCAAAAATATCAAATGGTAGGGTTTTCTGTCTATTTTTATATAAAATGTTTCTGTATAGTCAGCTGAAGGGTCAGTTTTATAATTTGGGTAATAATTCTTTGCATATGAGGCACTTTTTGCATGAAATACTATTTAAAACATACTCAGGGAGGAATATTTCTTTTTTAAAAACCCAGTGGTAAATAACTATGGTTGAAGATAAATTTTGAATTCCTGAATGAGGTGATGAAAGGCTCTACAGTTAAATTGTTGAATTGACTGAGTTGTGTGTTCTGTCCCCATTGCTACCATGGGTTTTGTGTCAATTTTTGCCACAATTAGGACTGAATATGCAGTAAGGAATCCCACTGCTGTAATTGAAAGCAAAATTTAGTCCAGTGTATTTTTAAGAGTAGTGGTACCATTGTGGTAAAGTCTACTGTACCATTTTTTTCTCCTTTAGGGCCAAATAATTGACTTCCACAAGATGATTCAGGATGCTGTCAGAGTGTCACCAGATGGAATTCCCTTGAACAGCCTTAATTATGATCCAGACCCATCAGTAAGTTTTCTGTTCATATTTCCATCCAATCAGTATGAACTTGAGTTTTACATAGCCAGGAACAAAATAAAATACTACAACAATGTTGGTTTTGTTCCCAAGTGCTAAAAAAGGGCTTAGATTTCTGAGAGGTATATTTCCTCCTTGAAGGGACAGTCACACTTGATAGTGGTCTAATTTGATGACAGTTGTTTACTCTGATCGTGAAAGCAGGCAACAAATAAAAAGGATACCTTATGATGAAAAAAAAAATAAAAATAATTGCAGACACCTGCAGAACTTCTGGGGGTGAAATTCTGGTTCCTTTCAAATCAGTATGT